>NC_138970.1:22366250-23735000 GCF_055761805.1 Camellia sinensis | reverse complement strand
AATCTTTTAAAAACATTTTATTTTACAAATTCCAACAATTGTACACCAAAAAAAAAAATGTAAAACAAGTCCATCAATTCACCATCACATGGCTAGCAATCACCATTGTAGGTGTAATGAATGTACTATGAGACAATTTTCCATAATTTAAGGAAGAAAAATCTTTAACTTGGTACAAACTTTTATATATATGTATATAAGCAACTAGGTTGGTTTGATTAGGACGAAAACCCTAACTAGATCATATTTAGGAACCTAATTAAGACCTTTAATCCTCCACTATTCCATTGAATTCAAACTAAATCCCAACTATCCAATCCAATTCCAACCAAGGGGCATTTAGGACCTTTTGCACCAAATTCATTATATAAACAAACCCTCCCCTAGCATTTTACATACAAGAACAACACTTATACATACTATATTTAGCTGAGAGATAAGAAAGGAAGGAGGATGAGCTTGATAGAAGAGAGGAGAGTAAGAAAAAGTTTGCTAGCAATTCCAACAACCTTCAAGTAAGCCACAACACAACTCTCTCTTCCATTTTCCTTTTTCAAATACATGTTATTAGAAGTTAAAAATGCTATTTTCAGATGTGTTATAATGGTATTCTTGTATTAAAAATGAAGGGAGTTGAGCCTTGATTCTACCCTTCTTCTATTTCTCTTAATCGGTATAAGACTACATTTTTCCCTATCAATCTCTCAAAATTTTCAAAGGCACACATTCACCTTAAATTTATGAGTTTAATACATATTATTTAGCATGTTTTCATCACAAGATAAGTGGAAAATTTCCCCTAGCTGACCTCTTTTCTCACCAACTTTCTATTTTCAAGAACTGTGCCAGAAAAATCTGTTTTACAGCCACCTTACGAAAAATGTAAAAAAATGCATAAAAATATTCTAGACCTCCATTTTATGTAAAAATCTTTCTCAAGGAGTTATCTTTCAAGGAAAATTGGTTTCATTGAAAACGAGTGAGCGGTTTGTGAGAACATCTGATTTTCGTAACGGTCGATGAATCTGGACAGAGCTGGAATATTTCTGAAATAATTACAAATCTGGAAAAACTATTCCATTTCTGAAAAATGTTCTGAAAACTAGATAAAATTTCCTACGAACCATAAAAAGGCCGGGCTCTGGAAAAATCTGAAATAGCCCTTTTGAGTATAATCTTTAGGTAGTACTGAATTTGGAAATTCTGTTTTCATTAGTGTTTTATGCTCTTGTGTTCATGAATATGTTTATTAATTTATGATCATGTCTCGATATGATATTACACATGTCATAGGTTTATGTATTTTATTTTAATCCTTCAATGGTGCTCACACTTATGCAAATCTGAAAATTATATTCTTGTGCGAAATTATTCCCTTAACTACTTGAATATGCCTAGAGCTACTTGTGCCTATTTTCATATGTGAATCTCATGTGTTGTAACCTTATTTCCTTTTATTTGTACTACTTAGTTGTTCAAACTTGTGCAATAGATGTTGTTTCAAGAGCATGTCCTAACTCTGACTTAAATTATAGCGATCCAGGTTTTATCCCGACCTTTGTTGTGTACCGGACTCGGGTTTCGTGGTTGTGTGTTGTTGTCTATATCTTATTTCCGTCCTTTAATCCTTTGTATTTGAGTTTTGGGACGTGTTGGGTGAGTTTGGAACAGTTTGGTTGTGAGTTAGAACAAGTGGTTACTGTCCAGGTTTTGGCCTCTTCGCTCGAGCGAGGCTT
The DNA here is from genome assembly GCF_055761805.1 of Camellia sinensis. Lineage (NCBI taxonomy): Eukaryota > Viridiplantae > Streptophyta > Magnoliopsida > Ericales > Theaceae > Camellia > Camellia sinensis. The sequence continues at coordinate 23,733,264 of NC_138970.1, read as the reverse complement.
TTTGAGCTCGAGCGAGCTTTGGGTATTTGTCTCTTCGCTCGAGCGAGCACCCTTGCGCTCGAGCATGCATCTGCGTCTCTGAAAGACCTGAAGGTTTGTATTCTTCGCTCGAGCGAGATTTCTTGCTCTCGAACGAGCCCTGTGTTTTGTGTTCCTTTGTTAGAGCGAGAACTCTTGCGCTCGAGCGTACTTCTGCGTTGTAGACCCGAAGCTTTGCATTGTTCGCTCAAGCGACGCTTCTTGCGCTCGAGCGAGGTTCTTTTGTGTCTGGTCACTCGAGCGATAACTCCTTCGTTCGAGCGATCCTCGCATATATTAGTTCGCAGCAACGTGATTTTATATCACTTTTTGATCTTTTCCTTCTTCAAAACCCTAGATCGGCAGATCCTCTCTCTAAAACACTTTCTCTCTCTACAACTACTCCATGTTCTAGGGTCATTCTACCTTACTCCCTTTGTTAAAAAGCTAGAGTTTTTCGTGGGCTTCCTTTTGATTCGAAAGAGTAGGATTTGGAGCACCTTTGGGTTTCTCTCTTCTCTTCCTTTGAGCTTCTCTATTTGAGGTAGGGATATTCTACACTTTGTTATGAATTTTAACCTAGTTATTTGTTGTTGTAAGAATATGGTGAGATTTGGGATATTTGGAGAAGACCTAGGGTTTTGTTCGGATTTATGAAAGAGGGGTTTTTATGTGTTGTTGTATATTCGACCATGGGATTAGAATATGAGGTGGTTTTGTGTTAAAACTGATGAATTTGATTTTTGGGTTAGTATTTGGAATAAGGAGGAAATTTTCCCTAATATGAGCTAAAAATTAGTTGGTATAAATAATGGAATTTGTGTGAGAAATATGAAATTAGGAAGTTGTGTGAATGAGTGGTGTAGTTAGATTTTTAAGTCACTCACCTATAGAAATTTGATAATTATCTGTTTAAAAGATTATATACCTGTTTAGAAATATCTGTTTTAGGCTATCGGTGGAAGATAGTCGTGATTGTTGTAGAAACTGCATGTGGATTAGGTGAATTGAAACCTGTTGTTTAAATTTACCTCATTGAATATGATGGTATGATTGAGATGTTGAATATGCGTTATTGATAGTCATTGTATATGACTATGCCTTAAATACATTGCATATGTACCATTTGTTTGGAAGGAGATAGGAGATGGACTCCATTTATAATTAAGTTGGCCGGAGTGTCCAGGGTGAAAGTCCCGAAATCTTGTGCATATATGGATGCCGGTCCCCTTGGATGAAAATTCCGAAAAATGGCAAAACTTCATATCTTGTGCATATATGGGTGCCGGTTCCCTCGGATGAAAATTCCGTAAAATGGCAAAACTTCATATCTTGTGCATATATGGGTGCCGGTTTCCTCGGATGGAAATTCCGTAAAATGGCAACATTGAAGTGTTTGAATAATAGTTGTATGCAATTGTGAATCATTGAGTTGTAGCCTCATTTTGGATTGTTTAGATAACAATGACTTGTCCCATGAATTGACTCCGAATTTACTGGATTGATATAAATTGAATAGATGGAAATGGAATAAGATATAGGTATTAGTAGTGAATGAATATGGACAGAATGTGAGTTGGTTATGAATGTGGAACATTTACTTGGCACTTATATCTTAGTTAAACTTCATATACTGTGCTAAGATGTTTCTATTGGGCTTTGGCTCACCCTACTTGGGAAACCATTTTCAGGTGTAGTTGACATGCTCCCTCCAAGAACGTAACATGGGAGGACATAAGAGCTGGAGGCTACATTTGGTTATTCTCACGTTTAAATGTTTATTCAAGCCAAGGGCTTTATATGCATAGAGTTTATAATACTCTCTTTTGTTGTAACCAAGTATTTCTTGGAAAGATGTAAGCTCGTAGGGCATTCGCTTATGTTAAACTCTTTTGTATTATTACTTCACGTAATGAAAGGATTACTTACACTCTGATTTATGTGGCTGTTATTTACGTTATTGTGGATCATATCTATGATGTTATATTTTGGGGCATTGCATAAATTATCTAACTCAAACGGGAAACCTAATGGGTGGTAATGGGTTGCTAATTTTTGGAGAAGATTACTAAGATATTGATTTGGTTAACGGGATGTGTTTCCTATTTAGAAGTTAAAGTCTTGCGCAAGTGGTTTTCGGAACCCTTGAACGGAGCGGTTGTATTCAGACCCTAGGTATTTGGTGTAAGGAGGGATTTGGGCAAGGCCCATTATTACCGTCTCTTTTGAGGCCCTGCGGTTAACGCTACGCGGTATATAACCGTTGCTAGGCATCCGAGGTAAGTTCTGCAACAAAGCAGCAAAAGAGGGGGTATACTGAATAATATACATCCGATTCTTGCGGTTGGGAGGACGAAATCTCTTTAGGGAATTTCTAGACTACTAACAACTAACCTTGTAACCTATGTTAATTACTTGAATGTCATGCTCCTTTCCCCTATTGTTGTAATTTGCTATTGTGTATTAGATCGGGAAAAAGGGATGTGGTGTGTGTGTGTTTACTGGGCATTCAAAGCTCATGGCGTTTCATGCTAGGTATAGAAGAAATGTACAAAGCCAACGAAGAGTCAGAGACATTTGAAGACTTAAGTTTGCCTTAGAGAAAGTTCGGAACCATATTGCTTATTAGTTTGACTGTGCTTTTATTTATTCTTGGATTGTAATAGTAATGGGGCTCGTTTTGTAAATTTAAAATTTGAGACACTGAAATTATTATTTACCTTGTAATCCTATCTCTGCGTTGCTTGTGAGACCTTGTATCAATGCCTTTTAAGATCTATCACAAGGGTAGTGCGCTACTTAAAAAAGCTGGACTTAGAAGGGAGGCTAACTTGACTCTTTCGGCGATCTGGGATCTTACTTGGTTATTGGCCATAGGACTCATTAGTGTCGTTTCCTAGACTCCTAACCTTAGATAAACCCTGTATTTAATTGAAAATATATTCTCTGAATTTCGCAAATTTTTTTTGGGGCGTCACAAGATCAGAGAATTATGAAAACAATAAGGATGGCCTGGTTAGTGCCTCTGAGGTAGCCTTTTCCTAATGCCTGGATTTCAATGAATTGAGAGAGGAACCGTGAAAGTAAAAAATGATGGTAAATGATTAAGAGACTCAACATCACCTATGATATGCCAGTATAGGTCAATTCCTCTGAAAGTGTATAAGAGACACTGTTAGAGGTCCATAAAGAACTTTGATCACTTTTGCGGAAACCCCTGCAACAGTTTATCTCAAGGATGTGTACAGAGTGAGATCATGAAGTCAACGAGCATGAGTATTCAGAATAAGCTATGAACAAAGATAAATGAAATCTTGCAAGCAACATGAGAGGTGTTCATTAATGTCACGACCCAAACCCGCCCCTATGGGTTTAGCATCGTAACCGGTCAGTAATCCGTGATTACCAAAGGCCTGCTTAACAGTAATAATAATAATACAGAGTAAGGGGCTGGCGGAAGCCAAACAATAAATAAAAGATGTCCAATGATCTGTGAAAATCTGAATGCAAAAAGACTTTTATGTGCAAAGCCACATCCACAACCAAAACATATATACATACATCATATACACAAAACATCCAGGTTAGGGACCACATCCCTTCACCATAACTGTACAGTCAAGTCTTAAGCATTCGTTACAAAAATATAGACAAAAGGGTGAATCTGAAACACCCCAAAACAGCCTTGACTTGAACAGACTTGGAACCTCGAGGCGAGGCACAATGGTTGGCTTGACAAAATAAGAGCTTAACTTGACGCTCCTAGCTTCGGTCCGGTGTCTGGCCACCTACATACATATACAAACAGTGAGCTAAAGCCCAGTGAATAACTAATGCGTAAAGGGGTTAAGAATGAATGTCCTTTCCTTAATTAAAACAGTCATTTACATCGGTAAATCAGTTATTCAATCAGTGGCTCATATTTCATGCCATATCAGTCATTTAGAAATCATAACAGTCATACGTGGTACGTCCAATAGCAAAACAGTACAGTAGGTCTTAATAGACCGAATAGCCAGTTGATGGCCATCAATACAGTAGCAATAGTTCCAAGGATAGGAATTGACAGAGATCTCTGTAACAGTAGCAGTAACAGTACATTAATAGTAAGTTGCTATGGATGCCACGAGTACAGTTTACAAATAGGACACACATTCATTTAGTAAACAATGTCATTTCAGAAAGCAGTACAATCAATTGTTCAGAAATAATTATAATTGAACGTATCTTTACAACATCGTTACTCACAGATTACTGGGCTATAGACGGGCTAGTCAGCGTCCTCAGGTGCCAACCCTACACAGTTGCAGAACGAACACACACTAAGTTACACACTGGGATTAATAACTTAGCCCCTATCTTGACTTGGTGTGGTTCTATAACATTATCCTCATTAAGATGCCTTCAATATGGCCTAGGAATGCCTAGGATGGGATAGGATGCAAAGATATACTTTAAAATACTTTTCAAAATTTGTTAAAAACAGGGGTCTCGCTCGAGCGTGGCTTTCTACGCTCGAGCGGACACGCAGACAAAGAAGATCCGCTCGAGCGTGACTTCCCCCGCTCGAGCAGACTGCAAACTCATGAAAAGGTACTGGTTGCACATTTTTCACGCTCGATGGACGCTAGACCCACGATCGAGCATGAGACTCAGACCCTCGTTCGAGCGCAGATTACCTCGCTCGAGCGGACTGCAAAACACATGAACTTCTGGGCATATGCATTTCACGCTCGAGCGTGACCCTCGACGCTCGAGCGGAAGTGCATGTACTCAGAATGTACGCTCGAGCGTGAAGTCTTCCGCTCGAGTGTGGATCAAAAATCTGGAATTTCCAAATTGATCCTTAAGCACAAAACTCAACCTCTAAAGCTTCAAATTCGATTTTTCTGGGCTAATTTTCTAGAAAACACTTAGAAACCCATAATACAACATGTTTCAAAGATCATTTTATAAAATCAAGCCCAAAGGTGTGACAGTTGAACACAATTTCAACTAAAACTTAAAGAACAATGCAAGAACATGACATGCATGAGTTCCTATGAACTCTAATGCTCCAAAACATGATCAAATGCAAGATTGAGCTCAAAATCATGGTGAGTTCGTGGACCATAACTAAAATATGAACATGCATGTGGAAATTCTCATGTAATTGATCTCAAAACTCAATGATATGGACATGCATGCACACATTGCTTCTCAATTCAACTCTTTAGGCCATAACTTGACTCTAGTCTCCAATATTTCCATGAACCATGCAAGAAACAACTTAAATTCACAATTAAGAGAAAGAATTCCCTACCTTAAGTCTTGAATTCTAAGTGTGGAAGCCCAATTTTGCAAGTCCTCTTCAATTCCTCTAATTTTCCAAGCCAATTCTTGTTGAATCAGTTCTTTTCTCCTACTCTCCCTCTCTCTCTCGGTTTGGTCTTGAAAATGGCTGAAGAGTGGTGTGTCAAAGTGTATGAATTAACCCCAAACAATGCTTTTGAGAAAGGCCCACTCAATGGCAATAAAGTAATTAACTTACATTCAATTAATCTACATTTAATCTAGCTTTATCTCATCTAATTTAATCATTCCAAATTGGATTTTAATTAAACCTACCATAAAATTCTATAAATCATGATTAGCATATAACACCAATCAATTTCTGAATCGGTCGCCGATAAGGCTTTCAATTCACAATTCAAAATTAGAACATGGACAGATCATTCAATGACAAATAGATAGAAATGCAATTAAAGCAACATACTCATGCAATCAGTTCAGGATTTCATCCTAATCGATTACTTATCATGCTCAATCACAATTTAACGCTAATCAGAGGTGAGGGTTGTCACAATCAAGTCTAAACGCAAAGATGACAAGAATCAATGGCAATGAGAATATAACATCCAAGCACACAAACAGCCATACAGAAACACCCACTTATGTGATTAGACACACTCTAGTTACGGAGCACTACACCCAAGGTCTTCCTAAGGAACTCAAACCTAAGAATTTTTTATGCTCAGTAGAGACATGTTCAAGAACAACAAAGCCCTTTTCAACCAACTCTCGAATGAAATGATGACGAATGTCAATATGTTTGGCGCGAGAGTGTTGGACTGGATTTTTAGAGATGTTTATGGCATTTGTATTATCATAGTAAAGAGTGAGAGTGTCCTGGTCTACACCATAATCATGAAGCATTTGCTTCATCCACAACATTTGTGTACAACGACTCCCTGTAGCAATGTACTCAACCTCAGTGGTCGAAAGAGAGATGGCATTTTGCATTTTGCATTTTGCATTTTGCTATGCCAGGCAACCAAATTATTCCCAAGGTAAAAACACCCTCCAGATGTGCTCTTACGATCATCAGCACACCCTGACCAGTTAGCATCAGAAAAACTAGTGATTTCAGTTGTAGTGTCAGTTGAGAACCAAATCCCATACCCCAATGTCCTATTAACATACTTAATGATGCATTTGACCACAATAAGATGAAACTCTTTAGGATAGGCTTGGTAACAGACACTGAAACCTACACTAAATGCAATGTCAGGTCGACTGGCTGTGAGGTACAAGAGACTCTCTATCGTACTCCTATAAAGGGTAGGATCAACATTAGTACCAGACTAATCTTTGGAAAATGTGAAGATTGGTGCTCATGGGAGTACGTACATGTTTGGTCGACTCTAGACCAAACTTAGAAACAAGGTTTTTGGTATATTTTGTCTGAGAGACAAACATACCCGAAGGAGACTGTTTAATTTGAAGACCGAAGAAGTAAGACAACTCCCTCATCATACACATTTCAAACTCATGTATCATACAATCTAAGAAATATTTCACAAGAAAATCAGCAGTGGATCCAAACACAATATCATCAATGTAAATATGAGCAACAAGTATATGGGACTTAGTATGTTTCATAAATAAGGTCTTGTCCACACTACCCCTTTGAAAATCATTATCAAGAAGAAAGGTAGTAAGTCTATCATACCAAGCCCGAGGGACTTGTTTCAACCCATACAACACCTTGTCTAACTTGTAGACATGGTATGGACATTTTGGGTCCTTAAACCCTTTTGGTTGCTCAACATAAGGCTCTTCTTTGAAGTACCCATTCATGAAGGCACTTTTCACATCCATTTGAAATAATTTGAACCCAAGAAAACATGCAACACCAAGTAAAATACGAATAGATTCAAGACGTGCAACAAGGGCAAACGTCTCATCATAATCAACACCTTTTACTTGAGTATACTCTTGAGCAACCAACCTCGCTTTATTTCTAATCACAGTACCATTCTCATCTGATTTATTTTTAAAGATCCACTTGGTACCTATCACATTCATGTCTCTAGGTCTTGAAACAAGAGTCCAAACTTTTTTACGTTCAAATTGACCTAATTTTTCATATATAGCATTAACCCAACTATCATCTAGTAAGGCCTCTTTTATATTTTTAGGTTCAATTAACAACACATAGCACATATCAGATACCTTTTTCAGAATTTGTTTTTGGATTTTCATTCTATTTGAGACACTTCCAATCACCTGTTGAGCTGGATGATTCAATTTTACTTTTAACTCTGGACTAGTAGTGACGGGAGCATCAGAGGTGGTGTCTCTATGTGCACTCTTTGGACTAGGACTTACCATTGAACTTGGTACCGGTTCACCTGCTTGGACTTGACCCTATGCTTCTCTTTGTCGTTGTGGTTCAATATCCAAGATAGGAGAACCTTTGTCATCTATAACCACATTGATTGATTCCATTAGAGATAAAGTACGCATGTTATAGACACGAAAAGCTCTACTAATGGTTGAATACCCTAGAAAAATACCTTCATCACTTCGAGAGTCAAATTTTCCCAACGGCTCTCTATTTTTGAAAATGTAACATTTACTCCCAAAAGTTTTAAAGTATTTTACATTAGGTTTCAACCCTTTCCACAATCCATATGGAGTTTGTAAAATGTCGAGCCTTAAATACACACGATTCACAACATAAACATCGGTATTTAAGGCTTCAACCCAAAACTTAAGAGGAACTTTCTTGCTAAGGAGCATGACTCTATCCATCTCTTGAACAACCCTGTTCTTCCTCTCAACAACTCCATTTTGTTGTGGAGTAATCGGTGCAAAAAACTCATGCTTAATTCCATGCATATCACAAAATATGGAGCTAAGACATACATAAACTCATGAACATGAAATGGAGATAGAAGGAAATCATGTTTAATTGAGGGTGTTGTGTTGTATTTTGGCCTAGAAAGCATATATGAGCACATATGGCAAGAATTGAAGGAAATTGGCTCATAACTTTACGTACATGGCATCACATCATGTAAATCATGTTCGTAAACTTATTTTCTTGCATAACTTCTAAGATTTGAAAGCAATTCCTCCATGGAAGCTTGAGTTGGAGCTTTTAACTACATATTTGGGTTTTGGTATGTAATTCATGATTTTGTGTAAACTAGATATATTGTATTCAAAATGTTTTTATCAGTTTTGGTCTTGAAATGTATGGATTTGAAGTTTGTTTTGTAAAAGAATGCGGTTCCATTCAAGAATAGAATTTTCGATTCTGAACACCCATAACGGCACGTGCGGCTAGGAGGACCGCACGTGCAGGGAGTTATGGCGCACGTGTGGTGGGGAGGCCTGCACGTGCAGAAAATAGGGAAAAATAGGAGTGCATTTTGAAATAATCGCCCCTTCTAGTGCACGTGCGGTGAGAGTCTTGCTCGTGCGGCCAAGGGACTCCGTACGTGCATCGATTTGGCTGGCCCAATATCATTTTTCTGTTACATTTGTCCTTCTTCCGGGCCTCCGTTAGCATGATTTTCACATGTCATTTACATCCATTAGCATCTCATGAGCATGAAATAAAGTAAGAAAAGAATAGAAGTAACTGAACGGACAAGTAACGAATAACCACATAAAGTTAAGAATCAACTGAATGACTCGATGTCGATATGTATTGAGAAATTGTGCTATGAATGTTTGTATTTGTAGGTCAAGGCTCGATGACCGAACAACTGAATTTGGAAGCCCATTGTGAGTAACATTTCTGTAAAGATATGTTGATATGAATTATGTTTTAACTGTCATCGATAAGCTATGGTTTCTGACATGTTATTTTGATACGTGAACGAATGTCCCATTTTAAATCTAGTATGGCATCCACAGATAGTCCCAAGTCATGGAGGACAGCATGTAAATGCAGGTCCATAACATATATGTAATACGAGATCTCGTTAGCCATTTCATTGTGGTGATTTGTGTTTAATCGATATCCAGAACCGATTACTCTAGTCGGAAGACCATATGTAATATGTTCTGTGAGATGTACCATTATATTATGTTCTGATATGAGACTGATATGTATGTTTGTGTCATGATTTGGTTTACAGATACGTTGTATTTGGAATTCGTTCACTAACCCCTTTACGTTAATGTTATTCATTGGGCTTTAGCTCACTGTTTTATATATCTATGTATAGGTGAGGGTTCCGGAGGGCAAGCCTAGAAGGGTCTTTAACTGAGCCACTGCTCTGAAGCCTACCGAGTCATTTTGAGTGCCTCCGAGTTGGGGCTAGGCCTGGAAGGCTGTTATCAAGTTTTTTGCTTCTGATGTACACTTGTGACATGTGCCTATGTTTTGTATAAGATATTATGTTATTGTTATGCATTGTAAGTGGGTAAATTAACGTTTTTGCATGTACGTATTTATTCATATGGATGCATAGCTCATTGGACAATTGGTGTTTTTGTCTATTGCTTCCACAAGCCTCGATTATTTTTGTTTGTATAGGAACGCCTTTAGTAATCCAAAGATTACTGGCCGGTTACGACGCCAAACTTTTGGGGGCTGGTTTGGGTTGTGACAATTCTCTAAAAAAAAATTATTACATAGGAGATAGAATGTTCTTCAAAGGTCACTAAATCAAGGAATTTATGTTGGACATGGATTGCGTCTCCTCCAAGTGTAATGGCATGGTGGTTGTTGTGGTGTTCCGGTGAAGGTCGCCATGGATGGTTGTGTGAGAGAGAGGAATTTTCAGGAAATGGGTCTCTTAAATACGTTTTCTTAAATTCAAAATTTTAGAATTTCACCAACTAAAAGAAAAAAAAAATAAATTTCAAATTTAGGCGTGCATTAAGAGTATCTCTAACGGTTCAGTATTTTTTTCATCAAATCAGAGTAAAAAAATGATTATTTTCTCAATCTGATATGAGTTGTTCCAACAGGTGCACTGTAGCTTGCATCAAAAGGACAGGGACGTCCGGTAGGACGATCGGCTAGTCGACCGGACAAGGCATTGAATTTTTTTTTTCCCTCTCCATGAGCAAGCTCTCATTACTGCTTCATATGTGTGCTTCTCTTGGTAATTCATGCCATGGATCTTAATATATTTGATTGAATAACTGTATTATTAGTAGCAATATTTGGGATTTTGACGGAAATGATGAATAAATTAGATAAATAATCACAATTAGAGGGGAATGAATAAATTGGATTTTGTATCCAGCCTTCTTTACAGGAAGAGGGAATGATTTCTTTCCGAAGCTTATGAATGATGTTCTTGTGTTCGACTCTCCAATTATTTTAAGCATGTCCTTCAAAATGGATGCAAGCCCAGATGTTTGCCCCTGAAGCTGGAGTCTGCTGCTTTTGGAGGTTAAACACTGGGGAAGAAAGCAAGCAAGAAGTAGAATGAGGAAATCATTAAGAAAAAGATACAAAGGTGGTCGACCTTTTAGTGTAAAATTTTCACAAAATTTTTCTTGAAGTGGGGTCATCCGGTAGGACATCCGGCCAGACGTCTGGCCGGTCGTCCGGTGGGTCTACACTCAATGACTATACATAGTAAATTGGTGAAATGAGCTAGAGATCTTCAGTTTGGTGAAAAGTTTGGAGCGTTCTCAATTTGATACCGTTTTGGTGAAACTGTTGGAGCACAAAAAGTAGAACTTTTTCACCAAATTTGAATTTGATGATGGATTTGGTGAATGGCTGGAGATGGTCTAAGAGAGCTGTCTATTGTTGTAGGTGTTGGGTTTAACGTTGTTGACCACCTCTGTTTAGTTTGGATCTGTGTTAAGTGAGATTTGCTAATCTAGCAAGCCTAACTGATAATGAATTTGAGAAGTAGGTTACAAATTAATTTTTTTTAAAAATATAAAAAATAGAGAAATAATATTACTTTAAAAAGCCTAAAAATTAATTTTTTGATTTTTAACTTAATTATCAAAATAGGCTAATATACTTAAATGACACTATTTGGTTGGTGCGAGGGCACCATCCATCGTGGCTCATATGGTGCCCCAGGACCACTAAATAATTTTTCTAACTTTTTGAATTTTTGAATTTTTTAAAAAAATGTAAAAAGAAATTAAAAAAAATGATGTAACTCAAAAAAAAAAAAAAAAACTGTAAGAGTTGTTTTGGAAAGATGGTTAAAAGTTGACTTTTTAGTTTTTAAAAAAATATATATAAAAAATGTGAGAGATGATGTGACCCAAAATGAGTTAAAAGTTAGAAAATAACTTTTAACTATCTTTCCAAACTAAATAATTACTTTTAACCTAATTAGCAAGGCCAATATTTAACTTGGTTTAATCATAAACTAGTGGTACACTTAAGCACTCGTTTGGAAAGTTGGGTTGGGGTAGATTGAGATTAAAATAGTCACAAAAAGACAATATAGATTTTTTAGTTTTAGGCTAAAAAATGTCACATCCAGCGGCGGAGCTATGGTTTGAACAATGGTGTCAGAACTTCAAATTTTTGATAGAATATATGTAAAAAATTATGAGTATTTACAAATTGAACCTAGTGGGCCTAAATAAAATAAATTAATTTTTAAACTTTTACAAATTGACCCCAGTAGGTAAAAACAAAATCTAACTTTATTCAGAAATTTAGGCTGCTAAAAACAAACCAAACGTTTGTTTATTCCTCTTGGAGATTGGACGTCGACTTTTGGTTCTCTCCATCGACTATTGCTTTTGTTTTTACTTGTAATTTAGGTTACTTTTGTCAATGTGATTTTAGAATATATAAAATTTACAGAGTATTATGTGAATGTTAATGTTGACAGATTGTATAGAACTAAAAATACGATATATGACATTGATGATACTCTGTTAAATGACCCCATTAAAAGAAATTCCTGGCTATGCCACTAGTCACATCCAAACTATAATAATTTCATTTTTTTCTCTCATAAAAGTCAAAAAATTCAAAAAACTAATCCCAAATAAGATTCTTTAAGGAAAAATTACTCATAAATCCCATTTTAATAAATGTTGCTCTAGTTAGTCCTAAGTGTTTTTTCTTAAACCATTTAGTTCTTTTTATTTTTGATATGATATATATTTTTAATATATTATATATAGAGTTTACATTTTTACCCATAACAACATCATCAACATCGACATAAACATAACATCAAAATACATCATGCATCATCAAAAACATCATCAACGTCTCCCTCGCGCTTTGTATACAAACCAAAGCCCGCTGTTGCTTTCCTTCGTCTCCCTCAAGCCTCCATAGTTGCAACTCCTTTGTAGCCATCTCTCTCTCTCTCTCTCTCTCTCTCTCTCTCTCTATATCTATACATACATATATCTATATAGCTATGGAGGCTATGTGTTTTGCTCCGCCGCAACAGCCTCGTCTCGGCCCCAAATTCACAAACCCAATCATATCCCCCATTAATGACGCCTTTAGGACCAACACCAACGCCGCCAAAACCAAACCGTTCGATCACTAGTGTTGTGTCTCTCCTTCCCCGTTCAATCTAATTGATGGGCTCGATGTTATGTGTAGAGAAACCTCCATCTCTAATGATCTAAATCAAGGATGTCCCAAGCTCATGGATCTCTCTCTACTTTCTCTCTGTCTAGATCCTCCGCCGATCCACACCGATCCAGTACCATCGCCGTGAGATTGTGCAACGTTTGTTCGATCCGACATTATCGGCGGCGACAATCAAGATCTGAGAGGAGATATTGAGAAGGCTGCACAGCTTAGTGTCGTAGGAGCTTTTCCTCTCGGCCTTGGAAGCTGTCACCACCATTGTTGCAGACCTTAGCGTTAGGGTTAGGGTTTCAGAATGTTGATGATGTTCACAATTTTTTGATTATGTTTGTTGATGTTTTGATGATGTTTGATGTTTGTTGATGTTTGAACATTGTCTTCATGCTGGGTAGAAACAATGTTTGTTCTGAATGTTCTTGATGTTTGTTTTTGTTTCGAACATCGGACGCGTAAGTTTTTTGGGCAATGTTTCAAACATTAGAGTAAGTTTTTTGTTTCAAACATCAGACGCGTGAGCTTTCTGGGCAATGTTTCAAACATTAGCATAAGCGTTTTGTTTCAAACATCAGACGCGTAAGCTTTCACCACCAATGTTTGTTTCTAAATGTTCTTGAAGATGTTGCTGATGTTTGGAAAATGAGGGAATTCTAAAAAAAGGTCTATAGTAAGCTTTTCGGGTAATTCGGTAATTACACATAAACACTAACCCAAAATAACCCCCTCAATTACTAACCCAGAAGCCTAAAAAAATGGGTACTAATGTCTTTACACATAAAATAGGACCTATTGGTCCAACAAAAAAACGTCAGGACTAAATGGGTTAACATTCCCAAATTAGGGATTTAATGGTGCTTTCCCTATTTTTTAACCCTATACTAAAGAAGTCAAAAAATTAACCAACATTTCAACCGAACCTAAATACGCAAATGAGGAATAGTAATGAGACCATGTTCTTTTCAGTTCACTAATTGGATTAGAAGCTCCAATCAAGAGATTGTAGGTTTATTTTTATAATACTGACTATTTATTTTTAAGTGTTTTCTAAAGAGATTATGTTATAACTCTTTGAATGATTCACGAAAAATGTTAGGTTAATTGGACATTGTAGCCATATAATTTTGTATTTGGGCTATTTTTGAAACATGATTAAAAGTCATTTTCCAGTTTTTAACCCATTTTGGGTCACATAATCTCTCATATTTTTTATATGTTTTTTGAAAAAAAATCAGCTTTTAACCATCTTTCCAAGACAATCCTTTGTCTTGAAAATATTGATGGTTTGTTTTCTAAAATAAATTATTTATTTTTTAAGATAAATATGATCAAATTTTTTGCCTACTAATATTTGATTAATTTAATTTTTTACCTGAATAATTTAATTGGATGGCATCAAAAGATAAATGGCTCGACTCATTGAATTTTACCGGGCATAGGTCCACAACCCTCTTAATAGGACCCCCCTGTCCAATTGTTGGATTGAAAGGAAGCCTCTTGCAATGGTAAAAAAATGTTAGTCCTTTTAATGGGGTATTAGATATACTCAAAAATTACAATTAAAAATTTTAAATAATAATACTTTACTATAAATAACAATAAAATAAAATAATACATTAATTGAGTTATAAAAATAATTAGAGAAAATTTTAAAAATAATTAATTAGAAATTATAAATGAAATCTGATTTATAGTATTAGAGAAATGCAAACATGCAACTATTATAGAAGATAAGAAAGAAATTATTATAGATAATTACCCTCACCGTAATAAAAAAAAATCACAATAAGAACTAACGCTCACTTTTCAAATACAAAATGAAAATGTTAAGTTTTTTTAAAAATAAAATTTTAACTAGATAAGGTCTTTTAGTAATTTAAAATACTTATAGACTTATACTTTATTTTTTTAATCTTTTTACAGACTAAATACGTTTGAATTAAATATTTTAAGGAGTTAATAGATTCCATCGATAGTATATGGATTAAATATATTTTAATTTATATACTTTAGGAACTTAAAGTAGACTCAATCGAGTTCAGGGATTACATAGACAATTTGATGATAGTTTAGAAAGAAAATTTCATTTTTACTCGATTTTCAGTTACACTCTCAGACTTAGAAATAATTTCAATTTTACTCCCAACGTTTTCGAAATAGTATCAATTTAGCCCTTACCATCAAATTTGGAACGGAAAAAAGTTTAAAAAATTATATTTTTGCCTCAAATTTAAAAAAAAAATGATGCAAACTCATCCTCTCCTATCCAAACTCACTCTCTCAGGCAACTCACACATCCACGACCACCGCAAACCCCACTCTTCGGCCCTACTCTCTTACCCTTACAACACCATTTGTTTTCTTTGGGTTTCTTTGAAAATGGTGTCAATTCAAGAAACCGACGGAGCCGATTTGGAGAGAGATTAATTGTAATTTGCGAGTCATGAAATTCTAGACATTTTCTATTCTGTTTTTTGTGCTTTTGGAGATGGTTTTTTTTATTTTTTATTTTACTCTAATAAAATTATATTTTGGGAATCTTATATTGTTTCTGCTTCTGGAATTCTAAGGTTTTGAGCATTAGGTATGGTTTTCTTTTCTTTTTTCTTTTTTATGTTGGAGGGGTGGATTAATATGGAGATGGAGATTGTTGAAGAAGCCAACGAATCAATAGTACCCATTTACGGCCTCACCTAATACCACAGTGAACTCTTCATATTGACTGTCTCCTCTGCTATGCCGTCAGTCGCATTAGGCTCCACCACTACCTCTTCACCGTCTCTGCCAGAATCTACCTCAATGGTTGCTTCTTAAGATACGATACACACAATTTCTTCAATGAAAGTGTCGACCTAGTTCAAGATAAGGTGAATTGTAGCAGTTCTGAATCGATTGTTGAAGCGAGGTGGGTTGAATTCAAGAGCAGTGTGAGTTAATTGGTTGGGAATGTAACGAGTGTTGCGGTGGAGAATGATGGGTTTACTATTGGGGAAGTGAAAGGTGTGTTTGGTTTGGCTTAGTGTTGGAATATTGTTAGTGGATATAGGTCTAGTGAGTGTTTGAAGAAGGCGGCGAATGTAGTCGGATCCCCGACTCCTCTTTCAAAATATATGCTCTAACGAGATGATTCAAACCGCCGATGATATCAAAGACTGTGAGTGTCATAACCCAACCCATATTACGTTTAATTATGCATGGGATTATGTGTTTGATATGAATTTGCAAGTTTAAGTATGTGAATTTTGTGATTTTGGAACTTGATCTGTTGAATGTAGAAATATCTGTTACAAATACCACTTTGAGCGGAAAATTGATTTCCTTAGAGGTGCGATAAACCAAAACCGACTTCATATCTGTGATTAGCATGATTTTTAGAGCCTACGGTGAAATTTTGTAAAATTACGATTTGTAATGATTAAATTAAAATTTATGAGTTTAGCCTTATATGTGTTTGGCCTCTTGTGTTCTTCATTTTGGGAGAGAGTTTGGTAGAGTGAGTTAGAGAGAGAGGAAGATGAAGAGCTAGGGTTTTGGAAGAGAATCAAATGGCAAACCTTAGACTTGAGTTAAGGTATGATAATCTATTTATAATCTTTGTCTTTAACTTATCTTTGGCATGAAATCAAGAATAAATTGGGAATTTTGAGCTATGGTTTGAGTTGTGTAAGGGTTTGGAATAAATTCAAGAAATCTCTTCATTTTTGTTTGATTTGAGTTCAATCTTGTGATTAATCCATAAAATAAACTCTTGATGGTTCATATAAACAAGATTTGATGGAAGATCATTCATAGATATATGTATTTTAAGCTTGTATATGAAATTCATGATTGTATGAAAAAGATGAGACCATGAAATTGATGTTGATGCAAGATTGATAAGTTTAATGTGGAGTTACACTTGTATCATGCTAATGTATCATGTTTTTAAGTGAATTTTGCTTTGATTTGAGCTTGGAAATAAGTTTAGAAGGTTTGCATTTTTGGCCATTTCTAGACTGTCTGATTTTGCCCAGACCGCACGAGCGGCCACGGGCTCCGCACGAGCAGAACATAATGAAAAATAGAGGTTTGCATTTTGCTTAAACCATTGCTCGAGCGGCCCAGTCACCGCACGAGTGGTCAAAGTGGGCGCACGTGCGTCCAGCCCTGTTTTAACTTATACCTAACAACTTCAAAAAGGCATATCTCCCTTATCCGGACTCCGTTTTAGACGATTCTTGAGCCTAAATTCAAGCTGCGGAAGTGTAGTTTCCAATGGTAGTGGTCTCACATCCAAATTCTATGTACACAAATAGATATGTTCAAATTAGTGAAGGCTGTTTATTTTCTTTCTAACCATTTCATGCTATTTCCTCTCCTAACCCAGTTTCCTTTCATTTCTTCTTATTTTCCTAGACACGGATTATGACCCATTGAGGACTAATGAGTTTAGAACCAACAAAAATAATTGGTTATGGAGCAAAGTAAGGGATTGATTTATTTGGTTAAGAAAAGATTAAGAGAAGTAAATTTAATCAAGAGAGTAATTCTATGTTTCGATATGTTGTGCCATGCACATTGTGTTTGCTGGTCATGATTCAAGGACCGGTCAACCATTTCTGGAAACCACTATGAGTAATAGTATAGTAAAGATATGTTTTCCATTATCTATTTTGATTTATGTACAACATGATCTTCTAAATATTGTATTTTGTCAAAATGCACAAGTTTCCAAGAAATGTGAAATGAGTTATGAACAAGAAATGTGAATTGTTTGTAATATGATATGGTAGGCCCAAGGCCGTTTCATTTATTCGTTCCGTTTATGCTATGACATGCTATGAATTGTTTAGTTTTTAAAACCTATTGAATTTTGGTATGGAACAAAGTGCTATACGGAACTAAATGCTACAGTGGGAGTCACCTCTAGAGTCCGTACGAGTCACCTCTTGGGTCCATACATACATAAATGTTTGGCCTGAGGCCGTTTTGATATATGATTGGGCCTGAGGCCGTTTTGATAAATATTAGGCCCGAGACCATTTTGATATGTGCAAATTGGGCCCAAGGCCGTTTTGATATGTGCAAATTGGGCCTAAGGTTTTTTCGTTTATACGATTATGGATATTGTGAGAATCTTATGATTATTACGCTATTTACTGTACTATTACTCATTGAGCTTCGTTCACCCAATATTATGTATGCACATATAGGTAATCCGCAGCATGGAGCACACCCCTACAGTCAGCTTCAGGAGCTATTCTTTTTGAGACCCAATCGAGTCCACCTCCGAGATGGAGTTTTGTCTTGACTCATACAACACTATAGCGATCCCAGTTTTGACCCGACTCTTATGATGTTCCGAACTCGGGTTTAATGTCTTCGTGTTGTTATTTATCTCCTTCTTCCTTTGCATACCTTTGAAATTGGTCTTTGGGTGTATTTGGAACAAGTTGATTACTTAGCTTTCAAACTTTGTGTTACCCAGATTTTTGGTCTTCCTGTCGAGCAGTCATTCTTCTGCTCGAGCGAGATATGTAAATTTTGGTCCTCGGCTCGAGCGGACTTTCTTTCACTTGAGCAGGAGTTACAAACCTTCAGTACTTTGCACGTCTGCAAAAGTGCTGGAGGAGTGTCTTTCACGCTCGAGCGGCGTTTCCTACGCTCGAGCGGGTGGGTGCTCGAGCGTCCTTTTTTGAGCTCGAGCGGTTGGTCTGTCATCTGCAAAAGTTCTGGAAGTGTGTATTCTGCGCTTGAGTGGGCCTTTTCTTGCGCTCGAACGGGACAAATGTTTGTGTCTGACGCTCGAGCGTCAAACTCTCCACTCGAGCGGACTGCACGTTTATTAGATCTCGAAAAGCACTTTTTACATCACTTTTTCATATCTTTTCACCCAAAACCCTAAAGTTGAGAGTCTCTCTCTCTAAAACTCACAATCTCTCTACATTTTGACCTAGATTCTTTGATCTCTACACCTTTGTGCCTTCATTAAAAAGGTAGAACTCCTCAAGTTTTTCACTTTCATCCGAGTAGAAGTTGGTTTCGTCATTTTTGAAGTTCCATCCTTGCTTGGCCCGTCTTCTTTCTTTGAGGTAGGGATATTCTACACTATAATATGGTTTTTAACATAGGTATTTGTCATTTTGTATAAATGGTGGAATTTAGAAGGATTTGGGTTCAGCGAGGGTTTGGGTTCAAAATTGAAAGAGGGGTTTTTCATGTTGGTTTACAAAATGGCTATGGGCTTTTGTATATGAAGTTCTCTAGTGTTAAAATGGTGAGATTTGACCTTGGGGTTGATATTTGAAAAGGGGGGGGGGGGAGTGTGCCCTAGTTTGTGTTAATTAATTATTTTGCATAAATGATGAAATTGGAAGGATGTATGAATGAATAGTGTAGTTGGATTTGTTGAATCACTCACCTATGGAAATTTGATAAATTATTTGTTTAAGATTATATATCTGCTAGAAATAACTGTTTTGGGCTATCGGTGTAGGATAACTATGATTGTTGTAGAAATTACATGAGGATTAGGTAAATTGAAACTAATCATTTAAGTTGTGTCATTGAATATGACGGTATGACTAACGCATTGAATATGTGCTATGGATAGTCATTGTATATGACGATGTTTGTAAATGCATTGTATATGTATTCGTTTTGGGAGAAGAAAGGGGATGTACTCCATTACTTGGGAGGAGATAGTGGATAAACTCTATTGAGAATTAAGTTAGCTGGAGTGTCCAGGGTGAAAGTCCCAAAACCTTATATATACATGGGTGCCGATCCCGCGAACGAAATTTTCGTAAAATGGCAAGGTTCAAGTGTTTGTATGGTAATTGTGTGAAAAAGAGAACCACTGAGCTGTAGTCTTAGCTGGGTTATTTGTAAAATTATGTGTAGTAGTCACATGATTTAGAATGAGATGAATTAACTCGAAGAGAATAAATGAGAATGGATCGAAATATGAGTAACAATGTTGAATGGTTATGAGGAGAATGTAAGTTGGTCATGAATATTGAACATTTATCTGATATTTATATCTTAGCTAAATCTCATATATTGTGTTAGTATATCTCTACTGGGCTTTGGCTCACCCTACTTAGGAAACCATTTTTAGGTGCTGGTGATATGCTTCCTCCAATGACATAGCTTGGGAGGGCTCAGGAGCTGAAGGCTCCGTTTTGTATTATTTTTATATTTAAATGTTTACTCAAGCCGAGGGCTTTACATGTATAGAGCTTATGACTCTCTTTTGTTTTAAGCAAGTTTTATCTTAGAAAGATGAAAGCCCATAGGGCATTTATTTTGTTGTAATTAACTTGTATTACATGCTTTAGATTCAGGATGAACGTTTATGAATGTAACGCATGTAATCCTTTTTGTAATATGAAATCTAATGGATGAAAGTGTATCATTTCTATTATATTCTTAAATCTCATAGAATGGATTAGTTGCATTATTTTTGAGGGCGTTACACACACCTCGATCTTATTTTGTTTTTGCTTTCATAGTCTTGGGTTGTAAACACTATGTATAATTTTTCCTTTGGCTCTTATATTTTTGTTGGGCTGTTAAATGTATTAATGTGTTACATGGTTATCTTTATGATCTTGCTCATGATTGGCACAGCTCAATGGACTCTTTCTCATTATATGCTTCCGTTATGGCCCCATTCACATAAATATTTTGTATGTTCGTTTGAAGCCTTCGGTAATCCACGGATTACTAGCCGGTTATGACCCAAACTTTTAAGGGCAGGTTTGAGTTATGATAGTGCATGACCGATCGCCAAGAAGCAATTGACGGAGCGAAAGTTGCAGGAGACGTAGAATTGGACGAAGAAGAAGTCAGCCTCATTCGAGTCGAGTGTTTGAACATCGCTATTCAACAGAGCTCTGTGTATAGCTACCTTGGAAGCAAAGAGGTGGTTGCTATACCTCTCATTCGAAAGGCAATCGGTGTTGTATTTCGATGGCAAATCGTATATATAGACTTTCAAATCCTTTAATAAACCCAGAGCTTGATGGGTTTTGAGTTTTTGGATATGGGTTTTGTTGAGGGACTCGAACAGGGCACGAGAGGGTAAGGTGGTTTTAGAGAGAGAAACTGTGGTGGTTTTAGAGAGAGACGATGAGAGATTGGTAGGTAATGAGGAAGAAGCTGAAGAAATAGGAAGAGAGAGAAAATCAGAGGGCACATTTGAGGTATCTGTAGCAATGGGTCTTATTCTCTACTTGTCTTCCATGCTTGATGGTAGCGTGTAAAAGTCTCATTCTTACATAGAATCCATTGTTTTTGGTACTGTGAGGGTGAGAAAGTAACGCTAAAGAGTGGGGGTCACGATGGTCGTGGTGGTGTGAGTTGCCGAATAGGGTGAGTTCGGATAGGAGAGGATGAGTTTGCACCTTTCTTTTGAAATTTGATGTCAAAATATATTTTTTTTAACTTTTTCCGTTTCAAATTTGGCGGTAGGGGTTGAATTGAAACGATTTCAAAAACTTTGGGAGTAAAATTGAAATTATTTAAAATCTAGAGATGTAATTGAAAATTGAGACAAAGTATAGGGGTAAAAATAAAATTTTCTCTAACTTAGAGGTATAAAGTGTGATAAACAAATACCTTTAAGATCATACTAATAATTGTTTTTATTTATTTATTTGTGAAAAATCTAGAAATTCGCTGGATATTGATTTGTGATTATGTATCAATTTTAAGCAATAAAACAATCCCAATCAAACAATCAAGACAAATCGATACAACGATTTTAACGTGGAAAAATCACAATTGGAGCACCTCCAATTGTGATAAAAAAAACCATGGGCAACAGCCACAAAACAATCCACTAAGAAGATATAAAAGAATTACACAGATATACTCTCAATTACCTAGCGAATCCATGCCTGAATTGAGCCAACCCCTATGTGCCTCTTCCACCCCGTCTTCACCTCGAAATTGTCTTGACGATGAGCCACTCCAGAATCCACGAAAGCTTCAGGCTCGAATTCTTCAGAATCTACCGAAGAATAACTCTCTCTTTTGTATAGAATGAACAAACAATCCTTTGATGTATCCTTCTTAAACCATGAGTTGAACACTCAATTCAACATCAAAGAAAACTAGCAAAATAGTCTCAGATATAAACCCTAGAACCGAATAAGAAGATCTGGAGGTGTAACCTAGATTTGGAGCAACATGCGAATTTATAGAATCTGAAATCGCGAGGTCCGCTCAAGCGTGGGAATGGACGCTCGAGCGGGGACACTATATGACGTGTTCCAAACCAGGATGTACGCTCGAGCGGGGATTTCGACGCTCGAGCGTGAAAACACGGATCACAGTATTTTTGCAGACACGCATACTTCTAGAACCAAGGATTCTCCGCTCGAGTGGACAATCAACTTCGAAGGCAATTTTCTGTTTTGCTTCGGGGGCGCTGCCCCCTCGACCCCCGCGAGCTGACCGGGCAGTTCGATCCCCGTCATAGTCAGCGAAGTGGCAATCTTGAAAAAATTAAACACCACAAACTTCTCTGCAAAGGCACAATTCGGGTTGGATTTGCATCTAAGAAACTCATAGCCTCACTGAAATAAAAGTGCGAAAACAAGTACAATTAAAAAGAGTTTTGTTAAACGGGATTGCCAAGAATAAAAACCTAACAATTTGTAACCAATAATTGTTTTTAACATCCATATTCTCAGTAAAAGCTGAGGAGATAAGGTTAAATAAACATTGATTTGCTACCCTCTAATGAGAGATAATGAACTTTGCCTACAATTTCGATGTCTTCTCTCAATTTTTATTTTTTCAGTGCTTCAATTTTTATTTTTTCTAAACTAAAATATCTATGAGTAATCTCAAAAAAGAAAAAGTGAGAAAAAATAAACTAAGAAGAAAAACGATTTAAGGAAAATTTTTATTTTTTCTGTTTAAGTGCTTAAATTTTTATTTTTTCTAAACTAAAATATCAATGTCAAACTATCTATACATTTATGAGTAATCTAAAACAAAAAACAGTGAGAAAAATTAAACTTTAAAGACAGATTATTTAAGGAAAATGATATACAAACTAACTTTTTAAACCTAATAATGATGTGTAAAATATATGATTGGTCAATGATTAGAGAAAATATAAGCAAAAAAGTTTATTTAAATATTGTAATATATTAATATATCATTGAATTTGAAAAGTGAGTATAACTTTTGAGCTTCAATATCAATAAAACTATTCATTATCTAAACATTTATGAGTTATTAATTGGAAATTGAGAAGAATTAATCTAAGATGTGAAAGTTATATTAAGTGTGTTTGGTTTCAATTTTTAGAAAATTGAATTTTTTGTTTTTCGTATTTTTTTTTTGTTTTGTTTTTAGTAAATATTTTTAAAAATTTACGTAATTTTTTTTTACTTTTTTAGATGTACCTTACTTATATATATATATTTAAAAAGTAAAATATTTGTAAAAATATATTTTAAAAAATCAATAAATGTATTGAATTTTTATATATATATATATTTTTTGTATTTTTGGTATTTAGTGATTTTTTTAAAGATTTTTTTCACAAGTATCATAATTTTTAAGTGTATCTAAAAAATTTTAAAAAATTACTTAAAATATTAAAAAAATTAGTACAAATAAAAAAATACAGGAAACAAAAAATTTTAATTTTTTAAAAAGCAAATCTTGAGTTATGAAACTGAACAAGCTGATTATCTTCACATATATGATTTTTCTAAATGAAAACATCTAAGTCAATCCATCTAAACGTTTGACTCATTGAGTAAATCCAAACGGAAAGGGAGAACAATTAAACTACAATATCAAAGACCAATTATCTAAATATTTATGAGTAATCCAACTGAAAGCTATGAAGAGCTAAACAATTCTCAAAAGGAAAATTGAGAAATAAGAATTTATTTCCAAAGAGGAATGGAAGATCTAAACACCCCATAAATGTTGGATTAATTGTCATTAGACTTTTTTTTTAATTACAAATACGATAAATATTTACGTCATCCAACCAGTTAGAAATTCAACAAGCCCATAGTTAGAAATTCACCAAAGCCTAACACAATTAATAGAGCAAGTCCACTAAACTTAAATCCAATAATCACTACTAACTACATACAATCTTCATAATGGTTAATTGTCATTTGATCATATGCACAGGGAAAAAAAAAATGATAATTTTGGGTAATTATCTCTATTTTGAACTAATGACATAACATAAAATTTTACTTGGAAGATAATGCTGATTTATTTTTATTAAGTAATTGAGAGATAAATAATGACTCATCTACTATATTTTGTTATTTTTTTATTGATTAAGAACACTACATAAATAATACCATATGATATTGTAGAACTACTGAGCCCTCGTTTGGCATACCAGTTGGGGGTTTGACAAGTTAAAATAGTCATAAAAAAATAAAATAGATTAAAAAGTCAATAAGACAAAATATTATATTTAAATCATAATTATTTTATTTTTTCTTTCACAAAAGTTAAAAAGACCAACCCAAACGAGACTTTTAGTCCCAAGCTAAATAGTTAAAAAATAAAAAACCTTAATCAATTTTCCAAATGATGCCTTAATGATTTTTCAATAAATAGTGAAAATAGGTTAATTGTACAGGAAGATGCATTATTAATGTACAAAGTCAAATAAAGATATGGGTAAAGGTTGGTAGCTCTAAAATCCCTCCCCCTAATCCCCCTTCATTTCTTTTTTGGAAACTATTTTCTTTTTTTTTTCTTTTTTTTTTTTTACTTGAAATGGCATTTTGGGGGGATTCGGGCTCCCCTTTGGGGGGATGAACCACTGCCCTAAAGATATTTATATTCTTTAGTACGTTAATTATTGTCTTAAATTTGGCAATCTTAGAAAAAGCAACCCAAACCATAATTATGACCATCGAATCTTATAAAAAACTCACAAATTATTCTTATTTGTAGAAGTAATTGAGCTGCTCTTGTCAAATTATTTTAATTAGTTTTTTATATGAATAAAATTTAACAACACTGCTACAGGGCCCGAAATTTTCAAGCTCGAACTTGTCCCGAATCCAAAACGACATTGTTTTAGATTATCTTACCGGTAAGAGAATTGTAATGTATCTTACCGGTAAGAGAATTTTATTATATGCTACTGGTAAGAGAATCTAAAACGACGTCGTTTTGAGTTTTGAGCCAATTTCGAGCCAAACGATTTTGGGCCCTCAAACATTTTTCAAAATTTAATTATAAAATTAGATACAACGTTAAAATTCACATCATGTTAAAAAGTTTTGTCTAATTTCGTAATTGTTTTGTCTACTGCTCCACAATACTCCGCGAATCCAGCTGTCTCTGGTTTGAAGTGAAATTTTTTGGCTTTTCTTTTTCGTTTTTGGTTTGGATTGTTTATAGAGTCTATCAGTGTTTGTTGTAGTTTAACTACTTTGTGATTGTAGCTTATAATCTATCTTAGACATGTTCTATGGCCGATTGATTGCCCTCTGCTTTACAGTACTGGCATAAGCACGAGTTGTGCATCTGGTTATCTTCATAGATTTACTCGTGTGTCTCTTGATTTTATCTTTTCTTTGTTTAGTGTAAGTTTATTAGTTGAATGAATTCTTTTCTATGTGTCGTTTGGCTTCATTAATGAAAATTTCTTTCTGATAAATAAAAAACAGAAAAAAAAACAAAAACACCCAAAAATGTCGCAATTCAAATTTTAGCCATCTATTTGTGTGGCTCAAATATATGGTTCAAATTAATTTGTGCTTAAATAGAAGGTGAAAATTGAGTATACAATCAGATACAATCATTTCGTATAAAGTAAGACCTATACATTTAGGGTGACTTTGGGATCAACTTAAAAGAGACATTTCTTTTGAAACTTTTTTGTCTTCAAATTTTTTACAAAAAAATAAAAATTGTGACTAATTTTTATTTTTTTTTAGTCTATCTAGTATATAAGGATCTAAAAACTGAGGGGGAAAATTACTAAAGCAAACAAAAATAAAGTTTTTTTTTTAAAAAAAAAATTAAGATTATTTTCCAGTTTTATTTATTAATTTTTTAATTTTACTTTTTTTGATGTGCCTAGTAGTACCAAAAAGTACGAAACTTTTTCGACAATTTTAAAAAAAATTACGAAAGGAGAAAAAAAACCTAGGGAAAATTACAATTCAGTCCTAGTTTCAGAAAATAATTTCAAATCGATGAAAAAGTTTATAATTGTAATTATTACTATTTAAAAAATTTATTAGTGATTAGTAACTATTTTTTATAAATATTACTGATATGATATTTCTTCAAAAAATTACTAACTAAAAAAGTTATTGTTAGACAAAAATAGCCTAAAATAAGTTAAAATAGTAAAAAGTCACTATAAGTTAATATATTATTATTATTATTTTTTATTCATAAAAAGTCAAAAAACTAATTAAAATAGTCAATTTTTAAACAAGCTCCACCTCATAGGCCTATTTTGGCGATTAGAAAAAAAAAAAAAACCAACTTATTAGCTTATTTGAATCACATTACTTCTATACTTTTTTATACATATTTTTCAAAAAATGTCAATAAATTGGCTTTTTTCCTAATCCATACTTTTTTATACAATTTTTTTCAAAAAATGTCAATAAATTGGCTTTTTTCCTAATCCCCAAAGAAGCTTTTCTTCTGAAAAAGTAAAAAAAAAAAACAAAGTTACGTTAAAAAGTCAACAAATTCAACTCCATTAAAAAAAAATAAAAAGTAACACCTTACATATCAATCAATCGGTTATTTTTTTTTTCACAATTATCTATTAGATTTAAAAATTTATTTTTAAACACATCAATTTTTTTCACCAAATACAAAAACTAAAAAATCACTTAAAAAAAAGGTAAATTATAAATACACCTATTGAGATTTATTTAAAATACGAATTATTTTATGTGGTTCTGAAAATTACATCTCGTCACTTGAAATTTCTAATTTCATTACAAATAAATTATCAACCCAATTAATAGTTTTTAATGATGTCAGAAATTTATTTCAATTAATAATTTAGATAATTTTATTATTAGGAAAATGTTAGAGATTTTATTTTTTCAATCAATTTTATTAACAAAAAAAATGGGATTTTTAGTTTAAGATCCTTGATATTATGATTTTATAAGATTAATGACATATAATATGTTTTATAGTAGTTGCTGATCCCTCAATTTTTAACATAAAAATTTTCTGCGCAAAAGAAAAATCTTACAAAGAAATTTCAACTCCATAGAGAAATTTAAGTTCGTCATAGAGAAAATTTCTCTAATAATATTATTGAGATGTCTTATCTAATAAGAAAAAGGATAAATTACAAATGCACCCTTGAGATTTGTTTAAAATACAAATTGCCCTCTATGGTTTGGAAAATTATAAATATTCCTTGTTAGAATTTTTTATTTAATATAATTAGCTGAAAAAATAAAATTTATAACTGTTCTCCTATATAATAATAAAATTAACTGAATTATTAATTGAAATATTTATTTAACATAATTAAAAATTATTAATTAACTTGATAATTTATTAATAAATGAGATCATTTGTTATGAAATTAGAAACCATATTAGGCGGGATGTAATTTCTAGAACTACAAGGGCAATTCGTATTTTAAGCAAACTTTATGAGGTGTGTTTATAATTTATATTAAGAAAAAATATATTAGATCTCTTCTATTACCAAAAGTTGAAAATGGATGTTTTATTAATTTTCTCTAGAAAAATTTTACGAATGAATATTTATAATTTTTTAAATTCCAAAAAAATATTTTGTATTTTAAATAAATTTTGGATGATGTATTTATAATTTATAATTTACCCTATTTTTTTATCTAAACATCTTCAGTAAATAGTTTTTTAAGAAAAATGCTTGGGAGCACTAATTAGTGCTCCCACTAATTAGGTGGTAGTGGGTCCCGTCATTAATGATGTGATGTTTTGGTCTTGGAGTTGTGTTTTTTTTTTTTTTTTTTTTTAATGCATTAGTGCTATTAGTGGTGATATTTTTAATGGGATGAATCATTGTTGTTTTTAATATGAAGATCTCTGCACTTCCTAGGAGGCACACAACACGACACAACCCATACACAGGCTAATTAATATATGAGTAAAGACAACCTCTATATTGAACATGACATAAGCCACCACATCACAAGGCAACCAAGTCAATTCCAAGTCCCCACTTCTCTCTAGTCATTGCAGGTTTTAGGTTTATATCTCTCTCAGATCACCAAGTTACCTTATAAATACACTCTTTTGGATACCATCTCTCTCTGAACCTGTAACATGGATGTCAAGATGGAGCCAGAGAAGAACATGACTGAAAATGGAGAGGACCAAGAGAAGAAAGAGCTTCAAAACAACAACAAGAAGAAGAAGCTTGGAGGGATGAGAACAATGCCATTTATCCTTGGTGAGTTCTCTCTCTCCCTTAATTATAATCGATAAAAGAGAAATAGAAGAAGGGTAGTTTTTTTGCAATGATAAAACTCGAACTTGAACATTATGTATGGTTAGCAGTACCTTGGTTTTATCGTCGGGGAGTTCGCATTTTCGTGTTCTAGCTCTAATTTTTGTTCATTGTTTTGCCTTGTTTAAATCATATATTGAAATGTTTGGCAAATGACTTTTTAATAATTTTTTAATTATTTATAGAAAGACATGTAAAATGATAGAGAGATAACTTAACAAATTATAATGAGTTTTTAACATTTTAGATAAAAATCATGATTTCCAAATAAAACCTTTGCAAAGCATGGCTAGTTTGGCAGTCAACTTTTAGAGTTATGCTGATTATTGAGTAGTTTTGGAGTATGAACGTGTAATACTCCATTGAATAGTTTGGCCCCGTTTGTTTGGAGAGTTATAGAGAGAGGATTGGAATTGATAGTGAGGTGAAACCTACTAATATTGTGTTTGTTTTGAGGGGATTGATAATGAGTTCCGGATTATGATGGGTCTTCCCAAAGGGATTCGGAAGGGCCTCCAGGACTTTATATTAGAAAAATAGTCCGGTGGACTAGAAATTTTTTATTTTTATTTATTTTTTTATTTTAGTTTTACATGTCGGACATTTTTTTTTGAATATTAATGTTTAATTTTTTGTATTTTTTGTTAAGTAAAAATCATTATTTTATTTGTTTTATTTTTTTCTGGAAATTTTTTATTTTATTTTTATTTTTTAAATTTTTTTACAAATTGGGCATTTTTTTTAAATATTAATGTTTAATATTTTTGTATTTTTTTATTTGTTTTATTATTTTATATAAAAATAATTTAACAATCCCTACACTAACAACTATCATCAAAACAAACACAATTTTACTTAATCCCCTCACTATCAATCCCCTTACTAACAATCCACTCACTATTGATCCCTCATTATCAACCCCCTCCATTCTACCTCTAAAAACAAACGGAACCTTAGAGTTATGGTGATTATGAAATAGTTTTGGAGTATGAACATGTAATATTCCATGATATTGTGATTGGTGCTGAAAGTGGATAGATAATGTATTATATTGGGTGATTGAAAAGTATAAAAGAACATAATAAATGATGATTATTGATTAAAAAGTATTAACATGTGATATTTTAAATATTTTTTATAATTTTCGTTGAGGGTATTTCATACCTTCCATTATTGTTTAATTTGAGTCCTTGGATACTTTTTTCGGTTCTTATGAACGCAATTATTAGCTAGCATTTTGGTGTTGTTTTCTTTATATCGTATGTGAATGCTTATTTCCACTTCATATGCTTGGTTTAAAGTTTTGATTCTTTGAATTTATACATTTTTCAATCAATATATACATTTTTTTTTATTATTATTAAGGATTCTTTCTTAAGTTATTTTATTTATTACTGTCTTCCATAAAATTTTATTTTATATTGATGATGTTGTGGTATTCGCGTTATGGGTATGAGTTGTTGTACTTGCTTATATAATTGATTATTTAATTTAATATAATTTTATTGATATGTATTAATTCCTATCAATTGACAAGGTTTTTTAAATTTTTTTTAATTTTTTTTCATAAATTTCTATCAATCAGATAGATTGCATTGCTAATCATTGGAGTGGTCTTAGAAGTGTAAATTTGGCATGGTCTGGCTTATTCGGGCTTGAGCTCGAGTCGGCCCATGTCGAGCTCTTTGGGCCCTCGTCAAAATTCAGGTCGGGCCAGCTTACGATCCAGAAAACTAGGCCCAATGAATATTCGGGCCTCAGGTTGGCAGACTAGGCCTAGGCTTGAGTTTGGGGTGGTCATAGGTCAAGCCTGACCAATTTTTATTTTTTCACCAATTTTTTTTATACCAAGACTAGAGCGGGCCAATGGTCCGAGCCATGTAGGTCGAGCTAATGGAATGGGCCGGACTGTAAAACAAATGGCCAAAGTCCAAGCCTAAGGTCCTAGACTGGACTCGGGCCCGGGTCAAACCCACTTGGGAAACAAATAAGCTTCGAACAACCCATGAGCCCGCGGGCTAATTTTACACCTCTAAATGGTTCAGAACAACTTTTTGAGTTAGCTACAGCTTTTTTGAGTGTTACGTTGTTGTATTCTTAGTGGTTGGATTGGTTTAGGAGGTGGTCAGTCATTGTTATGTTGTGATTTTTTGTTCTCCTATTTACCAACTTTGCTTTTCAATAAAAAAAAAACTTTGTTTAGTTGGTGTGCGCGCTTAAGTTCACTCGGATATTTGATTATAAAAAAAATGTTTTTTTAATAATAATATTTGATTTATCATATTTTGGCTAGAAAAATATTATATAAATAACTTTTTTATTAATTTTTCCCAATCTAATACATGATGTAATAGTAAAACTTTGGAACGTGAAACAAATCCATTGAATTTGAATGATAGGAACAATTCATTGTGACAGAGTAAGTTTGTTAAAAAAAAAAAAATGGAAAGGAAAGAGAGTCAAAAAATGCTATGCGAACTAATGAATTTTACAAAAAAAATGGAAAAAAAGAAAAAGAAAAAGAAAAAGAAATTGAATACTAACTTATAGGACACTTATCACATTATTGATATGAGTCCTCTTTCAAATTTTAAATTTTTTTTATTGAATAATGCAACAGTAGGTAAGAAAAGTTTAGGAGATTTGTTAGTTTGTATAATATTACTTAAATTTTTTTATTTGTATATCATTACTCATTTCTTTGCTATCTTATGCGTCAATCTTATATTGGACATAAACATAAGTGGTATGACTTATTATACCAATGTAAAATTAATATATGAAATGATAAATAACTGCAATGCGTTAAGAATATATGATCATTGTAAGACCCATTGTTGTTGTTGTTCTTTTTATTTTTTATTTTTTAATTTTGTTTGGGGTTAAGGATTTGTTTGGGATTCATTTTAGATATGGCAATTACATCCAAAACTAATATAACTACGTTATAACTTTTCTTGAATTTTTTTTTAAATGTTACCTAACCTAATTCGGATATATTAATTTTAAGAATTTTTCTTACTCCTTATTAACTCGTTGTAATTCTTTACTTTTGAATTAATAGATTTTTTTTTTTTTACCAGTACTTTTTATTTATTTATAAAGTGTATCAAATAGGTACACCTTTTACTTTATTTTATTATTGAAATTGAATTTTAGATTTTGACTTTTAATCAAAAAGTTGAGATTATTTCAATGCACTTTAGGAGAAAATAGTGTAAATGACTTTTGTCTATCAATGAACAGCCTTTATACATTTTTCTGGTTTTTTTTTGGTCATCCTCAGTTTGGCACTCATTGTGATAATCGCAATTTTTTAAGCAAAAATCTTGTCTGTTTTTGTTTGTATGTTTGATATTGATGAGAAATCAACATAATCAATCAAGTATTTTTCTCAATCATTTACAACTGTCCTCTATACACTTTTAATCTTTTATTTTTGTAAAATTTTCAGTAGAAGAATAATTATAAATATAAAAAATCAGCTTGCTTGTTTTCATTTTTCAGAAAACACTTTTCAGAAAATTCTACATTCTTATTTTTTGTATTTTTTTGTTTTTACTGAATTTTTTTAATATTTTAAGTAATTTTTTTACTTTTTAGACACACCTAACATAAATACACTTAAAAAGTAAAAAAATTGTAAAAAAAATCTTTTAAAAATTCACAAAATACCAAAAATACAAAAAAAAAAATATAAGAATTCAATGCATTTTTTGTATTTTTATGTATTTATTAATTTTTTAAAATATTTTTTTCACAATTTTTTTATTTTTTAGATACATCTAACTAAGGTGCATCTAAAAAAGTAAAAAAAAATATTTAAAATGTAAAAAATATTCACTAAAAACAAAAGAATATAAAAACCAAAAAACTCAATTTTCAAAAAATTTAATCCAGAAAACTCAAACCAAACACACTGATTACTATTAAAGCATATATATAATTATTTTTCATATTTGTTAGATTTTCATATTTTATAAATTTCTTTATTCTCATGATTTTTTAATTAATACTTCGTGTTAGGGTCGGGTATAGGATTATTTGAACTGTTCAACCCGGCCAACCTAAACCAATCTGCATACAAATTGGCGGTTTCGCAGACACAATACAGACGGATAAGATTTGGAATATAATATAATTACGGGTTGCGTTAAAACCCACCCGCACTTAGAATAATTTTTTTTTTTAATAAAAAAATTCATTCATCCTATCGTAGATATTTTTTATCAAAGCACCAAACCCTAATTTCATGATACAAAAAGAAATGTTATAGAAAACATTGTTTAAGAACATTGTTTTTGAAAGTTTTTTTTTTTTGTTTGCTCTGTGAACATTGTAGAAAATTGAATCTACTTATTCATAGAGTGGAAATTGAATCTGTTAATTACTTTTGAAATTAAAATCAATCTTATATTATATTGAATCTAGAAATTGAAATTGAATTTGGAAATTAAAAAAAATTCAATCCACAAACCGCCCCGTAACCACTCGCACATCCGCGAACCCCATCCACATAAACAGCAACTCGCACTGCAGGCGGTTGTAGGTTAAATTTTTCCCAAACCGCATATATGTAAATGGGTCTAAATCGATCCGCAAATCATCCAAAACGAACCGTGAACACCCTTACTTTGTATAAGTCTTATGTATAGGTCACCTCTTATAATCGTTACACACAATAACATTCAATATAGGGAGATTCTCTCTCTCTCTCTCTCTCTCTCTCTCTCTCTCTCTCTCGGTGCGCGCGCTTTAGACAATTATCTTAACATATAACGCTTGTCTTCCTAGTTTATCGATGAGCGACTAGTTGGCAACCTATGCCAACATTCTCCATCATCGTCCAACCCTAGCGTCCTTCAATCGCTCAAAATCTATTCTTTTTCTACTCTTGCACTCACTCTCTCTCTCTCTCTCTCTCTTTCTCTCTCTCTCTCTCTCTCTCTCACAGTTCTTTTCGTTTCAACCTCAAATAAGTTACTATTTTCTAACTTATTTGAGTTTGAAAGAAAGGGATATACTCATATCTTGGTGAGCATGGTAATATACTATGCGAACTACCCAAGCTGCCTCCTAGTGCCCCTCCTACGCCTCCCATGGTACAATCACATATGTTGCTCCCTAGTGCATCACATTCAAGCTCCTATAAAAGCCCATCACATCAGTCGCCTCTTAAGGCCCCTCTCACGGTGAACACACCATTCAACATCACCCTTAGTAGGCCTTCTTATGGTGACCACGCCGCTCAATCACCCCTAACAGGCCTTTATTATTTGCCTTAACAACAGATTCTTCTCAATCGCCCTTAACAGGCCTTTATCGTTTGTCCTAGTAGCAGATTTTTCTCAATCACCCTTAGCAGGCTCTTTCGTTTGTTGTACACGACAAACTCTCATTTTCTCATTTATTTTGTTTGTTTTGTTCTTTCAAACTGTTAGTTTACGTTTGAGGGAGACTATTAAAACATATCTACAATATATTATTTTCCATAGTTATTAAGTTTCCATATTTCTTTCGATTTTATTATTCTCATGATTTCTTGATTAACAATTCATATAAGTCTCGTATATAGACTACTACTTATAATAATTATAAATATTAATATTCAATATACAGAGATTCTCTTTTATTTTTTCTCTCTTTATACAATTATCTGAGCAATTACATCAAATTAGCTTAACTAAAGTCCAACAAAAGGTAGAAGGCCTAACAGTTACTAACCCTAACAATCACCACTAGCCTAAATTTGAGAATAAATAAACAGCCTATACAATTCCCATATTAGAAAAAATAAAAATAAATAAAAAATATCAAATTCCACTCTCTAGAAATTGAATTTATAATCTCGTTTTTGGGTGGACATAAATTTATAATCTCAAAACACATGACTAAACGAAAAGCCTGGTTAAATAACTACTCCAACAAGTATTTACTGTTATTATTATTATTTTCAAACTTGAAATTAATGGTCCGGCCCACTCGTTGTTAATGGTTGCCCCACAAACAAATGGAGTTTAAACCGAGAAGATGTCAAATTATTCTCTTTGTGGGTCAACCCAAAGCCCACTATTGAGTTAAACCACACTTTGCTTCTCAATTAGTTGACCCATATGCTTCTGAATGGGGGTAGTTAATTTTTGAAAATTACATTTTTTTAGCTTATTTTCTATTTCACCTAATAAGTTATAAGCATAAATTATACCAAATAATTTAACACATACTCCTGAATAAAAAAGTTATAAACAATTCAGATAAGTTGCACATACCCCCTAATAAAAAATACCAATCAGCGATACATTCCCAAAATATTTATAAACTTAGGAAAAATTTTGTAATTTTTTTTTTGAAAACATGCATTGAAGTACAATTTCTCTTAATTTTTAATTAGTAAATATAAATCTACTAATGAACGTTGAAAAAAATAAAAATAAAAACAAGACCGATTACATCAACAAAAATATGAGTAATAATATACAAATATAAAATTTATAAAGAACTTTCATGCATAATAATGTGATTTAATAGTTTCACTTTAAAACGGGGAACTTACTGATAAGTCCCATGTAATAAGTTCAAAACCCAACTAATCCCAAAACAAAATACTTGTACCAATTAGTCAAACACATTTTTAATTGTTACCAAAAAATCCTTTTTTTTTTTTTAATTTATAGACACTGTTCACATCTTACTACCGTCGGATTTCCGTTTAACGGTCGCCGGAGACTCACCGGAATGTCTAGAATATTGCCGGAAAAAAAATAATTAAAAAACATGTTATGAAACTGTAAAATTTTACAGTTCTAAAGAATGTTATAAAACTGCAAAATTTTACAGTTTTAAACCATGATTCATTCCAGCACCAAAAAAAAAAATTGAAACTGCAAAATTTTACAGTTTTCACCGCCTGTAACTAAAACTCGAAAACTGCTTGTTCAGAATTCGAAAATTTTCTCCATTAGAACAGAAAAACAGAAGTGTATAGCAGAGAGAGAAAAAAAAAAAAAAGAGATCGAAGGGGAAAGACGGATGTCTAACCAAATCTGTGTAGATCTACTCAGATCTGATGTAGATCTGAGTAGATCTATATCAGATCTAAGTAGATCCATTCATCTTCTTCGTCGGAAAATATATCATCTTCTTCGTCGGAGTTTATTTCAATGCTTGGTGGTTA
Source organism: Camellia sinensis (assembly GCF_055761805.1). Taxonomy (NCBI): domain Eukaryota; kingdom Viridiplantae; phylum Streptophyta; class Magnoliopsida; order Ericales; family Theaceae; genus Camellia; species Camellia sinensis. The sequence goes on along the minus strand of NC_138970.1, from coordinate 23,697,772 downwards.
TCAATGAACCCCGATCAATGGAGAAAAATATGATCACCGGTGGTCCTCTTCCATGACAAACACGGTGACAGAAAAATGTAGAAAAAAAAACGAGAGAGGAAGGAAAGCAAAAAGAAGAGAGAGAGGAAAGGACTTTTGGGTGTAGTAAAAAAGTTATGGGATTAAATGGAGATCACATGTTTCCCATGGGACCTATGGATAATTTCCCCCTTTAAAACAAAATATCCATAAAAATACCTTATATTTATAACAATACCACTTCCACCTCATTCTTCTGTAATTTTTTTAAAAATATTGATGGGTTGTGTAAAAGGACTTTTGACTGATAAACTAATATAATGTGATTGTTGGGTGTGTGATTTTGGGCAGCAAATGAAATATGTGATAGATTTGGATCATCTGGATCACATGCAAACATGATAACATACTTGACGAAGGAGCTGAACATGCCAATGGTAGCAGCAGCAAACACACTGAGTAACTTTGCCGCGACAGCCAGTTTAACACCTATTATTGGTGCCTTGATTGCTGACTCCTTCGCTGGCCGTTTTTGGACCATCATCGCTGGTTCCCTTATTTATGAACTGGTCTCTCTCTCTCTCTCTCTCTCTCTAAAAAGATATAAATTATTTTCTTAATGTTGTTATTATTTTTAATTAATTTTACTTTTATCTCTTAAATTATTGCTTATTTTTTAAAAAAAAATTATTTCATTTTTAAACTATCAATTTAATTTATTTAGTCGTTACAAATTTTAATTTCAACTAATGTAGTTTAGAGGGTTGTTCGAATCAATAAACATTAAAATTTAATTTGATGATACCCAAGAATGTAGTTGAGTTGGTAAGACTGGGATTTATAACGTTCAGGTTCAGATATTTAGTTCAACTTTTAAGCGAAGCCTAGTCTATTGCCGTGGAGTGGTGCATCTCTGTATCCCCAAGTTTGGATGTCTAATTTAACTAAAAGGGTTGTGTCGTGCGTTATCTAAAAAAATAAAATAAAAGAGTCTAATTTGATGAGTAAAAAAGTAATTTTGAAATTTAAATAATTTAAATTATACAATTATCAAATATTCATTTTTCTTACTTACAGTTTTGAAATAAGAGATGAAGAAAAAGATGAGTGTTTGAGGGTAAAGTATAGATTGTTTAATATAGTATGAATAAGAAGATGAGTGTTTGATTACATGATTTAAGCTGTCTAAATCATGAAATTATCCTTTTGCCCATTAGCTTTGATTTTTCCTATTATGATTTGGACAGAATGTCTCTAATATGTATTCTGAAATTAAAAATCTTAGAGACTAAATAAATGAAATTGATAATTTAAGAATGTGAAAAAAAATAATAATAATAATTAAAAAGGATAAAAATGAAATTGACATTTTTCTTTTTCAAAATTTTGTCACACTCCTAATCATCCAAATAATAATATACATGACAAAAATAGTGTCAGGACTTAATACTACTATATATGGTTTTGCAATGATAAATTGAAATAACACAATTGGGCCAAACAGGGATTGGTGAGCATAACCATATCAGCAACACTCCCCCAACTCCGCCCACCACCATGCCCAACTCAAGTAAACTGCAAAGAAGCCTCCACCCTCCAACTATGGATCCTCTACATCTCCCTCCTCCTCTCCTCCCTCGGCTCAGGCGGCATCCGACCCTGCGTCGTCACCTTTGCCGCTGACCAATTCGACATGTCCAAGTCAGGAGTAGAGTCTAGAAGCTGGAACTTCTTCAACTGGTATTATTTCTGCATGGGAATGGCCTCACTGAGTGCCCTAACAGTAGTTGTTTATGTCCAAGACAATGTGAGTTGGGGTCTGGGACTTGGAATACCCACCATTGCTATGGCTGTGTCTGTGATTGTGTTTGTTTTGGGGTCTCCTCTGTATAAGAAGGTAAAACCAAGCGGGAGTCCTTTGGTTAGGATGGCTCAAGTTGTTGTTGCTGCTGTGAAGAAGAGGAAGGAAGTTGGGCCACATGATTTTAGGGATTTATATGAGAATAGAGAGCTTGATGCTGGGATTTCTAACAATGGAAGGCTTCTACATACTCACCAGCTCAAGTAAGATTCACATTTTATATTTATCTAACAATGGTAGGACACAAAAACTAAATATCGAATCAGACATAGAAAATTTGTGGATGGAAAAGATTTTATAAGATTTGTTATCTTATCCATCCATTTATTTTCTGTATTTGGTTCTTGTGTATAGATTCTATACTTGTACAAACTTATTGATATTTATAAAGTAATCTAAATTGAGATATTTTCGCAATGTGTAGAATGAATTAATAATAGATTCTACCAATTTAATTTGACTCTAATTGATTAATGGGAGTTTGTGATATTTTTGAAATTTTATATCAAGTCTCAACAAAAATTGAAAGGATAAACCAATGAGTGAGAGTTAGCTCAAATGTTAAGTAAAGTTTTATGCAGGAGATTTTAAGTTTAAGTTATGATATTTTACTTTTATCCGATATGTGAAGGTATTGGGTGGTTACTTGTATTCCAAATTTGTTTGGATGTATTCAAGAGAAAAAATTATTAAAAAAAAAGAAAATTATATCTTAGTAGAACCTCCAAGAATTAATTATCCGTTAATAAAAAAAAGTTTATCAATTTGTATTTTAATATTCATAAAATTCATCATTAATTTGTAAATATTTTTTTCAACCAGCACTGACATGTAATTTCCCTTAAAAAAATTAAAAAGATCAAGTACACTCAAAAGTATGCATTTTGTTGTGTTTTTGTTCTGTTGTGGTCCTTAAATTATTGACTTTGTCGCATTATGGTCCCCTAATTTTTTAAAATTTTATTGTGTATTTATTTTGAAGTTCAAAAAATGAAAAATGCCTCAGACCCCAGTGGGGGTCACTGGGGGTCATGAATGGAGGATTCCCATTGGTCAAAAAAAAAATTGTTTTTTTTTTTTTTTTTTTGTGATTTGGACGAATGAGGGGCTGCCACCTCACTGGGGGTCGACCCCCAGTGGGGGTCTCTAGCACAGTTGTTCAAAAAATATCCCAGCTCAGCTAATAGATGATATGAGAGTTAGGACAATTTGAATTAAACTCAAATTTCATAGTTTAGAAATTAAATTGAAAATTTTAAAAACTCAATTGACTAAACTATAACCAAATACATACTTTAAGACCATTGAAACTAGTCCTACAATTCTTATATTTTACTGCATTCAGACATTATGTCTGAAATGATTAAAATCGTTTCTTATACATATTGTTATTTGAAGGTGGCTAGATCGAGCAGCCATTGTAACAGAAGAAGACACAAAAGATCCAACCTCCCCAAACCTTTGGAGAATCGCCACCGTCCACCGCGTCGAGGAACTCAAGTCCATCATCCGGATGCTTCCCATCTGGGCTGCAGGAATCCTCCTCGCAACCGCCCAATCCCACCAGCAAAGCTTCATCATCCTCCAAGCTCGCTCCATGGACCGCCACCTGTCCCCCACCTTCCAAATCCCTCCTGCCAGCCTCTCCATCTTCTCCATCCTCACCGTCCTCATCGGCCTCGTCCTCTACGAGCGTGCTTTCGTGCCCTTCGCTTGTCGTTTCACTAAAAACCCTGCAGGCATCACGTGCTTGCAGAGGATGGGGATAGGGTTTACAGTCAACATTCTTGCAACTATTGTGTCTGCCATAGTGGAAATAAAAAGAAAAAAGGTTGCAGCAAATCACAACTTACTCGACAAGCCTACCGCGATCATACCCATAAGTGTGTTTTGGTTGGTACCGCAATTTTGCCTCCATGGATTGGCGGAGGTTTTTATGTCGGTCGGGCATTTGGAGTTTTTGTACAGTCAATCGCCAGAAAGCATGAGAAGCACAGCCGCGGCACTGTATTGGATATCGATATCATTGGGGAACTTTATTGGTTCTTTCATGGTGTCAATGGTTCATAAGTATAGTGGGAAAGAGAGGAATTGGTTGCCTAATAGGAATCTCAATAGGGGGAGATTGGAAAACTATTATTGGCTTGTGAGTGGCATACAAGTATTGAATCTCTTGTATTATGTGATATGTGCTTGGTTTTATACTTACAAGCCATTGGAAGAGGTGGTTGATGAGAGAAATGGTGAAGGGGGTGATGTGGAATTAGCTAGAGAGGATCATAAGACACCATCTAAGGCATTGAATGGTGCCACTGGAAATGGGGAACTTGTGCCATGTTAAAAAATTTGCAGTACTTGGCTCTAATTTTAGTGAGTGCAAAAAGGAATCATGTCTATTTATATATATATATATATATATATATATTTTAACGAATGCCTCATTATAGACATGATTATTGCTAGAATTTGATAGAAGTTGATCAGAATATTTATTCTCATATAGCATGCATCAAAGTTAGATATGATAATAAATGAAGTATTTTTTTATCAAGTGTAATGTTCAAGTTTGAATTTGTGGACTATGCAATTTTTCCATTCTATCAATTGTTATGTTAGTTATTTATATGTGGTAACTATTTTGAAGACTGGACTAACATAATTGGTTATTTTTATACACTTTATTTGAGAAATCATGTTTCCCTCGTTATGTGGCTTTTGTTAGTGTACTGAGTTTTTATTTTATCCCATATTGGTGGGCTGTTTCTATTTTTTTATACAATACATTTTTCTCATTTTGTTTTGGGCCGAACGTATAATTTACTGACCCGTGGAGGTCCTTGATCTAAACCTGAATTTGTTCATGTCCATTGTCCACTACAAGTTCATGTTGGGCTGGATTACCTCAAATTAACGGGCCAAACTAGTCCAGTTTGATCTAAAAAGGAGGAATTTGGCCATTTCAAGCCCATAAATATCAACAGATTCGGGGTTTTTAAATAAGTCCGGTCAAAAAGACTGACTGGTCGTAAATGCCCCTTTAAATTATACGATACTAAAAACAATTTGAGATTCGGCAGTTATTGGCAAAAATATCAATAACACTTTAAAGACACTTAATAATTTAAAACAATTACCAGAGTTTCTTATTAACTAGACATATTTATTCATAAGATTTGAGTAAATTTATTTTATTTATTTATGTTTTAATGTATGATGAGAATTATAAAATTTTGAGATTTTTTAAATGTGTTTTGTGTTTGTAAAATGATCATTTCATATTAGTAATGATACTGATAAATTTACCAAAGTGATAAATGATTGAAACATTTTAGCATTTGTTTGTGAGTTTTGATTTAACTTTAGTTTATTTGTTTTAGTTTGTATTGAAATATAATGCAGGAAGTATAAATAGTTGAATTGTATTTTTAAAAAATAATTTTACAATGATAAATTTATCACTAAAAGTTTAATATGATTTTTTGATAAATAAGTTTGATTCACAGGATTTGTTTGTAACCATCCTTAATAATCATAAAAATGTACATAGGATTTTACTATGAGAGTAAAGTATATGGTATAAATTTAAAATTAGCGTGTTGAAAAGTATGTAAAATGAATTTTGTTCACATATTTAAATTCTGAATAAAATTTTGGATTTTTTTTTTTCATTTTAAGAAACGTAACACAATTTGGATTGATAATGAAAAAAATATTAATTCAATTAAAAAATAGATTTGCTTTGATATTATTTGATCGAGCCACCTTACCACCCAGTCATATCTTAACGGATTTTGGATATGTTAATGAAAAAATTGATTGAAAATGTGTAAAAGATAACATTAAAAATTTGAGTCCTCATCATAGAGTTCTAGCTAGGGAAGAAGAGACACTGGATGTCTGTAAGACTAATGAAGTAGACTTCTCAATTGGAAAAATACAACACACTTCTTTTATAGTAACTCTAAAATCAAGAAGATATACAATTAAGGGTTTTTTTTTCCCAATAATTAAATTTATTATCCATTAGGTCTTAAGTTTCTATCTCATACACCAGGAAATTCTGTTGTATTTTTTTTTTCCCGATTTTGACCCTACTGTTATACTGCAAGAGCCATTGATGAATTAGTAGTGTTGGTGAACATGAAAACTACTAGAGCCATTGATGAATTTGTTGGTGTTGGTGAACATGAGGACTGCCTCTGTGGCCCTTGGATTTGAGAGAGATGGCATTAAATCTGAGAGAGATCAAGAAAATCGACATGAATGGAGAAGGGATGTGTCAACATTGACGAGTTCTAGAGCCATTGATGAATTCGTTGGTGTTGGTGAACATGAGAACTGTCTTTGTGACCTTTGGATTTGAGAGAGATGATGTTAGATCTGAGAGAGATCAAGAAAATCGACATAAATATAGATGTGTGTGTTGACATTAACAAGTTCGGAGCTTTATATTGTTTAAACCAATGATAAACTAGTGATAAATTTATTTAAACCAGCGATAAATTTATCACTGATGAATTTGTTAAAAAATTTATAAATAGTAGACTTAATTTGAGAGAGAGAAGGAGCATCACAACAAATTTATCACTAAATTAAGTAACAAATTTATCATTCATAAATTAAGTAACAAATTTATTACTGAATTAAGTAACAAATTTATCAGATCAGTTACACGTCTGTAGAAGATCAACAACGCCTTTTAATGCACTGATTGGACCCTTTGCATCCCAAACTGGTGATGGAAGAAAATGGTGGCAACAACAATGTCGAAGATGGTAGATTGGTGATGGAGGAAGATGGTAGCAACGATGATGTCAAAGATGGTAGATCGATGATGGAGGATTACAATGCTGAAGCTAACAGATGAATGATAGGGAAGGAGCAACGGTGATGGCAATGAAGGAGAAGGAGATGATGGTTGGTGATGGAGGAGGATGAAGAAATGGTGTGCTAGTGATAGAAATAAGGGAGAGAGAGAGAGAGAGAGATGTTTGAGTTTAAGGTAAAATCACTCAACTGAATGTAAGTGGTACAAATGAAAGATGGGCTAAATTATTTTTGGTCAAGACTTCTTAGGAATTAAGTCCAGTCCAAAGGACCGGCCCATAACTCCCCCTACAATTAATCCAACTAACTAAGTGGGTCTTTGGGATTTTTTTTTTTTTTTTTGAATTTTTAGGAGTTTTTTTTAGTTAATGTGTTTGGAAAGTGACAAAAATCAATGTAAGATTTGACTTTTATCATCTCATTTTTTTTTTTTTTTTTTTTTTTTGTAATCTTAACTTACGAGAGTGTTTAGATTTGGTAGGCTCATTTTGGATCTGATTTTGGTAATTTGAACCGTTCACTTTTTGAGATTCATTGAGTAGCATATTCATACAAAAAATAAGATGATTGGACATTGATAATTATATGTTTGAATCATATTTATTTAAAAAAAATGAACGATAAATATAATTTCAATAATAACCATTCATTTTTTGTAATACAAATTTATTCAAACACATAATTACCGATGTCTAATTATTTTAATTTTTTATATGAATATTCTTCTTAATAAATTATAAAATACAAATAATTTAAATTACCAATACGAAACATGTGATAAACTCTATAAATCTTTCAAAATTATGAGATGCAATAAATAATACATACTAGTGAGTCTCGGACTCCAACCAACAACACTCCCCAAAGTCCACTCTATGGATGCCAATTTAAACCCAGCCCGATGGGGATCCGATCCCCCGACCCCGATTGAAATGGTTTTTTCCCGAAAATTATCCCCATAGGGCCGGGGATGGTATTAAAAATTAAATCCCCGATGACTTTCGGGCCGAGGACGGGGATAAGTTCCCAAACCCCGGCTCCGGCCCGGCCCGACTGAACCCCCGTATAGTTATTATAATATATATATATATATATATATTATATTATTTGTTTAGGGTTATTATAATATATATATATATATATATTATATGTTTAGCCCTCTCTCTCACTCACATCACACTCCTCTCAGCCTCTCTGCCTCTCTCCGTCTCTCTCTCCTGTGGAGATCTTGTGATGAAGATCAATGGCAGATAGATGTCTACAGATTCAGAATCATTGCCGAATAAGGTGTCTACAGGCGACGACGACGTTCCTTCCTCCTCCGACGATGACGATGACGTTCCATCGAATCAGACCCTCCGACGACGACGATGACGACGACGTTCCACCGAATCAGACCCTCCTCCTCCGAGAGGAGTGCCAACTCCTCTTCCTTCTCCTCCTCCGACAACGAGGGCCGCATCCTTCTCCTTCGAGACCTCCGACGACGACGACGTTCCCTCTGCCTCCTCCTCTCGTCTCCACCACGACAGATCTCTCTCTCAAACCTCTCTCTCTCTACTCAGATCTCTCTTTTGATTTTTTTTTATGTTGATGATGTTCTATTTGAAGATCTGTTGATGTGTTGTGATCTGTTGATGTTTTTTTTTTTTTTAATTTTTCTGGAGTTAATTTCTTTTGAAGATTTGTTGATGATGTTGTATTTGAGCTCAAGTAGGTTGTTGATGGCCGGGGATTTTCGGGGTCAGGGAAACCCGATCCCCGTTAGGGAGCGGGGGTGGGGGGTAGTGGGATCCCCGTCGGGGATCGGGGCCGGGGACGGGGGAAGTTCTGCAATCGGGGATCGGGGACGGGGAGGGTGATCCCCGGCCCCGCCCCGCCCCGCCCCGTTGCCATTCCTAGTCCACTCGAAAAGAATCCTCTCTTTATTTATTTATTTATTTGTTTGTTTATTTTTTTTATTCATTCTTTTTTAATTTTTCACCCCGGAAGTATATTCGCTATGGGTTGTAAAGTCTCAACAATTAAGAAATAAATAAATAAATAAGTAATAAGTTGCCATTACTTTATTTCTTATATATATATATATATATTTAAATAGGCTTTTATAAAAGAACCTGACTAAAAAGGAGTAGGTGGGCAAATGGAATTTAAGGATGAAATGTGGAATTAATCAACCTAAGACTGACATGATTGTCTGAATTTTGGGAATTTAAACTAATCCCAAAAGATTGCAATGCCAAAATCAATAACGAAGGCTAATATGGCCGGGTTTGGGCCATATTAGAAAAATCTCAGCTAGGCCCAGTTAAGCCAATATAGGGTAGGGATCGACATGGAGCCGGATTTGGACATGTTTGAGCCAGACCCATACGATATAGAGTGCCTGTTTGGCAGAACTTAAAAGCAGCTTATTTTAACTTTCAGCTTAATTTAAACTATTTTGATATGTTTGATTTAGCTTATAGCTTATAGCTTATACCTTTTTGGAAGTCAGAAATCAGCTTATTCTTTGAGTGGGGCAGGAGATGCTTAATTTATAAGTCAGAAATCAGCTTATGTTCATAGTTATAAACTATAAGCTGTTTAGGCATAAGCTATAAGCACTTTCCCACAGTTCTACCAAACAAGGCCAGAGTTCGTCTGGGATGTAGATTGACTTTTTAGTTATTTTAACTTGGGGTTAAAAGTCTCGTTTGTGAAACACTTTTTGACTTTTATGAGAAAAAAAATAAAATAATTATAGATTAGATGTGATATTTTGTCTTATTAAATTAAAAATATATATTTTATCTTTTTATAACTAAAATGGCCCACAACCCAACACAATCCTTCTTCCAAAACAAACCCATGATACCACTTGAAATGATTTCCAAAGTTCAGCTCATGATTGAGTCTTACCTTATTCTCAAGCATGTTCAGAAACTGAGAGGGTAATTTTTGGGAAAATTGGGCCGAGCTGCGAGTTGGGCGTTGAGGCCCAAAACGCGGAGGACTAGGTAAAAAGGCCGTAATGAATACTCCGGCCCAGGAGAGCAATGTTACTCCGGCCTTGGGGAGACAAAGTTACTTCGGCTCACAAATGATGAAGTTACTTCGGCTAAAGGAATGGCAAAGCTGCTTCGGTTTTGACAACTTGAAGTTAGGCTGGTTTCGGAATTAGTCCGGTCGTGACTTACAATGGTTAGGTCGGTCAGAACTTATTACTTGGAAGTTTGATCTAAGCACATCAAGGTTGAACAGGGCAGCCGAAGTAAGGAGTTAGAGGAGAAGACCGAGCTAAGGATAGTTCGGCCCTCTGTGGCTCGGTATAGCCAATTTTACTTCGGTCAAATGAAAGTTCGGCCATAAAGAAAACCATCCCACTTGGTTTAAGCAGTGGGGGAGGGTGTAAAAGGATAAGCATTATCCTTAGGAGAATGAATCCTAGGAGGACTCTGCATGGAGAAATACAAGTCCTACTAGGATTGTGCCACGGGAAACTTATAAAAGCTCACAAGCATCACCTTGGAGGAGGTAATTGAACATAATTCTTTCTGAGAACATAAAACTTTGTCTATTTGTCAAGCTTACTGACTTAGGCATCGGAGAGGTTTCCGGCACACACCCGCCGGCTAGCTCACGTTTGTGTTTTCAGGTGATAAAGCGACGTCGTACGGAGGAGCGTGGACTTGGTCAACAGGATTATACGAGGAGAATTATTTCCTCCCCGTACAATTGGCGCCGTCTGTGGGAAGAACAGACAAGAACAAAAACCTCTTGACTAAGCTTCTCCTTTCTCTCAAATCAATGGCACACATTGAAGACTTGCCGCAGTCCGCCGTCGACGGACTAACTCCAGAAGGGGGCGCAAGGCGTGAAGGATTACCTGCTGTCCCTCCCATGGTAGATTTGGAGCCCCAACAACATAACTCCAGGAGGAGTGGCAGGGGAAGGCGAAATAGCAGCCCTCGTCACTCTCAAAGTCCTGACAGGCAAAGGAGGAGGATTGATCCTCAAGCCCTGGAAGATCGCGTAAAGGAACAAGATGAACTAATTCGGAAGATGGCGGCGGACATGGAAGCATTAAAACACCAGATGAAGGCTAAAGATGTGGCGACAGGAGAGGGGCGCAAGCACAAGACGCCCCCTCGCCACTCAGAGAATCGTAGTAGGAATACTACACCCTCCCAAGGAGAGAGCAGAAGCCTCAGGACAGGCGACACTCACTCCTTATCTTCAAGGACTCGTCACTCCAGGTCTGAGAGGACGAGATCCGAAAGATCATACACTGAAGGAAGCACGTATTGGCCTTCACATTCACACCAAACCAGATCCAGACAAACAGAGCTGCCCAGGTCATCCGACTTACGAACCGTGCTAGAAGAGAAAGCACGATGCAAGGAGGATGCTAGGGCAAGAGATCCACACCGAGTTTCGGCCTTACAACGGTTGGCTCCTCGGACGCATGGAAGCGTCAAGGTTGGAATGCCAATACCGCGACCGGCCTACGAACCAACGGACAAGGCATTGGCAAGACTACAGACTTCGCCATTTGTCCCAGCGATCGAAAACACATCCCTACCATCAGGCTTCCTTCAGCCGAAATTCAATACATATGAAGGGAAGACGGACCCGTATTCACACTTGAGCCACTTTCACCAAGTCATGGCTGTGTACAGGCGAAACGAGGCCTTAATGTGCATACTCTTCCCATCAAGTCTTGGCGACCTAGGCTTGACTTGGTTCGAGAAACTCCCAGAAGGCAGCATAGCCTCCTGGGCTCAGCTGGCGGAAGCGTTCGTAACAAGATTTCGGACAAATACTAAAACACCGGTGGAGATAGACCAGTTACTCTCCATCGACATGGGTGAAAAAGAGACCCTCAGATCTTACAACAGTCGCTACTGGAAGACATTCAACCAGATTGGAGACTGCCCCACCAATCTAGCCATTGCGCAGTATAAAAGAGGCTTACCAGTAGGGAACCGACTAAGGGATTCAATTACCATGACGCCACCCCTCACCATGGAGGCCCTGATGGAGAGAGTGCATCAGCACATCAGGGTAGAAGAGGATGGCGCACGTGCAAAAGCAAAATCTAGTACAACCACAATGCCAGAAAAGAAGACCTCAGCAAAGGTCAATACAGTAGATCGACAGAATAAAAACGGGCGTGGCAGACGAGATAACGGAGAAGACCCAGACAAAAGATGGTTGAGAATCCGCACTGCCATAACAACGGTGTTCAAAAAACCAATATATCGGATTCTGAGCGAAATAAAAGACAGGCCTTTTGTCAAGTGGCCAGCCAAGCTAGGGGAAGGTCAGAAAAATTACGATGACAGATCACGGTGCACCTTCCACAAAGAAAAGGGGCACCGAACTGAGAATTGCACGCCACTGAGACAGCACTTGGAAGAATTGGTGGCAGCAGGCCACTTGGACGAATACATTGAAGGAGGAGCACAACCGGCCCCCCAAGATCATAATGACCATCCCAACAGAATGCCAAACGATGCACCACCTCAAGACATTATCAATGTAATTCATGGAGTTTTTGAACCTGAGCGTGTATGCGAGCTCAGAGGTTCAATCAAGAAGGCTGAGCACTTTAGGGAAGTATTAAGTGCCCAACCTGCCATCAAAAAGGGGAGGACAGAGGCAACAAACGTCATGTCCTTTTCGGATAAGGACTTGGAACGAATTTACTGCCCCCATAATGATGCCCTGGTTGTCACTCTCCGAGTCAAGGATTTTGACGTCAAGCGGATTCTGATTGACCAGGGTAGTTCATGTGAGATCATGTATTACGACACATTCAAACAACTGAAACTGCAAGACAAAGACTTGGCACCTGCAGTTTCTCTCCTGATTGGATTCAACTCCATGCCAGAGTGGCCTGTCGGCAAAATAATCCTTCCAGTCAGAGCAGGAAGTGTAACAAAACAAGTGGAGTTCTGGGTATTGAAGGTCCCCTCCACCTACAACATCATCCTGGGCAGAACATGGCTGCATGCCATGCGTTCGGTAGCGTCATCATACCATCAGGTAATGCGGTTCCCCAATGACGCCGGTATAATTGAAGAAGTCTATGGCGATCAGATCATGTCAAAACAGTGCTTCGCCACAGCGAATGGAAGCCGAGCTGCCAAAGGATACGTTCATTCAGTGGAAGAGCCAGAAAGTAATGAACTATTCGCGGACGTCGGCAAAGAGGCTGATCAGAAAGCGGTGGAAGACTTGGTGGAGGTAAAAATAGATGAGAAGAACCCGGATAAGTTCTTCTTGCTTGGCTCATCGTTGTCCAGCGCTGAGAGATTAGAGGTCTTGGAATTCTTGACCTCTAATATCGAAGTGTTTGCCTGGACACCTTACGACATGCCAGGCATTGATCCAAACTTCATCAGTCACCAACTCAATGTCCACCCATCCGCCAGACCAGTCATTCAACGCACACGCAGATCGGCACTCCACCACGCCGAAATAGTGGCAGAAGAGGTAGGCAACCTGCTGGAGGCAGGAGCAATAAGGGAAGTGCACTACCCAAGGTGGATCTCCAACACAGTCGTAGTGCCAAAAAAGAATGGTAAATGGCGTGTCTGCGTCGACTACAAAACAGTCAACAAGGCGTGCCCAAAAGATAGCTTTCCTCTACCAAGGATAGATCAACTGGTGGACCTAACGGCAGGGCATAACCGTCTTAGCTTCCTGGATGCATACAGAGGCTACCACCAGATCGCCATGCATGAACCAGACCAGGAGGTCACATCCTTCACAACACCAAGAGGGTTATATTGCTACAAGGTCATGCCCTTTGGCCTAAAGAACGCAGGGGCGACATTCCAAAGGATGGTCACCAAGATGTTTGAGCCATTGTTAGGCAGAACAATGGAGGCTTACATCGACGACATGGTGGTCAAAAGCAAGGATGAGAATGACCATCTTAAAGATCTAGGCGAGATGTTCCAGATCCTAAAGAAACACAAGCTGCGCCTCAAAGCGTCCAAATGCGCATTCGGAGTTGGATCTGGCAAATTCTTGGGCTTCCTGGTGACCAACCGAGGTATAGAAGCAGACCCCTCTCAGATCAAAGCAATCCAGGAGTTGGAGAGACTAAACTCAGTCAAAGAAGTGCAGCATCTCACTGGTATGGCGGCTGCACTCAACCGGTTCATAAGCAGATCGTCGGACAGATTACGACCGTTCTTCCAAGCTTTAAAAGCCAAGTTTGAGTGGGATGAAGAATGCGACCGAGCTCTGGAAAGCTTGAAGGAGTACATGTCCTCCCCACCACTACTTGTTACTCCAGTACCTGGTGAAGAACTCTTTTTGTACCTGGCAGTTTCTCAGCACGCAGTTAGCGCAGTGTTGGTTCGTGCAGAAGGAATACAACACTTGCCCATCTTTTATGTCAGCAAGACATTGTTGGGAGCCGAAACAAGGTACTTGCCCTTGGAGAAACTAGCATTAGCATTAATGATGGCATCCAGAAAATTGGCACACTACTTTCACGCCCACACCATAGTCGTCCTCACAGCCTTTCCACTAAAAGCTCTATTTGAAAGGGCGAACTTTAGTGGGCGAATCTTAAAGTGGGCAGTGGAGTTGGGACAATTCGACATTAAGTTCCAACCCAAGACCGCAATAAAAGCCCAATCTTTGGCAGACTTCGTCGCAGAGTTTACTCCTGGAAGTCATCATATCTGCCCAGTCGACCTGACTGACACAACCGAACTAGGGACGGAAGTTGACGCCGGAATAGCGCAACCCCTAGTGGAAGGTAGTCAATCAAGCACCAAGGCAGATCATACTAAGGACAACAAGGAAGAGACAAACAAAGGCTCACCAGCAGTTCAGACAGAGGACAAAGGACAGACAGCCAACATGGACCTCGAAGAAAACACCATTCTTGACCTCACGACATCGTCTGATCCTTCCGCTTGCTGGAAACTGTTCGTTGGAGAGATGTGGAAGCTCTTTGTGGATGGAGCATCCAACCGACATGGTGCAGGGCTTGGCATAGTCCTCATCTCTCCAGACGACCTGGTTATAGAGCAAGCAATCAACCTTGGCTTCCCAGCATCCAACAATGAAGCGGAGTATGAGGCGCTTCTCGCAGGACTCAAGTCAGCACACTTCATGAAAGCAACCGAAATAATGGTATACAGTGACTCTCTGCTGGTGGTAAACCAAATTTCTGGCGAATACGAAGCAAAGGACGACAGAATGGCCAAATACCAAGAGTTAGTCAGAACAGAGATCAAGAAGTTTGATGTGGTAAGGATAGAACAAATTGGCAGGGAGGAAAACAGCCGAGCGGATGAGCTAGCAGGCCTGGCCTCAATGGCAGATACATCAACCCCTCATCCATTACTCATCGACTTCTTACCAAGACCAAGCATAGAAGACCCCGAAGCAGAAAAAGTATGTTGCACAGAATTAGGCCCTTCTTGGATGGATCCCATCATCCTGTTCCTAAAAGACGGCATCCTACCAGAAGAGAAAAAAGAAGCCAACAAAATAAGGGCAAAGTCGCAGCGATTTTGGCTATCTCCATCTTTGGCATTATACAAGAAGTCATTCTCTGGGCCTTACCTCAAGTGCGTTCATCCCAGCAAAGTAGAAGCATTCCTGTTCGAAATACACGAAGGGGTATGTGGAAGTCATCAAGGAGGAAGGTCGCTCGCTTACAGGGCTATTTCGCAAGGATATTGGTGGCCATATATGCAAGCAGACTCAGAGAAATATGTGAAGAAGTGTGAAAAATGCCAGAAATTCGCGCACCAAATACATCAACCAGCAAGAGAACTCCTACCCTTAACTAGCCCATGGCCTTTCGCAATGTGGGGCTTAGACATAGTAGGACCACTTCCAACAGCACCTGGGGGCAGAAAATTCTTTCTCGCAGCAACAGACTACTTCACAAAGTGGGTAGAAGCAGAAGCATTGGCGTCAATCAAAGAAAAAGATGTGAAGAAGTTTGTTTGGCAGAATATTATCACTCGGTTTGGCATACCAAAAGCACTGATCTCTGACAATGGAACTCAGTTCGACGGCAGAATCTTTAGAAGCTTTTGTGAAGAATACAAGATAGAGTTCTACAATTCCACACCAGCATATCCTCAAGCAAATGGGCAGGCTGAAGCATCAAATAAAGTCATCTTGGATGGACTAAAGAAAAGGCTAGAGAAAGCAAAAGGCAAGTGGGCAGATGAACTTCCTCACGTCTTATGGGCTTACCGCACCACGCCTCGGCGATCAACTGGAGAAACACCATTCTCCTTAGCCTATGGAATGGAAGCAGTGATCCCACTAGAAGTTGGCCTCCCCACAATTCGAAGCGAAAATTTTGATCCAGACTTAAATGGAGAAGCCATAGCCTTAGAACTCAACCTTGCAGAAGAAAGAAGAGAAAGAGCGTTAGTCCACATCGCCTCATACCAACGAGAGTTAATCAGAAAATACAACAAAAAGGTGCATCCAAGACAATTCAAGATTGGGGATTGGGTACTACGCAAAGTAATGGGAAACACCTTGATCCCAGGAGACGGCAAGTTAGGCCCAAATTGGGAAGGTCCTTATAAGGTGGTTGGTTTAGCAGGCAAAGGGGCATACCACCTAGAAGACAAGGATGGCAAGGCAATCCCTAGGCCATGGAATACGGCCAATCTCAAGTTATTTTACTTTTAGCTTTTCTTTTCAAAACATATGTACTTTTCTCTTCCTTCAATAAAATGAGAAATTCTTTTTAGCACGAATTATTCTTTGTAAAAGTTAGCTTGAAAGACTAAGTATATTGCAAGCATTCTATTCTAAGTTAGCTGGAACAACTAACTTAGAGGTTGGCTGGATTAAACCAACACCCTTCCTAAGCCTAGGATAAGGATCCAGGCTGCAGGACATTTGGTCGGAATAACCAAATACTATAAGTTAGCTGGAAAAACTAACTTCAATAGTTGGCTGGAATAAACCAACACCTGTTACTCTTCAGCCGAAGTAAGTACATGGCTGAAGAGTAGTTGGCTGGAATAAACCAACACTTGTTACTCTTCAGCCGAAGTAAGTACATGGCTGAAGAGTAGTTGGCTGGAATAAACCAACACTTGTTACTCTTCAGCCGAAGTAAGTACATGGCTGAAGAGTAGTTGGCTAGAATAAACCAACACTTGTTACTCTTCAGCCGAAGTAAGTACAAGGCTGAAGAGTGGTTGGCTGGAATAAACCAACACTTGTTACTCTTCGGCCGAAGTAAGTGCAAGGCTGAAGAGTGGTTGGCTGGAATAAACCAACACTTGTTACTCTTCGGCCGAAGTAAGTGCAAGGCTGAAGAGTGGTTGGCTGGAATAAACCAACACTTGTTACTCTTCAGCCGAAGTAAGTGCAAGGCTGAAGAGTGGTTGGCTGGAATAAACCAACTCTTGTTACCCTTCAGCCGAAGTAAGTGTATGGCTGAAGAGTGGTTGGCTGGAATAAACCAAACACTTTGTACTCCTCAGCCGAAGTAAGCATATCGGCTAAGGAGTGGTTGGCTGGTAAGCATAGTTTAGAAAGCTAAAACCGAAATAACAGTTGGAGTAATAGAAGACATTACAAAGCACAGGCATACACATCAAAACCGGAGTAAGAGTTGCGTAAAATTTTCATTCAGAAAAAAGTCATTACAAGGGGGCTTAGTTCGGTTACAAAGAAAACAAAAAGTACAAAGTCAGGAAAAAAGATCTTCGATCTCGGCATCGAAGGTAGCATCGGCATCAACCTGAAGACCGGATTCAGGAGCAAGGACGTTTTCAGCAGGAAGAATGGTTTCGGCCGGAGCCACGGTTTCACTTGGTTGATCAATAGTTGGACCTTCCACCACGGGCTCCGACCGAACTACCTCATCTGCATTCACAACCGAAGTATCCTCAGGGGCAGAGTCTTCATCAGTGTCTTCATCATCTGAGCCCTCAAGGAACTGCTGTTGCATGGCCTTGGCATACTCCATCAGGGAGTTCGGTATAAAGTAGGCTGGGGGGTTGAAAACCTCGGTCTGAGGATCATGACCGAGCTGCTCAACGGCTCCCCTCCAGCCGCACTTAAAGAACAGCTCGTTGGCAGCATTGCATTGTTGGGCATAAGCATCCTCTGCCCTCTTGAAGCCTTGTTTGTCAGCCTCCTTTACCTTCTCCTTTATTTCGGCATCCTTCTTTCTTTCGAGCTTCACCAGCTCGCGCAGGTATTTGTCCTTAAGAGCTATGGCAGTCTTCTGCCTTTCTGCCTCAGCCAAACTAACCAGTCCGGTCAGCCTGCTGTTCTCAGCCTGAAGCTCGGCCATTTGCTTCTTGATTTCTTCTACTTCGGCCGACTTCACTTCGGCTTCTGCAACAGCATCCCTTGCAGTTTGTCTGAGTTCCAGCACCTTCTTGTGAGTATGGTAGTTTTTTTGAATTGCCTGGCAAAAGACAAGGACTTCCCATGAGCCGAGATAAAAGTTCACAAAATTAGTAAGAAAAATGAACAGAGCGGCATACCAGGATCATGGACTTCGTTGCAGACCGAATTAACTTTATTCGGTGTTTAGCTGCTTTCTGTGATGCTCCATATCGTTGGGGAGGCACACTCCCTTAGCCAGATTAAAGGCCAACTCGTGATCTTTTTCGGCGACAACCGAATCAGCATCCTCGACATCTCGGTTTTTAAAAATCAATTTTGGTACCCAACGGGTGGCAGTTCGGTTGGTAGGTTCCGGTTGGGGGCTCGGTGGCAAGATTGGTGGAGTAACAGTCTCATCTTCATCAACCAAATTTGGTTCGGACTCGCTGGTTTGGGCGCGCTTGGTGCGGCGCGATGAAGACGGTTGTTGAGTGGGGAGGGCCACGACGGCAGGCTGCGTTTGGCTTGGTGACGGTACTTCGGCCCTACTTGTTTCGGTCAAAAGCGCCCTCACTCTGCTCTTCTTGGCCATTTCCTCTTCGGCAGTCAAAGGAACTAATCTTATTTGCGGCAAGTTTGGGTCCGGCTCTGGTGTTTCCTTAAGTAGGAAATCGGTTACTCTTGCTTTTCGGCGCCCGCTATATCGGTACGTCGGTTCAAAATTTAGAAGCTTGGCCCAACTTCTTTCTTTAATCCGTAGCGCGGCTCGCAAAATTGCAAGGTTTGGATAACTATATAAGGAGTGGAGATGGGCGAAGTCTGCAAGAAAGAGAAGTGTTAGTTCGGTTAATAGACTAACAAAAACCGAAATAAAATACAAGGAAGAAGGCCGAAGTTAAATTACCAGGCTCTCCCTTCTTCCAATTTATAGGTCGGCCAGGAATTTGGGCTTGAAAATCCTCAAAATTCCCAGAGACCCAGAAGAAGTCATCATCATTAAGGTCTTTGTCCGGTGTGTGCTTAATTATCTTCTCTCGGCGGCGGCGGATCCTAAGGTAATAGACCCACCCAACATCTTTCGAGCCGATGGAATACTGATGGAATATTTCGGCAAGGCCAAGGTTTAAACCGGTTTGGTGGTTTAGCGCGGCTATTCCCATAATAATACGGTATGTATTGGTGGACAGTTGGGTGGGGCATAACCTAGTTTGCCTAAGGAACTCACAGATCAACGGTTGTACAGGAAACCGTAGTCCGGTCTCTATTATGGATTGAAGAGTAAAAGGAACGAAACCTTCGTTGTCCCATGGAATGACGTCCTTTTTTGCTAAAGTCAAATGAACGTCATCCGGTATATCATAGTCCTTCCTGAATTCGGCCATCCCACCAGGGGTCTCAACTAAATACCTATACTTACCCATTTGTTGTATAATTTAACGAATAAGTTATTTCGGTGCGATAATCGTGCTCAGAAGCTCGGTTGAGCGCACGCAGGAGTGCCTGGGTAACCTAAGTCTACAAAGTAAAAAACAGAGGGGGTTAAAGCACTGATCAATGGACCGTGCTACAATTTACAAGCAAGGTATAAAAGCCCTACTTCGGCCTCAAAGAACTGGTTCTTTCATCTGAAGGTCTGGTAGCTCGGTTGGAGCAAGTTGTTCGATAGACCGGTTTAACGTCTAGGGGCAGCTTTCTGAGTTCGGTCTAAAAAATTAAGAAAGCTGGTTTAGTCCAAAGGCCTAAATCGGTTGCAGTGTGAGGAAAGTTACTTCGGTTGAGCCCCTAGGGGCGGCTTTCTAAGTTCGGTTTAAAAACTAAGAAAGCCGGCTTGGCCCCGAAAGTTTAGCTCGGTTATAGACCGAAGTACCTAGTTCGGTATGTGCACGTTTGTTCGGTGATCTTATCTTGGCTAGAGTGGTTCGGAAGAAACTACTGATATTCCTACAAGTTCTAGTTCGGTTATTGGCTGAAGTGATCTACCAATATTGGACAAACAGTATCCTAGTCCGGTTGCTATGTGATTTTGGATCTAAGGCTGGTTTTCTACATAATAGTTCATACATACATGGGGTTCTACTGGTTTCTTCATAAAAGTACAAAAGCAAAGCAGACAAATGGAGAAAAATGTTTGCAAAAAGCATACAAAACAGAAACGGATGGTAAAACAAATAAAAAAGAGCAAGAAGGGTAGGCTTACTTACCAGATTGGAGAACAAGAAGCTGAAGATGGAGCAGTAGCAGCGATGAAAAGCACAGATTTGGAAGCAAAAGAAATGAAGACAGAGAGAGAAGGTAGGGTATGTGAATACAGGTGAATGATTCAGTAAGGAATGGGTGTTTTGTGAAATATGAGAGAGGGATGAGGAAAGAAAAAAGCGGGAACTGTTTCAAATTCACGAAGCACGAAGACGGCGTGACAGCCGTCCTTAGCCAACCAAAACATGCCACGTGTCATAAGAATGGGAAGCGTTACAGACACTATGATTGAAGAGACGTTTTTGACCGGACAAAATAGGGCCCGAAGTAAAATTAGCTCGGCTTAAAAGTTCGACGGTTTTTAGTTCGGCTGGAAAAGCTTAAAACGACGCCAGCTCGGTTGGTGGACTGGTAATCCCAATCATGCTATGCAGATGGAATTAAGGGGCAATTGAGAGGGTAATTTTTGGGAAAATTGGGCCGAGCTGCGAGTTGGGCGTTGAGGCCCAAAACGCGGAGGACTAGGTAAAAAGGCCGTAATGAATACTCCGGCCCAAGAGAGCAATGTTACTCCGGCCTTGGGGAGACAAAGTTACTTCGGCTCACAAATGATGAAGTTACTTCGGCTAAAGGAATGGCAAAGCTGCTTCGGTTTTGACAACTTGAAGTTAGGCCGGTTTCGGAATTAGTCCGGTCGTGACTTACAATGGTTAGGTCGGTCAGAACTTATTACTTGGAAGTTTGATCTAAGCACATCAAGGTTGAACAGGGCAGCCGAAGTAAGGAGTTAGAGGAGAAGACCGAGCTAAGGATAGTTCGGCCCTCTGTGGCTCGGTATAGCCAATTTTACTTCGGTCAAATGAAAGTTCGGCCATAAAGAAAACCATCCCACTTGGTTTAAGCAGTGGGGGAGGGTGTAAAAGGATAAGCATTATCCTTAGAAGAATGAATCCTAGGAGGACTCTGCATGGAGAAATACAAGTCCTACTAGGATTGTGCCACGGGAAACTTATAAAAGCTCACAAGCATCACCTTGGAGGAGGTAATTGAACATAATTCTTTCTGAGAACATAAAACTTTGTCTATTTGTCAAGCTTACTGACTTAGGCATCGGAGAGGTTTCCGGCACACACCCGCCGGCTAGCTCACGTTTGTGTTTTCAGGTGATAAAGCGACGTCGTACGGAGGAGCGTGGACTTGGTCAACAGGATTATACGAGGAGAATTATTTCCTCCCCGTACAGAAACAATATAAAAATCTTAAATCTGTCTATCTAGCCTAGATTCGTTTGGGAAGTGAGCTGTTTTTTTAACTTTTTAATTTTTTTTTGATTATTTTAATTTAGGGTTAAAAAGTTTTGTTTGGAAAGAGGTTTTTAATTTTTTTGACTTTTTGTGAGAGAAAGAATGCAATAATTATGAGTTTGATGTAATATTTTGTCTTATTAGACTAAAAAACCTATTTTGTTTTTTTATGACTAAAATAGCTCCAAATCCAATCCAACCCAACCCAACCTAAGTTGCTAAACGAAGACATAATATAATATTTTTTCATATTTTAAATAAAAAAAATATAATTAATTTAATCATTTAGGTGCGTGTTTAACTTGTTTAAAGCTAATAGTTCAAATTTTATAAGTAATTTTTTACTAATACATTGATTTATGATTATAAAAATTAAAGTTAAATTATGTAAAACATATATATAAATTTTTATAAATACGAAAGAATATTGCATAGTATAATTTGTGGGTGTGTCGGTTGAATTGGGCTACAAGTACTTTTTCTGAACCCCATTCATATTATACTTGGGTTTAAAAATTTGTTTAACCCGATCATATGGACTAGGAGTACTCCCCTCCTAATTGTAATCAAATTGCAAAAATAAATTAATGAAAAATAATAAAAGACAAAAACAACTCTAAAATATTTTATGTACATGTTTGCCCAGTAGATTGAACCAAAGGCTCCGAAATGCTTGATCAACCATGAACAATATCTCTTCTGTAGACTGTTAAAACAAAAAAAATTAGAAAATAGCTTAGCGCTGTAATAGTGAAATTTATAATTAATATTATTCTTTTAGGAGAAAACAAAATAAATGTTCAAAGATGAATATTGTAATGTTACAAGGTAACTGTAGGGACATATTTTGTGAATGTCAGCACATGGTTAAGTGATACAAAAGTGTCAGCCGAGGTTTTACGTGGCCTAGTCCTGATGCCAAGGTGATGCCAAAATCCGAGATGAGAGGATAAGGGGTAAGAGTCCTAGAATAGGGGAGAATCTTGGATAAGGATAAGACATAAGAAGAGTTTATCTCTATCTAGGTGGAGGCCCAGGATGAGCATTAAGCTTGAGTCTATTGAGGTGAGACTTTTACAGGGATTAGGTCAGTGCTAGCTATAAAAATAGGGCACCCTCATGGGTCTAAAGTAAGTTTTTTCTTGTGAGTTTAAGCACAATTTGCTATCTTTGAGAGATATTGATTACTGACTTAATCGTCGGAGTGTCCTCGGGTGGATGAACCACCGCCAGATTTTTATCTTTCTACGACAGCTTGTTCAGGCTTAGTCTATTCTGTATGTGCTCTCCAACTGAGTTCTCTGTTTGGTTGTGTGGTCAAAAATCAACACCCATAATTTGGCACCGTCTGTGGAAACGTAAGGAGAATAGATGACCAACGACGAACATAAATAGATGATTGGGGACGACATCCCTAATGGGAGTGGTAAAAATGCCATTCCTAACATAGAGGAGGAAAACCGTGATGAAGGACCATGGGATTAGAATCCCGGAGAGAAAGACATCGGTCAAGAGGAAGATGCACCAAAGAAAGCAGGCCGAGACGAGTATTACAACGAAAGCGATCTCCAAGTATGGAAAGATAGATGCCTAAGAAGGGACGGCGAGACGAAGGGAATGACAAACAAGTTGACAGACTTACAATCGGTTGTCAGCTTCATGATGCAGAACAACGTTGTGCAACCACCATTTCTATTGAAGGACATGCCGATTCCAGCGGCCAAGAACGACACCCAGAAAGAGGGGCAGAAAGCAATCCCAGTAGTCCCCCAGTATGATAGGGTGAAGGAACACTCACATCAGCCTTCACGGGATGCCGGGCGAGCAGAGTCGATGAGAAGAGAGTCTCAGAAGACGCCTCGTAACAAGGGAACTTATGTCCAAGAACATCGGCACATTCAGGGAAAGGAACTTTGCTTTGATACGGTGAATGAAGAGAAGCCTAAGAGGACACATAACGACACCGAGAGCAGCGTACCAAAAAGGCTAAAATCCGTTGACAGGCGAGCTCCTAGTCGGACTAAGGAGGATTTGAGGGACTACCTCCAGAGGAAGCGGCAGAATGCCGAGGTCATATCCCCCATCAAGCCGAGAACGCAATTCTTAGTAGAGTTAAATAGGTTTGAAGCTCAAAAAAGATTCCATATGCCGAGGTTCCAGATATATGACGGTAAGTCCGATCCGAATTTTTACATCGCCTTATATTTAAATTTAATGGCTTTGTATACAGGGAATGAACCATTGTTATGCAAGGTGTTTCCCTCATCCTTTGGAGAAATTGCATCGAATTGGTTTCATAAGTTGCCAAAAGAAACTGTGAAGAGTTGGGAAGGCCTGGTCGAGATGTTCGTGGCCAGGTTTTCACGAACAAGTTATAACCATTAAGGTTAGACTCCCTGATGGATTTGAAAATTGGTGAGGGTGAGAGCCTTAGGGCTTATGCTAAAAGGTATTATGAGGTATTCAACCGAATACCAGGATGCAACCAGGAGTTGGTGGTCATGTCTTTTAAGAACGGCTTATAAATACCAAGATTCAACTATAGATAAGACTATGACTCATAAAGGCTACATACACTACTAAAAATCCTCAATCTCAGCCAACTAAGAAATCCTATCTAAGCGTTCCTGGTTTGCATTCCCATCAGATGCTTCATTAGCCAACTCAACCGCATAGAAACTCAACAATTTAGTGTTCAAACAAAAAGAATAAATAGATGAAGTGTTAGGGCATATGAAACCCTCTCAAATATTTTTTATATTCCAAAATTTATGCCATGAACAACTTATAGCTATGTCTAAGAACTTTACTAATGAGACATTTTTGTCATAAATTACCTTGATCAGCAAATTAAACAAATTTATAAGTTAGACGGGTACTTGTACATGTGATTACAATAAGAATTGGTTCTAATAGGCAACAACCAGATCCAATTCCTTGGTAAATATATATATATATTTTTTTCGTCAAGCTTCATATATTTCATTTCATCAATTTGACCAAAAAAAATAAAAACCTGAAAAATGTTACGTTAATAAGAAATTAATGGTCATGTGATGCCTAAAATTTCCATATTAACGCAAGGGAATATACTCTTTACCAAAAGATCAAGTTACCCCACTTGCTAGTGAGTGGAGCGGGAGTGGGAGAGTGTCCTTCTCGTGTCCTTGATGAAAATATCTTGGGAGTGAGAGCACCTACAGAGCACTGAAATCACTTTTGACACAGATAGGCCCACAAGGCATACGGCCCACAGCAAACCACCCCAAACCCATCGCTTGGGACCAATGGCATAACCCGGTTGGCAAAGCCCAGGACAGCTGGAGGCCATCTAGACATGGATGGCCAATGGCATTTGGGCACATGGCAGGTGGGACACGGGCCACATCAGCAGACAAAGATCTGCAGAGTTATTATCACAACACATCACCATTAATGCATCCCATCACAGCATTTATTACGACAACACCCCCCCGTCGGAACAGAGCCCCATCACCCTGAACAAGGTAAGCTACGACACAGGCTTTCGGCGAAAGGAAGCACGTCACAGGAGACAGGGAAATGATGACCAAAGGATATAAGCAAGGATAGAAAGACAAGAATAAGGTTAAGTTATCTCTCTCTTGATCCCTCTCCCCATATTCCCTACTTCTTCCTCTATTAATTCTCACGCCGGAGGGTTCACTGGGGGACTGCCCCGTTCCCCTTTGGGCTTGCATGCAGGTCATTTGACAGAATCATCACCCCGAACCGGAACCTGAAGAGCCTGGACTAGTCCGACCCTTTCACTCGGGAAGAAGAACGTTATCAGTTGGCGCCGTCTGTGGGAACTTCGTGGTTTATCTGTGCGCTAGTTGTGTTCACTACCGCCGGAGCCCTCCCTTCTCACCATCACCTTTCCCACTTGCCCGTCCAGGTGTATGGTCACGACCAGGTCCATGGCTTCTCACCACAACGCCGCCGATCACCAAACAGATCCTCCCCACCCAACCAACCCACCACAATACATCATCGAGCTCACCAACAGCATTAACCGCATGGCCGAGCAAAACCAGGCCCTGATCAATGCGTTACTCCAAAGAAACCCCCCCGTTCCACCTCCAAATATCCCACCCAACCAAGGAACAACCCCAGGCCATACTGCTCCACAACCCCCTCCGCCTAACCCAGAAGGTTCGCAGCCCCTTCCTCCCCAACATGAAAACCTACCACCCCCACCTCCACGCCCGCCAGTCGCAGCACTGGCTCCTGAGGGGGAAGCTAGCAGTGTCCAGCCTCCATTGACCGACCACGGCGACAGCATTCCCCTATGGGACGCTGAAATCCGAGCTATGAAACTCCAACTACAAGGGGTCATGCAGAACATTCAGCACAA
Source organism: Camellia sinensis (assembly GCF_055761805.1). NCBI lineage: Eukaryota > Viridiplantae > Streptophyta > Magnoliopsida > Ericales > Theaceae > Camellia > Camellia sinensis. The sequence continues at coordinate 23,671,857 of NC_138970.1, read as the reverse complement.
GCCCTCAGTCACCACCAACTCGCCTTTTGTTGCCTCCATCCGCGACAAACCATTGCCTGCCAAGTTCAAGATGCCTACCGTTGACTCCTTCGATGGCACGACGGACCCAGTCGACCATCTGGAAACCTACCGCACCCTCATGATCCTCCATGCCTTCCCTGACGAGATCATGTGCCGAGCTTTTCCAGTGACACTGAAGGGATCAGCTCGGCTGTGGTTTAGCCAACTACCGGCGGACTCCGTCTCCACCTTTCAACACCTCAATGACTCCTTCCTGAGCCACTTTATTGGAGCCCAACGTCAGAGACGACCAGCCACCCAGCTCCTTAACATTCATCAGACCGAGGGGGAGTCGCTCCACAGCTTTGTCACCCGGTTCAACAACGAAGCCCTTCAAGTAGCGGAGAATGACGACAAGGTCATCCTCACCGCTTTCATGGCCGGCCTGCGATCGTCTGATTTCCTTTTCTCCCTCTCCAAAAATCCCCCAACCACCATGGCAGCTCTACTATCCAAAGCCCAGAAATACATGAATGCTGAAGATTCCCTGGCCGCTCGGCAAGAGCCGACCCCTAAAAATCCGACCCCCAGAGAAAAGAGGAAAGACTCCGAGCCCAGAGCCGCCCAGTATAATAGCCAAACACCCCACTATAATGACCGACCCCCCCGAACCGATCGGTCGACTCCGACCAGAGCGGTACACACCTCTCAACTCCCCCATGGAGCACGTCCTCAATCAAATCCAGCGGGACTACCCCCTCAAGTGGCCCCTGCCGTCCCGAAACCCTTCCACCCGGAAAGATCAGTCCAAATACTGCCGCTTCCACCAAGACCATGGCCATACCACCGACGAGTGCATCAACCTCAAAGACCAGGTCGAGACCTTCATCCGCCAGGGCCGCCTCAGCCGATTCACAGACCCCCGCCCCGCACAGAGGCAAAGAACTGACCTTCCCAGGAACAATCGCCGACGCACACCACCCCGCAATCAAGCCCCACCAAACGAAGGCCACGATCGCCCGCCACCACAGCCTCGGCCTCCGGGCAATCCCCCTCAACCAGTCGGAGAAATCAGAGTCATTTTGGGGGGCCTTGCTTGCGGGGGGCCATCCCGCTCGGCTCAGAAGGCAGAACTCAGAAAAATCAGGCAAGGCTCAGACAAAGCAGTGGCGACGGTGGACCGACCTCCCAAACAGTCAAAACAATGGATCGAACCCATCACCTTCACCGACACCGACTGTGCAGGAGTCCATTACCCACATGATGACCCCTTTGTCATTTCCGCCATCCTCTCCAACTACAAGGTCAGACGAGTCCTCATAGACAACGGCAGCTCTTCAGACATCATCTTCCTCAATTGCTTCCGCCAACTCAAGATCGGGGAGGAGAGCTTATCCCCTCTCCAAACCCCTCTGGTTGGCATCACCGGCGATCGAGTGACCTCCATTGGCTCCATCGATCTGCCTATCACCATCGGCGAGCACCCGCGGCAGACCACTAAGTTGCTCACCTTCCTTGTGGTCGACTGCCCCTCCGCTTACAACATTATCCTTGGCCGCACAGCCCTAAATGCCTTCCAAGCCATCACATCCACATATCATCTGGCCATGAAATTTCCTACCGATCTCGGTGTCGGAACTGTCAAAGGAGAACAAACCGTGGCCAGGGAGTGTTATGTCGCCTCACTCAAGGAAGTCAAGCTAAAAGAGGCCATGATCATCGAAGGGCTTGACGTCCGAGACGAGGACGAGCTGGTCAGAGGTGAACCTGTAGAGGAACTTGTTGAAGTCCACATCGATCCCACCAACCCAATCAGAACCGCCAAGATCGGCAGTCAATTACCCGCCCAAGCCAAGGCCGACCTTACTGCTCTCCTAACCGAGCACAGAGATGTATTCGCCTGGACCCATTCTGACATGCCAGGCATCGACCCCTCCTTCATAACCCATCGCCTCAGCATCGAACTCCACTTTCGACCCCACCGCCAAAAGCAATGCATTTTCCATCCGGAGCGCAACACCCTTATAGCCGCCGAAGTTGACAAACTCCTCGAGGCCCAATTCATCAAAAATGTGGACTATCCTAGGTGGTTGTCCAATGTGGTCCTCGTCCGCAAACACAATGGCAAATGGCGGCTCTGTGTTGACTACTCTGATCTGAACCGAGCTTGTCCCAAAGACAGCTACCCCCTTCCTCGCATAGATCTGCTGGTCGACGCCACAGCCGGTCATCAAATGCTCAGCTTCATGGATGCCTTCTCTGGGTACAACCAAATCCTGATGCACACATCTGACCAGGAGCACACATCATTTATTACCGACCGAGGTACCTACCACTACTGTGTAATGCCATTCGGACTGAAGAATGCTGGGGCCACTTATCAGCGGCTAGTTAACACCGTTTTTCATCACCAAATAGGCCGGAATATGGAAGTCTACGTTGACGACATGCTAGTCAAAAGCAAATACTCCTCCGATCACCTTACTGATTTATGTGAGACCTTCGCCACCTTGCGCAAGTACCAGATGAAGCTCAACCCAGAGAAGTGCGCCTTCGGCGTAGGGTCTGGCAAATTTTTGGGCTTTATGGTCAGCCAGCGCGGCATCGAAGCCAACCCTGAGAAGATCAAGGCCTTGGTTGAGATGCAGTCGCCTAAGACGGTCAAAGAGGTTCAGAGACTCACCGGCCGAGTGGCAGCCCTCAACCGCTTCATCTCCCGTGCGACAGATAAGTGCTTGCCCTTCTTCAAAGTTCTTCGGCAGACTTTTGAATGGACAACTGAATCCGAAGAGGCTTTCCAACAGTTAAAGCAATGCATGGCCAACCCCCCCTTCTTTCCCAAGCTATCACGGGCGAACCCCTCTTCCTCTACCTAGCAGTATCGGGAACCGCAGTCAGCGCAGCTCTCCTCAGAGAAGATGGCTCAATCCAACGCCCGGTCTATTACATCAGTCGGGCTCTCAGGGGCGCGGAGCAGAACTACCCCCTGCTGGAAAAACTGTCCCTGGCCTTGGTCATTGCCTCCAGACGACTCCGCCCATACTTCCAAGCCCACTCCATAGTGGTCCTCACCGACCAGCCCCTAAAGAAGGTCATGCAGCAACCAGAACTCTCAGGTAGATTGATGCAGTGGTCCGTAGAACTCAGCCATGCCTCGGCCAGACCGAGCACTTCAAAGCCTCAGCCAGACTGAGCACTTCAAAAGCCTCGGCCAGACCGAGCACTTCAAAGCCTCAGCCAGACTGAGCACTTCAAAAGCCTCGGCCAGACCGAGCACTTCAAAGCCTCAGCCAGACCAAGCACTTCAAAGCCTCGGCCAGACCGAGCACTTCAAAGCCTCAGCCAGACTGAGCACTTCAAAAGCCTCGGCCAGACCGAGCACTTCAAAGCCTCGGCCAGACCGAGCACTTCAAAAGCCTCGGCCAGACCGAGCACTTCAAAGCCTCAGCCAGACTAAGCACTTCAAAAGCCTCGGCCAGACCGAGCACTTCAAAGCCTCAGCCAGACTGAGCACTTCAAAAGCCTCGGCCAGACCGAACACTTCAAAGCCTCGGCCAGACTGAGCACTTCAAAAGCCTCGGCCAGACCGAGCACTTCAAAGCCTCAGCCAGACCGAGCACTTCAAAGGCCTCAGCCAGACTGAGCACTTCAAAGCCTCGGCAGACCGAGCACTTCAAAGGCCTCAGCCAGACCGAGCATTTCAACAGCCTCAGCCTGACTGAGCACTTCAACGCCAAGCAGAACCACATTTTCAACACTTAGTCACATTCTGAAGCTTCTTCACAGTTCCAGGGCCACGTCTTTACCTAGTTAAATTCTTTACATACTCCCACGTATTACATTTACTGATCAGATTATTTGCCAACTATTTAGTTACAATTTACAACCTGCCTCTTACTCCAATTTTTCCATTATCTTTTCAATTTTCATACAACTCCAATCGCACTCCACAGGGAGGAACTTTTAACTTTCACGTTGCACGATATTTTTATTGACCCAATCTTTATGACTAGTTTTAATCACAACATTTCATTCATGCTGGCAACATAAGCAAAATACACAAAATTCAACTGGCTATACATTCATCCATTACAATTAAATAATCTTTGTACACAACTTCATTACAGTTAAATTCTCCATACCTTCATTCATTCACTCATTCCTTTACAATGTGTTTACAAGTTTAAAAAAAAAAAAAAAAAAAAAAAAAAAAAAAAAAAAAAAAAAAAAAAAAAAAACAAACAAACAAACAAACACAGAGCACGCCCAGTTTTTCTTCTCCTTGGCTACTCCTCATCGCTAGATACCAGATCCTCTTCTTCAACGCCTTCGTCCAAGGGGGTCTGGGCCACATCATCTTCGCCTATTGTCACACTACTAAGGTCCAAGTGTGGGAACAGCTCTTCAGCTCTGCGCTTGAACATTTTCCAACCGCTGTCCCAGAACTCGGCCATTTCGTGCTTATAGAAGTCTGACTGCTGGAAGCTTTCAATCACCTCTGCCTCTGTCCTACCTCCAGCAGTCTTCCTTGATGGGCCCACCCCCCCAGACTCTTGACCAGCCAGACTCCTGGTGACAGCAGCATCCACCACCATCGGAAATTCGGGGAACCCTTTATATTGCTCCACTGCTGCGATGTATAGATCAGGGTAGGCCGCCTTTTCAGACGCCGCCTTCGCCCTCTCCTCGTCCAGCTCCCTTTGTAGGGCCCCCCTTTCAGCAGCCGCCGTCGCCCTCTCCTCTTCCACCCCCTTCCTCAGACTCTCCAGCTCCGCCGCCGCCTTCGCCTTCTCCATCTCTCACTCCCTCAGAAGCCTCCCCTTCTCCTCCTCTGCTCTGGCACGCTCCTCCCCCAACTCCTTCAACAGATCTCCAATTCTGAAGTCCGCTTCATCCTTTTGCCTGACCAGCTCTTCATTGCTGGTCATGGCCTCTTCATGCCGCTCGATTGCCACGGCGCAGGCCCTCTCAGACTCTTCCAACTTTTTCTGTTCACCAGCCAGTTGGAACTCAAGCGACACAACCTTACGGCGTGTGTCCTCTAGTTCCAACTTGATTGATGGCAGATCGGTATGGGCAGTCTTCCAGTCGGCACTGTCTTTCCTTAATTTGGCCAACTGGGCCCTGGCCTCCTCATCCTTCAACTTGGCAGCCCCAGCCTTCCTAAGAAGGGCCCCCGCCAAGGTAGTTACCTCCATTTGGGCGGAGCATAACCCCCTCAGCAAGTCGGCCTCATTATACCCAGATGCCGCGCGCAGAGCTCCCTCCTCCGCAATCTTCACCAGGCGGTCTGCCCCCGCCCTAGCTGGGCCTTCTTCTCCCTCCAACCTTCCAGCCACCGCGCGCGCATGATAAATCGCCGTAGCCAGACGAACCCCTCCTTCCTGGGGGTCAGGCCTCTTCTGGACCTGTTCCCCTCCGCTCGGCACCGCCTCACTCACCCCAGCCTCCACTTGCACTGGTGGAGCAATCTCCACAACCTCCACCGTTGGGATGATCTCCACCACCTCTGGGGCGTCCTTTGCCACAGGGACCTCCACCTCCGTTGGGGCCACATTCGCCCTCTTGGCCCCAGACTCCTCTGCAGCTTCCTCTGGGGCACTCATCTTCTTCTTCTTCTTCTTTTTCAGAGGCTCCACCCCCTTCCTGGCCTTTTCTTTTACAGGGTCTACAGGCGGCGGCCGCGGCTCAAAGCTGCTTAAGTCTTTTTCCCCCAACGGCCTGGGGTGCGGTCGGTTCCTCTCCCGCGCGATCGGTTGAGGCGGCCGGTCCCTCTGCGCCTCCATCAACTTCGCGGCCTTGGCCATAACGGCTCGATCCTCTACCTCCTGCGCTCTTCTCCTCTCCTCCAACTCCGCCCGGCCGAGGTCTCCACCTTTCGGCTGCGATCCCAGCCCCGCCTCAAACAGTGCAGACGGCTGGACAAGATCGTTCCATTTGGCCTTCTCTCTCTCTTTCCACTCCTTCACTCTCTTCACCCTCTCTTCCGCCACCGCCCCCAGTCTCGACTCCATCGACCGGGTTGGCACCTTCCAGATGGTGCGTACCCCCATCCCCCCATTCACTGCCACGAAGAACCACCGTGGCCGCCACCCCTTGATCGACGTAGGCAGCCCTGCCACCAATCCCCTCCCCATTACCGCCTGTAGGGTGACCCAAGTTTCTTGCTGCCCCGACGCCTTGTAACATGAGAAGAACTCGTCTATCGTCATAGCCTCCCCACCATTCGCTTTAGGCCACGCACTCGCACAGGCTAGCAGAATCTTCCACGCATTGGGCATCAATTGCCCCGGCGCTACCTCCAGGCGATTTAGCACGTCAACCACCACTTGAGGCAGTGGCAGTGGCAGCCTCAGCCCCCCTTTTAGCGCCTCCTCGTACAGGGAAAACTCCCCTGGCCTCACCGTAGACGGCCTTTCCCCTGATGTTGGCAGCCGTAACTCTACCTCCGCCGGAATATGGTACCGTCCCCTAATCACCTCCAAATCCGCCGCCGTGAGTGTGGATCTATCCGCCTTAGTGTGCCACTGATCTGGCTCTACCTGGCTTAGTGGCTGTGGCGCCAATACCAGGACCGACGCCTGCGATTCTCCCACCGTTTCCCCCACCATTCGCACCTCCGTCTTGTATCGCGCTGCTAACTCCTCTGCATCATCATCCCCCAGCGGGTCCACCCTCACATTGTCTACTTCTTCTTGCGCCATTTTTAGGGTTTGCTTACAAAACACTTCTGACGCAGACGCAAGGAAGTTGAGAGGATGCTACACAGATATGTCGTACGCAGTGAAGGAATTAACACTTGGATATTTTGAGTTTTTGTAAAAAGGTAGGTGAAACGCATTATACCAAAAACCCACGGTTTTACCCGTATCCCATGGATCCACATTAATTTTCGCCCGTTTCAAAACCTTTCAAATCAACCGCCAAAACCGCCTTTTCAAAACCCCCCTCGTGACCTATCGTTTCATTTCCGCTCCAACGTTTCATTCCCCCCACGACATCGCCACGTGTATGGCCACGATGCACTGTCCCCTCCCCTTACCCTGTCCTTTCCATTTCACATTATTACATTTTTGAGCCCCGCGCCGTCGCGGTCGACACGCCTCACGGTCGCCCCCTCCCACTCGGCCACCCTCGCGGTCGGCACGCCTCGCGGTCGACCCCTCCCGCTCGGCCACCCTCGCGGTCGGCACGCCTCCCGGTCGACCCCTCCCGCTCGGCCACTCTCGTGGTCGGCACGCCTCACGGTCGACCCTCCAGCCCGGCCACCCTCGCGGTCGGCACGCCTCACGGTCGCCCCCTCCCACTCGGCCACCCTCGCGGTCGACACGCCTCACGATCGACCCCTCCCGCTCGGCCACCCTCGCGGTCGGCACGCCTCACGGTCGACCCCTCCCGCTTGGCCACCCTCGCGGTCGGCACGCCTCACGGTCGACCCCTCCCGCTCGGCCACCCTCGCGGTCGGCACGCCTCACGGTCGACCCCTCCAGCCTGGCCACCCTCGCGGTCGGCACGCCTCACGGTCGACCCCTCCAGCCTGGCCACCCTCGCGGTCGGCACGCCTCACGGTCAGCTTCTCCCGCTCAGTCACCCTTGCGGTCAGCACGGCTTCCAGTCGGCCTCTCCACTCGATTCACACTTGTCTTCCTTATTACTATTCCCTTCGTTGGGCTAAAGCTGCACTCGGAAATGGGGGACTACTGACACGGATAGGCCCACAAGGCATACGGCTCACAGCAAACCACCCCAAACTCATCGCTTGGGACCAATGGCATAACCCGGTTGGCAAAGCCCAGGACAGCTGGAGGCCATCTAGACATGGATGGCCAATGGCATTTGGGCACATGACAGGTGGGACACGGGCCACATCAGCAAACAAAGATCTGCAGAGTTATTATCACAACACATCACCATTAATGCATCCCATCACAGCATTTATTACGACAACACCCCCCCGTCGGAACAGAGCCCCATCACCCTGAACAAGGTAAGCTACGGCACAGGCTTTCGGCGAAAGGAAGCACGTCATAGGAGACAGGGAAATGATGACCAAAGGATATAAGCAAGGATAGAAAGACAAGAATAAGGTTAAGTTATCTCTCTCTTGATCCCTCTCCCCATATTCCCTACTTCTTCCTCTACTAATTCTCACGCCGGAGGGTTCACTGGGGGACTGCCTCGTTCCCCTTTGGGCTTGCATGCAGGTCATTTGACGAAATCATCACCCCGAACCGGAACCTGAAGAGCCTGGACCAGTCTGACCCTTTCACTCGGGAAGAAGAACGTTATCAACTTTTATGCATTAACCATTACATAGAGCCATATTTAGAGCAAAACCAAGCTTCCATGATTCATATTTACTTAATGCATATTTTGCATATACTTATAATAATAGAAAGAAAATTTTAAACAATACAAGAGGCAGCACAATGGTAAGTGCCTTACGTTTTGAATAAGTTAAAGGGGTTACTAGTTCAATTCTCAATCAGTTCACTACACAGATAAATGTTTTAATTCTTATGTGTTTAACTCTCCTCAAGCCACCAAATAATAGAATGCTTGCAAGTCCATAATAAGCCTAGTCAAAATCCATAAAATATTCAACTAAAGAGTGTCCTGATATTGGATCGGCACTCTTACTCATCAATTTGTGCTCTGAAATTTTTGAATTGCTGAATTCAGTCCAAGTTTGTGAAAGCGCTATTGAGAGTGCAGTGCATTAGTGCCATGGTCCTATTTGGAAAAAATAGAGAACTTGGATCCACAATGCAAAGTTTGAAACTAATCCGTTTATATTAAAACAGAAAGACAACAAACAAATTGTCTACAATGTGATCTCTAAAAATAAATAGACAAGGTGGTACAAAAGAAGGCCAATGGCTGAAAGTACAGAGAGCCCAATTCTCAAGAGTTTTTTTGCTCCTTTACTTGTGTTTTTAGTAAAGGGTGTGCTTATAAGTGAGAGTTGAAGCTCAAGAAACCAGAAATGATTAAAACTCAAGACTCATTCCATATAATTAAGAATCCTAACACCTTCTCAATAGGTCAAATACTTGCATAGTTCTACTTATTTTCTAGGAAGAAAACTGCATAGAGATTTTGAAACTTGTGAAGTTGAATTTTCTTTTGGCAAAGCAACAATAAGAATTTGGTACTGTCAACAGTAAGAATTTGGTATACTATTGGATTGCTCATACCATTATGGTTTTACACTATTGGATTGGAGAGGTTATTTGGTGGTCTTAGAGCAATGCATCACATAACACTCGTCAGGTTGTCTCTTCAAAACCAACACAAAAGTACTAGGCTCTACTGTTGTAACCAATAAAAATCAGATTGGGACATCACATGGACTTGCCCAAGGCCGCCAAATAATTTTCCATTGGATTGTAGTCAAATTATCATAACTTGACTAGCAATCCAATAGTGTAGTCATGATGGCTTGACTTTTAGTTTAAACATTTGATAAAGTATGAGCAAAAATAGGTCATTTATTTTTATTTTTTTGACGTCTTGAGCTACTCTTGGCATATGACTTTCAAATTAGCATGGATGAAAAGAAACTAAACGATAGGGATATATACCAATTTTTTTGAGACATTTCAATTGTCTTTAGACTTGTGTTTTTTTGGCACCACAGCTCTACTTTCTTAATATATGGAGATTATCAATAGGAGGGGGAGATGGACCTGACTAAATAGTTCAGTAACTAGCACTCAAATATACCTGGTTTAGAAGGGTCTGAGGAGATTGAAATAGGTTTCATACGATGGTGATGACAATGATGTCTTGGCAAGTTACTAGTGGTAGGGCCAACAACAGGACCTAAAAGAGGAGTTTCAACATCAGGGAGAAGTCCTAAAAAGAGAAAGAACCACAGACACACACATGCCCACATATACACACAAAATTTGATTATAAAATTAGTTACAATTTTGAAATTCACATCATGTTAAAAAGTTTTGCCTAATTTCGTAATTGTTTTGTCTACTTCTCTACAATACTCCACGAATCCAGCTATCTCTGGTTTGCGGTCAAGTTTTTTGATTTTTTTCTTTTTGTGTTTTTGGTTTGGATTGTTTATGGGGTCTATCAGTATTTGTTGTAACTTACCTACTCTGTGATTGTACCTTATGATCTATCTTAGACATGTTCTTCGACCGATTGACTACACTCTGCTTTATAGTACTAGCATAAACATGAGTTGTGCGTCTGGGTATCTTCATAGATTTACTCATGTGTGTTTCTTGATTTTATTTTTTCTTTGTTTAGTGTCAGTTTATTAGTTGAATGGATTCTTTTCTGTATGTGTCGTTTGGCTTCATTAATGAAAATTTCTTTATGATAAAAAAAAAAAAAAAAAAAAAAAAACACCCAAAAATGCCACAATTCAAATTTGAGCCATCTATTTGTGTGGCTCAAATACATGGTTCAAATTAATTTGTGCTTAAATAGAAGGTGAAAATTGATCATAGATTCACATGAAATAAGACCTACACATTTAGGCTGAGTTTGGGATCAACCTAAAAAAGACATTTCTTTTGACACTTTTTTTTCTTCAAATTTTTTTACAAAAAAATAAAAAATAAAAATTGTGACTAATTTTTATTTTTATTTTTGGTCTATCTAGTATAGAAGGATAAAAAAACTGAGGAAAAAAAATTACTAAAGCAAAGAAAAAAAAAATTAAAAATTTAAAGATTATTTTCCAGTTTTATTTATTAATTTTTTATTTTACTTTTTTTGGTCTGCCTAGTAGTACCAAAAAGTACGAAACTTTTTCGAAATTTTTTTAAAAAAATTATGAAAGGAGAAAAAAAAACTAGGGAAAATTACAATTCAGTCCTAGTTTCTAGAAAATAATTTCAAATCGGTGAAAAAGTTTATAATTGTAATTATTACTATTTAAAAAAATTATTACTGATTAGTAATTATTTTTTACAAATATTATTGATATGATATTTCTTTAAAAAATTATTGACTAAAAAGGTTATTATTAGACAAAAATAGCCTAAAATAGGTTAAAATAGTAAAAAATCACTATAAATTATATTATTATTATTATTATTATTATTATTATTATTATTATTTTGTTATTATAAAAAGTCAAAAACTAATTAAAATAGTCAATTTCTAAACAAGCTCCACCCCATAGGCCTATTTTGGCAATTAGAAAAAAAAAAACCAATTTATTAGCTCATTTGGATCACATCACTTCTATACTTTTTTGCATATCTTTTTCAAAAAAAAAGTCAATAAGTTGGCTTTTTCCTAATTTCCAAAGAGACTTTTTTGCTTAAAAAGTCAAAAAAACGAAAGTTAAGTTAAAAAGTCAATAAATTCAACTCCATTAAAAAAAAATTACACCTTACATATCAATCAATCAGTTTTTTTTTCCCACAATTATCTATTAAATTTAAAATTTTATTTTTAAACACATCAATTTTTTTCAGCAAATAAAAAAAGGAAAAAAACTAAAAAATCACTTTAAAAAAAGGGTAAATCATAAATATACCTATTGAGATTTGTTTAAAATACGAATTGTCTCATGTGGTTTTGAAAATTACATCTCGTCACTTGAAGTTTCTAATTTCATTACAAATAAATTATCAACTCAATCAATGGTTTTTAATGATGTCAGAAATTTATTTCAATTAATAATTCAAATAATTTTATTATTAGGAAAATGTTATAAATTTTATTTTTTCGGTCAATTTTATTAACAAAAAAATGCGATTTTTAGTTTAAGATCCTCGATATTATGATTTTATAAGATTAATGACATATAATATTTTCATAGTAATTGTGAGTCCCTCAATTTTTCAATAAAAATTTTCTGCACAAAAGAAAAATTGTACAAAGAAATTTCAACTTCATAGGAAAATTTAAGTTCGTCATTGAGAAAATTTCTCTAATAATATTATTAAGAGACCTTAACTAATAAGAAAAATGATAAATTACAAATGCACCTCTGAGGTTTGTTTAAAATACAAATTGACCTCTATGGTTTGGAAAATTATAAATATTCCTTTGTCAGAATTTTTTATTTAACATAATTAATTAAAAAAATAAAATTTCTAACTTCTCTCCTATATAATAATAAAATTAACTGAATTATTAATTGAATTATTTATTTAACATAATTAAAAATTATAAATTGATTTGATAATTTATTAATAAATGAGGTCATTTGTTATGAAATTAGAAACCATAGTAGGTGGGATGTAATTTCTAGAACTACAGGGACAGTTCGTATTTTAAGCAAAGTTTATGAGGTGTGTTTATAATTTATATTAAGAAAAAACATATTGGACCTCTTTCATTACCAAAAGTTGGAAAGTGATGTGTTATTAATTTTCTCTAGAAAAATTTTACGAATGAATATTAATGGTGGGCAATGGTTTATCCGAACCGCTCAAATCGCCCAACCCGCATATAAATGGGCAGTTTCACAAACATAATGCAGGCAGATGCGGTTTGAAATATGATAAATTTGTGGGTTGCGGGCGAGTCGCGATTTAAATCCGTAACCCGCAAAAACCGCCCGCACTTTAATTGTTATTATTATTATTATTTTTTATATACCAACTTTGTAACTTTTACAGGAACACCATTATATTCTCTATGACACTAGGATCCTTATTTTTAAGTATTTCTCAACTTTCATAATGCCGTAGAATTATTAAGTCCTAAACTTGGTTTCTTATATGATTTTTGTTAGTGATTCATCCACTTTTTCCTAATAAAATTTTCATTCTGGTGGTCGATGGAATTTCTAATTTGATTATTGATTACTGAACTGACAATTCTAATTGAGTACAACCTTTAATGCATTGATATACATTTTTTTTCATGGCAAAAATGCTAGTATAGGGTCTCTTTGTTTTGGGTACTTTCATTTAATACATTGATATTCAATTTTTATTTGTAAACTCATCAGAAAATTGTTATCACAAATATATAAAATGAATCTGATGCCTAAATTCGTTGGAAAAAAAAAAACTCGAAATTAATTTTTAAAGAAAAAAGTGTAAACTGCAAACCGCCCGCACATTGACAAACTCTATCCGCACAAACCGCAAACCGCACTGCGGGCGGTTGCAGATTGACTTTTTCCCAAACCGCATAGATGCGGGCAGGTCAAAATCGAACAGTAAACCGCACAAAATCGATCCGCGAACACCCCTACTGAATATTTATAATTTTTTAAATCACAAAAAATATTTTGTATTTTAAATAAATTTTGAATGATGTATTTATAATTTATAATTTACGCTATTTTTTTATCTGAACACCGTCAGTAAATAGTTTTTTAATATGAAGATCTCTGCACTTCCTAGGAGGCACACAACACAACACAATCCATACACAGATTAATTAATATATGAGTAAAGACAACCTCTATATTGAACATGACATAAGCCACCACATCACAAGGCAACCAAGTCAATTCCAAGTCCCCACTTCTTTCTACTCATTGCAGGTTTTAGGTTTATCTCTCTCTCAGATCACCAAGTTACCTTATAAATACACTCTTTTGGATTCCATCTCTCTCTCAACCTGTAACATGGATGTCAAGATGGAGCCTGAGAAGAACATGACTGAAAATGGAGAGGACCAAGAGAAGAAAGAGCTTCAAAACAACAAGAAGAAGAAGAAGCTTGGAGGGATGAGAACAATGCCATTTATCCTTGGTGAGTTCTCTCTCTCCCTTAATTATAATCGATAAAAGAGAAATAGAAGAGGGGTAGTTTTTTTGCAATGATAAAACTCGAACTTAAACATTATGTATGGTTAGCAGTACCTTGGTTTTATCGTCGGGGAGTTCGCATTTTCGTGTTCTAGCTCAAATTTTTGTTCATTGTTTTACCTTGTTTAAATCATATATTGAAATGTTTGGCAAATGACTTTTTAATAATTTTTTAATTATTTATAAAAAGACATGTAAAAAGATAGAGAGATAACTTAATAAATTATAATGAGTTTTTAACATTTTAGATAAAAATCAAGATTTCCAAATAAAACCTTCGCTAAGCATGGCTAGTTTGGCATTCAACTTTTAGAGTTATGGTGATTATTGAGTAGTTTTGGAGTATGAACATGTAATACTTTATGATATTGTAATTGGTGCTAAAAGTGGATAGATGAAGTATTATATTGAGTGATTGAAAAGTATAAAAGAATATAATAAATGATGATTATTGATTAAAAAGTGTGAACATGTAATATTTTAAATATTTTTTATAATTTTCGTTGAGGGTATTTCATACCTCCCATTATTGTTTAATTTGAGTCCTTGGATACTTTTTTCGGTTCTTATGAACGCAATTATTAGCTAGCATTTTGGTGTTGTTTTCTTTTTATTGTATGTGAATGCTTATTTCCACTTCATATGCTTGGTTTAAAGTTTTGATTCTTTGAATTTATACATTTTTCAATCAATATATACATTTTTATTTATTTATTTATTTTACTTATTTCTTTCTTAAGTTATTTTACTTATTTCTTTCTTCTATAAAATTTTATTTTATATTGATGATGTTGTGGTATTGGCGTTATGGGTATGACTTGTTGTACTTGCTTATATAATTGATTATTTAATTTAATATAATTTTCTTAATATGTATTAATTCCTATCAATTGACAAGGTTTTTTTTTAATTTTTTTAATTGTTTTTCATAAATTTCTATCAATCGGATGGATTGCATTGCTAATCACTAGAGTGGTCTTAGGAGTGTAAATTTGGCATGGTCTGGCTTATTCGGGCCTGAGCTCGGCATTGGGTCGCCTCATGTCGAGCTCCTTTGGCCCCCGAAAAAATTCAAGTCGGACCAGCCCACGAGCCAGAAAACTAGGCCTAAGGAGTATTCGAGCCTTAGGTTGGCGAACCGGGCCTAGGCTCGAGTTTGGGGAGTCGTCGGTCAAGCCTAACCATTTTTTATTTTTTCACCAATTTTTTTTATACCAAAAATGACATTGGGCCTTGGGCTGGGCCTTGGCCAATCCTTGACTAGAGCGGGCCAATGGTCCAAACCACGCAGGTCGAGCTAATGGGATGGGCCGGACTGTAAAACAGATGGCCAAAGTCCAAGCCTAAGGTCTCAGACTAGGCTCAGGCCCGAGTCAAACCCACTTGGGACACAAACAAGCTTCGAACAACCCATGAGCCCACGGGCTAATTTTACACCTCTAAGTGATCCAAAACAACTTTTTGAGTTAGGTATAGTTTTTTTGAGTGTTATGTTGTCGTATTCTTAGTGGTTGGATTGGTTTAGGAGGTGGTTAGTCATTGTTATGTTGTGATTTTTTGCTCTCCTATTTACCAGCTTTGTTATTCAATTAAAAAAAAAAAAAAACTCTGTTTAGTTGGTGTGCGCGCTTAAGTTCACTCGGATATTTGGTTATAAAAAAAATATGTTTTTTTAATAATAATATTATAATAATTATATTTAATTTATCATATTTTGGTTAGAAAAATATTATATAAATAACTTTTTTATTAATTTTTCCCAATCTAATACGTAATGTAATAGTAAAACTTTGGAACGTGAAACAAATCCATTGAATTTGAATGATAGGAACAATTCATTGTGACATAGTAAGTTTGTTAAAATAAAAATAAAAATGAAAAAAAAAAGAAAAAGAAAAAGGAAAGAGAGCTAAAAAATGCTATGAATTTTACAAAAAAAATGGAAAAAAAGAAAAAGAAATTGAATGCTAACTTATAGGACACGTATCACATTATTGATATGAGTCCTCTTTCAAATTAAATTTTTTTTTTATTGCATAATGCAACAGTAGGTAAGAAAAGTTTAGGAGATTTATTAGGTTGTATAATATTACTTAAATTTTTTATTTGTATATCATTACTCATTTGTTTGCTATCTTATGTGTCAATTTTATATTGGACATAAACATAAGTGGTATGACTTATTATACCAATGTAAAATTAATATATGAAATGATAAATAACTGTAATGCGTTAAGAACATATGATCATTGTAAGACCCATTGTTGTTGTTGTTCTTTTGATTTTTGATTTTTAAATTTTGTTTGGGGTTAAGGATTTGTTTGGGATTCATTTTAGATGTGGCAATCACATGCAACACTAATATAATTACGTTATAACTTTTCTTGAATTTTCTTTTAAATGTTACCTAACCTAATTCGGATATACTAATTTTAAGAATTTTTTTTACTCCTTATTAACTCGTCGTAATTCTTTACTTTTAAGTTAATAGAATTTTTTTTTTTGCCAGTACTTTTTATTTATTTATAAATTTTATAATTTTCACTTGGAGCAAAGTGTATAAAATAGGTACATTTTTCATGTAGTGTTTGATGAGGGGTCCATTTGTTTTGAAAATGACTTTTGTCTACCAATGAACAGCCTTTATACATTTTCTTTTTTTTTTTTTCATCCTCAGTTTGGCACTCATTGTGATAATCTCAATTTTTTAAGCAAAAATCTTGTTTGTTTTTGTTTGTATGTTTGATATTGATGAGAAATCAACATAATCAATCAAGTATTTTTCTCAATCATTCACTACTGTCTTCTATACACTTTTAATCTACTATTTTTGTAAAATTTTCAGTAGAAGAATAATTATAAATATAAAAAATATTACTATTAAAGCATATATAGAATTATTTTTCATATTTGTTAGATTTTCATATTTTATAGATTTCTTTATTCTCATGATTTTTTAATTAATACTTCGTATTAGGGGTGGGTATAGGATTATCTGAACCGTTCAACCTGCCCAACGCAAACCGATCCGCATACAAATGGATAGTTTCGCAGACACAATACAAACTGATGAGATTTGGAATATAGTATAATTGCGAGTTGCGGGTGCGTTAAAACCCACCTGCACTTAGAATTTTTTTTTTTTAATAAAAAAATTCATTCATCCTATCGTAGATATTTTTGGCCAACGCACCAAACCCTAATTTCATGATACAAAAAGAAATGTTATAGAAAACATTGTTTGTGAATATTGTTTTTGAATGTTTTTGTTTTTGTTTGTTCTGTGAACATTGTAGAAAATTGAATCTACTTCTTCATGGAGGGGAAATTGAATTTGTTAATTACTTTTGAAATTAAAATCAATCTTATATTATATTGAATCTAGAAATTGAAATTGAATTTGGAAATTAAAAAAGTTCAATCCGCAAACCGCCTGTAATCGCTTGCACATCCGCGAATCCTATCCACACAACCCCCAACCCGTACTGCAGGCGGTTGCAGGTTAAATTTTTTCCATACCGCATAAATGTAAGTGGGTCTAAACCGATCCGCAAACCGTCCAAAACAAACCGTGAACACCCCTACTTTGTATAAGTCTTATATATAGGTCACCTCTTCTAATCTTTACACACAATAACACAATATAGAGAGATTCTCTCTCTCTCTCTCTCTCTCTCTCTCTCTCGTTAGACAATTATCTTAACATATAAGGCTTGTCTTCCTGGTTTATCGACGAGCGACTTAGTTGGCAACCTATGCCAACAGCCTCCATCATCGTCCAACCCTAGCCTCCTTCAATCGCTCAAAATCTATTCTTTTTCTACTTTTGCGCGCGCGCGCGCACACACACACACACTCACTCACTCTCTCTGTCTCTCATAGTTCTTTTCATTTCAACCTCAAATAAATTACTATTTTCTAACCTATTTGAGTTTGAAAGGAGGGAATATACTCATGCCATGGTGAGCATGGTGATATACTATGCGAACTACCCAAGCCGCCCCCGGTACCCCTCCTATGCCTTCCATGGTACAATCACATATGTCACTCCCTGGTGCACCACATTCAAGCTCCTATAAGAGCCCATCACATCAGTCACCTCTTAAAGCCCCTCTCACGGTGAACACACCATTCAACATCACCCTTAGTAGGCCTTCTCATGGTGAACACGCCGCTCAATTGCCCCTAACAAGCCTTTATTATTTGCCTTAATAACAGATTCTTCTCAATCGCCCTTAACAGGCCATTATCGTTTGTCCTAGTAGCAGACTTTTCTCAATCACCCTTAGCAGGCTCTTTCATTTGTTGTACACGACAAGCTCTCATTTTCTCATTTATTTTGTTTGTTTTTTTCTTTCAAACTGGTAGTTTACGTTTGAGGGAGACTATTAAAACATATCTACAATATATTATTTTTCATATTTGTTAAGTTTCCATATTTCTTTTGATTTCATTATTCTCATAGTTTCTTGATTAACAATTCATATAAGTCTTATATATAGACTATTACTTATAATAATTATAATATTAATATTCAATATACAGAGATTCTCTTTTATTTTTTCTCTCTTTATACAACTATCTGAACAATTACATCAAATTAGCTTAACTAAAGTCCAACAAAAGGTAGAAGGCCTAACAGTTACTAACCCTAACAATCACCACTAGCCTAAATTAGGGAATAAATAAACAACCTATACAATTCCCATATTAGAAAAAATAAAAAATAAATAAAAAATATCAAATTTCTCTCTCTAGAAATTGAATTTATAATCTCGTTTTTGGGTGGACATAAATTTATAATCTCAAAGCACATGACTAAACGAAAAGCCTGGTTAAATAACTACTCCAACAACTATTTACTGTTATTATTGTTATTATTATTATTTTCAAACTTGAAATTAATGGTGTTAAAATTAATGTATATTATTGATTGATATTGATTGATATATTGTTATTTTTATCTGTATATTACAAGTCCTATATATAGAGAGGTTTTGGGAGTAGTAGGTGTAGAGTGGGTGGTGGTAGTAGGTAAAGTGGAGGTGGTAGGTGGAGTGGGTGAGGAGTAGTGGAGGTGTGTAGTGGTAGTGGTAGGTTTTAGTGGTGTAGGAGGTGTACATTAACAGCCCCCCTCAAACTCAAGGAGGTTAGACACAAACCAACTTGAGTTTGGAGAGAGTTACAAAACAGAAAAAATAAACTGATAAATAAAATAAAACAGGATAGGAGACACGATATGGTCGTGTCAGACCGTTGTAGCAGACAGTTTACGGGGTCATGTCGGACCGTTGTAGAAGACAGTTTACGGGGTCATGTCGGACCGATGTAGCAGGACAGTTTACGGGGTCATGTCGGACCGTTGTAGAAGACAGTTTACGGGGTCATGTCGGACCGTTGTAGCAGGACAGTTTACGAGGTCATGTCGGACCGATGTAGTAGGACAGTTTACGAGGTCATGTCGGACCGATGTAGCAGGACACTGTGTGGTCGTGTCAGACCGATGTAGAAGACAGTTTATGGGGTCATGTCGGACCGTTGTAGAAAGTTGTGGTGGTGCACCAAGGGGGCGACTTAGGGAGTGCGCCATGAGGTGACTTGAACATGAGACTGTGTATAACCCCCCCTCAAACTCAAATAGGTGTGAAGAGAGTAACCTATTTGAGGTTGAAAAGGGATTGATAAAGCTGACTGGTGTAGAAGACACTGTATGAGTGTGTATATAGGCTGCCCAAAAAAATATACATGGATGTAGATATCGAGCCCTTAAAAGTCGTGCCCTCAAAAGGTGTGCCCGCACCCTCAAAAGGCGTGTCATCAAAAGGCGTGCCATGAAAAGGCGTGCCAGGTTGTCGGCGTCAAGAGGCGCGCGATGCGCGTGGCTGCCTCGGCTATAAGACGAAGGCTGAGGCAGAAGTTGAGACAGAAAAACTGAGAGAAATCTCTGAAAAATTCTTCGTTTGGCTGAGAAAGATACGCTGTTGCCCAGAAAAATGGCTTCATCGTCTTCCCGCGGGCTGCTCACCCTCTTTCCCGACCTCAACGAGTCAACGAGAGAGAGAACTGGTGCGGTGGCACTGGAAACTCAACCAAGCGCCCCGGAGTTTACTCCGTTGAACTTTCCGATGCGGTCGGTGGAGCAAAGAATGGCAGTGCTGTCAGATGTGGAGGCCAACCAGTATACTTTGAAGGCATGCGTGGAAAGCATGACGGCGGTCACAAACTTGTCGAACCGGCTGCAGAGCAGGACAAATGAGGTGCAGCAGTTAAATTCCCAGCTGGCTCTGCTCCAACGCATGTATAAGGATGCGCGAGCAGAGATAAGCGTGCTAAGGGCAGAAAACAAGGAGCTGAAGCGGAAGGCCACCGTGATGTTCCGATTTGGAGGGCCACCATATGCTGCAGTGGAGGAGCAGGGAGGAGGCAACTTGCTTGGTGGTCTAGGAAGCACGGAGGCAACACCGTCAAGGGCCGCCCAGGATGGAGGCAAAAAGAAGAGACCGGCGGCAGAGTAGAGAAGGGATACGGAAAAAAATCCTTTGGTTGTTGTGATGGTGGTCTTGGCTGTTTTTTTTTTTTTTTTTTTTTTTTTTTTTTTTTTTTTTTTTTTTTTTTGTAAGTGTGATCGGGGTTGAGCTCGGAGATGAATAAAATAAGGTAAAGTTTGGCGTGCCATTGTGTTTTTTTTTTTTTTTTTTTTTTTTTTTTTTTTTTTTAAATACCCATGTTCAAAAGATGGAGTAAAAAAAAAAATTGAGTGGGGAACATGAGTGTGTAAAAAAAATGAAAAAGAAAAAGGATGGGTTGGATTTGTATAAAATAATAATAAAATAAATGAGTGGAGGTGGTGTGTGTAAAACATGAATATATTGGAACCAAAAATATATTGATGAGGAAAATTGGAATCAACCCACGTGGGTGGAGGTGGTGTGTAAAACACTTTATGAAAAGATGTGGGTATTGTTTATTTTATGATGATAAATAAATAAGAAAAGATGTGTGTGCTGGTGTATGCATGATGGAGCAGTGTGCATAGCTATATATGTTTTATATTTTTGGTTTTTTTTTTTTTTTTTTTTTTTTGGTTTTTTTTTTTTTTTTTTTTTTTTGGATTGCACCAGACAAGAACCAGTGCATGGATTAAAATATGAGTGAGTGGGTGTGTGGGGGTTGTGGAATTTGACAAAGTAAAAAAAAATGAGAATCAGGAGAGGGGTGCAACTTTTCGCTCTCTGTGCGTCTTTATTCTCCGTAAGAGAGAGAGATCTCTGGCACCGACTTGATGCGGTGGCCGCGAGCCATGACGAGGGAGGGAACGGCGGAGCGGTTCTGGTTGATGGTGATGCGGCGGTGCCAGCGGTCGCCAGATCTTCGTCGGAGCGAACATGCGGCCGCCGCGACACATGGTTCCGAAGGCACCGGGGAGACGGCGTAGGGCTGGCGACTGTGCTTGGACATGTTGGTGTGGACGAAGGTGATGATATCGGGGCGGATCGAGGATTGCATGACGTCCGGCAAGGGGAGGGTGGTGGTGGCGCCGTCGGCGACGATGTCGGAGTCGAGGTTATGAACGGAGACCCGAGGGCGGGCCGCGGCCATTGCTGGTGGCGGAAATGACGTCATCGCCGGAGAGAGAAAAATGGGTGTGCAGAAGTGGGGTGGGTGTGCATGAGGAAGTGAGAAGCTGAAGAAACCTCCTTTTAACCAGAGAACAAGAGGCTTGGAAGGTGGATCTATTTCGGCTTCAACAAAATAGTAGAACATGACTTTCATTGTGAAGAAGATGGCATGACTTTCAGTAGTATAAAGAGGAAAGAGACTACAGAGAGAGAGACAGGAATTTGAAGGTATGTGTGGAAAATTCCAGCGGGCAGCAAAGGCAAAGTTGCCGGCCGGCTGCCCGCCGGTGGCAAAGAAATACAGGCTTAAATCTTATCTCTGCTCTGATACCATGTTAAAATTAATGTATATTATTGATTGATATTGATTGATATATTGTTATTTTTATCTGTATATTACAAGTCCTATATATAGAGAGGTTTTGGGAGTAGTAGGTGTAGAGTGGGTGGTGGTAGTAGGTAAAGTGGAGGTGGTAGGTGGAGTGGGTGAGGAGTAGTGGAGGTGTGTAGTGATAGTGGTAGGTTTTAGTGGTGTAGGAGGTGTACATTAACAAATGGTCCGGCCCACTCGGTGTTAATGGTTGCCCCACAAACAAATGGAGTTTAAACAGAGAAGATGTCGAATTATTCTCTTCGTGGGTCAACCCAAAGCCCACTATTGACTTAATTCTGGAAATTAGGTTTTTAGTGGCGTTTAAAAAATGACGCTATAGCTATCAAAAATGCTGCTAATTGTTTTTGTGGCGTTTAATATCAAACGTCGAAGATCCGGCCGTCGCTATAGCTTTATGACGCTTTAAAAGCGTCGCTATATTTTAGTAAAAACGCCGCCAAATGTCTTTTAGTGACATTTTCAAAACGCCGTCATATCTTTTTTAAAAAATTAATTTTAAAGTTTTGGTGGCGTTTCTCAAAACGCCGTGATATCCTCTCTTTTTTTTTTTTAAAT
Organism: Camellia sinensis; assembly: GCF_055761805.1. NCBI lineage: Eukaryota > Viridiplantae > Streptophyta > Magnoliopsida > Ericales > Theaceae > Camellia > Camellia sinensis. The sequence continues at coordinate 23,649,539 of NC_138970.1, read as the reverse complement.
TGTGCTAATTTTGTGTGATTGAACTAAAAAAATATCTCTAATAAAATTGAATAGCACTAATACGAAATAATAACTCTCATTCAAATAGTAAATGCAGAATTAATTCACTTTCTATTCAATTTAATATCCAATCACTATTACCTACAAAATAACATATCCAAAAATTCAATTCACAATTCTCAACAAAAAAATTACTACTTTGTATACAAAGCCAAAAGATAAGAAGAAAGTGAACCAAAACACCCAATCCCTTGTCAGATCAAAGGAAAAAAAAAAGAAGAGAAATAAGAATCCAAAGAAAAGCCTCAAGCATTTTGTCATGCATGGACTGAAGACTGAAATCGTCATCATGCCCATAATCAATTTGCCAAAGATCAACTCCACCCATATAGCTGCCTATGTTGAGCACAATTAAACCCTCAGCATCCTGGAGGAAAAGTTAAAAGAAAAAAATTTAAAAATATGAAATAACAATAGTAATAATAATTTAAACAACAATAACAATAAAGATCTTAGGTTATTTGAGTTGAAGTACCTTTGGGATTGGGATGTCTTTCCCATCAACTTCAAGCCAAACTTGCCATGGTAAGTCAGCACAAGTTCTGTCCATTATATCCCTTACATGTTCTTTTGCATTCGCAATTTATTTACAAACTGATCCAGAAATTTCAATTAGTAAATGGAAAAATTGTGTGCGCAAATCAAGGGAGCAAGCAATCTTCAATTTAAAAAATTACCCACTCAATGCTAGTACTACAACACACATTTAACAGATTTACCAAGTGAATAAAAAATTAAGCACCCAAGAGAAAGCAATATTCAATTTAAAAAAACTACCATTCTCAACAAGTACTAGGGCTACAAGAGAAGTAAAAAGATTCACCAGGTGAATAAAAAAATTAGACATCAAAAGCATTAGTGGACCATCATAGCCAAGGGTCGTGTTTGGAGGAAGGCTTTGGAAGCCCCACCATTGTGCTTGGCATGGTGAGTTTAGAAGTAGAATACAGGAATAGGAGGGCATTTAAGGGAATGGAGCTCTAATCCTCAAGGTGAACAGATTTCTCTTGAGCACTTTGTATTTTTGGATCACTGAGCTTTCCAAATGCAAATTCTTTTAGAATCATCCGTGGAATTCTGGGTGATGTATTTGTTTCAGTAAATGGTAAGTTGGTTTGGTCTTGTATTTTTCATGTATACTATGGTTGCACCCCCCTCCCCTTAAGGAATTTCTTTACTAAAAAAGAAAAGGAAGATCCACATAATACCGATTAATTATTCAAAGATTGGAGAAAGAAAGAAGATTTTCATGTCCACAATGAATTAGGAGGAAAAAACATGGATCAAGGTGGGCCATATTATCAATGCTATAAATGTCTACCAACAATTCAGAATTTCTGTTAATAAATTCAATATCCAAGAATATGCTTCTACTGAAAAAAATCAATAATACAAATCTTATTTCCATTGGATGTAGGGTGCTCTACATCTAATAATACAAATCTTATTTCCAATATCAAAGAACAACCCTGCACTTAAAATTAAAAAAAAAAAAAAAAAAAAAAAGGTGATTAGTAAATGAAACAGAATTACCTTATGGTAAAAAACAGAGACCTTCAGCCATTAAAAAAAGGAAGGAAAAGAGCTTTTTATGCAGAGCTCAAATTCTTACCTACTCCAATCCCAAAAATAAGATAAAATAAATTAACAAAAACTAGATGCAGAACTTTCATTTGTGAAGAAAAAGATGTCAAAAATGTGCAGCCACCAATTTTTCTATAGGATTAAACAATTACTATTTACAAACCCATGAGGCCTATGCTATCTCTTCCATAGACCTGATCAATGTTCCTTGAAACCTTCAAGAGACCAAAGTCAAATTGGGCAAAAAACATTTTGTAACAAAGTCTATGCAAGAAAATAGGTAAATCTATTTGAAATAAATAGACCATAAAAATCGGATAAAAACAAGGCCATTAAAGTTTCATGAAAACAATACCAATTCCTTGCTAAGTTCAACATCAGCTTGGTAGCTGCTCTGCTTGCCTTGGCTACTCCCACAAAAGACACAAATACTCTTGAACACACAAAGATATATACACACATAACTAATACACACAAACTTATCTTAACAAGATATCATAACATTAAAAACAAAACTTAACTTATATCATTTCTTATTGCACTTTGTATATTGTTCATGTTGGATATGATGTACAAAAAATTCACACCAATTTATATTTATGTTATGTGATTTGTCTAAATAAGCATAAACTGTTATTAACTCATTGCCTATAGTGTATATTTACCATAACCTGATAGGTGTCGTTACAATGAAGACTCAAAATTTAAAAAAACTAGTCCCTATAAATTAAACTATGTACAAAAAGCATACACCATAAAATAAAAGCAAATATAGATGAGGGAAAAGGGGTATATGAAGATGGATACCATACAAAAAGATGAACAGCTGGAACAAAGAAAAATCATAAAGGTAAATGCCCCTGTTTCACAAAGAATAAATTCTGCATCCACTAATAGCAAAAACACAGAATGAGCAATATAAACTGCTATGAAAATCTGCCTACATTGTTTTGGTCAAGAATAGGAAGCCTTGCAATATAAACTTAGAGAAAACATCAAAGGTAGTTAAAATATGAACAATGCTAAAATGCTAATATTGTGTCAACAAATTCATGAGGAAGCAATCACTCAAGTTCAACATCATAGCATTACAGATTGAATTCACGATTTGATAACTATAAATTCATATTCGAATGAACACATGGATTCAAATTCAAATCTCTCACAGCAAATTTATAATTAAATATGAACTTCATAAGCAGAGAGAGAATTTACTGCATTAAATCGCAAGAGGCAAGTCAGGCAAGAGTAGAGTTGATCCAAACCCTATGAAGAGATTCAAGATTGTAAACCCTAGGAGAAGAATCGACCGAAGGAAGAGAGAGAGAGAGAGAGAGAGAGAGAGAGAAGAATCGATGAAACTGAGATTGGATTGAAATCAAAATCGTGCAGATGGTTAGTAGACGATACAGATGGTGGTGGCGGTGGAGCTTCGAAATCAAAATCATTCTGAGATTGGATCGACCGAATGATGAATCACCGAGCTGAAGAAGGTTGAATCAAGCTGAAGGAGCTGAAGGACTTAGAGAGAGAGAGAGAGAGAGAGAGAGAGAGAGAGAGAGAGAGAGTCAGAGATTTGGGGGATCAGTTTCTCTGAGACTGTAGAGTTTCTCAGATTGAAATAAGTTGGCGAGAGATTTGAGGGTGTGGAGAGAGAAACATTGTTAACACATTTGGAGGCGCTTTTTAAACGACTCCTATTACTTAAAACGGTGCCGTTTTAATTAAAACAAAATGCGACGTTTACAAAATGTCGTTAAATATTATAAATAGTGACATTTTTAAAAACGCTGTTAAATAAACGCCATTAAATCATATATTTCCTGTAGTGTAAACCACACTTTACTTCTCAATTAGTTGACCCATATGCTTCTGAATGGGGGTCGACCCGCCGTCTACAGTGGGTTGTTGAAGCTAACCAAAAAAAATAAAAAATGATCAACCCGCACCTTCTTGGCTATGTTTGGTAAAAGTTGACAATTTAAAAACAGAAATTAAAAGCATCCTCAGTTAATTTTTGAAAATTACATTTTTTTTGCTTATTTTCTATTTCACCTAATAATTTATAAGCATAAATTATACCACATAATTTAGCACATACTCCCCTAATAAAAAAGTTACAAACAATTCAGATAAGTTGCACATACTCCCCTAAAAAATACCAATCAGCGATACATTCCCAAAATATTTATAAATTTTGGAAAAATTTTGTAATTATTTTTTTTTTTGAAAACATGCATTGAAGTACAATTTCTCTTAATTTTTAATTAGTAAATATAAATTTACTAATGAACATTGAAAAAAATAAAAATAAAAACAAGACCGATTACATCAATAAAAATATGAGTAATAATATACAAATATAAATTTATAAAGAACTTTCATACATAATAATGTGATTTAATAATTTCACTTTAAAACAAAATATCCATAAAAATACCTTTTATTTATAACAATACCACTTCCACCTCATTCTTCTATATTTTTTTTAAAAATATTGATGGGTTGTGTAAAAGGACTTTTGACTGATAAACTAATATAATGTGATTGTTGTGTGTGATTTTGGGCAGCAAATGAAATATGTGATAGATTTGGATCATCTGAATCACACGCAAACATGATAACATACTTGACGAAGGAGCTGAACATGCCAATGGTAGCAGCAGCAAACACACTGAGTAACTTTGTTGCGACAGCCAGTTTAACACCTATTATTGGTGCTTTGATTGCTGACTCCTTCGCTGGCCGTTTTTGGACCATCATTGCTGGTTCCCTTATTTATGAACTGGTCTCTCTCTCTCTCTCTCTCACTCAAAAGATATGAATTATTTTCTTAATGTTTATTATTATTTTTAATTAATTTTACTTTCATCTCTTAAATTATTGCTTTTTTTTTAAAAAAAAATTGTTTCATTTTTAAACTATCAATTTAATCTATTTACTCGTTACAAATTTAATTCAACTAATGTAGTCTACAGGCTGTTCCAATCAATAAACATTAAAATTTAACTTGACAGTACCCAGGAATGTAGTTGAGTTGGTAAGACTTGGATTCATAACCTTAGGTATTTAGTTCAACTTTTAAGCGAAACCTAGTCTATTGCTGTGGAGTGGTGCATTTATCTCCAAGTTTGGATGTCTAATTTAGTTAGAAGGGTTTTGTCGTGGCTTATCTTTTACTATTATGATTTGGATAAAGTGTCTCTAATATGTATTCTGAAAATAAAAATTTTAGAGTAAATAAATGAAATTGATAATTTAGGAATGTGAAAAAATAAAAAACAATAATTAAAAAGGATAAAAGTGAAATCGACAATTTTTTTTTTCTCAAAATTTTGTCACACTCCTAATCATCCAAATAATAATATACGCGACAAAAATAATGTCAGGAGTTAATACTACTATATGGTTTTGCAATGATAAATTGAAATAACACAATTCGGCCAAACAGGGATTAGTGAGCATGACAATATCAGCAACACTCCCCCAACTCCGCCCACCACCATGCCCAACTCAGGTTAACTGCAAAGAAGCCTCTACCCTCCAACTATGGATCCTCTACATCTCCCTCCTCCTCTCCTCCCTCGGCTCAGGTGGCATCCGACCCTGCGTTGTCACCTTCGCTGCCGACCAATTGGACATGTCCAAGTCAAGAGTAGAGTCTAGAAGCTGGAACTTCTTCAACTGGTACTATTTCTGCATGGGAATGGCTTCACTGAGTGCCCTGACAGTAGTTGTTTATATCCAAGACAATGTGAGTTGGGGTTTGGGACTTGGAATACCCACCATTGCTATGGCTGTGTCTGTGATTGCGTTTGTTTTGGGGTCACCTCTTTATAAGAAAGTGAAACCAAGTGGGAGTCCTTTGGTTAGGATGGCTCAAGTTGTTGTTGCTGCTGTGAAGAAGAGGAAGGAAGTTGTGCCAGATGGCGTTGGGGATTTGTATGAGAATAGAGAGCTTGATGCTGGGATTTCTAGCAATGGAAGGCTTCTACATACTGACCAGCTCAAGTAAGATTCACATTTTATATTTAGGATAAATTTGTTTGACCTAATTCTCATCAAATCATATTTTTTTTGATCAGCAAAACGAAAGACTTTATTGATGAAAAACCATACAAAGTATGAAAAGATACATCAATAAAGAGGAGGTTGGAGCTAAACAAAGCTCCAACCTCCTAGTTGGTGAGAGACCAACAAAGAAGATAAAACCAGCAAAACCAGAGGAAAAGGGACCAAAACAAAACTACAATTTAAATCAAAGAGGCAGCACAACCCCAGCAGTGCAAGGGCAGAGGAAAACCCCAACAGTGCATAGCAGAACCCCATCAGTTCAACAGCAGCAAGAGAGTGAACTTGTGGAAGGCAGCTCAACCCCATCAACATAAACAAAAAACATCCACATAACAGCAGCAGCCTGTAGAGAATTTTTCTTCATCAGATTATTTCCCACCAGCAGCAGATCATCATTTCAGCAACAAAACCAGATCATCACTTGTTGATGATCTCTACTCTAAAAACTGCAAAGCATTCAGACTAATCTGGCACAGACCATGATCATAGCATTCACCAAGAACACACCATTTACACAGACCAGCAGCACAGCATCAGCAAGACAGCAGCACAGAGTAGAACACACAGATACAGAACAACACCCAGATACAGAACACATACAAATACAGAACATATATTGTCAACAGTTTACGAGTTTGCTCACATTGATAAGAGAAAAGCTACAACTGAAATTTACAATGCATGGAATATGACTTCAATTCCATGCTTTGGGCGAATAGTAAGTATTTGCATTGGTGAGTGAACATAAGTTGGCGAGAGGCTATTGATATTATTTACCCCAATTTGCTCACCAATGTGGACCATAAAACCCCCAACAATACCACCAAGTCAGCCACAATGTAATGCATGCCTTACCTGATCCAAATTGGCCACCACATCATGCACTGAGTAATGGAACTCGCTAGAGGTTGCAGTAATCCACAGTGCAACTCTAGTTTTAATTAGCTCACAAACCTCCTCCAATATAGGTTGTTTTTTATTAAAGATACACTCGTTTCGAAGCCTCCACACAGACCACAGTGCTGCCAAAGGAATTGCCTCCCAGATTTTCTGTTCAAACTTTCTCCATTTGTACCCTCTCCACCAATCCAATAGCCCTTTGGGCTTTTCAGGTATCACCCAAATCAAACCCCACCAATTCAGCAAATTTGTCCAGATCCTCCAAACAAAGGGGCACTGCACCAGAACATGACACCCTGATTCCACCTCACAGCTGCAAAAAACACAGTTCAGTTGAGCCTCATCACTAAGACACCTCACTCTTTGGAGGAAAGCTCTTGATTTGATTCGACCCTTCCAAGCGAGCCAACCAAAAAACTGAACTTTTGGTGGAGAAATATTATTCCAAATCAACCTTGATGTCTCCAAGCACTGCTCTACACATCTTCTATTATACATTGAATTAACTGTAAACACACCTGAAGATGACACCTTCCAAGCCAATGCATCAGCTTTTTCTGATAAAGACGGGTCATATGAAAACAAAATGGACTGTAGTCTTTCCATCTCAACCTCCTCCCAAACTCTCAGATTCCTTCTGAAACTCAACTTCCATTCAGATAAGCCATTTCTTTTATCCATCATCTGCTTAAGAGTGACCTCTTTTTCTACTGACAACTCAAATAATCGAGGAAAATCATCCTTCAAACATTTGTAGGAAGCCCAACTATCCTCCCAAAATCTAGCCCTCATACCATTCCCTACTTGAATGACAGAATTATCCATAAAGAAGCAAAATAGGTTAGAATTGCTGTGCTCCAACCTGAGAATATCACTCCAGACTCTTGAACATTGGGCACTGCTACCAGAATCTGGTCTCCACCTACCTCCAGAGCTGCCATATTTACTAATTAAAATGTCTTTCCACAACACTCGGTCCTCACTGCCATATCTCCACCACCATTTGGCTAGTAAACAATCATTGACTTCCTTCAGTTTCTTAATCCCCAAACCTCCCAAGTGCTTTGTTTTGGTAACCTCCTCCCATTTTACCAGATGGATCTTCTTTTTAATTTCTGAACCTCCCCACAGAAACCTGGCCTGAATTTTGTCCAGCAATGTTGATACATTTGTAGGCAATTTAAACAGAGAGAGGTAGTACACTGGTAGAGATGATAGCACTGCTTTGATCAATGTTAACCTACCGCCAAATGATAGTAACTTCCTTTTCCAAGACGCCAGCCTAGACTTGAATTTATTGATTACCGGCAACCATGTGCTTTTCTTCCTCGGGCTGGCCCCCAGTGGTAAACCAAGATACATGAAAGGTAACTTTTGGATCATACAATTCAATCTTCCTGCGAAAACATTTACCTCTGCCTCCTGTACACCTACTCCGCAAACTGTACTCTTATGAAAATTAATCTTCAATCCAGAGAGCACTTCAAAACACCTCAAGATTCTCTTAACGCTCAAAATGTCGTTCTCTTCGGCCTCACAAAACACAATTGTATCATCCGCAAATTGCAAATGGGTGACATTAACCTCCCTTAGGCCAATCACAGCACCTTTGATTAAGTCCAATGCTTTAGCTCTTTGGAATAATATATTCAAACCCTCAGCCACCATATTAAAAAGAAAGGGAGACAACGGATCCCCTTGCCTGAGTCCTTTTTCTGGACAGAATTCATTAGTCGGGGAACCATTGACAAGAACTGAAACTCTAACTGATTGTATACACACCTTCATCCACCTAATCCACTTATCCTGGAATCCAAAGCTTGACATCATATTAAAAAGATACCCCCAATTTACCGTGTCGTATGCTTTTTCAAAATCTAGTTTCAAAATTACCCCCTTCTTCTTTTTCCTCTTCCACCAATCTATTACTTCATTGGATACTAAAATCCCATCTAAAATGTTCCTCCCCCCAATGAAAGCGGACTGAGATTCTCCAATTATTTTAGGCAATACCTTCTTAAGTCTAGAAGCTAGAACCTTAGACAAAATTTTGTACAGAGATCCAATAAGGCTAATTGGTCTATAATCTGAAACACCACCTGGATTCTCAGTCTTAGGTAACAATGTGATGAAAGAGCTATTAATACCTTTTGCTAAGCATCCATTATCATAAAATTCCTTGAAGAATTGCAAGATATCCTTTTTAAAAACTCATCAAATCATATTGAAAATAAGTATTAACAAAATTGTCGCTAAAATATTTTTTTGTGACGACTTTTTACATGTCTCAAAAAAATCGACAGTTTGTTTTTTTTTTTTGTCACGATTTTTATAAATTGTCGTTAAAATTTACAATTAGTGACTTTTTTTGTAATGAATTTTTCAAAAAAGTTAAAAATTAGTTACTTTTTTTTTCACGATTTTTTTAAATCGTCACTAAACCTTATAATTAATGATATTTTGTGACAAAGTTTTCGAACTGTAACTAAAAATTAACAATTAGTGACTTTTTTTTTTTAATGGTGTTTGATGAAAAATGTCATTAATTATCATAGAATCTATTGAATAATAAGTCTACCTATTAAGACCTGTAAGTTTTCCAAATTATATCTTAGTAGAACCCCAAAAAATTAATTGTTCTTTAATAAAAAAGTTATCAGTTTATATTTTAATATTTATAAAATTTATCATTAATTTATAAATATTTTTTTTCAATTGGCATGTAATTTCTTCTTAAAAAAATTAAAAAGATCAAATACACTCATGATGCCAAAAGTATACTGTGTTGTGGTCTTCAAATTATGCACTTTGTTGAATTATGGTCCCCCAATATTTTAAAATTTTATTGTGTATTTATTTTGAAGTTCAAAAAATATCCCAAGTCAGTTGATCAATTTAGATGATATACGAGTTAGGACAATTTGAATTAAACTCACATTTCATAGTTTAGAAATTAAATTGAAAAAAATTAAAAACTCTATTGACAAAACTATAACCAAATACATAGTTTGGACCATTGAAACTAGACAATTCTTATATTTTGTTGTATTCAAACATTATGTCTGATATGATTAAAACTGTTTCTTATACACATTGTTATTTGAAGGTGGCTAGATCGAGCAGCCATTGTAACAGAAGAAGACACGAAAGATCCAACCTCCCCAAACCTTTGGAGAATCGCCACCGTCCACCGCGTCGAGGAACTCAAGTCCATCATCCGGATGCTCCCCATCTGGGCTGCCGGAATCCTCCTCGCAACCGCCCAATCCCACCAGCACAGCTTCATCATCCTCCAAGCTCGCTCCATGGACCGCCACCTGTCCCCCACCTTCCAAATCCCTCCTGCCAGCCTCTCCATCTTCTCCATCCTCACCGTCCTCATCGGCCTCGTCCTCTACGAACGTGCTTTCGTGCCCTTCGCTCGTCGTTTCACTAAAAACCCTGCAGGCATCACGTGCTTGCAGAGGATGGGGATAGGGTTTACAGTCAACATTCTTGCAACTATTGTGTCAGCCATAGTTGAAATAAAAAGAAAAAAGGTGGCAGCAAATCACAACTTACTCGACAAGCCTACCGCGATCATACCCATAAGTGTGTTTTGGTTGGTACCGCAATTTTGCCTCCATGGATTGGCGGAGGTTTTTATGTCGGTCGGGCATTTGGAGTTTTTGTACAGTCAATCGCCAGAAAGCATGAGAAGCACAGCTGCGGCATTGCATTGGATATCGATATCATTGGGGAACTTTATTGGTTCTTTCATGGTGTCAATGGTTCATAAGTATAGTGGGAAGGAGAGGAATTGGTTGCCTAATAGGAATCTGAATAGGGGGAGATTGGAAAACTATTATTGGCTTGTGAGTGGCATACAAGTATTGAATCTCTTGTATTATGTGATATGTGCTTGGTTTTATACTTACAAGCCATTGGAAGACGTGGTTGATGAGAGAAATGGTGAAGGCGGTGATGTGGAATTAGGTAGAGATGATCATAAGGCAGTGAATGATGCCAATGGAAATGGGGAAGTAGGAGTGACCAAGTGATGACAACTTGTGCGATGTTAAAATATTTGCAGTACTTGGCTCTAATTTTAGTGAGTGCAAAAAGGAATCATGTCTATTTTTTTTTTTGATAACTGAGTGTCCGGGCCAGCTTTCGCGCACCTCGACTAATCTCAGGGCCCTGAAGTTAACGACCAGGCAAACCTCCAGTGGCCCCAAGGTGTGACTCGAATTAAGGTCTATTTATATATATATTTTAATTAAGGTCTCATTGTAGACATGATTACTGCTAGAATTTGATAGAACTTGATTAGAATATTTACTCTCATATAGCATGCATCAAAGTTAGATATGATAATGAATAAAATATTTTTTTATCAGGTGTAATGCTCGAGTTTGAATATGTGGACTATGCAATTTTTCCATTCTATCAATATATACATTTTTTATTATTATTATTAAGGATTCTTTCTTAAGTTATTTTATTTATTACTGTCTTCCATAAAATTTTATTTTATATTGATGATGTTGTGGTATTCGCGTTATGGGCATGAGTTGTTGTACTTGCTTATATAATTGATTATTTAATTTAATATAATTTTATTGATATGTATTAATTCCTATCAATTGACAAGGTTTTTTAAATTTTTTTAAATTTTTTTTCATAAATTTCTATCAATCAGATAGATTGCATTGCTAATCATTGGAGTGGTCTTAGAAGTGTAAATTTGGCATGGTCTGGCTTATTCGGGCTTGAGCTCGAGTCGGCCCATGTCGAGCTCTTTGGGCCCTCGTCAAAATTCAGGTCGGGCCAGTTTACGATCCAGAAAACTAGGCCCAATGAGTATTCGGGCCTCAGGTTGGCAGACTGGGCCTAGGCTCGAGTTTGGGGTGGTCATAGGTCAAGCCTGACCAATTTTTATTTTTTCACCAATTTTTTTTATACCAAGACTAGAGCGGGCCAATGGTCCGAGCCATGTAGGTCGAGCTAATGGAATGGGCCGGACTGTAAAACAGATGGCCAAAGTCCAAGCCTAAGGTCCTAGACTGGGCTCCGGCCCGGGTCAAACCCACTTGGGAAACAAATAAGCTTCGAACAACCCATGAGCCTGCGGGCTAATTTTACACCTCTAAATGGTTCAGAACAACTTTTTGAGTTAGCTACAGTTTTTTTGAGTGTTACGTTGTTGTATTCTTAGTGGTTGGATTGGTTTAGGAGGTGGTCAGTCATTGTTATGTTGTGATTTTTTGTTCTCCTATTTACCAACTTTGCTTTTCAATAAAAAAAAACTTTGTTCAGTTGGTGTGCGCGCTTAAGTTCACTCGGATATTTGATTTTAAAAAAAAAATGTTTTTTTAATAATAATATTTGATTTATCATATTTTGGCTAGAAAAATATTATATAAATAACTTTTTTATTAATTTTTCCCAATCTAATACATGATGTAATAGTAAAACTTTGGAACGTGAAACAAATCCATTGAATTTGACTGATAGGAACAATTCATTGTGACATAGTAAGTTTGTTAAAAAAAAAAAAAAAGGAAAGGAAAGAGAGTCAAAAAATGCTATGCGAACTGATGAATTTTACAAAAAAAATGGAAAAAAAGAAAAAGAAAAAGAAAAAGAAATTGACTACTAACTTATAGGACACTTATCACATTATTGATATGAGTCCTCTTTCAAATTTTAAATTTTTTTTATTGAATAATGCAACAGTAGGTAAGAAAAGTTTAGGAGATTTGTTAGTTTGTATAATATTACTTAAATTTTTTTTATTTGTATATCATTACTCATTTCTTTGCTATCTTATGTGTCAATCTTATATTGGACATAAACATAAGTGGTATGACTTATTATACCAATGTAAAATTAATATATGAAATGATAAATAACTGCAATGCGTTAAGAATATATGATCATTGTAAGACCCATTGTTGTTGTTGTTCTTTTTATTTTTTATTTTTTAATTTTGTTTGGGGTTAAGGATTTGTTTGGGATTCATTTTAGATATGGCAGTTACATCCAAAACTAATATAAATACGTTATAACTTTTCTTGAATTTTTTTTTAAATGTTACCTAACCTAATTCGGATATATTAATTTTAAGAATTTTTCTTACTCCTTATTAACTCGTTGTAATTCTTTACTTTTGAATTAATAGATTTTTTTTTTACCAGTACTTTTTATTTATTTATAAAGTGTATCAAATAGGTACACCTTTTACTTTATTTTATTATTGAAATTGAATTTTAGATTTTGACTTTTAATCAAAAAGTTGAGATTATTTCAATGCACTTTAGGAGAAAATAGTGTAAATGACTTTTGTCTATCAATGAACAGCCTTTATACATTTTTCTGGTTTTTTTTTGTCATCCTCAGTTTGGCACTCATTGTGATAATCGCAATTTTTTAAGCAAAAATCTTGTCTGTTTTTGTTTGTATGTTTGATATTGATGAGAAATCAACATAATCAATCAAGTATTTTTCTCAATCATTTACAACTGTCCTCTATACACTTTTAATCTTTTATTTTTGTAAAATTTTCAGTAGAAGAATAATTATAAATATAAAAAATCAGTTTGCTTGTTTTCATTTTTCAGAAAACACTTTTCAGAAAATTCTACAATCTTATTTTTTGTATTTTTTTGTTTTTACTGAATTTTTTTAATATTTTAAGTAATTTTTTTACTTTTTAGACACATCTAACATAAATACACTTAAAAAGTAAAAAAATTGTAAAAAAAATCTTTTAAAAATTCACAAAATACCAAAAATACAAAAAAAAAATATAAGAATTCAGTGCATTTTTTGTATTTTTATGTATTTATTAATTTTTTAAAATATTTTTTTCACAATTTTTTTATTTTTTAGATACATCTAACTAAGGTGCATCTAAAAAAGTAAAAAAAAATATTTAAAATGTAAAAAATATTCACTAAAAACAAAAGAATATAAAAACCAAAAAACTCAATTTTCAAAAAATTTAATCCAGAAAACTCAAACCAAACACACTGATTACTATTAAAGCATATATATAATTATTTTTCATATTTGTTAGATTTTCATATTTTATAAATTTCTTTATTCTCATGATTTTTTAATTAATACTTCGTGTTAGGGTTGGGTATAGGATTATTTGAACTGTTCAACCCGGCCAACCTAAACCAATCTGCATACAAATTGGCGGTTTCGCAGACACAATACAGACGGATAAGATTTGGAATATAATATAATTACGGGTTGCGTTAAAACCCACCCGCACTTAGAATAATTTTTTTTTTTTAATAAAAAAATTCATTCATCCTATCGTAAATATTTTTTTATCAAAGCACCAAACCCTAATTTCATGATACAAAAAGAAATGTTATAGAAAACATTGTTTAAGAACATTGTTTTTGAAAGTTTTTTTTTTTTGTTTGCTCTGTGAACATTGTAGAAAATTGAATCTACTTATTCATAGAGTGGAAATTGAATCTGTTAATTACTTTTGAAATTAAAATCAATCTTATATTATATTGAATCTAGAAATTGAAATTGAATTTGGAAATTAAAAAAAATTCAATCCACAAACCGCCCCGTAACCACTCGCACATCCGCGAACCCTATCCACATAAACAGCAACTCGCACTGCAGGCGGTTGTAGGTTAAATTTTTCCCAAACCGCATATATGTAAATGGGTCTAAATCGATCCGCAAATCATCCAAAACGAACCGTGAACACCCTTACTTTGTATAAGTCTTATGTATAGGTCACCTCTTATAATCGTTACACACAATAACATTCAATATAGGGAGATTCTCTCTCTCTCTCTCTCTCTCTCTCTCTCTCTCTCTCGGTGCGCGCGCTTTAGACAATTATCTTAACATATAACGCTTGTCTTCCTAGTTTATCGATGAGCGACTAGTTGGCAACCTATGCCAACATTCTCCATCATCGTCCAACCCTAGCGTCCTTCAATCGCTCAAAATCTATTCTTTTTCTACTCTTGCACTCACACTCTCTCTCTCTCTCTCTCTCAGTTCTTTTCGTTTCAACCTCAAATAAGTTACTATTTTCTAACTTATTTGAGTTTGAAAGAAAGGGATATACTCATATCTTGGTGAGCATGGTAATATACTATGCGAACTACCCAAGCTGCCTCCTAGTGCCCCTCCTACGCCTCCCATGGTACAATCACATATGTTGCTCCCTAGTGCACCACATTCAAGCTCCTATAAAAGCCCATCACATCAGTCGCCTCTTAAGGCCCCTCTCACGGTGAACACACCATTCAACATCACCCTTAGTAGGCCTTCTTATGGTGACCACGCCGCTCAATCACCCCTAACAGGCCTTTATTATTTGCCTTAACAACAGATTCTTCTCAATCGCCCTTAACAGGCCTTTATCATTTGTCCTAGTAGCAGATTTTTCTCAATCACCCTTAGCAGGCTCTTTCGTTTGTTGTACACGACAAACTCTCATTTTCTCATTTATTTTGTTTGTTTTGTTCTTTCAAACTGTTAGTTTACGTTTGAGGGAGACTATTAAAACATATCTACAATATATTATTTTCCATAGTTATTAAGTTTCCATATTTCTTTCGATTTTATTATTCTCATGATTTCTTGATTAACAATTCATATAAGTCTAGTATATAGACTACTACTTATAATAATTATAAATATTAATATTCAATATACAGAGATTCTCTTTTATTTTTTCTCTCTTTATACAATTATCTGAGCAATTACATCAAATTAGCTTAACTAAAGTCCAACAAAAGGTAGAAGGCCTAACAGTTACTAACCCTAACAATCACCACTAGCCTAAATTTGAGAATAAATAAACAGCCTATACAATTCCCATATTAGAAAAAATAAAAATAAATAAAAAATATCAAATTCCACTCTCTAGAAATTGAATTTATAATCTCGTTTTTGGGTGGACATAAATTTATAATCTCAAAACACATTACTAAACGAAAAGCCTGGTTAAATAACTACTCCAACAAGTATTTACTGTTATTATTATTATTTTCAAACTTGAAATTAATGGTCCGGCCCACTCGTTGTTAATGGTTGCCCCACAAACAAATGGAGTTTAAACCGAGAAGATGTCAAATTATTCTCTTTGTGGGTCAACCCAAAGCCCACTATTGAGTTAAACCACACTTTGCTTCTCAATTAGTTGACCCATATGCTTCTGAATGGGGGTAGTTAATTTTTGAAAATTACATTTTTTTAGCTTATTTTCTATTTCACCTAATAAGTTATAAGCATAAATTATACCAAATAATTTAACACATACTCCTGAATAAAAAAGTTATAAACAATTCAGATAAGTTGCACATACCCCCCTAATAAAAAATACCAATCAGCGATACATTCCCAAAATATTTATAAACTTAGGAAAAATTTTGTAATTTTTTTTTTGAAAACATGCATTGAAGTACAATTTCTCTTAATTTTTAATTAGTAAATATAAATCTACTAATGAACGTTGAAAAAAATAAAAATAAAAACAAGACCGATTACATCAACAAAAATATGAGTAATAATATACAAATATAAAATTTATAAAGAACTTTCATGCATAATAATGTGATTTAATAGTTTCACTTTAAAACGGGGTACTTACTGATAAGTCCCATGTAATAAGTTCAAAACCCAACTAATCCCAAAACAAAATACTTGTACCAATTAGTCAAACACATTTTTAATTGTTACCAAAAAATCCTTTTTTTTTTTTTTAATTTATAGACACTGTTCACATCTTACTACCGTCGGATTTCCGTTTAACGGTCGCCGGAGACTCACCGGAATGTCTAGAATATTGCCGGAAAAAAAATAATTAAAAAACATGTTATGAAACTGTAAAATTTTACAGTTCTAAAGAATGTTATAAAACTGTAAAATTTTACAGTTTTAAACCATGATTCATTCCAGCACCAAAAAAAAAAATTGAAACTGCAAAATTTTACAGTTTTCACCGCCTGTAACTAAAACTCGAAAACTGCTTGTTCAGAATTCGAAAATTTTCTCCATTAGAACAGAAAAACAGAAGTGTATAGCAGAGAGAGAAAAAAAAAAAAAAAGATCGAAGGGGAAAGACGGATGTCTAACCAAATCTGTGTAGATCTACTCAGATCTGATGTAGATCTGAGTAGATCTATATCAGATCTAAGTAGATCCATTCATCTTCTTCGTCGGAAAATATATCATCTTCTTCGTCGGAGTTGATTTCAATGCTTGGTGGTTATCAATGAACCCCGATCAATGGAGAAAGATATGATCACCGGTGGTCCTCTTCCATGACAAACACGGTGACAGAAAAATGTAGAAAAAAAAACGAGAGAGGAAGGAAAGCAAAAAGAAGAGAGAGAGGAAAGGACTTTTGGGTGTAGTAAAAAAGTTATGGGATTAAATGGAGATCACATGTTTCCCATGGGACCTATGGATAATTTCCCCCTTTAAAACAAAATATCCATAAAAATACCTTATATTTATAACAATACCACTTCCACCTCATTCTTCTGTAATTTTTTTAAAAATATTGATGGGTTGTGTAAAAGGACTTTTGACTGATAAACTAATATAATGTGATTGTTGGGTGTGTGATTTTGGGCAGCAAATGAAATATGTGATAGATTTGGATCATCTGGATCACATGCAAACATGATAACATACTTGACGAAGGAGCTGAACATGCCAATGGTAGCAGCAGCAAACACACTGAGTAACTTTGCCGCGACAGCCAGTTTAACACCTATTATTGGTGCCTTGATTGCTGACTCCTTCGCTGGCCGTTTTTGGACCATCATCGCTGGTTCCCTTATTTATGAACTGGTCTCTCTCTCTCTCTCTCTCTCTAAAAAGATATAAATTATTTTCTTAATGTTGTTATTATTTTTAATTAATTTTACTTTTATCTCTTAAATTATTGCTTATTTTTTAAAAAAAATTATTTCATTTTTAAACTATCAATTTAATTTATTTAGTCGTTACAAATTTTAATTTCAACTAATGTAGTTTAGAGGGTTGTTCGAATCAATAAACATTAAAATTTAATTTGATGATACCCAAGAATGTAGTTGAGTTGGTAAGACTGGGATTTATAACGTTCAGGTTCAGATATTTAGTTCAACTTTTAAGCGAAGCCTAGTCTATTGCCGTGGAGTGGTGCATCTCTGTATCCCCAAGTTTGGATGTCTAATTTAACTAAAAGGGTTGTGTCGTGCGTTATCTAAAAAAATAAAATAAAAGAGTCTAATTTGATGAGTAAAAAAGTAATTTTGAAATTTAAATAATTTAAATTATACAATTATCAAATATTCATTTTTCTTACTTACAGTTTTGAAATAAGAGATGAAGAAAAAGATGAGTGTTTGAGGGTAAAGTATAGATTGTTTAATATAGTATGAATAAGAAGATGAGTGTTTGATTACATGATTTAAGCTGTCTAAATCATGAAATTATCCTTTTGCCCATTAGCTTTGATTTTTCCTATTATGATTTGGACAGAATGTCTCTAATATGTATTCTGAAATTAAAAATCTTAGAGACTAAATAAATGAAATTGATAATTTAAGAATGTGAAAAAAAATAATAATAATAATTAAAAAGGATAAAAATGAAATTGACATTTTTCTTTTTCAAAATTTTGTCACACTCCTAATCATCCAAATAATAATATACATGACAAAAATAGTGTCAGGACTTAATACTACTATATATGGTTTTGCAATGATAAATTGAAATAACACAATTGGGCCAAACAGGGATTGGTGAGCATAACCATATCAGCAACACTCCCCCAACTCCGCCCACCACCATGCCCAACTCAAGTAAACTGCAAAGAAGCCTCCACCCTCCAACTATGGATCCTCTACATCTCCCTCCTCCTCTCCTCCCTCGGCTCAGGCGGCATCCGACCCTGCGTCGTCACCTTTGCCGCTGACCAATTCGACATGTCCAAGTCAGGAGTAGAGTCTAGAAGCTGGAACTTCTTCAACTGGTATTATTTCTGCATGGGAATGGCCTCACTGAGTGCCCTAACAGTAGTTGTTTATGTCCAAGACAATGTGAGTTGGGGTCTGGGACTTGGAATACCCACCATTGCTATGGCTGTGTCTGTGATTGTGTTTGTTTTGGGGTCTCCTCTGTATAAGAAGGTAAAACCAAGCGGGAGTCCTTTGGTTAGGATGGCTCAAGTTGTTGTTGCTGCTGTGAAGAAGAGGAAGGAAGTTGGGCCACATGATTTTAGGGATTTATATGAGAATAGAGAGCTTGATGCTGGGATTTCTAACAATGGAAGGCTTCTACATACTCACCAGCTCAAGTAAGATTCACATTTTATATTTATCTAACAATGGTAGGACACAAAAACTAAATATCGAATCAGACATAGAAAATTTGTGGATGGAAAAGATTTTATAAGATTTGTTATCTTATCCATCCATTTATTTTCTGTATTTGGTTCTTGTGTATAGATTCTATACTTGTACAAACTTATTGATATTTATAAAGTAATCTAAATTGAGATATTTTCGCAATGTGTAGAATGAATTAATAATAGATTCTACCAATTTAATTTGACTCTAATTGATTAATGGGAGTTTGTGATATTTTTGAAATTTTATATCAAGTCTCAACAAAAATTGAAAGGATAAACCAATGAGTGAGAGTTAGCTCAAATGTTAAGTAAAGTTTTATGCAGGAGATTTTAAGTTTAAGTTATGATATTTTACTTTTATCCGATATGTGAAGGTATTGGGTGGTTACTTGTATTCCAAATTTGTTTGGATGTATTCAAGAGAAAAAATTATTAAAAAAAAAGAAAATTATATCTTAGTAGAACCTCCAAGAATTAATTATCCGTTAATAAAAAAAAGTTTATCAATTTGTATTTTAATATTCATAAAATTCATCATTAATTTGTAAATATTTTTTTCAACCAGCACTGACATGTAATTTCCCTTAAAAAAATTAAAAAGATCAAGTACACTCAAAAGTATGCATTTTGTTGTGTTTTTGTTCTGTTGTGGTCCTTAAATTATTGACTTTGTCGCATTATGGTCCCCTAATTTTTTAAAATTTTATTGTGTATTTATTTTGAAGTTCAAAAAATGAAAAATGCCTCAGACCCCAGTGGGGGTCACTGGGGGTCATGAATGGAGGATTCCCATTGGTCAAAAAAAAAATTGTTTTTTTTTTTTTTTTTTTGTGATTTGGACGAATGAGGGGCTGCCACCTCACTGGGGGTCGACCCCCAGTGGGGGTCTCTAGCACAGTTGTTCAAAAAATATCCCAGCTCAGCTAATAGATGATATGAGAGTTAGGACAATTTGAATTAAACTCAAATTTCATAGTTTAGAAATTAAATTGAAAATTTTAAAAACTCAATTGACTAAACTATAACCAAATACATACTTTAAGACCATTGAAACTAGTCCTACAATTCTTATATTTTACTGCATTCAGACATTATGTCTGAAATGATTAAAATCGTTTCTTATACATATTGTTATTTGAAGGTGGCTAGATCGAGCAGCCATTGTAACAGAAGAAGACACAAAAGATCCAACCTCCCCAAACCTTTGGAGAATCGCCACCGTCCACCGCGTCGAGGAACTCAAGTCCATCATCCGGATGCTTCCCATCTGGGCTGCAGGAATCCTCCTCGCAACCGCCCAATCCCACCAGCAAAGCTTCATCATCCTCCAAGCTCGCTCCATGGACCGCCACCTGTCCCCCACCTTCCAAATCCCTCCTGCCAGCCTCTCCATCTTCTCCATCCTCACCGTCCTCATCGGCCTCGTCCTCTACGAGCGTGCTTTCGTGCCCTTCGCTTGTCGTTTCACTAAAAACCCTGCAGGCATCACGTGCTTGCAGAGGATGGGGATAGGGTTTACAGTCAACATTCTTGCAACTATTGTGTCTGCCATAGTGGAAATAAAAAGAAAAAAGGTTGCAGCAAATCACAACTTACTCGACAAGCCTACCGCGATCATACCCATAAGTGTGTTTTGGTTGGTACCGCAATTTTGCCTCCATGGATTGGCGGAGGTTTTTATGTCGGTCGGGCATTTGGAGTTTTTGTACAGTCAATCGCCAGAAAGCATGAGAAGCACAGCCGCGGCACTGTATTGGATATCGATATCATTGGGGAACTTTATTGGTTCTTTCATGGTGTCAATGGTTCATAAGTATAGTGGGAAAGAGAGGAATTGGTTGCCTAATAGGAATCTCAATAGGGGGAGATTGGAAAACTATTATTGGCTTGTGAGTGGCATACAAGTATTGAATCTCTTGTATTATGTGATATGTGCTTGGTTTTATACTTACAAGCCATTGGAAGAGGTGGTTGATGAGAGAAATGGTGAAGGGGGTGATGTGGAATTAGCTAGAGAGGATCATAAGACACCATCTAAGGCATTGAATGGTGCCACTGGAAATGGGGAACTTGTGCCATGTTAAAAAATTTGCAGTACTTGGCTCTAATTTTAGTGAGTGCAAAAAGGAATCATGTCTATTTATATATATATATATATATATATATATTTTAACGAATGCCTCATTATAGACATGATTATTGCTAGAATTTGATAGAAGTTGATCAGAATATTTATTCTCATATAGCATGCATCAAAGTTAGATATGATAATAAATGAAGTATTTTTTTATCAAGTGTAATGTTCAAGTTTGAATTTGTGGACTATGCAATTTTTCCATTCTATCAATTGTTATGTTAGTTATTTATATGTGGTAACTATTTTGAAGACTGGACTAACATAATTGGTTATTTTTATACACTTTATTTGAGAAATCATGTTTCCCTCGTTATGTGGCTTTTGTTAGTGTACTGAGTTTTTATTTTATCCCATATTGGTGGGCTGTTTCTATTTTTTTATACAATACATTTTTCTCATTTTGTTTTGGGCCGAACGTATAATTTACTGACCCGTGGAGGTCCTTGATCTAAACCTGAATTTGTTCATGTCCATTGTCCACTACAAGTTCATGTTGGGCTGGATTACCTCAAATTAACGGGCCAAACTAGTCCAGTTTGATCTAAAAAGGAGGAATTTGGCCATTTCAAGCCCATAAATATCAACAGATTCGGGGTTTTTAAATAAGTCCGGTCAAAAAGACTGACTGGTCGTAAATGCCCCTTTAAATTATACGATACTAAAAACAATTTGAGATTCGGCAGTTATTGGCAAAAATATCAATAACACTTTAAAGACACTTAATAATTTAAAACAATTACCAGAGTTTCTTATTAACTAGACATATTTATTCATAAGATTTGAGTAAATTTATTTTATTTATTTATGTTTTAATGTATGATGAGAATTATAAAATTTTGAGATTTTTTAAATGTGTTTTGTGTTTGTAAAATGATCATTTCATATTAGTAATGATACTGATAAATTTACCAAAGTGATAAATGATTGAAACATTTTAGCATTTGTTTGTGAGTTTTGATTTAACTTTAGTTTATTTGTTTTAGTTTGTATTGAAATATAATGCAGGAAGTATAAATAGTTGAATTGTATTTTTAAAAAATAATTTTACAATGATAAATTTATCACTAAAAGTTTAATATGATTTTTTGATAAATAAGTTTGATTCACAGGATTTGTTTGTAACCATCCTTAATAATCATAAAAATGTACATAGGATTTTACTATGAGAGTAAAGTATATGGTATAAATTTAAAATTAGCGTGTTGAGAAGTATGTAAAATGAATTTTGTTCACATATTTAAATTCTGAATAAAATTTTGGATTTTTTTTTTTCATTTTAAGAAACGTAACACAATTTGGATTGATAATGAAAAAAATATTAATTCAATTAAAAAATAGATTTGCTTTGATATTATTTGATCGAGCCACCTTACCACCCAGTCATATCTTAACGGATTTTGGATATGTTAATGAAAAATTTGATTGAAAATGTGTAAAAGATAACATTAAAAATTTGAGTCCTCATCATAGAATTCTAGCTAGGGAAGAAGAGACACTGGATGTCTGTAAGACTAATGAAGTAGACTTCTCAATTGGAAAAATACAACACACTTCTTTTATAGTAACTCTAAAATCAAGAAGATATACAATTAAGGGTTTTTTTTCCCAATAATTAAATTTATTATCCATTAGGTCTTAAGTTTCTATCTCATACACCAGGAAATTCTGTTGTATTTTTTTTTTCCCGATTTTGACCCTACTGTTATACTGCAAGAGCCATTGATGAATTAGTAGTGTTGGTGAACATGAAAACTACTAGAGCCATTGATGAATTTGTTGGTGTTGGTGAACATGAGGACTGCCTCTGTGGCCCTTGGATTTGAGAGAGATGGCGTTAAATCTGAGAGAGATCAAGAAAATCGACATGAATGGAGAAGGGATGTGTCAACATTGACGAGTTCTAGAGCCATTGATGAATTCTTTGGTGTTGGTGAACATGAGAACTGTCTTTGTGACCTTTGGATTTGAGAGAGATGATGTTAGATCTGAGAGAGATCAAGAAAATCGACATAAATGTAGATGTGTGTGTTGACATTAACAAGTTCGGAGCTCTATATTGTTTAAACCAATGATAAACTAGTGATAAATTTATTTAAACCAGTGATAAATTTATCACTGATGAATTTGTTAAAAAATTTATAAATAGTAGACTTAATTTGAGAGAGAAAAGGAGCATCACAACAAATTTATCACTAAATTAAGTAACAAATTTATCATTCATAAATTAAGTAACAAATTTATTACTGAATTAAGTAACAAATTTATCAGATCAGTTACACATCTGTAGAAGATCAACAACGCCTTTTAATACACTGATTAGACCCTTTGCATCCCAAACTGGTGATGGAAGAAGATGGTGGCAACAACAATGTCAAAGATGGTAGATTGGTGATGGAGGAAGATGGTAGCAACGATGATGTCGAAGATGGTAGATCGATGATGGAGGATTACAATGCTGAAGCTAACAGATGAATGATAGGGAAGGAGCAACAGTGATGGCAATGAAGGAGAAGGAGATGATGGTTGGTGATGGAGGAGGATGAAGAAATGGTGTGCTAGTGATAGAAATAAAGGAGAGAGAGAGAGAGAGAGAGAGATGTTTGAGTTTAAGGTAAAATCACTCAACTGAATGTAAGTGGTACAAATGAAAGATGGGCTAAATTATTTTTGGTCAAGACTTCTTAGGAATTAAGTCCAGTCCAAAGGACCGGCCCATAACTCCCCCTACAATTAATCCAACTAACTAAGTGGGTCTTTGGGATTTTTTTTTTTTTTTTTTTGAATTTTTAGGAGTTTTTTTTAGTTAATGTGTTTGGAAAGTGACAAAAATCAATGTAAGATTTGACTTTTATCATCTCATTTTTTTTTTTTTTTTGTAATCTTAACTTACGAGAGTGTTTAGATTTGGTAGGCTCATTTTGGATCTGATTTTGGTAATTTGAACCGTTCACTTTTTTAGATTCATTGAGTAGCATATTCATATAAAAAATAAGATGATTGGACATTGATAATTATATGTTTGAATCATATTTATTTTAAAAAAATGAACGATAAATATAATTTCAATAATAACCATTCATTTTTTGTAATACAAATTTATTCAAACACATAATTACCGATGTCTAATTATTTTAATTTTTTATATGAATATTCTTCTTAATAAATTATAAAATACAAATAATTTAAATTACCAATACGAAACATGTGATAAACTCTATAAATCTTTCAAAATTATGAGATGCAATAAATAATACATACTAGTGAGTCTCGGACTCCAACCAACAACACTCCCCAAAGTCCACTCTATGGATGCCAATTTAAACCCAGCCCGATGGGGATCCGATCCCCCGACCCCGATTGAAATGGTTTTTTCCCGAAAATTATCCCCATAGGGCCGGGGATGGTATTAAAAATTAAATCCCCGATGACTTTCGGGCCGAGGACGGGGATAAGTTCCCAAACCCCGGCTCCGGCCCCGGCCCGACTGAACCCCCGTATAGTTATTATAATATATATATATATTATATTATTTGTTTAGGGTTATTATAATATATATATATATATATTATATGTTTAGCCCTCTCTCTCACTCACATCACACTCCTCTCAGCCTCTCTGCCTCTCTCCGTCTTTCTCTCCTGTGGAGATCTTGTGATGAAGATCAATGGCAGATAGATGTCTACAGATTCAGAATCATTGCCGAATAAGGTGTCTACAGGCGACGACGACGTTCCTTCCTCCTCCGACGATGACGATGGCGTTCCATCGAATCAGACCCTCCGACGACGATGATGACGACGACGTTCCACCGATTCAGACCCTCCTCCTCCGAGAGGAGTGCCAACTCCTCTTCCTTCTCCTCCGACGACAACGAGGGCTGCATCCTTCTCCTTCGAGACCTCCGACGACGAGGACGTTCCCTCTGTCTCCTCCTCTCGTCTCCACCACGACAGATCTCTCTCTCAAACCTCTCTCTCTACTCAGATCTCTCTTTTGATTTTTTTTGATGTTGATGATGTTCTATTTGAAGATCTGTTGATGTGTTGTGATCTGTTGATGTTTTTTTTTTTTAAATTTTTCTGGAGTTAATTTCTTTTGAAGATCTGTTGATGATGTTGTATTTGAGCTCAAGTAGGTTGTTGATGGCCGGGGATTTTCGGGGTCAGGGAAACCCGATCCCCGTTAGGGAGCGGGGGTGGGGGGTAGTGGGATCCCCGTCGGGGATCGGGGCCGGGGACGGGGGAAGTTCTGCAATCGGGGATCGGGGACGGGGAGGGTGATCCCTGGCCCCGCCCCGCCCCGCCCCGTTGCCATTCCTAGTCCACTCGAAAAGAATCCTCTCTTTATTTATTTATTTATTTGTTTGTTTATTTTTTTTATTCATTCTTTTTTAATTTTTCACCCCGGAAGTATATTCGCTATGGGTTGTAAAGTCTCAACAATTAAGAAATAAATAAATAAATAAGTAATAAGTTGCCATTACTTTATTTCTTATATATATATATATATATTTAAATAAGCTTTTATAAAAGAACCTGACTAAAAAGGAGTAGGTGGGCAAATGGAATTTAAGGATGAAATGTGGAATTAATCAACCTAAGACTGACATGATTGTCTGAATTTTGGGAATTTAAACTAATCCCAAAAGATTGCAATGCCAAAATCAATAACGAAAGCTAATATGGCCGGGTTTGGGCCATATTAGAAAAATCTCAGCTAGGCCCAGTTAAGCCAATATAGCCGGGTTTGGGCCATATTAGAAAAATCTCAGCTAGGCCCAGTTAAGCCAATATAGGGTAGGGATTGACATGGAGCCGGATTTGGACATGTTTGAGCCAGACCCATACGATATAAAGTGCCTGTTTGGCCGAACTTAAAAGCAGCTTATTTTAACTTTCAGCTTAATTTAAACTATTTTGATATGTTTGATTTAGCTTATAGCTTATAGCTTATACCTTTTTGGAAGTCAGAAATCAGCTTATTCTTTGAGTGGGGCAGGAGATGCTTAATTTATAAGTCAGAAATCAGCTTATGTTCATAGTTATAAACTATAAGCTGTTTAGGCATAAGCTATAAGCACTTTCCCACAGTTCTACCAAATAAGGCCAGAGTTCGTCTGGGATGTAGATTGACTTTTTAGTTATTTTAACTTGGGGTTAAAAGTCTCGTTTGTGAAACACTTTTTGACTTTTATGAGGAAAAAAATAAAATAATTATAAATTAGATATGATATTTTGTCTTATTAAATTAAAAATATATATTTTATCTTTTTATAACTAAAATGGCCCACAACCCAACACAATCCTTCTTCCAAAACAAACCCATAATACCACTTGAAATGATTTCCAAAGTTCAGCTCATGATTGAGTCTTACCTTATTCTCAAGCATGTTCAGAAACAATATAAAAATCTTAAATCTGTCTATCTAGCCTAGATTCGTTTGGGAAGTGAGCTGTTTTTTTAACTTTTTAATTTTTTTTGATTATTTTAATTTAGGGTTAAAAAGTTTTGTTTAGAAAGAGATTTTTAATTTTTTTGACTTTTTGTGAGAGAAAGAATGCAATAATTATGAGTTTGATGTAATATTTTGTCTTATTAGACTAAAAAACCTATTTTGTTTTTTTATGACTAAAATAGCTCCAAATCCAATCCAACCCAACCCAACCTAAGTTGCTAAACGAAGACATAATATAATATTTTTTCATATTTTAAATAAAAAAAATATAATTAATTTAATCATTTAGGTGCGTGTTTAACTTGTTTAAAGCTAATAGTTCAAATTTTATAAGTAATTTTTTACTAATACATTGATTTATGATTATAAAAATTAAAGTTAAATTATGTAAAACATATATATAAATTTTTATAAATACGAAAGAATATTGCATAGTATAATTTGTGGGTGTGTCGGTTGAATTGGGCTACAAGTACTTTTTCTGAACCCCATCCATATTATACTTGGGTTTAAAAATTTGTTTAACCCGATCATATGGACTAGGAGTACTCCCCTCCTAATTGTAATCAAATTGCAAAAATAAATTAATGAAAAATAATAAAAGACAAAAACAACTCTAAAATATTTTATGTACATGTTTGCCCAGTAGATTGAACCAAAGGCTCCGAAATGCTTGATCAACCATGAACAATATCTCTTCTGTAGACTGTTAAAACAAAAAAAATTAGAAAATAGCTTAGCGCTGTAATAGTGAAATTTATAATTAATATTATTCTTTTAGGAGAAAACAAAATAAATGTTCAAAGATGAATATTGTAATGTTACAAGGTAACTATAGGGACATATTTTGTGAATGTTAGCACATGGTTAAGTGATACAAAAGTGTCAGCCGAGGTTTTACGTGGCCTAGTCCTGATGCCAAGGTGATGCCAAAATCCGAGATGAGAGGATAAGGGGTAAGAGTCCTAGAATAGGGGAGAATCTTGGATAAGGATAAGACACAAGAAGAGTTTATCTCTATCTAGGTGGAGGCCCAGGATGAGCATTAAGCTTGAGTCTATTGAGGTGAGACTTTTACAGGGATTAGGTCAGTGCTAGCTATAAAAATAGGGCACCCTCATGGGTCTAAAGTAAGTTTTTTCTTGTGAGTTTAAGCACAATTTGCTATCTTTGAGAGATATTGATTACTGACTTAATCGTCGGAGTGTCCTCGGGTGGATGAACCACCGCCGGATTTTTATCTTTCTACGACAGCTTGTTCAGGCTTAGTCTATTCTGTATGTGCTCTCCAACTGAGTTCTCTGTTTGGTTGTGTGGTCAAAAATCAACACCCATAATTTGGCACCGTCTGTGGAAACGTAAGGAGAATAGATAGCCAACGACGAACATAAATAGATGATTGGGGACGACATCCCTAATGGGAGTGGTAAAAATGCCATTCCTAACATAGAGGAGGAAAACCGTGATGAAGGACCATGGGATTAGAATCCCGGAGAGAAAGACATCGGTCAAGAGAAAGATGCACCAAAGAAAGCAGGCCGAGACGAGTATTACAACGAAAGCGATCTCCAAGTATGGAAAGATAGATGCCTAAGAAGGGACGGCGAGATGAAGGGAATGACAAACAAGTTGACAGACTTACAATCGGTTGTCAGCTTCATGATGCAGAACAACGTTGTGCAACCACCGTTTCTATTGAAGGACATGCCGATTCCAGCGGCCAAGAACGACACCCAGAAAGAGGGGCAGAAAGCAATCCCAGTAGTCCCCCAGTATGATAGGGTGAAGGAACACTCACATCAGCCTTCACGGGATGCCGGGCGAGCAGAGTCGATGAGAAGAGAGTCTCAGAAGACGCCTCGTAACAAGGGAACTTATGTCCAAGAACATCGGCACATTCAGGGAAAGGAACTTTGCTTTGATACGGTGAATGAAGAGAAGCCTAAGAGGACACATAACGACACCGAGAGCAGCGTACCAAAAAGGCTAAAATCCGTTGACAGGCGAGCTCCTAGTCGGACTAAGGAGGATTTGAGGGACTACCTCCAGAGGAAGCGGCAGAATGCCGAGGTCATATCCCCCATCAAGCCGAGAACGCAATTCTTAGTAGAGTTAAATAGGTTTGAAGCTCAAAAAAGATTCCATATGCCGAGGTTCCAGATATATGACGGTAAGTCCGATCCGAATTTTTACATCGCCTTATATTTAAATTCAATGGCTTTGTATACAGGGAATGAACCATTGTTATGCAAGGTGTTTCCCTCATCCTTTGGAGAAATTGCATCGAATTGGTTTCATAAGTTGCCAAAAGAAACTGTGAAGAGTTAGGAAGGCCTGGTCGAGATGTTCGTGGCCAGGTTTTCACGAACAAGTTATAACCATTAAGGTTAGACTCCCTGATGGATTTGAAAATTGGTGAGGGTGAGAGCCTTAGGGCTTATGCTAAAAGGTATTATGAGGTATTCAACCGAATACCAGGATGCAACCAGGAGTTGGTGGTCATGTCTTTTAAGAACGGCTTATAAATACCAAGATTCAACTATAGATAAGACTATGACTCATAAAGGCTACATACACTACTAAAAATCCTCAATCTCAGCCAACTAAGAAATCCTATCTAAGCGTTCCTGGTTTGCATTCCCATCAGATGCTTCATTAGCCAACTCAACCGCATAGAAACTCAACAATTTAGTGTTCAAACAAAAAGAATAAATAGATGAAGTGTTAGGGCATATGAAACCCTCTCAAATATTTTTTATATTCCAAAATTTATGCCATGAACAACTTATAGCTATGTCTAAGAACTTTACTAATGAGACATTTTTGTCATAAATTACCTTGATCAGCAAATTAAACAAATTTATAAGTTAGACGGGTACTTGTACATGTGATTACAATAAGAATTGGTTCTAATAGGCAACAACCAGATCCAATTCCTTGGTAAATATATATATATATTTTTTTCGTCAAGCTTCATATATTTCATTTCATCAATTTGACCAAAAAAAATAAAAACCTGAAAAATGTTACGTTAATAAGAAATTAATGGTCATGTGATGCCTAAAATTTCCATATTAACGCAAGGGAATATACTCTTTACCAAAAGATCAAGTTACCCCACTTGCTAGTGAGTGGAGCGGGAGTGGGAGAGTGTCCTTCTCGTGTCCTTGATGAAAATATCTTGGGAGTGAGAGCACCTACAGAGCACTGAAATCACTTTTGACACAGATAGGCCCACAAGGCATACGGCCCACAGCAAACCACCCCAAACCCATCGCTTGGGACCAATGGCATAACCCGGTTGGCAAAGCCCAGGACAGCTGGAGGCCATCTAGACATGGATGGCCAATGGCATTTGGGCACATGGCAGGTGGGACACGGGCCACATCAGCAGACAAAGATCTGCAGAGTTATTATCACAACGCATCACCATTAATGCATCCCATCACAGCATTTATTACGACAACACCCCCCCGTCGGAACAGAGCCCCATCACCCTAAACAAGGTAAGCTACGGCACAGGCTTTCGGCGAAAGGAAGCACGTCACAGGAGACAGGGAAATGATGACCAAAGGATATAAGCAAGGATAGAAAGACAAGAATAAGGTTAAGTTATCTCTCTCTTGATCCCTCTCCCCATATTCCCTACTTCTTCCTCTATTAATTCTCACGCCGGAGGGTTCACTGGGGGACTGCCCCGTTCCCCTTTGGGCTTGCATGCAGGTCATTTGACAGAATCATCACCCCGAACCGGAACCTGAAGAGCCTGGACTAGTCCGACCCTTTCACTCGGGAAGAAGAACGTTATCAGTTGGCGCCGTCTGTGGGAACTTCGTGGTTTATCCGTGCGCTAGTTGTGTTCACTACCGCCGGAGCCCTCCCTTCTCACCATCACCTTTCCCACTTGCCCGTCCAGGTGTATGGTCACGACCAGGTCCATGGCTTCTCACCACAACGCCGCCGATCACCAAACAGATCCTCCCCACCCAACCAACCCACCACAATACATCATCGAGCTCACCAACAGCATTAACCGCATGGCCGAGCAAAACCAGGCCCTGATCAATGCGTTACTCCAAAGAAACCCCCCCGTTCCACCTCCAAATATCCCACCCAACCAAGGAACAACCCCAGGCCATACTGCTCCACAACCCCCTCCGCCTAACCCAGAAGGTTCGCAGCCCCTTCCTCCCCAACATGAAAACCTACCACCCCCACCTCCACGCCCGCCAGTCGCAGCACTGGCTCCTGAGGGGGAAGCTAGCAGTGTCCAGCCTCCATTGACCGACCAGGACGACAGCATTCCCCTATGGGATGCTGAAATCCGAGCTATGAAACTCCAACTACAAGGGGTCATGCAGAACATTCAGCACAAGCCCTCAGTCACCACCAACTCGCCTTTTGTTGCCTCCATCCGCGACAAACCATTGCCTGCCAAGTTCAAGATGCCTACCGTTGACTCCTTCGATGGCACGACGAACCCAGTCGACCATCTGGAAACCTAACGCACCCTCATGATCCTCCATGCCTTCCCTGACGAGATCATGTGCCGAGCTTTTCCAGTGACACTGAAGGGATCAGCTCGGCTGTGGTTTAGCCAACTACCGGCGGACTCCGTCTCCACCTTTCAACACCTCAGTGACTCCTTCCTGAGCCACTTTATTGGAGCCCAACGTCAGAGACGCCCAGCCACCCAGCTCCTTAACATTCGTCAGACCGAGGGGGAGTCGCTCCGCAGCTTTGTCACCCGGTTCAACAACGAAGCCCTTCAAGTAACGGAGAATGACGACAAGGTCATCCTCACCGCTTTCATGGCCGGCCTGCGATCGTCTGATTTCCTTTTCTCCCTCTCCAAAAATCCCCCAACCACCATGGCAGCTCTACTATCCAAAGCCCAGAAATACATGAATGCTGAAGATTCCCTGGCCGCTCGGCAAGAGCCGACCCCTAAAAATCCGACCCCCAGAGAAAAGAGGAAAGACTCCGAGCCCAGAACCGCCCAGTATAATAGCCAAACACCCCACTATAATGACCGACCCCCCCGAACCGATCGGTCGACTCCGACCAGACCGCCCGGTCGGTTTGAGCGGTACACACCTCTCAACTCCCCCATGGAGCACGTCCTCAATCAAATCCAGCGGGACTACCCCCTCAAGTGGCCCCTGCCGTCCCGAAACCCTTCCACCCGGAAAGATCAGTCCAAATACTGCCGCTTCCACCAAGACCATGGCCATACCACCGACGAGTGCATCAACCTCAAAGACCAGGTCGAGACCTTCATCCGCCAGGGCTGCCTCAGCCGATTCACAGACCCCCGCCCCGCACAGAGGCAAAGAACTGACCTTCCCAGGAACAATCGCCGACGCACACCACCCCGCAATCAAGCCCCACCAAACGAAGGCCACGATCGCCCGCCACCACAGCCTCGGCCTCCGGGCAATCCCCCTCCACCAGTCGGAGAAATCAGAGTCATTTTGGGGGGCCTTGCTTACGGGGGGCCATCCCGCTCGGCTCAGAAGGCAGAACTCAGAAAAATCAGGCAAGGCTCAGACAAAGCAGTGACGACGGTGGACCGACCTCCCAAACAGTCAAAACAATGGATCGAACTCATCACCTTCACCGACACCGACTGTGCAGGAGTCCATTACCCACATGATGACCCCTTTGTCATTTCCGCCATCCTCTCCAACTACAAGGTCAGACGAGTCCTCATAGACAACGGCAGCTCTTCAGACATCATCTTCCTCAATTGCTTCCGCCAACTCAAGATCGGGGAGGAGAGCTTGTCCCCTCTCCAAACCCCTCTGGTCGGCATCACCGGCGACCGAGTGACCTCCATCGGCTCCATCGATCTGCCTATCACCATCGGCGAGCACCCGCGGCAGACCACTAAGTTGCTCACCTTCCTTGTGGCCGACTGCCCCTCCGCTTACAACATTATCCTTGGCCGCACAGCCCTAAATGCCTTCCAAGCCATCACATCCACATATCATCTGGCCATGAAATTTCCTACCGATCTCGGTGTCGGAACTGTCAAAGGAGAACAAACCGTGGCCAGAGAGTGTTATGTCGCCTCACTCAAGGAAGTCAAGCTAAAAGAGGCCATGATCATCGAAGGGCTTGACGTCCGAGACGAGGACGAGCTGGTCAGAGGTGAAACTGTAGAGGAACTTGTTGAAGTCCACATCGATCCCACCAACCCAATCAGAACCGCCAAGATCGGCAGTCAATTACCCGCCCAAGCCAAGGCCGACCTTACTGCTCTCCTAACCGAGCACAGAGATGTATTCGCCTGGACCCATTCTGACATGCCAGGCATCGACCCCTCCTTCATAACCCATCGCCTCAGCATCGAACCCCACTTTCGACCCCACCGCCAGAAGCAACGCATTTTCCATCCGGAGCGCAACACCCTTATAGCTGCCGAAGTTGACAAACTTCTCGAGGCCCAATTCATCAAAAATGTGGACTATCCTAGGTGGTTGTCCAATGTGGTCCTCGTCCGCAAACACAATGGCAAATGGCGGCTCTGTGTCGACTACTCTGATCTGAACCGAGCTTGTCCCAAAGACAGCTACCCCCTTCCTCGCATAGATCTGCTGGTCGACGCCACAGCCGGTCATCAAATGCTCAGCTTCATGGATGCCTTCTCTGGGTACAACCAAATCCTGATGCACACATCTGACCAGGAGCACACATCATTTATTACCGACCGAGGTACCTACCACTACTGTGTAATGCCATTCGGACTGAAGAATGCTGGGGCCACTTATCAGCGGCTGGTTAACACCGTTTTCATCACCAAATAGGCCGGAATATGGAAGTCTACGTTGACGACATGCTAGTCAAAAGCAAATACTCCTCCGATCACCTTACTGATTTATGTGAGACCTTCGCCACCTTGCGCAAGTACCAGATGAAGCTCAACCCAGAGAAGTGCGCCTTCGGCGTAGGGTCTGGCAAATTTTTGGGCTTTATGGTCAGCCAGCGCGGCATCGAAGCCAACCCTGAGAAGATCAAGGCCTTGGTTGAGATGCAGTCGCCTAAGACGGTCAAAGAGGTTCAGAGACTCACCGGCCGAGTGGCAGCCCTCAACCGCTTCATCTCCCGTGCGACAGATAAGTGCTTGCCCTTCTTCAAAGTTCTTCGACAGACTTTTGAATGGACAACTGAATCCGAAGAGGCTTTCCAACAGTTAAAGCAATGCATGGCCAACCCCCCCTTCTTTCCCAAGCTATCACGGGCGAACCCCTCTTCTTCTACCTAGCAGTATCGGGAACCGCAGTCAGCGCAGCTCTCCTCAGAGAAGATGGCTCAATCCAACGCCCGGTCTATTACATCAGTCGGGCTCTCAGGGGCGCGGAGCAGAACTACCCCCTGCTGGAAAAACTGTCCCTGGCCTTGATCATTGCCTCCAGACGACTCCGCCCATACTTCCAAGCCCACTCCATAGTGGTCCTCACCGACCAGCCCCTGAAGAAGGTCATGCAGCAACCAGAACTCTCAGGTAGATTGATGCAGTGGTCCGTAGAACTCAGCCATGCCTCGGCCAGACCGAGCACTTCAAAGCCTCAGCCAGACTAAGCACTTCAAAAGCCTCGGCCAGACCGAGCACTTCAAAGCCTCAGCCAGACTGAGCACTTCAAAGCCTCAGCCAGACCGAGCACTTCAAAGCCTCGGCCAGACCGAGCACTTCAAAGCCTCAGCCAAACCGAGCACTTCAAAGCCTCGGCCAGACTGAGCACTTCAAAGCCTCAGCCAGACTGAGCACTTCAAAAGCCTCGGCCAGACCGAGCACTTCAAAGCCTCGGCCAGACCGAGCACTTCAAAAGCCTCGGCCAGACCGAGCACTTCAAAGCCTCAGCTAGACTAAGCACTTCAAAAGCCTCGGCCAGACCGAGCACTTCAAAGCTTCAGCCAGACCGAGCACTTCAAAGGCCTCAGCCAGACTGAGCACTTCAAAGCCTCGGCAGACCGAGCACATTAAAGGCCTCAGCCAGACCGAGCACATTAAAGGCCTCAGCCAGACCGAGCATTTCAACAGCCTCAGCCTGACTGAGCACTTCAACGCCAAGCAGAACCACATTTTCAACACTTAGTCACATTCTGAAGCTTCTTCACAGTTCCAGGGCCACGTCTTTACCTAGTTAAATTCTTCACATACTCTCACGTATTACATTTACTGATCAGATTATTTGCCAACTATTTAGTTACAATTTACAACCTGCCTCTTACTCCAATTTTTCCATTATCTTTTCAATTTTCATACAACTCCAATCGCACTCCACAGGGAGGAACTTTTAACTTTCACGTTGCACGATATTTTTATTGACCCAATCTTTATGACCAGTTTTAATCACAACATTTCATTCATGCTGGCAACATAAGCAAAATACACAAAATTCAACTGGTTATACATTCATCCATTACAATTAAATAATCTTTGTACACAACTTCATTACAGTTAAATTCTCCATACCTTCATTCATTCACTCATTCCTTTACAATGTGTTTACAAGTTTAAAAAAAAAAAAAAAAAAAAAAAAAAAAAAAAAAAAAAACAAACAAACAAACAAACAAACAAACACAGAGCACGCCCAGTTTTTCTTCTCCTTGGCTACTCCTCCTCGCTAGATACCAGATCCTCTTCTTCAACGCCTTCGTCCAGGGGGGTCTGGGCCACATCATCTTCGCCTATTGTCACACTACTAAGGTCCAAGTGTGGGAACAGCTCTTCAGCTCTGCGCTTGAACATTTTCCAACCGCTGTCCCAGAACTCGGCCATTTCGTGCTTATAGAAATCTGACTGCTGGAAGCTTTCAATCACCTCTGCCTCTGTCCTACCTCCAGCAGTCTTCCTTGATGGGCCCACCCCCCCAGACTCTTGACCAGCCAGACTCCTGGCGACAGCAGCATCCACCACCATCTGAAATTCGGGGAACCCTTTATATTACTCCACTGCTGCGATGTATAGATCAGGGTAGGCCGCCTTTACAGACGCCGCCTTCGCCCTCTCCTCGTCCAGCTCCCTTTGCAGGGCCCCCCTTTCAGCAGCCGCCGTCGCCCTCTCCTCTTCCACCCCCTTCCTCAGACTCTCCAGCTCCGCCGCCGCCTTCGCCTTCTCCATCTCCCACTCCCTCAGAAGCCTCCCCTTCTTCTCCTCTGCTCTGGCACGCTCCTCCCCCAACTCTTTCAACAGATCTCCAATTCTGAAGTCCGCTTCATCCTTTTGCCTGACCAGCTCTTCATTGCTGGTCATGGCCTCTTCATGCCGCTCGATTGCCACGGCGCAGGCCCTCTCAGACTCTTCCAACTTTTTCTGTTCACCAGCCAGTTGGAACTCAAGCGACACAACCTTACGGCGTGTGTCCTCTAGTTCCAACTTGACTGATGGCAGATCGGTATGGGCAGTCTTCCAGTCGGCACTGTCTTTCCTTAATTTGGCCAACTGGGCCCTGGCCTCCTCAGCCTTCAACTTGGCAGCCCCAGCCTTCTTAAGAAGGGCCCCCGCCAAGGTAGTTACCTCCATTTGGGCGGAGCATAACCCCCTCAGCAGGTCGGCCTCATTATACCCAGATGCTGCGCGCAGAGCTCCCTCCTCCACAATCTTCACCAGGCGGTCTGCCCCCGCCCTAGCTGGGCCTTCTTCTCCCTCCAACCTTCCAGCCACCGCGCGCGCATGATAAATCGCTGTAGCCAGACGAATCCCTCCTTCCTGGGGGTCAGGCCTCTTCTGGACCTGTTCCCCTCCGCTCGGCGCCGCCTCACTCACCCCAACCTCCACTTGCACTGGTGGAGCAATCTCCACAACCTCCACCGTTGGGATGATCTCCACCACCTCTGGGGCGTCCTTTGCCACAGGGACCTCCACCTCCGTTGGGGCCACCTTCGCCCTCTTGGCCCCAGACTCCTCTGCAGCTTCCTCTGGGGCACTCATCTTCTTCTTCTTCTTTTTCAGAGGCTCCACCCCCTTCCTGGCCTTTTCTTTTACAGGGTCTACAGGCGGCGGCCGCAGCTCAAAGCTGCTTAAGTCTTTTTCCCCCAACGGCCTGGGGTGCGGTCGGTTCCTCTCCCGCGCGATCGGTTGAGGCGGCCGGTCCTTCTGCGCCTCCATCAACTTCGCGGCCTTGGCCATAACGGCTCGATCCTCTACCTCCTGCGCTCTTCTCCTCTGCTCCAACTCCGCCCGGCCGAGGTCTCCACCTTTCGGCTGCGATCCCAGCCCCGCCTCAAACAGTGCAGACGGCTGGACAAGATCGTTCCATTTGGCCTTCTCTCTCTCTTTCCACTCCTTCACTCTCTTCACCCTCTCTTCCGCCACCGCCCCCAGTCTCGACTCCATCGACCGGGTTGGCACCTTCCAGATGGTGCGTACCCCCATCCCCCCATTCACTGCCACGAAGAACCACCGTGGCCGCCACCCCTTGATCGACGTAGGCAGCCCTGCCACCAATCTCCTCCCCATCACCGCCTGTAGGGTGACCCAAGTTTCTTGCTGCCCCAATGCCTTGTAACATGAGAAGAACTCATCTATCGTCATAGCCTCCCCCCCATTCGCCTTAGGCCACGCACTCGCACAGGCTAGCAGAATCTTCCACGCATTGGGCATCAATTGCCCCGGTGCTACCTCCAAGCGATTTAGCACGTCAACCACCACTTGAGGCAGTGGTAGTGGCAGCCTCAGCCCCCCTTTTAGCGCCTCCTCGTATAGGGAAAACTCCCCTGGCCTCACCGTAGACGGCCTTTCCCCTGATGTTGGCAGCCGTAACTCTACCTCCGCCGGAATCTAGTACCGTCCCCTAATCACCTCCAAATCCGCCGCCGTGAGTGTGGATCTATCCGCCTTAGTGTGCCACTGATCTGGCTCTACCTGGCTTAGTGGCTGTGGCGCCAATACCAGGACCGACGCCTGCGATTCTCCCACCGTTTCCCCCACCATTCGCACCTCCGTCCTGTATCGCGCTGCTAACTCCTCCGCATCATCATCCCCCAGCGGGTCCACCCTCACATTGTCTACTTCTTCTTGCGCCATTTTTAGGGTTTGCTTACAAAACACTTCTGACGCAGACGCAAGGAAGTTGAGAGGATGCTACATAGATATGTCGTACGCAGTGAAGGAATTAACACTTGGATATTTTGAGTTTTTGTAAAAAGGTAGGTGAAACGCATTATACCAAAAACCCACGGTTTTACCCGTATCCCATGGATCCACATTAATTTTCGCCCGTTTCAAAACCTTTCAAATCAACCGCCAAAACCGCCTTTTCAAAACCCCCCTCGTGACCTATCGTTTCATTTCCGCTCCAACGTTTCATTCCCCCCACGACATCGCCACGTGTATGGCCACGATGCACTGTCCCATCCCCTTACCCTGTCCTTTCCATTTCACATTATTACATTTTTGAGCCCCACGCCGTCGCGGTCGGCACGCCTCACGGTCGCCCCCTCCCACTCGGCCACCCTCGCGGTCGGCACGCCTCGCGGTCGGCACGCCTCACGATCGACCCCTCCCGCTCGGCCACTCTCCTGGTCGGCACGCCTCACGGTCGCCCCCTCCCACTCGGCCACCCTCGCGGTCGGCACGCCTCACGGTCGACCCCTCCCGCTCGGCCACCCTCGCGGTCGGCACGCCTCACGGTCGACCCCTCCCGCTCGGCCACCCTCGCGGTCGGCACGCCTCACGGTCGACCCCTCCCGTTCGGCCACCCTCGCGGTCGGCACGCCTCACGGTCGACCCCTCCAGCCCGGCCACCCTCGCGGTCGGCACGCCTCACGGTCAGCTTCTCCCGCTCAGTCACCCTTGCGGTCAGCACGGCTTCCAGTCGGCCTCTCCACTCGATTCACACTTCTCTTCCTTATTACTATTCCCTTCGTTGGGCTAAAGCTGCACTCGGAAATGGGGGACTACTGACACGGATAGGCCCACAAGGCATACGGCTCACAGCAAACCACCCCAAACTCATCGCTTGGGACCAATGGCACAACCCGGTTGGCAAAGCCCAGGACAGCTGGAGGCCATCTAGACATGGATGGCCAATGGCATTTGGGCACATGGCAGGTGGGACACGGGCCACATCAGCAAACAAAGATCTGCAGAGTTATTATCACAACACATCACCATTAATGCATCCCATCACAGCATTTATTACGACAACACCCCCCCGTCGGAACAGAGCCCCATCACCCTGAACAAGGTAAGCTATGGCACAGGCTTTCGGCGAAAGGAAGCACGTCATAGGAGACAGGGAAATGATGACCAAAGGATATAAGCAAGGATAGAAAGACAAGAATAAGGTTAAGTTATCTCTCTCTTGATCCCTCTTCCCATATTCCCTACTTCTTCCTCTACTAATTCTCACGCCGGAGGGTTCACTGGGGGACTGCCCCGTTCCCCTTTGGGCTTGCATGCAGGTCATTTGACGAAATCATCACCCTGAACCGGAACCTGAAGAGCCTGGACCAGTCCGACCCTTTCACTCGGGAAGAAGAACGTTATCAACTTTTATGCATTAACCATTACATAGAGCCATATTTAGAGCAAAACCAAGCTTCCATGATTCATATTTACTTAATGCATATTTTGCATATACTTATAATAATAGAAAGAAAATTTTAAACAATACAAGAGGCAACACAATGGTAAGTGCCTTACGTTTTGAATAAGTTAAAGGGGTTACTAGTTCAATTCTCAATCAGTTCACTACACAGATAAATGTTTTAATTCTTATGTGTTTAACTCTCCTCAAGCCACCAAATAATAGAATGCTTGCAAGTCCATAATAAGCCTAGTCAAAATCCATAAAATATTCAACTAAAGAGTGTCCTGATATTGGATCGGCACTCTTACTCATCAATTTGTGCTCTGAAATTTTTGAATTGCTGAATTCAGTCCAAGTTTGTGAAAGCGCTATTGAGAGTGCAGTGCATTAGTGCCATGGTCCTATTTGGAAAAAATAGAGAACTTGGATCCACAATGCAAAGTTTGAAACTAATCCGTTTATATTAAAACAGAAAGACAACAAACAAATTGTCTACAATGTGATCTCTAAAAATAAATAGACAAGGTGGTACAAAAGAAGGCCAATGGCTGAAAGTACAGAGAGCCCAATTCTCAAGAGTTTTTTTGCTCCTTTACTTGTGTTTTTAGTAAAGGGTGTGCTTATAAGTGAGAGTTGAAGCTCAAGAAACCAGAAATGATTAAAACTCAAGACTCATTCCATATAATTAAGAATCCTAACACCTTCTCAATAGGTCAAATACTTGCATAGTTCTACTTATTTTCTAGGAAGAAAACTGCATAGAGATTTTGAAACTTGTGAAGTTGAATTTTCTTTTGGCAAAGCAACAATAAGAATTTGGTACTGTCAACAGTAAGAATTTGGTATACTATTGGATTGCTCATACCATTATGGTTTTACACTATTGGATTGGAGAGGTTATTTGGTGGTCTTAGAGCAATGCATCACATAACACTCGTCAGGTTGTCTCTTCAAAACCAACACAAAAGTACTAGGCTTTACTGTTGTAACCAATAAAAATCAGATTGGGACATCACATGGACTTGCCCAAGGCCGCCAAATAATTTTCCATTGGATTGTAGTCAAATTATCATAACTTGACTAGCAATCCAATAGTGTAGTCATGATGGCTTGACTTTTAGTTTAAACATTTGATAAAGTATGAGCAAAAATAGGTCATTTATTTTTATTTTTTTGACGTCTTGAGCTACTCTTGGCATATGACTTTCAAATTAGCATGGATGAAAAGAAACTAAACGATAGGGATATATACCAATTTTTTTGAGACATTTCAATTGTCTTTAGACTTGTGTTTTTTTGGCACCACAGCTCTACTTTCTTAATATATGGAGATTATCAATAGGAGGGGGAGATGGACCTGACTAAATAGTTCAGTAACTAGCACTCAAATATACCTGGTTTAGAAGGGTCTGAGGAGATTGAAATAGGTTTCATACGATGGTGATGACAATGATGTCTTGGCAAGTTACTAGTGGTAGGGCCAGCAACAGGACCTAAAAGAGGAGTTTCAACATCAGGGAGAAGTCCTAAAAAGAGAAAGAACCACAGACACACACATGCCCACATATACACACAAAATTTGATTATAAAATTAGTTACAATTTTGAAATTCACATCATGTTAAAAAGTTTTGCCTAATTTCGTAATTGTTTTGTCTACTTCTCTACAATACTCCACGAATCCAGCTATCTCTGGTTTGCGGTCAAGTTTTTTGATTTTTTTCTTTTTTGTTTTTGGTTTGGATTGTTTATGGGGTCTATCAGTATTTGTTGTAACTTACCTACTCTGTGATTGTACCTTATGATCTATCTTAGACATGTTCTTCGACCGATTGACTACACTCTGCTTTATAGTACTAGCATAAACATGAGTTGTGCGTCTGGGTATCTTCATAGATTTACTCATGTGTGTTTCTTGATTTTATTTTTTCTTTGTTTAGTGTCAGTTTATTAGTTGAATGGATTCTTTTCTGTATGTGTCGTTTGGCTTCATTAATGAAAATTTCTTTATGATAAAAAAAAAAAAAAAAAAAAAAACACCCAAAAATGTCACAATTCAAATTTGAGCCATCTATTTGTGTGGCTCAAATACATGGTTCAAATTAATTTGTGCTTAAATAGAAGGTGAAAATTGATTAGGGTTGAGCAAGAAATCCATAAAATCCGTAATCCGATCCAGTCCAGTCCAATCCGATAGGTTTGGATTGGTTTTTCGAATCCGTGGTTCGGTTCCGGATTGAAGAATTAAAAATTCGTAGTCCACGGATTGGTTCCGGATTGAACCTCACGGTTCCGGATTGGAACCGATCCGGACCGTATACAAATAGTCTATATTTTTATTATACATCCTCCCCCATAGTATCTTCTCTTATTCTATATAAAATCTAAACTCAAACCTAAACCTCGTATAATATCTTCTTTTATTACTTTTGTTTTTTAGTTTTTAGTTTTAATTTGTAATAGTCTAAATACTTATGATGAAACTAGTTTTTTTATGACTGTTTAAATTCTAGAACATTATGTCGCTATTATAAAAAAACATGTTGCTATTGTAGAACTAATATAGCGCTATGTTTATATTTTTATAAAATTAAAGTATTATATATATATATATATTTTGTTATTTAATTATGTGAATCCGTGGTCCTAAACCGATCCAATCCGTGTTGAAATGGATTGGTTCGGATTGGTTCCAAGATTTAAACGGATCGGATTGGTTCCGATTTTTCAGGAACCGTAGATAACGGATTGGTCCTGGTTTT
This sequence comes from Camellia sinensis, assembly GCF_055761805.1. Lineage (NCBI taxonomy): Eukaryota > Viridiplantae > Streptophyta > Magnoliopsida > Ericales > Theaceae > Camellia > Camellia sinensis. The sequence continues at coordinate 23,607,653 of NC_138970.1, read as the reverse complement.
ATCCCAATCCGGTCCAATCCGAACCATGCTCACCCCTAAAATTGATCATAGATTCACATAAAATAAGACCTACACATTTAGGCTGAGTTTGGGATCAACCTAAAAAAGACATTTCTTTTGACACTTTTTTTTCTTCAAATTTTTTTACAAAAAAATAAAAAATAAAAATTGTGACTAATTTTTATTTTTATTTTTATTTTTGGTCTATCTAGTATAGAAGGATAAAAAAACTGAGGAAAAAAAATTACTAAAGCAAAGAAAAAAAAAATTAAAAATTTAAAGATTATTTTCCAGTTTTATTTATTAATTTTTTATTTTACTTTTTTTGGTCTGCCTAGTAGTACCAAAAAGTACGAAACTTTTTCGAAATTTTTTTTAAAAAATTATGAAAGGAGAAAAAAAAACTAGGGAAAATTACAATTCAGTCCTAGTTTCTAGAAAATAATTTCAAATCGGTGAAAAAGTTTATAATTGTAATTATTACTATTTAAAAAAATTATTACTGATTAGTAATTATTTTTTACAAATATTATTGATATGATATTTCTTTAAAAAATTATTGACTAAAAAGGTTATTATTAGACAAAAATAGCCTAAAATAGGTTAAAATAGTAAAAAATCACTATAAATTATATTATTATTATTATTATTATTATTATTATTATTTTATTATTATAAAAAGTCAAAAACTAATTAAAATAGTCAATTTCTAAACAAGCTCCACCCCATAGGCCTATTTTGGCAATTAGAAAAAAAAAAACCAATTTATTAGCTCATTTGGATCAAATCACTTCTATACTTTTTTGCATATCTTTTTCAAAAAAAAAGTCAATAAGTTGGCTTTTTCCTAATTTCCAAAGAGACTTTTTGGCTTAAAAAGTCAAAAAAACGAAAGTTAAGTTAAAAAGTCAATAAATTCAACTCCATTAAAAAAAAATTACACCTTACATATCAATCAATCAGTTTTTTTTTCCCACAATTATCTATTAAATTTAAAATTTTATTTTTAAACACATCAATTTTTTTCAGCAAATAAAAAAAGGAAAAAAACTAAAAAATCACTTTAAAAAAAGGGTAAATCATAAATATACCTATTGAGATTTGTTTAAAATACGAATTGTCTCATATGGTTTTGAAAATTACATCTCGTCACTTGAAGTTTCTAATTTCATTACAAATAAATTATCAACTCAATCAATGGTTTTTAATGATGTCAGAAATTTATTTCAATTAATAATTCAAATAATTTTATTATTAGGAAAATGTTATAAATTTTATTTTTTCGGTCAATTTTATTAACAAAAAAATGCGATTTTTAGTTTAAGATCCTTGATATTATGATTTTATAAGATTAATGACATATAATATTTTCATAGTAATTGTGAGTCCCTCAATTTTTCAATAAAAATTTTCTGCACAAAAGAAAAATTGTACAAAGAAATTTCAACTTCATAGGAAAATTTAAGTTCGTCATTGAGAAAATTTCTCTAATAATATTATTAAGAGACCTTAACTAATAAGAAAAATGATAAATTGCAAATGCACCTCTGAGGTTTGTTTAAAATACAAATTGACCTCTATGGTTTGGAAAATTATAAATATTCCTTTGTCAGAATTTTTTATTTAACATAATTAATTAAAAAAATAAAATTTCTAACTTCTCTCCTATATAATAATAAAATTAACTGAATTATTAATTGAATTATTTATTTAACATAATTAAAAATTATAAATTGATTTGATAATTTATTAATAAATGAGGTCATTTGTTATGAAATTAGAAACCATAGTAGGTGGGATGTAATTTCTAGAACTACAGGGACAGTTCGTATTTTAAGCAAAGTTTATGAGGTGTGTTTATAATTTATATTAAGAAAAAACATATTGGACCTCTTCCATTACCAAAAGTTGGAAAGTGATGTGTTATTAATTTTCTCTAGAAAAATTTTACGAATGAATATTAAGGGTGGGCAATGGTTTATCCGAACCGCTCAAATCGCCCAACCCGCATATAAATGGGCAGTTTCACAAACATAATGCAGGCAGATGCGGTTTGAAATATGATAAATTTGTGGGTTGCGGGCGGGTCGCGGTTTAAATCCGTAACCCGCAAAAACCGCCCGCACTTTAATTGTTATTATTATTATTATTTTTTATATACCAACTTTGTAACTTTTACAGGAACACCATTATATTCTCTATGACACTAGGATCCTTGTTTTTAAGTATTTCTCAACTTTCATAATGCCGTAGAATTATTAAGTCCTAAACTTGGTTTCTTATATGATTTTTGTTAGTGATTCATCCACTTTTTCCTAATAAAATTTTCATTCTGGTGGTCGATGGAATTTCTAATTTGATTATTGATTACTGAACTGACAATTCTAATTGAGTACAACCTTTAATGCATTGATATACATTTTTTTTCATGGCAAAAATGCTAGTATAGGGTCTCTTTGTTTTGGGTACTTTCATTTAATACATTGATATTCAATTTTTATTTGTAAACTCATCAGAAAATTGTTATCACAAATATATAAAATGAATATGATGCCTAAATTCGTTGGAAAAAAAAAACTCGAAATTAATTTTTAAAGAAAAAAGTGTAAACTGCAAACCGCCCGCACATTGACAAACCCTATCCGCACAAACCGCAAACCGCACTGCGGGCGGTTGCAGATTGACTTTTTCCCAAATCGCATAGATGCGGGCAGGTCAAAATCGAACAGCAAACCGCACAAAATCGATCCGCGAACACCCCTACTAAATATTTATAATTTTTTAAATCACAAAAAATATTTTGTATTTTAAATAAATTTTGGATGATGTATTTATAATTTATAATTTACGCTATTTTTTTATCTGAACACCGTCAGTAAATAGTTTTTTAATATGAAGATCTCTGCACTTCCTGGGAGGCACACAACACAACACAATCCATACACAGATTAATTAATATATGAGTAAAGACAACCTCTATATTGAACATGACATAAGCCACCACATCACAAGGCAACCAAGTCAATTCCAAGTCCCCACTTCTCTCTACTCATTGCAGGTTTTAGGTTTATCTCTCTCTCAGATCACCAAGTTACCTTATAAATGTTGGTTCATCCCATGTGAGCTCCTATTGGAGAGCCCACTTTCTCCACCCAATGGAAGTGGCTCTCCCACTCTACCAACCCCATTAGAGAGTGGAAGAAGGTAGGTGGTGACCAATGAGGCTCTCCCTCATTGGTGTATAAATAGAGGTTGAGGGGAGAGTTGAAATGGACAGAGAGAGAGTGAGAACCAAGAGAGATCAGAAATTGAGTGTGAGAGCTGTGAGTTGAGTGAGTTTTATCTCCTCCTCTGTATTTGTATTTTTGCTCCATTTTAGTGATAATTCTCATTTCTGTCCGTGGATGTAGGCATTGGGCCGAACCACGTAAATATTGTGTTCTCTGTGTGTGTGAGATAATTCTCTGGGTGTGTTTGATCCTAACAAAGTGGTATCAGAGCCAAGTTGTACGTTTTTCGGAAAAACAGAGCGTTGTTTCCAAACTGCCCAGAAATCGTATTGCTCGAAATCAGGTTTTGAGCATACTAGGAGCAAGGGCTCGACGAGAGGAGTCCAGAAACATAAAGCACACACCCAACGGAGGCCGGACGCGCCCTCACGCGCCCCTGGAAGTTGGCGCGTGAGTCCCAGTCTCGCCACGCGCCATCACGCGCCGATTAGGCAGACGGCGCGTGATCCCACTCTCAACCACGCGCTCCACGCGCGGACGAAGGAAGAAGACGCGTGAGTTCACGCGCGACACGCGCCGCACGCGCGCGCACGAGCCGCTCGAGCCGGAGCCGCGTTGACCGAGTTTGAGCCGCTGACCGAGCCGCTGACCGAGCCGATGACGTCAGCCTGACGTCAGCATAACCGGAGGATTAATCTGGTGCTTCGCAGGCGCACCAGATTCTGCCGATCTGAACCGTTAAAATTGTTTTGGCTACATCTAAGCCATTTGAGGTCCGATTTGGGTTATCCAATAGTACTTTCCAACTATTTGGAATATTTCGGACACATCCGTACGGTCAGATTTTGCAAATAAACTTTCAAAAATTTGCAGTTTTTATTTTGGCAATCCGAAGTGCTTTTCCGACTAATTTGAGTAGTCCGGACTTCACAGCAAAGCCTGTTTTTCAATCAGAGATTATTTTCTAGATGATGGGGGAATCCACATCAGTTTCAGGGCCGATGATTCGGTTGAACGCTTCTAATTATGCGATATGGAAGCCGCGGATGGAGGACATCCTGTATTGTAGAGATTTGTTTGATCCTATAGCGCTAAAGGGGGTCAAACCAAATGGAGACAAGGATGTGGACTGGATAAAAAATAACCGGAAGACTGTCGGTCAAATCAGACAGTGGATTGACCACAGTGTGTTCCACCATGTTGCCCAAGAGACAGACGCCTATGCCCTATGGATGAAATTGGAGGGCATGTACCAGTCCAAGACCGCACGGAACAAAGCCTTGATAATGAGAAGGCTTATAAACCTGAAGCTGAAGAATGGTGTGTCTGTTGCTGAACACACCAGTGAATTCCACAGCCTTGTGAACCAGCTTGCATCTATCAAAATGGAGTTGGAGGATGAGATGCAAGCATTATTATTACTCAGTTCCTTACCAGACAGCTAGGAGACGTTGGTGGTTTCTCTCAGTAATTCTGCACCCGAAGGGAAGCTGACCATGGGGATGGTCACAGACGCCTTATTCAACGAGGAGGCAAGGAAGAAAGAGATGGACGGAGAGCAGTCTCATGCCCTTGTCACAGAAAGTAGAGGCAGAGATAGAGAAAGGGGCAGAGGTAGAGGAAGAAGTAAAAGCAGAGGGCGTTCACAGTCCAGACAGGACAACACGAGGAGGTGTTTTTACTGTGATCAAGAGGATCACGTAATAAGAGATTGCCCAGAGAAAAAGGCGGACAGACAAGCCAAAGAGAAGGCTAAGGGACACGGAGGTCCCTCAACTACAGCAGTTGCAGTGCATTCCTCTGACGATGAAGAGGTGTTGCTTACAATCTCGTCAGAATTGGAGACACCCGGCTGGATTTTGGATTCAGGGTGTACGTTCCACATATGTGCGGATAGGAAGCTTTTCTCCACTTACCGAAGAGTCAGCGGTAGCATTATCCGGATGGCCAACAACACAGTGAACAGAGTTGTCGGCATAGGGACAGTGCGATTCCTTACTAAGGATGGAAGAAAAGTAATTTTATCTGAGGTCCGACATGTGCCAGGAGTACGGAGGAATCTAATCTCCCTGAGTATGCTAGATCTAAAAGGAAATTGTTTCTCATCTAGTGGCGGGGTTCTTCATGTACGCAGAGGTGATAGAGAAATGTTGCAAGGCAAATTGTGCAACAAACTGTATAGACTGGAAGGAGAAGTTTTGACAAAGATGAGTGTTGTCAAATGCCAGTCGAAGGGTACAAAGAGAGAACATACGCAACCAAAGCGTATGATTGAGCCAAGCTTTCATCAGGAATGGCGAAAACGGTGCACGGGAACGCAAGGAGGTAGTTCAAAGGTGCACAGATCTGAGCCAGTAAAGCCTATCTTGAAGAAAGCTCAGAGCAAAGAAACCAAATCTGTGGAGACTATGCCAGTGAAGAAGAGAGTTTCTTTTGCTTCCGTGTTAGAGACATTTTGCAACCTCTCAAAAGATGCATGGAAGGGAGGGATGCAATCTCAAGTCGCAAAGTGAGCTTTGTAATGCACTCCAATAAGGGGGTGCAAGCACTATGCACGGAGTTGCATAGTGGTAACTTGTACAGACCGGTGGAAGTTGTCTTGGCAGAAGGGCTAACTGTCAAACATCAGTACGGACGTACAAGTGAGACAGAACCGAACATCAGGGATTGCAGCACAGACAACGGGCGTATGAGATCGCTGGGAAGTTGTTCTGAAGTGCAGAAAACAAAGGCTGGTTGTTCAGAAATAAGCTCCGAGCAAGGAAAATTGAGGATGTTGATGTGTCAAACTCTGAAGTTTTCTAGTTGCTCCCGTGTTCATCATGCAAGGAGTTGCACGGTAATGCAAGGGTATCCCGAGCAGGGGGTGCAGGACATCCAATCAGGGGGTGTCAAGATATCTTGGTTGCGCAAGTTCAAGCATAGCAAGTGAAGATATCCGAGACAGGAAGCGTGGAAGAGATTTGTGGGAGATAGGAGCAGAGACTCTCTCCAAATCAGAGAGTGGTGTGAGTTGAGTTGAGGATGTAGGATTCCCTCTTCCTCTTGTATCTCTGGTGTATTATCTCTAGCTTTCAGGGGATGCAATGTCTCAGTGAGGAGATGAAGATTCTGTTGGTCTTTTGGGCGTGACAAGATTAGCAGCAGTGTGTGGACTGGATTACCTCACATGAGTTGAGGGGGTGATTTGTTGGTTCATCCCATGTGAGCTCCTATTGGAGAGCCCACTTTCTCCACCCAATGGAAGTGGCTCTCCCACTCTACCAACCCCATTAGAGAGTGGAAGAAGGTAGGTGGTGACCAATGAGGCTCTCCCTCATTGGTGTATAAATAGAGGTTGAGGGGAGAGTTGAAATGGACAGAGAGAGAGTGAGAACCAAGAGAGATCAGAAATTGAGTGTGAGAGCTGTGAGTTGAGTGAGTTTTATCTCCTCCTCTGTATTTGTATTTTTGCTCCATTTTAGTGATAATTCTCATTTCTGTCCGTGGATGTAGGCATTGGGCCGAACCACGTAAATATTGTGTTCTCTGTGTGTGTGAGATAATTCTCTGGGTGTGTTTGATCCTAACAATAAATACACTCTTTTGGATTCCATCTCTCTCTCAACCTGTAACATGGATGTCAAGATGGAGCCTGAGAAGAACATGACTGAAAATGGAGAGGACCAAGAGAAGAAAGAGCTTCAAAACAACAAGAAGAAGAAGAAGCTTGGAGGGATGAGAACAATGCCATTTATCCTTGGTGAGTTCTCTCTCTCCCTTAATTATAATCGATAAAAGAGAAATAGAAGAGGGGTAGTTTTTTTGCAATGATAAAACTCGAACTTAAACATTATGTATGGTTAGCAGTACCTTGGTTTTATCGTCGGGGAGTTCGCATTTTCGTGTTCTAGCTCAAATTTTTGTTCATTGTTTTACCTTGTTTAAATCATATATTGAAATGTTTGGCAAATGACTTTTTAATAATTTTTTAATTATTTATAAAAAGACATGTAAAAAGATAGAGAGATAACTTAATAAATTATAATGAGTTTTTAACATTTTAGATAAAAATCAAGATTTCCAAATAAAACCTTCGCTAAGCATGGCTAGTTTGGCATTCAACTTTTAGAGTTATGGTGATTATTGAGTAGTTTTGGAGTATGAACATGTAATACTCTATGATATTGTAATTGGTGCTAAAAGTGGATAGATGAAGTATTATATTGAGTGATTGAAAAGTATAAAAGAATATAATAAATGATGATTATTGATTAAAAAGTGTGAACATGTAATATTTTAAATATTTTTTATAATTTTCGTTGAGGGTATTTCATACCTCCCATTATTGTTTAATTTGAGTCCTTGGATACTTTTTTCGGTTCTTATGAACGCAATTATTAGCTAGCATTTTGGTGTTGTTTTCTTTTTATTGTATGTGAATGCTTATTTCCACTTCATATGCTTGGTTTAAAGTTTTGATTCTTTGAATTTATACATTTTTCAATCAATATATACATTTTTATTTATTTATTTATTTTACTTATTTCTTTCTTAAGTTATTTTACTTATTTCTTTCTTCTATAAAATTTTATTTTATATTGATGATGTTGTGGTATTGGCGTTATGGGTATGACTTGTTGTACTTGCTTATATAATTGATTATTTAATTTAATATAATTTTCTTAATATGTATTAATTCCTATCAATTGACAAGGTTTTTTTTTAATTTTTTTAATTGTTTTTCATAAATTTCTATCAATCGGATGGATTGCATTGCTAATCACTAGAGTGGTCCTAGGAGTGTAAATTTGGCATGGTCTGGCTTATTCGGGCCTGAGCTCGGCATTGGGTCGCCTCATGTCGAGCTCCTTTGGCCCCCGAAAAAATTCAAGTCGGACCAGGCCGCGAGCCAGAAAACTAGGCCTAAGGAGTATTCGAGCCTTAGGTTGGCGAACCGGGCCTAGGCTCGAGTTTGGGGAGTCGTCGGTCAAGCCTAACCATTTTTTATTTTTTCACCAATTTTTTTTATACCAAAAATGACATTGGGCCTTGGGCTGGGCCTTGGCCAATCCTTGACTAGAGCGGGCCAATGGTCCAAACCACGCAGGTCGAGCTAATGGGATGGGCCGGACTATAAAACAGATGGCCAAAGTCCAAGCCTAAGGTCTCAGACTAGGCTCAGGCCCGAGTCAAACCCACTTGGGACACAAACAAGCTTCGAACAACCCATGAGCCCACGGGCTAATTTTACACCTCTAAGTGATCCAAAACAACTTTTTGAGTTAGGTGTAGTTTTTTTGAGTGTTATGTTGTCGTATTCTTAGTGGTTGGATTGGTTTAGGAGGTGGTTAGTCATTGTTATGTTGTGATTTTTTGCTCTCCTATTTACCAGCTTTGTTATTCAATTAAAAAAAAAAAAAAAACTTTGTTTAGTTGGTGTGCGCGCTTAAGTTCACTCGGATATTTGGTTATAAAAAAAATATGTTTTTTTAATAATAATATTATAATAATTATATTTAATTTATCATATTTTGGTTAGAAAAATATTATATAAATAACTTTTTTATTAATTTTTCCCAATCTAATACGTAATGTAATAGTAAAACTTTGGAACGTGAAACAAATCCATTGAATTTGAATGATAGGAACAATTCATTGTGACATAGTAAGTTTGTTAAAAAAAAAATAAAAATGAAAAAAAAAAAGAAAAAGAAAAGGAAAGAGAGCTAAAAAATGCTATGAATTTTACAAAAAAAATGGAAAAAAAGAAAAAGAAATTGAATGCTAACTTATAGGACACGTATCACATTATTGATATGAGTCCTCTTTCAAATTAAATTTTTTTTTTTATTGCATAATGCAACAGTAGGTAAGAAAAGTTTAGGAGATTTATTAGGTTGTATAATATTACTTAAATTTTTTATTTGTATATCATTACTCATTTGTTTGCTATCTTATGTGTCAATTTTATATTGGACATAAACATAAGTGGTATGACTTATTATACCAATGTAAAATTAATATATGAAATGATAAATAACTGTAATGCGTTAAGAACATATGATCATTGTAAGACCCATTGTTGTTGTTGTTCTTTTGATTTTTGATTTTTAAATTTTGTTTGGGGTTAAGGATTTGTTTGGGATTCATTTTAGATGTGGCAATCACATGCAACACTAATATAATTACGTTATAACTTTTCTTGAATTTTCTTTTAAATGTTACCTAACCTAATTCGGATATACTAATTTTAAGAATTTTTTTTACTCCTTATTAACTCGTCGTAATTCTTTACTTTTAAGTTAATAGAATTTTTTTTTTTTGCCAGTACTTTTTATTTATTTATAAATTTTATAATTTTCACTTGGAGCAAAGTGTATAAAATAGGTACATTTTTCATGTAGTGTTTGATGAGGGGTCCATTTGTTTTGAAAATGACTTTTGTCTATCAATGAACAGCCTTTATACATTTTCTTTTTTTTTTTTTCATCCTCAGTTTGGCACTCATTGTGATAATCTCAATTTTTTAAGCAAAAATCTTGTTTGTTTTTGTTTGTATGTTTGATATTGATGAGAAATCAACATAATCAATCAAGTATTTTTCTCAATCATTCACTACTGTCTTCTATACACTTTTAATCTACTATTTTTGTAAAATTTTCAGTAGAAGAATAATTATAAATATAAAAAATATTACTATTAAAGCATATATAGAATTATTTTTCATATTTGCTAGATTTTCATATTTTATAGATTTCTTTATTCTCATGATTTTTTAATTAATACTTCGTATTAGGGGTGGGTATAGGATTATCTGAACCGTTCAACCCGCCCAACGCAAACCGATCCGCATACAAATGGATAGTTTCGCAGACACAATACAAACTGATGAGATTTGGAATATAGTATAATTGCGAGTTGCGGGTGAGTTAAAACCCACCTGCACTTAGAATTTTTTTTTTTTAATAAAAAAATTCATTCATCCTATCGTAGATATTTTTGGCCAACGCACCAAACCCTAATTTCATGATACAAAAAGAAATGTTATAGAAAACATTGTTTGTGAATATTGTTTTTGAATGTTTTTGTTTTTGTTTGTTCTGTGAACATTGTAGAAAATTGAATCTACTTCTTCATGGAGGGGAAATTGAATTTGTTAATTACTTTTGAAATTAAAATCAATCTTATATTATATTGAATCTAGAAATTGAAATTGAATTTGGAAATTAAAAAAAGTTCAATTCGCAAACCGCCTGTAATCGCTTGCACATCCGCGAATCCTATCCACACAACCCCCAACCCGTACTGCAGGCGGTTGCAGGTTAAATTTTTTCCATACCGCATAAATGTAAGTGGGTCTAAACCGATCCGCAAACCGTCCAAAACAAACCGTGAACACCCCTACTTTGTATAAGTCTTATATATAGGTCACCTCTTATAATCTTTACACACAATAACACAATATAGAGAGATTCTCTCTCTCTCTCTCTCTCTCTCTCTCTCTCTCTCTCTCTCGTTAGACAATTATCTTAACATATAAGGCTTGTCTTCCTGGTTTATCGACGAGCGACTTAGTTGGCAACCTATGCCAACAGCCTCCATCATCGTCCAACCCTAGCCTCCTTCAATCGCTCAAAATCTATTCTTTTTCTACTTTTGCGCGCGCGCGCGCACACACACACACTCACTCACTCTCTCTGTCTCTCATAGTTCTTTTCATTTCAACCTCAAATAAATTACTATTTTCTAACCTATTTGAGTTTGAAAGGAGGGAATATACTCATGCCATGGTGAGCATGGTGATATACTATGCGAACTACCCAAGCCGCCCCCGGTACCCCTCCTATGCCTTCCATGGTACAATCACATATGTCACTCCCTGGTGCACCACATTCAAGCTCCTATAAGAGCCCATCACATCAGTCACCTCTTAAAGCCCCTCTCACGGTGAACACACCATTCAACATCACCCTTAGTAGGCCTTCTCATGGTGAACACACCGCTCAATTGCCCCTAACAAGCCTTTATTATTTGCCTTAATAACAGATTCTCCTCAATTGCCCTTAACAGGCCATTATCGTTTGTCCTAGTAGCAGACTTTTCTCAATCACCCTTAGCAGGCTCTTTCATTTGTTGTACACGACAAACTCTCATTTTCTCATTTATTTTGTTTGTTTTTTTCTTTCAAACTGGTAGTTTACGTTTGAGGGAGACTATTAAAACATATCTACAATATATTATTTTTCATATTTGTTAAGTTTCCATATTTCTTTTGATTTCATTATTCTCATAGTTTCTTGATTAACAATTCATATAAGTCTTATATATAGACTATTACTTATAATAATTATAATATTAATATTCAATATACAGAGATTCTCTTTTATTTTTTCTCTCTTTATACAACTATCTGAACAATTACATCAAATTAGCTTAACTAAAGTCCAACAAAAGGTAGAAGGCCTAACAGTTACTAACCCTAACAATCACCACTAGCCTAAATTAGGGAATAAATAAACAACCTATACAATTCCCATATTAGAAAAAATAAAAAATAAATAAAAAATATCAAATTTCTCTCTCTAGAAATTGAATTTATAATCTCGTTTTTGGGTGGACATAAATTTATAATCTCAAAGCACATGACTAAACGAAAAGCCTGGTTAAATAACTACTCCAACAACTATTTACTGTTATTATTGTTATTATTATTATTTTCAAACTTGAAATTAATGGTCCGGCCCACTCGGTGTTAATGGTTGCCCCACAAACAAATGGAGTTTAAACAGAGAAGATGTCGAATTATTCTCTTTGTGGGTCAACCCAAAGCCCACTATTGACTTAATTCTGGAAATTAGGTTTTTAGTGGCGTTTAAAAAATGACGCTATAGCTATCAAAAATGCTGCTAATTGTTTTTGTGGCGTTTAATATCAAACGTCGAAGATCCGGCCGTCGCTATAGCTTTATGACGCTTTAAAAGCGTCGCTATATTTTAGTAAAAACGCCGCCAAATGTCTTTTAGTGACATTTTCAAAACGCCGTCATATCTTTTTTAAAAAATTAATTTTAAAGTTTTGGTGGCGTTTCTCAAAACGCCGTGATATCCTCTCTTTTTTTTTTTTAAAATTGTGCTAATTTTATGTGATTGAACTAAAAAAATATCTCTAATAAAATTGAATAGCACTAATACGAAATAATAACTCTCATTCAAATAGTAAATGCAGAATTAATTCACTTTCTATTCAATTTAATATCCAATCACTATTACCTACAAAATAACATATCCAAAAATTCAATTCACAATTCTCAACAAAAAAATTACTACTTTGTATACAAAGCTAAAAGATAAGAAGAAAGTGAACCAAAACACCCAATCCCTTGTCAGATCAAAGGAAAAAAAAAAGAAGAGAAATAAGAATCCAAAGAAAAGCCTCAAGCATTTTGTCATGCATGGACTGAAGACTGAAATCGTCATCATGCCCATAATCAATTTGCCAAAGATCAACTCCACCCATATAGCTGCCTATGTTGAGCACAATTAAACCCTCAGCATCCTGGAGGAAAAGTTAAAAGAAAAAAATTTAAAAATATGAAATAACAATAGTAATAATAATTTAAACAACAATAACAATAAAGATCTTAGGTTATTTGAGTTGAAGTACCTTTGGGATTGGGATGTCTTTCCCATCAACTTCAAGCCAAACTTGCCATGGTAAGTCAGCACAAGTTCTGTCCATTATATCCCTTACATGTTCTTTTGCATTCGCAATTTATTTACAAACTGATCCAGAAATTTCAATTAGTAAATGGAAAAATTGTGTGCGCAAATCAAGGGAGCAAGCAATCTTCAATTTAAAAAATTACCCACTCAATGCTAGTACTACAACACACATTTAACAGATTTACCAAGTGAATAAAAAATTAAGCACCCAAGAGAAAGCAATATTCAATTTAAAAAAACTACCATTCTCAACAAGTACTAGGGCTACAAGAGAAGTAAAAAGATTCACCAGGTGAATAAAAAAATTAGACATCAAAAGCATTAGTGGACCATCATAGCCAAGGGTCGTGTTTGGAGGAAGGCTTTGGAAGCCCCACCATTGTGCTTGGCATGGTGAGTTTAGAAGTAGAATACAGGAATAGGAGGGCATTTAAGGGAATGGAGCTCTAATCCTCAAGGTGAACAGATTTCTCTTGAGCACTTTGTATTTTTGGATCACTGAGCTTTCCAAATGCAAATTCTTTTAGAATCATCCGTGGAATTCTGGGTGATGTATTTGTTTCAGTAAATGGTAAGTTGGTTTGGTCTTGTATTTTTCATGTATACTATGGTTGCACCCCCTTCCCCTTAAGGAATTTCTTTACTAAAAAAGAAAAGGAAGATCCACATAATACCGATTAATTATTCAAAGATTGGAGAAAGAAAGAAGATTTTCATGTCCACAATGAATTAGGAGGAAAAAACATGGATCAAGGTGGGCCATATTATCAATGCTATAAATGTCTACCAACAATTCAGAATTTCTGTTAATAAATTCAATATCCAAGCACTACAGGAAAAAGAGGTTTAGGCGGCGTTTTTTTAACGACGCATTTTTAAACGTCACTTTTTTTTAACATTTAACGACGTTTTTTAAAACGTCGCATATTTGTTCAACAAAACGACATCGTTTAATAATAGGAGGCGTTTGAAACGCCTCCGAATGTGTTGTGCCTCACGCGCTTGGTCTCCTCTTTTCAAAGCCTAATTTTGAATCTCAGACCCAACTTTTCTCTCTCTCTCTCTCTCTCTCTCTCTAAATCTCAGAACGATTTCGAAGCTCCACCACTGTCTCTCTTTCTCTCTCTAAATCTCTCTCTCAACTCTCTCTAAACCCTTATCAGAGCCATTCAGAGATTCATCTCAGTGATTTCATCACAAAGATTCAGAGCGATTTCATCTCAGTGATTTCATCGCAGAGATTCAGAGATTCAGATCGGTCTCCACCATCTGCACCATCGTCTACATCATCATCTACACCATCGTCTCCTAAGGTGAGCTCCACCGTCTCTCTTTCTCTCTCTCTCTGAAGCTCTTCCTTCCCGTCTCTCTCTCCGTTTCAGTGATTGATGAGTTGTATATGCTCTAGTTAGCCCCAATCCAAGATTGATCCATATGAGGTTAGGGCCCGTGCTAAACAGGTTGTGCAAGATCAGCGCCGTCTGAAGGTTGGTCTTCCAATCTCAGTTTTATCGATTCTTCTCTCTCTCGATCTCTCAATCTCTCTCGATCTCTGTCTCTCTCGCACAATCTCGTTATATGCGTACACATTATCTGTATTTTTTTTTGGATAATTTTTTTTTTCTCTTAAAAATCTCACTATACAAGTATATATATGAATTTATATATGTATTGATTGAATAATCATCCTTTTTTTCTCTTAAAAATCTCACTATACAGGTTATATGCGTTTTTCATACATATAGCGGCGTTTTTAAAACGCCGCTAAAAGTCATTTTTCCAGCAGTGAAGAATATGCTTCTACTGAAAAAAATCAATAATACAAATCTTATTTCCATTGGATGTAGGGTGCTCTACATCTAATAATACAAATCTTATTTCCAATATCAAAGAACAACCCTGCACTTAAAATAAAATAAAAAAAAAAAAAAAAAAAAAAAGGTGATTAGTAAATGAAACAGAATTACCTTATGGTAAAAAACAGAGACCTTCAGCCATTAAAAAAAGGAAGGAAAAGAGCTTTTTATGCAGAGCTCAAATTCTTACCTACTCCAATCCCAAAAATAAGATAAAATAAATTAACAAAAACTAGATGCAGAACTTTCATTTGTGAAGAAAAAGATGTCAAAAATGTGCAGCCACCAATTTTTCTATAGGATTAAACAATTACTATTTACAAACCCATGAGGCCTATGCTATCTCTTCCATAGACCTGATCAATGTTCCTTGAAACCTTCAAGAGACCAAAGTCAAATTGGGCAAAAAACATTTTGTAACAAAGTCTATGCAAGAAAATAGGTAAATCTATTTGAAATAAATAGACCATAAAAATCGGATAAAAACAAGGCCATTAAAGTTTCATGAAAACAATACCAATTCCTTGCTAAGTTCAACATCAGCTTGGTAGCTGCTCTGCTTGCCTTGGCTACTCCCACAAAAGACACAAATACTCTTGAACACACAAAGATATATACACACATAACTAATACACACAAACTTATCTTAACAAGATATCATAACATTAAAAACAAAACTTAACTTATATCATTTCTTATTGCACTTTGTATATTGTTCATGTTGGATATGATGTACAAAAAATTCACACCAATTTATATTTATGTTATGTGATTTGTCTAAATAAGCATAAACTGTTATTAACTCATTGCCTATAGTGTATATTTACCATAACCTGATAGGTGTCGTTACAATGAAGACTCAAAATTTAAAAAAACTAGTCCCTATAAATTAAACTATGTACAAAAAGCATACACCATAAAATAAAAGCAAATATAGATGAGGGAAAAGGAGTATATGAAGATGGATACCATACATAAAGATGAACAGCTGGAACAAAGAAAAATCATAAATGTAAATGCCCCTGTTTCACAAAGAATAAATTCTGCATCCACTAATAGCAAAAACACAGAATGAGCAATATAAACTGCTATGAAAATCTGCCTACATTGTTTTGGTCAAGAATAGGAAGCCTTGCAATATAAACTTAGAGAAAACATCAAAGGTAGTTAAAATATGAACAATGCTAAAATGCTAATATTGTGTCAACAAATTCATGAGGAAGCAATCACTCAAGTTCAACATCATAGCATTACAGATTGAATTCACGATTTGATAACTATAAATTCATATTCGAATGAACACATGGATTCAAATTCAAATCTCTCACAACAAATTTATAATTAAATATGAACTTCATGAGCAGAGAGAGAATTTACTGCATTAAATCGCAAGAGGCAAGTCAGGCAAGAGTAGAGTTGATCCAAACCCAATGAAGAGATTTAAGATTGTAAACCCTAGGAGAAGAATCGACCGAAGGAAGAGAGAGAGAGAGAGAGAGAGAGAGAGAGAGAGAGAGAGAGAGAAGAATCGATGAAACTGAGATTGGATTGAAATCAAAATCGTGCAGATGGTTAGTAGACGATGCAGATGGTGGTGGCGGTGGAGCTTCGAAATCAAAATCATTCTGAGATTGGATCGACCGAATGATGAATCACCGAGCTGAAGAAGGTTGAATCAAGCTGAAGGAGCTGAAGGACTTAGAGAGGGAGAGAGAGTGAGTCAGAGATTTGGGGGATCAGTTTCTCTGAGACTGTAGAGTTTCTCAGATTGAAATAAGTTGGCGAGAGATTTGAGGGTGTGGAGAGAGAAACATTGTTAACACATTTGGAGGCGCTTTTTAAACGACTCCTATTACTTAAAACGGTGCCATTTTAATTAAAACAAAATGCGACGTTTACAAAATGTCGTTAAATATTATAAATAGTGACATTTTTAAAAACGCTGTTAAATAAACGCCATTAAATCATATATTTCCTGTAGTGTAAACCACACTTTACTTCTCAATTAGTTGACCCATATGCTTCTGAATGGGGGTCGACCCGCCGTCTACAGTGGGTTGTTGAAGCTAACCAAAAAAAATAAAAAATGATCAACCCGCACCTTCTTGGCTATGTTTGGTAAAAGTTGACAATTTAAAAACAGAAATTAAAAGCATCCTCAGTTAATTTTTGAAAATTACATTTTTTTTGCTTATTTTCTATTTCACCTAATAATTTATAAGCATAAATTATACCACATAATTTAGCACATACTCCCCTAATAAAAAAGTTACAAACAATTCAGATAAGTTGCACATACTCCCCTAAAAAATACCAATCAGCGATACATTCCCAAAATATTTACTCCCTCCGTCCCAAAATAATGGTCCCTTTTGGGGAATCCAACTTTTTTTGGTAGTACAATTATTGCATTTGAAAAAAGTTGATTTTCCAAAATTATCCTTTTGATAGTACATTTTTTGGGAATATCAATGTTATAATTGTACTTTTTGTATTGTTTATTAATTTAAAAGAAGGGCAAAATAGGAAATTTATATTATTTTTGTACTTGATTTTTGAAGAGGGACTAATATTTTGGGACAATGAAAAATGGAATAAGGGACTAATATTTTGGGACGGAGGGAGTATAAATTTTGGAAAAATTTTGTAATTTTTTTTTTTTTTTGAAAACATGCATTGAAGTACAATTTCTCTTAATTTTTAATTAGTAAATATAAATTTACTAATGAACATTGAAAAAAATAAAAATAAAAACAAGACCGATTACATCAATAAAAATATGAGTAATAATATACAAATATAAATTTATAAAGAACTTTCATACATAATAATGTGATTTAATAATTTCACTTTAAAACAAAATATCCATAAAAATACCTTTTATTTATAACAATACCACTTCCACCTCATTCTTCTATATTTTTTTTAAAAATATTGATGGGTTGTGTAAAAGGACTTTTGACTGACAAACTAATATAATGTGATTGTTGTGTGTGATTTTGGGCAGCAAATGAAATATGTGATAGATTTGGATCATCTGGATCACACGCAAACATGATAACATACTTGACGAAGGAGCTGAACATGCCAATGGTAGCAGCAGCAAACACACTGAGTAACTTTGTTGCGACAGCCAGTTTAACACCTATTATTGGTGCTTTGATTGCTGACTCCTTCGCTGGCCGTTTTTGGACCATCATTGCTGGTTCCCTTATTTATGAACTGGTCTCTCTCTCTCTCTCTCTCTCTCACTCAAAAGATATGAATTATTTTCTTAATGTTTATTATTATTTTTAATTAATTTTACTTTCATCTCTTAAATTATTGCTTTTTTTTAAAAAAAAATTTGTTTCATTTTTAAACTATCAATTTAATCTATTTACTCGTTACAAATTTAATTCAACTAATGTAGTCTACAGGCTGTTCCAATCAATAAACATTAAAATTTAACTTGACAGTACCCAGGAATGTAGTTGAGTTGGTAAGACTTGGATTCATAACCTTAGGTATTTAGTTCAACTTTTAAGCGAAGCCTAGTCTATTGCTGTGGAGTGGTGCATTTATCTCCAAGTTTGGATGTCTAATTTAGTTAGAAGGGTTTTGTCGTGGCTTATCTTTTACTATTATGATTTGGATAAAGTGTCTCTAATATGTATTCTGAAAATAAAAATTTTAGAGACTAAATAAATGAAATTGATAATTTAGGAATGTGAAAAAAATAAAAAAACAATAATTAAAAAGGATAAAAGTGAAATCGACAACTTTTTTTTTTCAAAATTTTGTCACACTCCTAATCATCCAAATAATAATATACGCGACAAAAATAATGTCAGGAGTTAATACTACTATATGGTTTTGCAATGATAAATTGAAATAACACAATTCGGCCAAACAGGGATTAGTGAGCATGACAATATCAGCAACACTCCCCCAACTCCGCCCACCACCATGCCCAACTCAGGTTAACTGCAAAGAAGCCTCTACCCTCCAACTATGGATCCTCTACATCTCCCTCCTCCTCTCCTCCCTCGGCTCAGGTGGCATCCGACCCTGCGTTGTCACCTTCGCTGCCGACCAATTGGACATGTCCAAGTCAAGAGTAGAGTCTAGAAGCTGGAACTTCTTCAACTGGTACTATTTCTGCATGGGAATGGCTTCACTGAGTGCCCTGACAGTAGTTGTTTATATCCAAGACAATGTGAGTTGGGGTTTGGGACTTGGAATACCCACCATTGCTATGGCTGTGTCAGTGATTGCGTTTGTTTTGGGGTCACCTCTTTATAAGAAAGTGAAACCAAGTGGGAGTCCTTTGGTTAGGATGGCTCAAGTTGTTGTTGCTGCTGTGAAGAAGAGGAAGGAAGTTGTGCCAGATGGCGTTGGGGATTTGTATGAGAATAGAGAGCTTGATGCTGGGGTTTCTAGCAATGGAAGGCTTCTACATACTGACCAGCTCAAGTAAGATTCACATTTTATATTTAGGGTAAATTTGTTTGACCTAATTCTCATCAAATCATATTGAAAATAAGTATTAACAAAATTGTCTCTAAAATATTTTTTTGTGACGACTTTTTTTATGTCCCAAAAAAATTGACAATTTGTTTTTTTTTTGTCACGATTTTTATAAATTGTTGTTAAAATTTACAATTAGTGACTTTTTTTGTAATGAACTTTTCAAAAAAGTTAAAAATTAGTTACTTTTTTTTCACGATTTTTTTAAATCGTCACTAAACCTTATAATTAATGATATTTTGTGACAAAATTTTCGAACTGTAATTGAAAATTAACAATTAGTGACTTTTTTTTTTAATAGTGTTTGATGAAAAATGTCATTAATTATCATAGAATCTATTGAATAATAAATCTACCTATTAAGACCTGTACGTAAGTTTTCCAAATTATATCTTAGTAGAACCTCAAAAAATTAATTGTTCTTTAATAAAAAAGTTATCAGTTTATATTTTAATATTTATAAAATTTATCATTAATTTATAAATCTTTTTTTTCAATTGGCAGATAATTTCTTCTTAAAAAAATTAAAAAGATCAAATACACTCATGATGCCAAAAGTATACTGTGTTGTGGTCTTCAAATTATGCACTTTGTTGAATTATGGTCCCCCAATATTTTAAAATTTTATTGTGTATTTATTTTGAAGTTCAAAAAATATCCCAAGTCAGTTGATCAATTTAGATGATATACGAGTTAGGACAATTTGAATTAAACTCACATTTCATAGTTTAGAAATTAAATTGAAAAAAATTAAAAACTCTATTGACAAAACTATAACCAAATACATAGTTTGGACCATTGAAACTAGACAATTCTTATATTTTGTTGTATTCAAACATTATGTCTGATATGATTAAAACTGTTTCTTATACACATTGTTATTTGAAGGTGGCTAGATCGAGCAGCCATTGTAACAGAAGAAGACACGAAAGATCCAACCTCCCCAAACCTTTGGAGAATCGCCACCGTCCACCGCGTCGAGGAACTCAAGTCCATCATCCGGATGCTCCCCATCTGGGCTGCCGGAATCCTCCTCGCAACCGCCCAATCCCACCAGCACAGCTTCATCATCCTCCAAGCTCGCTCCATGGACCGCCACCTGTCCCCCACCTTCCAAATCCCTCCTGCCAGCCTCTCCATCTTCTCCATCCTCACCGTCCTCATCGGCCTCGTCCTCTACGAACGTGCTTTCGTGCCCTTCGCTCGTCGTTTCACTAAAAACCCTGCAGGCATCACGTGCTTGCAGAGGATGGGGATAGGGTTTACAGTCAACATTCTTGCAACTATTGTGTCAGCCATAGTTGAAATAAAAAGAAAAAAGGTGGCAGCAAATCACAACTTACTCGACAAGCCTACCGCGATCATACCCATAAGTGTGTTTTGGTTGGTACCGCAATTTTGCCTCCATGGATTGGCGGAGGTTTTTATGTCGGTCGGGCATTTGGAGTTTTTGTACAGTCAATCGCCAGAAAGCATGAGAAGCACAGCTGCGGCATTGCATTGGATATCGATATCATTGGGGAACTTTATTGGTTCTTTCATGGTGTCAATGGTTCATAAGTATAGTGGGAAGGAGAGGAATTGGTTGCCTAATAGGAATCTGAATAGGGGGAGATTGGAAAACTATTATTGGCTTGTGAGTGGCATACAAGTATTGAATCTCTTGTATTATGTGATATGTGCTTGGTTTTATACTTACAAGCCATTGGAAGACGTGGTTGATGAGAGAAATGGTGAAGGCGGTGATGTGGAATTAGGTAGAGATGATCATAAGGCATTGAATGATGCCAATGGAAATGGGGAAGTAGGAGTGACCAAGTGATGACAACTTGTGCGATGTTAAAATATTTGCAGTACTTGGCTCTAATTTTAGTGAGTGCAAAAAGGAATCATGTCTTTTTTTTTTTTTTGATCGGCAAAGAAAACTTTATTGATGAAGCACGTACAGGGTACAATGGGAAACATCAATAAAGAGGAGGAAGGAGCTAGAGGAAACTCAAACCTCCAAGTTGGTGAGAAACCAACAAAAGAGAAGGAATCATGTCTATTTATATATATATTTTAATCAAGGTCTCATTGTAGACATGATTATTGCTAGAACTTGATTAGAATATTTACTCTCATATAGCATGCATCAAAGTTAGATATGATAATAAATAAAATATTTTTTTATCAGGTGTAATGCTCGAGTTTGAATATGTGGACTATGCAATTTTTCCATTCTATCAATTGTTATGTTAGTTATTTATATGTGGTAACTATTTTGAAGACTAGACTAACATAATTGGTTATTTTTATACACTTTATTTGAGAAATCATGTTTCCCTCGTTATGTGGTTTTTGTTAGTGTACTGAGTTTTTATTTTATCCCATATTGGTGGGCTGTCTCTATTTTTTTATACAATACATTTTTCTCATTTTGTTTTGGACGAACGTATGAATTACTGACCCGTGGAGGTCCTTGATCTAAACTTGCATTTGTTCATGTCCATTGTCCACTACAAGTTCATGTTGGGCTGGATTATCTCAAATTAACGGGCCGAACTAGTCCAGTTTGATCTAAAGAGGAGGAATTTGGCCATTTCAAGCCCATAAATATCGACAAATTCAGGATTTTTAAATAAGTCCGGTCAATGGTCAATAGAACTAGTCGTAAATTATACAGTACTAAAAACAATATGAGATTCGGCATTTGTTGGCAAAAATATAAATAACGCTTTAAAGACACTTAATGATTTAAAATAATTATACCAGCGTTTCTTATTAACTGGACATATTTATTCATAAGATTTGAGTATATTTTATTTTATTTATTTATGTTATAATGTATGATGAGAATTAGAAAATTTTGAGATTTTTTAAATGTGTTTTGTATTTTTAAATGATCATTTGATATTAGTAATGATATTGATAAATTTATCAAAGTGAAAAATGATTGAAACAATTTAGCTTTTGTTTGTGAGTTTTCATTTAACTTTAGTTTATTTGTTTAAGTTTGTATTGAAATATGATGCAGGAAGTATAAATAGTTGAATTGTATTTTTATTTTAAAAAAATTTACAGTGATAAATTTATCACTAAAAGTTGAATATGACTTTTTGATAAATAAAGGATTTGTTTGTAACCATCCTTAATAAGCATAAAAATTTACACAGGATTTTACTATGAGAGTAAAGTATATGGTATAAATTTAAAATTAGCGTGTTGAGAAGTATGTAAAATGAATTTTGTTCACATATTTAAATTTTGAGTACAATTTTGGATTTTTTTTTATATTTTATTTTATTTTAAGAAACGTAACACAATTTGGATTGATAATGAAAAAAATATTAATTCAATTAAATAGATTTGCTTTGATATTATTTGATTGTGCCACCTTAACACCCAGTCATATCTCAATGGATTTTGGATATGTTAATGAAAAATTTGATTGAAAATGTGTAACAATAAAAATTTGAGTGCTCATTATAGAATTCTAGCTAGGGAAGAAGAGACACTGGATGTCTCTAAGACTCTAATGAAGTAAATTTCTCAATATGAAAAATACAACACACTTTTTTTTTTCTCTTTTTTATAGTAACCCTAAAATCAAGAAGATATAAATTAAGGGTTTTTTACCAGTCGATCCTGATAATTGAATTTATTATCCATTAAGTCCAAAGTTTCTATCTCATACACTAGGAAGTCCTATTATATTTTTTTTATCCTGATTTTGCCCCTGCTGTTATACTGCCAGAGCCATTAATGAATTAATAGTCACTACAAAAATTTGTTTTTTGCGACGGCAAAATGCCATCGCAAATACCCAAAACGCCATCTCAAAAGCTTTTTTGTGACGGCAACTGACTTTTAGCGACGGCAAGTGAGGGGTCGCAACAAAGGGGGTTGCTAAAGGGTTTTAACGACAATATAACGCCATCGCCTCTTTTTTGTGACAACAAGAATGCCTTTTTGCGACGGCAAAATGTTGTCGGCATTAATACGTAGAAATCTGAATTTTTTGAGACGGCACTGTGTTACCGTCGCTAAAAAGGTTATTTGCGACGGCAAAAATACCGTCGCTAAATGGTTATTTGAGAACGCAAACATGTCTCCAAAAAAATTATTTGCGACAGCAAAGAATACCGTCGCTAAAGGTTTTTTGTTTCAGCTAATGCCACTATCTTTGGCGACGACTATACTACCGTCGCAGAAAACCTGGTTCCAATTTTTTTTTGAGACGGTGTGGTGCCGTCTCAAAAAAAAAAAAAAAAAACAAGAAAGAAGCAGCAATAAAATTATTAAAAATATAAAAATTACCTGTATTAAATGAAAAATAACTAAAAAAGAAACCGATAATTACATAATAAGAATAAAAATTCCAAAAAATAAATAAAAATTCATCCATAATTAAAATATTCTTCCATTCATAACAACACACCCACAAAATTATCTCACCACATAATGTTGCATAATACATACATAATGTTGTTCACAAATCTAAATAAGGTAAATCAAAAATCAAAGTTTTCGCCATGATTCTTCCGTGGGTAACCATAACAAAAACAAAAGTTAGTCGCAATCTTCACACGCCTGCATTCCACAAGAAGCAAATTGCTACTGGGGAAATATCTGAAAACAAAAAATAAAAATAATTAATGACAATATAATTATGTGTTAATATTTTAATTACAAAAAAACATAAAAAAATTAACTATAATATAATTACAAAGATAATTAAGTAAATAATTTTGGTTAGACAGAAATTCGACTTTAACTCCCAAACTGGGAACCCGATTCGAGTCTCGTCTTCTCCTACAAGTCTCTCGTGCCTAGGCCAAGTTTCGTACTAAACCGACGCTGTTTGGTGATTTTGGGGCGTCAACATCTCGAATTCAAATTTCTTAAGGAACTAGTTTGCCTAGACTGAAATCCGGCTCTAATTCCCAAACCGGGAACCCGATTCGAGCTCCATCTTCTACCACAAGTCTCTCGTGCCTAGGCGGTCGTGTGTGCCAAGTTTCGTACTAATCCGATCCCGTTTGGTGATTTTGGGCCGTCAACACCTCGAATTCAAGTTGTTAAGGAACTAGTTTGCATAAAGTGAAATTCGGCTCTAACTTCCAAACCGGGAACCCGATTGGAGCCCCGTCTTCTCACAAAAATCTCTCGTGCCTAGGCGATCGTGTGTGCCAAGCTTCGTGCCAAATCGACGCTGTTTGGTGATTTTGGAGCGTCAACACCTTGAATTCAAATTTCTTAAAGAACTAGTTTGCCTAGACCGAAATCCGGCTCTAACTCCCAAATCGGGAACTCGATTCGAGCCCCGTCTTCTCCCACAAGTCTCTCATGCCTAGGCAGTCGCGTGTGCCAAGTTTCGTGCTAGTCCGACCCCGTTTGGTGATTTTAGGCCCTCAACACCTCGAATTCAAGTTGTTAAGGAACTAATTTGCCTAGAGTGAAATCCGGCTCTAACTCCCAAACCAAGAACCCGATTGGAGCCCCGTCTTCTCACAAAAATCTCTCATGCCTAGGCGATCGTGTGTGCCAAGTTTCGTGCCAAACCAACGCCGTTTGGTAATTTTGGAGCATCAACACCTCGAATTCAAATTTCTTAAAGAACTAGTTTGCCTAGACTGAAATCCACCTCTAACTCCCAAACCGAGAACCCGATTTGAGCCCCGTCTTCTCCCACAAGTCTCTCGTGCCTAGGCGGTTGTGTGTGCCAAGTTTCGTGCCAAACTGACATCGTTTGGTATTTTGGGACATCAACACCTCGAATTCAAATTTCTTAAGGAACTAGTTTGCCTAGACCGAAATTCGACTCTAACTCCCAAACCGGGAACCCGATTCAAACCCCGTCTTCTTCCACAAGTCTCTCATGCCTAGGCGGTCGTGTATGCCAAGTTTCGTGCTAATCCAACCCCGTTTGGTGCTTTTGGGCCGTCAACACCTCGAATTCAAGTTGCTAAGGAACTAGAGTGAAATCTGGCTCTAACTTCCAAATCGGGAACTCGATTGGAGCCCCGTTTTTTCACACAAATCTCTCATGCCTAGGCGATCGTGTGTGCCAAGTTTCGTGCCAAACCGATGCCATTTGGTGATTTTGGAGCATCAACACCTCGAATTCAAATTTCTTAAAGAATTAGTTTGCCTAGACCGAAATCCGACTGTAACTCCCAAACCAAAAACCCAATTTGAGCCCCGTCTTCTCCCACAAGTCTCTTGTGCCTAGGCGGTCGTGTGTGCCAAGTTTCGTGCTATTCCGACCCCGTTTGGTGATTTTGGGCGTCAACACCTCGAATTCAAATTGTTAAGGAATTAGTTTGCCTAGAGTGAAATCCGACTCTAACACCCAAACCGAAAACCCGATTGGAGCCCCGTCTCCTCACACAATACCCTCGTACCTAGGCGATCGTGTGTGCCAAGTTTCGTGTCAAACCGACGCCGTTTGGTGATTTTGGAGCGTCAACACCTCGAATTTAAATTTCTTAAAGAACTAGTTTGCCTAGACTGAAATACGGCTCTAACTCCCAAACCGGGAACTCGATTTGAGCCCCGTCTTCTCCAACAAGTCTCTCGTGCCTAGGCGGTCGTGTGTGCCAAGTTTCGTGCCAAACCGACGCCGTTTGGTGATTTGGGGACGTCAACACGTCGAATTTAAGTTTCTTAAAGAACTAGTTTGTTTAGACCGAAATCTGGCTCTAACTTCCAAACCAAGAACCCGATTCGAGCCCCATCTTCTTCCATTTGTCTCTTGTGCCTAGGCGGTCGTGTGTGCCAAATATGTCGTCGCAAAATGTTCTGTCCCTTAAGCCCCATTTTCTTGTAGTGTGAGTTGATATAGATATATCACTTTTTTTTTTCTTTTTAATTTCTAAAATAACCACAAGCGAAGTTACATAAAAATAAGAGCGATGATACCATAGATTGAATCTTTAACTACTTTGATTGTAGATTTCATAACACGATATTTTCAAGAGTAAATTATAGTAAACTTCTTAAACTATGATCCATTTGTATTGTGCTTCTATGAATTTCAAAACTCAACAATTAATTAACTTGAAGCATTATCTTGTTACACTTAACCACTTCTATTAAGATTCTATTAGAGATTGAAACGAAATCAATCATGTATAAAGTAAATGACACACTTACTGAATTTTTAAGACAATAATGTCCTTATTTAATGATTCCGTTTGAACTTTACTACTAAGATAAAGGAGACAAAATGCAAATGAGATTACCAGATTAGGACATTATTGTCCTAAAAATTAAATGTGTCATGTGTTAAGATTCTATTTAAATCCCTAACAAAATCTTAACAGAAAGGGTTAAGTGTAACTATTAAAGTTTAGGAGGAAAAAGTGCAAACGAATCAAAACTTAAAAGGGTTTATTGTAATTTATCCTATTTTCATTTGTACAAGATAGTGTACTTACCATTCTAGTATATATAACTCAAGCATTGTACAGCTTTATTTGTTTATGGGCCATGCCATGCCATACCATTTCATTAAATTTTTATTTTTATTTTTGGTGAAGAACATGAAATATTTTGATCGTATATAACAGTTCTCATCTTACTAATTGGCTGTGAGATTAATACATTGTTGAGGCTATAATATGATTATTGGTAATGATTCAAGAATTGTATGTAGAAAATTTGGGTTTCTAAGCCTGTCACTTTTGGGTTGCTTACCAGCACTGAGAGCAGCAAACCCTAAAGGCAATGAATAAGGAGGTTGTTTTGAAGAAGCTTGCGCCCTAGCACTAGCACATAAAAATGCTCTCAAAGCTGTCCTCACCAGCCTTGAACATCTATTTAAAGGTTTCAAGTATTGCAACTCCAATTTCTATGTCTGGCTTGAAGATAGAATTAATAATCCTTCTAAGTATGGTATGTATATATTCCCTATATCTCAATTCCTCAAATTCATCCTTTATTCTTCTAGGAATAATGTTATATTAAATTAATAAATTTACAATTTTTTATTACTTGCATGAATTGTCTTTATCACATATAAACATGGTAAAGATCTTAAAGTTGAAAATGTCATGTGCAATTTAGATAATTGGGTTTTATTTAGATATGTCGAGTATTTAGAGAAAAAAAAAATACTCAGAAAAAGTACGCAGAATTTGAATGTATGTTGTATATTTAAACTTGGATCACAACGAGAATAAATCTGGTTTACATAATTTAAATTTTAGAACTTTTCTAAATACATTTTCTCAATATGTAACAGAGTGTCATTTGATACTTCTATCTAGTAAAATTGTTATAAAAACTTGACAATTAAATCTAGCTATTTGAGCTTGTAATGCACTGTGGAGCCTATAATCATGTAATTATATGATTGAATGAAAGCATTATATGATCATAATGAACCTTTGTAATACATTTAGTTGGAAACATCATTGCATGTACCTCAATTTTTTTTTATAGAAAAGTACATAATTTAATTTGAACACGTCGACTTTAAATCTACACTATTAAAACCTTAGCAGCCAATGTCAATTGCAAGAAGATCCCACAGTCTTCCTCTTTCATCGTACTTGATTTCTTTCCCCAAAGAGGCTGGGGGCGAAGTGTAATTTTTTTACTAACTCAAATTTCCTTCAGATTTCCATTAAATCTTAGTCTAATTTAAAATGTTGATTTTAATCTGACTACCAAATTTGAAATGATTTGACTACTTT
Source organism: Camellia sinensis (assembly GCF_055761805.1). Taxonomy (NCBI): domain Eukaryota; kingdom Viridiplantae; phylum Streptophyta; class Magnoliopsida; order Ericales; family Theaceae; genus Camellia; species Camellia sinensis. Next base: position 23,579,673 of record NC_138970.1, on the reverse strand, counting down.
TTGAAATGATTTGAGAACTCCTCTATCCTTGTCCATCCCATGGAAATTTCAAGAACATAGACTCAATATTCAATTTCACTAGAAGATGCAATATTAAGCATATTGACAAAACTCACCTCACAACTTGGACAGGATAACCTTTTCGGCAACTAACCCGTAATGCCTCATTCATTTTATCAAACTTCTAATCAAATGACTATCTTGTTCGTCCTTTTGTTTCCACTGAGGTCTCTTCCACCACTGTCCACAAATATATATGTATAGATAGATAGAGTTTAGATAGATAAAGAAATAGAAAATAGATCAACCTCAATGCATGCATGAAAAGAACAACAGAAATATAAAGTATTTATAGTAGCACATGAATCATGTTTATGCCCAGCCATACAAAATTGGATTGTTCATCGATGAATAGCCTGACTTAGTCCTACCATTTAGATAAATCTTACTCTGCAAATTTTTACAAGATAAACATCAATGTAAAGGCCAAATCAAGTGACAATGCGCCACTAATGACAAATATGCATGACTTAACAACAACAGCTTGTAAGAAAAAATGTTCATGAAGGAGCAACTTTGACACCAAAACCCAATGTATAGGGATGCCAGTGAAAATATACACATTGCCTATAATGGCAATTACTCAAACAATAACATATCTAATGCACCCATGAGCATACCTTCCTGTGTAGAGGAACCATTCACCGTGATCCTCATCATCTTCATAGCCTCCAGAGAGGGCTACAGACTGAACCATTCACTCTGATTTCTGTCTGGGTCATTCTCTGCTAGAATTGGTCCAACATGGGGAAGACAACAACACATTTTTAATCAACTAAACCTAATATCCCTAAATCATTTTCCCTAATTAAGAAAATAAACCTTTATAGCAGTGTAAAAGAAAAATATCCAAAATAAGTTGACAACTAAAAATCATCCAAAGAACCTAAACAAGTAGTCACACATACAGGTCATGTATATATATAGAACCAAAACAATGAACTTAATATTAGAGAGAACACATATACACGTGTATATATATATATATATATATATGTATATATAAAATAAAACTTACAAATTTGAGCGATCGATTGAGAGTGAGGGTTTCTGAGCTTCAAATCGAATGGGTTTCTGAGCGAGAAAGAGAGAGAGAGGGCGATAACGGAGGTGATGGCGGTGGCGCGGTAGTCACAGTGGCAGTAGTCGTGGCGTCAGAGGCAGATGAGAGAGAGGGAGGAAGTGTAACCGTGTATGGTTTGGACCGTATATGATGTGGAAAATTGGATCGAGTTTGGAGCAGTCTGTGGAGGTTTGATCTGTTGATGATGATGAGTAGGAGGTTAGGGTTTCTGGTTCTGGGGTTGAAGTGTTGTATCGTCGAGAGAGATACAGGGAGGAAGAGAGAGAGAGAGATACATGAAGGATTGATCGATGATATGGCTCAACGCCGTCGTCTGCCTTGCTTACAATCGCGCGAGAGAGAGAGATGGAGATTTTTGTGATTCAAAAATTAGGGATTTGAGATTTGGGGATTTTTGGTTAAAGGGGAAAAATGAGCGCCAATCAGATTTTGAGTTTTTTTTTTTTTTTTTTGGCGACATCAAGTATAACCGTCACAAATAAAAATTTAAGGTAGCGTTGGGTAACGTTTACGTTTTTTGTTTATGTTTACAAAAAATTTATAAATTGGTTTTTGTTTATTTTTAGAAAAACATAAATTAAAAACGCGTTTGGTTTGAACAAAATGTTTAAAAAAAATTAAAAACATAAACTAAAAAACATGTTTATCTAGGCCTAAAATATTTATATTTATTTTTTTATTATTTATGACGATGGATCATACACATTATAATTGAAAAAAAATTAATTAAAAAAATATTTGAAAAAAAAATATTTGAAAATAGATGAGAGAGATGAGTAAGAGAGATAGAGAAGAGAGATAAGTGAAAGAAAGAGAGAGAGAGAGAAGAGAAATGAGCGAGAAACACAGAGAGAAAAAGAGACCCATTTCATTTTTTGACTTTTTCCTCTTTCAACAACAATGGGCTCAGAGAAAAAGATGAGTGTGATTGAGAGAAATGAACAATTGAGAGAGATGAGAGATGAGTGAGAAAGAGAGACAGAGAGAAAGAAAAAAAGAGAGAGATAAACAAGATGAGCGAGAGATAGACAAAGAGAGAGAGAGAGAGAGCAAAAAGAAATGAACAAGAGATATAGAGAGAGTGAGAGGGAGAAGAAAGATAAGCAAGAGAGATAGAGAGAGAGAGGAGATTGAGTGGTAGTGGTAGAGGAGATTGAGTGGCGGTGGTGGATGAGAGGTAATAGTAGTAGTAGTAGTTGTAGTAGTAGTAGTAGTGGTAGTAGTGGTGGTAATGATAGTGGAGTGGTGGCGATGGTGGTAGTAATGGTAGTCGAAGAGGTGGAATGGCAACAGTGGTAATAATGGTGATAGTGGAATGACATTTGCAGTAGTGGTGAAGGTGGTAGAGGAGATTGGTGGTGAGAGAGAGATGAGTAAGAGAGAGAGAGACAGAGAGAGACAGACAGACAGACAGAAACAGAGATAGAGTGATGAGCGAGAGAAAGGCAAAGTGGTCGCTAAAAGTACATTTTCTTGTAGTGGAGAGCTCAGTAAATAGAGAAGATGGGAGGGAAAGAGTGAGCAAAGTGAACACAATGAAAGAGAGAGACAAACAGACAGACATGGAGAGAGAAAGGGAGAAAGAAGAGTGAGAGACAGACAGACGCAAAGAGAAAGAGAGAGAAAAGAGTGATGAGTAAGAGAGAGATAGAGAGAAAGAGATATATATATATATATAGAGAGAGAGAGAGAGAGAAACAGATAGAATAAGAGAGAGAAACAAAAGATGAGCGAGAGATAAACAGAGAGAGAGAGAGAGAAAGAGAGCAAAAATAGATGATCAATAGAAAGACATAGAAAAAAAGAGAGAGAGGGAGAGAAGAAAGATGAGCGAGAGAGACAGAGAGAGAGATAGAGAGAAGAGAGATGAGTGAGAGAGATAGAGAAAGAAAAGAGATGAGCAAGATAGAGAAAAGAGAGACGAACGAGAGACAAAGAAAGAAAGACAGAGACAGAGACAAAGACAGACAGACAGAGAAGAGTGATGAGAGTGAGAGAGAGAGAGACAAAAAGAGAAAGATATAGAGAGTGAGAGATAGAAAAAGAGACAGAGAGAAAAGAGAGATGAACGAGAGAGACAGAGAGAGAAGAGTGATGAGTGATGAGTGAGAGAGACATAGAGAGAAGAGAGATGAATGAGAGAGACAGAGAGAGAGATAGAAAGAAAAAAGATGAGCGAGAGAGACAGAGAGAGATGAAAGATGAGAGAGATAGAGAAAAGAGAGATGAGCAAAAGAGACAGAGAGAGAAAAGAGATGAGAGAAGAGATAGATGAGTGAGAGACACACAGAGAGAGAGAGACAGACAGACAGACATACAGAAAAGAGTGATGAGTGAGAGAGAGAAAGAGAAGAGAGAGAGGAAGATGAAAAAATAGGTGAAAAGAGATAGACAAAGAGAGAGAGAGAAAAAAAAAAGAGCGAAAAGAGATAAACGAGAAAGAGAGTGAGAGAGATGAGCAAGAGAGCGAGAGAGATAGAGAGAAGAGAGATGGGCGAGAGACACAAAGAGAGAGAGAGAAAGAGACAGACAGAGAAGTGTGATGAGTGAGAGAGAGAAAGAGAAGAAAGACAGAGACAGAGACAGAGAGATAAGAAGATAAAAAAATGGGTGAAAAGAGAAATGTTCAAAAGAGTAAGACAATGTCGTTTTTTATTTTTTATTTTTGTGATACAAAAATACTGTTGCATTTATTTAAACCATTTTGTGACTATATATATATGAAGCCGTCTTAAAGCCACAATATATATATATATATTTATTTATTTATTTTTATTTTTTTTTGCAACGGTGCCTATTACAGTAACAAAAAACTTTTTTTTTTTTTTTTTTTTTTGCGACTGCAGCTGGTGCCGTCGCAAAAACTCTATTTTTTTGGGACAGCAATCTCTACCGTCGCAAATACTCTATTTTTTTTTTTGCGACAACAATTTCTGTCGTCGCAAATACTCTACTTTTTCGCGACAGCATTTTATATCGTCGCAAATACTCTATTTTTTGCAACGGCAAGTCGTGCCGTCTCAAAAAGTCACATTTTTTGCGACGGCAAGCTGTCCCGTCTCAAAAAGTCACATTTTTTGCGACGGCAAGTTGTGCCGTCGCAAAAAGTCATTTTTTGTGACAGCAAATGTGCCGTCGCAAAAAGTTTTGTCTCTTAAGCCCCCTTTTCTTGTAGTAAGTGTTGGTGAATATGAGGACTTCCTCTGTGGCCCTTGGATTTGAGAGAGATGGTGTTAGATCTGAGAGAGATCAACAAAATCGACATGAATGGAGATAGAGTGTGTCAACATTGATGAGTTCCAGAGCTATTGATGAATTCGTTGGTGTTGGTAAACATGAGAATTGTCTCTGTGACCGTTGGATTTGAGAGAGATGATGTTAGATCTGAGAGAGATCAAAAAAATTGACATGAATGAAGATGAGAGTGTCGACATTGACAACGATAAATTTGTTTAAATCAATGATAAACTAGTGACAAATTTGTTTAAACCAGTGATAAATTTATCATTGATGAATTTGTTAAAAAATTTACAAATAACAGACTTGATTTGAGAGAGAGAAGGGACATCACAACAAATTTATCACTGAATTAAGTAACAAATTTATCAAATCAGTTACACGTCTGTAGAAGATCAACACCACCTTTCAATGCCCTGATCGGACACTTTGCATCCCAAACCGGTGATGGAAGAAGATGGTTGCAGCGACAATGTCGAAGATGGTAGATTGGTAATGGAGGAAGATGGTAGCAATGACGATGTCGAAGTTGGTAGATCAATGATGGAGGATTACAGTGTTGAAGCTAACAGGTGAATAATGGGGGAGGAGTAACGGTGATGGCAGCGAAAGAGAAGGAGATGATGGTTGGTGATGAAGGGAGAGGACGAAATGGTGTGCCAGTGATAGAAATAGGGAGAGAGAGAGAGAGAGAGAAAGAGAGATGTGTTTGGGTTTAGGATAAAATCACTCAACTAAATGTAAAGGGTACAAATGGAAGATGGACTAAATTATTTTTGGTCAGGACTTCTTAGGAATTAAGTCCGGTCCAAAGGACTAGCCTATAACTCCCCCTACAATTAATCCAACTAACTAAGTGCCGCTTTGGGATTTTTTTTTTGGTTTGGATTTTTAGGAGTTTTTTTTGGTTAATGTGTTTGGAAAGTGACAAAAATCAATGTAACATTTGACTTTTATCATGCCATTTTTTTTTTTTTAATCTCAACTTAAGAGATTGTTTAGACTTAGTAGACTCATTTTCATTTTGGATCTAATTCTGATAATTTAAACTGTTTATTTTTTTAGATTCGTTGAGTAGCATATTCATGCAAAAAATAAGATGATTAAACATTGATAACTATATATTTGAACCATATTTATTTAAAAAAATAAATGATCAAAATAATTTAAAAAATAACTATTTTTTTTAATACAAATTTATTTAAATATATAATTATTAATGTCTAATTATCTTATTTTTTTATATAAATATTTACTTAACCAATTATAAAATATAAATAATTTAAATTATCAAACGAAACCGGTGATAAACCCTGTAAACCTTTCAAAATTCTGAGATGCAATAAATAATACATCCTAGTGAGTCTCGGACTCCAACCAACAACACTCCCCAAAGTCCACTGGAAAAGAATCCTCTCTTTATTTATTTATTTTTTGATTCATTCTTTTTTTAAGGCCAATTTTGGCTACTGCCAAAAAAGTGCACTTATTTCATCTTTTTATCTTTTTTGGGTTACATCAATCAACATCTCCTCTCTACTTTTTCTACACATAATACAAAAAAAGTCAAAAAGTGCACTTATTTAGTCTTCCCAAACTAGGCCTAATTTTTCACCCCTGAAGTATATTCGCTATGGGTTGTTAAGTCTCAACAATTAAGAAATAAATAAATAACTAATAAGTTGCCATTACTTTATTTATTTTACATATATATATATATTTATATATTTATTTAAATAGGCTTTTATAATAGAACCTGACTAAAAAGGAGTGGGTGGGCAAATGGAATTTAAGGATGAAACGTGGAATTAATCAAACCTAAAACAGACATGATTGTCTGAATTTTGGGAATTTAAACTAATCCCAAAAGATATTGCAATGCCAAAATCAATAATGAAGGCTGGTAGGTGGTTAGAGCCTTCCTGGGCTGGGTTTGGACGTGTTCGAGCCAGACCCATATTATACCGGATTCGTTTGGAATGTGGGTTGAGTTTTTAATTATTTTAATCTAAAACTATAAAGTTTCATTTGGGATAGATTTTTAATTTTTTTAACTTTTATGAGAGAAAAAATAAAATAATTATAAATTAGATGTGATATTTTATTTTATTGAATTAAAAAGTTTATTTTAACTTTTTGTAACTAAAATAATCCCCAACCCAATCCTTCTTCCCAAATGAATCCATAATAGCACTTGAAATGATTTCCAAAGCACAGCTCACGATTGGGTCTTACCTTGTTCTCAAGCTTGTTCGGAAACAATATAAAAATCCTAAATCCGTCTAACTAACCTAGATTCATTTGGAAGTGGATTGTTTTTTTGATTTTTTGATTTTTTAACTATTTTAGTTTAGAGTTAAAAAATTTTGTTTGGGAAAAGATTTTTGACTTTTTTGACTTTTTGTTAAAGAAAAAATATAATAATTATGGGCTGAATGTAATATTTTGTCTTATTAGACTAGAAAACCTATTTTATTTTTTTATGACTAAAATAGCTCCAAATCCAACCCAACTCAACCCAACCCAAGTTTCTAAACAAAGACATAATTTAACATCTTTTCATATTTTAAATAAAGAAAATATAATTAATTTAATCATTTAGGTGCGTGTTTAACTTGTTTAAAGCTAATAGTTCAAATTTTATAAGTAATTTTTTACTAATACATTAATTTAGGATTATAAAAATTAAAGTTAAATAATGTAAAACATATATATAAATTTTTATAAATACGAAAGAATATTGCATACTATAATTTGTGGTTGTGTCGGTTGAATTGGTCTAAAACTACTTTTTCATCCATATTATAATTGGGTTTAAAAATTTGTTTAACTCGATCATATGGAAAAGGAGGACTCCGCTCCTAATTGTAATCAAATTGCAAAAATAAATTAATGAAAAATAATAAAAGGCAAAAACAACTCTAAAATATTTTATGTACATGTTTGCGCAGTAGATTGAACCAAAGGCTCCGAAATGCTTGATCAACGATGGACAAATATCTCCTCTGTAGACTGTTAAATCAAATAAAATTAGAAAATTACTTAGCGCTGTAATAGTGAAATTTATAATTAATATTATTCTTTTAGGAGAAAATAAAATAAATGTTCAAAGATGAATGTTGTAATGTTACAAGGTAACCAAATAAGTTCTCCATTAAACAATAAGCCTCACAAGAAAAGTCTTATTAAGGTTCTATTTGATTAGCAGAATTAATATTGAGAGGATTAATAATTCATAAAATTAATGTAAGATTAATTATTTAATTGAATTAGTGGAATAAATAATTCCTTTCCGTCCTCGTTTATTTTATAATAAATATAGAAATATATAATTGCAAATATATATTTGTTTTACATTATTAGTTATAAGATTAAAATGGCCATCAATTTTATTAGATTAAATATTCATTGAAATATAATTTAAATAATAAAAATTACAATCAAACATTGAAATATAAATCTTATAAATTAATAATTTTAATCTTATACTCTATGATTATCTTTCAACTTGCAAATTAAAACATCGTTAATATTGTTTGGCAATAATTAATTGGCAAACACTGCATTACTTAAGTGAACAAGAAGACAATTATAACACTGGGTGTACGAGCACGAAATTATCTTCTCGTATAATCCTGTTCATCAAGTCTGCGCTCCTCCAAACGTCGTCGCCTTACTCCCTGAAAACACAAACGTGAGCTAGTCGGCGGGTGTGTGCCGGATACCTCTCCGATGCCTAAGTCAGAAAAATAGACAAATAGACGAAAGCTCTGTATATTCAGGAATCAAAGTTGTGTTACCTGTACATAGGTTATGTTGTGAGCCTAGGAATCACACTCCTGAAAGATAAAATTTATCCTCCAACACCCCCCTCACTGTTTAAACCAAATGAGATGCTTTTACCTCGGTGGGATGACAATATAACCGAGCTAACAATATCTCTTTATCATACTCAATCCAGCACCTTCACATGCAACACATAGCTCGGCTTTTGTTCACTTGCATCTTGGTTGCCTGCTGAGACCGAGCTAACTATAGTAAGTTTTGACCGAGCTAATAAGAGCAAGGTTCACTAGCAGAAGCCCAAATACCTCGGTTCCAAATACTATGACCGAGCTAATTACCACTCCGACCATGGTGACTGTAACCATATTTGGACCGAGCTAACTGTAAGGTCCTTTCACTCAGCCTTTTTTACCGCGGCCCACAGAACGGCCCATTACCACGCCTTGGCCTAGCTCGGCCCTAATGCACATAAAAAATCCCTCTCAATTGCCCCTTAATCTGTGTAGCATGATTGGAATTACCTGTTTCCAGCCGAGCTAAAACCTTAGACTTTCAACCGAGCTAAGTTATCATCGGGCTACCGATTGGTTCGGTCAAAAAAACGTCTTTTCAGTCGCTGTAAAACTGAATCGCTTACGATTCTCTTGGACACGTGGCAAGTCTTTATTGGTTAATTACAACTGCCATAGTTGTCCTTGTACCTCGCAAAATTTGAACAGTCCCGCCCAAACTTATGCCTTACACAAAACAAAACCCTATCTTACGAACAAAACATATCACTATTCATCTTCCCTCTCTCTTTCCCTTTGAGTCTTCATTTTTTCAACCCTAGCACCTGCCAAGCTTGTGTTTCTGCTGGTATTGTTTTCACCTTCGATTCCTTCATTTTGAAATGGTACGTGACTCAAATCTTTTTCTTTTTTGTTCATTTTGCATTGTATTGTAATACATAGCATAGTATATATGTTTCTCAAAAACACTTTCTTGTAGTTTCTATGGGAAATAACCACTTTGTTCCAAAACCCGTGTAATAGACCCACTGGATTCACAACCAATCTGAGAAATGATGCTTTTGATCCAAAATAATATTTCAACTGTACTAGGAACCTGTTTGTACTTAAGGTGTGCAGCCAGCCGAATTAGATTAAATTTCAATCGGTCTAAGAACCTTCTGTTTCACTTAGTCGAGCTAGGGAACTGTTTGTATTAGGTGTGCACACTACCGAACTAGAAAGCCTTAACCAATGACTGGGCTATCACTTGGGGCCAAACCAACTCTCTAACTTAGTCAAAACCGAACCAAGAATGTCGTACCCCAAGCTTCAACCGGGCTACGAACCTCTTGTTCCACTTAACCGAACTAAAGTCATTCGCTTCAACCGAGCTAAGAATGGATAGTATCCCACGTAGCCGAGCTAGGACTCCATTTATTTTGCCTTTGTTTCTTTTAGCACGATCTAACAATCTGTGCTTAACACTTTTCCTTTTCACTTTGCAGACTGGCTTAGGTTGGCCAGGCACTCCTTTGAACGCTCAATCGAGATACTCAATACCATCTCAACACCGAGCTAACTTATACATAACTTAAGTCCACATGGGCAAATATAGATTCCTAGTAAATTCACCAGGGGCTATTACCGAATTCCGCAAGGACTACAACATCCTTGATGACGTCCATCTTTCACTAGCCGAGCTAGACACAACTCCTTGGGAAAAACAGGGTTTCGTTCCCTTCACCGTCCTTTCCATTGTAGAAGCCGGGCTCCGCTTCCCCATTCAACCACTCCTTTGTGAATTCCTAAGGCAGACTAGAATATGCCCAACCCAACTCAGCACCAATTCTTACAGAATAATAAATGGCATTGCCGAGCTAAATCGCCGGCTTGGCCTCAACCTCGGTTTAGCCGAGCTATTTCACCAATATTCACTAGGCCAGAATGAAGACAGCTGGGTGTATTACTTAAGAATAAGACGCCGCCGAGAGAAAATAATAAAAAATACACCAGACAAAGATGTAAATGAAGATGATTTTTTCTGGGTCTCGGGAAACTTTGAAGACCAGGAGGCCCAGATCCCAGGTGACCGAATTAACTAGAATAAGGGAGTAGCTGGTATGAATACCTTGGTTTTAGCTTCGTGCGTTCTTTACTCTGTTTATTAGTTTTGCATTGTACTAACCATTGCTTTTTTCCTTATGCAGGCTTTGACTATCTAAAGTCCCAGTACAGTTGCCCCAATCTAGACGCACTCTGTGCCCCGCTGCGGTACCGCGATCGAGTTTGGGTCGAGCTACTTAACTTTGAACCGACATACAGATACAGTAGCAGAAGGAAGACCAGGGTGACAGATTTCCTTCTGGAACCCTCTCTAGAACCAGATCCAACACTACCTCAAATCAATTTGATCCAATTAACAGCGGAACAAGAAATGGCCAAGAAGAGAGTAGTTAGAGCCCTCATTACCGAAACAACTACATCAGCCATTGGGGACTAGACCGTGGTACAACAAATTGGCCAAACACAAGAGGCCGTGGTAGCCTTTCCAACAGCCCGACCATCGTCATCTCGGCCCCGTAAGCGCGCTCGCACCTCCATGACCGAGCAACGTCTTGTTGATGAAGACGATACCGAGCTCCCCCAATCCACCCGACCGAGCCCAGAACCAGAGCATTCTGATCGGGCTGGCTCTTCAAAGTGGGCGCCAAAGGTGACCTATAAGAATCGAGCCATAACGAACACAGATTTAGTGGTCGTAGAAAAAGACCATTCGCTAGCTTTTAACCTCGCCAAGAGCGTATACCTGCCAGCCGATATGGAGCATCATGACCATCTCATCGAGCTGAAGGCCATTCGGTCGGCAACAAAATCGATGGTGTTGGTAAGTTCTAATTTTGCTTGACCTTCTAATTTGTACATTTGTTAGCGCGGTTTTACTAATAACTGTTCTCCCTGCTTTGTAGGCCTTGCAAAAGAACCACTTCGCTCACAAGTGAGTTTTGGAGCTTCGTAAGACAGCTTGGCTGGCCGTGGCAGATGCCAACGCCAAGACAGCCGAGCTACAAGAGGCAAAGGAAAAAATGATCGAGCTTGAGTCTAAAGTAGCTCGACTTACCGGGCTAGTAAATACGGCGGAGGCGGATAAACAAAAGGCATTGGCCGAGCTGAAGGACCGCTATCTACGTGAGTTGGCTAAGGTCGAGAAGAAGAAGAACGCTAAGATAACCGAGCTTGAGAAGAAGATGGAGGACACGGAAGACCGCGGTTACAAGGAAGGCGAAGCCACATACGTCTTGCAGTGTGAAGCTGCCAAAGACATTTTCTTCAAGTGTGGGTGGAAGGCAGCCGTCCTTAAGCTCGGTCAAGGAGAATAAACCGAGGTATTCCAGAATCTCCCTCCTCACTTCATCTCAAACTATATGGCGGAGTATGCCAACGTTATTCAGCAAAAATTTCTTCAAGTTGAGGAAGAAGAAGAGGAGTCCCCTAAAACCCAACAATGCCCCAGTCGTCCCCAATGATCCCGTTGTTCAGTCAGCTCGGGTGGAGCCACCGGTGGAAGACTTGGTTGAAAATGTGACCGAGCTACCTGCTGAAACCGGGCTTCGAGTTGATCTGGATGCGGATCTTGACGACCTTTTTGCTTGATCCTGTATTTTCTTCTTCTTACTCTTGGAAAGAATATGTAACTGGGCTAAAGCCTCACTTCTTGTAACTTTGACTTGAATTTTGAATGAAACTCTTCTTCTTTTTGTTCGGTCTGTTCCATACCTGTATTTATTTTTCAACTGTAATTTGTATTCAGTTTTACCTTTTTCTGTTCTTGCCGAGATTCTTATCTCGGTCTTGGAACATTATAATCTGTTTGTTCAGACCTGCCGTGTTTCTTCAGCCGAGATCCTTATTTTGGCTGAAAGGTACCCAAAGTTAGTTATTCTAGCCAACCACTCTTCGACCTAAATCCTTATTTCAGCTGAAGAGTACTTAAAGTTAGTTATTCCAGCTAACCACTCTTCAGCCTAGATCCTTATCTCAGCTGAAGAGTACTTAAAGTTGGTTATTCCAGCCAACCTCTTCAGCCTAGATCCTGATCTCGGCTGAAGAGAGATAAGTGTTGGTTTTTCCAGCCAACCTCTTCAGTCTAGATCTTGATCTCGATTGAAGAGAGATAAGTGTTGGTTATTCCAGCCAACCTCTTCAACCTAGATCCTGATCTCGGTTGAAGAGAGCTCAGTGTTGGTTATTCCGGCCAACTCTGATTTCATTTCCCCTAGCTCACTAAAACTACTTTTACAGAAGAAAACAATTATGCTAAAAAGGAAACTACTTGTTTTATTGAAAAAAAAAAGAAAAACTACAAGTACGTTAAAGAAAAGCTAAATATAAAACAGTTTGAGATTGGCAGTATTCCATGGCCTGGGAATGGCCTTGCTGTCTCTATCTTCCAAGTGGTATGCCCATTTTCCTACTAATCCAACCACTTTGTAAGGTCCTTCCCAATTAGGCCCTAATTTGCCATCTCCGGGTACCAGAGTGTTTCCCATTACTTTGCGCAGCACCCAATCTCCAATCTTGAATTGCCTTGGATGTACTGTCTTGTTATATTTTCTAGATAACTCTTGCTGGTATGAGGCGATGTGAACCAGTACTCTTTCTCTTCTCTCTTTCGTAAGGTCGAGTTTCAAGGCTATGGCTTCTCCATTTAAATCTGGATCAAAATTTTCACTTCTAATAGTGGGAAGGCCAACTTCCAGTGGGATTACTGCTTTCGTGCCATAGGCCAAGGAAAAGGTGTTTCTCCAGTTAACCGCCGATGTGTGGTACGGTAAGCCCATAAAACACGAGGGAGCTCTTCAGCCCACTTGCCTTTTGCTTTCTCCAACCTTTTCTTCAATCCATCTAAGATGACTTTGTTTGATGTTTCTGTCTGGCCATTTGCTTGGGGGTATGCTGGTGTAGAGTTGTAGAATTCTATCTTGTACTTCTCACAAAAGCCTCTAAAAATTTTGCCATTGAGCTGCATGTCGTTGTCTGATATTAGAGCCTTGGGTATGCCGAACCGAGTGATGATATTCTGCCAGACGAACTTCTTCACATCTTTCTCTTTTTATTAAGGCGAGTGCTTTTGCTTCCACCCATTTGTAAAGTAGTCTGTTGCTGCGAGAAAGAACTTTCTGTTGTCGGGCGCCGTTGGAAGTGATCCTACTATGTCCAAGCCCCACATTGCGAAGGGCCATGGGCTAGTTAATGGTAGAAGCTCTCTAGCTGGTTGATGTATTTGGTGTGCGAACTTCTGACATTTCTCGCACTTCTTGACATACTTCTCTGAATCTGCTTGTATGTAACGCCACCAATATCCTTACGAAATTGCTCTGTAGGCCAATGATCTTCCCTATTGGTGGCTTCCGCATACGCCTTCGTGTATCTCGAACAAGAATGCCTCGACCTTGCTGGGATGGACACATTTCAAGTAAGATCCTGTGAAGGATTTTTTGTACAAGGTCATTGATGGGGAGAGCCAAAATCGCTGTGACTTTGCTCTGATCTTGTTGGCTTCTTTCTTCTCTTCAGGTAAGACGCCGTCTTTTAAGAATATTATAATGAGATCCATCCATGAAGGGCTTAGTTCGGCGCAACATACCTCAGTTACTTCGGGTTCTTCAATGCTTGGTCTTGGTAGGAAGTCGATCAGTAATGGATGTGGGATGGATGTATCTGTCATCGAAGCAAAGCCTGCTAGTTTGTCTGCTCTACTGTTTTCTTCCCGGCCGATCTGCTCTATTTGCACTACTTCGAATTTCATGACATCCCTTCTAACTAACTCTTGATATTTTGCCATCCTCCTATCTTTTGCTTCATAGTCACCTGAAATCTGGTTTACTACCAGTTGGGAGTCACTGTAAACCGTTAGCTCGGTGGCCTGCATGAAGAGTGTTGATTTTAGGCTTGCTAAGAGTGCTTCATACTCTGCCTCATTATTTGATGCTGAGAAGCCAAAGTTGATTGTTTGTTCTACTATTAGGCCATCTGGTGAGATGAGAACTATACCTAGTCTTGTACCATGCCTATTGGATGCTCTATCCACGAAGAGCTTCCACATCTCTCCAACGAATAGCCTCCAGCAAGTGGAGGGGTCGGATGATGTCTTGGGGTCATGAGTGTTGTTTTTTTCCAAGTCCCTAGCTGCTGTTGGGGTTTGCTTTTTATTATCTGATTGCCCCAAGTCTCCACTTGTCGATGAGTCCTTACTGGGAATGGCATGGTTTATTCCTTCCTCTTGATCTTCAAGCCTGTTTGGTTTGTAATGTGGCTGGGTATCCTGAATTAGGGGTTGCGCATTTCTTACGGCACTTTCCGTCCCCATTCCTGTCGTACCAGTCAAGTCAACTGGGCAGATGTGATGACTTCCCGGTGTGAACTCTGCTACAAAGTCTGCCAAAGTTTGGGCTTTTATTGCGGTTCTGGGTTGAAACTTGATATCGAACTGTCCTAGTTCCACCGCCAATTTCAAGATTCGTCAAGAAAAGTTCGCCCTCTCAAACAAGGCTTTTAAGGAAAAAGCAGTTAGGATGATTATGGTGTGAGCGTGGAAGTAATGTGACAGCTTCCTTGAGGCCATCATCAAGGCTAAGGCCAGTTTTTCCAATGGTAGGTACCTGGTTTCTGCGCCTAGCAAGGTTTTGCTAACATAAAAGATGGGCAGGTATTGGATTCCTTCTGCTCTGACCAACACTGCACTGACTGCGTGCTGTGATACTGCTAGGTACAAAAAGAGCTCTTCTCCAGGTACCGAGGTTACTAACAATGGGGGAGAAGACATGTACTATTTCAGGCTTTCTAGGGCGCGATCGCATTCTTCATCCCACTCAAATTTGGCCTTCAAAACTTAGAAAAATGGTCGACATCTGTCTGATGACCGACTTATGAACCGGTTGAGTGCGGCAGCTAGGCTAGTGAGATACTGTACCTCTTTTACTATGTTGGGCCTCTCTAGATCTTGGATTGCTTTGATCTGAGAAGGGTCTGCTTCTATACCTCGGTTGGTCACCAAAAAACCTAGGAATTTGCTTGAACCTACGCCGAATGCACATTTGGATGCATTTAGACGCAACTTATTCTTCTTCAAAATTTGGAACATCTCATCTAGGTCCCTAAGATGGTCCTTCTCATTCTTGCTTTTGACCACCATGTCATCTATGTAGGCTTCTATTGTTCTGCCTAACAGTGGTTCAAACATCTTGGTGACCATTCGTTGGAATGTTGCCCCTACGTTTTTTAGGCCGAAGGGCATGACCTTATAACAATATAATCCTCTAGGCGCTGTAAAGGATGTGGCCTCTTGGTCTGGTTCATACATAGCGATTTGATGTTAACCTCTATACGCATCAAGGAAGCTAAGTCGATTGTGCCCTGCCATCAAGTCTACCAGTTGGTCTATCCGTGGTAAGGGAAAGCTGTCATTTGGGCATGCTTTGTTGACTGTTTTGTAGTCTATGCAGACACGCCATTTTCTATTCTTCTTTGGCACTACTACGGTATTAGAGGTCCATATGGGATAGTGCACTTCTCTGATAGTTCCTACATCCATCCAGTTTCCTACTTCTTCCGCCACTATCTCGACATGGTGGAGTGTTGATCTGCGAGTGCGCTGTATAACTGGTCTAGCAGTTGGGTGGACGTTCAGTTGGTGACAAATGAAGTTTGGGTCAATGCCAGGCATGTCGTACAGTGTCTAGACAAACACTTTGATGTTAGAGGTTAAGAATTCCATGACCTCTATTCTCTCAGTGTTGGACGAAAACGAGCCGAGCAAAAAGAACTTTTCTGGGTCTTTTTCATCTATCCTTACCTGTACCAAGTCTTCCACTGCCTTCTGTTTAGCTGCCTTGCCCACATTCGCAAATAATTTATTGCTCTCAGGCTCTTCCACCATCTGTGCATATCCCTTTGCAGTGTGGCTGCCATTTACTGTGACGAAGCACTGTTTAGACATAATTTGGTCTCCAAAGAACTCTTCAATTACTCCGGCTTCGTTGGGGAACCGCAATACTTGATGGTAGGTTGACGCTACTGATCGCATGGCATGCAACCATGTTTTCCCCAAGATTATGTTGTAAGTGGAAGGGACTTTCAATACCCAGAATTCCACTTGTTCCGGGAGGATTATCTTGCCCACTGGTCACTCTGACATTGAGTTGAATCCGATTAGGGGAGATGTTGCGGGTGCCAGGTCTTTGTCCTCCAGTTTCAGTTGTTTGAAGGTTTCATAATACATTATCTCACATGAGCTTCCTTGGTCAATCAAAATCCGCTTGATGTTGAAATTCTTGACGCGTAGAGTGACAACCAGTGCATCATTGTAAGGGCAGTATATCCTTGGTAAATCTTTGTCTGAAAAAGATATGACATTTGTGGCCTCTGTTCTCCCCTTTTTGATGGTAGGTTATGCGCTTAATACCTCCCTTAAGTGCTCAACCTTTTTAATCATCCCCCTGAGTTCACATACTCGCTCAGGTTCAAATATCCCATGTCTTACGTTAATTATGCCTTGCAGTGGAGCGTCCACCAGCATCCCCTTTGGGTTGTTGTGGTTCTGGGGGCTGGTTGTGTCCCTCCTTCTATGTACTGGTCCAGGTGCCCAGCTGCCACTAACTCCTCCAAATGCTGCCTCAACGGCATGCAATTTTCAGTGCGGTGCCCCTTTTCATCATGGAAGGTGCACCGGGACCTCTCGCCATAGTCTTTTTGTGCTTCTCCCAACTTAGCTGGCCATCGGACGAAAGGTTCATTGCGTATCTCATTGAGAATTCGGTAGATTGGTTTTTTGAACATTGTGGTAATGGTAGTGCGAACTCTTAACTTCTTTTTTTCTGGGTCCTCTCTGTTGGCCCACCTGCCTCGCCCATTCCTATTAGGTTGCTCTACCGTGTTGACTTTTACAGTAGTCCTTTTATCTGGCATTGCTGTTGTACCAGATTTCGCTTTAATACGGGCGCTATCCTCCTCCACGCGAATATGTTGGTGCACTCTCTCCATTAAGGCCTCCATCGTGAGGAGTGGCGTCATAGTAATTGAATCCCTCAATTTGTTGCCGACTAGTAGGCCCCGTTTGTATTGTGCAATGGCAAGGTTCGTAGGGCAATCCCCAATCTGGTTGAAGGTTTCCCAGTAGGGACTGTTGTAGGACCTCAACGTCTCTTTTTCACCCATGTTAATGGAGAGGAGCTGGTCAATCTCTACTGGTGTCTTGGTGTTCGTCCTGAACCTAGTCATGAACGCCTTTGCCAATTGTGCCCAGGAGGCGATATTGCCTTATGGTAGCTTTTCGAACTAGATTAGACTTAGGTCACCAAGGCTGGATGGGAACAGGATACACATCAGGGCCACGTTCTGCCGGTAGATTGACATAACCTGGCGAAAGTGGCTTAAGTGCATGTAGGGATCTGTCTTCCCCTCATAAGTGGTAAATTTGGGCTGGTGGAAGCCTGAAGGTAGTGGCGCATTCTCAATTGCCGAAACGAACGGCGGGCTCTATAACCTTGCTAATGCTTTGTCTGTTGGTTCGTAAGCAAGGCGCGACATTGGCATTCCTATCTCGACACTCCCATGCGTCCGAGGTGCCAACCGCTGAAGGGCTGAAACTCTGCGCAGGTCGCATGCCTTGGTATCCTCCTTCCATCGTGCCCTTTCTTCAAGCACAGTTCGTAAGTCAAATGATCTAAGCAACTCTGTGTGCCTAGATGAAGTCTGGTGCGTGTGCGAGGGTCGACAGGTGCTTCTCTCAGTATATGACCTCTCAGTTCTCGTTCTCTCAAACCTGGAGTAACGAGTCCTTGAAGTCCTTAATTGAGTGTCGCCTGCTCTAAGGCTCCTACTTTCTGCTTGCGATGGTGTGGTACGCCTATCACGATCCTCTGAATGGTGAGAGGGCGAGTTGCCTTTGCGCCCCTCTCCTGTCGCCACCCCTTTTTATTTTATCTGGCGCTTAATTGACTCCATGTCCGCCGCCATCCTTTTTATTAACTCGTCTTGCTCCTTAACGCAATCTTCCAGAACTTGAGGGTCCATCCTTCGCCTTTGTCTTTCAGGACTTTGAGAGCGACAGGGGCTGTTAGCCCGCCTCCCCTTTGCATCCCTTCGGGAGTTCTGTCGCTAAGGTTCTAAATCCGCAATGGAAGGGATAGAAGGCAAACCTTCACGCCTCCCACCCCCCTCCGGGGTTTGCCCATCAATGGCTGATTGCGGCCAGTCTTCATTGTGCGCCATTACTTCCAACTAGAGATGAAAGCTTGATCAAGAGGTTTTGTTTGTTGTGGAATTCCCACAAACGGCGCCAATTGTACGAGCACGAAATTATCTTCTCGTATAATCCTGTTGATCAAGTCTGCGCTCCTCCAAACGTCGTCGCTTTACTCCCTGAAAACACAAACGTGAGCTAGTCGGCGGGTGTGTGCCAGATACCTCTCCGATGCCTAAGTCAGAAAAATAGACAAATAGACGAAAGCTCTATGTATTCGGGAATCAAAGTTGTGTTACCTGTACATAGGTTATGTTGTGAGCTTTTATAGTTTCCGTGTGGCACAATCATAGTAGGACTCTTATTCCTCCATGTAGAGTCCTCCTAGGAATCACACTTCTGAAAGATAATATTTATCCTCCAACACCCCCCTCACTGCTTAAACCAAGTGAAATAATTTTACCTCGGTGGGATAACAATATAACCGAGCTAACAATATCTCTTTGTCATACTCAATCCAGCACCTTCACATGCAACACATAGCTCGACTTTTGTTCACTTGCATCTTGGTTGCCTGCTGAGACCGAGCTAACTATAGTAAGTTTTGACCGAACTAACAAGAGTAAGGTTCACTAGCAGAAGCCCAAATACCTCGGTTCCAAATACTATGACCGAGCTAATTACCACTCCGACCGTGGTGACTGTTACCATATTTGGACCGAGCTAACTGTAAGATCCTTTCACTTAATCCTTTTTACCACAGCTTACAGAATAACTCATTACCACGCCTTGACATAACTGGATTCTAATGCACATAAAAACTCCATCCTACTGAGTTATTACATCAGCTTGGGAAAATTATGAAATAATTGGTCACTGTTACCGTTGACTAATCATGATTCCTGCGTCAGATTTTAAGATTGCAAATCTAGATTTTAAAACACTGGTAACAAAGGTTGAAACAAAAACAATTTTAAAATCAAAGAACAACGGTTATCATTTCTAAACAATTGGGATAATAACAAAAACACCGCCAGAGCCCACGAGGAACAATCTCTTAGGCCATACCAACCGAGACGATATACTGCCTCCCTAGGTTGAAACCTAGTAGGGCTCGGATTACATGGGACTAAAGCTGAAACTTCCTTGAGGAACCAATAGGAAATTAACAATAACAGTTATTTTAAAAAGTGGGTTAAAAGTCATTTTTTTAATTTTTAATCCACTTCTTTCTCTTATAAAAATGTAAAAAAAAAAAAAATCAAAAACACTCCAACATTCAAAAAAAAAAAAAAATAGATAGGAAAAAAAAAAATTGTGTAACTTGATTGAGAGTAGTATTCTTAGATATGCAGATGAATGTTAATGCGACCTTCTTCTTTTCAGTTCAGTAATTAGACTGAAGGATCTAATTAAGAGATTATATTGTGTTTAGTTGGTAGATTTGGAAAGGAATTTGAAAAGAAAAATAAAAAATGTAAATGAAATATAAATAAAATATACCTAAATTTTATTTAATTTTACACACATTTTCCTTTTCTTTTTCTAAATATCTCTTCAAACTCCCAATCAAACACAGTATAAATAAATTATTTTAGAGTTGCTAAGCAGATAATCCAAAAAAAAAAAAGTTAGGTTGATTGAAAAACGTAATCATATAATTAGATCGTATTTGTCTTAAAAATATTGACGGTCTATTTCTACAATAAATTGTCCATTTAAAAAAAAAAAAAAACAAATATGGTCCAACTATATGCATATCAATACTTGATGGATATTGCTATACAAATCTAAAAATTAGATCAAAATTTTAACTCAATGATATGACAATCAATTAAGATATCTAAAGTAACACTCTTTCTTATCTTTTTAAATATCAATCAATCATATCATTTACACATTATTAAGTCCAAAAAATAAATTGAAGAAGTGAATTTCTATATCATTTTTCATATTTAATCAACCTGATTTTTTAAATTTAATTGAAAGGCATCAAAAGATGAATAGTTTATTTAACTCATTCAAATATACGAAGCCTGGGCCCACAACTCTTTCAACTAAATCGTTCCGTGTAATTACTAGTTTGGAGGGAAGCCTCATGCAATGCTAAAAATATGTTGGTCTGGAGCTGTTTAGTGTAATTTTTATCAACTGTCAATTGTTTTTATTATTTTATCTTTACAAGATTATTTGGTATAATTTTTATTTATAATATATTAAACAAAAATAATTTAAATAAGTTTAAAAAACTGATTATTTGATAGTTGGAGGAGTAGTGCTTTCGACCCTTTTTTTCTCATTTGCACCAAACATACTATATATATTTATTTTTGAAAATTAATTTTCATAATTGATTCACTCATTTCCCTGTCATTGTGTTCTTACCATTTCTGCAACAACGTAAACTTCAAATGCTGTGATCATTGTGATACTCAACCACTTTAATACAACGTCCACATTGGATAATTTGTACTTTTTTGAATAATGTTTCTGCTCTCCCCGTGCTTTTCAAATATTATTTTTCATATACTACCAAATGGGTTCAAATATAGTTTAATTTAAACTGTACCAGCTAATAAAAATAATAAAAATCAAGCAAGTTGATAGAGAATAAAAAGATAGTTGTGTGACAGACTAATTTAGTATTAATATTATATAATTTACATGAAAGCAGTGTTTATGGTAAGACAATTACAATGATATTTATAAGAGTGAAGATGAGATTGAATCTCAACATCACATGCTAATTTAAGTCAATTTTTATGCCACCCCACCACTCTTATTTTATCACATTTTGATTAATTTTTTGTTTTGAAATCGATCACCGGCTGTCCATAAATATGGTGGTATGTTAACCGGGTTTTTTGAGAAAGTGAAGATGGAGGGAGAGAGAAACATGGCTGAGAATGAGAATGGGGAGGAAGAGAGTAGAGAGAGTCAGAAGAGAGAGATGAAGAAGAAGCAGAAGAAGAAGAAGAGGCAGCTTGGAGGGATTAAAACACTTCCATTCATCTTTGGTGAGTTTTGCTTTGCATCTTTATTTTTTGTTGCTTAAACTTGTTTTTTTGTTGTTGTTTTCTCTCTTGCTATTTAATACAAATAAACATGAGTTGTTTTGATTTGGTGAAACACTGCAAACTCAATGCTTGACTTGGTGAATATAGATGTATAGGAATACAAAATCAATCACAAAATTAGACATAACCCTGTTATATGAAGTGAGTTCCACACTCATATGAAATTAACGTATTAACTCCAAAGAGTAGTGGATAAAAAAAAAAAAAAAAAAAAAAACCTCAAAGGAGATATGTTTGTTACTTCAACTTTGTTATAAATGGACTTGGCAAAAAAGCTTACTATAAATGTATTTATAATTATTGACCATCATAATTCTGTCTGTTTTTAGTTGATGGTTTTATATAAATTCTTGTTTTGACTAGGGTCACATATCTTGTATATCATATGCAAATTTGGTCCAAATTAATATTAGGTATATTTAATTATGGGTTATTGTGGCGATGGATTAATAAATTGTCAAAAAATAATGTTAGTTTATGATGTTTAGTTAAGTCGATCATGTTTTCAACTAATGTTGACATATCAAGTTTCCAATTTAGATTTAATTTTTTTTTAAATCTAACAAATGAAATAAATTATAATGAAATGACCACAATCACTCAATCTACACGTTCTAATCATATCGTCCCATTTTCAAACGGTAGAATCTTAGTTGGTTAGTAAGTTAGACTACAATGAAATCACAAGAAGTTAGCTTAGTAGATGCAGCTAGGGGTCTTAGGGTGTACTTCCTCCAGATTTCAAGTTTAATTCTCATTAAGTGCAATCAACTCCTTGAGGCCATGCCTGCAGGCTCTGCTCGAGATTTATCCGATCTATATGGAGAGGACATTTTGCTTGAGTCTCGAGATTAGTCGAGGTGCGCGTAAACTGACCCGAACACTTGAACATACAAAAAAAAGTTAGACTACAATGGAAGGGTTGCATCACTCCATCAATTTGAATCCTGAACCTTTGGCTTACTGAAGGTCCCAAAGAACAATTATATGGAGTACTAGGCTAATTGTCCTGTCATAATCAAATGAGTTGTGTTAAATAAAGTAATTATATTTACATAACAAAGTTAATTAGACATTTTTGCATTGAAATTTTTTCTCATACAATTGACCTCTGGCTAGATAGTCTTTGATAAGTCGTCAACTAGTAACTTATTTAGAGCAATGATACATTCTTCTAATTTTAGAACTGTAATTGAGTTCTAATGATGTGACAAAGATTAAAAATAATAAAAATAAATAAAATCAGGGCCAAAACATCACATCATAATAGGGTCCACTCTCATTAGAACTCATTTATTAGAGTTTTCAATTATTTTTCATTTATTTATTACTTTTAAATGGAAACATGCTTCCTTGGCATCATTTTAAGAATTGTTTTACCTTTTCAACATCAAAAAAAAAGCTGTAAAGAACTTTGGAACGTGTTTCAAGATCTGTTTTAGAGTAAAAAAAAAAAAATTGTGCAAAATATTCCATTTTGCAACAACTTTTTATTTTCTTGTTTTAAATAAAATCCATTTCTAGGAACTTATTAGTCTGAAAATGTTGGAATTTTCTCCATTTCTCTCTTCCAATCAATTCATAAATTTAAAATTCAAATGCAATATCAAGAAAGTAGAATTAATTTCAATATTACTTTTCAAGCTTTCCATATTTTTCGTCTTAGAATTTGAGGGGCTCGTGGAGCTCATTATAGATCCCGTTTTGATAATTCGAATGATTCATTTTGTAATACTCTTCATAAATATAACCCATGAAAAAATTAAATCAATCTGCTAATCGTGACATTTTTATAGTATTTGCTTCCAAAAGAGAGAACTCGATTACTCAAGTAGAGTTTAACAATTTGTTTTTTAACTGTTTTTTTTATAGTAATTTAAAAAAAAAAAGTTTTATACTCTTAGATTGTATCAAACTAGATGGACTAAAAAAGTAAATAATAATAATAATAATAATAATTTGAAAAAATTCAACTAAAGACTAAAATACTAAAAAAGTCAAAAAAATTAATTGAACTTAAAAAAAAATCAATTTTTATTTTTTAGATCTTTCTAAATTAGACAGATCTAAAAACTATTTTTTTTTTTTGGACAAAAATATTATAAAAATTATGACTTTTTAACTTTTATCAAATTGTCCTTGTGTAACTATCTAATTACTAATTTCAAATTTTATAGCCTATGTGTGACATTATGTGAGTTAGCTAGCTTTGCTATTTTGAATTGACAATATGTGAGAGTGTGAATTTTGGCAGCAAATGAAGTCATTGAAAGATTTGCAACAACTGGTTTTCATAGCAACATGATAACATACCTAACACTGAAGCTCAACTTGCCACTGGTGAAGGCTTCCAACATCCTCACAAACTTTAATGGCACTGCCGGTTTTGCTCCGTTGATCGGCGCTCTCATCGCGGACTCCTTTTCTGGTCGATTTTGGATGATAATCTTCGGTTCCACTATCTATCAATTGGTATCTCTCGCTCCCCCTTCACTTTCTCTCTGTTTTGTGGTGTCGGAGTGTCTGTATGATAATTTTAAATATCATCTGTTATATATTTTATCATTTATTATGTATCGAGATTTTAAACTTTTCTATACTATTATCTTGGCTGATATTGTCTGATTTATGACTGTATATCACCATGGTTTGCGCCAATTGAGTGTCAACAAAATTTCCTCTTTTTCGATTATAAAAATTATTTTAAGAAAATTGTGATCCCTGTAATTTATCTCATTTTATTAATTTAGTCATTGCAATTTTAATTGTATTAATTTTATTTTTTAATTTTCACATTATGTTCGATTTTGTTCAAATGATCACATCCGTTAAGGAAAAATGACAGGGAAAAAAAAATCCATTTAAAGGTGAAATTGATAAGGATCAATTTAAATTAATAGACAAATTATAAAGATTACAAGAACAAATTGAATTTCAACAAAAAAAAAAAAAAAAAAAAAAAAAATCCATTACTCAACTGCACAAAGTACTGTTTGCTTGAAGAGGAAAACAGAGACAGGAGTCTCCAACAATTGATCATAACTATAATTCTAAAAATGAGAAAAGTTAGGTATCATGAAATTTTTTTCATTAAAATGATTATGAAAGATTTATGATTCTTGGATTATCTTGATTAGTGTGCGGTGCTTTGTTTTAAGTATAATCCAAGAATCACAAGCTCTCTTTCGTAACTTTTACCACAAACATGCCTCTTATGATATACCGCTTTAATTTTGGGATAGGGATTGGTGAGCATAATCTTATCAGCAGTCCTACCGGGGCTCCGACCACCACCATGCCCTACCCAAGTGAACTGCAAGGAAGCCTCTCCCTCTCAGATATGGATCCTCTACCTTGCTCTCCTCCTCACCTCCCTCGGGTTGGGTGGCATTAGGCCCTGTGTGGTCACCTTTGCTGCAGATCAAGTCGGCATGACTAAAGCAGAAACCGAGTCTCGGAGCTGGAATTTCTTCAACTGGTACTATTTCTTCTTAGAAATAGCATCACTCTCTGCTCTCACAATCCTTGTCTATATTCAAGACAATGTGGGTTGGGGTTGGGGTCTTGGAATTCCTACCATTGCCATGTTTGTGTCCATAGTAGTGTTTGTTTCAGGGTCTGCATTGTATAAGAAAGAGAAACCAGAAGGAAGTCCGCTGCTTAGATTGGCTCAGGTTGTTGTTGCTGCTGTACGTAAGAGGAAAGAAGTTGCACCGGCAGACCCGGGCCTCTTGTATGATAATAAAAAGCTCGATGCCGCTCTTTCTTTCAATGGAAGGCTTCTACACTCCAACAACCTCAAGTAAGTTGTTGCTGTTACTGCATTTTTCTGACATAATTTTTTTTTGCATTTTTCTTTTTATCTCTATTATGGCTTTAAATATTAATCAATATATATTGCATTGACTGGTATGTATCAAGTTTTTTCTTTACAATACAGTTATAGCCAATAGATTGGTAGAAATGAAAATCACATTCATATATGTCGGTTTTAGATAAGTATTGGTACACCCAAACTAGCATATATGTTTATTTAGGTCTTTTATACATACGTGCGATGATGCACGGGTACGGGTACGGGTACGGGTACGGGTACAGATATGAGTACGAGTACGATACAGGTAGGTTGATACAATAAAATTTAAAAAAAAGCAAAGTACAAGTAAGACTTGTTACACTTGTAAAAAAATATTTATTTTTAATTTAGAGCAATGTAAAAATTAATTAAATGGTTTAATTTGTAAAGATTTAACCTACAATTAACATTTAATGCCAAAAGTAAATGTATAAATCAAAATTAAATGTCAATATATTAAATAACTTACAAACTGTAGTTTAATTTTAAAAACATGATAAGTATAAAACTAAAAATAAAAAAGAAGTCTAGTAAAATGAATTTCATCTCTGTAGTAGAAGAAAATATTGTTTCAATTGAGATATGGTGCGACTTGTATATATAGTAAGTACGTCTAGGTAAACCAAAAGTTAAGAAGAAAAAATGTAAGTATTTGTTTCGTATACTCAGAATATATGTAGAAGTACCATACGTCGGTAAATATCTGATATAAATACAATATATTTTTCAAAATACCCATATTTCATAGCGTATGTGTCAGTTAGTGGGATGAGTTGGATAAAGTGATTACAATTACATGGTGGGGTTTACTTTCGCATGTGATATATTATAATTGAATGGTTATATAGGATGTGTCAATGATGATATGATACATTAAATTTTTATTTACAAAGTAGGCCCTGCCCCTGCCCGCCCTGTTGTCAGTCCTAGGTTGCAGGCTGTGACCAAAGCTGTGGATAGTAGCAGAGGTTGGGGCATGGTTAGAGTTTGAACACCAATTGGTTGGTGGTCAAGTGGTGATTGGAGCTTGACTTGGTAGGAAGGACTACGGTTTGATTTCCCGCATCACCAATTGGGAGGGGCTTTGAGTCTAATCATCCAAAACTACGCCCCGAATCCGGATTAGTCGGCCCGAAGGGTCGGATACCGGATGGCTGGACCAAAAAAAAAAAAAAAAAAGAGTTTGAACGGTCAAGAATACAGGCAGAATTGAAATTTCATGATACGATAAAATTGTAATAATTTTTTAAATATATATTTTTATATTGTAATAATTATTGACAGCACTGCTATAAAATCACCGAAATTACATTGCAGATGGCTTGACAAAGCTGCTGTAATAACAGACTCTGATGAAACACACCCCACCAACCCACCAAATCTATGGAGGCTATCCACAGTCCACCGAGTCGAAGAACTCAAATCCATAGTCCGAATGTTACCTATCTGGTCTGCTGGAATCCTAGCCATCACTGCATATTCCCATTCAGACAGTTTCAGCATCCAACAAGCTCGCACAATGGACCGTTTCCTCTCTCCCACCTTCCAAATCCCTCCTGCCACCATGGCCATCTTCGAAAACCTCACTGTAATGGTCGGCCTTCTCTTATACGAGCGACTCTTCGTCCCCTTCGCTCGTCGTTTCACCAAAAACCCCGCAGGCATCACCTGCCTTCAAAGAATGGGAATAGGCTTCGCAATCAACAGTTTGGGTACTCTCGTTGCAGCTGTAGTCGAGGTGAAGCGAAAACACGTGGCAGCAAAACACAACTTACT
This sequence comes from Camellia sinensis, assembly GCF_055761805.1. Classification (NCBI taxonomy): domain Eukaryota; kingdom Viridiplantae; phylum Streptophyta; class Magnoliopsida; order Ericales; family Theaceae; genus Camellia; species Camellia sinensis. Next base: position 23,552,564 of record NC_138970.1, on the reverse strand, counting down.
CGACATACCAACCGCGACCATACCCATGAGTGTTTTTTGGTTGATTCCTCAATATTCGATTCACGGGATCGCTATGGTTTTTGTCCCCGTTGGACGAATGGAGTTTTTCTACGATCAGTCGCCAGAGAGCATGAGAAGCACCGCTGCATCGTTCTTTTGGATAGCGAATGCTATTGGGAGCTACATTGGTACAATGATGGTTTCATTGATTCACAAGTACACAGGAAGTAAGAGGAATTGGGTACCGGATTGGAACCTCAATCGGGGAAGATTGGAGTACTACTACTTGTTTGTATCTGGATTGCAAGTGGTTAATCTGATATACTATTTGATATGCACCAGGTTCTATACTTACAAGGCTTTGGAAGAGGTGAGTGATGAAGATGGGAATGATGGAGATGTAGAGTTGGCCACAGAGAATATTGGACCTAAGCCAGTGGGTGAAGCTAATGGTAATGGGGAAGCAAAGAAGTAGTGAGAAAGCTTGGTTGGATTGTTTGTGAGAATAATTGTTGGTGATGTTGAGATTTTAAATAGAAATTTATCAAGAAAATTATTGTGTGATTCAGATTCATCTAAAATATAAATCTAGATATAGTGATTGAATTTTAGCCACACTTTAATATTCGGGATAAATTAATATTGTCAAAATTTCTAGGGATCTAGCTTTAGTGTTAGAATTTGGATGCAATGTATGTAAAAAAAATTAGAGAAATGTTAGAGAAATGTTGAAATTAGTGTGTGGTGCTTTATTGTAAGTGTAATCTAAAGGTCATAAATCTTTCATGACCATTTTCATGAAAGTCTTTTCATGATACCTAGCATTGCTGAAAAAATTATGATGGTCGTGAAGATGCGGTAACTATTGTCATTTAACCTTTAAATTAATGCATCTTTAGTGTTGCATGACCAGTGATGGTCGACAAGAAGTCCACTACAAAAAGAGTTGGAGCTTTGGTTTAGTTTTCAAAAATATTTGTGACGTTTTTTATTTTTAATATTTTTAATTGTTTTTTGTGAATTTTTTTTCTTAATTTAAATTTAATTTTTTTATTTTTTTAGATATTCTCAATCTACATTCACCTAAAAAATAAAATATTTATGAAAAAAATTTGAAACAAGTTCACTAAATACAAACAGGTATGAAAATGTGCTGATTTTTTTTTTTGCTTTTCCAGATTTTTTATAAATATTTTATTTTTTAAGTATATATAGATTTAGTGCATTAAAAAAGTTTAAAATAAAAATTAACTAAGACATAATTTATTTATTTTTTTTACTAAAAATAAATAAAAAAAATACACCCAAAAAATTCCATAACTTGATGAGGATTCTCTTAAATTAAAATTTTGAACTTGACCGTTATGTTAGGGCCCATGGGGTTCAGCACATGTTCTATTTTGATAATCTAAATTATTCATTTTGTAGGATTCTTTGTATATATTATCCCTGAAAAAAAATCAAGTCTCATAACATTTTTATATTATTGCGTTTATCTCCAAAAAAAAAATAAATGGCATATTTTTAAAAATGTATTTGTCGTTATTTTTTTGAAAAAAAAAAACACTATAAAATAAAACTACTATAATTATCGGATATTTTTTTTGATCAGCAAAAAACCTTTATTGATGAGAAAATATACATTTTATATGAGATTATATCAATAAAGAAGTAGAAGTGCAAATAGCATCACAACGAATTACCCCAATCCCAACTAGGTTGGCACCAAGGAGCACGCCCAATCATCTGCCAGTACAACCATAAAAAGTTGGTGAGGAACCAACACAACACGAATGAGAAAGAAAAAAAAAACCACACAGCAGCCACAAACACGCCACACCAAACTCAACTGCAATCTGCAAACCAGAGCTGGCCTACAAGAAGTACTTCACTTGTTGCATGTTATACACAATATCATTCACAGAGTAATTGAAAGAGGGGGAAGAAGATCTGATCCATAATGCAATCCTAATCTTGATAGCATCACACAACTTTTCAAAGTCCACCTATGAGCCATTAAAGATACTGTCATTACGCTGCCTCCAAATGGACCAGAGTACTACCAACGGAATAATGTTTCAGGCACCATTTCCTATTTTTTGAGTATTGTACCAGCCCACCAAAGAAAAAGGCTATTCACAGACCCAAGTATTGCCCATTTTACTCGCCACCAATCCAAAGCTCCAAGTAAAATGGCAGAAGAGAAGCACATGATTGACAGTCTCCAAATCATTATTACAGAAGTTACAATTCATTTTTGACCGACTACTAAGAACCCCAAGCCTTTGAAGAAAGTAGAATGTCTTAATCATCGCTTTCCATGATAACCAACCAAAAAACTGAACCCTTGGTGGAGCTACATTCTTCCAAATGAACCCAGCTACTTTGCTAATATCCTTAGAAGATAAAATATTCCAATTATAAGCAGAGGCACAATGAAAAAACCAAATTTATCTGTATTCCATCTAATACTGTCCAACCTACCAAGCCTAAGCACTGGTTCATTGAGTAAAAACAGATTCAACCTCTCTAACTCCTCCATTTCCCACTGAAACAAAACTCTTCTGAAGTTGAACCTCCACCCTTAAATATCAATTCCCCTGCTCCTTACCTCTGCCACAGTCTCAGTTTTGTCCAGAGACACATAATATAATATGGAAAATTCATCTTTTAAGCAAGTATTTCCAACCCAAGTGTCAGTCCAGAACTTTGTTCTCTTGTCATCACCAATATTCATAACTATGTTATGCTTAAAGAAATCCACGAGCTTAGGACACAAGCCAGTGACACCCACTATATCTCTCTAGATCATAGATAGCTTGTTATTTTCAATAGATAAAGGCCACCATCCTCTTCCAACCTCAGGGTATTTACTGCATATCACTTGTTTCCAAAGAGCATTATCTTCAGTGCCAAATCTCCACTACCATTTCAACAAAAGACAGTTATTCCAAAGTCTAACCTTTCCAATTTCTAAACTCCCTTGACTTTTACCTTGAGTGATCTCCCCCTATTTAACCAAGTGAATTTTCCTCCTAAGCTCATCACCTCCCCATAAGAATCTAGATTGATTTTTTTCAAACTCTTTTGCAACCCCTTCTAGCATCTTAAATAAAGATAAGTAATATTCTGGTAAAGAAGATAATATAGACTTAATGAATGTCAGCCTACCTGCAAATGATAAGAATCTCCTCTTCCAATAAGCCAATTTTTGTTTACATTTATCAAGCACTGGTTGCCAAGTCCTTTTTCTCCTTGGATTAGCTCCCAAAGGCAAACCCAAATATTTGAGTGGCAATCTTTGATGCAAACAATTCAATTTAGCAGCAAGTTCTTCACGAAAATCATCATTGATCCCAACCCCACTGACCACACTCTTATGGTAGTTACTCTTTAGCCTTGACAATATTTCAAAACATCTCAAAATCCTTTTGATGGCGACAACATCCTCCTAATTAGCTTCACAAACCAATATTGTGTCATCGACAAATTGCAAGTGGGTTATCTTTATACCATTGGATCCAACAATAGCCCCTTTAATCAACCCCATTTGTAAAGCTCTACCCAACAAGATGTTTAAACCCTCAACCATAATGTTAAAGAGGAATAATGATAATAGGTCACCCTGTCTAAGCCCTTTCTGAGGTTTGAACTCAGTTGTTGGTGATCTATTAACCAAAATAGAGATATGGGCTAAAGATACACATTTTTTCATCCAACGGATCCATTTAGAGCCAAACCAAAAATTTGAAAACATAGAGAAAAGGAACCCTCAATTAATTGAGTAATAGGCTTTCTCAAAATCAAGTTTTAAGACAATACACTTTATCTTGTTCTTCTTCCACCCATCAATAATTTCATTGGCAATCAAGACTGTCCAATATATTTCTTCCCCCAATGAATGTTGATTGAGACTCGCTAATAATCATGGGCATCACTTGCTTGATCCTATTTGATAATACCTTTGCAAGAATTTTATACAGAGAGCCTATGAGACTAATAGGCATATATTCATTAAGGCAAGAAGGATTATCATTTTTAGGAATCAAAGTAACAAAAGAACTATTAACTCCATGAGCCAGTTTAGAATTTTGATGAAACTCCTTCATCAATTGAAACACATTACCCTTAAGTAACTGTCAACACTTTTGGAAAATCAACAGATTAAAGCCATCAAGCCCAGGAGCCTTATTCCCATCGTAGGTTTTGATTGCTGCTACGATTTCTACTTCTGAGAACTCAGTTTCTAAAGCATCCCTAATCGCATCACCCCCAATAGACTTAAAAGAACCAGATAAGGTTGGCCTTCTGAACCATGTTTCAGTGAACTGGTTCCTAAAATGCTGAAAAACTTTAGTCCTTATTTCTTCAGGATCTTCCTTGATAACCCCATTAACATTTAATGAGCACAATGCATTTCTAATATTCTTGGAGGCAACCATAATATGGAAAAACTTTGTGTTTTTATCACCTTTTAATGCCCAATTAGCTCTAGATTTCTGTAACCAAACCCATTCCACCATTTTGGTCAACTTCCAAGCTTCCCCTTTTGCCTCCCTTCTTCTGTCAAGTTTTGTTGCAGTTAATGGTCTTTTTTCAGCTACCAAGTTAAGCAAATGCAGTTCCTACTCCAGAAGCTTGAGTTTAAAATCCACATTTCCAAAAACTTCAATATTCCATTGTTTGAGAGCTAATTTAAGTGCTTTGAGCTTCCTTAAACACTTAAAACCAGCCTAACCCTACACAATGGTTTCAGCCCAAGTACTCTCCACCAAGGATTTGAATTTAGGATGTAAGGACCAAGCATTTAGAAATCTAAATGGCTATGGACCCCAATCTCGATAATCTTTCATAAGTAAAATAGGACAGTGATCTAACAACCTCCTAGGTAAGCCCCAAAGCTTGAAATTGAAATTTTGCACCCATTCTGGACTTAACAAAAACCTATCAATCCTGCTTCACCTTTCCTCTTCTTGGCAGTTACACCAAGTGAATTTTCTCCCCATCATGTGGATGTCACACACTTTCAAATTGTCAATTAAATCATTAAAGTCACGCATGCCCCTATCTCTCCTATAGTAGCCATTCCTTTCAGAAATATGCATAATTTCATTAAAATAACCCCCAAACACCAAGGTTTATCATACAGAGGTTTTAGTCTAGTTAAAATAGTCCACACCTTCCTTCTATTTGTACTACCATTCGGGGCATAGATATTAACAATAACACAATCAAAAACTACAAAAGAGAGTACCTGACAAAATGATGAAATTTTGGAAACAGCAACAATCCAACAATTGACACACACAAAAGGCTCTATAAAATGAATGGATCGAGTGGGCCTTAACATGAAGATCAAGTTCAAATTAAGTCCAATCTATTTTTAAAACCTAAATTATTAATGGATCTAGTGGGCCTTAACATGAAGATTAAGTTCAAATTAAGTCTAATCTATTTTTAAAGGGATTTTTGGTGAAAAGCCCTTTCCATGGGGCCTCTTTTGTCTGAAGCCCATGGATGAAAACAATGGCCCCAAAAGCCCCTCAATTAAAAAAATAAGATGAATTGACTGAAATGCCCATCCATATAAGTGGGGAAATATGAAACAATTGCACCGTTTCTCTCCCCTCCCTCTGTTTCATCGATTGAAAACCCTCTTCTCCTTTGAATATCATCATTCTAAAACCCTAGCAACGATTGAAACCCTTCTCTGAGTCTCATTACTCTCGCTCTCTGGAGCTACTTCGTTACAGTTTCGTCGATTGAAACCCTAGCAACGTTACAGGTTCGTCGCTTGCGCTCGAATCGAACTCGGCATTAGGCTTTACTCTCTCTCTTAAACCCTTCTCTGAGTCTCATTACTCTCGCTTTTTGGAGCTACTTCGCTAAAGTTTCGTCAATTGAAACCCTAGCAACGTTACAAGTTCCTCGCTTGCGCTCGAATCAAACTCGGCATTATGCTTTACTCTCTCTCTTGGACACACATTTTACAGGTGATTTTTTTCTCTTTCTGCTAGTTTTTCGATATTATGAAGTTTGTTTAGGTTTGTTTTCATTTTGGGAGTGCTGTATGAAATTACGTTGGGTGAGTAGAATTTGGGATTTTTGGTTGCACTAAGGTTCATCTGTTCTAAAATTTTTATCACTATCTTAAAATACTATAAATTACTAAATCACGTGAGATTGTTAAGGTTTAAAAATTTTGAAAACTAATTTAGGTATTTCGGAATTACAGAGTAAAATTTTACTTTAACTCTAGCCTTTGCTCATTACGCTTTGATTTCTGTAGTGTTTTGGTCCTACAATTTCAATGCTTTTAAATTCACTTGTTTCATGAATTTTTCAGAGTAAAATTTTACTTCCAACCAGAGTAAAATTTTACTTATAATGAGAGTAAAACTTTACTTATTACAGAGTAAAATTTTACTTTAACTCTAGCCTTTGCTTATTACGCTTTGATTTCTGTAGTGTTTTGGTCCTGCCATTTCAATGCTTTCAAATTCACTTGCTTATAGTGAGAGTAAAATTTTACTTATTACAGAATAAAATTTTACTTTAACTCTAGTCTTTGCTCATTACGCTTTAATTCACTTGCTTCATGAATTTTTCAGAGTAAAATTTTACTTTCAACCAGAGTAAAATTTTACTTATAATGAGAGTAAAATTTTACTTATTACAAAGTAAAGTTTTACTTTAACTCTAGCCTTTGCTCATTACGCTTTGATTTCTGTAGTATTTTGGTCCTGTCATTTCAATGCTTTCAAATTCACTTGCTTATAATGAGAGTAAAATTTTACTTTAATTCTAACCTTTGCTCATTACGCTTTGATTTTTGTAGTGTTTTGGTCCTGCCATTTCAATGCTTTCAAATTCACTTGATTATAATGAAAGTAAAATTTTACTTAAGTCTAGCCTTTGCTCATTATGCTTTGATTTCTGTAGTGTTTTGGTCCTGCAATTTCAATGCTTTCAAATTTAGTTGCTTCATGAATTTTTCAGAGTAAAATTTTACTTCCAATCAGAGTAAAATTTTACTGTCAAACAGAGTAAAATTTTACTGTCTCATTACCATGCTTATGCATTTTGTTTATTGCTTATTTGTTTTGTCACATTGTTGTTTAAAGTAAAATGTTACACTGTTGGTATAGAGAAACTTTTTGGTGTTTTAAAATAGCTGTTACAAGAAGCAAATGTGGTGATGATGATGATGATGATTTTGAAGTTCCACCAACGTTTATACAAAATAAGAAAGTCCCTAAAAAAAGGAGCAAAAGTAGTAAAGAAAGTCCTTCGAAGTTGAATATTGTACATGAAGTATGGGAGAGGGAGAACTATATGAAACAATATAGGTCAAATATTGTTTCATTGATAAACGTAATGCGAGACACAAGGTTCAATAAAAGACACATTACTGTTCTTGAGAGAACACCTTTGGGATGTTGTTTAAATGTTTTTGGAAGAAAGATGATGTGGTGTTAAAGAAGTTCAAGAAAGTTGACGGTAATGTGATGGATGTGATCAAATTTTATGACTTTCATGCAAAGGGATTTAAGCTTAGGGGGAAAACATGTGACATACGGGACAGTGATGCTACTTTGATTTTTGGGATAAAATCGGGAACCAAAAAAGTAGATGTGTCATATGGGAAGAAACAAGAATCACCTTTTGTGCAAAGAAGGTTTCGTAATATGTCAAGAATATTTGTAAAGAGTTTGCGAAAGACATTAGGAGATGCGTTGGAAGGAACAACGAGAGTTGATGTTGAGGATGTTGCACAAATAATGTGTCTATTTATTGTGGCGACTTTGCTATTACCAACAACTGGTCTAACAGTTGGATGGGCCTTTGTTGCCCTTGTAGAAGATTTGGAAATGATGAATTCGTATGCATGGTCAACTGCAATTGCATCCACGTTGACTACTTCAATCCATTCTTCATTAGTAAGTCTTGAAAATGTCACTGGATGCATACTTCTTCTTTTGGTAAGTAAATTGAATTACTTGAAATATTATGCAATCTATCTGTAGAGAATTAACTAATTTTGATTTTTTATTTTATAGTACTGGTTATGCGAGCATACTACCCTCATTCAACCTCAAGGAAAAAATTTGTGTCCAAGGCTCCTTCGATGGGACTTATCAACATTGAGGAAAAAGCTAATGAAGAGGTCATTGCAAACACTAAAGCCCGAAGAGTTATCATCTTTCCAAACTCAGCCTTACTGGTTCACTTTGCTTAAAATTATACTTACATAATAAAATCTTACTCTTGAACAGAGTAAAAGTTTACTTACAGTCAGAGTAAACTTTTACTTTGAAACATAGTAAAATTTTACTTACTCTTGAACAGAGTAAAAGTTTACTTACAATCAAAGTAAACTTTTACTTTGAAACAGAGTAAAATTTTACTTACTCTTGAACAGAATAAAAGTTTAATTACAGTCAGAGTAAAATTTTACTTACTCTTGAACAGAGTAAAAGTTTACTTTAAATCAGAGTAAAATTTTACTTTAAATCAGAGTAAAATTTTACTTACAGTCAGAGTAAAATTTTACTTACTCTTGAACAGAGTAAAAGTTTACTTTAAATCAGAGTAAACTTTTACTTTAAATCAGAGGAAAATTTTATTTACAGTCAGAGTAAAATTTAACTTACTCTTGAACAGAGTAAAAGTTTACTTTAAATCAGAGTAAAAGTTTACTTTAAATCAGAGTAAACTTTTACTTACAGTCAGAGTAAACTTCTATTTACTCTTGAACAGAGTAAATGTTTACTTAAAATTAGAGTAAAAATTTACTTACAATCAGAGTAAACTTTTACTTTGAAACAGAGTAAAATTTTACTCTAGTGGTTAAAGTTTGCTTGATTGCTGGCTTCTTTTTTTTTTATATTTTTCAAATGCAGGTAAATCACAATGAATTGAAGCCCATTTCCAGAGAAGAAATGGAACTCATTTGCAATGATGATGAAGAAGATGCATTGGACATAAAGGAAAATTTGGAGACTGAAGAAGATGCATTGGACATGGAGGAAAATTTGGAGACTAAAGAAGATGCATTGGACATGGAGGAACATTTGGAGACTGAAGAAGATGAAGATCATGTAGCTGAAGCTTTAGGAGATGATCAACCTTTGAAGGACTTCATTGATCTTCAGTTCAGAAAACAGTACAGTTCAGTTGTTCAGAAGATAATAATTTGTGAACATATCTTTACACAATCGTTACTCACAGAGTTTGGGCTACGGTATGCTAGAGCGTGCCTCCCCAGTCGCCAACCCTACACAGTTAACAGATTGAACACACTAAGCTACACAGCTGGGAAAGATAGTAACCTAACCCCTAATGCCTCGGTGTGTTCTATATCTATATCCTTAGTAAGATGCCTTAAACTAGGCCTAAGAATGCCTAGAATGGGATGAAGATGCAAAGATGTACTCAAAAAGCAGTTTCAGAAGTTTCAGAAAAACAGGGTCCCGCTCGAGCGCAGGTTTACCCGCTCGAGCGGACATGCAACAAAGGTACACGCTCGAGCGTCAACTCTCCCGCTCGAGCGTACTGTAAAAGTACTGGATGGGTGAAATCTCCGCTCGACGCCCGCTCGGTCATGAGACACATGCCTCCGCTCGAGCGCCCAATCCTCCGCTCGAGTGGACTGTAAAACAGTGCAGAGAAAATACTGGATGCTCGGATTCCACGCTCGAGCGTCACCAGTCCCCGCTCAAGCGGAAGTGCAAAATCTGGAAAACCCAGATTGCACCTCCAAGCCAAAAACCAAGGTTTAACAACTCAAAACTCGACCTCTTGGGCTGAATTGCCAGAAAACATTTGTAAACACATAGAATGACATGGTTCAAAGCTCAATTTTAAGAAATCAAAGCCCAAGAGTGTCTAATTCAAACTCAATTTCAAATCAATATCAAGAACAATATGAACATGCAAACATGCATGAATTTTAAACAACTTCAAAGTTCACTTTGATGCTCTAAAGGAGCCGATTGATCCAAAAACAAGTTGAAGACATGGACCATTACAAGGTTATGGACATGCATGTACCATTTTACCATGATATCAACTCACAACTCAACAATTCAAACATGCATGCATGAAATGAGCTTCAATTCACCATTAATGAACCAATTCAAGACTTAGCTCTACAATTAGACATGAACCATGCATGAATCAACTTAAAGACAAAATCAAAAGATGAAATTCATACCTAGGTTCCTTGAATGCAAGTCTAGAGGCTCAATTAAGCACTTAAGCTACCAATTCCTCAAGATTCAAGCCAAATCTCTATGTTGAATTCACTACTCTCCCTTCCTCACTCTCTAAGGTCGGCAAGAGCTCAAACAAGGCTGAGGAAATGTTTTGATTCAAGTGTGGTGTAGCTCAAAGGTGTATAGGTAGTGGCCCACTCAAGGGCAAAGTTGTAAATGAGTCAAACTCTACAATTGGTCAATATTTAATCTAATTAATCATACCAAATCAGTTTTTAGATAATTACACCGTAAAATCACATTAATTATGATGATCATAAAACATCAATCAACTCCCGGTTCGGCCGCCGATAAGGCCTTCAATTAGCAGTTTAAACATAAAACGTGAACAGATCAAATAATCAATCAAACAAATAGAATACAAATTAACACGCACACTTAGTCAATTCAATTCTAGTTTTCAGTCAGTCAGTTCAATTCAGTACTTTAATCAGCTCAGTTATCAATCATGATCAGTTCAGTTTAACGGTAATCAGTGTTTTATCGGTAAGCAGTGATGAGGGTTATTATAGTCTCCCCTCCTTATAAAGAGTTTAGTCCTCTAAACTCGAGTTACCTTCATTCTGGAAGAAAACAGGATTCAGTGGAAACAGTTCAGGATATCTTTTAGCCATGTCCTCTTTCCTTTCCCAAGTGGCATACACACCACCACGGTTTCGCCAGTCGATTTTCACCAGTGGGATCGCTTTGTTTCTCAGCTTCTTGATTCGTCTGTTTACAATCTGTATAGGCCGTTCCTCGTAAGTGTAGTCATCACTCAACACTATGCGAGTAGGCTCTATTACATGGAAAGGATCCCGGAGGTAGTCTCTCAACATAGAAATGTGGAAGACGTTATGCATATGCTCCATTTCAGGAGGAAGTGCAACTTGATACGCCACCGGATTGATTTTCTCAATAATCTCATATGGTCCGACGTATCTCGGTGCTAACTTGCCTTTGACTCCAAAACGAGTATGGCCTTTCATCGGTGTCACTTTCACAAATACGTGATCACCCACTTCATACTCTCTGTCTCGTCTTCTGACATCAGCATAACTCTTCTGTCTGCTCTGCGCAGTTTTCAGTCTCTGTTGTATCAGTTTCACTTTCTCAGTTGTTTCATACACAATCTCGGGCCCAAGCAAAGGCCCGTCTCCAACTTCTACCCAGCAAATCGGAGATCTACATTTTCTGCCATATAACGCCTCGAAAGGCGCCATGCCAATACTCGAGTGATAGTTGTTGTTGTAAGCAAATTCAGCCAATGGCAAATGGCTTTCCCAGCTCCCCTGAAAATCAAGGACACACATTCTCAGTAAATCCTCTAGAGTCTGGATGGTCCTTTCTGACTGGCCATCTGTCTGAGGATGATAGGCACTACTCAGTTTCAGTTCAGTACCCAGTGCAGTCTGTAGGCTTTGCCAAAATCTCGATGTAAACTTCTAATCCCTGTCAGAAACAATGGACACAGGCATTCCATGCAGTCTAACAATTTCATCAATATAGAGTATAGCCAATTTGTCCGCATTATAAATTGTCTTAACAGGTAAGAAGTGAGCAGATTTAGTCAGTCTATCAACAATAACCCAAATCGAGTCCATACCTTTACTGGAGCGAGGCAATCCCACAATAAAATCCATAGTGATATGTTTCCATTTCCACTCCGGTATTGGTAAGGGCTGCAATAAGCCTGTGGGTCGTTGATGTTCGGCTTTAACTTGTTGGCAATGAAGACATTTTGATACAAATTCTGTGATTTCTTTCTTCATTCCCGGCCACCAGAAATTCAATTTCAGGTCTTGATACATTTTCGTATTCCCTGGATGGATAGACAGTTTCGAATTGTGCCCCTCTTGCAGAACTCTTCTTTTCAGTTCAGTATCATTCGGTACACACAGTCTTTCATGAAATTTCAGTATATTGTCCTCAAATTTGAATCCCGGTTTAGGTTTAGATTCTCTTTCTTCGATGATCTTCTTCAAGAAGTCATCCAGTTGCTATTTCTCTTTAATCTCTTCAATCAGTGCCGGTTGAGCAGAAATAGTAGCTAAGGTTCCACCTTGTTCTCTCAAAACAATTTCAATTTCAGATTTTTCAAGGTCACGAAGCAGCTCTTTCTGTCCAGTGAGTGAACAGGCTAAGTTTCCAATTGATTTCCGGCTCATTGCATCGGCAACGGTATTGGCTTTTCCCGAATGGTACAATATCTGTAAGTCATAATCTTTAATCAGTTCTAGCCATCTTCGCTGTCTCATGTTTAGTTCTTTCTGTGTGAAGAAATATTTCAAGCTCTTGTGGTCGATATATACTTCACATGTCACCTCGTACAGATAGTGACGCCAGATTTTCAGTGCAAATACTACTGCAGCAAGTTCCAGATCATGGGTCGGGTAGTTCTTTTCATGCGGTCTCAGTTGTCGGGAAGCATAGGCAATTACTCTCCTATTCTACATTAAAACACATCCTAAACCCTTATGAGAAGCATCACTAAACACAATATAACCATCCGTACCTGAAGGTAAGGTCAGAACAGGTGCAGTCACTAGTCGGGTTTTCAACTCCTGGAAAGCAGATTCTCTTTGGTCAGTCCAGTCAAATGATATCCCTTTCTGAGTTAGTTGAGTCAACGGTAAAGCAATTTTGGAGAAATCTTTGACAAATCTTCTGTAATATCCAGCCAAACCCAAAAAACTTCGGACTTCAGTTACGTTGGTTGGTCTAGGCCAGTTCACTACAGCTTCGATATTCTGCGGATCAACAGAAATTCCATCTTTGCTAACAACATACCCCAAAAACATAACATGGTCAAGCCAAAATTCACATTTAGACAGTTTAGCATACAGTTTCTGTTCTCTTAAGGTTTGTAGGGCAAGTCTCAGATGATGTTCATGCTCTTCTATACTTTTGGAGTAAATCAGTATGTCATCAATAAATACAACAATAAAATTGTCAAGGTACGGTTTAAAGATCCTGTTCATGAGGTCCATAAATGCAGCTGGTGCATTGGTAACTCCGAAAGGCATAACTAAGAATTCGTAATGTCCATACCTCGTTCTAAAAGCAGTTTTATCAATGTCATCTGATTTAACTTTCAACTGATGGTATCCGGATCTGAAATCAATCTTCGAAAATACTTTAGCACCCTGTAATTGATCAAACAGGTCATCAATACGCGGTAATGGGTATTTATTCTTTACAGTTACCTTATTCAGTTCACGATAGTCAATGCACAGTCTTAGTGAGCCGTCTTTCTTCTTTACAAACAAAACAGGTGCACCCCATGGTGAGGTACTGGGTCTGATGAACTTTTTGTCTAACAGTTCTTGCAGTTGCTCTTTCAGTTCTTTCAGTTCAGTTGGAGCCATTCGGTAAGGAGCTTTAGAAACTGGCTGTGTTCCGGGAATCACATCAACGATGAATTCAATCTCCCTGTTAATCAAATCTCCTGGAAGATTTTCTGGAAAAACATCTGGGAATTCTCTGACTATAGGAATACAGTTCACATTAGCATTATCATCAGTAGACACAGTCAATACAGAACACAGATATCCCTTACAGCCCTTTCTAATCAATTTAACAGCTTTCACAGATGAAATCAGATATGGGGGAGGTACTACTCCAACCCCATTAAACACAAATTCAGGTAGACCAGGAGGATGGAAAACTACTTGTTTCGTTACACAGTCTATGGTGGCATGATATTTCGTTAACCAGTCCATCCCCAATATTACATCAAAATGGTCAATGTTCAATGGCAGTAAATCAATAAACAGATATGCATCTCCAACAATAATTTCACAAGAAAGATACATGTATGCACAGGTCATAGATCCCCCAACGGGTGAGGATACAGCTAACAGATAGTTCATAGGTTCTAAGGGTCTATTCAATTTACGTGAAAAAGCATGCGACACATAAGAATGCGTAGACCCCGAATCAATCAGTACATAAGCATTCTGAGTACAAATAGAGAGAATACCTGACACAACGGTCTCGGTATTCTGGACATCTCCCGGTACTAGGGCGAACACTCGGCCCTGCCTCATAGGCTTTTTCCCGGTAGCTTTGGGGTTCGGTTTCGGTGTAACAGTTGATGCCGCTACGCTTGGTGTAGCTTTACTACTAGTTTGTGGAGCAGAGGGACAGTCTTTAACCATGTGGCCCACTTTGCCACACCTATAACAGGCTCCTGATATCTTGTAACAAACTTCCTTGTGATTTTTACCACACTCAGAACAGGGCGGTATTGTACGGTTTCCTTGACTAGACGTAGTCGTTGACCCCGTATTCTGTTTCTTGTTCAATGGATTATGCTTGCCTTTCTTGAACTTGAAACCCTGTCTTTTACCCCGCCATTCAGGCGTTGGCGTTTCATTCTTTAGTGCTTCAATGTTCGATTCAGCCATCAAGGCTTGGTCAAGGACATTCACGTAGTTCGGTAACTTCAGTACATTTATTCGGTCAAGAATTGCAACATTAAGGCCGCCTTCAAATTTTCTGGCCTTCTTATACTCAGTATCCACCATATGCGGTGCATATCTAGCAAGCTCGGTGAATCTCGTCTCATATTCAGCCACAGACATTGCTCCTTGTCTCAGCTGTTCAAACTCAGTTACTTTTCTGTCCCTAACACACTGAGGGAAGTACTTTTCAAAGAAGGCTCCTTTGAATTGAGCCCAAGTCAGAACGGTATTTTCATCACGGATGAGCATCCACCACCTTCTAGCTTCTTCTTGCAATGTGAAGGTGGCCAACAGTACCTTATGTGCTTCAGAGCACGGAAAAACCTCAAATAATTTTTCGGTTTCTAGAACCCAAGCTTCAGCTTTTAACAGTTCAAGGCCTCCCTGAAAGGATGACAGTTTCATTTTGCTGAACTTCTGGGTCAGAGCAATTATATCCCCATCATTAGCATTCACATTCACATTTTGTTCCGGTACAACCGGAGGAGGAGGAGGTAGGGGCTGTTGATTCAGTTGTTGGTCCAGTCTTGCAGTTATCAGTTCCATCATTTGTTCCAGTCTGGCCATTCTGGCCTCAGAGGATGAGGTTCCAGTTTCATTTGCAGTGTTTGCATTATCCATTGCACTATAAGCAGTTATAACCGTTTTAAACATAAGCAGTCATTTGTTTAACAGTTTAACACGTTAGCATATATTCAGTCATAACATAACCACACACTTATCATGCTCATGAGATGCCCTAATCACTTTTCTAGGACATCCTATAGCTCATTTGGACACGTGTATGCGGTATAACTCGTGGTAAGTATCGTTCTGATACCACTCTGTCACGACCCAAACCCGGCCCTATGGGTTTAGCACCGTAACCGGCCAGTAATCCGAGATTACCGAAGGCCTGCAGAACAGTAGAACAGTAAAACAGAGTACCGGGCCTGGCGGAAGCCAAAACAGTAAATAAACAATGTCCAATGAGCTGTGACAATCTGTATGCAAAAAGACTTTTCATACATTTGTACGTAGACAGTGCAGAACAGCATGCACAATATTTACAATCATTCAGACTAGGGACTTCATCCCTTACATAACAGTACAGTAACATGCAGTCTATACAATCCATTCGGTTATTACAAAACAGTAAGACAGTACAGAAGGGGGAGTTGTAAAACACCCCTAAGCCTTAACACGACAGGCTCAGAACCTCTCAGTGAGGCACATAGGCTGGCTTGACAAAACTGGAGTTAGCCTCGACGCTCCTAGCTGCGGTCTGGTGCCTGAACACCTACATATATATATGAGCAGTGAGCTAAAGCCCAGTGAATAACATAATGCGTAAAGGGGTTAAGAATGAATGCCCTTATAGTATGAAAACAGTTCAATTAAACAGTATTTCAGTTGTTCAGTCAGTACAGTCATATGTGGTACACCCATTAGCATAACAGTACAGTAAGCAGTAGGTCTTAAAAGACCGAACAGTAATGATGGCCATCAGTCAGTAAACAGTAGTGGTTCCAACAAGGGAACCGACAGAGAATTCTGTCACAGTAACAGTAAACAGTAGGTGCTAAGGATGCCACAATACAGTTCAGAATATAGGACATACATTCATTCAATTAACAGTAGTCTGTTCAGAAAACAGTACAGTTCAGTTGTTCAGAAGATAATCATTTGTGAACATATCTTTACACAATCGTTACTTACAGAGTTTGGGCTACGGTATGCTAGAGCGTGCCTCCCCAGTCGCCAACCCTACACAGTTAACAGATTGAACACACTAAGCTACACAGCTGGGAAAGATAGTAACCTAACCCCTAATGGCTCGGTGTGTTCTACATCTATATCCTCAGTAAGATGCCTTAAACTAGGCCTAAGAATGCCTAGAATGGGATGAGAATGCAAAGATGTACTCAAAAAGCAGTTTCAGAAGTTTCAGAAAAACAGGGTCCCGCTCGAGCGCAGGTTTACCCGCTCGAGCGGACATGCAACAAAGGTACACGCTCGAGCGTCAACTCTCCCGCTCGAGCGTACTGTAAAAGTACTGGATGGGTGAAATTTCCGCTCGACAGGCGCTCGACGCCCGCTCGATCGTGAGACACATGCCTCTGCTCGAGCGCCCAATCCTCCGCTCGAGCAGACTGTAAAACAGTGCAGAGAAAATACTGGATGCTCGGATTCCACGCTCGAGCGTCACCAGTCCCCGCTCGAGCGGAAGTGCAAAATCTGGAAAACCCAGATTGCACCTACAAGCCAAAAACCAAGGTTTAACAACTCAAAACTCGACCTCTTGGGCTGAATTGCCAGAAAACATTTGTAAACACATAAAATGACATGGTTCAAAGCTCAATTTTAAGAAATCAAAGCCCAAGAGTGTCTAATTCAAACTCAATTTCAAATCAATATCAAGAACAATATGAACATGCAAACATGCATGAATTTTAAACAACTTCAAAGTTCACTTTGATGCTCTAAAGGAGCCGATTGATCCAAAAACAAGTTGAAGACATGGACCATTACATGGTTATGGACATGCATATACCATTTTACCATGATATCAACTCACAACTCAACAATTCAAGCATGCATGCATGAAATGAGCTTCAATTCACCATTAATGAACCAATTCAAGACTTAGCTCTACAATTAGACATGAACCATGCATGAATCAACTTAAAGACAAAATCAAAAGATGAAATTCATACCTAGGTTCCTTGAATACAAGTCTAGAGGCTCAATTAAGCACTTAAGCTATCAATTCCTCAAGATTCAAGCCAAATCTCTATGTTGAATTCACTACTCTCCCTTCCTCACTCTCTAAGGTCGGCAAGAGCTCAAACAAGGCTGAGGAAATGTTTTGGTTCAAGTGTGGTGTAGCTCAAAAGTGTATAGGCAGTGGCCCACTCAAGGGCAAAGTTGTAAATGAGTCAAACTCTGCAATTGGTCAATATTTAATCTAATTAATCATACCCAATCAGTTTTCACATAATTACACCTTAAAATCACATTAATTATGATGATCATAAAACATCAATCAACTCCCGGTTCGGCCGCCGATAAGGCCTTCAATTAGCAGTTTAAACGTAAAACGTGAACAGATCAAATAATCAATCAAACAGATAGAATACAAATTAACACACACACTTAGTCAATTCAATTCTAGTTTTCAGTCAATCAGTTCAATTCAGTACTTTAATCAGCTCAGTTATAAGTCATGATCAGTTCAGTTTAACGGTAATCAGTGTTTTATCGGTAAGCAGTGATGAGGGTTATTACATAATGCCTCTTTGCAAGTCTTCCTATTATGACCGTACTTCTCGCATCTACCACACTGTACTCGTCTTATCTTCTCACCCCTAGATGGGATCCTATTTTTCCTTGGCCTACCAGGTGGCTTCTTACAAATTGGAGGAAGGACAACAAGATCATCCATAGCTAAAAGAGGTTTCTCAACAGTGGGTATTGGATAAATCGAACTCAGCATAGCAATCTTTGAACTTGCTAGTGTAATAAAATGGTTCCACATATGCATAAAAATCACCTCCGCTCTTTTGGATAGCGGTCGCTGTGTGAGCACAAAGAAATCCATTCAATTGCCATTGGTAACATGAGCAAGTTTTATTCAAGAGGTCAACGCTAACCGATGGCCGGGATTGAGCCTCAAAAACATGGTCACTTGAATGACTAACCAACCAAGTTCTTCCACTTTTAAGAGCATTTACTAATGTTGAATCCGTCTCCAGACAAAGAAAAGTATTCCATTTCTTAGCTTGTTCTCTCCTTCTCGACATCAAATTCATGATCTTCAACCTAATTGAATCAATCATCTTTGTAGTGGGCAAATGGCGAGCTTGACGGATCCATGAATTGAAAGATTTTGCCACATTCGAGTGCATTTCACCGTATTTTTGTCCTTTAAAATATGCATTAGTCCACTTGTCGTAGGGCAAATTGGATAGAAAACCACAAACGATCCATTTTTCCTTATCTTGTAATTCTTTGAAGCACTGATTAAAACATCCCACTGTCAGAGCGTAAGCACATGAAGAAAACAAAAAAACTATTCTACTCTTGAAAGTATTGCTGAAACTTGGACCAGAGAACCTATCCCTCAAATTGGCCTTCAAGTGTTGGAGACAAAAATAGTGGTAAGAAGTAGGTAAAACCTGGGGTAAAGCCTTCAAAAGTCCAGCGTTCCGATCAGATATGAAGGTAATTGGTCTTTCATCCAACAATATATTCGACAAATGCATAAGAAACCATTCCCAACTGTCTGTAGTCTCCGTATCGACAATCGCCATTGCAAGAGGGAAAAAACCTGAAAAATAACATTTTACGATTAGTAAGTACATTAAACGAAAAGGACAAATATAGCAGATTTTTACTCTGAATAAGTAACTTGTTACTTTTGAATAAACTATAGTAATATGTACCTTGATCCCCATCCTTCGCTGTAGCTGTTAACAAGGTGCCCTTATATTTCCCTTTCAAAAAAGTTCCATCGATAAACAATAAAGGACGACAATGCCTAAACCCTTGAATGGAAGCATTAAATGTAACAAAAAACCTCTTGAACCGTCCACTTTGATGGTTATAGTCAAGACGCAAATAGCTACCAAGATTTGTGCTCATCACAATATCCATATACCATCGAATCTCATCATAAGACATAGAAAAATCTCCAAAGTAGTAGTCCTAGCTTTCTCAACTCCCAACTAAGTGTGATTGTACGTAATGGTGAGCCCGTATTGATCTGTAAATTGACGCACAACATCAATTGGACGAGTTTGGGGGTTTCCACGAACTTCATTAACAATCAAACTTGCAACCAAATTTGAACTCATCCTTGAGTTTTTAGAAGTACGAACTGTAGCTCCATAAGTATGCTCATCATGTAGAGTCCTAATATAGAAAAAATTATTAGCACTTTCTAGAGATGCATGTACTCGCCATAAACAAGCTTTCGACTCCCGCATTGAACACATAGCAGTGACCCGACACTTCTCATTCTTCACATACACAAACTCAAATCCTATCTCAATGGCAGATTTACATAATGCAGTTCGGAAATCCTTTGCACCTCCAATAAATCTTTGACCTACATGAGTAATTCCATTCACCCATCCACAAGACAACAAAGTCCTTTTTTCATGTTGACAAAACATAGGGAGTAAATCCATTTCATCATCAGTAATGTTGAATCCAGTAACGTCCCCTGATTTTCCAACTCCATGTTTTTTATTTGAAATGCCCATTTCAGTAATAGTCACATCAACCCGATCAACGCCAAGGGGATAAACAAGCGACAACATATTCTGAAAATCAGAATCATCATCAATCATGCATTACGAATGTCCAGGCAAACAATACGATAATAGTATGTAACCACTATTATCAAACTTCTTCAATTTACAACTTAAGAAATCAGTTAAATCCTTCAACGTGCAGTTTGACACAACCTTGAACACAATGGTACGATCACCATACTTGCATAACAACTTAAGAGGTGGAACCATTTTACAAATCTGCAATCAATTAATAGTAAAATTTTACTGTCACTATCAAAGTAAAAGTTTACTATCACTATCAAAGTAAAATTTTACTGTCACTACAATTTGTGTTTAGTTTGAATTGATAAAATTTTACTGTGGTTTAGTGTAACATTGTACTATATTTTATAGTTAATTTTTACTATTTAGTTTGCCAAAGATTAACAACTTATACAGTGTGTCACCAACACAACTTGAAACATGAATTTAAAAGTAAAATTTTACTCTGCATAAAAGTAAAATTTTACTCTGATATAGGAGTAAAATGTTACAAAAGGAATCTAAAAGTAAAATTTTATTATGCATAAAAGTAAAATTTTACTCTGCATGAGAGTAAAATTTTACTCTGAATCTAAGAGTAAAATGTTACGCCCTGAATTTAAAAGTAAAATTTTACTCTGTATAAAAGTAAAATTTTACTCTGTTTGGTGCAACTTTTTTGCTAGTAAAAAATTGATAACTAAGACGCATAAGCTAAAAGAACATATCTCCCCTATCTACTCAATAATCAAAATTTTACTGTCATTCTAACACCAGAGTAAAATTTTTCTCTCATTGTAAACAGAGCAATAGAACCAAAGTAAAATTTTACTCCCATTCTCTGAAACAAAAGACAGAGCAATCGAACCAGAGTAAAATTTTACTTTCATTCTCTGAAACAAAAGACACAGCAATCAAATCAAACGCAACAAAAATAAATCAAAAAAAAAAAAAAACAAACAAACAAAGAAAAACAAAAAAAATTAATTAACAAATCAACATATCTAATTGAGAAGAAAAACCTCTACAACTCGATCAACAATCACAAATCTCAATGAAACTCTCGTTTAATTGAGAGTGTTGATCATCAGCCACCAAGTGAGAGATGTTCGGCTGCGAGATCGTCTATTGTTGAACAAGTGAGAGATGTTCGGCTGCGAGATCTTCAGATTTGGAGGTCTTCATCGATTTTGTGAAGTATGATCAATTTGGAGATCGTCTTCATCGTCTTTATCGGCTGCAAGATCTTTAGCTCATATTTCAAAATTTTCAAACGTATGATACTATATATATAAGGGCAATATTGTGATAAAAAAAATTAGAAATTATAAAATGTCCTTATTGAGGTAGGCATTTTCTACTCAGGGACTTTTTAAAAGAAAATTGATTGAATTATCCTTTACCTTAATAAAAAGGCCCAAAAGGAGGTTTCACCAAAAATCTCATTTTTAAAACCTAAATTATTAAACAAGTAATTGAAGTAAGTTATTCGTCAAGTTTGGCAACTGTTGCCGTTGACAATTTATGGTTCCTGTGCCAGAGTTAGGCTATATTTGTTTCATGAATTTAGATTAAATTTTTTTTTTAAAAAAAAAGTCTAAAATATAAATAAAATATAATTATATTTCATTTAAATTTTACTTATATTTTTTTTCTTTTCTTTCTAAATTCATAACCAAATTCATGAGTCAAATACAATTTTAAATTTTAAATCTAAATTTATAAATTCAATTTAAAATCAATAGCATACACCAAAACAATGATCCAAGGCAAAATCAATTTTAAAATCCAAGAAGCATGCATGGCCGTCAAACTAAACGTAGCGATGATGACAAAACATTTTTCAAGATTCCAATGGGCGACTATCTCTATGCTTTACCAACGCATCTTGCCTTCCTAGATTGAAACCTTTTGGCTAAAAATGCTAGGGCTGTGATTCCATGGGACTGTCTAATGTTGAAACCTCTCCTTAAACGACCAATACCATACCAAATCACCAATAACTGAGCATATAGTCCTAATTAACAGCAAATTAGTAAAAATTAATTCATTTTGATCACATTATTTGATTGGAATACACGACTTATTTTAATTTGATTTGTTATGTGCTTTAGTTAGAAGGCAATAATCTTGGTATGCCACTGAGTGATTGATTTAGTGTATAAGTACTTGAATTTTCTCATTTAATCTTTGGATTAAAGTTTCCATAGTTGCCCAGTAGGCTTAAACGTACTCTTTGCGACCAAAGCACATTTTGAGACTTGTGGTGGCCCAAAAAATGTCAGATTATTAGGAGTAATTCAAACAAGTCCTAACAATGAGCTCAACCCCAATAAGGAAGCATATTAAGTAAATATCGCACTCACTTTTGTCATAACCCAACCTCAGTACCTAGAGTCTAGGCGTCATGACAAGACAAAACATAAGTCAATACCAAAATATATCAGATGAAATACACAGTGGAATAAAATAAAAAGGGTACCCAAATATTTATTTCATTAAAACATATATTGGAGTTTTTTATTGTATACAATAACAAAGCCAAGCTATATTACAATGTGCTCAGTGTCTAACCAAGCCCTAGTCCAGCTATACCAACGTACGGACAAGGGAACAAGTCCCTCCTTAAGCATCATCATCTGAAAGTGGTTAACAACTATAAACACATGGCAGAGTGAGAGATATTATACTAAGAGCATAAGAGTATAAAAATCACCATGAATAATTATTTGGGCTAAACAGAGATTTGTTTGGTAACAGAAATACATAAATCATTTTAAATAACAGAAGTATAACACAAAAATCATATAAACAAATAATCATAACCACGATACAGAAGATGACAAAATTGAACAAGTATATGGACTCAAGAGATGACTCATACGAATTCTAGAGGTGACTCATACGAATTCTAGAGGTGACTCCTACCATAGTATAACATTTAATTCCGTACAGTACTTTACTCCACACCAGAAATCAGAGGGCCATTGAATCCATGGCAACAGAGAGTCACATATAGTGATAATTCAGAGGGCTAATGGATATTAAAGTCTCCCAAGGCATGGAACCCCGTTGTGGTACTTACAAAACAATTATTCAAAAGATATTTAGTAACAATTATATTAATGGATTTTTCTTTTTAAACAAATAGGTTTCATTTAACAAATAATATATTTTTAAACTAATATGATTTGTAAAATTGATTTACATAAAACAGTTTATAATAACTTAAATATAATAAAACTCACCTCAAAATTAATAGTATACTCTCACTTCTAATTTCAACCCACTCTCCCATATACTTCTCATTTGCTATTCTTGAAAAGGCCTAAGGCCTCATTTTGGAACATGCTAATTTAATAATTTTTTGACTATTTGGCTATAATATAAGTTAAAAAAAACTAGTATGTTTGGGATGATTTTTTAACTTTTTACTAAAAGATATGCAAAAAGTAAAGAGAAGAGAAAAATTTTGACTTTTTAATATAAATTATTGACTTTTTAATTTTTTTTTAATAATTTTTTAACTAAATAGAATGGTTCCCAAATGAGGCTTTAGTATGTAGCTCTATACTGCACAATTCAATATTGTGCAACCATGCGGTGAAGCCACATGGCACACCAAACAATCTACGTCTCCTTCAAATGCAACAAATGCATTGCACAAGTTCCCCAAAAAATTGCACACTCTCTCCTAATTACACTTGGCCCAGAATAAATATATAATTACATTATAACTTTTGATAAAACATAATAATTCCTAATTTCAAGTTATATTTTAGTGCATATAATCATAAAAGTATAAATGATTTTTCAAGTGTCTATTTAACTAATAGTTTTGATTGAGACCCCTAGTCTCCAATCACCCCCACCACCCCCATACACATGTGGAGGTTGGTCATTGGATCAAAAAAAAAAAAAAAAAAAAAAAAGGGCCAATCACAGCCTACTGGGCCCTGGGGTCAGGGCATTTTCCTTTAACTAATTTAACTTAAGGTATTTCAAAATAGATTATCATATAATTTTCATAAAACTATTATTTGGGTTGTTATAATTTCTATATAAAAAAATAGATCTATTCTCTTTGCTTGAAGATTCTAACTTTATTATCAGAATGTCTTCGACTGGCAACCTCGATTGAATGGTGTCAACCATGTTTATTTCTACAGATCTATAAGGTAAAATTCATCTCCTCATTGACTCTCATCTATCCAAGATGATTCTTCAAGTCTCACAAGATCTTATGTTTGGCCCACGCATAAATGCAATTTACTGTGTGGTGTTGGACCAGTCTATCTACATTTTCATTTATGGGATTTGAAAAAAACAAAAACAAAAAAACAAAAAAAAGTCCTAGGTACTGAAACGAGGAATGACAAAATTATGCTTGTCTTTTAATAGATATAAATATATATTGTTGTATTTATTTTATTTTGAGAAAATTAAATAACATAATCATCATGTTTATCGAAATCTCTTATTTTTTTGATTTTTTTTATTGTTTTGGATTCAATGAGAGAGGAATAGAGAAGGAAAGTTACACTTCTAATGATAATATCGAACTCATTCATCAAATTTAGTAAAAAAACATCTCTTATTTTTCACTAATTGTGATCTCATTTTTAGTGCACAATATACTATGCGCACTGCCAACGAATGATGCGATTGTAGTGCCTATCCTAAATATAACGTCCACATGGAGAAATTTGTACTTTTACTTTAAAACTAGTTTGAAAATGAATAGGGAAAAAAAAACAATTTAAGTTCTAAGATATAGTTACCTACCTCCCTCGTATTCTTCTCATCTAAAGTATTGTTTTATACACTACCAAATGAATACAAAATATAATTTACATTACCAGCTCATAAAAATATGGAGGAGGATTCCTCTAATCCAAAATTTAGATTGGAGGAGATTGTTTAGGCTCACGGGGGTCTACCACAGGTTCTGTTTTGATTATTCGAACCGTTCATTTTGTCGGGCACTTTGTGTTTTTCATTCATAAAAAAAATTAGATCGATCCAATAATTACAACTTGTTAAATTTATTATTTGTCGTCAAAAAATATATGGTTCAATTTTTTAAAACACAATTTGTGAAAAAAATATAAGAAATTGAACAAGTTGCAGTTATCGGATTGACCAAATTTTTGTTATGAATAAAATACACGAAGTGCGTAACAAAATAAATTGTTCAAATTATTTAGATGGGATTCGTAATAGATCACACGGCCCTAAACAATTCCCTAGGAATCCCCCTCCTAAAAATACAAACTCATGCAACTTGAAAGCAAATAAATGATAGGTTTATAATGTACTAATTAATATTATATTTTACATGGAACCACTCCCTAATGGAAGACAATCTTAAAACATTGCAAAACAATCTAATTAAGTCAATTCCATCCCACACCAGCTCTCTTATTTTATCAAAAAATTGTCTATGATCTTCTTTTCCCATGGATCATAATCATATATGACCGTTCGGCGTTTCACCAGTGTTTGAGAAGAAGATGGATGCAGAGAAAAATATGATAGAGAATGGAGAGACAGAAAGGAAAGAGATTAAGAAGAAGAAGAGGGAGGTTGGAGGGATTAAACCAATTCCATTCATCCTTGGTAAGTATTGTTTTCATTTTTATTTTCATTTTGTTGCTCTCAACTTGTTTTTGTTAATTTCTCTCTAGCAAAATACAACATAAGTCTGTTATTTTTCTCAATTGTAATTAGTTTACAGTATAAGTTAAGCGATAAATTTTTTTTCCTTAATTTTTATTACCTTGATATACTTATTTTAAGTTAATACAACCAAAAAAAAAAAAAAATGATAAAAAAAAAAGTGAGAAAAGTTTGTTTTTGTCACTCTCTTTTTTTTTTTTTGGTTTTTTTTGGGTTTTTTGTTGTTGTTGTTGTTGTTGTTTAATCTGCAAAAAGAGACAATTTTATTAATGAGCTTGTTTTTGTTATCTTAAATCACGTCTCTATTAGATGATTTATTTCTCTAACTCTAATTCTGTAGTAGAGAAGAAGTTTGGATGGAAAAAAGCACAGTGAGACAAAAAATCCTCGAACAAGCTCAGTGTTTGACTTGAAAATTTTAATACAAAATCAGAAGTTTCCCGTTACTCAACCCAAATGAGTATTTTTTAGAACTTCAGAGAGTAATCCAGAGGAGTATAGTTGGAGTGCGTTGTCTAGGTCTGTGGGGACAATTATAGGTTTTATTTACGATTCAAATAGTTCCTTTTCTTGAGCACATAATGTATATTATTCATATAAGGCCAAGTTTGGCTACTCAAAATAAGTACACACTTTTTATCTTTTTATCTTTTTTCCATCACATCACCTCTCTACTTTTCTGCACATCTTTTCGTAAAAAGACAAAAAGTACACTTATTTAGGTCATCCCAAATAACCCCTAAAAAAAAATAGGTCTATCCAATAATTATAATCTATTAAATCGCATTTGTCATAAAAATCATGAATAGTCTATTTTTATAAATATGTTGTCCATTTTTTTTAGCAATAAACCCAATAAATTGAATAGCTTGTGATTATTAAATGAATGTAATTCTTTTTATGATTGATATACATGAAGTGTTTGAGAAAATTAACAGTTCTAATCATTGAAATGCGGCTTGTGATGAGTACCACAAGTCTGAAGTTTTCCAATCAGGATTATGGACCAGAAGGAACCCACCTCCTAATTCTACTATGAACACAAAAATCAAACAATAATATTATAAATTCAGGCTTAACTACTTAGAAATTACTCATAATTAATTCAAATTTACTATATACATAGATTTCACAATACACAAATTCAATCCCAACCACACATCTTCATTCGGAGTACATAAGTTTAGGTTCATAGACTTATTGAAAATCAAATATATAGAAGAAAAAAACACATAAATAGGATCCATTTGTGTATTTAATTGAGGATTTTGCAGGGAATGAAATAAGTGAGAGATTTGCGACGACTGGGTTCCAAACCAACATGATATCATACCTAACTCAAAAGCTGAACTTGCCACTGGTGCAGGCTTCCAACACCCTCACCAATTTTAATGGCACGGCCGGTTTCACTCCGTTGATCGGTGGACTCATTGCCGACGCTTTTGTCGGTAGATATTGGACCATAATCCTCGGTTCCTCTATCTATACTTTGGTATCTTCTTCCCCCATTCTTTTTTATAATACGTGTCAAATTGAGCATAGTATTTTATCATTTAAATTTGAATTTTGAATGTGTTTTTAGGGACCAGTTCATGTGGAGTTCAAATAATTTGATTTTTGTTTTTCGTTTTTTGTTTTTCTATAGTGTATATAAATCTTATCGAGCTAAATTATAAGTTGTTTGAGAATGACTTGAAAATTTAATGAAATCTAAAATGTGTTTAAATTTAGCTAGCATACATATTGAATTGATTAACAAGCCGAAATGACTTTAAGTTGAGTAGTTTTATTCGCTTAATTGGAATAATAAATAAAAATAGTTCCATTAATTTTATTACAATGTTAGCTCTTTTTTCTCTGTTATTTATTTATTTATTGGGTATTGTTATTATTATTATTATTATTTTATTTATGTGTATTTATAATTTTTATGCTTTATTCTCAATATGGAGAGAGAAGGAAATAGGTTGGACTTGATAGACTGAATTGCAATATTCTTGATAGGGTTAATTATATTTTTAGCTTCCAAAGTATGTAATTTATGTCAATTTGATTCTCAATATATAAAAGTTATTTCAATATGATCTAACTTTTTCATTTTGATATGAAAACTCATTTGAAAAATTACACTTCAATTTTTAAAATATGTGATTTTTGTCATTAATGTGAAAAATCACATGTAAATGGCACTTTCAATATCAAAACATGTAATTGTCATTTTGATTTTCAAAATTACGGATTTACCCTTCACATTAACAACATCTAACTATATAGTTTGAATTGGGGTCCAAATTAAAATATTTTTTAGATATTCGAATTAAATTCACACAATATAAATATTGGAAACCAAAATAATACAAACCAACCTCATACATAAATTATACCGATCTCTTCTAATACCTCGGATAAATACAAATGGTTCCATTAATGTGTAAAAATTACACCATTCTTACTCGAAAGTTGTTAGCTCTTTAATTAGATTCAGCATCGGCGACAAAATTGAAACATTTTTTTTTTTTTTGGAACAGGGATTGGTGAGCATAATCATATCGGCAGTCCTACCAGGACTCCGCCCTCCGCCGTGCCCAACTCAAGTGGACTGCAAGGAAGCCTCAACCTTTCAGCTATCGATCCTCTATATTTCTCTCCTCCTCACATCTCTCGGATTAGGTGGCATCAGACCTTGTGTGATCACCTTTGCTGCTGATCAAATCGGCATGTCAAAGGCAGAAACAGAGTCTAGGAGCTGGAATTTCTTCAACTGGTACTATTTCTTCTTAGATTTAGCGACACTCATTGCTATAACATTCCTTGTTTATGTTCAAGACAATGTGAGTTGGGGTTGGGGTCTTGGAATTCCTACCATTTCCATGGCTTTGTCTATTGTGGTCTTCATTATTGGCTCTCGTTTTTATAAGAAAGAGAACCCAGAAGGGAGTCCTTTGGTTAGATTGGTTCAAGTGATTGTTGCTTCTGTGAGTAAGAGAAAAGAAGTTGTGCCAGAAGACTCAACTTTGTTGTACACAAATAAAAATCTTGATGCTTCTATTTCTTCCAATGGAAGGCTTCTACACACCAATGATTTCAAGTGAGTTGGTACTTTTCCGAAATTTTTTTGTGTGATTTTTTTTCGCATCTCTATCATGTTTTTAGTTATCGAGCTAATCCAACAACTTTTTTTAAATACCTTTTCTTTTACATTTATAGAAAAATCACAGCATGTTCTCTTACATAGTTGGGGTGGCAACAAAAAGGTGTAGCTCGCCTCATGAAAGAGGGGCATGTATCCGACTCTATGATTAATTTTGGTGCACTTAAACTTTCTCATACCGTTGTACCTAGTAGGCAAACAAAAATGAAAACCACATATATTATTGACCGGTTCTTGGTAAGTGTTGGTTCATAGGTAATTCACAAACTAATACGGTTGATTTACATCTGATATGCCCAAATCCTAGTAAGTGTTGGTTAATAGCTAATTCATGAGCTGATATGGTTAGCTTACAATTGAGACAACCAATTCAGCTATGAAAAAACCTTTTTGTTTTGTGGCTAATGATTTTAAATTATTCGTGACTGATTAGAGCACTCAATTTTTTATATGTATCACTCAATATTTTAAGTGCACTAAAACCAACCATAGAATATGATATGATACTTCAGATACTTCACATGAAGTAATTCTCACATTTTTATAGGTCCCATTGGTTTATACTAAACAACCACATTCAAACAAACCATACGTCTGATTACTTGAACTTCTTTTGTGCACTGTGCTCCTCATATTTGAAGGTGGCTTGACAAAGCTGCGGTAGTAACAGACTCAGATCAAACACACTCACCAAATCAATGGAGGCTATCCACAGTCCACCGAGTCGAAGAGCTCAAATCCATCGTCCGAATGTTACCCATCTGGGCATCCGGAATATTACAAATTGCTGCATATTCCCATCAAGAAAGTTTTAGCATTCAACAAGGTCGAACAATGGATCGTCACCTCACCCACTCAAACTCGTTCCAAATCCCTCCTGCAACCATGCAAGTCTTCGATGTTTTCACAGTGCTCATTGGCCTTCTGTTATACGAGCGACTATTCGTGCCCTTCGCTCGTCGTTTCACTAGAAACCCTACAGGCATCACATGCCTGCAGAGAATCGGTATAGGCTACACGATTTGCATTTTGGGTACTGTTGTTGCGGCTTTGGTAGAGATTAAGAGGAAATCAGTGGCTGCATATTATAATTTGCTTGATAAACCGGTTGCGACTATACCTATAAGTGTGTTTTGGTTGGTTCCTCAGTATTCGCTTCATGGAATAGCTTTGGTTTTCTTCAATGTTGGGAAGTTGGAGTTTTTTTACGATCAGTCGCCAGAGAGCATGAGAAGCACGGCGGCATCTTTCTACTGGATAGCAATTGCACTTGGGAATTACGCAGGTATCTTGATCATAAATTTGAGTAGAAATTTTAAAAAATAAAAAATATACATATGAACAAAATAAAAATTAATGCTCTTTTTTTTTTTCAAATCACTTTTTAAATTCATTATTTAAACGCAATCTTGGGAGTTGTTTGGGGTGTTCGAAATAAGTGTACTTTTTATCTTTTTAGACTAAAAAATTGAGGAAAAAAATATGGATGTTTGGGTTAACTTTTTAACTTTTTTTTGAAAAAATGTGTATTAAAAAATTATATAAATAAGTGTATAGAGGAATAAAGTGATGGAATAGGCCGTACGGTTGGAAGCTAAAAGCGTAAAGGGCAGCGCGGCAAAGGGCAATGTAGGAGATTGATTCTCTACTTTTCGGGCATAAATTGGTCGGTTCTGTTCGGTCCATGGGAACCTACCATGAGTCCCGTTTTACTAATCAAAACCATTCAATGTGTAGAACTCGTCAAGTACTATATGCTTGTAAAAAATCACGTTGATTGGATATTGATAGCTATCTGATCGTGTTAGTTTTTTTTGTTAACTGTTAACTATAACACCATCCATTTTTATACAAAACTGATTTGATCATATATTTAGTGATATCCGATAAGCGTGATTTTTTACAGGAATATAGTACTATACGAGTTTTACTTATTGAACGGTTCAATTATCAAAACGGGACCCATGGTGAGCCCCCACGAGCCTAGCTCTACCATCCAATTTAGTGAATATTTTATTATAATTTTTTTTTTCCTCGGTCACTGACTTCACCATCTCGTCAATGCCAATCCATGAGTTTATTTTTTGATTTGTATTAATATGTGTATATTATTTTTTTAATATTTTTTTTGGTAAATAGTATTAACTTTTTAACTTTTTAAGTAATTTTTTATCTTTTTAGATTTTTCAAGAATTGCCAAACTCGGCCTTATTAATAAAGTTTTTTCTTAGCAAAAGGCTTATGTTCAGTCTTATTATCCATTAAAATGTGTTGTTTGAATTCACGAAGCCCACCATCATTTTATTTCGAAGATTCATTTTGTATATCTTTTAATTTGTCATTATTCATTAAAAAAATTAAATCGATTCGATAATTGTAATTATATATATTAAACCACATTTGTTTAAAAAAAAATAAAATTAGATGACATGTATACTTTGAGAACATAGTACATAATAAAAATAATAAAATCATTATATTACGATTATGGGATTGATTTGAATTATTTTTGTTTATAAATTAAACATCTACACACAAAACTAAAACATAAATGAAAGGGCTCATTGACGAGGAATTTATGAGGATCCCACAGCCTAAACAACACCGTTTGATCAATAACTAGTGTTAGGTCCCTATGTTGTCAAATCCGGAGACAAAACCTTGTGTTGATTCAAAAGTATTTTTTTGTACTGTCCGCTCGAGCGGAGACTTTTGAGCTCGAGCGTAGATTAGCAGGTCTTAGTATTTTGACAGGGCAAGCACAGATACTGGTGGGTGTGATTTTACGCTCGAGCGGATTATCATACGCTCGAGCGCATCTCAGCTTATTCACACGCCGTTTTTGGTCAGTCCGCTCGAGCGGGCTGTGGTGAGCTCGAGCGGAGATCGCGGATCCAGATTTCTATTTAAAGCTGTTAAGGGTGTTTTTGTGAAGGACGTTTTCCTAGATCTGATCTAAACAAACTAGGGTTGTGTTCAAAGTTTTCTTTGGAGATTTTTGATAGTTTTCCTTGATGTTCTTGAGAGAGTTCTGAACTTATGCATTGAGATTCATACATCAAGGAGGTTGCTTCTTAAGGTAGAAGAAAGTTCTCTTCGGTGGATTCCGAAGATTAAAGCGTAGAATTCAAAAGGCGTTTGATTCTACGTAGTCGTTAATTCGACAAGTGGAGTTGTGGTGTGGAATCAACTTCAGGATCAATTCCGTGACGAAGGTGTGGTGAAAAGAGTTACAGAAGATTCAGAGACAAATTGACTGGGTTGGGTAATTTGTATTGTATCTTTGTAATCTTTTTGTTCTTCAGTAGTGGATTGATAGTGGCGTTTTGCCCGTGGTTTTTGATTACAATTGAAGGTTCTTCAATTGTGGTTTTTTCCACGTAAAAAATCGTTTGTGTCGATTTATTGTTTATTCTCAAAAACAAACAAACTAAAATCACTCTCGTAAGTGTTTGATGATTTTAGGTTGAGAGTTTTTGAATATTGGGTTTTGGAATAAGTTAATCTTGATCTAATCACATATCACGTAGGATTTTCAATTGGTATCAGAGCTTTTGAACCAGAAGGTTGGCAAGCCATTGAAGAAGATACAGAAAGTGCAGATAATCCGGGCAATCTGAGAGCCCTAATCATTATTCGTGGAGCAATCTCTCCTGAAGAACAGCAACGGGTTGTTCATTGCACAAAGGCTAAAGAGGCATGGGAAATTCTGAGCCAATTCCACGAAAGAGGAATTTCGCCTTCACTACCATCCAGCAACCTTCCTGTCTTAGTTGCTAGACTGGATGAGGTCAAGGAGAATGAAGAGCAAAAAGAGGATGATGAAACATCTGAGGATAATGATGAGATCAATGGCGATGAACTACAACAAGCCTACGAAAAGCTGTACGAGGAATCTTTGAATTTGTCCAAACTCAACGACAAACTCTCCCTCAAGCTCAAGACATGTGAGAGTGAGAATGTCAGGCTGAAAGAAGAACTTGTAGCAGCAAAGCAGAATATCGTCAAGATCTCGAGTGACAGGCAAGACTTATGTGGTAAATTACTATCCTGTGAAACTGAAAGGAATGAACTTCTGAGGGTGTATTCCACATATGAAGAAAAGCTTAAAAGTCTTGAGCTGTCACAAGCCAGATTGGAAGAGATAGTCGGTCAAAAGGATGAAGAGCTTCGGGTTGCTAGAGCCACTATTGCCATGTGGAACAAAGGTTCCAAATCTTTAGAAGACATCCTCGGGTCTCAACAAATGGGTTGCGACAAAAGCGGGTTAGGCTATGGTGCAACAGCTCACAAGGGTCAGGCCTCTACTTCACATGACAAGAAGATTCAAGCAAAGGGAAAATTGAAGGTAGACCAGACTGATCTCTCTCTCCGTCTACCTAAAGCTGGTAAAATCAACAAAAAGGAGGTAAAACCGGTTTTTATTTGTCATCACTGTGGTAGGTATGGCCACATTCGTCCTTACTGTTTTGAACTGTTTGGTAAGGTGTCTCAAAAGGGTAGAAATTCTAATACTTTTTGGGTTAGGAGACAACCTTACATGTCTAGGCTGAACACCAAGACTAAAAAGATTTGGATTAGAAAAAAGGATTTGACTTGTTTTGTTGCTCACACTGCTCTAAAAGCACGTGATTCACACATGTGGTATCTTGATAGTGGGTGTTCTCGTCATATGTCTGGTAACAAATCCTACTTCACCTCCCTTGAAAAATATGAAGGAGGAATTGTTACGTTTGGAGATGGCGGCACTTCGAGAGTCATTGGTAAGGGCTCTATCAGTGTTACTGGTCTTCCCAAGCTAGATAATGTTCTACTAGTTGATGGTCTTAAAGCAAATCTTTTAAGCATTAGTCAAATGTGTGATTCCCATCATGAAGTATTGTTTTCAAAAAATAAATGTGAAATTTTGGATAAAAAGGGAAATACTGTCTTACATGGGGTTCGCACATCTGATAACTGCTATGGGATTGTTACTACTAATGATCTCACTTGTCACTCTGCCATCATTAGTAACATTGATTTGTGGCATCAAAGATTAGGTCACATGAATTTCAATGACCTAACTAAGATAGCCAACAAAGAGCTTGTGAGGGGAATACCTAAACTAGGTAAGAATTTGAGCCATGTGTGTGGACCATGTCAGCTTGGCAAGCAAACCCGTGCTCCTCATAAAAAGGTGAACAGCTTTACAACCAAACGTCCTCTTGAATTGGTTCACATGGATTTAATGGGTCCTACTCGCACTGAAAGCATCGGAGGTAAAAGATACATTTTTTTAACTGTTGATGATTTTACTCGATTTTCGTGGGTAAATTTTTTAAGGGAAAAATCTGATACGTTTGATGCTTTCCAGGCCTTAGTCCCTAAAATCCAAAATGAACAGGGTGTTTCCATTGGGCGTATCATAAGAATCCGAACTGATCATGGTCGTGAATTTGAAAATAGTTCGTTTTCGGATTTTTGTGATATGCATGGAATCAAGCATGAATTTTCAGCTCCTATTACTCCACAACAAAATGGAGTTGTTGAGAGGAAGAACAGGGTTGTTCAAGAAATGGCTAGGGTCATGCTCCTTAGTAAGAAACTTCCTCCTAAGTTTTGGGCTGAAGCCTTAAATACTGCTGTTTATGTCATAAATCGCGTGTATCTAAGGCCCGGCACTTTACAAACTCCATATGAATTGTGGAAGGGTTTGAAACCTAATGTAAAATACTTCAAAACTTTTGGGAGTAAGTGTTACATCTTCAAAGATAGAGAGCCTTTGGGCAAATTTGACTCCCGAAGTGATGAAGGTATTTTTCTAGGGTATTCAACCACTAGTAAAGCTTTTAGAGTCTATAACCTGCGAACTTCATCTTTAATGGAATCTATCAATGTGGTTATAGATGACACAGGTGCACCTACTCCAGCAACAAATGAGGATGATAATGATGAGTCTCCAATCTTGGACACGGAATCACAAAATCAAGGAGAAGGTGCGGACCCATCACAAGAAATGGTTACAGAACCATCTTCATAGGTAAGGTCAAGCCCAAAGAGTGCTCCAAGGGACATCACTCCTGTTGCCCCTGTCACCGCAAGTCCTGAGCTTAAACCATCAGCTAGGGTGAAACTGAATCATCCAGCTCAACAGGTGATTGGAAGTGTCTCGGATCGAATGAAAACCCGAAGACAGATTCGGGATGAGGTATCACATATGTGTTATGTTTCATTAATTGAACCTAAGAATTTTAAAGAAGCCTTGCTAGATGATAGTTGGGTCAATGCTATGCATGAAGAATTAGGTCAATTTAAACGTAACAAAGTTTGGACTCTAGTTCCCAGACCTAGAGACATGAATGTGATAGGTACCAAGTGGATCTTTAAAAATAAATCTGATGAGAATGGTACAGTTGTTAGGAACAAAGCTAGGTTGGTTGCTCAAGGCTACACACAAGTAGAGGGTGTTGACTATGATGAGACGTTTGCCCCAGTTGCACGTCTCGAATCTATTCGTATTTTGCTTGGTGTTGCATGTTTTCTTGGCTTTAAATTGTTTCAAATGGATGTGAAAAGTGCCTTTTTGAATGGGTACTTGAGAGAAGAGGCATATGTTGAGCAACCAAAAGGGTTTGAGGACCCTAAATGTCCTAATCATGTCTACAAGTTAGACAAGGCTTTGTATGGATTGAAACAAGCCCCTCGAGCTTGGTATGATAGACTTACTACATTTTTTCTTGACAATGAGTTTCAAAGGGGTAGTGTGGATAAGACTTTATTTGTGAAACATACTAAGTCTCATATTCTTGTTGCTCAGATTTATGTTGATGATATTGTGTTTGGATCCACTGCTGAACATCTTGTGAAATATTTTTCGGATTGCATGACACATGAGTTTGAGATGAGCATGATGAGAGAGTTGTCTTATTTTTTGGGTCTTCAAATTAAACAGTCTCCTACGGGTATATTTGTATCTCAGTCTAAGTATGCGAAAAATCTTGTGTCTAAGTTTGGTCTTGAGTCTGCCAAACCTGCACGCACTCCCATGAGCACCAGTCTTCACCTCTCCAAAGATTCCTCTGGTATTGATGTTGATCCTACCCTTTATAGGAGTATGATAGGGAGTCTTTTGTATCTCACAGCCAGTCGTCCTGATATTTCTTTCAGTGTCGGTGTTTGTGCTCGTTACCAAGCCAGTCCTAAAGAGTCGCACCTTCTTGCGGTAAAACGCATCATCAAGTATGTTAATGGGACCTTGGGGTATGGGGTTTGGTTTTCCACTGATACTACAGCCGAAATTACTGGTTTTTCAGATGCCGACTGGGCAGGGTGTGCTGATGATAGGAAAAGTACCTCCGGGGGGTGTTTTTACCTTGGGAATAATTTGGTTTCTTGGCATAGTAAAAAGCAGAATGCCATCTCTCTTTCCACTGCTGAGGCTGAGTACATTGCTGCAGGGAGTTGTTGTGCACAAATGTTGTGGATGAAGCAAATGCTTCATGATTATGGAATAGAACTGAATACCCTCACTCTTTTTTGTGATAACACAAGTGCCATAAACATTTCAAAAAATCCAGTCCAACACTCTCGCACCAAACATATTGACATCCGTCATCATTTTATTCGAGAGTTAGTGGATGAAGGCATTGTTGTTTTGGAACATATCCCTACTGAGCATCAAAAAGCTGATATTTTTACAAAACCCCTTGATCTTCTTCGATTTGAGTTTCTTAGAAAGACCTTAGGTGTAATGCTCAGTAACTAGATTGGTTCCTGTGGTCGTGAGGTGAGTGTGAGTGGCTGACTTACTATTCTTAGATGTGTTAATCTCATTGTGATTGAGTCCTGGTATCTTTTGCTTCAAAATATTAAATGAACACTGCTCATGTTTCTTACAAGATTTGTTTCACATCTTAGTTCATAGCTCATGCTGAATGCCCATACTCATTTACTTCGTGATCTCATTCTGTACACATTCTTGAGCTAAACTGTTGCAGGGGTTTCCGCATAAGTGATCAAAGTTCTCTATGGACCACTGACAGTGTTTCTTGTACTTTTACGGAGAAATTGACCCATACTAGTACATCATGGGTGATGTTAAGTCTCTTAACCATCTACCGCCTTAGTTCACTTCCATGGTTTCTCCCTCAGTACATGATCTCCGGGCATTAAGAAAAGGCTACCTCAGAGGCACCAACCAGGCCATCATTTTGACTTCATTCTTCTCTGGTTGGAATCCATACTCTTGAGCGTGCATGCCACCAGTGAGTGCAACCCAAAAAAAAAAAAAAAAAAAAAAAAAATCTGAGGGGGAGCTTCCACATTTACTTAACAAATACCCCGTGATTCCTAGTGGTTTGACTTTTCTCTGTGATAGTTAGTTACTCGTGTCGGAGGTCCAGCCATCCGATCACTACTAGGATTAACTCTAGCTTTGTGGCTCTCAAGGATTGCACACACACACATTTTTACATGAGCTCTCATGTGTGTTTTTGAGTTATGCATTCTCATGATGCGTGTGGCTTTGATTTCATACTATCTGTGTTGTTCATGAGCTGGTGTTTCATCTCTTTTCTCAAAATTGGCAGGACTCATCATTTGATGGATTTTCTTGTCTTTGTGGTTTAGTCTCACTTGCTCTCCTTGCTTGTTACAGGACTTTCTAGGTGTGTTTTGTTATTTCAAAAAAAAAAAAAAAAGGGGGTTCTTTCCGCTCGAGCGGAATGTTTTACGCTCGAGCGTGTTTTTCACTCTTGCAGCAGTTTGTTCGTGTTTTGGCAGTTCTGAGAGATGGTTTTTTTAGCTCGAGCGTCCCTTTGCACGCTCGCGCGGGAGTCTGCTTGCTTTGTTGTACGCTCGAGCGGTAATTAGTACGCTCGAGCGGACCAGTTTCATACTTAACTCCCTCTCTCGCCTTTTCAAGTTTGTTTTTTTTTCCCTGTTTCTTTTTCTCGATCTAGGGTTTGTTTTGTGGCTGCATTGTGGTCGTTTTTCCCTCACATCCATCATCCTACCCACCGATTTGCTCCTTGGTAAGTTTTACCCTCTTTTATTTTCGTTGTTTTTTGTTTTATTTGGTTCTAGTGGTTGTTGGGTTTGTGCTTTTGTGGGTTTTGTGTGTCGTTTGTGATCCTCTCTCTCCCACATTTTTTTCCTCGTCCTCTTGTCTATTTTTTTATGGGTGTTTTCTTTATTGTGTCTGTGGTATTCGGGTTTATCTGTGTTTCTGCTGTCTTGTCGCTGTATGGGCTGCTTTCATGTTTGTTTATCTCTGTTGAGGTCACTGTGCGTGCGTATGGATCTGGTCTTGAATTCTTGGCATTGATTTTCTCATGATTCATACTTATACTTAGCAATTTCTCTCATATTGAGTGTATTAGTTATGAGTTCTTCAATACCATGCTCCTATTTGTTCATGCTTGATCTTTTTCATTGTATACTGAGGATTTCATGCCCTGTTTTTTAATTTGATTATTGAACTAATGATTTGTTTTGGTTTTGTTTTGGTATGGTTTGGGTTTTGGGTTTGTTGGTTTGTTGGGTGTAATAGTGTCTTCTTCGGTATGTCTGCTCCTGCTCCTAAACGCCGAAAGGCCACCGTTTCTCGCCCTACCTATAACCCTGATAGGTTTCAGTCGGCCACACAATCCAAGTTCTTCCACAAATCTTTTGTGACTCGCACAGTTCATTTAGAACGGAATGTTCAACCTGATACATTTGAGTCCATCCAAATTCGTCCATTGTTCGACCCTCTAGGTGGTGACCTTGTTTTATTGTTTTCTGGGCGTCAGAATCTCGATTGGGTTCGAGAATTCTATTGTAATATGGAGGGTATTCGGGATTATGAGCCATCTTTCACTACATGGGTTAGGTCAAAATCCATTTCTGTCACCCCTGCTTTGATTCGCCAACTCCTTCAGATTGAGCAAGTCTTTCCCCAATACTATCCTTTCCCTGTTCCTGATCGTCCTACTTGTAACTTTGATGATGTGGCTTTGGAACTGTGTGGTGTTGCCCGTCATTAGCCTAAAGGCGGTTTGATTAAACAGTTTGAACTTCTTCCGGAGTTCCGACTGCTTAATCTGATTGTCTGTGCCAACATCATTGTCACTACACACTCATCCGAGGTCAAACAAGACCAAGGATTCATTTTGTCTTGTATTGCCCGTCACCGGTCTTTTGATCTCGCCTCTCTTATTATCACCAAGATGATCAGTGCTCATGGGCATAAAAAGCTTGGCCTTCCTTACGGTTGCTTGATCAACCGACTTTTGTCTGACCTTGGGACCCCTATCCTAGAAGATGATGAGTTTGCCTCTCCTTCTCGCCCTTTTACCAAGAAAACTGTGTCTCAAAGTCGGGCTCATATTAAGGGGGAGTCATCCCGGGTTGGTCCTTCTGCAGGAGTTGCTGCTGGTCTTGCTGAAGAGGCCGAGTTTGATGCCACCGCAGCCGGTGATGATGCTGAGGCTCCTGTTCCACCTAGCTCTTTTCCTGATCAGCTTCGGCACTTTGAGGAGGCTATGACTCGGCGGTTAGACTTTCTTGATGCTCGTTTTGATGCCTTTGATCGTCGTCTTGGTCAACTGGAGCAAACTGCCGCTCACACTACTTCGCAGCTGGACCACATCATTTCCTTACTGACGCTTCAGCCGGCCCCTCCTCCACCTGGTGCTTGATTTCTTGCTTTCTTCATTCCCGGCCAAAAAGGGGGAGTGATATTGCTGGTCTTTTGATGGTTTTGATGGGTACAGTTGATTTTTTGATTACACAGCTTTTTATGATTCCATTTTTTGTTGGTACAGTTGTTCTCTGGTTATCCTTCCTTGGTACAGTTGGATTTTATATAGTTTTTTTCTTTTTTTTTCTGGTTATACTATGGATATATGTTTATGGATGGATATATGTTTATGGATGGATGGATACTGGTTGCTTATGCTTGGCTTAATGGTTATTTAATCCAGTTCCACCTGTTTTTGGTTGGTTTGTGTTTGGATGTTTTTTTTCAGGCTCATGGAACACGCGCCTAAGTGGATGAAGTTGAATGAATGAAGTCTTTTTCTAGTTGTGTGTTTGCGGGTTTTAAAAGATTGTTTTGTTTATTTGTTTTGAAATTGTTTTAGTGCGTGTGTGTGAGGAATAATGTTTAGAATGGTTTTGTCCGGGAATTGACAAAGGGGGAGATTGTTAGGTCCCTATGTTGTCAAATCCGGAGACAAAACCTTGTGTTGATTCAAAAGTATTTTTTTGTACTGTCCGCTCGAGCGGAGACTTTTGAGCTTGAGCGTAGATTAGCAGGTCTCAGTATTTTGACAGGGCAAGCACAGATACTGGTGGGTGTGATTTTACGCTCGAGCGGATTATCATACGCTCGAGCGCATCTCAGCTTATTCACACGCCGTTTTTGGTCAGTCCGCTCGAGCGGGCTGTGGTGAGCTCGAGCGGAGATCGCGGATCCAGATTTCTATTTAAAGCTGTTAAGGGTGTTTTTGTGAAGGACGTTTTCCTAGATCTGATCTAAACAAACTAGGGTTGTGTTCAAAGTTTTCTTTGGAGATTTTTGATAGTTTTCCTTGATGTTCTTGAGAGAGTTCTGAACTTATGCATTGAGATTCATACATCAAGGAGGTTGCTTCTTAAGGTAGAAGAAAGTTCTCTTCGGTGGATTCCGAAGATTAAAGCGTAGAATTCAAAAGGCGTTTGATTCTACGTAGTCGTTAATTCGACAAGTGGAGTTGTGGTGTGGAATCAACTTCAGGATCAATTCCGTGACGAAGGTGTGGTGAAAAGAGTTACAGAAGATTCAGAGACAAATTGACTGGGTTGGGTAATTTGTATTGTATCTTTGTAATCTTTTTGTTCTTCAGTAGTGGATTGATAGTGGCGTTTCGCCCGTGGTTTTTGATTACAATTGAAGGTTCTTCAATTGTGGTTTTTTCCACGTAAAAAATCGTTTGTGTCGATTTATTGTTTATTCTCAGAAACAAACAAACTAAAATCACTCTCGTAAGTGTTTGATGATTTTAGGTTGAGAGTTTTTGAATATTGGGTTTTGGAATAAGTTAATCTTGATCTAATCACATATCACGTAGGATTTTCAACTAGATTAGAATTTGTTTGGGAAGTGAGTTGACTTTTTAATTTTTTGATTATTTTAGTCTGGGGCTAAAAAGTCTCGTTTGAGAAGGTTTTTTTGACTTTTTAAATTTTTTGTGAGAGAAAGAAGGTAATAATTATGGGTTGAATATGATATTTTGTCTTATTAGATTAAAAAATCTATTTTATCTTTTTGTGATTAAAATAACCCCAAACTCACCCTAACCCATCTTCTCAAACAGAGGCGTAGAGAGAAATATATTATTAATTTTATCTTGATGTATTGTTTTATATCGATGTATTATCTTACTTTGAGTTAATTTATTTTATTTTATTTATTAAACTAAAAAATAAAATGACAGGTACATTGATAGTATCGTTGCTTCACGACTACACAAGCAAAAAGAGCAATTGGATACCAAATCGAAATCTCAATAGGGGCAAATTGGAATACTACTACTTGTTTGTGTCGGGACTACAAGTTATTAATCTCATTTATTATTTCATATGCACTATGTTCTATACTTACAAGGTCTTGGAAGAGGTTAGTGAAGAAGCTTGTGAAGATAGATATGCGGAATTGGCCAATATCTCATCTAGGCCTGTGGAGGAAGGTCATGGTAATGGAGAAACATTGATGTAACATAGAATTTTAAACAAAATAAAATCAAGACAATTATTAGGGTGTTTGTTACCGCTTAAATGACATTTTTATAACTTATTTAATTTTAGAGTTTATACCAAACTATTTAATTCAACAATTATAAACTAGAAAAAAAAAAAAAAAAACTAATTTGTTGCAAGACAGAACAAGGGTGGCTTTAACTTTTTCTTTATTATTATTAATTTTTAACTTACAAAAAGATGCACAAAAAACAAGGCCATTATGACTACAATGTGATTGGTTAATTAATGAACATGAATATTGAAATAAAAATCATGTAGGAAAATGAATTTATTAGATAGTATTCGGTAACATTTACGTTTTTAATTTATATTTACAAAAATTTTATAAATTGATTTTTAATTATTTTTAGAAAAATATAAACTACAAACGCATTTGGTTTGGATAAAATTTTTGAAAAATTTTAAAAATATAAACTAAAAAAATGTTTGTTAAGGCCTAAAATATTTATATTTATTTTTTATTATTTATGACAATGCGATCATACACATTATAATAAGCATCTATAATAACTATATTGATATAATACCAACCATAAATAAATTTAATAACCACATTAGTAATGTTCATAACAACTGACATACAAATCATAATAATAATATCTCATTTCTTCCACAAACCATAAAAAATATCTTCCACAATCTATTATAAGCATAAACAATATTTCAGTTGTTTTTGACAGATTCCCAAATTTCACTAGCAATTTAATTTCTTATATCAAACATGTGACGTAGTTGAGGTTGACTAATGTCTACATTAATAGGTTGCTGGGAACTACTTCATGCATGTCTCAAGCTGCTACTACCACCCCTACTAGGCCCAACATCTTCAACGATACGATCTGGATTGGCCCATTCAGTGAACAATGTGTCACCTTGAGAATGGATCCTAATCCAGTTGTGTATTGTACAATATGCAATGGGGATGTATCTCTGCATCTTAGTTGAATACAGAGTCATGTCTCTCAAAATTGGAAAACGAGCCTTCAAGACACCGAAGCATCTCAATCACATTGTGTAGTGTCAGTAATTGAACATTTGCTCCCTGTTTCTTGGTTGTCGACATTGAGTACGAAACTTATTTACATGGTACCTCTCACCACGGTATGGTGAAAAAAGTCAGGCATATTTGTATAACCTGAATCAACAACATAATATTTATTTGTTCAACATGTATGTATCTATTATTATGGGTTGCCAGAAGAATATTAATTATAAATTAACAAAATGCCATATAATACGTACCTCTTTGTGGCATTGGAAATGAATTTGCTGGATCATATACAGTTTAAATAAACACTCTTAAATAATTTGCAGTGCCCTCCCAACCGGCCAATACATACGTAAATTGCATGTCAAATGAGCAAACATACATTACATTTTGTGTTGTAACAGTATGCTTACCCCGATATGGTATTTGCTCTGATGCTGGCACCCTTGTAGATATGTGGGTACCATCAATTGCTCCAACACAATCCTATTTGACAAATGACTTTAATAATGCATGATATTTTACTAAAAATTATACTTCAAATATTCTGTAAGTGATTACCTTTAAAAAATGGTAGAATCGTGGATTATGTCGGATTTTTGCAAACACCTCATCAAAATTTAGAGGCCTTATAACTTGTTTACTAAGCCTAAATGCTACCTTCAATACTCAATTAAAGCATTTGGAGATGGTATGGCCAACATGTTGGAATTGCTCTTGGACAACACGATTTCGTTCGTTCTAACCAATTGTTAGCAAGAATATACAAACTTGCTCTTAGACAGTTAGATAACATGAGTGTTCTAGTTTGTCATATACCTTAAGTGCCTCGCACAAACTAATAAGTACATCTGGTTCCAATCTAAAATTTTCCTTGGACACCTTGCTTCATTT
This sequence comes from Camellia sinensis, assembly GCF_055761805.1. NCBI lineage: Eukaryota > Viridiplantae > Streptophyta > Magnoliopsida > Ericales > Theaceae > Camellia > Camellia sinensis. The sequence continues at coordinate 23,509,068 of NC_138970.1, read as the reverse complement.
CCATTCAATGTTTCTAATACGTAGTTATGTCCTTGTAATATGGACGTTCGGCATGGTCTAGGTCAAAGGTAAGTATTACAATATACATTTAGTGCTACACACACCAGAAATTGTACATTTTCATCGTCACTGTTTGAGTCAAAACTCAAATAAAGAGCATGCATCGGCTTTATATATATATATATATATATCACTATGATACTGTGTTGACCCCTTAAAAAGAAAAGTATTAGTGATACTGAAAACACATGTAAATATGGTCACACATATATTAAATATATTTAATAATGTAGTAAGAATCTTTGTTGGACTCTTAAGAGAACACATGTAAATATGGTCACACATACATTTTCCAATTGTTGACAATGCAGAAGTTTTGTTGGACTGATGATAAAAAAAAAATTGGAAAAATTAGGCAAATAGTCCTTGTACTTTACACGATGTGTCAATTTGGTCCGTGTAGTTTCAATTTACTCGATTTTCCCCCTTAATTTAACGGATTATGTCATTTTAATCCAATAAATAATGGTTGTTAAGTTAACAGAAAGCCAAATAATATGTCAATTTAGTCCTTGTATTTTTCATAATGTGTCAACTTAATCCCTGTCAAAATCGAGAAAATTGAAACTACAGGGACCAAATTGACACATTATTTGTTATTTATTAGACTAAAATGACACAATCCGTCAAATTAAGGGGCAAAATCGAGCAAATTGAAACTACAGGGACGAAATTGACACATCGTGTAAAGTACAGGGACTATTTGCATAATGTACCCAAAAAATTTTGGAACGGCCACCAACAAGCATTATATAGCAGAAGATCATTGAATACAGCAGTAGCATTAAAGTTAGGTTGTCTGTGTTCAATACTTCAACTACCATTAAATTTATTGGTATCTACCCATCAACTCCCAATGTAATAACATTTAAGTACAGTATCAAAAACATGCTACAACAAGCAATACTCTATTTCCATAATAAATAATTCTCTATAAAAAAAATTTAAAAAAAAAAAACAATATTAGAAAAGCAAACTTATTCACAGACCATACCAAAGATACTCTATAAATACTTCAACTACCATACCAAACCCATAATAGCAAAGCTTGTTCACAGACCTAAAGTACTAACATAAGTATTAAATACTTCAACTACCATGCCAACTACCATTACTATTGTTATACATTATCAGCAAATATCAAAAGTACCAACATTACTAGCAAATAAAACAACACAAAGACATACCGCACTAAACTTGAACTCTCTAAGAATAACTCTCAAAGATTGAGGACCCAATCCCTCATCCTAACAGCAGGCATGTCAACAAATACCTCCCTTATTATGGGATCCAATGCAAGCTTGTTCATAACTTTAGTATAAGTAGGTGCAAGAATTTCCTCCATAGCATGCAATAGTGCAATGCACTCTTTCAGTAGTGAACGTGAGCCAGTAGAGCCACCTTCAATTGAACCACTATCATCGCCAACATTAGTAATTGAAGCACTTGTCAATCTCTTTTCCATTAGGTCCACCTTCCTCCTACTATTTTCACTCGTTTCTTTGAGTGCTTCAGAAATATTAGCTTGAAAAGAGCTCTTCTTCTTACTCTTTCTATCTGCCATTTTGCCCTTGCCATTGCCCTAGCCATCTCCATTATCATTATCACTATTAATTTCCAATGCATCTAAGTCCTCATTCTTTAGCTTAAATTCAGGATCAGAACTAACATTACTTTCGGCAGGTGATTTGGTGGAACGATGAGCCAAATGACCAGTTGCAGATGTGTCTCTTAAGATACGAGACAACTCATGGTAGTAAACCATCCCTTTCTTCCTAAATCTCTTTGCATGGCTATTAACCTACAAACTAATAAATTTCAGGTTAACATGAAGAATTCTTCAATTAAATGTAGCAAAAAAAATGCAAAAAGTTAATAAAACCTTGTAAAAGGCCTCCCAAACATCATCTGGTGTAGTGATAGTAAGTCGTTGGCTATCCTAACCAACACAAGTATGCTTCTATAATGCTGTAAATTTGTTGAACATAATACGCAGTTGATTTTATTTGTTTCGAAGCTGGTCTGCGTTACACTGGTATTGGGTTTTTGCATTCATTTGATCCCTCAACCTATTCCAAGCTTGTTTAGTGAATGTCTCAATTAGTTTACTACTCATGGTTTTGAACTTCTCATCCATGAGAATAATGAAAAGAGCCTCATTTGCCTAAAGCCATGGACCACCGTTTCCTCTACCAACTTCAACAACATCATCATCATTAATGGGGAGATCATTGTGTACTTTTGTTGTCACTGCCTAAATACCATGGTGTGAAAATAATCCATAAATTTTAATAAGTCTTCAACAATAAATTATAAGTGTGGGGATATATTTTCTGAGTACCAACACGTGGCAAGGTGACGCCGACGTGTCAGCCGAGGTGTCACGTGTCTTGGTCGTTGTGCCGAGGTCATCTCGGCTAGGCCGAGGTTGCCTCCGAAGATATCGGAATCCGAGATAAGCGGATAAGGGACAAGAGTCCTAGAATGAAGAAGGAACTCAACTTGGATATGGACAAGAGTCCTAGATTGGGAGAAGACTTCAGTTTGGGTAAAGATAAGACTCTTAGAGAGTTTATCCTAATCCCACTGGGAGTCCCAGATTAGCAGTAATCTTAAATCCATTAGGGCCAGGCTCCTATTGGGACTAGGATTGTATTGGCTATAAAAGAGAGGCACTCCCATGGGTCTAAGGTATGCTTTTGATACTCAAGCTTGTGAGTTTAGTACTTGATTTATCTTTGAGAGATATACAGACTTGATCGTCGGAGTGCCCCCGGGTGGTCGAAACCACCGCGGGATTCTTATATTTCTGTTGCAGGTCAGTCAGGTGCCATCTATTCTGCCAGTGCTCTCTAGCTGGTTACTAAGCGGGCAGTGTGGTCGGAAAATTACCCACACAATTTGGCGCCGTCTGTGGGAAAGAAAGAAGAATAGATGGCCAATGATGGACAAAAGGATGAGATTAGAGACAACGTTCCTGCTGGGAGTGGGAGACCTATCGATCTCGACGTTGAAGGGGACGACCGCAACACAGAAACTTGTGACCAGAGTCACGGAGTGAAAGACGCCGGCCAGGAAGGTGACGTACCAAAGACAACATATCGAAGCGGATACTACAACGAAGATGACCTCCAGGTATGGAAGGATAGATACCTGCGGAGGAACGAAGACCCTTCCAGAAGGAATACAAAGACAGGGGGCATGAGCGCTCCCAATGAGATAACATTCAAGTATAGAAGAGCTCAACCTGAGTGAGCAAATCCCAGATCCCAGATCCCAAAAGATATGATCTCGGCCTAGATGAGCAGGTTCGAGAAAAGAAGAGTTCAACCTAATGAGCAGATCCAAGATTCCAGAAGATAAGATCTCGGCACCTGAGTCCGAGAAGAGAAGAGCACAATGAGCAGATCTCAGATCCCTGAAGATAAAAAGGAAACACACAAGATCAGACTAAAGTTGGCCAAAATTGAGAAGTATACTAGGGCCGAGGAGGACATGCCGGGTACAAAGGCGTCGGAACAAGAAAAAAGAAATGGCTCGCCGATGCGAGGCCGAAAATCAAACTCAGGTTGGAGCCAAGTAAGATCAATAGAGAAACCAAGGCCGACAATCTCGGCTTGAATTAAACCTCGGCGACAAGGTCGAAGCTACATGTATGATAAGAACCCAAGTGGATTTTAAGTTCACACTGGGGGGCAGAGAGAAGAAGAATGCGTTTACCACTTGTTAAAATTTGTAGCAATTTACAAGTTGGTTAAACCAATATGATGCTTAACCGAAGTTAAGCCGAGATGATGCTTAACCGAAGTTAAGCCAAGATAATGCTTAACCGAAGTTAAGCCCAGATGATGTTTAACCGAAGTGAAACTGAGACGATGCTTAAAGCCGAGATGATGCTTAACTGAAATTAAGCCGAGATGGTTCCTTATCTTCACTTGTTGAAATTTGTAGCAATTTACAAGTTGAAGTTAAGCTGAGATGGTTCCTTACCTTCACTTGTTGAAATTTGTAGCAATTTACAAGTTGAAATTAAGCTGAGATGGTTCCTTATCTTCACTTGTTGAAATTTGTAACAATTTACAAGTTGAAGTTAAACTGAGATGGTTCCTTACCTTCACTTGTTGAAATTTGTAGTAATTTACAAGTTGAAGTTAAGCTGAGATGGTTCTTTACCTTCACTTGTTGAAATTTGTAGCAATTTACAAGTTGAAGTTAAGTTGAGATGGTTCCTTATCTTCACTTGTTGAAATTTGTAGCAATTTACAAGTTGAAGTTAAGCCAAGATTACTGTTTCTCTTCGCTTGTTGAAATTTGTAGCAATTTACGAGTTGAAGCAAAGCCGAGGTTATTGCTAAGCACTTGTAGCAATCTACAGGTTGGTTAAACCAAAGAAGATGCTTAACATTTGTTGAAATTTGTAGCAATTTACAAGATAACGTTAAGCCGACATATGACCATCTGTTGAAATTTGCAGCAATTTACAGGTTGAGGAAAAAGCTAAGTATGTTGTTTAAACACTTGTTGAAATTCGTAGCAATTTACAAATAGCTTATTGTTTAACACTTGTTATGTTAATCCTTGTTGATCCCTGTTACAGTATATGTTAATCCTTGTTGAAATTTGTAGCAATTTACAAGTAGGCTAGACCGAAATCACCGTTTAAACACTTGTTGAAACTTGAGAAAAAGTTTGCAAAGTTAACATTGAGTAATATATGTTTCACATTTGTTAGAATTTATGAAAAGTTTGCAGGTCAGTATCTTGCCGAAGTAAAAGTTTTATAGCTATTATACCTGAGGTATGTAACCCCGAGAAGATCGCACAAAGGAGGCAAAGTATGAAAGACACGCAAAATATTCTAAGTATAGAATCATGCAAGAGCAGTTAGAAGAAGATCAAGACAGAATTCATGGTGATTAACACGGCCTCGCCATACAATATCATCTTGGGAAGGCCATGGTTGCATACAATGGGGGCAGTTCCCTCAACATTGCATCAACTACTGCGGTTCCCAACAGAACATGGGATTGAAGAAGTCAGAGGGGATCAATTGCAGGCGGAGAATTGCTCCATGGCAGCAATGAAATCCACCTGCAGCATTCGAGAACCAGAGAAGGCAGAGATTGAAAACGAGGACATAGAGGTCCTAGATGATGTCGGCAAGGAGCCAGCCGAGAAGAGTGAAGAGGCACTGAATAAAATCCTCGTCCAGAAGGGGGATGAAGAACGCTTCTTTCTTCTCAAGCTTAGCCAAAGAAGAAGAAATAGAATTGGAAGCTTGTTTGAGAGCAAACATTGAGGTATTTGCTTGGACACCTTATGAAATGCCTGGCATTGACCCCGAGGTCACATGCCACAAATTGAACGTCGACAGGTCGGCCAAACCTGTAATCCAACGAGCAAGAGGGCCAATGTTGATGCACGCCGAAGCAGTAGAGGAAGAAGTAGACAGACTTCTGGAGCCCAGGGAAATCCGAGAAGTCAATTACCCGACATGGCTATCAAATACTATGGAAAAAAGAATGATAATCAAGGAGCAAGGGATGTTAACATCGGCCAACAACAGACATTTTTCAGAAGCAAAAAAGGTGACATATGCAAAGAAAACAAAAGTACAAAGATGAAGACCCTAAGAACTAGGGACTAAGGCAAGAATCTGGAAATGCAACAAGAAAAATAAGAAGAGAAAAAATAGAGTCAAGAAGAGGACAAAGTTCAAAAAATAAAGCCAAGTACACAGGCACTAAGTAAGTATGTGAAGAACAAGAAAGTAATGAACCAGACATGATGCTAGCAACAGAAAGCGGATATGACAAGAACAGTTCCAGGCATTTTAGCAATAAGAAATCAAAAACTTGAAGACAGACGAGAACAGAAGGCAACAGATGGCAAATAAACAGATTCAAAGTAAATCAGAAGAGTTTTGAAAGATTGAGCTTAATAAAAAGTAAGAATTTATGAACCTACCAAATGAACGCCGATATGAAAATCGCCGGAGTCAAATAGATGACTGGAAATCGGGAACTCACCAGAGAGTGTGAGTGGAGCAGTTGCAAAGCTCTTGGAGTTTACAAATTAAAGGAACCAAAACCTCGGCTAGGAGGTGCGATTTCAAGCACCTTGGAAAGCATGAAACTTGATTCTTGACACCAGTGGACAGTAAAGTCCAGGGAACTTTAAGGTCGGCAAGTTTGATCTCGGACAGAGGGGCACAGATGAACGAACAGTGTAGGTTCCATCACCTCAGAATGCCGAGGTAATAGAACCTAGGGGGCAGTTGTGGGGATATATTTTCTGAGTACCAACACGTGGAAATGTGACGCCGACGTGTCAGCCGAGGTGCCACGTGTCTTGGTCGTTGTGCCGAGGTCATCTCGGCTAGGCCGAGGTTGCCTCCGAAGATATCGGAATCCGAGATAAGCGGATAAGGGACAAGAGTCCTAGAATGAAGAAGGAACTCAACTTGGATATGGACAAGAGTCCTAGATTGGGAGAAGACTTCAGTTTAGGTAAAGATAAGACTCTTAGAGAGTTTATCCTAATCCCACTGGGAGTCCCAGATTAGCAGTAATCCTAAGTCCATTAGGGCCAGGCTCCTATTGGGACTAGGATTGTATTGGCTATAAAAGAGAGGCACCCCCATGGGTCTAAGGTATGCTTTTGATACTCAAGCTTGTGAGTTTAGTACTTGATTTATCTTTGAGAGATATACTGACTTGATCGTCGGAGTGCCCCCGGGTGGTCGAAACCACCGCGGGATTCTTATATTTCTGTTGCAGGTCTGTCAAGTGCCATCTATTCTGCCAATGCTCTCCAGCTGGTTACTAAGCGGGCAGTGTGGTCGGAAAATTACCCACACAACAATTCTTAACATTTTCAACTCCCCATATGAGACGACACTGTCAATACACCATCTATAACCTTTACATTTTTCATATTCCTTGACCTAAGCCAACACTTCACGTATCAGAGATAGATAAATTATATGAATGAAATTGGGTACAAGCAGTACACCAAAAACAATCTATAAAAGATAGATTCACACTACCAACAATCAACAGGAACATAACAAAACAATTCATAAAACCGCAACAAAAACACCCTCACCAAAAACAAGGAAAGACCTATAGTCCACCCTCACAACAAATATAGTGTTCAAAAAAAAAAAAAAAAAACTATAATGGAAGCACAACAGATTTACAATAGATCCACAAGGAACCACCAGCAATATTTATAAATAAATAAATAAATAAAAACATATGTGTTTAAAAAAACGATGGAAGTTCTCGGAGAGAGAGAGAGAGAGAGAGAAAATGAGAAAGAGACTGACCTAAGATTGATTCAGTTGAGAAATTTGCAAGAGCTCTACAGTTTTGCAACAGATATGTTGTTTTAAAAAAAAAATCCATGGAAGCTCTCTGTGAAACACAGAGAGAGAGAGAGAGAGAGAGAGAGAGAGAGAGAGAGAGAGAGAGAGAGAGAGAGAGAGAGACCTGAATCTTCAAGTCTTTGAACAGCGTAAGAAAGTAGAGGAAGACGATGATCTAAAGTCAAAGATAACTTTGATATTACCGTTGTATTTTAGGAACTTGAAAATTGCTTCTACGCAGTTTTGAACACGACACAAACTTATGCACCCTCCTAAATATTGTTCATCCGCATTTTTTCAGCTTCCGTTTTTTGTTTAAAAACCAACGTAAACTTTTTTTTGAGTTTATAATTTGTGGTCAAATTTATAAACAGATACCAGTCATTTATAAAGCAAAAAAAAAAAATTATCAAACAATTTTTTATGATAATGTTTTTAATTTTTATAAATGTAAACTAAAAATCGAAAATAAAATAGTTACCGAACAAGTAAACTGTAAAAGAAAAACTCAAGCCCTTAAAAATAAACAATAAATATTAATCTTAAAAAAAAATGAAGATTGGTTGGACGGAAGATGAGATGGGTACATTAGTTGGTATATTAATATTTATATTTGTATATGAATTTTATATAAACAAAAAATTTAACTGGTACTTGATGGGTAATAACAAAACAAATTAACATTTTAAAAAGAACAATTATAAAATGATGTGAATTAATATAAAATTTCCACTTTAAACCTAAAACAAAATACTTAAAAAGATAAATTTTAGGGCAAATTACACCGGTGGTTCATATATTTTATCTCTTGTATTATTTTTGTCCATACACTTTTAATTTTCTCAATTTGGCTCTTAAATTTAAATTTTGTTTCAAATTGATCCAATTAATAATATCATTAGTGTTTTTTTAAGAAAAATTATCACTAAATTAGTTGAGGTTAATTAAATAAGATGAGTAAGTTTATAATTTTGCTTTTAAAAATATGACATGTGATACTTATGTGCGTATTTTTTATAAAAAAATGTTAAGAGTTATAATCAATTAGACCAAATTAAAACAAAATCATAAATTAAAGGTTAAAATCAATACAATTAAAAATATAAGGACTAAAACGACACACAAAGTAAAATACACGAAATACCGTGGTAATTTGTCCCAAAATTTATTTACGAAAAAAGTAGATTACACATTGTTGCTATGGTGTTTTACATAATTTTTTTTGGGATAAAGATATATAATTTTCTTTTGGGCGAATTACATTAATGGTTCTTCTAGTTTAGAATTTGTATCACTTTGATCGCTGACTTTTTAATTGTGATATATTTGATCTTAAATTTTAAATCTCGTTCTAAATAAAAACAATTGAAGACATTGCTGCTCCATATCAATGTTAAAGTCGTCAATTTGATAAAATATAAATAGTTTTGACAAAAATAAATGTCAAAAAAATATTTCTACCTATCAAAAATAAAATTATATAAAAATGATAAATCTTTTACATTTTATTTTTTTTTATTTTTTTACCAAATTAATTTTTAGTATGCGTTTCGATGAAGATCAAATTATTTTTTTATTTTTTTACCAAATTAATGTAATGGATGGTTATTTTTATTGATATTTTTTTTTTATGATTATCATGTAATAAATGATTATATTTGTTATTAATAGATATTTTTGGATGATTATCATGTAATCGATGGCTATTAGGCTTTTAATGTTTAATTGATATGTTTAATATATAAAATATTTTTAGTTTTAGATTTTTTTATTTAATGGATTGGTTTAATAATGGTATTAAAGTTGTTGCCGTGTTCGTCTTTTGAAAAAATAGACACTAATTTAACGAAAATAAATATAAAAAAATTTATTTAAAAAAATTATTTCTATCCTCCCGATAGATAAAATTACATAAAAATAATGTGTGTTTAATTTCTTTTTTACTAATTTAATTTTTAGTTTCTTAGAAAAAAAATTCAAAATAGATTCTAAAAATCAAACCAAACAGAACTTTATAACTAAGAATGTTTTAACATTATTGATTTTAAAAAAAAAAATCATTATATTTCAAATAACATACAAGTTAAACAACACAAAATAAGTTATATGATGACTTTGCCTTTAAAATTGGCCATTTGTAAAGGAAATATCTTTAATTGTCCTTATTTAAAACAAGATTCAAAATTTAACGTCAAATGTATCACAATTAAAAAATTAATTATCAAAATAATACAAATCATAAATTATAGAGATTGCTAATATAATTCACCCCATTCGCTTTTCAAAGAAATGAGCTAAGGAGTTACCCACTTAGGTTAGGATTAAACTGTTATCTTATCCCATCTATATCTGGATCTTACGTTTGAGGAATGCCCGGAACTCTAAATGAATTATTAAATATTAAGTAAATTATATTGATATATTTTGAGATTCTGTTTAATATAAATTTTTTCTTTACATTTAAAAAATTGCACTTACCCCTTATCAGATTAAAATGATAAATTTGTTCATTAACATTTATACATATAAAATAATAAAATAGGAAAATGTTTGAGGGTCATAAGTTTTGTGGCTACAATGGCTCAAAACTGCCAAAACGACGTCGTTTTGGGTGCAAAACATGCCAAAACGACGTGGTTTTAGCATTTTTAAGCCATTGTGGCCACAAAAATTGTGGCCCTCTAACATTGTTGAATAAAATAATACAGATATTTTATTCATGTCATTTTAAGGAATATAACAATCATCTTATTTACTTTAACTCACACAAAAAATTGAGTTTTTTTATTCTTCATGTTTTTTACTTTAATTTTTACTTAATTTTTTTAATATTTTAAGTAATTTTTTATATTTTTTAAATAAATCTAATCTAGATATACTTAATAAGTATAATATTTTGTAATTTTTTTTTAATTCACCAAATACAAAAATACAAAAAAATTCAATATATTATCTCATTTTGTTGTATTCAATGGATTTTTTTAAAAAAAAAATCGTACAAATTTTATACTTTTTAAATACATCTAGATTATTGATCTAATTTAAATATAATGGTGGAAATAAAAATATAAAAAAAAATATATTCACATATAAAAATTTCTACAAAAAATATTATAAAAAGGGCAAGATGATCATTTAGAAAATTTTAGAGCATGACATCAGAAATTCAAGGGACAATTTGTAATGAGATTTCAAACCTCATAGAGAGGAATGTAATTTTTCAAATGTAAGGAGGGATCTATATTAAATAGAAACCTCCGGGGGGGTGTTAGTGTAATTTACCCTTAAATATTTTAGGTCAAATTATGTTGGTATTTCCTTTATTTTGCTTTTTATGTCATTTTGATCCCTATAATTTTAATTGGTTCAATTTTGATCTTGAATTTATAACTTTATCTCAATTTAGTCTTACAAATGTTAGTATTTTTTAATAGAAAATATGTACATAATGTTATATGTCATGTTTTTATAAACAAAATTACAAACTTGGCTTACTTAGTAAGTTAATCTCAACTAATTCAGTAATTATTTTTTTATTAAAAATACTAACAATATCATTAATTAGATCAAATTGACACAAAATTTAAAATCGATGGTCAAAATTGAACCAATTAAAAATGTAAGGACCAAAATAACATAAAAAACAAAATATAAGGATTACGAGTATAATTTATCCAATATTCTATCAAATACTTATTTTCGTTTGGAATATCACTATTTCTCTCCGGGACCACTGATTACGTTGCGAATTGCTACTCCATTAATGTATTCTTGATAAGGGGGGACCGGTTTCACCATGAGCTTGACTTCTGGGATCTGGTTCACATGCAGTCGATCATGCTATCATTGAAAACCCTAAGCCAACTGGAAACCTTTTCAATAACCGTCTTGGGATGAGCCATATAACTGCCCTTGTGGGTTCAAACACTTTGTTTTAGAGTGCTTTCTTGATCGTGAAGTTGATGTGATTTTTTTCTTCTTTTATATAGAGAATCTTAGCTTAGAAGAAAGAACACTTGCCTTAGGGTGCTTCCTTTATCATGAAGTGGATGTGATTTTTGTTTTTCTTCTTATAGAGAATCTTAACTTAAAAGAAAGAATAACATCAATTGAAAGCACACTTAGTGTTTGGAAATAAATGTTGGAGTAGACATCTGAAAGCAAAACACATTAAGAAAGTGGGACCGAAGTGTCCAACGACGGTTTGTCGTACCAGGAAAAAAATGCAAAGATGTGACCAGAAAACAAAATGGAGAACACTATTTCTTTGATGGAAATTTTTTTTCTTGGCTAAATGATAATGTCATAAAACAGTCTCAATCATTTATGTATGGAAGTTTTGTGTAAATCCACAATGACATTATTTCGTGACATTGTACGCAATGGATAATTGCTCCACTAGAGGAATTTATACAAATAAATTATTAAGATTATTATTTTGTGGATTGTCATGTTCATAGGAGACGTAAATAGTAAGACACACTTCTCTCCAATCTCTTTGTAGATGATGGAGATGTTGTGGCCAATGGACCTATCATAGGTCTCACTTGACAATCTGAATGGTTAATTTGTTAGATTATCTATGTTAATCAATTTTGAAAAAAAAAAAGATTATATTGATCTAATAATTATAACTTATGATTTTATTAAATTTGTATATAAAAAATAGATAATCTATTTTTAAAATTATCTATGTCATTAGTTTTTTTCTAAAATAATATCATCAAAAACATATGACTATGATTATCAAAATAATTTAAGTTTTTAATTTTTACATTCATAATAAAATCAAATAAATGATTCACATCGTCGGAAAATCACTGATAACCGATAGTCGGCGGCAGCAGTTGATGGCTGTAAAATTGACAGATATTTGACATGGAAAATATATGTGTGAATAAATAAGTGATATATGTATAAATAGATAAACATATGAACAAAAAATTAGATCGATAAGTGATACATGTACAAATAGTTAGACAGATAAACAAATAACATTACAAAAAATTAAGATTTTAAGGACTAAAATTTAGAGACAAAATTATTTTTTAGGGACTAAATAATTTTATTACAAAAAGTGACGTTATTATATTTTTAGCAACAAAAATTGGATATTAGTGATAAATTATTATTCTTTTGATACCAAATTTTTTGTCTCAAAAAATAAACTATTTTGAAACCAAATTATTTTGCCCTAAAAGTTTAGTTATTAGTGAAATTTTCAAAATTTTATCGCTAAAAATCTTGTTTTTGACTTTTCGAAACGATCTTTTAGTGACTATTCTTATGACGATAGAAATTAATTTCATAAATGTCTTCTGTAATAAAATTTTCATTTTTAGAAATCAAAATATTTGATCTCTAAAACTCTTATATGTTGTAGGGTAAGTAAGTTGTGAATAAATATACATCTTTTTGGATAAATAATATTTTTTTGACCAAAAACAATTTAAGCTCAAGTATTTTTGGAAAAAGCTAATGACAAAGATGTAACTTGAGTACCCATTTGTGTGTTTGTGTTTTTTTTTTTTCCCTAAAATTCCAAAGAGCTCGAATTCCTTGGCTCAAAATTGCCCCGAATCCTAGCTGGAAGGTCAAATCAACATATCAAACACCAACTCAGAGCCACATTACCTATAACGGAAATGAACCATAGCTCGAATCCAATGGCTCGAATTGGCTCGAAAGAGGGAGAGAAGAGAGGAGGAAGAAGCAGAGGAGAAAGAGGGAGAGAAAAAAGGAAGAAGAGAGGAGGAAGAACAGAGTAGAAAGAGGGAGAGAGGATCATCGCTGCTCGCCTCGCCATCGCCACCGCCGTCGCCTCGCTGCCGCCGATCGTCGCAGCACCAGCGATCGCCAGCTCTGCCTCGCCTCCGCCCCCCGGCCCCCGCTTCCAGCCCCAAATGTTGGGCCCCCTCCAGTCCATCATCCTCCTCCCCCTCCCCCTCCAGTCCCTCCTCCTTCCTCCTTCCTCCTCCTCCCCTCCTCCTCCTCCTCCTCCCCCTCCTCCTCCTCCCTCCCCTGCTTCTGGTTCTGCTTCACCTTCATCTAAAAAACGAGGCCGTTTTTGAATTCGAGCCATTTCGAGCCGCTCGGTTTCGAGCTACCTATCACTGCCGTACCTATAAAGACTCATTGAATTATAAATTGACCCCAAAAATCTTACAAAATTATAAAAATATAAATAGTTATTAAAAATTCATCAGTATATGCGTTTTATTGCAACCCTTAGAGCTGAAATAAAGATAGTTTAGATTATATTTCTAGATGAGAGAGTGAGTTAAATAGATTAAATTCTCTTTTAACTATTGCCTCTGGACAATTTATAATAAATTATAGCCAAAGAATTGCTAGTATAAAAAATAAAATATCTTAGAAAAGGAAAGTGTAAATTATCAACGAAAATTATTACAAGAGTTAATATTAAATTAGATCCAGCAAAAAAGCAAAAATAAATTTGTAAATAAAATTGGTATCAGAGCTCGATTTTTCAGCCTTGCCAATAACTCTTGCATAAGTATTAAATATAGTGAAGAAGTAAAATTTGATAATTTAAATAACAATACTTCTTTACAAATAATAATAAAACTAAATAATACCTTAATTAGGCTATTAAAAGAAATTAACGAAAAACTTAGAACTAATCAATTAGAAATAATAAACGAAATTAGACATTTTGTACAAGATCCAAAAAAACAAGTAGCGAAAAATAAAAAGAATTAGACTTATATCCCCATCCATATAAAGGAAATAATCCGGAAGAGCCTTTTGAATTAATCTCACATACAAAACAAAAAGATAATGGAGTTAAGTAATTATAGCTTAAAACAATTAGAAGAAATGGTTGAAAAAAAAAATGATAATGAAATAAAATATAAAATAATATTACAAATAACTGAACTATTAGATATGATGGATGAAGAAATAATAGAAGCAATAAATAGTGAAAGAATAGAATTAGAAGAAGATACCTATAAACAATTAGGATTAATCAGCTTGGAAGAAATGAAACACATTCCCCTAGAAGAATTAGAACAAGTAATGAGAAATAATGACGTAGAAAAAAAAAAACTAATAACGTTAATGATATGGAAAAAGATAATACTTTAGAAGAAGAAACTAATAACATTAACGATATGGATATGGCAATAATAAAACAAGAAGGAAATAACTCGTTTGCTCCAGCTAATCCAAATCATCTAGATTTTAAAAATTTTACCAGGCGACAATTAAAAAATGATACGAAAAATTATGAATATAAAAGAAGAACGGGAAATTATAGTTATCTAAACAAAGGGTCTTTTGCTAGAGGAACATCAAATAATGTTGATTTTACCCCTAGGAAGGAAGTATTCTTACGGGAGGTACCGTTAAAGCCAATAAGTAATATTGGGTATTTATTAGATATTGATTGCACGACAAACACAAGTGGGTAATAAAACAACGGAAAAGAGGTATAGTAGCAAGCTGGTATGGCAATCTAAATGCTTGTTTAACAATGACTTTTTTGGCCTCGTTTGGTATTCTTGTTTGGTTTTTTTGGCTTTTTGGCTTTGGAATTGCATTTTTTTTTTGTTTTTTTGTGATTTTTGTTCTTTTGTGATTTTTTAACTTTTTTTGTTGTCCTTTTATGATTTTTTAGCCCAACTCAGAAACCAAACGATCCCTAAGAGAAAGTAACAAAGAAAAATTAACAATAGAAACTACCCCAGAAGGTATGTTAAACATATTCGTAAAATATATTGAAGAAGAATTCGTAGGAAAAGAGTGGGATGAAGATAAAAGAAAAAGAGAATGGGTCAGGAAATTAAGTAACATAGAAATATGAAATATGGAATATATAGAAAATTATATATGTAAATACTCCTATTATTATTATCAAATAGGTAGAAATAAAATTCATTTAACCATGCTTTTTCATAAATTACCATATCCTATAAATGTTAATATAGAAGAAAAATATGAAAAATGGTTAAAAGAATTAGGAGATGCCACAAGTGACAGCTTGGGTCATAGAATTAAATATCTAAGAGACTGGGTAGAGCAAGAATGCATGAAAATGAAGGAAAGAAGAAAAATGAAAAAACAATATTTACATTGTTAGCAAACATCTAATTCATGGGGATGTGAGCCTTTAAGAAGAAAAATATATAATAAAAAAAAAAGAAAACATTTTATAAAAGAAAAAGTTTCAATAAGCAAAGAGGAGAAAAATATAAAAGAAAATATTATAAAAAAAATCCTATAATTTCAACAAAAGAAGAAGGTTTTTTAGAAAAAAATAATTATTGTCTAGAAGAAAAAAAAACCTGTAAATGTTGGGCATGTGGAGAAATAGGCTACTTTGCTAATCAATATAGAAATAAAAATAATAATAAAATAATAGAAGCCTTAGGAAGTCTGGATTATGTGAAATTAAAAGAAGAAGAAGTTTTAGAAATAGCTTTAGAGAATAACAGAGGAATAATAGAATTAATTGAAGAAGAAATAGAAATAGAAGACGAAGGCTATAGCGACACCGAAGAAGAGTCAAATTTTACGATGACAGAAGAAACAAGTATATAAAATTTGAGAGGAGAACAATTTGTGATAGAAAATTCTCAAGAAAAAAGAAATAGAAAAAGATTGGATATTACCAATAACATGAAATGATGAATATATCATAAATCAATATTCAAACTAAAAAGTAAATATATATGCGAAATGATGGAATGATATATTGAAATTAAGAATTGTGAATATGAGGAAGGAGAAATAAATTTAATAAATTATGAAAATATATTAAAGAATAATAAAGATAATAAATATAAATATCTGTATATAGGGAGTGTACAAATACAAATAACACCGTTATTTGACAAATGACAAGATATAGATATATATATATATATATATATATATATATATATGCATTTTTGTGTGATATTAGACAACAAAATTGTGGAAGATCCATAATCAGTGGAATGAAAAGTAATCTATGTAGAGGACTATTAGGTTTAAATTACAGACCAGGATATTATATTAGCTTAAAAGATGGATTCATAAATAAATATTTAACTCTAAAAATAAAAACCGTAGGAATCGATATGCATGAAACCACCTATCCATTAAGGATATTTTGGAAAATAATATACAAGTTAGATAATACCATAGATCCTAAAATACAGCATAAAATTATAGAAGCAGATAAATTTGAACCTACCAATGGAATACCAATAGATAAAATTACAGCTAAAAGAATAAATCATAATGAGATCAAATTAGAAAATTGATGGATAGCAAGTTTTAATAATCCTAAAAATATTACAAAAAGAAAAAATATAATTAAAATCAATAATAGTGGAAATATTAAAATAGAAACTCCTAGCACAATAGAAAATAATGATGAAATGGATAACGTAAGTATATTGTTAGGAAGACACTCTATAAATAATTCTAATATACAATCTGGAAGGGGTTCAATTAGCAAAAGAATAATAGGTTATTGTAATGCCCTCAAAATAATACATAAAACCCAACATTCTTAACATGCATTGATATAAGAGAAGTAAACATCTTTCTATTCATGAGAGTAGTCCTTACAAATGTATTACATGTTGACAACAAAAGTAAATACCCAACGGCTTACAACTTTCCAAGCCAACACTTGGTTATACAAAAGAAAGTACTAACTCATAACATATTAAGCCCTTGGCCTGAATTTACATGTAATACAACAAAATATAACACAAAAAGTTTGTCAGCCTCTAGCCTCCCAAGCTACATCCTTGGAGGTGGCATACCATCTGTACCTGAAAATGATGTCCCATATAAGGTGAGCCACAGCCCAGTAGAAATATACTAAACCAACTATAAGCAATGACTAAAATAATAGCATTTGATAGATGGTTAACACTTATAAACCAATTTTATCATAATACAGTTCCCTAACACTTATGTCCATGTTACATTCCACTTTACTTTTGTTATCAACTCATTTCATAAACGTGGCTCAGAACCTGGCCAGATAATTTAAATGAGATTACATCTCATATTAATAGTACATCCATTTCAATTGGGATAACAATTTGTATTACACATTTCTCACTTCACAATAGATACACATAATTATTGTATCAATCTCAAACAAAACACTTCCATACTTCATGTATGATATACAGATTTGCTATATCAATACTTCAATAGATACACACATTTGCTGTATCAATGGAGTACATCCTGTATCTCCTCCCACACAACACAATGTATATAAACACGTATCATATACAAGATCAATCAATACATAAATTTGATGTATTATTCCAACCGCCATATTTGATGACATATTCATTTGATTAGTGTTAGTTCGCCTAATCATCATGCATTGTCTACAACATTCAAGACTATCCTCCACCGATAGCCCAAAGCAGTTATTTCTAAACAGAAAATAAATGCATCAAATGGATATAATATCAACATTTTCATAGGTGAGTGATAAATTAATCCAACTACACCATTTAATCCCATAATTTTCCAATTTCAATATTCTCAACTTAATTTCACATTTCCCCAAATTAATTATGCAGATTAATTATTCAATACAATTAGGGCATTTTCCCCATTTTCCAACAATAGCCCTAATGCTCATTTTTCATCCATAATCCATAAACAACCTCCATTTCAAGTCTATAACATAAATATAACTCAAACATGGAAAACCCCTCTTTTAGAAATTACACAATAAACCCTAACTTTTCCAGCAATTACCAAACAACCCCAACATATCAAAATGCCCAAAATTTATGACAAAACTCAAGAGATTGAGTAAGGTATCCCTACCTCGAAATGAAGAGCACAAATGGAAAAGATGACCAAAACCCAAAGTGCTCCAAATCCAAGATTTTTTAGATTAAAACGAAGCCCAAGCCACTCTCTATCTTTCTTACAAAGAACTTAGGGTAGAAACACACATAAACTAGATGAATCCCTAAAGAGAGAGTATGTAGAGAGAGAGAGAGAGCTCGGATCTAGGGTTTACAAAACAAAAGAGATGAAAAAGTGAAGTGTTTACCCGTTACTGCCTACTGATATAACACAGGCTCGCTCGAGCGAAGGATTGGTAGCTCGAGCGACCAGACACAAAGAACCCTCGCTCGAGCGAAGAAAGTCTCGCTCGAGCCAACAATTCGAAGGTTCAGGTCTGCAACCCAGAAGCACGCTCGAGCGACAGAATGCTTGCTCGAGCAAAGAAAAGCTCGCTCGAGCCAAGAAATGCAACTCTTAGGTCCAGAACCAGACGCAGACGCAAGCTCGAGCGAAGGACTTCTCGCTCGAGCCACCAGACACAAAACTCAACTCTCACTCGAGCGAACAAACCCTAGCTCGAGCTAAGGATCTAAAACAAAGAGCTCACTCGAGCGACAAAGTCCTCACTCGAGCGAAGACACCAAAATCTGGGCAGCAGCCATTTGTTTCAAAACTCACCAAACCTGTTACAAACCTGCCCAACACATCCTATAACTCAAAGACAAAGTATTGAAGGACGGAAACAAGATATCACAACAGCCAATACTACGGAACATAAGTCCAGAACACTGTACATAAAGGTGTAAAATCCGGGATCGCTATAACCTCCCCCCTTTAAAGAATTTTGTCCCCGAAATTAGGCAAAAGTTTTCAAAAACAAGTTTTCCTCAATTTCCAGCAATATTAAATTTCATTATTCAATAACTTGACCCTATATTGGTCATTCCATCTCTTACCAAGAGGCATTTCATAATACATTTTACAACATGCATTTCCTTCAATTCCAACAATTTCCCATATACAAGATTCACAATTCCATATCATATTCAATGTTCGTGATATATTTCCATTTTTACAACACATTCAACATATGCAGTGTTATAATAAACTTCCATTTTAAGGCAAGTTCTACAATACTTCCATAAACCGAAACATATACAATGTTTTATAACTTAAGACACATTCAATGCTCTTAAAGTTTAACAACACAATAAAATATACAACATATACTCAAGCATCCACAAACAGATCCGGATATTTCTCTCGGACCTCCAACTCACGTTCCCAAGTGACTTCCTCCACCCCGTGATATCTCCACAAAACTTTCACCAAAGGGATGGTCTTGCCTCGCAAGACTTGATCCCGCCTATCCAAGACCCGAACCAGTCTCTCCTCATACGAGGCATCCTCGTCAACCTCTAAGTCGGTTCAATCCAATACATGCGATGGATCCGGCTCGTACTTCCGAAACATACTAACATGAAACACATCATGAACTCCGGACAACTGCGGCGGCAAAGTTAAACGGTAGACAACCTCGCCAATCCTCTCAAGGATCTTAAAAGGGTCAATAAATCGAGGGGACAACTTCCCTCTCTTACCAAATCTCATCAAACCCCGCTTAGGTGATATCTTCAGAAACATGTGATCGCCCACCTCAAATGCCAAAGGTCTCCTCCTACGGTCGGCATAACATTTTTGACGACTCTGGGCTGTAACAAGCCTCCTATGGATGAGCTCAACTTTCTCCGTTGTTTCCCTCACCAACTCCGGGCCCAACAAAGGTGCATCACCCACCTCGGCCCAACAAATTGGAGACCTACAAGGTCGGCCATACAAGGTCTCAAATGGCGCCATACCGACCTACAACCTTTAAGTATGCCAGTATATGAAGATGAGGAGAATCTTATGGCATAGATAAAAGACGATAAAGAAGATGCACAAAAAGAATACGATACATTTGTAAAACGGTATAACAAAAAGAATGAAAAAAATAAAATGACATTATCATTCACTAATGTTAATAGTATATATATATATACCAATAAAAATACACATAGAAGGATTTAATACCTACGAACTATGTGCTTACTTAGATAGTGGATACTCAATATGTTTTGGGAAAAAGAAACTCATTCCCGAATATATGTGGAAAAAGCAAAATCCATCATTAATAGTTTGAATAGTTAACAATAGTACGATGAAACATATCGATGCCATAAAAAATTTAGTTATCCAAATTAATTCAGTTACCTTTATCATTCCTAAACTTTGGGCAACCGATTAACCATCACATGACATAATTATAGGCAATAATTTTCAAAGATTATACAGCCCTTGCATACAAACATTACACTCTGTTATATTTACAAATAACAATAAGCCAGTTGAAGTCTTAAAACTAAAAGTGGCTGTTATACATCACAATATTGACTTCGTACCCAGCAAGCGTGGTGATGAGGTAATCTCTCCAATTGGGCGCGAAACTGCACTAAGTATTAAAGAAATTGGTATTCAAGAAGAAATTCAAAAAGAAGAACAAGAAGATGCAAAAATTTATATATTGATGATCCGTTAAAATTTTGGCATAAAGATAAAAGTATAGCTAAAATAGACTTAATCGATCCTAATAAAATAATTAGAGTAAAACAAATGGTATATACTTATAATGATATAAAGGAATTCAGAAAAGAGATAGAAGATCTAAAACAAAAAGGATTAATTAGAGATAGTGAAAGTCCACATAGTAGTCCAGCATTTATGGTCAGAAATCATACTGAGGTCAAAAGAGAAAAGGCTAGAATGGTAATAAATTATAAAAAAATTAAATGATAATACTAAAAGAGATGGTTATTTTATTTCGAATAAGAAAATCCTTCTCAATAGAATACAGGGCGCCTCCTGGTTCTCCAAAATGGACTGTAAAAGTGGATACTGACAGATAAAAATGGATAAAGACTGCATTCCACTAACAGCCTTTAGTGCACCACAAGGACATTATGAATAGCTTGTAATGCCATTCGGGTTAAAAAATGCACCTCAAATATTTCAAAGAAGAATGGATAGCATCTTTAAAGAATTGAATAATATTTCTCTTGTATATATAGATGATATTTTAATTTTTTCCAGATCCATAGAACAATATAGAATAGATATTAAAATAATAACAGAAAAATGTGAAAAACATGGAATAATATTAGGGGAAAAGAAATGTGTGTATGCACAAAAAGAAGTAGAATTTTTAGGATTTGAAATCAAAAGAGGAAAAATAAAAATGCAAAATCATGTTGTGATGACCGGTTTCATTATACGCCGCTTCACTCATCATCCTCTTTGGGTTTGTTGTGTTCAAAAGTTTTTTCTCAAATTCTGGTCTTGGTTTATTCCGGGTTGAGTGTCACTTGTTTCGGAGGGTGCACGGTCGAGACCGGAGTATCTGGAATCGAACCAGAAAAATTCTAGGCTGGAGGACTATGGCCGCACGTGCGGGGCCTTGGACCGCACGTACGGGAGAGGGTCGCACTTGCAGGGGATGAGGCTGCACGTGCGGGGAAGTGGGTCCCTGCATAAAAGGCAGGTGTGGAGTGAGGTGCGGAGAGGGGCCACCACACGTACGGGGATGAAGGCCGTATGTGCGGGAAGACGTTCCGCACGTTTGGGCTTCTGGGCAGCCCGAAATTTTCTATTTTTCTTTCTTTTGGGGCTGAGTGTATCTCATTTTTCCTATATCCCTCTCTCTTTAAAAACACATTGTTCTCCCTTCTCTTTACATTTCACACCCAAAAACACCACAAGATCTTTGATTTCTCCAAACCCATACACATTTTGACCAAAGTTCCTTCATCAAAGTTGGGGAGTAAAGCAAGAGCTTCACTTTGTACGGCGGAGATCGGATTTCTACACCATTTGGTCCTAGGGTTTCATCAATCTCTTCATCAAACTTGAGGTAGGGATTTCTTTGAGTTATATATACTTGTTTATGCAAGATTGATGTTGATTTTGAAACTTTCTTAGAGATTTTCTGAGGGTTTTGGTTTTTGACTCAAGAAATTGGTGGCTTGTTAAAGAAATTCTTCTTTTGTTTCATTAAAAGATTTTCTTGAAGTAGTTAAAACATATTGGCATAGAAATGATGTTTTGGTGGAATTTTGTCAAGACAATGAAGAAATATATTGTTTGTGTGAAGAAATCTAGAAATTTGGGGTTTTCCTTAAATGAAAGAAGATGGGGGTACATGGTTGATATTATATATATGTATATGTATTTACTTTGATGCCGGTTTCTTAACATATGAGAATTGTTGGGATTGGAAATTGTTGCCCAAATATTTGCTATAGTTTTGAAATTGTTAAAATGATAGAAGTATATGAATTATGGATTTATTGTTATATATTGATATATGATAGCAACTTTTGGCCATCGGTTGGAATGGCATTGAAAAGAGAAAATGGAAGTCTTGAACTTATGGAACATTTATTGGGATTTTGTTGAAAGTAAAGAAATATGATGTAGTATAGATAATTGTTGCATTGGCTCTTCTAAAAACCTTGCATGTCATGAACATTGATTGGGATTTGAAACTTTCATTGAGAATGAAATATTGTGAAATGAAACCATGGAAATGTTTATGGGGTAAATACGTTGGTAAGTCCGGATAGGAGGTGTAGATGGAATTGATTAAGTTGGCCTCAGTATCCGGGGTGAAAGACCGAAAATACGCGCGGATGAGGTACCACTTCCCTTCCGGTTAACAACCGGTAAAGTGGGGTTTTTGGTAGTGCTAGTTATACCTACTTGCAGACACCAACCTAGAGATTACCTGAGTCATATTTACCGCCCTATTGAATAAGATTGTAAATTTTAGAATTTTTTTTGAGATATCAAGCTATTGTTGAACATGATGACTTTTAAAAAGGCATGAAAATGAAATCTTCTTTTAATTGGCATTGCATGGCATTTGCATTTAATATTAAAAATCTTGCATAACTGTATATACTTTGTTAAGGATTCTCTATTGGGCTTTATTGTCACGACCCAACCCTAGGGGCTTAGTGTTGGAATCGCAACTTACTAACTTATTCTATTCGTAGCAAATTAAAATGCGCAAGCGGAAATAAAACAATTAAACAGAAAATTTACTTCATTTTATTATCTAAGAAAAAAAAATACATCTATAGGGCTTTAGTTATTTCATTGTTCAGTGACCGGCCCCAAGTACAACAAAAAGGAAGCAAAAATAAAAATAGAAAAAAAAAAGATAAAAAAAGTGGTTTAGCAGCAATCCATGTGCGGGTTCCATTTTGTGGGGTTATGGGTTTCCCCTACGTCTCGTCACCTGAAAGGGTAACAGCTATAAGCACACAGCAGAGTGAGGAATATTATGCCAAGAGTATAAGGAGTACAAAATAACCATGGATAGTTAGTTAAACCAAAACATTTACATAACTCAATTTGGTAAATAAATCATTTAAGTGGTAGAGACTGAAATACCGAAATTATGTAAATAAATAACCATAACCACGGTACAGAACAGAACAGAACAGAGGTAATTGAAGTGACAATCAGAATAGAAGTCAATGGATCCATGATAAACAGAGGACCGCGGAGTGGCCAAACAAAAGCCAATGGTTTTTTAAATCCCTCAAGGCATGGGACTCCCGTGGTGGTACTTACAAAACATAATTGTTTATAAGGTTATAACCAAATATTTTTTAAAACATAAACAAACATATTCATGGGTTTCGTTTTCACAAATAGGGTTCTGAAATTAAACCACGTAACTGAAATATTAATATAGTTTATAATATTTTATAAAACATAACTTGTATAAAACAAATATAGTAAGTCAAAACATACGTAAAATATATTATGGTAACTCAAAGATAATATAACTCACCTTAAGATTGAATCTTACTATTTCTTTTCTATTTTTCTTATCTTTTCAAAACTGTTCTCCCTTCTTTCGATCCCTCTTTATTTCACTCTCTTATTTCCCTCAGTCTTTTCCCTCTGTCGTGGTTCTCTCCCCCTCCCCCCCCCCCAACCTCTTATATACATGCAAATTCATGATGCCTCTGTGGGGTGACTCACCTTCCCTGAAGATAGGTGACACAGATGGCATCCAACCATCTTTCCTCAGAGATTATAATCTTACTAATTAATGGTGAGTAATTGATGGGCCTTATCTCCACAGCAGGCTCATTATTATTATTTACTCTAACCTTTAAATTTATTTATTTACTATCTTTGACTCTAATTTGACCCAACTAGTATTATAATTTTATATTTATGTTAATTTAGCCTCAAATAATAATCTCTAATTAATCTCATATTTGATAACCCAATGCCAAATTGGATTTATATATTTATTTATTTAATAATATATCATCACATATAACCATAATTATATTATAAATATCTATGTGGTATTTAATTCGTTTAATTATATTTATACATGTTAATATTTTCACATTAATTAGTGACTAACTTAGCCCTAAATAAATTTGCTCATCACATATTTGATAACCACAATGACAAATTAATTTACATAACATGTATAGCTTATTTCTATTATTATTAAATTTTACTTTATCGTATACAATCACAAAATTAATCCTTATATTTTACTATTATAGATTATTATTATTTTTTTTTATTTTTTTTTATTAATAGTCATGGTTGGTTGTGGTATTAATTAAATGTTTTGGGGTGTCACATTTCTCCCCTCCTAAATAGAAGTTTGTCCCCAAATTTGACGTACCTTAATTTTCGAAAAGGTGTGGGTATTTGGTTCGCATTTGACTTTCCGTTTCCCACGTAGCTTCTTCGATGCGATGATTTCGCCATAAGACCTTTACCAGAGGTATGGTCTTGTTTCGGAGAATCTGATCACGACGATCAAGAATCTGCACTGGTTGTTCTTCATAAGAGAAATCTTCTTGAATTTTGAGGTTCTCGTAGTTGACAACATGTTCTGGATCTCGGAGGTACCGTCGAAGTATTGAAACATGAAACACATTGTGGACATTGGATAGTTCAGGAGGTAGTGCAAGGCGATAGGCTACAGGACTAATCTTTTCCAGTATCTCAAATGGCCCAATGTAACGTGGGTTTAGCTTTCCTCGCTTTCCAAATCGGATTTCTCCTCTTGTTGGTGAGATTGTGAGGAACACATGATCCCCTACTTGAAATGCCAAGTCCCATCTCCGAGTATCTGCATAACTTTTCTGGTGGCTCTGAGTAGTGCGAATTCGCCGTTGGATGAGTTGGACTTTCTCACTTGTGATTTGCACAATCTCAGGGCCAAACAATTTCCTATCCCCGACTTCCGTCCAGCATAGAGGTGATCGACATCTCCTTTCATACAGAGCTTCGTACGGCACCATTCCAATGCTTGTCTGATAGCTGTTGTTATAGGCGAATTCTACTAAAGGTAGGTGCTCATCCCAGTTACCTTTGAAGTCCAATATGCATACACGTAACATGTCTTCCAACGTCTGGATTGTTTTCTCAGATTATCGATCAGTTTGTGGGTGATAAGCAGTGCTAAACTTCAGTGTGGTTCCCAAAGCTTCTTGCAATTTATTCCAGAAGTGAGACACGAAGCGAGGGTCTCGGTCAGACACGATCGAAACTAGGATACCATGCAAACGAATAATCTCCTTGATATATAAAGTGGCAAACTTATTCAGAGGGTACATGATTTTGATTGGTAGAAAATGTGCTGATTTCGTCAATCGGTCTACAATAACCCATATTGCATCATTCTTTGAAAAAGACTATGGTAGCCTGACCACGAAGTCCATAGTAATGTGTTCCCAATTCCATTCAGGAATAGGGAGTGGTTGCAGTAGTCCTACAAGTCTCTGATGTTCCGCTTTAACACGCTGACAATGCAGGCATTTGGAAACATGGCTTGCTATATCTCTTTCCATTCCAGTCCACCAGTAGTGTTCCTTCAGATCATGATACATCTTTGTGCTGCCATGGTGGACTGCAAATCTCGAGTTATGAGCTTCCTCCAATATCTTCTTCTTGAGTTCCATGATGTCGGGTACTCAAATTCGATTCTGAAATTTCAATATCCCATTGCTTATAATGAAATCAGGATCAGGCGTGTTTCTTTGTTTCTCGTACTTTTTCTTCAAGAGTTTATCTTCCCATTGGCGCGCTTTAATTTCTTCAATCAATGTAGGCTCCACGGTTACGTTGGCGAGCAACCCATTGATTTTGTGGGAAACGAGAGTACATGCCAAACTTCTCATCGTCTTTCGGCTCAGTGCGTCTGCCACCACGTTAGCTTTGCCCGGATGGTGATAAATCTTTACATCATAGTCTTTCATAAATTCTAG
The DNA here is from genome assembly GCF_055761805.1 of Camellia sinensis. Classification (NCBI taxonomy): domain Eukaryota; kingdom Viridiplantae; phylum Streptophyta; class Magnoliopsida; order Ericales; family Theaceae; genus Camellia; species Camellia sinensis. The sequence goes on along the minus strand of NC_138970.1, from coordinate 23,482,503 downwards.
CCACCGCCATTGCCTCATATTCAGTTCCTTCTGTGTGAACAGATATTTAAGACTCTTGTGATCAGTGTAAATCTCGCAGGTTGCACCGTAAAGATAATGACGCTAGATTTTGAGAGCAAAGATCACCGCAACCAATTCCAAATCATGAGTCGGGTAGTTCTTCTCATGAGTCTTTAGTTATCACGACGCATAAGCAATGTCTTTTCCGTGTTGCATGAGAACGCAACCAAACCATTGTATGAGGCATCACTATAGATTACAAACCCATCTGCTCCAGTAGGGAGAGTTAGTATAGGAGCTGACACAAGTCAACTTTTTAATTCTTGGAAGCAACATAATTGTTTATCAGTCCATTCAAAGGGTGTATTCTTCTGAGTTAGCTGGGTCAAGGGTGATGCTATCTATGAGAAATCTTGTACGAAGCGTCGATAATAGCCAGCTAGACCCAAGAAACTTCGGATTTCTGACACGTTAGTGGGTTGTGGCTAGTCCATGATTGCTGCTTTTTTTGGGGGGTCAACCGAGATACCATCTTTGTTAATGACATAACCGAGAAAGTGCACACTAGTGATCCAAAATTCGTATTTCTTTAACTTGGCATAAAGTTTGTGATCACGTAGTGTTTGTAGAACCGTTCGCAAGTGCTGCTCATAGGCCTTTGGTGACTTGGAATATATAAGGATGTCGTCAATGAAGACGATGACGAACTCATCAAGATAGGGTTTGAACACTCGGTTCATGAGGTCCATGAAGGCGGCTGGGGCATTTGTGACGCCAAAAGGCATGACAAGAAACTCGTAGTGCCCATAACGGGTTCTAAATGCAGTCTTTTCAATGCTTTCCGTTTTAACTTTTAGTTGATGGTAGCCAGAACGTAAGTCGATTTTGGAGAATACTTGGGCGCCTTGAAGTTGATCAAACAAGTCACCAATTCGCGAAAAAGGATACCGATTCTTGATGGTGACCTTGTTCAGCTCCCGGTAATCGATGCATAATCTCATCGTGCCATCCTTTTTCTTTACGAACAGTACTGGGGCTCCCTAGGGTGAGGTACTAGGTCGAATAAAACCTTTGTCCAGGAGTTCCTAGAGTTGAGTCTTCAGCTCTTTCAATTCTGTCATCGACATGCGATAAGGGGCTTTTGGTATAGGTTTAGCGCCAGGTTGGGTTTCAATGGTGAATTCGATCTCCCGATCAACTGGAATATCAGGTAGATCTTCAAGAAAAACATCCGGGAATTCTCGAACCACGGGGATTGCATCAACGGTGGGGGCCTCTTTTTGTGCATCGATCACATAGCAAATATAACTACCACAACCCTTTCTTAGAAGTTGTTGAGCTGTCATGGAGGATATAATACAGGGAGGGTTAAAAACTCCCGCCCCATCAAAGACAAGTTCGGGTTGGTTTGTGTAGACACCACATTTCTGACCGACCTTAAAACTTAGACGTCACCGATTGAGCGCTCGGTGATGTTGCATATTGTGCTCGTTCAGAGGTCGCGGAGTCTCAGCCGTGCGCCTTGCCTCCGAACTTCCGGACTCTTTTGTGCTTTGTCTCGATTTGCGAACCAGGTCCCGTTTTCTCCGTCTTCTTTTCCTGAAGGGAGGGAGAGGTCTCGTAGATCATCTCTCAGTGGCCGTAGGCTATGTTTCGTGGTCGTAGGCCGTTTTTCCCATTTCGGAGCCCGGTTCCCGATTTTCGGAACCGTCGACCGTGTGCCTCGGTTCGGGACCGCTTAACCACCTCCGTTTGCTCCGATTTTTGGTATACACCCCACCACCATCCATTCCAACAACTTGGAGCTGTTTTTTAGAGCTTAGGAGCACCATTTCTCAGACCAAGAGCTGCTGGTCCATTGGTCTTCAAGGGTAAGCTTATTTTCCTCTTTTTTGTTCCTATCTTGCTCTATATCTAAGCCTTTCTTGCAGGCATTTTTGGGCTCCGACCCAAACTGTAAATAGTCATATTTTGAGCTCCTTTTCATGTTTGATTCAGGACCTTTTGCTGTTTGAGGTCTCCTACTATCACTTTCCTCTTTAACTCTCTTTTAGGCCTATTTTTGCATGGTATTTTAGGCTTATTTGTGAGCTATTTCGTGACTTGATGTAAACTGTAAAGTGTCTTGTTTTGAGCCCGTCTTCAACTTTGTTGAAGGGCTCTCTTCGGTTTGAGGCCAGCAGCTACCACTTGCCTCTTTATCTCTCTATTAGGCCTATTTTTTGAGGGAAATTTGAATTGATTTCCCTCCCCCCATTTTCCCCCCCTTTTCCTCCATTCCTCCCTCTATAAAACCAGCAGCTCCAGTTGCATTTTGGAAGAGAAAAAAAATTTGTTTAAACCTCTTACATTTAATTTCTCTCTCTCTATATTCCAAGCATCAAAACCCTTTTCTTTTTTTTTTTGGCCCCTTTCTACACCACCACATAGCACCACCTCCCCACCATCCTTTCCAACACTTGGAGCTGGTTTTCCAGAGGCAAGGAGCACCTTTTCTCAAGCCAAGAGTTGTTGAAGCATTGGTCTTCAAAGGTAAGTTTTCTATCCCTCTCTTTGGCCCTATTTTTGCTCAATATATTAGCTCCTCTTGATTGCATATTTGGGCTCCGACCCTAACTGAAAATAGCATTATTTTGAGCTCCTTTTCATGTTTGTTCTCTCCCTGTTTGAGGCTTTCTTTTTACACTTGCTTCTTTACCTCTCTTGTATGCCTCTTTCTTGCATAGTATTTTAGGCTCATTTTTAAATTGTTTCGAGCTTGGTTATAAACTGAAAAGTGGCTTATTTTGAGCCATTCTTCAACATTTTTGAAGGACTCTTCACTGTTTGAGGCTTCCTTTTGTCACTTGCCACTTTATCCCTCTTTTGGCCTTATTTTTGCATGTTTTGTTAGCCCCTTGTGCTTGTATTTTTGGGCTCCAACCCGAACTGAAAATAGTCATATTTTGACCCCCTATTCATGTTTAATCAAGGGTCTTTTGCTGTTTGAGGCTTCCTTTTTATACTTTGTGTTTAAACCTTCTTTTAGGCCTATTTCTTGCACAGTATTTTAAGCTTACTTGTGCACTGTTTTGGGCTCGGCCATAAACTGTAAAATATCTTGTTTTGAGCCCCTCTTCAACTTTGCTAAAGGGTTCTTCATTTTTTGGGTCCAGAAGCTACTACTTTCTTCTTTATCTCTCTTTTGGGGCCATTTTTGCATGTTAACTTAGCCCTATTTTTGTTTGTTTTTGGGACTTTTTATAAACTGGAAATATGTATGTTTTGGGACTGCCTTGAATCTGTCTTCATGCTTCATGATCAAATAATGCATGCTTTGTATAGCTATAGGCCAATGCATATGCCTAGTTTTGTGTTTCGGGGCCATTCCATGCATCGGGTGCCATGTTTCCATGTTTCGAGTTCATTTTGTATCACATTTCAGTGCTGAAACTTGCATGTTTGTGTGCCATATTTCATTCCTTGTCATGCCTTGTTAGAGTGGCATTTATGCCTTAGACTTGGTCCTCGATTTGCGTGCACGTGTGCACGCATTTCGAGTGTCTCATTTTCATCTCATGGCTACTAATGTGAGTGTGGCTGAGGTCCACTCATGTTGGTGTAAGTCCATCGTGCGTTGTGTATGCCATTTCATTTCATAGCATTGTGTATGCTAAGTTGCATATTAGCGCATTGTGTATGCCATGTTACCTCGTGCATCATGTATGCCATTCCATAGCATTGTGCATGCTAGGTTGTATATTAGTTGCATTCATGCATGTCATGCATATCACATTGTGTTTGGGATAGGAGTTAGCTCGAGCACGGGAAACGAGGGACGTTTCGTACTTCGAGTGACGGAACGTGTCTCAATTCCCAGTCACCGACACTCCGGATTATCCATGATGGAGTTTAGGTCTTGTTGTGTTTATATGTTCATTCATTTCATATTGAGTCGTGCAATTCGACTCCTCGGCCATCATGCATCGATATGCGTGATTGGTGGCACGAGGATCGAGGACTACACTCCCTGAAGAGTAGTCAAGCATACATATGTGAAAATACTTTGCCATGCCCCTTTGTTGCTCTCTGTTGCAGCAAATCAGAAATCAGCAACCTTTCGGAGCCTGGCACGCATTCTAAGAACAATTTCAAACAGAGGCAAACCGGGGCATCGCGAGGGATTCTCCGCACAAGGCAACCCCAGCATGCATCGTTCATCATCCGGAGCAGATTTGAGGTAGTCCCTAGCTTGCATGCCAATTTATTGCTTCCTAGTTTAATTTGTTAATTAATTAGGGTTTTGTAATTATTTGGACTGTAATTATTCATTCGGGACTGTATATTATTTATTCGGACCCTCTGCGCGAGGGCAATGTTGTAATAAGTGTGCGTGTGTGTGATGTATGTCTTCTAACCCCACGTTTTTCTCCCTTTTATTTACCCGCTTATGATGGTTAGATTAGGGCATGTTTCAATTAGCATACAGTATGATAGCATGTTTGCATTCATTCATCTGTTTTGCATGTACCGGGCTCGGCGCATCATACTAACTGCATTGTATTTTCAATTCCAAGTTGAATACATGTTAGCTGTAGCATTTCATATGCCATGTTTAGAATAGCCGAGCATGCTATAGTTGCATTTTTGCATGTGTTGCATTAGGCATTTTCGTATAATTAGGATCATGCATGGATTTCTAATTAGCTTCTGTTTTGGCTTGGAGTACTCGGTAAGTTTTATGCTTTAGCATCCTTGCATGTGTGTGAGTGACTGCCATGAATAACATGCTTACCATGAGGCTATATGCTTATGTGATATAACTGCCTGAATGTCTGTGGGTGAAGGTTGGGTTATTTGAATTGGAACAATTCATCAAATGTGTGTTTTAAGCCCACTAGATAGTGGTAAAATCATATTTTTCTAAGCCCACCCGAGGGTGGCATATCCACGTCTTAGCCTACTTGCGGGTAGCACCATCAAACCATTTTCAAAATAAACAAACATGAAATGTTTTGTTCCAATTCAGACGATCCAGTCTATACTTATATGCTGTGCGCATCACATAGTAAATCTAGGCTAATAACCGGAATAAGAACGCATAAATTTTTCAAAACTAGATATCATGGTTAGTAGAGGCCGATCTTTGATCGGGCGAGCGGGGGTGCTCAGGAAGTGACCTTCCCCAATCGTACCAAAGTTCCCGAGCCGAGGCAACTTTGGTAGTGACGGACACGTGGCCTTAGGCAAACGAGTCAGGGTTTCCTAAATTTTCCCAAAATAAAATATTTAGGTGGCGACTCTGTATCTGGCATAGCAGTCCATGTTTGGCACTTCTTTCAAAAATCTGTTTTCTCAAAACGATTTGCCAGATTTGGACTCTTTGGTTTAGACTTAGAACCATGACAATTTGAGAGTCCGAACTGTAGTGAGCCCAATATCGAACGGAACGGGGGACCTCGTCCTTCTGGGGCGTTCGGGGACGTCTACAATTTATGGCGACTCTGCTGGGGAGTTAGAGAACTTGACTCGAACTCATGATATCTGGTTTTGAATACACTTATGTGTTTCTTTGCATTGCATTTGCATTGGTGCACCTAGGACACCGTGTTTTCCATCTGCTATTCCTGAACGGTTTGCCGGAGGCTTGTCTTGTCAAGACATGACCATAAGGCTGACCGGTTGTGGGCTCTGCCAGTATGGGAACACAAACCCCGGTTTTACCGGGGTACCCTTTTTGACCATTCGACCTAGCGCATATTCGAAATCCATAGTGACCATTTCAAACTAGGGCAGGTTGCTTACCCGATATAGGTTGTTTGAAATCGCTGCGTGCGTAATGAAACCCTAGCTCCTGACAAAATAGGACAGGGAAACCTACCCCAACATAGGGGTGTTTTGGCTCTCACTTGCTTGTTATGTGCTTTAGAGTGCGTCTCTATACGAATGCATGTATCAGTTTACAAGTTTGGGCATCAGGCCTGCGGGCACCAGTTCAGCATTTTGGGATTAGGTTTACCAAAGGGTAACAGTTTACAGGCCGAATTTTGGGGCAGAGTTCAGTAGAGGGCACAGTCATCCTATTATGCTCATATCTGTTTTGGTGAAATCAGGCTGAGATGCTGCATGTTTCCTCTTTTGCTAGGTTAGTCCTAGAACTATAGCTTCAGAAAGCTTCGATATCCTCCGGGTACATTGGACTAGTGTTGATAGACTTTGTTAGGCTAGAGATTCAATTCAAGGGCAACCAGTGTTCTTTCGCTGAGGCAAGGCAAAGAAAAGCCAGTCAGGGCTCACCGGTTCATCTGATCCGTCAGTTGCCAGTCACATCACCTTTGTTCAGACTCAGCAGACCGTGATGGCATAGGGTTCGGAAGAATTTGTGGCCATGACAGCAGCGCTAAATCAAGGAACTGCCATGCAGGCTGAGACCAGTATTGAAACGCAGCGCCCATCTGGGGCATCTACCTCACATCCAGCTTTGGGACCCCAGCCGAACTTTGACCCACTTCCGCTAGCTGAAGATTTGCACGGTCCAGATCCTCGAGAAGGGTTGGCTCAAGCCCGAGTTTCCAGACCCCTAGTACAGCCTAATGAGAGACTTTATCCCCTTGATGCTAATGACCTCAATCTGACCGCAGTAAAAATTGCAAACCTTGAGAAGCAGTTCAAAAAGGCACAGGGCCTTAGCTCCATTCCCGACATTGGGGATGGGTACACCGAGTCTGCCGCACGGCTCCCAGACATATTCAAAATGCCATATATTGACCATTTCGACGGGTCTGGGGATCCAATGGTACATATCCGACTTTTCTTGGATGTCCTAAAGCTGATGGGTCTGACTAAGCCACAAAAACTCTCTCTGTATGAAAGAACCCTGTCGGGTGTAGCAGCCACGTGGTACGCTAAGTTGGAGGGCAAAGTGAAGCAAAATTGGAAAGAATTGGCTGAAGCCTTTGTCGATCAGTATTCCTACAATACCTAAGTTGAAATGACCATCCAAGAACTTGAAGCAACCCGCCAGAACCCAACAGAGCCTTTTGTGAAATTTGTTACAAGGTGGAGAGCAAAAGCAGCACAGATGACAGATCGTCGCCCTTCTAAGAGGGATCAAGTGCAGATGATGGTGCGAAACCTCGAGCATGATATGTTGCAAAAGTTGATAGTCGCTCTGCTATCCACTTTCAAAAGTTTGCACGAACTGGGGGTCTAGATCGAGAATGCGTTCAACAGTGGGATCATTCCTAGAACAAGTGAACCGATGAGGGTGATTTCAGGGAGTACCAACGCTGGTAGTAGCGCTATTCCCAAACCCACCGAAATCAATACAGTCGCCACAGCCGACCCTTTTGCCAAACCAAGCCTACAAACAGCTGGCCCAGCCCGAGCTCAGGGCAGAACTTTCACCCCCATCTATATGAGCCTGACTAGCGCACTAAAAGCCTTGATGGAAAGAGGGCATCTCAAACCCCTCGATCCTCAAACTCTTCCTGACCCACTCCCAGCCAGACATAACCCCTCCAAGTACTGTATGTACCATCAGCAGCGCGGTCATAGCACCGACCGTTGCTACCGCCTTCGTCATGAGATCCAAAATCTCATCGACAATCAGACGATAGCTCCACCTTCAGACCCCAATGACCAAACATCTCCTGCCTACCTCAATCTCATCCATATACTGCCATCCACCTATGACCCCAGCATATACATCACCCCGGCCCATCTACCCAAGCCTGAGGTGTTTATCCTAGAAAGCATGGACTTATGCATAATGGGTGCACCTGAACCTCAACCATCTCAAACCCGTGAACCCACTACTTCTGAGTTGATGGGAATGATCGAAGATCTTCAGAGAACTGTGACAGATCTGGCCTCTGGGACATTGGCTCCGTCATCAACCACATCACATACCAGGGAGTTCATGTCAAAAGGCTCCCCAGTCTTGGAACGGGCTGCATTTGAGGAATGCCAATCCCTTGGCAAAGTGGAGGCGAGTGGAAATAACAAGGTAGGGGCGGGTATGGATCCCCATGAACGTCTTATGTCCGCTGTTGAGGCTTTGAAAGCCGAAGGACTTAACAAACAGCAAGTGCTTGCAGTGGTTGCAAAAACTGTGGATAATACTTTTGCCACTCAAGTTGGGGGCAGTCTGAATCAAGGGAAAAACCCAGAAAAGGGCCATCGTACCAGAAATGATCCTATTAGCTCTAATCCTCCACTCGAAAGAGATCAGCAAACTAGGCCAGCACCTGCCAATCCCTTTGCTGGTGCTCCCAGCAAAAATCCATAAACCTTGAAGTACCAACCCCGAGGTCGGAGGGTCTTCCATGCCCTCTATATGCCTTTGTCCAAAGCTCTCCAAATCCTTGTTAGACAAGGCCATCTCAAACCCCTTGAGCCTCGGCCTCTCCCGAACCTTCTTCCGGCTACGCATGACGCTGCCCAGTACTGTGCCTTCTATCAGCAAACTGGCCATACTACCGACAACTGCTTCTGTCTTCGCCATGAAGTACAGGATTTATTTGACAACGGGGTTATTGCCGCGCCAAGCTCTCCAAAGTCTATCGGCACTGGATCGGTGAACTTGGGGGATAATATGACCATGTGATCGAGGGATGAATCACCTGCGGATGGCACTCGATTTACTCTAGATATGGCGTATGGCACGCACCGTTTTGAGCATTTGGCAAAAGCTACATTCTAACTTGGGTATTGAGTCAGTCTTGTTGTTTTGTTTTGAGTCTGTCTTTTCATACTGAGTCAGTTGAGGTCTGTCTTGTCGTATTGAGTCAGTCCTGTTGTATAGGGGCCGGGTGATCCCGAAGGGTGTTACCTCGGACATCACTATTTTGTTTCGTGTTTGTCTTTTTGCTTTCTTTGAGTCTGTTTCTACCGAGGAGCCAGTTGTGCCAACGAATCTCAATGAAACAGCAGTGATTTTCGCACTCTTGTATTTGCCTCAGCCGTGCGCCAGTTGTGCCAGAAGATTTGAATGAACGGCAATGCATCTCACCTGCTCTTTTGTGCCTTGAATTCATTACATCGACCTAAGTTTTTCAAAACCTTTTGAACACTACGGTGAAAACGAAGAGGAAGGAATTCATCGGGTTTTGCAAAAATTTGATCAATTAAGAGAAAGAGAGGCATGCTAAGCCCTTAATGAATGAAATCATGCTTGTTAGTGTGAGTACTGGGAAGGATCCTGGCTTGATCCAGATTGGTTCTACACTGTCTTCAGTGCGAGCGACTGGTCACTTTCTTAAAAGATTTCAAAAAATGTTTTGCGCGGTCCTGCGAAGACCTGTGTAGAATCGCTCTTGAGATTGTGCAGCTTAGGATCGTTCTCAGCCTCGAGACTCGACCCCTCTGCTTTCAAAACCTTGAACTCGAATTCAGAACGTTCAATGGTCAACTACAATGTGAGGCCTGTGTAGCCAGATTCAAAGCAGCCCTCGAACAAGAGGCAAGGATGTCAGATTAAGAAGACCAGATGTCATCAAAAGAAACTTGCGAAGCTAGGTCAGAAGCACCCTTCGAAGTAGGGGCAGAAAAATGTCAGACAGCTCGAAGAGCCAAAGGTGGATCATTCCGCAAGTCAATGAAGATCGGCAAGAATGCCAAATCCCAGAAGGGAGGAAAGAAGAAAGTATTGCTGAAGGACAGCCGAGTTCCTATCCACAACACTAGGGGCAAATTCAGCCCCCATTGGATGGACTTCTACTTCGTCAGCAAATAACAGTCATTCTCCTGGATTCAGACGACTTCAAGATCTCAAAACCATTTGACATGGACAAAGCTACACTTTTACCCTTGAGAGGCTCGCTGGGCCAAAAACCCGGAAGGGCGACCTAGGCAAAAGTTAGAGCAAGAAAAAAAAAAAAAAAAAAAAAGAGAAAAAGAACAAAAAAAAAAGAGAAGAAAAATGAAGAAAAATGCAAAGAAAAGAACAAAAAAAAGAAAATAAAAAAAGAAATGAAATGAAAAGAATTGAAAAGAAAAGAAAAACAAAACTCGCAAGGTCGAAAACCCGCAACAGGTGCCTTGGCAAAAGTTAGAGCATAAAAAGGAGAGATTAAATACCCGAGTCTACCTTAACCCCGAACTACGTAAGGCTTGATTCCCATCTTTGGGATACGTAGGCAACTTCATTCTGAAGTCCAACCGTAAAACAATTCGATTGTGTCCATGCGATGGTTCTGGTCATCTTTGTCTTCTCTGTATCTGAGGATTTGGTTGTGTTTGTCACTCTGAGGACTGCCTACAATGCGCTGCGGTGCCATACAAACAAGGGGCAACTTTCCGTTGCCATTGAATGCGCCGCGGTGCCATTCAAACAAGGGGCAACTTTCCGTTGCCATGCAGTTCCCCTCAAGCAAGGGGCAATTTTCCTTCGAATCTGAAGTTGTGCATCTCAAGAGCAGGTTCCGTGCTCGTTGAGCAGTGGCCGTTTGCAAAAATAGTTTTTGAGAATTTTTAAATGAAGTTGACTAATTTTCTCTAAAAAATTATTCCATTTTTTCAAAATTGGACCATTTCTTGGACCCCCAAAAGGGAAAATTTTCAGTGCTCACAGCCTAACTTGCATGATTTCAAATCAGAAAATCGAACAAGCGCATTAATCTAACTCTCATTTTGATCAAAATTGTTTTAGAAAGCCAAAACAAAAAAATGGTCAAATTGATGAACTAGGGGCACAGTTGAGTCAGGCTTCCTGTCTTTTCCTCGTTGTCAATGCATTTGCCAGAAAGGGCACTCTACTTGCCAGAAAGGGCATCGTATTCGCCAGAAGATGGCACAACTGAAGTTAGCAGAAAAGGGCTGAAAGCTCTCAACATCCTCCAAGCAGCGAGGTATCAAGCCAAATACAAAGCACGAACTGGAATGATCTGATCACGTCCAAACCCCCCGGTGGAGCATCATCAACCAATGTCAACTACAGATCTGCTGCACATCCAGCCGCATCACAACCCCTCTGTGGGAGAAACTCACTGTTGTGAACAAGAAGAAGAACCTAGCGGAATGCTAGGGGCAAGAGCCCGCAACTTTCTGTTTGTCCATCAACCACCCAGGGGAGGGATAAAAAATGAGAGATTGAAGAATAGAGAGATGTGCACTGAGAGAAAAGGTGAGAAAAGGGCTTTTTCAGAAAAACAGAGCCTGAGGGCTGAGTGATATGAGAATCACAAATGAGAAAGGGTGGGAAACAATACCCGGAGAAACTGGCTCCTCGTGCACCGAGAGGTCTCTCGCCTTTGTAACACAACTGAGTGTTATGTTTGTGCGTTTTGTTTGTCTCATTTCTTGTTTTAAGTCGTTTGAGTGTCAACAAATGTGTTTAGGTCATTTTACCTTGTTTTTCCTTTGTTGAGTTGTGTTTAGGTCGTTCTACCTTTGTTTTCCATTGTTGAGTCGTTTTGGCTGTGGTCAGTTATAGGCTCAATACCCGGTTGAGAACCCATTTCTCATTTCAATTTCAAAAATCGTTTTATGCTCAGAGTGCCGTGTCGTTCTCCACATTTGTGCAAAAAATGATCAGTTCTTTCATAAAGCCGCAGGGTTCAACCCAGGTCATGTTAGAATAGTAAAACAAGGACCTATCTGAAGCTATTTAGGTTCCAGACTGCAGAGCAAAAGAAAAGAGGGAAAATTTGGAGCATCTTAGCATGTTTCAACTTTAGCAAAATCCGAGACTGCATTCCAGGTGCACCTTCTCAGGCCTCGCTGTTTCTCTGGAGTATGAGTGTATCTCGATCCCAAGTGTAAGCCTGCCTCAAGTCAGAATGGCAGTCCAAGCAACACCCGAGGGTTTCGCAGCAGATGTTATCTCTCGCCAATATGAACATGGTGTGCCCTTTTTGAGCTGAGTGAGTTGCGAAGCCCTCTAAGAGGCAAATCAGAGGCACCAGAGTACATATTTGATGCTCCTCTATTGCGTAGAATATGAACTTCCATATACACTGTTGTTGCATGCGTGCTGCACATCGTTATGATTCATGCATAGAATATGCTTGCTTTCGATTCCGCATAGAATATGCTTTGCTTGTTTCATGCATAGAATATGCTTGCTTTCAATATTGCATAGAATGTGCTTCCATACTTGCATAGAAAATGCTCGTATCTTTTGCATGGAAAATGCCCCCATACTTGCATAGAAGATGCATTTTATCGCACTTTCTTGTGCATTTTATCTCGCTCGCACTGTCTTGTGCACTTACACTTTGTATCTCACTAGCACTGTCTTGTACATCTTGTGGTTGTATCTCACTCGCACTATCTTGTGCATTTCAAATCACTCACGCTGTTTAGCGTATCGCGCTGTTTAGCGTATCGCACTGTCTTGTGCATTTCAAATCACTCGCGCTGTTTAGCGTATCGCACTGTCTTGTGCATTTCAAATCACTCACGCTGTTTAGCGTATCGCACTATTTTGTGCATTTCTAATCACTCGCGCTGTTTAGCGTATCGCACTGTTTTGTGCATTTCTTATCATTCGCGCTATTTTGCGCACCTCAATTGCACTGTTTTGTGCAGTTTATCATTCGCGCTATTTTGCGCATCGCACTATTCTGTGCAGTTTATCATTCGTGCTATTTTGCGCACCCCCATCGCACTGTCTTGTGCATTGCATTCATCGCGCTATTTTGTGCTTTGCATATCACATCGCACTATCTTGTGCATTTCAAATCAATCGCGCTGTTTAGCGTATCACACTATTTTGTGCATTGTATCATTCGCGCTATTTTGCGTACCTCAATTGCACTGTTTTGTGCAGGTTATCATTCGCGCTATTTTGCGCATCGCACTATTCTGTGCAGTTTATCATTCCTGCAATTTTGCGCATCCCCATCGCACTGTCTTGTGCATTGCATTCATCGCGCTATTTTGTGCTTTGCATATCACATCGCACTATCTTGTGAATTTCAAATCAATCACGCTGTTTAGCGTATCGCACTATTTTGTGCATTGTATTATTCGCGCTATCTTGCGCACCTCACCTACACTTGTTAGTGTATTGCATCGCGCTATCTTGCGCCGTGACCATTACTTGCATTGTGCATGCATTTTATCACGCTATCTTGCACACCTCACCTTTAGCTCGCACTGTCTTGTGCACTCACCTGGTCTAGGAGATCTTAAATCCTCCGGTCTAAGGAGACCTTAAATCCTGCATCATCACTCGTACTATTTTGCACATCGCACTTGCATTTATTCGCACTGTCTTGTACATTCACCTGGTCCAGGAGACCTTAAATCCTCCGGTCTAAGGAGACCTTAAATCCTGCATCATCATTCGCGCTGTTTTGCGCATCATACTTGCATTTTACTTGCATTTCATCGCATTATCTTGGGCACCTTCGCTGGTCTAGGAGACCTTAAACCCTCTAAAGGTGCAATTCCTTTGGTGTTTGTCGTGCCCGAATGACTTCCAGTGGTTTGGTATAGCCACTTGCCTGTGTTTGCGGTGAGTTCCTAGGAGACCAACTGAGACGGTGGAAACTAGAGTTCAAATGCCTTATGCCTAGAACGTAAAGGTTCGGGATTTCCGAGACTAAAGTCTGGTTTAAATACCTAGGGGTATATCCTCGGCTTGAAATCTGTATGGCAGCCCCATAGATTGAGATAGCATCTGTATGCGCCTCAATTCTGGATACTGATCCAACCTAGTCTGTCACCCTGTTGGAGAATAGGGAAAGCTGCAACCACAGTCAGGGAGAAAAGTAGTACCTGTGGTTCAACTGAGAAGAAGAGGAAGATTCCCACATCAGCATGACGTAGGACATTGCCGAGGTAAGTCATTACCAATTGCCCCTGTAAGATACCTTTACCTCTTAGCTATTACATTGCATCTTAGCCACTACATTGCAGTGCATTGCATGAGTCCTCAATTTTCAAATCGGCTTCACGTAGCGTATAAGTCCAATTATCAAACCGGCTTCGCGTAGCGTATAAGTCCAATTATCAAAATCTTCCTGCATATCATTTTGCATCTTGCCCCCCGCCTACGGGCATGCCTACGGGCACATTTCTGTGTTATCTAGTATGTTTGTTTAAGTCTTCGGCCTTGTCAAAAATGGGTCGTCTCTGGGCTTTGACATTCACTCCCGTCACTTACGACTTTCGAGTTCTGTCAAAGAGGGGCAACTGTAGACACCCCATTTTTGACCGACCTTAAGACTCAGACGTCACCGATTGAGCGCTCGGTGATGTTTCATATTGTGCTCGTTCAGAGGTCGCGGAGTCTCGGCCGTGCGCCTTGCCTCCAGACTTCTGGACTTTTTTGTGCTTTGCATCGGTTTGCGAACCAGGTCCCGTTTTCTCCGTCTTCTCTTCCCGAAGGGAGGGAGAGGTCTCATAGATCATCTCTCAGTGGCCGTAGGCTACGTTTCGTGGTCGTAGGCCGTTTTTCCCGTTTCGGAGCCCGGTTCCCGATTTTCGGAACCGTCGACCGTGTGCCTCGGTTCGGGACCACTTAACCACCTCCGTTTGCTCCGATTTTTGGTATACACTCCACCACCATCCATTCCAACGACTTGGAACTATTTTTCAGAGCTTAGAAGCACCATTTCTCAGACCAAGAGCTGCTGGTCCATTGGTCTTCAATGGTAAGCTTCTTTTCCTCTTTTTTGTTCCTATCTTGCTCTATATCTAAGCCTTTCTTGAAAGCATTTTTGGGCTCTGACCCAAACTATAAATAGTCATATTTTGAGCTCCTTTTCATGTTTGATTAAGGACCTTTTGCTGTTTGAGGTCTCCTACTATCACTTTCCTCTTTAACTCTCTTTTAGGCCTATTTTTGCATGGTATTTTAGGCTTATTTGTGGGCTGTTTCGTGGCTTGATGTAAACTGTAAAGTGTCTTGTTTTGAGCCCCTCTTCACCTTTGTTGAAGGGCTCTCTTCAGTTTGAGGCCAGCAGCTACCACTTGCCTCTTTATCTCTCTTTTAGGCCTATTTTTGGGAAGAAATTTGAATTGATTTTCCACTCCATTTTTCCCCCCTTTTCCTCCATTCCTCCCTCTATAAACCCAGCAGCTCCAGCTGCATTTTGGAAGAGAAAATTTTTTTTTTAAGCCTCCTACATTTAATTTCTCTCTCTCTATATTCCAAGCATCAAAACCCTTTTTTTTTTTTTTTTGGCCCCTTTCTACACCACCACATAGCACCACCTCCCCACCATCCTTTCCAACACTTGGAGCTGGTTTTCCAGAGGCAAGGAGCACCTTTTCTCAAGCCAAGAGTTGTTGAAGCATTGGTCTTCAAGGGTAAGTCTTCTATCCATCTCTTTGGCCCTATTTTTGCTCAATATATTAGCTCCTCTTGATTGCATATTTGGGCTCTGACCCTAACTGAAAATAGCATTATTTTGAGCTCCCTTTCATGTTTGTTTCAGGGCCTCTCCCTGTTTGAGGCTTTCTTTTTACACTTGCTTCTTTACCTCTCTTGTATGCCTCTTTCATGCATAGTATTTTAGGCTCATTTGTAAATTGTTTCGAGCTTGGTTATAAACTGAAAAGTGGCTTATTTTGAGTCTTTCTTCAACATTTATTAAGGGCTCTTCACTGTTTGAACCTTCCTTTTGTCACTTGCCTCTTTATCCCTCTTTTGGCCTTATTTTTGCATGTTTTGTTAGCCCCTTGTGCTTGTATTTTTGGGCTCCGACCCAAACTGAAAATATTCATATTTTGACCTCCTCTTCATGTTTGATCAACGGTCTTTTACTGTTTGAGGCTCCCTTTTTAGACTTTGTGTTTAAACCTTCTTTTAGGCCTATTTCTTGCATAGTATTTTAAGCTTACTTGTGCACTGTTTTGGGCTCGGCCATAAACTGTAAAACACTTTTTTTTGAGCCTCTCTTCAACTTTGTTGAAGGGCTCTTCATTTTTTAGGGCCAGAAGATTCTACTTGCTTCTTTATCTCTCTTTTGGGGCCATTTTTGCATGTTAACTTAGCCCTATTTGTGTTTGTTTTTGGGACTTGTTATAAACTGAAAATATGTATGTTTTGGGACTGCCTTGAATCTTTCTTCATGCTTCATGATCAAATAATGCATGCTTTGTATAGCTATAGGCCAATGCATATGCCTAGTTTTGTGTTTCGGGGCCATTCCATGCATCGGGTGCCATGTTTCCATGTTTCGGGTTCATTTTGCATCACATTTCAGTGCTGAAACTTGCATGTTTGTGTGCCATATTTCGTGCCTTGCCATGCCTTGTTAGAGTGGCATTTATGCCTTAGACTTGGTCCTCGATTTGCGTGCACGTGTGCACGCATTTCGAGTGTCTCATTTTCATCTCATGGCTACTAATGTGAGTGTGACTGAGGTCCACTCATGTTGGTGTAAGTCCATCGTGCATTGTGTATGCCATTTCATTTCATAGCATTGTGTATGCTAGGTTGCATGTTAGCGCATTGTGTATGCCATGTTACCTCGTGCATCGTGTATGCCATTCCATAGCATTGTGCATGCTAGGTTGTATATTAGTTGCATTCATGCATGTCATGCATATCACATTGTGTTTGGGATAGGAGTTAGCCTGAGCACGGGAAACGAGGGACGTTTCATACTTCGAGTGACGGAACGTGTCTCAATTCCCAGTCACCGACACTCCGGATTATCCATGATGGAGTTTAGGTCTTGTTATGTTTATATGTTCATTCATTTCATATTGAGTCGTGCAATTCGACTCCTCGGCCATCATGCATCGATATGCATGATTGGTGGCACGAGGATCGAGGACTACACTCCCTGAAGAGTAGTCAAGCATACATATGTGAAAATACTTTGCCATGCCCCTTTGTTGCTCTCTGTTGCAGCAAATCAGAAATCAGCAACCTTCCGGAGCCTGGCACGCATTCTAAGAACAATTGCAAACAGAGGCAAACCGGGGCATCGCGAGGGATTCTCCGCACAAGGCAACCCGAGCATGCATCGTTCATCATCCGGAGCAGATTTGAGGCAATCCCTGGCTTGCATGCCAATTTATTGCTTCCTAGTTTAATTTGTTAATTAATTAGGGTTTTGTCATTATTTGGACTGTAATTATTCATTCGGGACTGTATATTATTTATTCGGACCCTCAGCGCGAGGGCAATGTTGTAATAAGTGTGCGTGTGTGTGATGTATGTCTTCCAACTCCACGTCTTTCTCCCTTTTATTTACCCGCTTATGATGGTTAGATTAGGGCATGTTTCAATTAGCATACAGTATGATAGCATGTTTGCATTCATTCATCTGTTTTGCATGCACCGGGCTCAGCGCATCATACTAACTGCATTGTATTTTCAATTCCAAGTTGAATACATGTTAGCTGTAGCATTTCATATGCCATGTTTAGAATAGCCGAGCCTGCTATAGTTACATTTTTGCATATGTTGCATTAGGCATTTCCGTATAATTAGGATCATGCATGGATTTCTAATTAGCTTCTGTTTTGGCTTGGAGTACTCGGTAAGTTTTATGCTTTAGCATCCTTGCATGCGTGTGAGTGACTGCCATGAATAGCATGCTTACCATGAGGCTATATGCTTATGTGATATAACTGCCTGAATGTCTGTGGGTGAAGGTTGGGTTATTTGAATTGGAACAATTCATCGAATGTGTGTTTTAAGCCCACTAGATAGTGGCAAAATCATGTTTTTCTAAGCCCACCTGAGGGTGGCATATCCACGTCTTAGCCTACTTGCGGGTAGCACTATCAAACCATTTTCAAAATAAACAAACATGAAATGTTTTGTTCCAATTCAGATGATCCAGTCTATACTTGTATGATGTGCGCATCACATAGTAAATCTAGGCTAATAACCGGAATAAGAACGCATAAAGTTTTCAAAACTAGATATCATGGTTAGTAGAGGCCGATCTTTGATCGGGCGAGCGGGGGTGCTCAGGAAGTGACCTTCCCCAATCGTACGCAAGTTCTCGAGCTGAGGCAACTTTGGTAATGACGGACACGTGGCCTTAAGCAAACGAGTCCGGGTTTCCTAAATTTTCCCAAAATAAAATATTTAGGTGGCGACTCTGTATCTGGCATAGCAGTCCATGTTTGGCACTTCTTTTAAAAATTTGTTTTCTCAAAACGATTTGCCGGATTTGGACTCTTTGGTTCAGACTTAGAACCATGACAATTTGAGAGTCCGAACTATAGTGAGCCCAATATCGAACGGAACGGGGGACCTCGTCCTTCCGGGGCGTTCGGGGACGTCTACAGTTTGGTAACTTGAGAAAGACCTTTTTGGCTTTACAATCGATAGAGGCGTGGTTGGCAGCCAACCAATCCATACCTATGATCACATCAAAGTTTCCAATGCAGAGAGAAATCAAGTCTATATAAAAGTTTTGCCTTTTAAGAATATAACACAAGATCTGTACACATCGGTACTACAGGTAGACTTACTAGAAGGAAAAGACACAGACAATATATATCCCAATGGTTCGGGTGTTGATGCCAACTTGGCAGTGCAAAAAAGAATGAGTTGACCCAGAGTCAATGAGGACATGAGCTAAATGACCACAGACAGAAAGTGTACCTGACACAACATTTTTGGTAACTTCTGGTTTTCTAGGTACCAAGGCGAAAGCCCAACCTTGGAATTTTTTGTCCTTCTTCTCTCCTCCAGGTCCTATGGGTCTTCTGACCGGACCAGAGGGGTTGGCTATAGGATTAGTCAACTTTGGACAATCCCTCAGCAAGTGGCCAACTTGTCCGCATTTAAAACATGCTCCCATGTCTCGATAGCATTGTCCCCAATGAGCCTTCTCATAAGTGGGGCAAATTAGAATAGTGCCACCTCGGGGGTTGGTAGGACCTTGATAGCCTAAGCTGGTTGTGCCCGTATTTACCTTTTTGGGAGGTGCAACACTGGGTCTTCTGTTGTCTCTTTCCCAGAATCGCTTCTTGTGGCTTGGTTCCCCAGAACGCGAGGCTTTAATTCCCTTTTCTGCAATGTACGCCCGGTCCACCACTTCTGCATAGGTTGGCAGTTTCAAGACCTCGAGCCTATCTTTAATTCCAACATCCAATCCTGCTTCAAATTTTCTTGCTTTTCGAGTTTCAGTGGGAATGACGTATGTTGCAAACCGAGCGAGTTGTGTGAACTTGCTTTCATATTCGGCCACCGTCATGGTTCATTTGCTTTAGATGTATAAATTCGGATGCCTTCTGTTCCCGTAATGAATCTGAAAAGTATTTTTTGTAAAATACTTCCAAGAATCTTGCTCAAGTCGTAATTTCTTCTTTGGCCAGAGTGAGAAGCTACCATTCCTGTGCATTGTCTTTGAAAGTGAAAGTGGCGAAAGTTACCTTTTGTCTCTTGGTGTAGGGTAGGGCACGAAAAATCTTTTCCATGTCTTTAACCCAAGCGTCTGCTACCATTGGGTCTGGGCCGCCGGTAAATGTGGCAGGTTTCAGATCCTGGAATTGTTTTATGGTAACTAGCTCTTCTCGCCATTCTATCATCCCATTATTGATGTTAGTCTGCAAGGCTTGCAAAAAGTTAGTAACCGCTCTTTCCATTATTTTTTCCATTGATTCAGTGCCACTGGCTGACAACTCACTTCCGTTACCATTATTAGCCATTCTACAAAATAATAAACGAGGCATTACATTCACAACGCAACATATATATAAGTATGTATAGCGCAATCTATATTTCTATAAAATGCCAAACTTTACATTTTTTTTTTAACCATTCATATTAGATTAGTAAAAATATGTTAGTGTCCCATCCCTGTGGTACATAAAAACAAAAGTTAACAAAAAAAAGATTAGAACACATCATGGTTAGCATACAAAAAGATTTTCTGCTACCCAAATCTAGAGTGGTGGGTCAAATGGGCCGAAAAGCAGGGAAAATAGCGCTGCATAAAAAGTTCAAATTCTCACCCCAACTGGACTAGTCCAAAACACATCCACGCTATTTGGATTGTGAAAATGGGGCTAGACTGTATGTGTCCCAAAAATGCTCGGTCGACAATCCAACTGGGTGTCTCAACATATGACAGGTCATTATTAAAGTCAACATTTTGAATATTAATGATCTCCAGTGGGTTAGGGGTTGTGGTGAAAATATAATCCTCAAGGTACACGTTCCCCCTTCGGGCCACAAACTCTGGGGGTAGAGGGCCTGTAACAACCCGACCCTCATATGTGCTTGTGATATATGTTAGTCCTTTATTCTGTGCTGTTAAATGCCTAAGATGAAACTGTACAAGAAAATAAGTTCAAGTAACTATGTTGTAATGCCTTGTGGAATGAATTGTATCTGTTAGGAAGGAAATGTATCTGTTACTACTAGAACGATAAAGTAGAAATTGAGGGCCTTAGCGGCTTAATAAGTCAAAATTGATCATATATTTGGAACCAGCATAATTTTTAGGTAATATTAAGCACTTCTGTGAAATTTCAATTTTTGGATGTGTAAACGATTGATTTTTGTCTTATTCCCTCTTTATGGAAATATATATGTGTGTTCTTGGTCATTTGATAAACCAAGGAATTCATAACTCTAATCCTAAGAATTGAAGGGTAGAGAGAAGGTCCTCAAGAAGGTTGAGATTTGGGCTTAAGGTATGTAAATGTTTGTCTAATTTCCATCCACAACCCTTCTTATCATAATTTATGTGAAGATGTTTCTATAATCATGTACCTAAGAGTTGGGATTGTGGTGTTGTGAGTATGGGAAGTAAATTAGCAAAATGATCTTACTTTGCATGTTTTGATTCAATTTGAACTACCTATGAGGCTTTACTCCACTTCTTCAATTGACTTGTTTGAATTCAAGTAAGTGGCATGATTTTATGTTTATGTATTGAGATGTGAGAATTGGAGTGAATTTAAGTTATGGATTCATGATTTGATTTTTACTCAAATGAAACATGTAATTTGATCCTTGTTCACATGTATTCATATGCTTTGAGCTTATATATTAGTAATTTAAAGCTAGATATTTGAGGCCCTAAACATGTCTACAAGAGGAGGAATTGTGCAGAATTTTCGGACTTTTTGGTGCAGAATCGCCGCACGTGCGGGAACCTCAGCCGCACGTGCGGGAGTCACTACCGCACGTGCGGGAAAATGGCAAAATTTTGGACTTCAACACTGCAAAAAAAGCACGTGCGGGGCCTCAATGCCGCACATGCGGGAGGTGTGCCGCACGTACGGGAGATCCTAGCCGCACGTGCGGCTCAAGTCAGAGAAGTTGGGATGCTCCGTTTTGCGTGTTGGGTCCTCTAATGTTGTCAAAACCTGCAATTTATATTGCTTGAAAGTTCGTTAATTCAATTAAAGTAAGTGAACCGAATGTTGATTTAACAAGGATAAAAGGGACTAATGTGATTTTTCGTGTGTGTAGGAAACGCCTCAAAAGGAAGTGCACCGACATAACATAGTGAGTAATAGTACTTCAATGTACCTCTACTCAGTATTTATTTTTATTGACGTTGTGACCCTTGTTGAAAGTATTGTCATATTATGTATTGACATTATATCTTGACATTACAAACTTCACTATCAAACTTGTGTTGGCATGAAATGATATATTTGCTATAAGTAATTCAATACGAAATTGTGGAATCATTGAAAAAGGTTGTGAAGTTGCACACATCTTATGTGAAAGCTTGTGACTAATGAAACGTATCAAGGCAATTGTGAACTCGTGAACCAATGTGGCTTAGAGCCATTTGTGAATCAATGTGACTTGGAGCCATTTGCGAATCAATGTGGCTTAGAGCCATTTTTGAATCAATGTGGCTACGAGCCCTAATGTGAAACTACATGACCAAGGGTCAATTGTGAATTGTAAATCAATGTGGCCAAGGGCCATCTGTGAACAATGAAATTATGAGGCCAAGGGCCGATGCGTGAAATATGAATGATACTATTGTAAGCTTGTGAATCAAAAAGAACCAAAGGGCTATGTGATGGATTGTAAATTATGAACCCAAGGACCCTTTCCGAATGTGTGAAGTTCTTAGGCCAGGGGCCACATTATGACAATTATAAATCGATTATGTTGTCCCAACAAGCAGTACAGAGACAGACTGATTACATGATTTCAGCATTAATTATGTTACAAGCAT
Organism: Camellia sinensis; assembly: GCF_055761805.1. Classification (NCBI taxonomy): domain Eukaryota; kingdom Viridiplantae; phylum Streptophyta; class Magnoliopsida; order Ericales; family Theaceae; genus Camellia; species Camellia sinensis. The sequence goes on along the minus strand of NC_138970.1, from coordinate 23,460,448 downwards.
ACTAGTACTATTGTTCACTGAGCTTGGCTCACCCTGTGTTATGCCTGTTTCTGTAGGTGATCAACCAGGAGGTCGATCTTAGCTCGGCATCGTCATACTTTTGTCAGCCTAGGCACAGCCAAGTTTGGGGTCGGGACCCTACTTTTGTGGAGTTGCTAGATAATGGCTTACACTTTTGCTATTGGCTTAAGTTATTATGTACTTAATGATTTTGTTATATACCCCACCTCGGGGTTGGATTTGTATATGCCTGTAAATAACTAACTCTCAAATGTATTTTGGCTTTTGGTGTACTTGTCCTATAAAATGTTTATGATCCTGGCATGACTTAGTAGCTCAATGGATGTCATATTTTCTGGTTTATATCACTTATTATTACAGCTTCCGGTCAGGCCCCTCTTTGGAACCAGGTTAAGTGTCCTTTTCTGCTTAGGTCATGCCCAAACTTTTAGGGGCAAGTTAGGGGCGTGACAGGGCCTATGATATAATGTAGACGGTCATGACCCGGGGCGACGCCAAGGATGCGAGATGGTCCAAGAAAACGTCTACGTGTATCAACAAGGCTATGCCTCCATAATAAATGTGGGACGTCGGTAGGGTTAGCCTGAATATAAACTGGCCGACCAATCAACCGGGCAAGGCCTGGGTGCAATCCCCTGACTATGTCCTCGGAATCTCCCCAACCCTCAGGTGAGGCGGGGGTGGGGGCGGGGGCAGGGTGCTTGGCTAAGATTTCATCTAGATTAATATTCCCGAGCTCATCCCAAAACGCATCGTCCAGATTAAGCTCTGACATTCTTACCACACCAGAATAAATGTGAGATTTTACGTAAAAGGACTAATGTTGCAGGTAAATATTTATTATTATTATTTTATTTTATTATGTTTATCTAACTATAGTTTTATTTATAACTTTTCGAACTTCCTGATCAAATTAAAATAGTTTTTTTCCCTTTTTTTAAACCGTTGCTCTGATATCACCTTTGTCACAACCCAATCCCAGGGGCTTAGGGTTGGAATCACAACTTACTAACTTATTCTGTTCGTAGCAAATTAAACTGCGCAAACGAAAATAAAACAATTAAACAGAAAATTTACTTCATTTTATTATCTAAGAAAAAGAAAATACATCTATAGGGCTTTAGTTATTTCATTATTCAGTGACTAGCCCCAAGTAGAACAAAAAGGAAGCAAAAATACAAATAAAAAAAAAAGATAAAAAAAAAGTGGTTCAACAACAATCCATGTGCGGGTTCCATTTTGTGGGGTTATGGGTTTCTCCTACATCTCGTCACCTGAAAGAGTAACAGCTATAAGCACACAACAGAGTGAGGAATATTATGCCAAGAGTATAGGGAGTACAAAATAACCATGGATAGTTAGTTAAATCAAAACATTTACATAAGTCAATTTGGTAAATAAATTATTTAGGTGGTAGAGACTGAAATACTGAAATTATGTAAATAAATAACGATAACCACGGTATAGAATAGAACAGAACAGAACAGAGGTCACTGAAGTGGCAATCAGAACAGAAGTCAATGGATCCATGATAAATAGAGGACCACAGAGTGGCCAAACAGAGATCAATGGTTATTTAAGTCTTCCAAGGCATGGGACTCTCGTGGTGGTACTTGCAAAACATAATTGTTTATAAGGTTATAACCAAATATTCTTTAAAATATAAACAAACATATCCATGGGTTTCATTTTCACAAATAGGGTTCTGAAATTAAACCACGTAACTGAAATATTAATATAGTTTATAATATTTTATTAAACATAACTTGTGTAAAACAAATATGGTAAGTCAAAACATACGTAAAATATATTATGATAACTCAAAATATAATATAACTCACTTTAAGATTGAATCTTACTATTTCCTTTCTATTTTTCTAATCTTTTCAAAACTGTTCTTCTTCCTTTCGATCCCTCTTTATTTCACTCTCTTATTTCCCTCAATCCTTTCCCTCTATCGTGGTTCTCTCCCCCCCCTCCCCAACCTCTTATATACATGCAAATTCATGATGCCTCTGTGGGGTGACTCACCTTCCCTGAAGATAGGTGACACAGATGGCATCCAACCATCTTTTCTCAGAGATTATAATCTTACCAATTAATGGTGAGTAATTGATGGGCCTTATCTCCACAGCAGGCTTATTATTTTTATTTACTCTAACCTTTAAATTTATTTATGTACTATCTTTGACTCTAATTTAACCCAACTAGTATTATAATTTTATATTTATGTTAATTTAGCCTCAAATAATAATCTCTAATTAATCTCATATTTGATAACCCAATGCCAAATTGGATTTATATATTTATTTATTTAATAATATATCATCACATATAACCATAATTATATTATAAATATCTATGTGGTATTTAATTCGTTTAATTATATTTATACATGTTAATATTTTCACATTAATTAGTGACTAACTTAGCCCTAAATAAATTTCCTCATCACATATTTGATAACCACAATGACAAATTAATTTACATAACACGTATAGCTTGCTTCTATTATTATTAAATTTTACTTTATCGTATACAATCACAAAATTAATCCTTATATTTTACTATTATAGATTATTATTATTTTTTTTTTTATTTTTTTTATTAATAGTCATGGTTGGTTGTGGTATTAATTAAATGTTTTGGGATGTCACATTTATGCTCACCCCTATGAGATTTTGGTGCAGGAAAAGATGTGGTGATCCACCGAGTTGAGGGCGTGGACATATTTTGTGAAGAGTAAATAGCTCTATTTTTGTTGCGATTTATTTGTTAGCTAAGGGCTATAAATATATGGGTTCGTGAAACCATTTTTTTTGTGTAATCGGGCTCAAGCCTTGGAATGTGTAAGTCCTTAAGGGCATTTTATTTATTTTGGGATTAGATGTTCTACATGCTATAGATTCATGTATTTATATATCATTGAATGTATAATTTGCATGTGGAACTTTTGTGCAAACTTGGTTGATTATTGATGCAAAGGTTGGAGTCTTGCTATTGTTCCTTGATAAATGTTGGTTGATGTACCTAATTTGTGTTGGGTTATTTTGGGGCGTTACACATATTCTCGAAAAAATTAATAAATTTCTTGATAAAATCACGGATAGAAAACAATTAGAAAGATTTTTAGGATGTTTAACATATGCCTCAGATTTTATAAATGACTTAGCCAAAATAAGAAAACCTTTACAAAAGAAACTAAAAAATGATGAGAGTTGGATTTGGAACTCAGTCGATTCCATCTTAGTAAAATTCTTAAAAAAAAAATGTAAAGATTTACCTATCCTAACTCTTCCTACTGAAAATGATGAGCTAGTACTAGAAACTGATGCAAGTAACAATCACTGCAGTGCAGTTTTAAAAATAAAAGAAAATAATCAATTATGTACATATTGTAGTGGAAATTTTAATCAAGCTGAATGCAACTATTTTACCATGGAAAGAGAATTATTAGCTATAGTAAAAGGAATAGAATTTTTTTTAATATTTTCGGCACCAAAACCGTTTTTAATAAGAATTGACTATAAAGGCCTACTAGGTTTCATAAATAAGAATTTATCTAACATGTAGGTGCAAGGGAGGCTTTTACGATGGCAACTTCGGTTAAAACAATTTACCTTTGATATAGAACATATTAAGGGTAATAAAAATAGTTTAGCAAATACTCTAACTAGATAACTTGCAAATGGCATCTACATCCACAAGACTTACACCGCCAGAAAAGAAAACACTCTTGGCCGAAACTCAAGAAGTGCTAGACTTGGTAACACAAGACAGTGCTGAAATTATCAAAAAAATGCAGGCTGCAGGAAAAAACCTTTCTATGAACGAGCTTATTAGAACGACCCATTTAATAGCAAAAACTTTTTTAAGATTAAAAGTATTGTTATTGTTTCTTCAACGCCCCGTTAACCTCTAACATAAAATAAAAAAAATATATGTTTCTTAAGTTATTTCTGAAATGGTATGAATAATGTGTCACCTATCTGGGAACTCAATGGTGCTACTTCAACGAACGAACCGCATTGTACAGTTATAGAATGTTAAAAGTTTCATTCAATCCAGAGAAGGTCATTAGCCCAAAAGATCCTTTGGTTCAAATGTGGAAATTGGGAATAATCAATACATTCGATGTTCCACCTCACTCACAAAGTACTATGTTTACTCAACTCACCAAATTCCAACAATTCATATTCAGAAGAATTTATGAAGTCTTTGAAGAATATCCAAGCATGACACCCATCACATTTACAGCTACCCAAACAGAGGTAAAGGATGAACATCTAAATGCAGCTCATTATCTGATAAAAGTCAAAGACAAGAAAGACGTAATCCCTTATAAATGTGATTGGTTCCAAGATTGAGACGAACCTTTTATATTAGATCCAACAGAAGCAAGGGCAAGAGGATATTTCCTAATATCTCACGAAACTACAGAATTAGCAAGGGTTGGATTCAAATTAATTCATTATGGAAGAACTACGTTTGTCATAACACCATCATTGGTAAAAAAATTAATTGTTCTAGAATTGCCTTATGAATCAGTATATGATTATTTGAAACAAGTAAAATCAAGGACATATTTATCTGAAAGAGGATGTAAAATTCTAAAAAAATATCTCATGGAACAAGATCTAAAAGGATGGGATGAGATGTTTGAAGAGTATGATGAGAACTATGATCTTTGTAATATCATGGGTGATGAAGAGGTGTGGAATCTAGACAATGTAATGAGTTGACAAAACCATGGGCAGTTTGGCAAACCATGGGCTGAAGACTATACTTCCATGTGACTACTCCACCTGGTGTCTCTTGTAACCATGCCACCTGCTTGTTTGTCTTTTGTTTATCTTTTGTTTGTCTTCTAGTAACAATAAAATATTGTATAGAATAGGTTGAAATCCGGACTTAGAAGTCCACAAGGTGCCTATATAAAGGCCTTGAGAGAGAGAAAAATGGGGTAGATTACGAAAGAGTATAATTGACACTAAGAAAGAAATTTAGTTCTCAGGCCTTATTAGAGCAAGCAATACTCTAGCAATCCAATAGTCTAAGACACCTCTTTCCTTGTAAATCTTTGTTCAATAAATAAAAAAGTTTTTCATTTTTAGAAGAGAGTGTGTTATTACTGTGTATCAAGTTGTTGATCTTAGGTCTCCGGCATAACCAAAGAAGTAGTTTACGAAGTTATGATCAGAGGTAGGATACGAAACAGATATGTGCTAAGCCTGATCTAAGGAAGGAAAGGTTGAGGGTAGTTACTTCTGTAAACTGGAAGCTTGCCAATGCCAGAGCCCTACGCCGACTATGTTCAAGTAACGATCAAAATCTTTATATACTGTTCTTATTTTGGAAGCATAGTGGGCCTAAAAATAAATAAATAAATAAATAAATAAATAATAAATTAAGTACTGGTTTTATCACCGCTTTTATATTCAAGACCTGTTGTTAGATCGTAATCAAGTAATAATATTAATAGCAAATTGTCACCAACATAGTAAATTTTTACAAAATCAACTAAGTACTGGTACTACTAAAGATATAGAAATTACTAGAAAAAGAGTTGATAAAATATCTGAAGAAATCGTATATTATCAAGAACAACTAAGTTTAGTATAATAAATAAATAAATAAAAAATAATAATAATAAATAAATAAATATAAATAAATAAATAAATTATTATAATAATAATTTTTCACATCATCGCCACATCATCATCACATCATCAAGCCACATCATTTGAGCCAAGTTAAGCCATAAAAATTAGGGTCACCTAGCATCACACTTATTTTTTATTTTTATTTATTTATTTTGAGGATAGTACCTTAATTATATGATAGAGTAGTCTTAATTAGGGAATGAGGAATGGTGAAATTATGCCTGTCATTTTGATATATATATATTTTGTGAAAAACAATTTATATGGGCCTATTTTGAAAAATCGGTTAAAAGTCACTTTTCAGCTTTAACTCACTTTCCTCTCTTATAAAAAAGTCAAAAAAAATTAAAAAAATAATTTTTAATCATCTTTCCAAAACATCCCATAATCATGATGTTTATAGATTTCAAATTTTTTTTTTTTTTTTAATTCAATTCATAAAAGATGAATAAGAGATAGAACCTGTACTTATAACAATAAGAAAAATGTTTCGTACTTTGAATTTATATGATTCAAATAACTCAAATATATTAAAATAATATCATTTTATCTTCAGAATGACATTATTTTAAAACATTCAAACTATTGGAATGATAACAATTCGGATTACTAATCATTGTTATAACAATAATACTTGAATCAAAATAGCATCACATTTCAGTTTTTGTGCATGATATATGGAACATCTACATGGAATAATTAGTACTCTTTCTTTAATACAGTAACTAGTTATAAAAAACAATCTTGCTAGAGATCATTCCGTAGACCTCTAATGAGCTGTTCGGGAATAAAAAAAAAAAAAATAGTGAAGTAAAAGACAAAAATAGGAGAAAAAAAAGACAAATTAAAGGTGCATTAAAGGTGTTTTTTTAGAGGTCCAAATCATTTTTCTACAAAAAATTTAAAAAATAGTGGAAAGAAAACAAAATTAACGTAAATTTGAAGATAATGTTTTTTTTTTTTTTTTTGGTTTTTGAACAGAAGATAATGTTAGCTGTCTCCGTCGTGTTCTCCTCAAACTAAGGTATTGTTTTATACGATACAAATAGATACAAAATATAATTTACATTTACCATCTCATGAAAATATAAATATAAAATCATGCAACCTTTTTTTTAAAGATTTGTAAATCAAGCAACTTGATAGCAAATAAATTATATGGACTATTTGACCTCTCTTATATTAGCATTTTTTTTTTAAAAATCTTTTTGAGATCATATTATCTTTTTATTTTTTTATATATCTTTTTACAAAAATCAATATATATATATATTTAAATCAATTCAAATAATCTCATAATTGTATAATTTACGATTTACAAAATGCTTCATCCCTTAATACACCCTTGAATAGCAGCCCGAATGATATGGAGAAAAGCCCGAATGACTTTATTTACACACCACATTTGGTCTCAAGGCACATCATTTACTTAATACATACCAAAAACAATTTTAACTTTATTATTTTTATTTAGGCCTCGTTTGAGAACAGACTAATTTAGTAACTTTTTGATTATTTGGCTAAAATATGAGCTAAAAAAAACTAGTATGTTTGGAATGACTTTTTGACTTTTTACGAAAAGATGTGCAAAAAGTAGAGAGAAAAGAAAATCTTTGATTTTTTGGTATGAGTTGTTGACTTTTTGACTAATTTAGTAACTTTTTGACTTTTTGACTGAAAGGGAGGGTTCCCAAATAAGGCCTTAATACACACCATCCATTTTCATATATACCTAAAATATCCCCATCTTCTTTAACCACCCCACCAACCCTAACTCTAACCCTAGCCGCCGTAGGCCATCGCCTCTCCCTCATTCTCTGGTGAATCTCTTCCTCACTTTTCCATCCATCACTCTCCCTACCTTACCACTTTCAACCACACTCTCAAACCCTTCCGCCCGCTTCTTCCCTTCACCATCGGCTCAACCACCTCCCCACCATAACAAGGGTGCATAGCAAGATATTTAATATCAACCCACATATACACAACAACATATGTAGAATAGACACGAGAACTATCTTTTTATATCCTAAAATAAATAATTTGAAACTCTTCATTAACTTACTAGTAACTAGAAATTAAACATAGAATATATAGTTGGAAATTTGTTCAGAACTGTGAAGTTTTGCAATGCCATAAAATGATATCCACCCTTTATGAACCAAAAGAAAAAACAGGTAACTAACACGGGATGCAAAGCACAAAAACAAAACCAGTCACCCTCAGCACAATATCTCCTCTTCCCTCCCCCTCTAAAAAAAATAAAAAAGAAAAGAAAAGAAAAGCTATACATCATCAAAATATTAAAAGTTGCAACCAAATGGGTCAAACACAGACCTCCACATGAAATCCAAATATAAAATGACCCACACCACACAGAATAGATCATATCAAATACAGTCGGAATTTATTTATTTATTTTTTATTTGAGTGATACGATTTGACAATCATCCCAATACTAGCTAAAAAAAATGAAGATTTGAAATAAAATTCTATGCGATCTAGGGTTATGTGAGTTTAAATTGAAATTATGACCGAGGTTTTTGTCAAGGGTCTTGGTGAACTGATTCAAAAAAAAAAAAAACCAATTAAATCCTTTCACTGTCACGAATCAGGCGGCGGAGAGTGGTGGTGTGTGGGGGGGGGTGTATTGATATTCTTTTGTGGTTATTTTGGTCATTTTATGTAAAGTCGTTATTGTAATGAAAAATAACTAATTAATGGTGTGCCTTGAGATTATATGTGGTGTGTAAATAGAAGCACCCGAAAAACCCTCGTGAACTGTCTCACGCTTCTCTCTCTCTCTCTCTCTCTCTCTCTCTCTCAAAGTCCTATTTTGTATTTAGTTTAATTTTCAAATCAATTTTTAAAAGTTTAAAATTCAAAATTTGTTTGATTTATAATTTTCTCAAAATTATTTTTAATCATTTTTTATCTCATTTTTTTTATTCTCTCACATTTTACACATCAACCAATCACTTTTTTTCTATCACTCATTTATTTAACTGTAAAAAAAAAAATTACAAATCATCTCAAACTAAAAAACTCCAACTACAAAATCACAAAATTATTTTTAAAACATAAAATTAAACAAATTTTCACATTTTAAAAGCATTTTTCAAAATTGATTTCAAAACTAAGGAAAATTCTAATATACACATTTTTTAAAATAATAAAATAATGCATTAACCTTATTTTTCATAATTGTCCATTAACCTTTATACGTATAAAACAATAAAATAATACAGATATTTTGTTTATGTCATTTTAAGAAAAATAACAATCATCTTATTTACATTAACTCACACAAAAAAATTGAATTTTTTTATTCTTCGTGTTTTTTTTAAAAAAAAATTTAACAATTTTTTAAATATTTTAAACAATTTTTTTATTTTTTAGATACACCTAATCTAGATATACTTAAGAAGTATAATATTTTGTAATTTTTTTAAATTCACCAAATAAAATAAAAAACAAACAAACAAACAAACAAACAAAAACAAAAATACAAAAAAAAAATCAATATATTATCTTATTTTGTTATATTCAATTGAGTTTTTATTAAAAAAAAATTCTACAAATTTTATACTTTTTAAATATATCTAGATTAAATTGATCTAATCTAAATATAATGGTGGAAATAAAAATAAAAATTTATATTCACATATAAAAATTTATACAAAAAATATCATAAAAGGGCAAGATGATCATTTGAAAAATTTTAGGACATGATATCAGCAATTCAATGGGTAATTTGTAATGAGATTACAAACCTCTGTATTAAATAGAAACCTCCAGGGTGTAATTTACCATTAAATATTTTAGGTCAAATTATGTTGGTAGTTCTTTACTTTAATTTTTATATCATTTTGATCCCTATAATTTTAATTGATTTGATTTTGATATTGAATTTATAACTTTATCTCAATTGAGTCTAATTGATTACAAATGTTAGTATTGTTAAATAGAAAATACTTACATAATGTTATATGTCATGTTTTTAGAAAAAAAAATTACAAACGTGGTCTACTTAGTTAGTTAATCTCAACTAATTCAATAATTATTTTCTACTAAAAATACTAATAATATTATCAATTGAATCAAATTAACACAAAATGTAAAATGGTCAAAATTGAACCAATTAAAAATATCGAAATCAAAATAATATAAGAGACAAAATATAAAGACTACGGATATAATTTATCCAATATTCTATCAAAAATTTATTTCGTTTGGAATATCGCTATTTCTCTCCGGCATCAATTATTACATTGTGAATTGCTACTCCATTAATGAATTCTTGATAGGGGGGGACCGGTTTCACCATGAGCTCGACTTTTGGGATCTGGTTCACATGCAGTCGATCATGCCATCATCGAAAACTATGCTTCTGGGTTCAAATACTTTGCTGTGACATTCATTTGCCATGTAAGTTGATTTTTTAATTTTTTTAATTATTTTAATATGGGATAAAAAAATTCATTTGGAATAGATTTTTTAGTTTTTTATTCTTTATTTTTACAAGAAAAAAATAAAATAATTATAATTTGGATATTACGTTTTGTCTTATTAATTTTTTGATCTACTTTTTTTTGTTTTTTTACTAAAGTAACTAAAAAAAATTATCCCAAACATAGCCCTAGAGTGCTTTCTTTATCGTGAAGTTGATGTGATTTTTTTTTTTTTTTTGTTTTTTCTTATGGAGAATCTTAGCCCCCGTTTGCTAAGTGGGTTTACTTTTTGAATTTTTGGTTTTTATAACTATTTTAACTTAGGCTAAAAAATTTAATTTGCGAAGGATTTTTTGACTTCTTGACTTTTTTGATTTTTTTTAAGAGAGAAGAATGTAATGATTATGGATTGGATATGATATTTTGTTTGTTGTGACTAAAATAACTTATTTTATCTTTTGTGACTAAAATAATCAAAAAAATTCTTGCCAAACGGAGCCTTAGCAGAAGAAAGAACACTTTGCTTTAGAGTGCTTTAGAGTGCTTTCTTTATCGTGAAGTTGATGTGAAATTTTTTTTTTTTTTAATTTTTTTTTATAGAGAATCTTAGAAAAAAAGAATAGCATGAATAAACAGTATTATAGACTCGGAATTTAGACCTCGTTTGAAAACATGTTATTTTAGTAATTTTTTTATTTTTTGGCTAAAATATGAGATTAAAAAAATTAGTATGTTTGGAGTGATTTTTGACTTTTTACGAAAAGATGTGCAAAAAATAGAGAGAAAAGGAAATTTTTGATTTTTTAGTATATATTACAAGGTTTTTGATTTTTTTAGTAATTTTTTGACTTTTAAATTAAAACAGCTACTTGACAAACGAGGCCTTAGCAAGACCAATTTTTATAATGTTTGGAAATAAATGTTGGAGTAGACATCTGAATGCATGCAGAACACATTAAAGTTATGTTTGGTTTTGATTTTTTGATTAAAAAAAGTACAAAAAGATAAAATTAACTATATAAATCCATAAGATAAAATGTCATATTGAAACCATAATCATTATATTTTTTCTCCCACAAAGTAAAAAAAGTCAAAAACAAAATCTAAATAAGATTAAAAAAAACAAACTAAAATAATTAAAAAACTAAAAAATCAAGTTATTTTAACTCTCCCAAACAAAGGCTAAGAAAGTGGGACTGAAGTGTCCAATAACTTGGTTTGCCCTACCAGAAAAAAATGCAAAGATGTGACCCGAAAACAAAACGGAGAACACTATTTCTTTGAAGAAAATTTTTTTTCTTAATTAAATGATAATATTATAAAACAATCTCAATCATTTATTTATGTAAGTTTTATGTAAATCCTATACAATGAGATTATTTTGTGACATTGTATGAAATGAATAATTGCTCACACAAAAGGAATATATACAAATAAATGATTAAGATTATTGTTGTGTGTATTGTCATGTTAATAGGAAACAGTAAATAACAAGACACACTTCTCTCCAATCTCTTTATAGATGATGGGGATGTTTTCGTGGCCCGTGGGCCTATCATGGGTTGTTAATTTGTTATATTATTTATGTTAATCGATTTTGAAAATATATATATATATATATATATATTGATTTAATAATTATAATATATGATTTCATTAAATTTGTATGAAAAAAATAGATAATCTATTTTTAAAATTATCTGTGTCATTAATTTTTCTCTAAATGTATATCATCAAAACCATGACCATGATTATCAAAATAATTTAAGTTCTTAATTTTTACATTCATAATAAAATCAAATAAATGATTCAAATCGTGGAAAAATCACTGGTGGCCGGTGATGGTCAACAACGACAGCGGATGATTGTGAAATGGATAGATATTTGACATGGAAAATATATGTGTGAGTAAATAAGTGATGTGTACAAATAAATAAATATTTGAATAAATAATTGAATCGATAAGTGACACATATACAAATAATTAAGCAAATAAACAAATAATTAAGTTTTGAATAAATATATATCTTTTTGGATAAATACAAATAATACCTTTTTGACCAAAAACAATTTAAGCTTAAGTATTTTAGGAAAAAGCTAATGACAAAGATGTAACTTGAGTACCCTTAATTATATGATAGAGTAATTTTGGAGTTGTTTGTGGTGTCCTAAATAAGTGCATTATTTATCTTTTTAGACTATAAAGTTGAGGAAAAAATATGAATGTTTGGGTTAATTTTTTGACTTTTTATGAAAAAATGTGTATTAAAAAATTATATAAAGAAGTGTGTAGGATAAGATTGGAGATGTGTGTTGTACAACCGAATTGATGGTAAGAAATTATTGGCTACTTTTTAGGCATTGCATTGGAAGGTTTTGTTCTGCCCGTGGGGGCCATCACGGGTCCCATTTTGATAATCTGAACTGTTCAATGTGTAGAACTCATCGAGTACTATATGCCTATAAAAAATCACGTTGATCGGATATCGATAGCTATCTGATCAGATTTGGTTTTTTTCAATCGTTAATTATAACACTATCTATTTTTTTTATACAAAACTGATTTGATCATGTAGTTATCGATATCCGATCAATGTGTTTTTTTACAAATATATAGTACTTAACGAGTTCTACACATTGAACGGTTCAGATTATCAAAACGGGACCCATGATGAACCCCCACGGGCTGAACAACAGTGTGTGAAAATTGCACCCAAACTGTGCAATTGCAATTTTTCTTCACAAACGCTGCACAGTGCTGAACCGTTCAATGATTGTTGAGTTGTATGGATGTGTGAAAAATTAATTTTTTAATATTTTTTTGATGAATAGTGATAACTTTTTAATTTTTTGAGTAATTTTTTGACTTTTTATCTTTTTGGGGAGATGCCAAATTTGGCCTTAATTATGGAATGAGAAATGGCAATTATGTCTGTCATTTTGATGTATATATTTTGTGTTATATTTTGTAAAAAATTATTTACATAGGCCTCGTTTGGAAACCCTCATTTTTAGTCAAAAAGTCAAAAAGTTACTAAATTAGTCAAAAACCAACAACCTATACTAAAAAGTCAAAGATTCTCTTTTCTCTCTACTTTTTGCACATCTTTTCGTAAAAAGTCAAAAAGACATACCAAACATATTAATTTTTTTTAGTTCATATTTTAGCCAAATAGTCAAAAAATTATTAAATTTCTTATTCCCAAACGATCATGTTTATAGATATCAATTTCTTTCTCCTTTTTTTTTCCTTTTTTAATTCAATTCATAAAAGATGAATAAGGTCTCGTTTCGCAATTGACTTTTAAAAAAACTAAAAAGCTAACAACTTATACTCAAAAGTCAAAGATTCTTTTTTCTCTCTATTTTTTTGCACATCTTTTCATAAAAAGTTATCCCAAACCTATTAATTTTTTTTAATTTATATTTTAATCAAATAATTAAAAAGTTACTAAGGAGTTGTTTGGCATGATCTAAATAAGTGCACTTTTTAACTTTTTATGAAATATGGGTTGAGTTTGGGTTGGATTTGAAGTGATGTGTTATAGAGGTGATGTGACTTAAATAAAATGATATGACTTAAATAGAATAATGACTTTTTAATTTTATATCTTTTTTTAAATATGCCAAACTTGACCTAAATTAACGTGTTCTGAAACGAGAACTACGAGAGAAAACCTCTACTTATAAGATAGGCCCTTATGCTTTGGTCACTGTGATTTCACTTTTTGTGCATGATAGGGAAGGCTCACTGCCAATGATGTGATTGTTGTGACCACCACTAAATGGAACATATACATGGAATAATTTGTATTCTTTCTTTAATACAGTAATTAGTTATAAAAATTAAAAAATAGTGGAAAGAAAACAAAATTAACGTAAATTTGAAGATAATGTTAGCTATCTCCCTCGTGTTCTCCTCAAACTACGGTATTGTTTTATACGATACAAATGAATACAAAATATAATTTACATATACCAGCTCATAAAAACATAAATATAAAATCATGCAACTTTTTTTTTTTTTTTTTTAGATTTGTAAATCATGCAACTTGATAGCACATAAAATATAAGTACTATTTGACAATCCCTTATATTAGCATATATTTTTTTATCCTTTTGAGATCATATTATTTCTTTTCTTTTTATTATAAAAAGTTAAAATATACATTTATTTAAATAATTTCAAATAATCTCATAATTATATAATATACGAATTACAAAATGCTTCATGTGAACTATCCCACGCTTCTCTCTCTTTCTCTCAAAATGCTGTTTTGTTTTTAGTTTAATTTTCAAATAAAATTTTAAAGGTTTAAAATTCAAAATTTGTTTGATTTATAATTTTTTTAAAAATTATTTTTTAATTATTTTTTGTTTATCTTATTTCTTTCATTATTTCATATCCTACACATCAATTAATCATTTTTTTTTCCTATCACACTCATCTATTTAACTAAAAAAAAAATTAGAAATCATCTCGAACCAAAAAAACTGTAACTATAAAACCACAAAATTATTTTTAAAACATACAATTAAATAAATTTTTACATTTTAAAAACATTTTTCATAATTGATTTCAAAACTAAAGAAAATTCTAATATACATATTTTTGAAAAAGCTGTATCATATACAATTCTAATTATGTTATTTTTTCTTTAGTTATGATTATTTTTTTAATTATATAATATTATTTTAATTATAAGGATTTGTGATTATATTTTATATTACATTTAACTATAACAATTTTTTAATCATAATTTAAAAAACAAAAAATTATGTAAAAAATTATACTAAAAATCTAAAATAATTTATTAAATTTCTCATATAAGGGCAGACTTACACATGTGAATTTTTATAAATTTAATATCAATATAAAATATTTGATAAAAATTTAATATATTATTTAACGTCCATGCCATTTTTCCTATGCGAATAGCGTACTCACCACAGGCATCTTGTCTGTCCTGCTCCCCCGTTTCCTCTCTTTCCCAACTGGACTCTATCTCTCTCTTTGGTCTCACCTCTCCCGACGACCACACCACCGATCCGACCGCCTCTACTCTTCTCTCGCCTTCCTCTCTCCGACCACTGATCTCCTCTTGCCGTCCTCCCTTCTCTCCTCTCTTCTCTCTACCATCCTCATCGAAGATTGAAATCCCAAGCTCAAGGATATTCAGTTTTTCAGGTTTTCAATTTGTTTATATTTTGTTTGGTTGCCGGGAATTTGGAAGAAATTCTGAGAATTTTGGACTTCAGCTCTTTTAATTCCTCCAGGACCTAAGTGGGTAGTTCAATTGATTTTTTTATTGTTCTGATGGGTTTGGATTCTTCCTGGAAATAATTTAAGTTTTTTTTGAATTCTATTGAGCTATTTGGGTTTGTTTAGTTCAATTGATTTTTTGATTGCTGGTCTGAAATAGAAATAGCTATTTATGGTGTTTATGTTTTTTTAGTTATATTTTAATCCTGTTGAATGACCCTGTATATTAATTTAATTTAGTTATATTTTAATCCCGTTGAATGACCCTGAATATTAATTTAATGGGTCTGGACTTTTTGTTTTTTTGTTTTTTTGGTAGAATTAGAGTACAACAAATATGGTAGTTATGTATACAGTTAACCGTAAATAACTGCCATCTCAAATTTTTATCACACACAGAGTATTGAATTTTTCTTGAAAATTTTTGTGGCTTATAAATAATTTTAAAAATTATGGTTTCACTATGATATGCATATCTAGATTTTCTTAGTTCCTTTGATACCAAAATATGGGTTTGTTTGCTAAATGACATATTTTTTTTTTTTTGCAGTATCAAGAGACGCCGGCGAGGGAGAGAAGCTGAAGAACTGTGTTTGATTGAGAGATTTAAGAAGTAATTTAAAAAGGAAAAGAAAAAAAGACGGTAAAATATAAATAAAATATACTTATATTTTATATAATTTCACACATTTTTTTTCTTCTTCATAATTCATCTCCAAATCTCCTAATCAAAACCCAACTACAAAAGAAGAAGTGCGTGTGTTTCACGCATTTCTTTTTACAACTGATATATCCTTTTGACATTTTTGACCACTTTCGGTGCCTATATTTGTGTGGATATTATATGTTACAATAAAGCACTCCGTGAATAAGGAAAGATAATCTAATTAAGTCACTTCCTTGACACCATAGCCCACTCTTATTTTATAAAATTTGACTATGACTTTGTTTCCCCATGGATCATAATCAAATATAACCAACCGTTGGATGTTTTGCCGGTGTTTGAAAAGAAGATGGATGATGCAGAGAAAAATTTGATAGAGCATGGAGAGGAGGAAAGGGGAGAGATTAAGAAGAAGAGAGAGGTTGGAGGGATTAAACCAATTCCATTCATCCTTGGTAAGTGTTGTTTTCGTTTTCGTTTTCATTTTGTTGCTCTACTTGTTTTTGTTAATTTCTCTCTACCAATAAAGATATAGCATAAGTTTGTTATTTTTCTCAATTGCAATTAGTATACAAGATAAGTTTAGCGATAAAACTTTCTTCTTCTTTCGTTCTTATTACCTCCATGTACTTCTTTATTTTGAGTGAACAACAACAACAAAAAAAAAAAAAAAAAAAAAAAAAACTTAGCCTGCGTTTGGTTGTGTTTTGTAAATATGATTTGAAAGTATGAATTATATTTTGAGTTTGTGTGTTGTAGAATTATGATTTGAGTGTAGAAAATTTGTTTGGTAAAGAGTTTTGAAAATAGTTTTCGAAAAGAGGTTTGTTTTGAGTGAGAAATTGTTGATGTGACATTTGATATGTGATACAAAAATTTACAACTCATAACTAAACATACAACTCAAAATTATTTTAAAGCACATAAAAAATTTAAAAATTTTCAAAAAATATTTTTCCCGATTATATAAATCAATTGCAAAAAAAAAAAAAAATCTAGAATTCAGAGGACATCCGGGTGGACATCCCCAAGGACATTCGGGTGGACATCCGGGTGGACTTCCTCAGGCAAAATTTTCACAAAAAACGTGGCTAATGCACAGAATTCTCTGCAGAGCTCGTGAAAATTGATTTTAAAACCATAACCAAACATCATACTCAAACACACGTATAGAAACACGTTTACAAATCATAACCAAGCAGAGCCTTACACTTTCTCTTGTTTTCGTTGTCTTAAATCACCTCTCTATTATACAATTTATTTTCGAACTCTAATTCTGTAGTAGATAAGAATTTGAACGAAAAGAGAATACAGTGGGACAGAAGATCCTTAACCAAGCTCATTGCTTGACTTGGAAATTTTGATACATGTTTTCCCATTAACTTGTCAAATGAGAGCGCTCCATTATGTCATAAGAATTAAAAGTCTTCCCATTAACTTGACTTTGTGGAAAATAATATGGTCTTTTTTAGATTTATTTTTAAGATTAAAAGAGGATTGATTAATGATTAAAAAAAATATGAGAAAAAAATATCTTTATTGAGAGGGTAATTTATATGTAAATTGGGCCGAGCTGGGTAATGGGCAGTCTGTGGGCCATAGTAAGAAGGGCTGAGTAAAAGGGGCCTTGTAATTAGTCCAGTCTAAAGGAGCCTTGTAGATAGCCCGGTCCGAAGGAGCTTGGTGGTTAGTTCGGTCACCACGGCTGGCGCGGTGACGGTTAGCCCGGTCAAACCATCTTGAGCCGAGGTATTTTTGGCCTCTATTTTAGGACCTTGCTGTTGAGTAGCTCGGTCGAAGTACGCTATGGTTAGCACGGCCTACAAGCAAAGTCGAGGTACATGTTACGCATAAAGCGCCGGGATAAATAGCTCGGTTACATTGTCACTGTGTCATGACAATGCTAGCTCGGTTGCTGAGCTAGGATCATCTCACTTGGTTTAAGCAGTGAGGAGGGTGTAAGAGGATTCTGCATAGAGAAATAAGAGTCCTACTAGGATTGTGCCACGCGGAACCTATAAAAGCTCATGCCATCACCTATGGAGAGGTAACACAATTTTGATTCTTGAATACACAGAGCTTTTGCCTATTTGTCTATTTTGCTGACTTAGGCATCGGAGAGGTATCCGGCACACACCTGCTGGCTAGCTCACATTTGTGTTTTCAGGGAGTAAAGCGACAACGTTTGGAGGAGCGCGAACTTGATCAACAAGATTATACGAGAAGATTATTTCTTGTTCGTACAATTGGCGCCGTCTGTGGGAATTACAGAAAGAACAAAACCTCTTGATCAAAGTGTTTCTCGCTAGATTAGACGCAATGGCACACAATGAAGATTTGTCGCAGTCTGCCATTAACGGGCAAACCCCAAGGAAGGTGGAAGGCGCGAAGGTTTGCCTTCAATCCCTCTCATGGCAGACCTGGAGCCCTAGCGACAGAATCCTCGGAAGGATGCAAGGGGAAGGCGGGGTAACAGTCTCCGTCGCTCATCAAGTCCTGATAGACAGAGGAGGAGGATCGACCCTCAAGTTTTGGAGGATCGGGTAAAGGAGCAGGACGAGTTAATCAGGAAGATGGCGGCAGACATGAAATTGATGAAACGCCAGACAAAAAGGAAAGGGGTGGCGACAGGAGAGGGGCGCAAAAGTAATACGCCTCCTCGCCACTCAGAAGATCGTGGTAGGCATACCACGCCATCATAAGCAGAGAGTAGGAGCCTCAGAACAGGCGACACTCAATCAAGGACTTCCAGGACTCATTACTCCAGGTCTGAGAGAACGAGAACATTGAGGTCCTACACTGAGGGAAGCACCTATCGGCCCTCACATACGCACCAGACGGCATCTAGACAAACGGAGTTGCCTAGATCGTCCGACTTACGGACTGTGCTTGAAGAAAGGGCACAGCGGAAAGAGGATGCAAGGGCACGCGATCCGCACAGAGTTTCAGCCCTTCAGCGGTTGGCTCCTCGGACGCATAGAGGCGTCGAGGTAGGAATGCCAATACCACACCTTGCCTACGAACCAACAGATAAAGCATTGGCAAGGCTATATAGCTCGCCGTTTGTTCCGGCGATTGAGAACGCACCCTTACATTCAGGTTTCATCCAGCCTAAATTTACGACGTACGAAGGGAAGACAGACCCTTACATGCACCTAAGCCATTTTCGCCAGGTCATGGCAGTATACCGGCGGAACGAAGCTTTGATGTGCATCCCATTCCCATCCAGCCTTGGCGACCTAGGTTTAACCTAGTTCGAAAGGCTACCAAAAGGCAGCATAACCTCCTGGGCGCAATTAGTGGAGGCGTTCGTAACAAGGTTCAGACGAACACCAAGACGCCAGTAGAGATCGACCAGCTACTCTTCATTGACATGGGCAACAAGGAGACGTTGAGATCCTACAACAGTCGTTATTGGGAGACCTTCAACCAGATAGGAGATTGTCCCACAAATCTCGCCATCGCGCAATACAAAAGAGAACTTCCAGTCAGAAACAGGCTGAGGGACTCAATTACCATGACACCTCCCCTCACAATGGAAGCTTTAATGGAGAAGGTACACCAGCACATTCGGGTGGAGGAGGATGGCACCCGTGCTAAAACAAAGTCTGGTGCAGCTGCAATACCAGATAAAAAGACTTCGGCAAAATTCAACACGGTAGAACGTCCAAGCAAGAACGAGCGAGGCAGGCGAGACAACGGAGAAGACCAAGATAAAAGATGGTTGAGAGTCCGCACTGCCATTATCACGCTATTCAAGAAACCAATCTACCGAATTCTCAGCGAGATACGCGATGAACCTTCGTCAGATGGCCAGCTAAATTGGGAGAGGCACAGAAGGACTACGACGAAATATTTCGGTGCACCTTCCATAAGGAAAAGGGGCACCGCACTGAAAATTGCACGCCGTTGAGACAACATCTGGAGGAGTTGGTGGCAGCTGGTCACCTGGACCGATACATCGAAGGAGGCACGCAACCAACCGCCCAAAACCACGATCACCCAGACGGAACGCCGATCAACACCCCACCTCAAGGCGTGATAAATGTAATACATGTGGTATTCGAGCCTGAGCGAGTATGTGAGCTCAGGGGAATGATAAAGAAGGCTGAGCACTTAAGGGAGGTATTAAGTGCGCAGCCCACCATTAAAAAGGGAAAAACAGAGGCCACAAACGTCATGTCTTTTTCAGATAGAGACTTGGAAAGGATATATTGCCCTCACAATGATGCACTGGTCGTCACTCTTCGTGTCAAGGATTACAGCGTCAAGCGAATTTTGATCGACCAAGAGAGCTCATGTGAGATAATGTACTACGAAACTTTTAAATAGTTGAAACTGGAGGACAAAGACTTGGCACCTGCCGTATCTCCCCTGATCAGATTCAACTCAATGCTAGAGTGGCCAGTTGACAAGATTATCCTCCCAGTCAGAGCAGGAAGCATGACGAAACAAGTGAAATTTTGGGTGTTGAAAGTCCCTTCCACTTACAACATAATCTTGGGGAGGACATCGCTGCACGCCATGCGATCGGTAGCGTCAACTTACCATCAAGTAATGCGGTTCCCTAACAAAGCCGGAGTAATTGAAGAGGTCTATGGAGACCAAATTATGTCCAAGCAATGCTTCGTCACAGTAAATGGCAGCCGAGCTGCCAAAGGGTTTGTTCAGATGGTGGAAGAACCTGAGAGCAATGAATTGTTTGCAGATGTTGGCAAAGCCGCTGAACAGAAGGCAGTGGAAGACTTGGTACAGGTAAGAATAGATGAAAAGGACCCGAAAAAGTTCTTTTTGCTTGGCTCAACTATGTCCAGCACCGAGAGAATAGAGGTCATGGAATTCTTGACCTCTAACATCGAAGTGTTTACCTGGACGCCGTATGACATGCCTGACATTGACCCAAACTTCATCTGTCACCATTTGAATGTCTACCCAACTGCAAGATCAATCATATAGCGCACTCGCAGATCAGCATTCCACCACGCCGAGATAGTGACGGAAGAAGTGGGAAACCTTCTAGAGGTAGGAGCTATCAGAGAGGTGCACTATCCCAAGTGGATATCCAACACAGTAGTGGTGCCAAAGAAGAATGGAAAATGGCGTGTCTGTATGGATTACAAAACAGTCAACAAAGCGTGCCTAGAAGACAGCTTTCCTCTACCACGGATAGACTAACTGGTAGACCTCACGGTAGGACACAACCGACTTAGCTTTCTTGATGCATACAGAGGTTATCATCAGATCTCTATATATGAACCAGACCAGGAGGTCACATCTTTTACAACGCCAAAAGGTTTGTATTGCTACAAGGTCATGCCCTTTGGCCTAAAGAACACAGGGGCAACATTCCAGTGGATAATCACCAAGATGTTCGAACCATTGTTAGGCAGAACAATGGATTCTTACATCGACGATATGGTAGTCAAAAGCAAGGATGAGAATGACCATCTCAGGGACCTAGGTGAGATGTTTCAAATCCTAAAGAAGCACAAGTTACGCCTTAATGCATCTAAGTGTGCGTTCGGCGTAAGATCAGGCAAATTCCTAGGCTTCTTGGTGACCAACCGAGGTATAGAGGCAGACCCTTCTCAGATCAAAGCAATTCAGGATCTAGAGAGGCCCAACTCAGTAAAAAAAGTACAGCATCTCACCGGTATGGCAGCCGCGCTAAACCGGCTCATAAGTTGGTCGTTAGACAGAAGTCGACCATTTTTTCAAGCATTAAAGGCCAAGTTTGAGTGAGATGAAGAATGCGAGCGCGCCCTAGAAAGTTTGAAGGAATACATGTCTTCTCCACCGCTGCTAGTGACCCTAATACCTAGAGAAGAACTATTTTTGTACCTGGCAGTTTCACAGCACGCAATTAGCGCAGTGTTGGTCCGAGCAGAAGGAATCCAACATTTGCCTATATTTTATGTCAGCAAGACATTGCTGGGCGCAGAAACTAGGTACTTACCACTGGAAAAACTGGCCCTAGCCTTGATGATGGCCTCAAGGAAGTTGTCGCACTATTTTCACGCCCACACCACAATCGTCCTTACAGCTTTTCTATTAAAAGCTTTGTTTGAGAGGGCGAACTTTTCTGGGCAAATCTTGAAGTGGGCAGTAGAGTTGGGACAGTTTGACATCAAGTTTCAACCCAGAACCGCGATAAAAGCCCAAGCTTTGGCAAACTTTGTCGCAAAATTCACACCAGGAAGTCATCACGTCTACCTAGTTGACTTAACGGATACAACCGAAATAGGGATGGAAACCTAATACAGGATACCCAGCCACATCCCAAGACAGACCGGTGTGAACAAAAGGAGGGAGAAACAAACCATGCTGCACCAAGCAAAGACTCATCAACAAATAAAGACTTGGAACAATCAGATAGCAAGGGGCAAATAGTAAGTGTGGACTTTGAAGAAAACACCAGCAACACTCAGGACCCCAAGGCATCATCCGATCCCTCTACCTGCTGGAAGCTATTCGCAGGAGAGATGTGGAAGCTCTTTGTGGATGGAGCATCCAACAGGCACGGAGCAGGACTCGGCATAGTCCTCATCTCACCAGATGGCCTAGTAGTGGAACAGGTAGTCAACCTTGGCTTCCCAGCATCAAACAACGAAGCAGAGTATGAAGCGCTTCTAGCAGGACTAAAATCAGCACTCTACATGAAGGCCACCGAGCTAATGGTTTACAGTGACTCACAGCTGGTGGTAAACCAAATTTCAGGAGACTACGAAGCAAATGATGAAAGGATGGCTAAGTACCAAGAGTTAGTCAGAAAAGAGATCATGAAGTTCAAAGCAGTACGAATAGAGCAGATTGGTAGGGAAAAAAACAGCAGAGCAGATGAACTAGCAGGCTTTGCTTCAATGGCAGATACATCCATTCCACATCCACTACTGATTGACTTCTTACCCAGACCAAGCATTGAAGAACCTAAAGTAGAAGAAGTATGTTGCGCCGAACTAGACGCTTCATGGATGGATCCCATTATAACGTTCCTAAAAGACGACATTTTTCCCAAAGAGAAGAAGGAAGCCAACAAGATTAGAGCAAAGTCACAACGATTTTGGCTCTCCCCATCAATGGCCTTGTACAAGAAATCCTTCACACTACCTTACTTGAAGTGTGTCCATCCCAGCAAGGTCGAAGCATTCCTGTTCGAGATTCATGAAGGCGTATGCGGAAGCCACCAAGAGGGGAGATCATTGGCTTACAGAGCAATTTCGCAGGGATATTGGTGGCCTTACATGCAAGTAGATTCGGAGAAGTATGTCAAGAAGTGCGAGAAATATTAGAAGTTTGCACACTAAATTCATCAGCCAGCCAGAGAGCTTCTACCTTTAACTAGCCCATGGCCCTTCGCAATGTGGGGCTTGGACATAGTAGGACCACTTCCAACAGCACCCGGCAACAAAAAGTTCTTCCTTGCAGCAACATACTACTTCACAAAGTGGGTGGAAGCAGAAGCACTAGCATCAATAAAGGAGAAAGATGTAAAGAAGTTCGTCTGGCAGAATATCATCACTTGGTTCGGCATACCCAAGGCGCTGATATCAGACAACGGCACCTAGTTCGACGGCAAAATTTTTAGAGGCTTTTGTGAAGAGTACAAGATAGAATTCTACAACTCTACACCGACATACCCCCAAGCAAATGGCCAGGCAGAAGCATTAAACAAGGTTGTCTTGGATGGATTGAAGAAAAGATTAGAGAAAGCAAAAGGAAAATGGGCTGAGGAGCTTCCTCATGTTTTATGGGCTTACCGTACCACACCTCGACGATCATTGGGAGAAACACCATTCTCCTTAGCCTACGGCATGGAAGCAGTAATCCTACTGGAAGTTGGCATCCCCACCATTCGAAGCGAAAATTTTGATCCAGACTTAAATGGAGAAGCCATCACATTAGAGCTCGACCTTGCAGAAGAAAGAAGAGAAAGAGCTCTGGTTCACACCGCCTCATACCAATAGGAGTTGTCCAGAAAAGTATAACAAAACAGTACATCCAAGACAATTCAAAATTGGAGATTGGGTACTGCGCAAAGTGATGGACAACACCTTGGTACCCGGAGACGGCAAGTTAGGACCCAATTGGGAAGGACCTTACAAAATTGTTGGATTAGTTGGTAAAGGGGCATACCACTTGGAAGACGAGGACGACAAAGCCATTCCTAGGCCATGGAACACTGTCAATCTCAAACTATTTTATTTTTAGCTTTTCTTTCAAGTATTTGTAATTTTTTTCTTTCTCAATAAAACAAGTAGTTTCTTTTCAGTATAGTTGTTTCCTTTTGTAAAAGATTGTTTTAGTGAGTTAGGTGCACTGTGAGCATAGTTGGCGAGAATAACCAACTTTGCACTCTCTTCAGCTAAGATTAGGATCAGTGCTGAAGAAGTTGGCTGGAATAACCAACACCCCTCCTAAGCCCAGGATAAGGATCCAGGCTGCAGGACGTTTGGTTGGAATAACCAAACACTTTAGTCTAGGTTGGCAGGAATAACCAACTTAGAGGTTGGCTGGAAAAACCAACACCCCTCCTAAGCCCAGGATAAGGATCCAGGCTGCAAGACGTTTGGTCAGAATAACCAAACACTTTACTCTAGGTTGACAAGAATAATCAACTTAGAGGTTGGCTGGAAAAACCAACACCCCTACTAAGCCCAGGATAAGGATCCAGGCTGCAGGACGTTTGGCAGGACTAACCAAACACTTCACTCAGAGTTGGCAGGAAAAACCAACTTTGAGTTCTCTTCAACTAAGATTAGAACCTAGGCTGAAGCGGTTGGCTGGAAAAATCAACACTTATTGTTCTTCAATTGAGATAAAGGATCTCGACTGAAGAGGTTGGCTGAAAAAACCAACACTTGTTAATTCTTCAGCCGAGATAAGAGCCTAGGCTGAAGCGGTTGGCTGGAAAAACCAACATTTATCGTTCTTCAACCGAGATAAAGGATCTCAGCTGAAGAGGTTGGCTGGAAAAACCAACACTTGTTAATTCTTCAGCCGAGATAAGAACCTAGGCTAAAAAGGTTGGCTGGAAAAACCAACACTTATTGTTCTTCAGCCGAGATAAGGATCTAGGCTGAAGAGGTTGGCAGGTATGGCCAGTTAGATCGCAAAGTTTAAGACCAGAATAAAGGATCTCGGCTAGAGAATATTATATTTCACTCAGATTACAGAGTAAAATACATACATTGGAATTAACCGAAATAACAATTGGAACAAAAGAAGATTTCATTGAGAGTACAAATCAAGAGTTACAAAATGGTGGGATTTCAGCCCGGTTACAGTTTTCTTTCCAAAAGTAAAAAAGAAGAAAATACAAAGTCAAGCAAACAGATCGTCAAGATCAGCATCCAGTTCAACTCGGAGCCCGGTTTCAGTTGGTAGCCCGGTTGTCAGGTCTTCCACCGGTGGTTCAACCCGCACTGAACTAATAGCTGGATCATTGACGACCGGGGCATTGTCAGGCACGGTCTCTTCATCATCATCCTCAGATTCAAGGAATTTTTGTTGAATGGCGGCTACATACTCCGCCATACAGCTCGGTATGAAGTGCGATGGAGGGTTCAGGAAAACCTCAGTCTCTGGACCGTGACCGAGCTGTTCCACCGCCGCTTTCCACCCGCACTTGAAAAATAGATCCTTGGCAGCTTCGCACTGCAGGATGTAGGTTGCTTCACCTTCTTTGTAACCACGGTCCTCTGCATTGCCAATCTTTTTCTCAAGTTCAGTTATTTCGGCTTTCTTGGTCTGCTCAACTTTGGCAAGCTCACGCAGATAGCGGTCCTTCAGCTCGGTCAGAGCTTTTTGTTTGTCCACCTCGGCTAAGTCAACTAGGCCGGTGAGGCGGGCGACCTCAGATTGTAGCTCGGCCATTTGTTGTTTGGCCTTGTTTAGCTCGGCCGTCTTCTTTTCAGTCTCTGCCAAGGCTTGCCTTGTTGTTTTGCGTAGCTCTAGCACATGTTTATAGGCAATCTGGTTCTTTTGCATAGCCTGCATAGATATGGTAAGCAATGTAGAGTGAGAACCGAGCTAACAGTTGGACAAAACAGGAAAACAAAGGAAAGAGTACTCACCAGCACCATTGATTTGGTGGCCGAGCGGATAGCTTTTAGCTTGGTAAGGTGGGAGTGGTGATCCATATCAGGGGGCAGACACACGCTCTTAGCCAGGTTGAAGGCTAGCATGTGATCTTTATCTACCACAACTGAATCTGTTGGTCTGATGGCTTGGTTGTGGTATGTTAATTTCGGTGCCCAATCAGAGGAGTTGGCTCGGTCTGGGCTCTCAGGTCGTAGGCTCGGTACTTCAGTTTGGGAAAGCACAGTTTCGTCTTCGTCGACGAGGCATGGTTCGGTAGTAGAAGACCGAGCTCGCTTGCGAGTCCGAGACAATTCAGGTTGGTGGGATGGCAGTGCTACCACGGTCTCTTGGGTTTGACCGGCTAGGGGTACCTCGGACTGGTTTGTCTCGGTCAGAAGGGCTCTTACGGCTCTTTTCTTGGCCATTTCTTGTTCAACAGTTAGTTGGATAAGGTTGATTTGAGGCAAGGTTGGGTCCGGTTCAGGAGAGGCTTCCAACAAAAAGTAAGTTACCCTGGTCTTACGTTTACTACTGTGTCTATACGTCGGTTCAAAATTCAGTAGCTCGGCCCAACTTCTATTAGGGTATCGAAGTGCAGCGCGAAGTGTGTTTAAATTGGGGTAGTTGTACTGGGACTTGAGGAAGTTCAAATCTGCATGAGGAAAAGCAAACAGTCAGTGCGGTTCAACATAAGGAAACCAAGGTAAAAGTGAGCATGGAATTGAGCCGAGGTAATCCTACCGGCTTCACCCTTGTTCCAATTTATTCTGTCGCCCGGGATCGGGGCTTGTTGCTCCTCAAAATTTCCAGATACCCAGAGGAAATCATCATCATTCACATCCTTATCTGGGGTATTTTTTATTATCTTTTCACGGCGGCGTCTTACTCTTAAATAGTAAACCCAGCCATCTTCTGCCGATCTTATGAAGTACTGATGGAAGAGCTCGGCTAAACCGAGGTTAAGGCCAGCCCGGCGGTTTAGCTTGGCGATGCCATTTATTATGCGGTATGAATTTGTGGAAAGTTGGGTAGGATAGAGGTTGATTTGTCTAAGGAACTCGCATAGAAGGGGCTGTACATGGAATCTTAGTCCGGTTTCTACAATGGAAAGAAGTGTAAAAGGAACAAAACCTGGGTTTCCCTAGGGTATGGTATCTAGTTCGGCTAAAGTGAGATGAACATTATCAGGGATATGGTAGTCCCTTCGGAACTCAGCTATAACACCTGGTGAGTTCACTAAAAACCTATATTTACCCATAAGGATTTAAATTATGTATAAATTAGCCTGGAGTATTAGCTCGGCGCCAAGTAGATAATGGGTATCTCGGTTGGACGTGCAAAGGAGTGCTTGGGCAACCTAGTCAGAGTCTACAAAGTGAAAAAGAAAGGTGTTAAGAATAGATCGTGAGACCGTGCTACAAGAAATATAGGCAAGATAAATGAAGTCCTAGCTCGGTTACATGGAATGCTATCCAGTCTTAGCTCGGTTTAAGCAAGGGGCTTTAGC
The DNA here is from genome assembly GCF_055761805.1 of Camellia sinensis. Classification (NCBI taxonomy): domain Eukaryota; kingdom Viridiplantae; phylum Streptophyta; class Magnoliopsida; order Ericales; family Theaceae; genus Camellia; species Camellia sinensis. Next base: position 23,432,799 of record NC_138970.1, on the reverse strand, counting down.
CCAGTCGAGCCATTGGGGCAGCATGCTTAGTTCGGTTTGAACTAAGGGAGCTGGTTTAGCCCCAAGATTTAGCTCGGTCGGCGGTTGAGGCTTTCTAGCATGGTATTGCGCAAACCTAGTACGGTGCGATAGCTCGGTTAAAAGAAACAAAAGGTCCCCAACTTATGGAAACCACAAGTATGGCATAAGTTTTAGTGTGGTTGTTGGTTGTGGCTAGGCTTGCATCTAATACAAACAATATCCTAGTTCGGTTGATGTGTGATTTTGGATCAGATACATCGTTCTTCAGTTTATTCGTGAGTACAGTGGTTATATTGCAAAGGTTTTTTCAGAAAATGGAACATATGCTTTGAAAAACATACAAGCGAAACATGCTTTGTGTTGCAAAAAGAGGTGAGAAATCAACAGAAATGAAGAAGATTCGAATCACTTACCAGTTCAAGGTGAAGATACTGAAGATGGAGGTGGTACCAGCAAGAACACGAGCTCCACAGTTGCAAGAGAATAAGGGAGAAGAATTTCGAAGAGAGAGAAAGTAATGAATAGTGGAGTAATAGATTCAAAATGAGTGTTTTTTGTGTGAAGAAGGAGAAATTATGTGGGGCTGTTCAAATTACGCAAGATACGAAGGCGGCGTGACAGCTGCATTGGGCTAATGATAGTATGCAACGTGTCTATGGAATAGGAAGCGACTCAGTTTTAGTACGATTGAAGAGACGTTTTGACCAGACAGGTTGGTAGCACGGTGTGAATTTAGCTCGGTTAGAAGGCTAAAGTTTTTTAGCTCGGTTGAAAGGCTAGTCTTTTAGCTCGGTCGGAAACAAGTAATCCCTATCATGCTGCGCAGATGGAATTAAGGGGCAATTGAAAGGGTAATTTATATGTAAATTGGGCCGAGCTGGGTAATGGGTCATTCTGTGGGCCATAGTAAGAAGGGCTGAGTAAAAGGGGCCTTGTAATTAGTCCGGTCCAAAGGAGCCTTGTAGATAACCTGGTCCGAAGGAGCTTGGTGGTTAGCTCGGTCACCACGGCCGGCGCGGTGACAATTAGCCCGGTCAAACCATCTTGAGCCGAGGTATTTTTGGCCTTTATTTTAGGACCTTGCTGTTGAGTAGCTCGGTCGAAATACGCTATGGTTAGCACGGTCTACAAGCAAAGCCGAGGTACATGTTACGCATAAAGCGCCGGGATAAATAGCTCGGTTACATTGTCACTGTGTCATGACAATGCTAGCTCGGTTGCTGAGCTAGGACCATCTCACTTGATTTAAGCAGTAAGGGAGGTGTTGAAGGATAGGCATTATCTTTCAGGAGTATGATTCCTAGGAGGATTCTGCATGAAGGAATAAGAGTCCTACTAGGATTGTGCCACGCGGAACCTATAAAAGCTCATACCATCACCTATGGAGAGGTAACACAACTTTGATTCTCGAATACACAGAGCTTTTGCCTATTTGTCTATTTTGCTGACTTAGACATCGGAGAGGTATCCGGCACACGCCCGCCGGCTAGCTCACGTTTGTGTTTTCAGGGAGTAAAGCGACGGCGTTTGGAGGAGCGCGGACTTGATCAATAGGATTATACGAGAAGATTATTTCTTACTCGTACATTTATGATGTGTGTGGTTAGAGGATTTGATAAGAGATTTTGAAAGAAAAAAGAAAAATGTAGATAAAATGTGAATAAAATATGTCTATATTTTATATAGTTTTATACACTTTTTTCTTTTTTCTTTCCAAATCCTTTCTCAAATCTCCTAACCAAACACCACATTAGTGTTTTAATAAATTGTCAAATCATTGATTTTGAAAAATGAATCTAACTTTTGGACCAAAAGAACACTACTATTATAAGTAACCGACAATGCTACGTAGCTCAAATTTTGTGGCTCAAAAGTGGCTCAAATGGCCAAAACGACGTCGTTTTGAGTATAGAACAACATAAAAATGGTCAAAACGACGTCGTTTTGGCCATTTGAGCCACTTTTGAGCCACAAAATTTGAGCTACGAGACATTTTCCTATAAGTAACCCAAATGAGTAGTGCGTTTGGTTTGAGTTTTCTAGATTAAATTTTTTGAAAATTGAGTTTTTTAGTTTTTAGTGAATATTTTTAAAATTTTAAATATTTTTTTTTATTTTTTTAGATGCACCTTACTTAGATGTATCTAAAAAAAAAAATTTGTGAAAAAATATTTTAAAAAATTAATAAATACATAAAAATACAAAAAATATACTGAATTCTTATATTTTTTTATATTTTTGGTATTTAGTGAATTTTTAAAAGATTTTTTTTACAATTTTTTTTTTATTTTTTAGGTGTATTTATGTCAGGTGTGTTTAAAAAGTAAAAAAAATTACTTAAAATATTAAAAAAATTCAGTAAAAATAAATAAAAAAAACACGAAAAATAAAAAAGTAAAATTCTCTGAAAAATGTTTTTTGAAAAATGGAAACAAGTTGTTTTTAAAACTTTTTATCCAAAAGGGCATCAGTTAGTTCCATTATAAACACAAAAATCAAATATAGAAAGAAACGCAACATATACATAACTGAATAAAATTTTATTTATACGACCCATTTGTGTGTTCAATTGAGGATTCATTAATGATTCATTCACACAATTCCCCTCCCCCCTGAATGTGTTTCTCAGCATTGTTGTTGAGGATTTTGCAGGGAACGAAATAAGTGAGAGATTTGCGACGACGGGGTTTCATGGCAACATGATATCATACCTAACTCAAACACTCAACTTGCCACTGGTGAAGGCTTCCAACACCCTCACCAATTTTAACGGCTTGGCCGGTTTCACTCCGTTGCTTGGTGGACTCATTGCCGACTCTTTTGCCGGCAGATATTGGACCATCATCCTCGGTTCCTCTATCTATACTTTGGTATCTCCTCCCTCTAAAAATAATAAATACATTAAATTATATTGATCCCTACGACAGTAAGTGAGTCAAGTGGAGTATTAAGTTGTTTAAATTTGACTTGAAACTTAACAAATTTAAAATGTTTAAAAATTAGTTTGGAAATAAGCTTTTTTTAGCTTTTTTTTTTGCTAAATAGCACTAAAAGACAAAATCGACCAAAATAGTCAGTAAGACAATGTTTCGGGAACAAAATAAAAAGCTAATTTTTAGTTTTTTATCCATTTTATGTCACATCACTTCTCACATTTTTTATTCATGAAAAGACAAAATAGGTTAAAAAATTAAAAAGTCAGTTTTTTTATTAACTTCCCAAAACACCACAAAATGTCACATCAAACTCATAATCATTTCATTTTTTTTCTCACAAATATTACATCCAATTACAAAAAAAATCTAACTATCTTCCCAAACACAAAAATTTTAACCTCCTAAAATAGTCAAAAACTAAAATAGTCTATTAAAATAGTAACTTCCCAAACACCCACATAATGTGCCGATATTGAACTAAAATAGCTTGATTTTTAGTAGTATATATAAAGTTTATTAGGCCGAGTTGTAAGTTTTTAAGTTTGGAAAACAAAAAATTGAAATATTTTTCATAGGGTTAAATTATATTTTTAGCTGTCAAAATATTCAATTTATATGTCAATTTGACTTCCAATGTATAAAAGTTATTTTAATTTGGTCCTTCAATCTAACTCTTTCAATTTGATATGTGTCATTGATGTGGAAACTCATTTTAAAAATTACACTTTTAATTTCCAAAATATGTGATATTTGTCATTAATGCGAAAATCACATATGAATTACACATCCAGTCCCAAAATATGTGATCCTTGTCGTTGTGGTATTCAAAATTACACCTTTACTCCTGACATTAACCGTGTTATTGACAGTTTGATTTATGCTGTGTTTGGTTGAGGGATTTAATGAAGGATTTGGAAAGAGAAATGGAAAGGTAGGTGTGGAAAGGTAGGTGAAATGTAAAAAAAATATATTTACATTTCACATAGTTTCACACATTTTTTCCCTTTCCCTTTCCAAATCCCTCTCCAAATCCCCCAACCAAACACAACATTAAAGACCAAAATGATTGAATTAATACAATATAAATATTGAGCGCCAAAGTGTCACAAATCTCATACCTTGGGCTAAAAAGGTAATGAATGCTACATAAACTATACTAATCTCTTTTAATAACTAAGATAAAGACAAATGATTCCATTAATTTGTAAAAATTACACCATTATGCTCTTTTTTGGGCTAAAAAGGTAACGAATGCTACATAAACTATACTAATCTCTTCTAATAACTAAGATAAATACAAATGGTTCCATTAATTTGTAAAAGTTACACCATTATGCTCTTTTTTTCTTAAAAGAATTTCAGTTAAAAGTGTAGGTTCTAAAAAATAATTTCAAATAAGTGATAAGCTTTATAAATATTAATAATTAAAATTATTAATGAATTTGTAATAATTTTATCAAATTACCACTGAATGGTAATTTTTCTTTTTTCTTTCGGTTTTTAATTTTTAATTTTATTTTATACATTACGAATGTGACATATAGGGATTGGTGAGCATAATTGTATCAGCAGTCCTACCGGGACTGCGCCCTCCACCGTGCCCAACTCAAGTGGACTGCAAGGAAGCCACAATCTTTCAGCTATCGATCCTAAACATTTCTCTCCTCCTCACATCCCTCGGATTAGGTGGCATTAGACCCTGTGTGATCACCTTCGCAGCCGACCAAATTGGCATGTCCAAGTCAGAAACAGAGTCTAGGAGCTGGAATTTCTTCAACTGGTACTATTTCTTCTTAGATTTAGCAACACTCACTGCTATAACATTGCTTGTTTATGTTCAAGACAATGTGAGTTGGGGTTGGGGTCTTGGAATTCCTACCATTTCCATGGCTTTGTCTATTGTGGTCTTCATTATTGGATCTCCTTTGTATAAGAAAGAGAAACCAGAAGGGAGTCCTCTGGTTAGATTGGTTCAGGTGATTGTTGCTTCTGTGTGTAAGAGGAAAGAAGTTGTGCCAGAGGACTCGACTTTGTTGTACACAAATGAAAAGCTTGATGCTTCTATTTCTTCGAATGGAAGGCTTCTACACACCAATGATTTCAAGTAAGTTAGCACTTTTCTTGAATAATTTGAGTGATTTTGTATCCCTATCATGGTTTTTAGATATTGAGCTATATGCATTCTATTTTTTTTTCCTTGCTCTTTAGAATACCGTTACTTATGTTTTATATTAATAGAAAAATCACATAACCAAACACATTCTCTAACATGGGTGTGGGATTGATAAAAAAGTAGGACTCACCTCATGAGAGAAGTGCATGTTTCTCATACCATTCTATGCTATGGTTAGTTTTGGTGCGCCTAAAATTTCTCATACCATTGTACCTAGTAGACAACCAGAAATGAAAATCACACGCATATTGACCAGTTCTTGAAAAGTGTTGGTCATAGGCAATTCATGAGCTTACATAGTTGGTTTACAGCTGATATGGCTAGTTCTCGATACGTGTTGGTTAATAGTCAGTTCACAAGCTGATATGTTTGGTTCACAGCCAATATGGCCAGTTCCTGATAAGTGTTGGTTAAAGGCTAATTCACGAGTTGATATGGTTGGTTCACAGTCGAGACTGTGAACCAACCAGTTCAACTATTAAAAAACTTTTTTGTGGGACTAATGATTTTTAAATATTCTTGACTGATTGGATCACTCAATTTTCTATACATATCATTCGATACTCTCAATATTTGAAGTGCACTGAAATCAATTACTGAACCATAGACAAAACTCTCAGAAGTAAGGTCTCACCTTTTTGTTGCCCTATTCCAATGTGAAATAATGTCTGATTCTGGGTTTATACTGAATAACTACATTAAAGACACATAATTTATTACTTGAAGTTTCTTATGTGCACTCTGCTCCTCATATTTGAAGGTGGTTTGACAAAGCTGCTGTAGTAACAGACTCAGATAAAAAACACTCCCCAAATTTATGGAATCTATCCACAGTCCACCGAGTCGAAGAGCTCAAATCCATAATCCGAATGTTACCCATCTGGGCATCCGGAATACTAGTCATCACTGCATATTCCCATCAAGACAGTTTTAGCATTCAACAAGCTCGAACAATGGATCGTCACCTCTTCCACTCCAACTCATTTGAAATCCCTCCTGCAACCATGGCAGTCTTCAATATTCTCACCGTGCTCTTTGGCCTTATGTTATACGAGCGACAATTTGTGCCCTTGGCTCGTCGTTTCACTGGACACCCTGCAGGCATCACATGCCTGCAGAGAATTGGTGTAGGCTACACAATTGGCATTTTGGGTACTGCTGTATCGGCTTTGGTTGAAATTTGGAGGAAATCAGTGGCTGCAGATTATAATTTGCTTGATAAACCGGCTGCGGTACCCATTAGTGTGTTGTGGTTGATTCCTCAGTATTCGATTCGTGGGGTGTCTTCATTGTTCTTTAATGTTGGACGATTAGAGTTTTTTTACGATCAGTCGCCGGAAAGCATGAGAAGCACCGCGGCATCATTGTTCTGGATAGCAATTGCACTGGGGAGCTACGGAGGTATCATTTAGTTTGTGTTTAGATTATAAATTTGAGTGAGAATTTTTCATAAAAGGAAAATAAAAAGTAGAAAAATATGAATACTTTTTTTTTTCTTATTTCTCTCATATTTTCTTTCTTCTTTCCAAATCGCTTTTTGCATTCTTAGTGGTAAAAAATTTTCTTAGCAAAAGGCTTCTGTTCAGTCCTATTATGGATTGAAATGTGATGTTTGAACTCATGAAGCTCGCCATCATCTTACTTTGAAGATTCATTAAATTTATTCTTTAATTTGTTTTATGCTTATTTATTAAAAGAATCTGATGGATTCAATAATTGTAGTTATATATTAAATCACATTTGTTTTAAAAAAATAAATTAGGCAACATGTATACTTTGAGAACATAGTACATAATAAAAATAATAAATTCATTATGTTACAATTATCAAATTAATTTTAATTTTTATTTTTAAAATAAAACATCTGCATACTAAAAATCCTATTTGATTGGACTTAAGGCTTGATTTGATTTATATACACACTAAGAAATAAATTAAACGGATCATCGACGTGAGATTCATGATGGCCCAACAACTCAAACAGCATCATTCGGTCCATAATTAATTAGATTGGAGAGAAGTCTCTTCCTTTTTATTATTCCTTTTATCTCGATGTATAATTTTAATTCGATGTATTATTTTACTTTGATCATTATTTAGGATTGATTATCACAACGACTGAGGAGATTGGAGTGGATGTGATCCATAGAATTAAGGTGGGGTGGCTTAAATGGATGAGTGTCTTTGGAGTACTGTGTGATAAACGAGTACCCATTAGACTAAAATAAAAGTTTTATAAAATGGCTATTAGATTAGCGATATTGTATGAGATGGAATGTTGGGCAATTAAGAAACAATGTGTGGAGAAGTCGAGTGTTGCTGAGATGAAAATGTTAAGGTGAATGTGTGACAAGACTAGAAAATATGAGTATATTCGAAAATGGGTAGTAGTAGTACTAATAGAAGATAAGTTAAAAGATAATAGATTGAGATGGTTTGGGCATATACAACGGAGACCAACAGAGACATGAGTGAAAAAACGTGATACAGTGACGGTAGATGGTAGTGCTGGAAGAATGGGTAGACCTAAATTGATGTGAACTAGTGTAGTAAATAGAAATATGAATCTCCTTAATTTAACTAATGATATGGTCTTAGATAAAATCGAGTGAAAAAAAAAGATTTATGCAGCTAACTCCATTTGATGGGATTTAAAACGTGGTTTGGTTTGATTTAGTATTATTTTACTTTGAGTTAATTTAATTTATTTTGTTTATTAGACTAAAAATTAATAATGACAGGTACATTGATGGTATCATTGATTCACGACTACACAAGCAAAAAGACGAATTGGATACCAAATGGAAACCTCAATAGTGGCAAATTGGAATACTACTACTTGTTTGTGTCTGGACTACAAGTTATTAATCTCATTTATTATTTCATATGTACTAAGTTCTACACTTACAAGGTCGTGGAAGAGGCTAGTGACCGTGCTGACGATGGATATGCAGAATTGGCAACAGATGATGATAATATTACATCTACGCCTGTGGAGCAAGTTCGTGGTAATGGAGAAACATTGATGTAGTTTGATTTCGAGCAACATATAATCTTCTAACAAAAATTTTATACAAAACAAAATCAAAACACTCATTAGGGTGTTTGTTATAGCTTAAACGATATGTTTGTAACTTATTTTAATTTAGGAGTTTGTATGTAACTGACTATTTGGTTCACTTTTTTCTATTTTAGTAGACAAAAATAACTTAAACAAGTTAAAAAAAAATGATAAATTACAAATATACTTTCTGAGATTTACTTAAAATATAGCTCATCTCCTGTGGTTTGAAAAATTATAAATATTCCTTATTAAAAAACTTTATTTAACAGAATTAACTAAAAAAATGAAATTCATAATTGTTTTCCTATATAATAATAAAATTACTTAAATTATCAATTGAAACATATTTTTAACATCATTAAAAACTATTAATTGACTTGATGATTTATTAATAAAAGGAGCGATTTGTTATGAAATTAGAAACGTCAGGGGATGGATTGTAATTTTTAAAATCACATGGAACAATTCGTATTTTAATCAAATTTCAAGAAATGTATTTGTAATTTACTTTAAAAAAAATGATTATTTGAAAGTTGTGGGGAAGTGTTTTTAACTTTTAATTTTTGATTATCAATTTTTAACTAATAATAATTATGAACTACAGTGTAATTTGTTAATTAATGGACATGAATGTTGAATTAAGAAGAAAAAAATCACCATTCAATGTACTTTTAGAAAAATGATTGCACATCCATTGAAACACTTGTGATTTTAATAGATAACATTAATATAGTTTACCATTTATATAAAATTAACTTTGTATATTTCTACTGGTGGGTAATTTTTCCAAATAAAAATCATGTAGGATAATGAATTTATTAGTAAACTAAAGAAAAGATGGGGGATCACGTATCAGTGGAAAGACAAAAAAAAAAAAAAAAATATTTACAAAAGAAAAATAAATATTAATAATTATAATTATAATTTTTTTTAATTTTTGTTAAATATTTTTTATCTTCTCAACTGATGTGTAATTCCCCCCTCCAAAAAAAAAAAAAAAAAAAAAAGTCACGCCCTTAAAAATAAACAATAAATAGTGGTTTTAAAAAAATGTTGATGGGTTGGACGGGAAAGGAGATATGAGTATATTAGATGATATGTAACTTTCTTCTAATATTTATATTTGTATTAGAATTTATATAAATAAAAAAATTAACTGATACTTGATAGGTAGTAACAGAACAAATTAACATTTTAAAAAGAACAATTATAAAATGATGTGAATTAATATAAAATTTTCACTTTAAAACAAAATATGTAAAAAGATAAATTTTATTTATGTGGGAGCTAAAAAAATGATAAATCTAAACGGCAAACAAAGCTTACAAACCCATTTAAAAATAGACCGAATAAGGTCAAAGTCTACCGGACTATGTCATTGTTGAATAGATGTCTGAATAAACAGAGTATGGAGGAGCACCAAATTGTGAGTGCCTTTGCCGAATAAACAGTGCCAAGTGTGTTGGGAGAGTCAACATTGACCCATTAACGGGGACCAGAATATCCCTTTCAAGGAAGTATAGTTGGGGGTGGACCCTGACAGAATGATGATGAAAGCTTAAACTGCATGGAGAAAAACTCGAGGAGAGTGACTCTATAAAAGGAGGAGAGAGGCTGGAGAAACAAGTAAGTGCTAAATACCTTGAATCTCAAGAAATCAAAAAAACACTAACCTTTCTACGAAGACTAATTTGTCTGTGAGAGTGCTAATTCCGGCACCACCATCTGGAGTTTTGTTTCTATTTCAAGAGACAACTGAGAAGATAATTCAAAGACTTATTTGGACTGAAGGAGCATTCCATATTCACTGCCACACAATTTACAATATACATTATTCCTATGGTGTTTTATATAATATGTATATATTTTTTTTGGGTAAAGATATAATTTTCTTTTTTAAAATAATGAGCTAAGGAGTTACACACAGGTTTGGAAAAAATCCTATCATATACTATATATATTGGATTTTACTTTTGAGCAATGCTAAAGCATAAATAAATTACTAAATGTTTTATCAAATACTCTATTGGAACAATTTGTCTTGAACTCTTCAGTTGGTGGTCTTCGGGTCTTAAAAACTTGGTGATGATCTTGTCTATGTTAAACAGAAATTTAATGCTTCAAGTTGCGTTACTTAATTGCTTTCCTAAAGACAATATTTGCACTCACCAAAAGGTGTGTAAGGGGTTACCGCAAATTCGTCTATAGTATACAATGAAGCCTGATCTAAAGATCAAGTCTACTAGCGACTGCACTAACGACAGTAGATCAGAATACTCTTGATATAATCAAGAAAATCAAGACACTGATAATCAAATCTGTAGAACTTGATTACTAGTAAGAAAAGCAGAAATTTGCTTAAGAAACTCTTAATCGCAAACTCTAAATCAAGAGGAAAAGAGTTGGAGTAATGCCTTACGAATTTTTGGATGGGATAAAATGGCTGATTTCGCAGCCTATTTGTTGGCCTTGATGGATCTGATCGAATGGTCATGTCCCTTGATCGCATCCAATTAGATCTGACCGTTGGATTGGCGATCTATAATGCAGATCATTCTTACACCGAATAGCTACCTTGACTGATCACACCTGATCACAATATGGTGCCATCTCATCTGTACAATTGCGCATATCTCCAATCAACGGCTATGATCAAATCGCTCCAGATTAGACACTCAAACGTTCGATCGGTTGGTTGACTCATTGCCAACGGATGCCACGTCAAAGTGCAAAGTGCACCATCAAACGCCACACAGCCCACTGCTCATGCCATATGCATGAGCGTATATGTGTGCGTATGCAGATGGTGCGAAGCACCATCCTTGCGGTGTGGATGCATGCACACTAGCTTTCACCTCACAATTCCATATTCAAAGGAATATTCTATGTAGCACTTTATTAAGTGCTCCATGTTTTCCTCTCTTTCCGGTGTGGGACAAAATCTCCAAACTTATTTCGAGCTTTCCAAAGAAAAATAAGGAAGGTTTTGAAAACACCCAAAAATTAAACTGTACATTTTAAAAACCATTTTGAAAATTCCCTACCATTCCCCCACCATTTTCAAAATACCAGATGATGACTCTTAGTTCACTTGGCAGCCTTATGCATAGGTGAATATATCTTACGATTTGAATCATTTACTTAGTGAAGACATCTTAAAGTTAATCAAGATGGCCTAATAGACTTGTCTTTGAACTAGTTATCTTATACGACTAACCAGACATGTCTCACGCACAATACATGTTACCTTAAGTATTCAAACAAACTGACATGTGGATTGGCCTTGTGTTTATATCATGTTTCATGAGCGCTCTAGAGTCAAGCCCTTAGACTCATAGGAAGTGGCACAACCTCCTACACTCACATAGGTAAGCTTACTGAGAGTACCCTTGTAATTTACAATACCCTAACAACTCAGTTGTAAGCTTATTAAGAGTTTGCTAACTTATCATTTTCTTTTTACATTACAGGTACCAAGTACTTTAATCTTGGGATGAAAATGAAATAAAACTAAATGCTTGCAATCACGACATATGGTGTACTTGGACTCATTGAACTCAAGACTTGATGTTTCTTCAAGCATTGAGTTGAGTTTCCACTAGGAGCGATTATGTTAAGTGGACTTAAGACCCATCCCCTTTGTTGTTTTCCACACCAAATCCCTTACAAGTCTCTTTGTTAAGGGATCAGCCAAGTTTTCAATTGACTTTACATAACTAATGGTAATTACGCCTTCTGTGATTAACTGCCTGACATAACTATGTCTCAGTCTTATATGCTTGGACTTTTTACTATAGACATGGCTATAGGCCCGTGATAAAGTTGCTTCACTATCACAATGCAAAGATATTGGTGACATAGCTTTTGGACATATCTTAATCTCTAACAAGAGATTCCTTAGCCACTCTGCCTTTTTGCTACAAGAAGCCAATTCTACAAACTCAGACACCATGGTTGAGTCTGTTTTACATGTTTGCTTCTTAGAGCCCCATGAAATAGCTCCTCATCCAAGAGTAAAAATCCAACCACTCGTGGACGAGTGATTTTCACGGTCAGTTATCTAACTAGCATCTATGAATCCTTCCAGTATTGCTGGATAACCATTATAGATTATTCCATAGTCTATGGTTTTCCTCAAGCACCTAAGTACTCGGTTAACTTCATGCCAATGCACATTACTGGGGTTACTAGTGTATCTACTAAATTTTCCCATTGCAAATGCAATATTAGGTCTAGTATAAGTCATGGCATACATCAGGCTACCTATTACTCTTGAGTATTCTAGCTGATTAACAACTCTTCCAGTATTATGATACAATTTAAAATTTGAATCAAAAGGTGTAGACATGGGAGTACAATTATATTGATTAAATTTCTTAAGAATTTTCTCAATATAGTGCGACTGGGTAAGAATCAAATTATTGTCTTCTTGTTTGATCTTAATACCTAAAATTATATCAGTCAAGCCCATGTCTTTCATACTAAAGTTAGATGACAAGAAACTTTTAGTACTTTCAATGACATCATTGTCAGTACAAAAAATAAGCATGTCATCTACATATAGACATATGATTACACATTTATTGCCAGTAAACTTACTGTACACACACTTATCAGATTCATGTATCCTAAAACCATTTGATACTATTACTTTATCAAATTTCTCATGCCACTATTTAGGAGCTTGTTTCAGTCCATATAGTGACTTCACAAGTCTACACACTTTGTGTTCTTGACCCTGTACAACAAATCTTTTCGGTTGTTGTATGTAGATTTCCTCATCTAGCTCTCCATTTAGCAAAGCGGTTTTAACATTCATTTGATAGATTTCAAACTTGTAGATTGAGGCTAAGGAAATCAATACTCGAATGATGGTGATTCTAGCCACCAGAGCATATGTATCAAAATAATCGATACTCTCATTTTGAGTAAAAACCCTTAGCAACTAATCTTGCTTTGCCCTTGTCAATTATGCCATCAATATTCATTTTCTTTTTGAAAATCCATTTACAACCAATTGGTTTGGATCTAGGTGGCAAATCAACAAGTATTCAAGTATTGTTACCCATGATAGAATCCATCTCATTGTTTATTGTTTCTTTTTAGAAAGAAACATCTTGAGACTTTATAGTATAACAACCCTGACCTCTAATTAACGTTAATCCATGATTTAATACGCCTAATACGTAATTAAGATGAAATCCTGAGTTAATTATTTGTGCATTGCAATATTTGTGTCTCTATCTGTCTATTGTAAGAATATCTGTTTGAAATTCTATTATATTTTGTGCTTTGAAAGCCTTATCGGCATCCGATCATGAAATTGACTTGGTATGTATGTTATTTGGATTTTTTAGAACATTTTGGTAGGTTCAATTGAAATTCAATTCAGAACGATTAAATTAGAGTAAATAATGTCAGTTGATTAACTATTAGTTAAGCCTTCATAATTGAGCCTATATAAGGCATGAGTGGGATCTAGAGTGCATGGTACACTCTCATTTCATCTTCTTGAGAGCAAAAACATAGGAGAGTGAGAGGGGAGCCTAGAGAGAGTGTTTGAACTCAAGAATTGGAAGATGACTTGTGGAGAGTTGAAGGTTTGGATTTGAAAACTCAAGCAATTGAACCTCTAGAACACCATTGAGCATCTAAGATAAACAATCAAGCCTCTAGTCTTGTAATTTACTTGGTTAGTACATGCATTCAAGAAACTGGGCCATGGGTTGCATGAATTGCACTAAGGAAGTAGGAAAGAAGAGCATTTCATGCATGAATACATAATTTTCATAATTTTATAAGTTGATTTTCAAGAATTTCCACATGCATGTCCATATCTTGGTTTTGTTTAAGGAATTCAACAAGTTTTTGATTTAAACATCTCATTTGCTCATGATTTGGACTCCGTGCATGTCATATTCATGTTATGTTTTCACAATTCAAGCTTGAGTTTGTATAATTAACACAGTTATGGGCCTTGATTTCATGAAATGATCTTTAATTCCTTATATTTTCCAAGCTTAGACTTGTTTCCTCAAGTTTAGGGGCCCAAAAGTTGTGTTTTGAAGGGTCAAATTCAAGTTTTGAGCTAGGGAGTGCAATCTGGAAATTCTAGATTCTGCTTCTCTGCTCAAGTGATGGATTCTCCGCTCGAGCGACCACTCTGTGATCTTACACTTCTGCTCGAGTGACCAGAAGTTCGCTCGAGCATGAAATGCAAGCTCCTAGAAGTTTCATGTCTTGCAGACCACTCGAGCGACAAGAGTTGCGCTCGAGCGAGGACTTGAGTCTTACGCTCGAGCGAGCATCGAGCGGAAAAATTGAGCAACTAGTACTTTTGCAAAGTTTACAAATCACTCAAGCGAAGGAAGTTATGCTCAAGCGACCACTCACGTTTTTTATATCCGCTCGAGCGAAGGAAGTTGTGCTCGAACGGGACCCTTGTTTCTAGCATTTTTGATCAAGTATTTTCAAATGCATTTTTGCATCCTCATTGCATCCTAGGCATTTCTAGGCCAAGATCAAGATACAATAATGAGGATAAAAGTAGAAACACACTGTAGACACCCCATTTTTGACTGACCTTAAGACTCAGACGTCACCAACTGAGCGCTCGGTGATGTTGCATATTGTGCTCGTTCTGAGGTTACAGAGTCTCGGCTGAGAGCCTTGCCTCCGGACTTCGGGACTCTTTTGTGCTTTGTCTCGGTTTGCGAACCAGGTCCTGTTTTCTCTATTTTCTCTTCCCGAAGGGAGGGAGAGGTCTTGAAGACCATCTCTCAGTGGTCGTAGGCTACGTTTCGTGGTCGTAGGCCACTATTCCCGTTTGGAGACCAGTTTTCAGTTTTCGGAGCCATCGGCCGCGCGCCTCGGTTCGGGACTGCTTAACTACCTCTGTTTGCTCCGATTTTTGGCACACACCTTGTTTCCTCTCCCTAGAGGGACACTGTAGCCCGGGAGACCACCTTCGTGGTCGTACGCTATTTTCGGTGCCTAACAGCCTGTTTTTGGGGCCCCGGACTGCGCTTTTTGGTCCCCGAACCCTCGTTTTGCATCCGTCTTGGTCCATTTTTGGTAGGGACCCTATTTTCATTGCTAGGGAGGTGGTAGTATGGTAGGAGGCCACCTTTTCCCCTTGGAAACCAGCTCTCTCTTTTTCTCTCTTCTCAGCCGGTTTTTTTGACAGAAAGCTAGTTTTTCTCACTTTTGAGCCACAATTTCCGGTTTTTCATACCACCATTGTGTTGTGCTCATTTGGGAGGCCACCAATATGGGTAGGCCGACCATTAATTCTTCTTGAACCTTTTGAACCTTGCTAAAAAGCTGGTTTTTCTCTCTCATGGGTCACATTTTCTGGTTTTCCACTATACAACTGTGT
Organism: Camellia sinensis; assembly: GCF_055761805.1. Classification (NCBI taxonomy): domain Eukaryota; kingdom Viridiplantae; phylum Streptophyta; class Magnoliopsida; order Ericales; family Theaceae; genus Camellia; species Camellia sinensis. The sequence goes on along the minus strand of NC_138970.1, from coordinate 23,417,227 downwards.
TGCACTCATCTGGGAGGCCACCTTTCTGGGGTGGCCGGCCAGCATTTCTCCTTGAACCTTTTGACCCCTGGTCGGCTGACCAGGGGGAGTGGCCGGCTGGCCACTTGAACTGGTCAGCCTGCTTCTTGCTTTTTGCTCTTTCTGAATGCAATCCAACTGTGCCAGCTGTGAGGCATTTGGACCATCCTCCATACACGTGTACGGAGGATATTTGAGGCTTCTTAGAGAAGCTTTAGAGCCTCTCCTCTATAAAAGAGAGGCTTGTCTTCATTTGCAAGGGTTCAACAAGTTTGTTAGAGGCTTATACACTTCTCTCTCCATAGCTCACTATTCCTAGCTCCAAACCCTAATTTTCTTGCACCATTTGCACACCAACCCTTGGTACAACACCTCCATCATCCATCCAAGCATCTTGGAGCTGATTTGCAGAGGTTAAGGAGCTCCCATCTGGGTCCAGAAGTTGCTGGAAACTTGCTCTTCAAGGGTAAGTCTCCATTTTCCTTTTTCTTGCATTATTTTGCTCCATTGATTAGCCTTATTTGAGAGCATTTCTGGACTTTGTCATAAACTGTAAACTGCCTTATTTTGAGCTCCTCTTGAAGTTTGATTAAGGATGCTTTTCTGTTTGAGGTCTCCTACATCCTTGTATGCTTTATCTCTCTTTTAGGGCTTATTTTGCATGATGTCTTAGCCTTACTTACAAGAATTTTCGAGATTTTCCATGAACTAAAAAAGGTCTTATTTTGAGCCCCTCTTGAAATTTGATTAAGGGCATTTTTCTGTTTAGGGTCATCTACCCCCTTTCATGCTTTATTTCCTCATGTTTTGAGCTATGCATGTGAGCATTTGCATTGGCCTTGGTTTGGCCTCTTAGCCACTGAAATCCAGCAGATCTTCAATGGCTTAGATGTGTTTTAGAGCTTCAAAATTAGAGAGGGGTGACCCTCTCACCCCTTGTTCTCTTTACTAGCATTGTTGGCCTTCCAAAGGGGCTCCATCTTGCATGTTGCGAAGTCACACTTTAGGCCCTATTTTGTGAGTTTTAAGGTCTTCCTTGACTTTTTCCAGAGCCCCTTTGGCCATATTTTATGTCTATGATGCATGTGTAGAACAATCCCATTCAAGGCCTTTCAAAGGGGCCTTTATTTGCATGTTTCCTAGACCCATTTCAGGCTCTTTTTAGTGGGTTTTAGGACCCTCAGAACCTCTTTCCAGAGGTGGTTTTGCCATTGTATCTGTCCATCATGCATGTGTAGAACAACCCCTTGCATGGCTTTTCAAAGGGGCTCATCATTCTTGCATGTGTTGACTGAGTTTCAGTGGTTATTTGGGCATATTTTGGCATGAAATACTTCTTTTTTTGGCTGGTTGGGTGAGCCCTCATATGCTTCATCACATTTCAGAGCCTGTTTGAATGCCATGTTTCCATGTTTTTATCTCTTTAAGTGCGTTTGAGAGTCGGGCTTGTATGCCCCATTTACCGACCATTGAATGAGCTCTATTTCATCGCATTCCGAGTCATCATTTTAGGCCAATTTTCCACTGTTTCAGACCTGCCTAAGGTCTGTTTGGGGTTGATTTTTCCTTTGCTACATTGTTTTCGGTACCTCTAGTGTAACGCACTTCACTAGTCTCGGTACCTGGGCCCCCCCTAGCTTGCATTGTGTGCTATATTTGCATGTTTCGAGACCATATTTCATGTTGCTTTAGAGCTGTAATTTATGCTATTCCATGTCATGTTTCATCCTTGCCATACTTTGGTAGAGTGGCATTCCATGCCTTAGGTTCAGTCCTTGGTATTCGTGCATGTGTGCATACTTTTCGGTTGTCTCATTTTCATCTAATGGCCACTGATGTGAGTGTGGCTGAGGTCCACTCATGTTGGTGTAAGTCCATCGAGCATTGTGTATGCCATTTCATAGCAATGTGTATGCTAGGTTGCATTTTAGAGCATTGTGTATGCCATGTTACATCGAGCATTATGTATGCCATTTCATAGCATTGTGTGCGCTAGGTTGTATGTTAGTCGCATTGTGTATTCCATCTCATTTGCATTGTGTTTGGGATAGGAGTTAGCCCAAGCACGGGAAACGAGGAACGTTTCGTACTCCAAGTGACGGAACGTGTTTCAATTCCCGGTCGCTGACACTCCAGATTAACCATGATGGAGTCTAGGCCTTGTTATGTTTATATGTGCATTCATTTCATATTGCGTCGTGCAATTCGAAATAGAGCCGAGGCAGTCCATTGTATTTAGTTTGCATGCTAGTTTATTGCTTACTTAGTTAATTTGTTGATTAATTAATGTTGTGTAATAATTAGCTGTAATTTGTTATTTAGCTTAGATTAGCTAGATGGTTTGTACTATTCATTCGGACCCTCTGAGCGAGGGCACAATTGTAATAAGTATGCGTGCGTGTGATGTATGTCTTCCAACTCCACGTCTTTCTCCCTTTTATTTACCAGCTTATGATGGTTAGATTAGGGCATGTTTCAATTAGCATACTTATGCTTACATGTTTGCATCATTCATCTGTCTTGCATGCACTGGGCTCGGCGCATCATACTAACTGCATTTGTATTTCAATTCCAAGTTGAATATGTGTTAGTTGTAGCATCATCACATGCCATCTTTAGAATAGCCGAGCCTATTGTAATTGCATTCCTGCATGTGTTGCATTAGGCATTTCTGTATAGCTATAATCATGCATGGATTTCTAACATAGCTTTTGTTTTGGCTTGGAGTACTCGGTAAGTTTTATGCTTTAGCATCCTTGCATGCATGTGAGTGACTGCCATGACAGCATGCTTGCCATGAGGCTAACTGCTTATGTGATATAACTGCCTGAATGCCTGTGGGTGAAGGTTGGGTTATTTGGATTGGAACAATTCATCAATTGTGAGTTTTAAGCCCACTTGAGAGTGGCAAATCATCATGTTTTCTAAGTCCACCTGAGGGTGGCAAATCCACATTTTAGCCTACTTGCGAGTAGCAATCCGTTTTTCAAAACAAACATGAGATGTTTGGTTCCAATTCAGGCGATCCAGTCTATACTTGTATGCTGTGCGCATCACATAGTAAATCTAGGCTAATAACCGGAATAAGAACGCATAATGTTTTCAAAACTAGATATCATGGTTAGTAGACACCGATCTTTGATCGGGCGAGCGGGGGTGCTCACGAAGTGACCTTCCCCAATCGTACCAAACTTCCTGAGCCGAGACAACTTTGGTGATGACGGACACATGGCCTTAGGCAACGAGTTAGGGTTTCCTAAATTTTTCAAAATAAAATATTTAGGTGGCGACTTTGTATCTGGCAAAGCAGTCCATGTTTGGCACTTCTTTCAAAAAATCTGTTTTCAAAAACGATTTGCCGGATTTGGACTCTTTAATGATTCATCGGTCTTGCATTGCACTCTGTGAGATCAGATACAGGACCGCGACATTGAGTCCTGAACTGTAGTGAGCCTCAAATGAACAAAACGGAATTCCCTCCCGGGACGTTCGGGGATGTCTACACACACCAGGATAAGAAAGAATCAAGTTAATATTTCCGATTTTAAAAATTCAGTACGTATTCATTCTGTATCTGTGTAGGTCACGCGCCACAAGATATCTGAATTGCCTACCTTGTTCGTTTACTTGGAGCCATCTGTTACTGTGAATAATAACTTAGTAAAGCTATGTTCAAGTTAAATTATTTTCTGTATATGAAATAAGATCTGTTTTATGAAATGTTATGTTCTGTACTATGAATGATTGTCTAATTTTCTATAAGTATTTGTGACATAAGTATGTTATCTGTTCCTAGTTCAGAGGTTCCTTATGGAACTGACAAGTTATCTGCACTCGGCTGGAGGTTCCTTTATGGAATTGACAAGTTATCCATTCCCCATCCGAAGGTTCCTTTATGGAACAGACAAGTTATCCGTACCCGGCCGGAGGTTCCTTTATGGAACTGACAAATATGATCTTCGATACTCTCTATGTGATCTGTTAACGCTAACGGATGTACTATGTAAGATTAAGCATGAACTCTAATCTTTGTATATGCTCTGAACAAGAATACGAATATGAATCTGTCTTGGATATGAACTCTGGTTTTTGAATTGGTTTTAGGACATCATTCATTTAACCATTTGCTTTGTTATTATTCACTGGGCTCCCGCTCACTATTTATTTATTATGTATGTAGGTGAGTAGGCTCGTGACCACGCTTAAGATGATGCCTGAAGAATTTTGTATTTGTCAGCCACATTTTGCTTCTCCCGAGGAGGTTTTCGAATTAAGTCAAGTCTCGTGGCCATGTTTTTGTGAATGCTTAAGACTCTTTTTCTTTTGGCTTACAAACAAACATTTATGTTTATATGTACATGGATGATATGAAACTACTGTACCTTATGACGTCATATGTATGTGTATAAAATTTAAGATTATATGTCCCATGTATGTCTGCACATCTCGATGGACTATGTATGTTTTATATATCTACTTCTGTAGCCCCTAATCATATGATATTCTGTTATGATGCCTTGGGTAATCTAGGGATTACTGGCCGGTTACAACGCTAAACCTACAGGGGCGGGTTTGGGTCGTGACACATAGCCTCCTCAAAGGTTAATGGATCTGAATCTATATTCAAAGAAATCATTGTTTGTTTATAAAAAGATTTCCTAGTTCCTTCTACAAGGTAAATAATGAAATAAGAGCCAAATGCTTTTCAGTCCTAGCCCCCTTACTCTTCCTTAGCTCAATAGGCTCATTAGGTTCATTAGGCTCAATGGGTTCATGTCGTTCACTTTCCTCTGTAGACATTAAAGGAGTTGATTCTTTTTTTTTTATTATTATTATTTTATTAGAATCCAATCTTGGAATGGTTGTGAAATGATTCTCATAAAATACCGCATCACATGATACAATGATGGTATTTGTTTCCACTGAACCATTGAGCTCTACTACCAGAAACCTATATGCTTTGCTATGTATAACATAGCCAAGGAATATGCATTCAATTCATTTTTTACCTAATTTCTTCATTTTAGGTTCAGGCAATCTGACTATTGCTCTATAACTCCATGTTTTCAAGTAACCAAGATTAGGTTTCTTGTTTTTCCAAAGTTCATAAGGAGTAACATTTCTTCCCTTAAGAGGAATTCTATTGAGTATGTGACAGGCAGTAAGCAAAGCTTCACCCTAAAAATCAGAACTTAAATTGGAGTAAGAAAGCATAACATTAATCATTTCTGTTAATGTCCTATTCTTTCTTTCAGCTACACTATTTTGTTGTGGTGTGTAGGGTGCAGACTTCTCATGAATAATACCAACATTTTCACAATATTCTGGAAAATGGTATTCACCGTCTCTATCAGACCTAAGTCTCTTTATTTTGACACGATACGGATTTTCTACTTCTGTTTTAAAAATCTTGAATTTATCAAGCACATCATCTTTTGAATGCAAAAGACAGATATGATAGTACTTGGAAAAATCATCAATGAATGTTACAAAATATTTCTTACCACCTCTAGTGGGGGTACTATGCATGTCACATACATCACTATGCACAAGTTCAAGCATATATGTGATTTTATCTACTTTAAGAAATGGAATACAAGTAATTTTAGATTGCACACAAAATTTATATTTTTCAAACATATCAATATCATACTTAGGAATTAAATCTAGATTAACCATATCATGCATTTTCCTAGTATTAGCATGACCTAAACGAGCATGCGATAAACAAAGAGAATCAACAATATAAGCAAAAACAGATGTATTATTGATAACATTAAGTTTGAACATTCCCTGATACATATAGTCCTTTCCAACAAAGATCCCACCATTAGGCAGGACAAATTTGTCCGTCTCAAATACTAACTTGAAACCATACTTATTAAGCAGGCTTCCAGATACAAGGTTTTTCCTAACATCAAGTACATGATGAACATCATTAAGATTTAAGACTTTTCTAGATATAAACTTTAGATCCACCGTCCTTTTGCCTTTGATAGCAACAGTTGAAGAGTTGCCCTTGTAGAGAACTGTTCCATTACTCACTTGTTCTCAGATATACTGCGACTGATGGGCTCACCAGACCACAGAAGCTTTCACTATTCGGCCGGACCTTGTCAGGTGTGGCCGCTATCTAGTCTGCAAAATTAGAAGATAATGTTAAGCGGAACTGGGACGAGATGGCCGAGGCTTTCATTGCACAGTACTCCTATAACACTCAGATCGAGATTACAACCCGTGATCTTGAGACAACAAGGCAGGAGCCTAAAGAGAGCTTTTCAGATTTTGTGGCCTGGTGAAGGGCGAAGGCCTCAATGATGACCTTAAGGCCTACAGATAAAGATCAAATCCAGATGATTGTGCGCAATCTCCAGCTAAAACTGATGCAGAAAATGATTGTGCTCCCCTTCCCTACCTTTTCAGATTTACACGAGATGGGGGTACAAATAGAGGATGCTATGAAACAAGGTCTGATTGACCAAGATAGAGAGCAACCCCGAAGAACCTTCAACCGCAACAACAACACAGGCACCAACAATGCCGCAAATACTAGGGCTTCAGAAGTAAGCATAGTCACCACCATTCCCCCTCCAAGACCTATGGTAGCTACACCTTTCTCCGGCGCGTCCGGAAGCAACACACAAACCACCAAATTCCAACCCAGAGGCCAAAGAACCTTCACGCCTTTATACATGCCCCTGTCTAAGGCTCTTAGGGTATTAATCAGGAAAGGGCACTTAAAGCCCCTGGAGCCGAGGCCATTGCCAAATCCACTCCCTCCCTCTCATAACCCAACAAAATACTGCGCATATCACCTACAACATGGTCACGACACTGACCAATGTTTTAGATTGAGTCATGAGATTCAAGATCTCCTTGACAAGCAGGTGATTGTGCCTCCGGGACAAACCCTCTCCCACCGCACAACCAAGCTCCACCTCCCAAAAGAATCAACTTTATCCAGACTAGGGCCGTGTCTTACGATCCCAGCATATATATTACCCCAACCCACCTACCCAAGCCGGAGGTGCTCCTTCCTGACTGCACTGACTTGTGCATGTTGGACATCTCCAAAGCCCAACCCGAACCATTGGTGGTGACTGTCGAAGACAGAACATGGGAGATTCCAGGAGAGAATGGGATTGTCGAGCTAGGATCTGAGGAATCCGTTAGTTTTGCTGAGGAAGTATACAGTCCGAGTGACTACATTCTATCAGTGGGCCAGGTTGGGCCAAACTTTGAATTGCCGGCAGGGGCAGAGCTTTGTATGATACAGGGGGATGAATCTGGTCAGAGGATGGATGACCTGGCAGCTGTGGAAGAGGACTTTGCTAACCTCCAATTTTTCAATGAACAAGAGCCAGAGGGCATGGTAGTCAACTGGTCAGATTTTGAAGAGTCAACAGAGGTCACCGGGTGGCTTGATGACCTGCCAGACGTTGTCGACGAAGCTCAATTGGAACGGGGCCCGGCAGGGGCAAGAATATCAGTTGTGGCCGGAAGGGCCGGAAATCAGAATGAACCACCGGAGAGTGCCAGTGCTAAGAATTTCGCTCAAGACTTGGGCATTGTGAATGCGAGAATTGTTGAACAGCTAGCTGTACTGACGCAGTTGGAACAAGAAAGGTTTGAGGATTCTGAGAGAATCAGGAAAGCTAAGGGCCCTGAGGGGACTGAAAGTGCTATGTGCACGAGGATAGAGAATGCTGCGAGCATGTAGACGGAGAGTACTGCGGGTGCAATCGTACCGAAGCTAGACAGGTGTCTGTTGGCTGCCGATGGAATGTGGTGGGAGGACGATGATTTATGTCTTGCCTACATGGATGAGGATTGGGGGAGCAATCAGCCAGATGATACCTGGTATATCGGCAAAGTTGATCATATGACCAGGAGCGGACGGTATTTCAAGCCCCCGCACCTAGACCAGCCAGAGGCATCTGGAAAAGATAAGGAGGTGGAGAAGCAGAAAGAGAAGCAACTCGAAGAAGAGGCTGTACTGAAGTAGTTGAAAAAGATACAGGTAGACATCTCCATCTGGGGACTCTTATGGCATCGCGAGTGCATCGACAAGCTGTCTTATCGGTCATGGACAAGGCCAAGCTCTCAATAGACACCACGCCCGAGCAGCTGGTGGGCTTAGTTTTTCCGAGAGGGACTACCCCGATGTTGACTTTCTCCGACAAAGAATTGCCACCTGAGGGAGCGAACCATAGTAAGCCACTCTACATTTCTGTGGAGTGTAGAAATAAATGGATACCCGTGGTGCTTGTCGACACATGGTCCGCCATCAATGTGTGCCCAGCAAGGATTGCATATGCAATTGGTTTAAAGACCGTGGATTTTGTGCTGACAGCCCAGGTGATTCGGGCATATGACAACACAAGCAGAGAAGTAATGGGGACAGTGAGAATTCAGACCAAGGTTGGGCCGGGACAGCATGAGGTAGACTTCCACGTCTTGGAAATTCATCGATCTATCCACCGTCGGAGGTATCTACGCTAGTTTTGAAAATTGAGCACGATATGGAGGATGTGTTCTCTTCCGGTTTTACCCTAGCTGAGGCCCGGGTCGTGCAGAACATCTTAGCTGTTAATGAGGAGGTGTATGTCAGTGCTCAATCAGTATACCTCATGAACAAGCTTCAACACATCCCCGGGATGGGATTGGGAAAGAGCGGCCGGAAGGGCGTCGCAGCATTGGCCGAGGTGCCACACAACCCGCATACCTTTGGCTTGGGTTATCTGCCCACCAAAGAGGATTGTATAAGGAAGGGTAAAGAGATGACTGGGAGAGCCAAAGCGAAGAAGGCGGGGAAGCCTTTTGACTTAATGCACCAGCCCATTCAGGGTACACGGACGCTTCGTCCGGGAGGGGGAGGACTTTCCATTTTGCTGCTTCCCAGAGCCGTGGTTGAACGCGGAGAGGAAGCGCGTGCCAGATTTTGAGATTTTCTTTGACCTACAGTTGTTCGGGGATGATGTTGCCGAAGAGCAGACAGACCCATTAGCTGAGGTTGAGCAGAGAAAGAAAGTGGAGTCTGAGGACGCCGAAAGTGAAATGGGGGTAGCGCTGGCGTGTCCACTTTCAGATCCTCCAATCGAACAAAAGTGCTTGGGGGATAACTTCTTGGTATGCGTGATCGGGAATGGAATGGTTACAGGCCTACTAGCAAACATTTTGGATGCATCTATCGCACCCTCTCTTATTTGGTAGTATGAAGAGGGATTTTTGTCAAGCAGCACCGGGTTAGGTAGTGAGTCGGAATCTGATTCCACCGAGTCTGTTGAGTCGGAATCAGGTTCCAACTCGACTGAGTCTGAGTCCGGTATTCCAAGGGGTGATAACCCGGATACCACAGTCCTGTCCAGGTCGTCTTTTTCTTTCTCTTTTGAGTTTGTTATAACCGAAGAATCAGACGATTTGGATGTGTTTAATGAGAATGATGTGGCTGTGGTTTCTGAGTACTTTTTTGTGCCCTTGATTTATTGCATTAACTCAGACTTTCAAAATTTTGATGAAAACGACGAGGAAGAAATTCCTCCGATTTTATAACGCTTAATTGAACAAGAGCAGGAAAGATTTGTTAAACCCTTAATGGATGAAATCACTACTGTGAATATTGGTACTAAGGAGGACTCGCGGCTGGTCCAGATCGGGTCCACGTTGTCTTCGGAAGAACACGAGCGCTTAGTCGCTTTATTAAAAGATTTCAAAGACGTTTTTGCGTAGTCCTACGAAGACATGCCTGGAATCGATCCTGAGATCGTACAGCACCGGATCCCTCTTAACCCCGAGGCTCGACCCGTTAAACAAAAACTCAGAAGGATACGCCCGGACTAAGCCCTCAAGATTAAAGAAGAGGTCACCAAGCAAATTGACGCAGGTTTCCTGCTGGTATCCGAATACCCAACTTGGTTGGCCAACATCGTTCCGGTATCGAAAAATGATGATAGGATCCGGATATGCGTGGATTTCAGGGACTTGAATAGAGCTAGTCCGAAGGACGACTTCCCCTTGCCGCATATCGATGAATTAGTGGACTTCACAGTGGGGCATGCTTTGCTTTCGTTCATGGATGGCTTTTCGGGCTACAACCAGATAGTGATGGCACCTGAAGACCGAGAAAAGATTGCATTCACCACCCCGTGGAGGACTTATTGCTACAGGGTAATTCCATTTAGGCTGAAGAACGCTAGAGCTACATATCAACGGGCCACGACCACAATATTGCACGACATGATCCACAAAGAGGTTGAGGTGTATGTGGATGACATGATTGTCAAGTCTAAAGAAAGAGAGGGCCACTACACCGCCTTGCAAAAGTTCTTTCAAAGGATCAGAGAATTCCGGTTGTGGCTGAATCCTCAGAAGTGTACGTTCGGTGTTATAGCAGGGAAAATGCTGGGGTTTCTGATTACACAGAGAGGTATCGAAGTCGACCCTTCCAAAATCAAGGCCATCTTAAAAATGCCACCACCAAGGACTGAAAAGGAGGTGCGAGGCTTTCTGGGTAAAGTGCAATTCATAAGACGGTTTATCTCGAAATTAACCTTGACTTGTGAACCACTTTTTGGTCTCCTAAAGAAAGGAAAGAAGTTCCAGTGGAACGGCCGATGCCAAGTTGCTTTTGAACAGATCAAGGAATATTTACAGAACCCACCCGTGTTCTCACCGCCAGAGCTGAGGAGACCGTTGAAATTGCACCTTTCAGTAATTGAGACCACAATGGGCTGCATGCTCGCGCAGGAATCAGAGGACAAAGTGGAGAAGGCCATCTACTATCTGAGCAAGAATATGCTAGAGTATGAGACTCGCTACACACCATTGGAGAAGGCTTGCTTAGCCTTTGTATGGGCTACCAGGAAGCTGCGGCACTACCTGTTAGCTCACTCTGTAATGTTGGTTTCGAGATTAGATCCCATCAAATATCTCTTCGAGAAACCGACATTTACGGGTAGGCTAGCTCGTTGGTTGCTTTTGCTTTCCGAATTCGATTTAAAATATGTGACGCGCAAGTCAATCAAGGGAAGAGCAGTAACAGAGTTCTTAGCCGATCATCCAGTGGAAGGGGGTGAAGCAGTTGAATACTTATTCCCATATGAGGCCATTTTACATATCGACGACGAGTTTTGGACGATGTATTTTGACGGAGCGTCCAACCAGTACGAGTATGGGATAGGAGTGTTGCTGATAGCACCCGACAATTCCCATATCCCTCTAGCATTCAAACTCCAATTCAAAGTCTCGAATAACGAAGCAGAATATGAGGCATGCATTACCGGTCTAGAAGCAGCCCTGGAACTAGGGGCAAAACAGTTGGACGTCATCGGGGACTCGAACCTTGTTGTGTCTCAAGCAAAAGGAGACTGGAAAGTCAAAGAAGAAAAGATCATTATGTATCACCAGACCTTGGATTTGTTAATTTCTCGGTTTGAGAAGTTAAACTTCGCTCATCTGTCAAGAGAAAACAACAGGTTCGCAGATTCACTAGCAACTCTATTTTCCATGATAGACATCCCGTTTGGAGTCCAGATGCGTCCAGTCATTATCGACTAGAAATTTATGCCGGCTTGCGAGTCAATTGCTGCTATAGATGAGGTTCAAGATGAGAACCCCTGGTATTATGATATTTGGAATTTCTTAGCGAAAGAGGCATATCCACCAGGGGCAAATGCCAAGGATAAAAGGGCAATCAAAAGAATGGTCGTTCAGTTCATCATCTATGGAGGTAAATTGTATAAGAGGGGTCATCTGGGAATGTATAAGCTGTGCGTTGAAGCTGAAGAATCAAAATGCCTGATGGAGGCCATCCATGGAGGGGAATGCGGTGCGCATATGAACGGGGTAATGCTGGCACGGAAAATCCTCAGACAAGGTTACTACTGGTCCACCATGGAAGAGGATTGTATCGGCTTTATTCGATGATGCCACAAATGTCAGATCCATGCAAACCGCATGAACATCCCGCCGTCGAAGCAGTACAATATGACTTCGCCATGGCCATTTTTAGTTTGGGGAATCGATGTGATCAGGGCTGTTACCCCGAAGGGGTCTAATGGGCATGAGTTCATCCTGGTCGCAATAGATTATTTCACGAAGTGGGTTGAGGCCCAATCCTATACGGTGTTGAAGGCGTCACATGTTGCAAAATTCATTAGAAACAACATCATCTATTGTTATGGGGTCCCAAATGAGGTCATTTCAGATAATGGTTCCCACTTCAAAAAGGAAGTAATTGATTTGTTGGAAAAATACAATGTGGCTTTTCATAAGTCATCTACGTACCGGCCACAAACCAATGGAGCGATCGAGGCCGCCAACAAGAATATCAAACACATATTGCAGAAGATGGTAGGAACCTACCGGGATTGGCCAGACAAGCTGTCGTTTGCTCTGTGAGGGTACCGGACTTCAATTAGAACTTCTATTGGGGTGACTCCGTATTCATTAGTTTTTGGGATGGAGGCCATTCTACCTATTGAAATTGAGGTTCCGTCTTTGCGAGTGCTGGCTGAGTGTCAGATAGCCGAAGCAGATTGGCAGCAGAGCAGATTTGAAGAACTCATGCTCTTTGATGAGAGAAGACTGAAAGCACTGTACCATGTTCAAGGTTATCAGCGCAGGATTGCTTGAGCTTTCAACAAGAAGGTTAAGTCCCGGAATTTGAAAGAAGGAGACTTGGTGCTCAAAGACAACCGAGCTCCCATCCACGACCCAAGGGGCAAGTTCAGACCCAATTGGATTGGTCCCTACATCATTAAGTCTATTTGGTCAGGTGGAGCTGTGGTTCTGATGGACCTAGATGGCCTAGAGTTCTCCCAACCGATCAATATGGACAAGTTGAAGAAATATTACCCCTGATAAGCTCGCTAGGCCGAAAACCCGAAAGGGCGACCTAGGCAAAAGTTAGAGCGTGAAAAATTTGAAACTATAAAAACTGAGCTTGCAAGGTTGAAAACCCGCAAAGGGCGGCCTTGGCAAAAGTTAGAGCGTAAAAGGAGAGTGAAAATACTCGAGTGAACCTCAGCTTGAACTACGTAAGGCTTGATTCCCATCTTTGGGATACGTAGGTAACTTCATCCTGAAGTTCAGCTATAAACTTTTCCCCGATCAACTATGTCCATTTGATCATCTCGGCTATCTTTGTCTATTCAGCATTCAAGAGTTCGGTTATGATCTCCGGTGCAGTGCTCTTCAGACTAGGGGTAACTTTCCGTTGCTGCGCAGTGCTGCAGTACTATTCAGAGTAGGGGCAACTTTCCAGTTGCTGGGATCCGGGGTTGTGCATCTCAATGACAGATTTCAGGCGTGTCCAGTTCTGATCCATATCGAAAATGGTTTTGAAAAGTTTTAATAAAAGTTGACTTTGTTCAAAATTAATCTTTTTACAACTTGGACCATTTTTAGACCAAAGCGAAAAATTTTCAGTACCCACAACCTTCAATTTCATTGATTTCAATACAGAGTTCTCCTGCTCTTGCATACAAATTGAAGCTGCTTTTTATTACAATCATAAAGAAAACTTAAAAGTACGAAGAAAGTAATAAATCCGGGGCATAGCTAAGTCAGGTGTTCCTGCGCCCCCTCCCAGAGCTGGTCGAAGCCTCTGATACCAAAGTGGGCCCTTCCTGTGCCTCTTCATTGAGCCAATCCAAGCACTCATCAGACAAAGTGCAACTAAAAGTGGGAGTAGGGGCTAGGAGCTTTCTAGTCCACCATGCTGCGGCATACCGGGCAAGCTGTGCGCCTCGAACCGAGAATGCAGCAAGATACTCTATCCCCTCTGGCGGGCAAGTCTGATCATGTCCGAATTGGCGCTGGAACCGGAACAAAAAATAAAAGACACAGTGTGTCATGCCAATCAATTGAATCCCAGGTTGACGGGTCATGTTGTAACTCATCGTCGGCAGATTGAGCCAAGGGCAGCGCCAAGCGATGCGGTTTGTAGACAAATTGCACATCCAGTTGTACCACCACCCCTCATCAAGGGCATCGACCAGGCGTTGTCGGAAAAAGTAGCCGCGAGCTGAGTATGCGGGGCAAGATTCCACAATTTGTAACTTGTCCATCAACCACACCTGGGGAAGGATTGAAAAATAAGAGAATAAAGAATAGAGAGGTGTACGATGAGAGAAAAGTAAGAAAAGGGCTTTGCGAGAAAAAACAAGCCTGAGGGCCGAGTGATGTGAGCAATACATATGTGAGATTGGGTGAGAAGCATTACCTGCAATAATAGTGGGCTCCCTGCAAGCCTAGCCGTCTCCCGGCGATGAAAAGCGTCTAAGCCTATCAATGTCTCAGCCAATGTCATAGCAATGCAGCCCTTGCCCTCCTTCAAACCTTGGGCAACCTCGATCAACCGGACACTGGATCCTCCGGAACCTGAGGCAAGTAAGAAATGAGATAGCAAGCATAGGCAAAGTGCGTGTTGCCGATAGCCCTGCCAATGATGGTCGCCGCGATCACCAGCATCAGAAAACCGGCAAACCAAGCTTGGGATGTCCAGCTCCCCATCATGAATTAATGATCGAGCATCATGCAAAGTGAGGCCGCACATTTGTCCTAAGGCTTGGACATGGCCGAATCGGAGTTAAGGCAAGATTTCCTCATTGCGCTCGGACTCCATCAAAACTTGGAAATCCTCGAAAGTAGGACACATCTCTTGCCCACTAAAGCTAAAGGCATATGTTACCGGATTCCAAAACCTCGCCGTGGCATGGAGGAAGGGAAGATGTAGCGGAGTACGGCCCAGCGTGAATAGTGCATTCAAGCCGAAGCCCCGGAAGTTCAACTTTTCCGAGCCATCAAGAGAAGCAATCCAAGCTGTGAGATTTTAGATGAGGAACGCCTCCATTTTGATGCAAAACTGAGATGAAATGAATGAACCACGAAGCTTGGAGCTTTTAAAGAGGATAAGGCACTGTTTGAGGGACACGTGTCAAAAATTTGGTGGCTGCCAAGCTAGGTGGTCGGCCGGCCACCTTTTCTGGTAGGCCGACCACCCCTCTCCCCTCCAATGCAAAAAGCTGGTCGGCCAGCTCTCTTAGGTGGTCGGCCATAGAGAGGAAGGTGGCTTTGGTCTTGTTCTAGCTTCTAGAAGAAAGTTCCTAGCATTTCCATGCATTGGGGGTGTTGAATGTGCGAGTTTTCCTTTGTTTCGGATGCGTTCCGTCACCCAGATCGTCCGAAATGCATTTTTTTATCGAGTTGTTATTAAATCCTGCTTATCGAGTTGTTATTTTGCTTATTGAGTTGTTGTTTTGTTTATCGAGTTGTTTAGTTTATCGAGTTATTAAGTTTTGTCGAGTTGACGGGTTGTGTATATCGAGTTGTTACTCTTTGTTTAATCAACATTGTTGTGTCTTGCTTATCGAGTTGTAAACTTGCTAAGGTTCTATTCTTTTTTAGTAAGATAAGTTGCTTTTTTTGTTGCGTCGGTTCACTACCTGACTTGGCAATTTTCAAATGCACAATTCCATTCAATCTCATTTTGTGAAAAATGATGCGATGCGATGCAAGAACATAAAATACAACACTTTTTCAAAAAGATGTTTCATTCCATCAAGCTCCCTTTGTTATAATATTTTACAACAAGGGTACAAGTTTTACAAAAAACAAAACTACCTAATAATGTACAATGTGCTACAACTACTAGTGAAAAAGGCAAATAAAGCAGGGAACAGCTGCATCAATGCTATCAAGCACAGGAGTGAGAGGCCCTCATCGTCCACTTCTGCGGAACAGCCTCAGCACCATCATCGTCATCTGAGTCAGAGCTGTCATCCTTGGGATCCTCCTCGGCCCCATCTCCACTACCGGAACCGGAACCGAAACCGAAACCGGAGCCACCCTCTCTGTCAGTAGATGTCTCTGACTGGGGATGCGCAGGCTCCTTCTCCTCGCTGGACTCCTCCTCTATGATATGTGTTTTGCGTCCACCTCGTCTGCGAGTCGACTCCCCTCTCCCAGCTCCTCGAGAAGGCCTAGATGGCCCAGCTCCTCGGGAAGGCCCAGATGGCCCGGCCTGTGGCCCGGTATATAGCAGAGGCATCTGAAAAGAAAGAATGCAATTCGAATACATCAGCCAAAATATGTATATCAGATGCACAGACAAGAAAGCTACATAGAGTGGAGGTATGCAAATATAGTACATTAATGAGGTGTGTGTTAGATGTGCTCTACACATACAGTCAATCAATGCAGTGAAATGTTCAAGTTCAGCATGTCATCAGAAGTGTGATAAATGCAAGAAAACTAAAGAGTACCGAAACACCGAGGATGGACAACTGTGCCTCCCTCCGCAAGACCATGCCCTCAAATGAGGCCACCAATCCGAGCATCCCCTCTATGTACTTTCTGGGTGGCTGCAGATACAAGCTCAAATCATCAATGAATAAATGAATGTCTAAGTATCTGAGTGATAAATGAAAAGCAGTGGAGCATACCGGTGGTGAGTCAGGATCACTGACGTATCGATGATCAGGCATAGGAGGCTCTATCGGAATCGGGTAGGAAGTCCCGTATCGCCAACCCATCAACTCGGTCGGAATGTCTGGCCATCCGGTATGATAATAAGTCGGGGGAATCGGCGGGACCAGTCCAGCCCCACCTCTAGATGTACCAGCCCTACTGGTCAAGGGAATGTCTCCAGCTTGGGTGCGACTCGAGGATGGCATGCCAGTAGACCTCCTCGTGGAAGTACGGACACCTGCCAATGGAGGCATCAAGTATGTATGACGGTTGGTCGCTTACTCCCCGTTCTCCAAGTGTAGCAATACATCGGTGCCCAACCTGGCGTCAATGACACCCTAGGGAGTGAGCCTATCAGTGGACCGTATATCGTCCGGGGGTGTTGAAGGGACACTCTGCTCAGGAAAGCCCATAGTCTAGCGAAGGAAGTGTTCCCCCAAAAATCAGGCCTTACCGACCGGCCCCTCAAACAGGACCCTATACCGAGAGGCGGCCCATCCTCCGGCAAGCTGAAATCGGAGGTCCCCACCCAAAGACATCCAGGGCTACCATGTGATCTGCAGATAACCAATGCATAAGCCGATTAGAAATCATAGATGTGCAAAATAAGATGAAAACATTGAGGACTGAGAGTTCTGAATTACCTCTGTCGGCCGCACTTTGTCGAAAAACTTCCGTAGGTAGGGGAGAGTCTCCCGGGCCCGCGGCTGGTACTGGCCCTCGAAAACGAGTGAGTAAGGGGTCATGAGGGGCGCCTCCACCTCGAGCTCTGGGGCTAGCATCGGGAAGTACGCAAAAACCCATAACTGTGGAAAATAGGGCAAAAGCCATCAGAATACAGAATGCTGAGTGCAGAATCAGAATACAGAATGTTGAGTGCAGAATGTGAGTACAGAATGTAAAGTGTGCCGTGCGTGCAATGTACAGATAATGAAATGCAAAAATGTAAATCAAGAGGGTAGAAGGTACCTCCCAGGCTCTCCAGTAGCCGCCAACTATGTTCCCCCATCTGCGGGAGGTCGCGCTCATGTAGCAATAAAGGGTAGCCAAGCCGGCGCCACCCCAGTCATACTGACTGACCTGCGAGAGGTCTACCAGGGCACTTAACAGATATAGCCCAACGGTGTTCCCCTTATCAGCAAATAGAGTGGTCCCGAAGAGGAACATCAAAAACCCTCGGGTGTACTGTGCTATCTCCTCGGGAGTCTCGGGCTCCCTCTGTCTGAAATATGAAGAAAACTAGGTGTACCGGACTCGGCCCGCAGATCGATCGATCGGTGGGCGAGCTCCCAATAGATAAATCCAGGCGGCCTCCCACTCACCCATGTCCTCATCATAAGGAATCGCCCAGCCTCCCACGTCGAAGCCTGTCAACACAGCAAAATCGAATGGGGTCATAGTCATGTCCCCGGCAGTTGAGAAATGAAAGGAATTGGTGGTGTCCCACCACCTCTCCACAAGGGCGCCCTTCAACGTCCTGCTAGCGGGATAGCGAGATATCCCAGTACAAAAGGGCTTGAACCCTGCCTGATCAACCCAATCACGGACGGCCTCTGGGAGCTCTGCATACCACTCTCTCGCAACAATGGAGCCATATCCCTGTGTAACACGGGAGGACACCTGCATTCACAATGAACACATGTATTCAGTTTCAAAATGAAATGAATAAATCGCATGCAAATGAAATGTATGAGCTGTGTGCAAATCAAATCGAATACAATGCTGTGAACTGCGTGTTCAGTATGAGCTGTGTGTTCAGAATTGAAGTGTGTGCTGCGTGTTCACAAACAAAGTTTGGACTGAGTGTTTAACTTTCAACAAATATGGGCTACGTGTTCAGAAATTCAAAGTTTGGGCTGCGTGTTCAACTTTCAACAAATATAGGCTGCGTGTTCAGAAATTCAAAGTTTGGGCTGCGTGTTCAACTTTCAACAAAATTTGGGCTGGGTGTTTAGAAATTCAACAGTTTGGGCTGCGTGTTCAACTCTCAACAAGTGTGTGTTGCGTGTTCACCTTCAAAATATGAGCTGCGTGCTTAGAAATTCAAAGTTTGGGCTGCGTGTTCAACTTTCAACAAATGTGTGTTGCGTGTTCACAAACAAAGTTTGGGCTGAGTGTTCAATTTTCAACAAATATGGGCTGCGTGTTCAGAAATTCAAAGTTTGAGCTGAGTGTTCAACTTTCAACAAATATGAGCTGCGTGCTCAGAAATTCAAAGTTTGGGTTGCGTGTTCAACTTTCAACAAATGTGTGCTGCGTGTTCACAATCAAATATGGGCTGTGTGTTCAGAATTGAAATGTGTGCTGCGTGTTCACAAACAAATATGAGCTGTGTGTTCAGATTTCAGAGGTAGTGTGTGCTGCGTGTTCACCATCAAATATGAGCTGCGTGTTTAGAAATTCAAGTGATTGAGCTGTATGTTCAAGATGCAAACAGAGTACCATGTTATAGACTAAGCATTCAGAACAAGCTATGTGCTAGAATGGGCAGAAGTATGGCGTGCGAATGTGTTCAGAGCGAGCAAATAAGCACGCGTAGCATAAAATGCACGAAAAATGCAGAATTAAGGCAGGAAATGTAAAAAAGTGAAGTGCATACCTCTCGTGCCTGATGAGAGAGATGGGACTCCGGCTCCCGCAATAGCAGGTCCGCTGGTGCTCGAGCATCAAAGTCGGTAAAATGATAAAAAATCGCCCGAGGGAGGATGTGTGTCGAAGGATCATACCTCTCAAGAATGAATGGCCGAACCCTCGGAGGTAAAGACATGATGTCAGGCTCACCTCCGGCACCTGGAGAACCTCCGTCATGGGGAAAATGACCCACCATGTCAAGAAATCTGCAAAAAGGAGCAAAAATGAGCAAAATGAGCCAAAATTGGAAAAAGTCAACAAAAGTCAACTCTCGGGAAACGAAAAAGTCAACTCCCGAGAAAATCTTCCAAATGTTGAGACAAACTTACCTCAAGTGGTGAAAATGAGAAAAGAAGCTCTGAAATCAAAATTTAATCGGTTCAAAGTGAAGAGAACTGAAAGTTTTCGCGAAACAACTTTGCGTGAGACGTTGGAAAACGTGTATAGAGTGCAGATCTGAGGGAGAAAATAGTTTAGGAAGGAGGAGAAGGTGTTTTCAAATCTGAAGTTGTGAGGAATAAAACTTTGGCTGAATGTATTTAAAGAAATGAGTGTGAAAGGACAAAATTGCCCCGGATTTGGTCTAAGTGGTCGGCCGGCCACCTTTTCTGGTAGGCCGACCACCCCCTGCACTCAAACCTGGTCGGTGGCCTCCAGTGAACTCCAAACCTGGTCGGTGGTGTTCCCAAGATGGTCTCTAAGGTCTCTGCAAATTTTGGTAGTAATCGGAGTCCCCGGCACCCGAGAAAGTACAAGAAAAGTGCACTTTTCGTTGCGAAATCCCTCCGCGGGAACTTCAACTCCAACTTTCGATGCGCGTTTCATCGTCACTCGTCAAGAGCAAAATGTATCCTTTTTGAGCACGTTGTGACCCTTCCGGGAGTTAAACCGGAGGTCGTGATTGAGTCGCGCTCGTCAAAACGTGCGTTCCTTTGCTCGTTGTTTCGTGTCAAACATGCATTCGAATTTGTACTTATCCTGCATTGTTATGCACGTCACTTGCATTCTCATGCATACCACTTGCATTCTCATGCATACCACTTTCATTTTTGTGCACGTTTCATGGGTATTGTCATACCCTCACGCTTAACTTGCGTTGTCATGCGCGTGTCTCTCGCATTGCGATGTATTTTCCCATCGGCACCCTGTTTGTCTGCGTTCGATATAGCGTTGAACATGTGTTGCTAACTATGTTGTGCTTGTTAAGTTTCTCTATTTTGCAGGCACAATATTGTATGTATGGTTTATTTGAAGCTGGTGCAACCAGACGAATCACATAGGTATTGTATCTTCTCCGTGTGAGACGTGGCAAGAATTGAATAATTCTCCGCATTCTTCAACTGCATGAAATGTAGTTGTTGCTTTGCATTTCTTACTTAAAACTGTTGCGTGTGCGCTTCATTACAGCCTGCTGTTTTGCATGATCTGCATGATCATGAGTTACGTCCGGCTTTGTGCATATCATTTTGCATTTTGCCCCCAGCCTGCGGGTATGCCTGCGGGCACATCTTTGTTATCTTGCCTGTTTGTCTAAGTTTTCGGCCTTGTCAAAAATGAGTCGTCTCTGGGCTTTGACATTCACTCCCATCAATTACGACTTTCGAGTTCTGTCAAAGAGGGGCAACTATAGACACCCCATTTTTGACCGACCTTAAGACTCAGACATCACCAATTGAGCGCTCGGTGATGTTGCATATTGTGCTCGTTCTGAGGTTGCAGAGTCTCGGCTGAGAGCCTTGCCTCCGGACTTGGGGACTCTTTTGTGTTTTGTCTCAGTTTGCGAACCAGGTCCTGTTTTCTTTGTTTTCTCTTACCGAAGGGAGGGAGAGGTCTTGAAGACCATCTCTCAGTGGCCGTAGGCTACGTTTCGTGGTTGTAGGCCACTATTCTCGTTTGGAGACTAGTTTCTAGTGTTCGGAGCCGTCGGTCGCACGCCTCGGTTCGAGACCGCTTAACTACCTCTGTTTGCTCCGATTTTTGGCACACACCTTGTTTCCTCTCCCTAGAGGGACACTATGGCCCGGGAGACCACCTTCGCGGTTGTACGCCACTTCCGGTGCCTAACAGCCTGTTTTCGGGGCCCCAAAGTGCGCTTTTTGGCCCCCGAACCCTCGTTTTGCATCCGTCTTGGTCCATTTTTGGTAGGGACCCTATTTTCTTTGCTACGGAGGTGGTAGTATGGTAGGAGGCCACCTTTTGTCCTTGGAAACCAGATTTCTCTTTTTCTCTCTCCTCTAGCCGGTTTTTCTGACAGAAAGCTAGTTTTTCTCACTTTTGAGCCACAATTTCTGGTTTTTCATACCACCATTGTGTTGTGCTCATCTGGGAGGCCACCAATATGGGTAGGCCTACCAGTAATTCTTCTTGACCCTTTTGAACCTTGCTAAAAAGCTAGTTTTTCTCTCTCTTGGGTCACATTTTCTGGTTTTCCACTATACAGCTGTGTTGCACTCATCTGGGAGGCCACCTTTCTGGGGTGGCCGACCAGCATTTCTGCTTGAACCTTTTGACCCCTGGTCAGCCGACCAGGGGGAGTGGCCGGCCGGCCACTTGAACTGGTTGGCCTGCTTCTTGCTTTTTGCTCTCTCTGAATGCAATCCAGCTGTGCCAGCTGGGAGGCATTTGGACCATCCTCCATACATGTGTATGGAGGATATTTGAGGCTTCTTAGAGAACCTTTAGAGCCTCTCCTCTATAAAAGAGAGGCTTGTCTTCATTTGCAAGGGTTCAACAAGTTTGTTAGAGGCTTATGCACTTCTCTCTCCATAGCTCACTATTCCTAGCTCCAAACCCTAATTTTCTTGCACCATTTGCACACCAACCCTTGGTACAACACCTCCATCATCCATCCAAGCATCTTGGAGCTGATTTTCAGAGGTTAAGGAGCTCCCATCTTGGTCCAGAAGTTGTTGGAAACTTGCTCTTCAAGGGTAAGTCTCCATTTCCCTTTTTCTTGCATTATTTTGGTCCATTGATTAGCCTTATTTGCGAGCATTTCTGGACTTTTTCATAAACTGTAAAGTTCCTTATTTTGAGCTCTTCTTGAAGTTTGATTAAGGATACTTTTCTATTTCAGGTTTCCTACATCCTTGTATGCTTTATCTCTCTTTCAAGGCTTATTTTGCATGATGTCTTAGCCTTACTTACAAGCATTTTCGAGATTTTCCATGAACTAAAAAAGGTCTTATTTTGAGCCCCTCTTGAAGTTTGATTAAGGGAATTTTTCTGTTTAGGGTCATCTACCCCCTTTCATGCTTTATTTCCTCATGTTTTGAGCTATGCATGTGAGCATTTGCATTGGCCTTGGTTTGGCCTCTTAGCCACTGAAATCCAGCAGATCTTCAGTGGCTTAGATGTGTTTTTGAGCTTCAAAATCAGAGATGGGAGACCCTCTCACCCCTTGTTCTCTTTACTAGCATTGTTGGCCTTCCAAAGGGGCTCCATCTTGCATGTTTTGAAGTCACATTTTAGGCCCTATTTTGTGAGTTTTAAGGTCTTCCTTGACTCTGTCCAGAGCCCCTTTGGCCATATTTTATGTCTATGATGCATGTGTAGAACAATCCCATTCAAGGCCTTTCAAAGGGGCCTTTATTTGCATGTTTTCTAGACCCATTTCAGGCTCTTTTTAGTGGGTTTTAGGACCCTCAGAACCTCTTTCCAGAGGTGGTTTTGCCATTGTATGTGTCCATCATGCATGTGTAGAGCAACCCCTTGCATGGCTTTTCAAAGAGGCTCATCATTCTTGCATGTGTTGACTGAGTTTCAGTGGTTATTTGGGTATATTTTGGCATGAAATACTTTTGTTTTTGGCTGGTTGGGTGAGCCCTCATATGCTTCATATAGTTGTAGAACAACTCATGGTTCACTAGCTTTCTTTGCATGCTTTATAGGCCATTGATTCTAGCGTATTTTGGCCATGCCTTAAACTGATAATGTGCTTATTTTGGACTTCCCTAGCTCTATTTTTGGGTTTTGTGGTTGAATGATGTTAGTTTTGCTTGCTTGTAGTTCAAGGTCCATGCTTAGCTTTGAGTTTTGAGATCCATTCCATGCATATACTGAGGTGTGTTCATGTTTTGAGGCTATTATTCATCACATTTTAGAGCCTGTTTGAATGCCATGTTTCCATGTTTTCATCTCTTTAAATGCGTTTGAGAGTCGGGCTTGTATGCCCCATTTACCGACCATTGAATGAGCTCCATTTCATCGCATTCCGAGTCATCATTTTAGGCCAATTTCCCACTGTTTCAGACCTACCTAGGGTCTGTTTGGGGTTGGTTTTGCCTTTGTTGCATTGCTTTGGGTGCCTCTAGTGTAACGCACTTCACTAGTCTCGGTACCCGGGCCCCCCCTAGCTTGCATTGTGTGCCATATTTGCATGTTTCGGGACCATATTTCATGTTGTTTTAGAGCTGTAATTTATGCTATTCCATGTCATGTTTTATCCTTGCCATGCTTTGGTAGAGTGGCATTTCATGCCTTCGGTTCGGTCCTTGGTATTCGTGCATGTGTGCACACTTTTCGGTTGTCTCATTTTCATCTAATGGCCACTGGTGTGAGTGTGGCTGAGGTCCACTCATGTTGGTGTAAGTCCATCGAGCATTGTGTATGCTAGGTTGCATTTTAGAGCATTGTATATGCCATGTTACATCGAGCATTGTGTATGCCATTTCATAGCATTGTGTGTGCCAGGTTATATGTTAGTCGCATTGTGTATGCCATCTCATTTGCATTGTGTTTGGGATAGGAGTTAGCCCAAGCACAGGAAACGAGGAACGTTTCGTACTCCAAGTGACGGAACGTGTCTCAATTCCCAGTCGCCGACACTCCGGATTAACTATGATGGAGTCTAGGCCTTGTTATGTTTATATATGCATTCATTTCATATTACGTCGTGCAATTCGACTCCTTGGCCATGATGCATCGAGATGCGTGATTGGTGGCACGAGGATCGAGGTCTACACTCCCTTGAGCTTGTGCAAGGACGGGGAGAGTGGTTTTGCACACATATGTTGAAAATACCTTGCTTTCTCTCCCTCTTGCCTTTGTTACAGAAAAACCAGAGTCCAGGGGCAGAAAGTGGTCGGCCGACCAGGTTTTCTAGCAGGCCGATCACCTTTTTTGGTTTCCACCACAAAGGGTGGTCGGCAGGTGTTTCCCAAGCCAATATTTGGTCGGCAGCCTTCCCAAGGTGGAGTTTCAGCCTTCTGGAGCTTTGTGCAAGTTTCTGAGGTCAATTGCAAACAAAGGCGAGGCGAGGCATCGCGATGGAATTTACCGACAAGGCAACTCGAGCATGCATGCACCCTTCGCCATCCGAAACAGAGCCGAGGCAGTCCATTATATTTAGTTTGCATGCTAGTTTATTACTTACTTAGTTAATTTGTTGATTAATTAATGTTGTGTAATAATTAGTTATAATTTTTTATTTAGCTTAGATTAGCTAGATGGTTTGTATTATTCATTTGAACCCTCTGAGCGAGGGCACAATTGTAATAAGTATGCATGCGTGTGATGTATGTCTTCCAACCCCACGTCTTTCTCCTTTTTATTTACCAGCTTATGATGGTTAGATTAGGGCATGTTTCAATTAGCATACTTATGCTTGCATGTTTGCATCATTCATCTGTCTTGCATGCACCGGGCTCGGCGCATCATACTAACTGCATTTGTATTTCAATTCCAAGTTGAATATGTGTTAGTTGTAGCATCATCACATGCCATCTTTAGAATAGCCGAGCCTATTGTAATTGCCTTCCTGCATGTGTTGCATTGGGCATTTCTGTATAGCTAGAATCATGCATGGATTTCTAACATAGCTTTTGTTTTGGCTTGGAGTACTCGGTAAGTTTTATGCTTTAGCATCCTTGCATGCATGTGAGTGACTGCCATGACAGCATACTTACCATGAGGCTAACTGCTTATGTAATATAACTGCCTGAATGCCTATGGGTGAAGGTTGGGTTATTTGGATTGGAACAATTCATCAATTGTGAGTTTTAAGCCCACTTGAGAGTGGCAAATCATCATGTTTTCTAAGCCCACCTGAGGGTGGCAAATCCATATTTTAGCCTACTTGCGAGTAGCAATCCGTTTTTCAAAACAAACATGAGATATTTTGTTCCAATTCAGGCGATCCAGTCTATACTTGTATGCTGTGCGCATCACATAGTAAATCTAGGCTAATAACCAGAATAAGAACGCATAATGTTTTCAAAATTAGATATCATGGTTAGTAGAGGCCGATGTTTGATCGGGCGAGCGGGGGTGCTCACGAAGTGACCTTCCCCAATCGTACCCAACTTCCCGAGCCGAGACAACTTTGGTGATGACGGACACATGGCCTTAGGCAACGAGTCAGGGTTTCCCAAATTTTTCAAAATAAAATATTTAAGTGGCGACTCTGTATCTGGCAAAGCAGTCCATGTTTGGCACTTCTTTCAAAAAATCTATTTTTAAAAACGATTTGCCGGATTTGGACTCTTTGACGATTCATCGGTCTTGCATTGCACTCTGTGAGATCAGATACAGGACCGCGACATTGAGTCCTGAACTGTAGTGAGCCTCAAATGAACAAAACAGGATTCCCTCCCGGGACGTTCGGGGACGTCTACACACACCAGGATAAGAAAGAATCAAGTTAATATTTTCGGGTTTAAAAATTCAGTACGTATTCATTCTGTATCTGTGTAGGTCACGCGCCACAAGATATCTGAATTGCCTACCTTGTTCGTTTACTTGGAGCCATCTGTTATTGTGAATAATAACTTAGTAAAGCTATGTTCAAGTTAAATTATTTTCTGTATATGAAATAAGATCTGTTTTATGAAATGTTATGTTCTGTACCATGAATGATTGTCTAATTTTCGATAAGTATTTGTGACATAAGTATGTTATCTGTTCCTAGTTCAGAGGTTCCTTATGGAACTAACAAGTTATCTGCACTCGGCTGGAGGTTCCTTTATGGAATTGACAAGTTATCCATTCCCCGTCCGAAGGTTCCTTTATGGAACTGACAAGTTATCCGTACCCGGCCGGAGGTTCCTTTATGGAACTGACAAATATGATCTTCGATACTCTCTATGTGATCTGTTAACGCTAACGGATGTACTATGTAAGATTAAGCATGAACTCTAATCTTTGTATATGCTCTGAACAAGAATACGAATATGAATCTGTCTTGGATATGAACTCTGGTTTTTGAATTGGTTTTAGGACATCATTCATTTAACCATTTGCTCTGTTATTATTCACTGGGCTCCCGTTCACTATTTATTTATTATGTATATAGGTGAGTAGGCTCGTGACCATGCTTAAGATGATGCCTGAAGAATTTTGTGTTTGTCAGCCACATTTTGCTTCTCCCAAGGAGGTTTTCGAATTAATTCAAGTCTCGTGGCCATGTTTTTGTGAATGCTTAAGACTTTTTTTCTTTTGGCTTACAAACAAACATTCATGTTTATATGTACATGGATGATATGAAACTACTGTACCTTATGACATCATATGTATGTGTATAAAATTTAAGATTATATGTCCCATGTATGTCTGCACATCTCGATGGACTATGTATGTTTTATATATCTACTTCTGTAGCCCCTAATCATATGATATTCTGTTATGATGCCTTGGGTAATCTAGGGATTACTGGCCGGTTACGACGCTAAACCTACAGGGGCGGGTTTGGGTCGTGACACATAGCCTCCTCAAAGGTTAATGGATCTGAATCTATATTCAAAGAAATCATTGTTTGTTTATAAAAAGATTTCCTAGTTCCTTCTACGAGGTAAATAATGAAATAAGAGCCAAATGCTTTTCAGTCCTAGCCCCCTTACTCTTCCTTAGCTCAATAGGCTCATTAGGTTCATTAGGCTCAATGGATTCATGTCGTTCACTTTCCTCTGCAGACATTAAAGGAGTTGATTCTTTTCTTTTTTTTTATTTATTTATTAGAATCCAATCTTGGAATGGTTGTGAAACGATTCTCATAAAATACCGCATCACGTGATTCAATGATGGTATTTGTTTCCACTAAACCATTGAGCTCTACTACCAGAAACCTATATGCTTTGCTATGTATAACATAGCTAAGGTATATGCATTCAATTCATTTTTTACCTAGTTTCTTCATTTTAGGTTCAGGCAATCTGACTATTGCTCTATAACTCCATGTTTTCAAGTAACCAAGATTAGGTTTCTTGTTTTTCCAAAGTTCATAAGGAGTAACATTTCTTCCCTTAAGAGGAATTCTATTGAGTATGTGACAGGCAGTAAGCAAAGCTTCACCCTAAAAATCAGAACTTAAATTGGAGTAAGAAAGCATAGCATTAATCATTTCTGTTAATGTCCTATTCCTTCTTTCAGCTACTCCATTTTGTTGTGGTGTGTAGGGTGCAGACTTCTCATGAATAATACCAACATTTTCACAATATTCTGGAAAATGGTATTCACCGTCTCTATCAGACCTAAGTCTCTTTATTTTGACACGATACTGATTTTCTACTTCTGTTTTAAAAATCTTGAATTTATCAAGCACATCATCTTTTGAATGCAAAAGAGAGATATGATAGTACTTGGAAAAATCATCAATGAATGTTACAAAATATTTCTTACCACCTCTAGTGGGGGTATTATGCATGTCACATACATCTCTATGCACAAGTTCAAGCATATATGTGCTTTTATCTACATTAAGAAATGGAATACAAGTAATTTTAGATTGCACACAAAATTTATATTTTTCAAACATATCAATATCATACTTAGGAATTAAATCTAAATTAACCATATCATGCATTTTCCTAGTATTAACATGACCTAAATGAGCATGCGATAAAGAAAGACAATCAACAATATAAGCAAAAACAGATGTATTATTGATAACATTAAGTTTGAACATTCCCTGATACATGTAGTCCTTTCCAACAAAGATCCCACCCTTAGGCAGGACAAATTTGTCCTTCTCAAATATTAACTTGAAACCATACTTATTAAGCAGGCTTCCAGATACAAGGTTTTTCCTAACATCAAGTACATGATGAACATCATTAAAATTTAAGACTTTTCTAGATATAAACTTTAGACCCACCGTCCTTTTGCCTTTGATAGCAGCAGTTGAAGAGTTGCCCATGTAGAGAACTGTTCCATCACTCACTTGTTCATAAGTAATGAAACGGCTTTTGTCGTTACCGACGTGCCTTGTTGTTCTTGAGTCAATTCACTAGTCACCAGCATCTTCGAGCATGTTCACCTCAGACATAACAACCGCAAACTTGTTCTTGGCATTTGATACTTTTGGCTTCTTCTTGTATGATCGACATTCATTTCTAAAGTGCCCTAACTTGCCACAATGCCAGCAAGCACCTTTCATCTTCTTAGCATCTTTCTCAGGTTGGGGGTCATGCTTACGCGTTTTTTGGTTGAACCTCTTGCCATCATCCACCATGTGAATCTTGGAAGTCTAAGCCAATTGGTTTTCTTTACTTTCAAGAAGTCTTGACTCTTTCTCAACTTGAAGGCGTTGAGCCAATTCCTCTAAAGTTAGATCTTCTTTTTTGTGTTTCAGAGTTTTTTTTTTTTTTTTTTTTAAATCCTTCAAAGAAGATGGCAATTTATTTATTATAAATGAAACTACAATAGATTCATTTATGTTCATATTCTTTTGTTGAAATTGACTCAAAATATATTAGATCTCATGGAATTGTTCCATAATGGGCTTTGTATTAATCATAGTAAAACACATAAAATTACTAATAAGAAATTTCTTACTTGTGGCATCCTCGATGAGATACTTTGACTGTAAAATGTCTTATAGTTGCTTTGTCGTTTCCAGATGTTGATACACATCAAACAAAGAGTCTGACAGCGCATTCAGAATGTGTCATCGACAAATATAGTCGTCATTCTCCCATTTGGTTCCGGTATGATTTTGCTTCATAGTCTCATCTTCTTGCTCCACTAGATAAGGGGTAGTTAGCACACAGACCACTTTGAGAGTACTAAGCAAAAAGTGCATATTCTTTTGCTAGCGTCGGAAATTTTCGCTATCAAACTGGTTAAGCTTCATGAAATCTTGAGTCATTTTCTGAATAGACATCGCCATATTTACATTTTGTCTTTAGAATGTTGGAACAATTTGTCTTGAACTTTTCATTTGGTGGTCTTTGGGTCTTAAAAACTTGGCGATGATCTTGTCTACGTTAAATAGAAATTTAGTGCTTCAAATCGCGTTACTTAGTCGCTTTCCTAAAGACAATATTTGCACCCACCAAAGGTGTACAAGGGGTTACAGCAAATTTGTCTCTAGGATAAAATGAAGCCTGATCTAAAGATCAAGTCCATCGGAAAAATGCGCCATCAAACGCCACACAGTCCACTGCCCATGCCACGTGCGTGTGTGCAGATAGTGCAAAGCACCATTCCTGCGATGTAGGTGCATACACACTAACTTTCATTTCACAATTCCATATTCAGAGGAATATTCTGTGTAGCACTTTATTAAGTGCTTCATATTTTTCTCTCTTTCCGATGTGGGACAAAGCCCCCAAGCTTATTTCAAGTTTTTCAAAGAAAAACAATGAAGGTTTTGAAAACATTCAAAAATTAAACTATACATTTTAAAAATCATTTTGAAAACAACAATGATTCATCCCACTAAAAACATCACCACTAATAGCACTAATGCATTAAAAAAGTTTTTTAAAAAAAAAACAACAATGATTCATCCCCCCTTTTCCCCCACCCTCTTTGACCCCCTCTCTCTCATTGGTTACATTTTCTTTTTCTTTTTTTTCCTGCTCCTCCAATCACCACCCGCCACGTGGCAAAGGGGGGTGAGGGGGTGACCCCCAAAAGGGGGTCCTAAGCATTATTCAAAAAAAAATACAACTCCAAGACCAAAACATCACATCATTAATGGCGGAACCCACTGCCACCTAATTAGTGGGAGCACTAGCTAGTGCTCCCAAGCATTTTTCTTTTGAAAATTCCCCAACATACTAACATGAGTACGGATTAATGTGAATATTTATTAAAATATTTTTATTTTTTATTTTTTATTTTTAACATTTTTGTTTACTTTTTGGTAAAATGACAACTTGACATAAATGGCACTTGGGATAAGAAATTTATTTAATACTCAAAAATATTGTTAAGAACACAAGAGTGAGATAAAAGGGTAGGCGTAAGTGTCACATGGGAATCACATGGAACCATACATTATGTATTCTTATCTCGTATTTGTATTTTTTTCTATGAAACATATCTTTCGTTCCTAGACTTATTGAAAATATATATATGTTATCTTATCTCAATTTTTATTTGATTTAAATAATAAAACTTGCATTTAAATATTATAAAATATTACTTCAAAACTACCAAATATTTTCTCCTTAACCCAATAGGCATATGATGCTTGTTAGTCAAAATGGCTAATGTGACTCACTTTTTTCAACTCCAATGCACTAGGCATATGCTTAGGCATTTTGGCTCAGCTCACATTCACTAGCTACATGTAGCTAGCCTTCAAGGCTAGGCAAAATGTATTTAATCATTAAGATTATTTCCCTCCATCTTTGTTGCTGACGTGGCATTCTATAAAGTTAATAGTATTTGGATGAATAGCTAAAATAAAGAGTATGGTTGGGGTAAAAACATGAAATCGTTGATAGGCAAAATAAAATGTATACTTTATAGTAATATTTAGATAGGTAAAATGCCTACTACCATTGGAGATGCTCAGCCAGCCACTAGTTCCAAACACGCTAAACCAAAAGGAAAATACTAAAAGGTCCATGCATCTTATGATTAAAAAGAAAAAATTACATAATTTTAATTTTTTAAGGTATAATTAAAAAAAATTCATAATTAAACACAACATAAGACATAATTAAAAAACCCATGAGTCATAATTAAAATAATATCATAACTAAAGAAGAAAATTGATCATAACTAAAAAAGAAAATTACATAACTAAAAATACATATAATACACCATTTTCAAAGGGATATATACTAAAATTTCCCAAATTAAAAAGTGAACTACATCAATTAAAGCTGCTCAAAAACATGGTAAATAAAACATACACATACAAAACACATAAGTATTATGTATTGTATTATTGTATAGTGAGAAATCTCAAAGCTTCTTGATGAAATCTATGATCTCCCCAATCAGACGATCAACACTAGCTCTCGTCTTGGGGTCAACATCAACGGCTATCTTGTTCAAATAGTAGCTATGTCCCATTCCTTCTTCAAACAAAATCTTCACTTCCTTTCCTGCCTTTTTCATTTCCTCACCATACTCCAATTCCGAGTCCCGAAGCAAGTCCATCTCAGCCACCACCACCATCATCGGCGGCAGCTTCAGCTCCGCTAGTGGTGGTGCTGCCGGACCCATCGGGCACGTAATCGGGTGGTCTTTAGTGCTACCAATTGGTAATCCTAAAGTCAAAAATTTATTTATCATCTGACGTGTTAACATTGGTGAATCAGGTAAATTCAAAAAAGATTTACTTGGCTTGGCTCGGATGAAGCCGGGGTGTATTGCTATCCCACCAGCTATCTTAGCCAGCTTGGAGTCAATGGCTCCGACTCTAGCTCCAACTCGGGCTGCTACTTCATGTACTAGATTTCCACCCGTGCTATCACCCACTAGAAAAATACGGCTAAAATTAGCGTAACTCTCAAGCCATGGCTCGGATGAGTTGCCTTCAGCAACGGCACAAAGCCATAGGTAAGCTGAGTAGGCATCATCACATGCGGCCGGGACTCGGTTCTCAGGACCAAGCCGAAGATAGACTGACACACAAACGGCTCGAGCAGATCGCACAAGCCTAGTGTAGAAATGGTAGTACAAATACCAATCGGCTTGAGTAATGCAAAAGCCGCCACCATGGAAATGGAGAAACAGGGGTAGCTTATTCTCATCCGGGATATCACTATTCCTCTCTGGGACATATATCCGGACTGCAAGGCCGCTGTTTGGATCAATTGTTACGTCGCGAATTGCGACCCCATCAATGAATTCTTCGTGAGGAGGGACTGGTTTCACCATGAACTCGAGTTCTGGGGGTCCGGTCCACTTGCGGTCAACCGTGCCGTCATGGAAGACCCTAAGCCAGCCGGAAACCTCCTCAACAACCTTCTTGGTATAAGCCATGGCTGCCCTTATGAGTTCGAACACTTTGCTTATGAGTGCTTTCTTTATAGTGAGTTTTGATGTAATTTTCTTCTACTAATAGAGCATTATAGACTTGGAATTTATTTAGTCCACTTTAATAATGTGGTGAAAGAAATGTTGGACTAGACATCTGATAAAGCAAAACACACTAAGAAAGTGAGACCAAAGTGTCCATTAACTTGGTTTGCCCTACCAGAAAAAATGCAAAGATGTGACCAGAAAATAAATTGGAGAACACTACTTCTTTGGAGGAAAAATTATTTTTTGGCTGAATGATAATGTTATAAAACAATCTCAATCATTTATTTACGTAAGTTTTATGCATAAGATTGTTTTGTAATATTGTCACACAAGTGGAATTTACATAAATATATAATTAAGATTATTTTGCATATTGTCATGTTAATGGGAAACAATAAATAATGGGACAAATTTCTATCAAATCTCTTTGTAGAAAACGGGAGGTGTTGTTAGGGGCCGTGGACCCATCATGAGTCTCACTTAAAGATCTAAACCGTTATTATGTTAGATTATCTATGTAGATTAATTTTTTTTTTTAAATTATAGTGATCTAATAATTATAACTCAAGATTTTATCAAATTTGAATGCAAAATAATAATAATAATAATAACCTATTTTTAAAAATCATCTTTATTAACAAATATTGTCAAAACATATGATTACAATTATTAAAATAATTCAAATTTGTAATTTTTACACGTATAATAAAATAAAATAAATAATCCAAATCGTTAAAATGAAATATCACGAGAGTCAACTTTGTGGTGGACTAGGTCTAAATTCACTTTTATAGTATAGTAGGAATGGATATCTTTCTCATTAAAATACATAGATAAAGTGAAAAAGCATTCCTAGATTCCTAAGAACAATGGTGCCGTTTCATGTGTAGGTTGAAAAGTTGATAATTAGAAAATGAAACTTAAAAGAATCTTTTTTTTGGTTTTTAAATAATTAAATTTTTTTAATTTATTTAAATTATTTTTATCTAAAAAATTATAAACATAAATTATATTAAATAATCTGACATAGATTCTTAAATTAAAATAAAATATAATCATTTCTTATAATCCACGCTAAACATGAACCTATCAACTGTTTTATGGTTGTTGAACTTTGATTTTAAATGCGGCTCATCTCACATCTGGAGCAACTTCTTATTCACGGTCATTAGATGAGAGATCTTTCTCCGACTCACAAGTTGGCCACTAACAAAAGTAGTAACCATTTAATTATAAAAAAATCAATGGTCACGATGAAATTTTAAAAACTTTAAAAGGATAATTAAGTACTATCGTTTGACATGAATTTTTTTAGTCAACTGTTTTGTATTAGAATTTTTTTAGCTTGACTTTTTTAATTTTATTTGGTTTTTGTTTTGAGAGTTTTTTAACTTTTGTGAGGAAAACAAATGTAATAATTATGGATAAAAAATAATATTTTGTCTTATTAACTTTTACGGTCAATTTTGTCTTTTTGTAATTATTTAGTCCCAAAAGATTTGCCAAACCAGGGCTAAATTTAACCAATTACAAAAAATTTTAAAACTTGACTTGTTGACTTATTTTAGTTAATTTTAAATAAAACTAATTGAGTTTATTTAACTTTTAAACTTAGGTTATTCATAAATATGATTCAAATGTGGAATACATAGTGATCAAAGTCCAAGCATATTCAAAACAATTATAGTTTGATTAATTAAATGTGAAAATCCTGTTTTATGACTTGATGTGGGCAAAGTCTTTCATTCCATCATAATTTTCAATAAGAGAAAATAAAAGAGTAAATATTAATAAGTGTTAATAGTCGGACTTAATTCTCATTAAATCTTATTGAAAATAAATCTTAATAATATCGTCGCTAAAAATAATTTTTTATGATAATTTTTTTTTGCATGTGTAGCTAAAAATTGATAATTAGTGATTTTTTTTTTGTCACAATTTTTATAACTTATCACTAAAACTTACTATTAGTGATATCTTTTTTTGTAACGAATTTTTTAAACTGTTGCTAAAAGTTAAAAATTTGTGATAATTTTTTTAAATTGTTGCTAAAATTTATAATTAGTAACATTTTTGGTGATAAAATTTTCAAACAATTGCTGAAAATTAATAATTAGTGACGTTTTTAATATTATTTGATGAAAAACGCCATTAATTATCATAGAACTAATTGAATAATAAGTCCATCTATTAAAACTTATACGTAAGTCTCTCAAAATAAAATTCTAGTTTGTTGCATCAATGAATGGATTTTCAGTTTTAGTTATTAAGGCATTATCTAAAAACTTCACTTTTTAATTTATCTTTTATTAAAAGGGAGATTTACCCATAAATCCCAAAATTTAAACTTATGAACCATTTGATCCCATTTTTATTCTACTAAACCCTTTAGTCCTGGATAATTGTGAGGGACAGAATTACCCTCATTTGAACGTTATTAGTAAGATACGGCTTGTTAGGCGTAAATTGGCTGTGGCGCGTGTGTGTCTCACGTGAGGAATTACTGAATCGATGTGAGGTGTGTTGAATGTGATACATTGTCAGGGTGTCACACAATGACAAAACGCTGTAAGGGCTTTTTTTTTTGGGTTGGGTCTGTGTGTTTGGGGGTTAACACAAGGCCCACAACACAATTTGGAAGGGGTTTCAATTGTGACTGATTGGACACCCACATACCCACAACCTGTTCAAGGTTAACCCGTTATGTCCATCCATATTCACATAGTCGTTTTGGTCTCCCATTCTATACTGTATGAAACCCTACATGTGTGATTGCCAGCAATTTCGTTATTCCGTTTGATCAAATACGCCGTTGCCATATTTGATTGTAGAAAGGATTACGTTTGGGAGGCTGATTGGATCGGTATTGCTGGTGTTTTGTTTTGTTTGTCGATCGAACGGTGTGACGTTGCAAAAAGTGGAAGATAAAGGAACCCTAGTTCGCATAATCCTTCATCGGTGCTCTGACATAGTTCTTTCATGGACGGGATGGGTATGTTTCGTAACCTTGTTTTTGGTATTTGTGTTTGTTAGTGTGGTACATTGGATTTATGTATTTTCCCTGTCGATTTCGTTTATTTTGTTTAGTAATGGTTATGATTCATTCAAGTATGTTGTTGGTTATTGTGTTTGGCTAAGTTGTTTGGGTTTTGGTGTGTGTGTTTGTTGTTGGGTTTGGTTGGGTGGTTAGTTGTGTTTGTGGGGGTAAGGGGTCAAAGAAAGTGATTAAGGGGGACAATTTTGTTGGGGACCACACGTAGTGGTCAAAACAATGGGTGGAGCTAAGTTGTGTGGTGTTTTTGTCTGTGTGTTGTGGTCCTGTGGTGGAGGTTGTGGGCCATGGTTCGACTATTTGAGGGTGGGGTATGTTTGTTTTTGGTTTTTTTGGGGTTGTGTGTCGGTTGTTGTGTGGATATAATTCGTAGGTGGTGTTTGCTGTGGTTTGGTTGGCTGTTTGTATGGGGAATTAATTGGAAATAACATTGGGAAGTGGGGTTGATGGTTGGGGCCACATATGATGATGAACAGACCATTGGGGTGGGGTTTTGTTTGTGGGGGAGGTTCTGGTTTTTTCTGGTATGGGTTTGACTTGTGTGGGGTTTGACTTGTGTGGGGTTTGTTATTTCTATTATGTGTTGGTTTTTTTTTTTTTTCCTGTGTCGTTGTGGGTCACTACTTCCGTGGTGTGTGTGGGTGCTCTTTGTTGGGGTTTTGTTATCTGTCATGTTAGTTGCTTTTCTGGTGTGGTACTGTGGTGTTTCATGACAATGTAAGGCATGATAATGTAAGTGGGGTGTGTCTGTATGGGGTTTCTTGTTTGTGCAGTTGTTGTATTTTTTGTTGCAATGGTTTATTTGTGGTGTTGCAGATAGCAGTACGGTACGAAGTCCGTGGACTCGATCATGTGAGAAGCGAAAGGCTACGGAAGCATCTGGGTTGAAGGCACACAAAGTGGGTGTGAAAATGGAGGGACGCATCCTTTTCAAACAAACGAAAGTTGTGCATAATGCTGTGGGACGTAATGTGAGTAAGGGTAATGACTACCCACAGCGGCAGGTACACACTAGGATTAACTACCGGTCAAACGTTGCCGGTATAATCAAACTTGTTAGTTCGACAAAACTGAGGGAGGCACAAATGAATCAATTAAAGAGAATGCCATTTTGGATTATGATCAAGGCGATCCACGTCAACAATTTGAACCACAATGAATTTAGGAAGTGTGATGATCTGATTTCGAAGATTATAAGAACGTATGATCCGCGTGATAATGTGTTTCATATTGAAGGGGCCGGTGTCAAATTTGCTAGTAGCGATGTGAGACTAATTTTTGGTCTGCAATGCAAGAAATGATGTTTGGATTTATCTCCGAGTCAACGACTAGTGTCAGACTTCATTCAGCGTAGGTGCCGTGACACGTCGCGGTTGACATCGAAACTGGTGAAAAGTTTGCTTGCCGAAGCTGTTAATGGGTGGACCAAGCAAGATGAGGAAGATGTGGCAAAGCTTTTGGCATTGTACATGTGTGGCAAACTGTTTTTCGCAAACTCAGGTGAGACAATTAGTTAGGCATTTGTTCGGTATATGAACGACTTGGACACTGTTAGGATGTACGACTGGACTGGAGCAATAATGACACCACTGATGAAGCCAGTGAAGGAGTTTCATCGAATGCCATGGAAGGTGACAGGCTGTGTGGTTACGTTATTGGTATGTGAATGTTCAATTTAATTAGTTGTAGTAACACATACTTGTGCCAGATATATTAGTTTACTGATTTTTTATTTTCTTGTTATGTTTAGTATTGGATATGTGAACATTCGACAATAATTGAGCCGCAAACGGACAACATGTTCCCCAGATTCATGAAATGGGACATTGGGAAATTGTTGAGTAAAGCTCAAGTGGTTGATCTGTCCGGCCTAGTTAATTTTCAGGTATGTGTGTTGGGTGTGGTTGTTATTTGAAGGCTTATATTTGACTGTACGAACTTGTGTTGAGTTTGTTGTCATTCGTGATTGTAATATGTTTGTGTCTACGCAAGTTAAAGTAGACCGACTTAGGTCGTTCGAATATGAATGTGAAATGATGGGTGCGGATGTTGTTGTGTTCGAAAATGTTCAGTCAGATGTGGTTGATTGTGTTGGGGGTGATGATGCTTTTGTGGATGAACCTAAAGGTGATGGCATACACACTGAGGCTAAGATGCAAACAGACAACGTGGAATTTGGATTTGGCGATGTACGTGAGGAGTGCAGTTCGTGGGAAGGGCACAAACCTGACATGAAAGTTGGGGGGAATGGAACAGACGCGTTACATGGTTCCACATCTAGGAAGGACAATGAGGGGGTGAATGACAGCAAAGTGAATGAATATGGCAGTGCAATCGCAATACTGGAATTGGAGAATAAAAGAAAAAAGGAAATGATTGCATTGCTTGAGGAAGAAGTTGCTGGTCTGAAAAAGAAACTGGAGGCGCAAGCTATGAACATTGTAGGGGGGTTTGAGTGTGTGTTGGGAATTAAGAATGACAAGGTGGACAAGTTGAAGAAAGAAAATATCGAATTGCAGAGGAGTGTATTGGTGCTTGAGGATCAACTCGCTGATCGTGATGTGCACATGGTGACGCAAGCTTTTCGGGACGTAGGGGTGCGTCGTGACGGGGTTGGAGGTAGTGATGTAGGGGTTAGGGTTAGAGGTCAAGTTCTGTACGATGTGTCGCCGATTAGGGCCGGTATGGGGGGTGTGTATATGTGTAACCAGGCTGTGGGTCCGAATGCCGGATGCGTAGTTGTTGATTCGGATGGTGAGCAATGTGGGAGAAATGATACTGGCACTGTGAATGTGGATCTGTCTGATGTGGATGGGGGGGTAATTGTTTCTGGGGGGCAAACATCGTTTGTTTGTAACATTAAAAACAAAGTTAGACAGGAACGGAAATTGCCGGATTTCGAGTATCCCATCTTACATGGACATAATAAGAAGCCAGTCACAGACAGTTGCGTTGTGGTGCGAAATGATAATTATGTTAAGAATGACGGAGTTGTTGATGTGGACGTTGTGGTCGTAAAGGGCAATAAGTGGTCCGAGTTTGATATAAACAACAGGTTGGGGGTGTGGAAAATGATGACAGTGGAAGAAAAGTGTAGAATCAAGCAAGGTTATGATAGGCATGGTGATCGGTACGTATGTTTATTTTTAGATTTGTTATAACTTTTTGTCATGTAATTTTTTTCTGGGAACTGATAATTGTTGGTGTGTATAGGGCGATCATGTGAGAGGATGGTGAAGCTGGTGTTGTGGTGGACTTTAGTGATGTGAAGAACCTCATACGCTAGAGTAGCATTTGTGGAAATGTGAGACTGTAAATTTTTTGTAGAATAACTGTTTTTCGTTCACATGTGGGGAATGAACTCCTATGGTACAACATACGCAACGTAGGTGTTATGTGGATAGACGTTGTTTATTTGTTTATGTTTATTGGCAGGTGATTGATATGTATGTTGAGTTGCTTAAAAGAGAGCATGTGAGGATGTATGGCAATGACGAGTTGGCTAATAAGTCGTATTTTTTTAGTAGTGTCTGTCTGGTGAGTTGTGTAGTTATGTAGTGCACGTTGTTTGTTTTGTGTGGTTGTGTGGTGTGTTGATGTTTTCTATGTTTTGCAAGATATGGTAAAAAATGATGATATACATGCTATGGAGAAGTTTGTTCGTACGAATGTGTCTGCTGCGAGCGATTGTCGGTTCATCTACTATCCAATGTGTCACGATGGTCATTAGACCCTTGTAGTGTATGATACGGAAGATGGGACTTGGAAGCATTACAATCCGATGAGACAGCGTGGAGACAGAGCTGATGTACATCACAATGTTGCGACACTGCTGGTATGGTTTGTGACATTATAGTTTTGCATTTGTTTTGTGATTATGTAATTGTTTTGTGGGTTATGGTTTTTAAGAATGATTAATTGGTGTGTGTGAATTATGGCAGAAAGAACGTGTGACTAATGTGATGAAGCAAACTTTGCGTGAATTCGGGTTAGATGAGCAAAGCATACTGGTGAATTTCAGCAGCTCGCTGGAAGCTGTGACAAAGTGTCCGCAACAAAAATCGGGGACGTAAGTTAATTGTGTTTGCGTTTTGTTTGGGGGGACTGTATTGTGTAAGCTTGTGGGTACCGCGCGTTTGGCTGCTGACATGTAATAAGTTTTGTTTGTGCAGGCTCGATTGTGGGGTCATTGTGTGTGCTATTATGTGACAGTATGTGCATCGGTGTACCGTGGAACATTCGCTGCAAGGAACTGATTGCATCATACTACGTGCAAATATGGTTAAGGTGTTTGTGAACGATCCAGCACGTGGTTTGAAAGACTAGAAGCATGGTACTTAGGATGTAGGTCTTTTTTTTGTTTTTGACATCGTTAGAACAGAAGCATGATGATTAATTAGCTGACTACGAAGACAGTTCCATGATACACTGTTTGTTGGGTCATTGGTTTTTTTGGCTGACATCAGTATGGTAAATGTTGGAGTGTGGGTTTTTTGAAATGTAATTAAAATGGTGATGCAGTAATTTTTTTTTGTTGGAAAGGTATGGTTTTATTTGACAAGTGAAAATGTTTTGTTTTCGAATGGTACTTTTTCAGCTTGTTTTTATGTGGTGGTGCATGTTATGTATGCTGTTGATTAGAATATAGTGGTAGGTGACTGTATGGCGATGGTAATGTGTAATGTGTATGTTTGGTGTGGGAGGTGAATGTAAGGTGAAAGTAGGTTCGTATCCTATGGGTGTGCGAGTATTGTGACGGAAATCGTGTACTGTTGACAACATACGTGGCTGTTGTTGAAGTCGTACCGCTGGAATGTTTACGTATGACATGTTAACTATTTGAACATGTTAACAGCATCTACACAATAAGTGTGATAAAAAATGACAATATTGTTGGAACAAAAAAAATGTAATAAGTTGAAAAGTTATTCATGGTAACGGGGTATAAATTGTTCACCCGGTACTTACAAACTGGAAGTTGTAAATTGTTTGCAGTAAACTTGTCTGGCATACAAGACTACGTTATGGGTGTGGCATACCCAATTATTTAGATAGAAAGCAATTGAAATAAAACTGAAGTATGAAATTTGGATATCTGTGACTATGTGTGTGAAGCTAAATTGGTTCTTTGCACGTTGTGTGGTTGTGGTGACCCATGCGTTGACACCGGCCGCATCGAATTTGTTGCACTTCTTCACCTTGGGAAAGAATTCTTTTTTTTTTTGGTCGGCTTGGTGGTCGTTTGACTGACGGTGGTTGTATGACAAAATCCTCAGGATTGAATGCTGGTTTCTCAACAGTTGGAATGGGTTGTATATTTTGTTGGTATGAGTTTCAGTAAGCATTGACGTGGTAAAATTCGGCCACTAAAGCGTACAGGTCGAGTCCGCTGTTTCGGATAGCAACAACTGCATAAGAGCATGGAAATCCATTGATTTGCCACTTGAAATAGGAACATGTACGTTTGTCAACGTCAATCATGACGGATGAGAAAGAGTGGACCTTGAACACTGTATCGGTGGATTGGCTGACAAGCCATGCTCAGCCTTTATTGTACGCTTTGACCAAATGAGCTTCCATTTTTGGGAAAATAACACCGGGCCACGCTTGTGCTTTTATTCTGTGTTTCGCCATTTGACGCATAATCTTAACTCGAATGCTGTCAACCAGTTGAGTTATTGGTAGGTAGCGTGCTTCCCGTATCCACGAGTTAAACGATTCAATGGCATTGGAACTCATCTCACCGTGCTGTGAACCGCTGGTATTAGAAAAGTACAATATTAGTGAGGACGTACGCAAATGGCATGAAAATGTGATAAGTGTAAATATGTGACGTGCAGTATAAACAAAAAGGAAAAAGAAAGACTGAAATACATACCGGAAGTAAGCATTAGCCCAAAATTGAAGGGGTAAGTCTTTCAAGAACGCGGGAACCACCTTCCGTCCACATTTGGTAAATTCCTCGACGCATTGGGTGAATGAAGCCACAGTGGGTGCGTAAGCACAAGCCCGAAATTTTGTCAACATTCCAGCTCTATATGAAGTGTTGACATATCGCAACTTATGTTGCAAGTTACGTTACAAATGTTGTAGGCAAAATGCGCGATGGGCTGTGGGAAATATGATGGGTATTGATTCTAATAAGCCTGCATGACGGTCAGATACGAACGTAAGGGTCCTCTGACTATTGACAACATTTGCGAGATGTCCCAAGAACCATGCCCAGTTAGCGGTGTTTTCTGAATCAACAATTGCGATGGCTACAGAGAAGATACCTAGAAAGGGTTGTTGTGAGTTAGGTTTGCAGATATGTTGGTGGTGTGTTGGTGAGACCAACTAACATGTGAGTGAGTCAATGTACACTGAAATTATTATTGTACAACGAAAATGATTTGTGTCAACATTATAATAGTACCTTGATTTCCATCCTTCGCAGTAGCGGCTAGCAAGTGCCCCTTGAGTTTTCCCTTCAGAAAAGTCCCATCCAAGAATAGCAATGGCCGGTAATGATTGAACCCATCGATACATGCTTTGAATGATATGAAATACCTTATGAATCGGTTGTTGTGTTCATCACACTCAATATTGACGTAACTTCCAGGGTTGTTTTCAACGACAACGGAACTGTACCACCGCAATTGGTCGAACAAAATGGAGTGTGCACCAAACATCTCCCCCCGAGCTTTTTCAACACCTAGCCACGCAACCCGGTAGCTAACCTCTAATCCATAATCTTTTTTCAGGTCATAGACAACATCTGTGGGTCGCGTGAGTGGCTTGTCACGTACTCGATTTGAAATAACATCGGACACTAAATCTGAACCAACCCTGGGGTCTTTTGGGGTCCGAATAGCTACGCCACAGATGTGCTCCTTATTCCACTTGTGAAGGTAGAAAAATCTATTAGTATGCAAAACGCGTGCGTGTACCGACCACATGCATCCCTTCGATTCCCTCATCATGCATACAGCTGTGATCCACACAGAATCGTTTTTGACATATTTAAAACAGAAGCCACATTCGACAACATACTTGCGAAGAACACTTCGGAATTCATCCGCTCCACCTTCAAAACTTTGGCCAATACGTTGAATCCCGTTAGCCCATTGGGCAGACAAAAACACCTTGTCAACATGAGGGTAGAATTTGCCAATAAATCATCTTCGTCGTCCAAGTTCGACTCGTCAAACACATCGGTCGGCTGGCAATAAGCTCTCTATAATTAGTTGTTTGCATGGTGACCGTCTTGTGCACGTCGTACTTCAATTAATACATCAATGCATTGCAATTGAAAAGACCGTGCAAGACACACCATGTTGGCCACATCAACATCGTTCTGCAATATGAAATTGTTATAACCGGGCATCTTGAAGTAGAAACATGCATCGGCAGGTGTGAGCCCATCAAACTTGTCACACACACCACTGACCACGTCGTCAAATTGAAATGGGACTTGCAAATTAATAGCAACATTCACATTGTTGTAACAACATATTAGCATAATTCCATTGTCCATCCTCCTGCGAATGCGAACATATGATTCATGACGGGGATAGGAACAAAAAATAAAAATAAAAAACACTACGAAACAGGGCAACACACACACTTTAAAATATGACTCCCCACCCACAGTAAAACACATGTCCCTACATTACCCAAACAGAGCACATCCCATCAGGAAAACGTGGCAACATACAGAGTACATCCACACAATACACATTGCCGATGCATGTTTCTACGTTACCTAAACAGAGCACATCCCATCACAAAACACACACTTTAAAATATGACTCCTCACCCATAGTAAAACACATGTCCCTACGTTACCCAAACAGAGCACATCCTATTAGAAATTTTTTTAAAGAATAACACCACTAGCAAACCACACACCATTAAAAATGACGCCTCTAAAACGCATGTCCCTGTATTCCCCAGACAGAGCGAAGTTCCATAAATACCCAACAAACCAGCC
The DNA here is from genome assembly GCF_055761805.1 of Camellia sinensis. Classification (NCBI taxonomy): domain Eukaryota; kingdom Viridiplantae; phylum Streptophyta; class Magnoliopsida; order Ericales; family Theaceae; genus Camellia; species Camellia sinensis. The sequence goes on along the minus strand of NC_138970.1, from coordinate 23,373,881 downwards.
ACACTGTAGAACCATGATCGGCCAACATACAGAAACCACCCACAAACGTGAAACATGAAAAAAACACAGAACACAATGTAAATACCTACAATCCATATCAAAGGTAAACGACCCAAGGAAAAGTAAGCATACCAGGCAGTTTTCCAAATCTCAGCGGGTGTGTCACACAGCCGTTAGAAAGGAAGAAACATATTCAAATTCGAAAACCCTACCTCACAATGGCTGAAATGTATTTGAATATATCAACAAAATTAGCCAAACCGGAATGAGCAACGTTTCCAAAACAAGAACTGACCCCACAAGACGTTACCACATTAACCCAAGGGCACGCTCGTCCACACAGTGATACCAAAAATGGAAAAAAAAAAAAACAAAAAGGACCAACTCAACCCACCAACAGGACTAACGAGTATAATAAAATAAAAGTGAGACTATTTGGTATAACAGTTTGTGAAGTAGAATTTATTGGTAAATAATCCTTATTAAAATCAGAATTTTAGAGAACTAAATCATATTAACTTGTGTCCCTAAAAATTTGAATTGCCATTTTTGAGGTATTTATTTACAAAACAGAAATTGGACCATTTGTGGCCAACTAAATTGAGACCAGGCCTTGTGAGGCCTGAATTAATTTCAGTTAATGGTTTTCATAGGAGGAAAATTTGGGCCTTTTGTGGGCTACGAAATTAAAGCCTAAAACGCTAATTCGCTCAACTATTTTAGAGGTTGTTTAGGATGTCCTAAATAAGTACACTTTTTAACTTTTTAAGCTAAAAAGTCGAGAAAAAAAAATGGTTGTTTGAGATAACTTTTTGACTCTTTACAAAAAATGTGTATTAAAAAATTGTATAAAATAGTGTATAAGAGAAGCTTTTTGGCGAGTACGCAGTACGGTGGTAGTATTGTGCAGAGTATTGTATAGGAGATGCTTGTCTCCTTTTCGGAGATTGAAATGAACGGTGTTGTTGGGCCCGTTGGGGCCCACCATGGGTCCCGTTTTTCTAATCGAAATCGTTCAATGTGTAGAAATTGTCGAGTACTATATGATTATAAAAAATCAGTTTGATCGGATATCGATAGCTATTGGATCGAATTAGTTTTTTTATCAACCATTAATTATAACACCATCCATTGTTTTATACAAAACTGATTTGTTCATGTAGTTAGCGATATCCGATCAATATGATTTTTAACAAGCATATAGTACTCGACGAGTTCTACACATTAACGGTTCAGATTATCAAAATGGGATCCATAATGGGCCCCCACGGGCCAAACAGTACCGTCTTGTTTGTGCACCCGCCTATTCCCTTTGTCCAACCAAAGTCAGCTAAAACACAACATACGTGAGAAGTGAGTTGTACTTTTTTTTATGTAAAATTAATATTTTTATATTTTTTTTGGTGAATAATGATAACTTTTTAACTTTTTTAGTAACTTTTTGACTTTTTTAAAGGATGCCAAACCAGTCCTTAGTTTTTTTGTGGCATGTAAATGTGGTTTAAGACCATTGGAAGCAAAGTGGGGGTTAGCAAGTGAATTGAATAACACTTGAAGGCCCTTTGAGGCAGTTTTTAAAAAAAGAATTTTAGGACCTCACCACGCCATTTAATTTCCAACATAGTATCCTAGTTACCTAAAGATTGTGAATGCGCAACAGTTTCATTGCTCAAAACCCACATGGCAATAAAAGACTAGAGAATGTAACAAGAGTTGAATTCCATTTGAGAAACAACAATAACGATACAGAACAAGTTACGTACATATATTTATAGTGAAAATACTAGAAAAAAATAGATTTTATTGATAAATAATGCAAACAAAAATAGATACAAATAGATCAGGCTGAGACACAAATATCTCGTTTTCTTTAAGGAGATCAAGTCCACTGCGGTAGGAAAAACCCAAATATCGATGCAGCAGTCACAAAACTATGACTTGTCCCCTCCAGGATACAACAGCCTGACCACTTGTCGTATAGTTCAGGCCAACTCTGCACAAGATGGTGAACCTAAAGCTCCACCAAGAAAAACCTTATTTGCTAGTAATCTCTCTTGTATAGAAAATAGTTGGTGTGTTAGTTATAGAAAAGAGTAGAAGAGATAAACTATTTATAGGCCACTAGGACATTACAAAATACATCAATAAATAATAATGACCATGAACCTAGAGAAAAGGGAGAGTGAATCCAAATATTAATTCATCACCAAGTTCATGAATTTTAATTAAACTCCATTCATGAACAAGACAAACGGTCACCAAAGTAATGAATCTTCATTCATGAACAAAATGAGATTCATGAATAAGACAAAAGAAAATTCATGAACAATATAAATAAATAAATAAAAGATATTAAAATGGTCCAACAATCCCCCACCCATTTTAATATCAACAAAGATAAGAGAAATTACCAAACAAAGATAGACTAGTATGCATCATGAATGTGTGCTCTGCATTGAACATTCATTAGTGAAACAGCGACCTCTACTCCAGAGTTAGTAGTGGTCTCAGACTTGAACTATGACTGCTTAGGGAAAATAAAGTATTACTGCTCACGCATAATAATCTAAGTGTTGACATGAGCTTTAATAGCCAGCACATTACGGCCTTGTGCTTATCCCAGTTTTCAAGAGCATATTTGAGAATAATCCTTATTTTCATAGAAAGCGACCTCACTTTCATGCTCACATAGGTGAAATCTGTCGAGGATGTTCTTAAAATTTACACACCCCACTCAACAAGAGCTACAGAATTTCATTAAGAGTACCAAAAACTCAACCCTCCAACATTACAGGACAAATGCACTTACATCATAGGGATGGATAACAAAATATTAAAGAGTGCATTTTTACAACCGCCATATGATTCGTTCTTCCCATTAAACCTAGTTACAGGATCTCTGGTCCCTAGGTTGGGTATTCTCATACATGGTTTATGATTTTATAGGCTTCAAACCCATCCTCCTCATTGTATTCCAGACTCTATCTCTCGCCAAGGCCTTGGTTAACGGATCTGCAAGATTATCACAAGATCTTACATAATTCACAGTTATGATGCCATTACTCAAATAGGATCTCACATTACTATGTTTGCTTTGAATAGGTCTGGATTTATCATTATAAAAATGGTTGTTCACTCTACCAATAGCAGCAGTGTGTAGACCGCCCGAACTCTCTCCGCGGGCCCCCTTTCAGAGAGAGCGCGAATTGGGTTCATGCTACTACAGTTCAGACTCCTATCACGGTTCTGAATCTAATCTCACAAAGTGCAATGTGAGACTGATAAACACCAAAGATCCAATCCGGCAAATCATTTTGAAAAGTCAGATTTTAAATCAAATAATGCCAAAACTGGATTACTTTGCCAGATTACAGAGTCGCCACCCAAATATTTTATTTTTGGGAAATTTAGGAAACCCTGACTCCTGCCAAAGGCCACGTGTTCGTCATCACCAAAGTTGCCTCGGCTCGGGAACTTGGGTACAAGAGGGGAAGGTCCTGAAATGAGCACCTCCGCTTACCCGATCAAAAGATCGGCCTCTACTAAGCATGATATGTTGTTTTAAGAACACATGTGTTCTTATTCTGATTATTAATCTAACTTGCTATGTGATGCGCACAACATACAAGTATAGACTAAATCACTCAAATTGGAACAAAACATCTCATGTTTGTTTTTGAAAAATAGTGTGAAAGTGCCACTCGCAAGTAGGCTAAAGCGCGGATTTTCCACCCTCAAGTGGGCTTAGAAAACATGATGATTTGCCACCCTCAAGTGGGCTTAAAACTCACATTTGATGAATTGTTCCAATTCAGACAATCAAGCCTCCATCCACAGGCATTCATGCAGTTAAATCACTTAAGCAAATAGCCTCATGGAAAGCATGTTATCATGGCAATCACTCACACTCATGCAAGGATGCTAAAGCATAAACACTTACAGTGTACTCCGAGCCAAAATAGAAGCTAGTTAGAAATCAATGCATGATCCTAACTGTACAAGATGCCAAATGCAACACATGCAAAATGCAGATAAAGGCTCGGCTATCTAAAATGGCATATGAATGCAACACTTGATAACATGCTTTGGGACACGTATTCAAGTAAGTGTATTGAAATACAATGCAACTTGTATGATGCGCCGAGCCCGGTGCATGCAAGACAAATGAATGATGCACGCATGCAAGCATAAGGATGCTAATTGAAACATGTCCTAAAACTAACCATCAAAAGCGGTTAAATGAAAGGGAGAAAGACGTGGGGTTGGAAGACGTGGGGTTGGAAGACATGCGCACACACACGCACCCTTATTACAACAATACGCGCCTCTCGAATGAAGGTCCAAATGAATTGGCTAAGCTAGTCTAAGCTAAGCTAACTAACTAATCTAATTAAACTAATTAGACTAATTATTACAAACCAATAAAGAAATAGCTAAACTAAGCTACTTAATTATTACAACACCTTAACTAATTAAGAAATTAATCAAATTACAAATTCATGTTAACTAACAAGAAAATTCATTAAACAATGTTGCCTCAGCTCTGTTGGAAATTAGGAGATGCATGCCTCGGCTCCCGTCCTGAAAAGCTCTCCAAATGCTCTTTAGAGGCTCTGTCTGCAGGGTGTCCTTAAGAACTTGCTGCTGAATCTTACCAAATCAAAGAGTGCACCAGTGGCCTGCTGACCATGGGGGCTTGCTGCCGGCCATCTACCGGCCAATGATGGGCCTCTGCCGGCCAGCAGTGCAAGGGTGCCGGCCATCAATGTGGCATTGCCAACCACTAGTGTGTTGTGACACCAAATTGCAACAGAGCACAAAATAGAGGAAAATGGAGGGTCTCTCAAGAACATGTACGTACTATGCCACTCCATATCACCTCAAAACATCAAGGGAGAGGCACCATTAGATCTAAAACCATCAATCAAGCATGCAATGCATGATGGCCAAAGATCCATCTTGCACACATTTCAATAAATGCCATGCAAACAAGGCTCTAAAACCACTACCTCATCATGGATCATCAAAGGCAATGGAGACAAAAGGGATTGATTCAATTTCATCACTTTGAGTATGAAGTGGACTAATCCACCTTGTGTTCAACATAACGTCCGGTTGAACACCATGCAATGTAAACAACGTGCTATGCAAACAACATACTATGCAAACAACATGCTAATCTTCACATGTTAAGGTGGCATGCACAAGACTCTATCATGTAAGCAATGCATGCAATACATGTTAATGGGCTAAGAGCACTAAAGCAAGTGAAGAACATTACACATGAGGCATGCACTATCAATCTCAAAGGACCAAACCAACTCTGGACAAAGCTTAAACATGGCAAAATAATGGTCTAAGCCTACTGAAATGGGAATTCAAAATGCTAGAAGAACATGCACACATGTTGGCCTATAAGCAAGACATAATACAAAACCTTCAAAAGTTATGAAGAAGTGAAGTGTATGAGAGTGTGACTACACTATGTGTACTGAAATTACATGCTAAATGGTGCCATACCATGCAAACATCACATACATAACATGTTAAAGGCCTCAAAACTCAAAGCTAGTCAAAGCCCTTTACACTACAACCATACTAAACAATGCTCAAATGACCTTGACCATTCAAAATAGACCTAAGGTAGGTCAAAATAGTGGCAAAAACATGCTAGACATACAGCATAGATGGCAAGAAAGATATGCTCATGTATTGGCTCACAAACAAGGCATGAGGCTCAACTTCTTAAAAGCATTGAAAGAGCGATACATATGAGAGTATGACAGTGAAACATGCTCTGAAATCACATATCAGATGATGCCAAATCAAGCAAACAACTCAAGCAAAGCATGCTAGAGTACTCAAAACACAAAGCTATTTAAGGCATTTGCACTATAGGTATACAAAACATGAGCCAAAGGACCAAGACCACTTCAAACAGAGTTTAAGCATGTTAAATAAAGGCCAAAAACTTGTTGGAGTAGAGTCAACACATGCTAGATTAATGGGCTAAAGTAGCAAGCACGCAAAGCTAGTGAGCAAGGTTACACTACAAGTGCAAAGAGCAGGCAACCAATGATCAAACAAGCCAAAAATAGAGTTATGGCCGGTCTGAAAAGTCACAAAATCATACTTGAACAAAGCCATAAAGAAGTAGAAACACATGCTCATTTGGTGAGCCATCAACATATGCAAACAAGACAAGAGGAGAGGGGACCACCCCCTCCTATTTGGGACCCCAAAACCACTTTTCCACCACTAAAATTCCTCTGGAATTCAGTGGTTAAAAGGCCAAAAAGAGATCGCTTGGATAGCCTTAAAAGGTGGTACAAAAGCTTAGCAAATAAGCAACCAAAGAGGGTAGACCACCCCTAACCCCAACAAAGACTCAAACCAACATTTTTAACTTAAAAATAGAGCTTTTTGTAGTTAACAACCAAGCCTAAAACAACATGCAAAGGTGGCTAAGATGGCATACAAAAATAAGCTTAAAAAGGGAATATGCTCACCCTTGTAGCACAGCAGCAAAACAGCAATCTCTGAGCCAAGAATCAACCTTCAACAACCCAAATGAGACCCTCAAGCACCTCAGCAACAAGGTAGTGGTGTTCGGCTAAGAGGTTGTGTGAAAAAATGAAGAGAAATCACACTTTCAAGCAATATAGAGAAAGAGAGAGAGCTCTAGAGAGAGAGTCAATTTTGTCTCCCAAATTTCAGAACCCTCAGCAAGGGGGAGGGACCTCCCCTTATATAAGCAATGCAAGCAAAAGCTTGTTTGACAAGCTTAAGGCTTGTTTTCATCCCTCCATACACATATATAGAGGATGGCTTCAATGCCCAACAGCTGGCTCAAAAATATCTAAAATATATCTGTTGAAATAAGGGTGGCTGGCCGGCCATCAGTGGTGGCCGGCAGTGCCTCATTGATGGCCGGCAGGCCTCATCAATGGCCGGCATGCCTAAATCCATGGCCAGCAGTGCCAAAAAGTGGCCGGCAGTGCATCACAAGAAGCATGCTGAAAGGACCAACACATAGTCCAAAAATGGGGCAGAAAAGATATAGGGTTTGGAAAGCTCAAACCTGTGACATCCCGTCGCGAAATTCGAGTACCCGATGAGCAATCAAATTTGTCACCGGATGTACCTGCAAGAACATCCAAGTCTTGAGGACGATCAAAAATGGGGTGTCTACACAGTGCTATCACAACGAATTAACACATGAGGAATTAGTTTTTCCCAAAAAGGAATTTCATGTAACAAATCTCTCAACCAATTCGCTTCTTCACATGCTAAATCTAACGCTATAAGCTCAGCTTCCATTGTAGAATTAGCAATTATAGTATGTTTTTTAGACTTTCAACATATAGCACCACCACCCAAGGTAAAAATAAAACCCGAGGTAAAGAGAGAATCACCTGACAAAGTGTTCCAATCGGCATCACTATATCCCTTAAGTACCGTAGGATACTTGTTATAAAACAAACCATAATTTTTGGTACAAGATAAATATCTCATAATTCTTTCCATGGCTAGCCAATGATCTCGACTTGGCTTGCTAGTAAACATGCTAAGTACTCCAACAACATATGCAATGTCAGGTCTAGTATAGTCAGTAACATATCTCAAACTACCAATCATGCTAGCATATTCCTTTTGATTAATCACTTCTTTTTCATTTGTTACAACAGATAAATGTATGCTTGCATCAAAAGGAGTAACAACGTATTTACAGTCTAGAATGTTATATTTCTTTAAAATTTTCTCAACATAATGCGATTGATCAAGAAAAATGTCATCATTAGTCTTGGTAATTTTAATTCCCAAAATAAAATTGGTTTTACCAAGATCTTTCATATCAAAGTGGCTATTAAGCATATTTTTAGTCTCATTTATAATATGCAAATTAGAGCGAAAGATAAGTAGATCATCCACATATAGGCTAATAATCACATATGCATTCTCACAAGTTTTATAATATATGCACTTATTACATTCATTCGTCTTATAGCCATTCTCAAGCATGCAGGAATCAAATTTCTCATGCCACTGTTTAGGAGCTTGTTTTAAACCATAAAGGGATTTAGTTAGCATACACACCTCGCTTTCTTGGCCAGGCTCCACCAAGCCTTCGGGTTGGTCTATGTAAATCTCCTCATCTAGATCTCCATTTAAAAATGTTGTTTTCACATCCATTTGATGAATTTTTAAATCATGAATTGCAGCCACTGCTATCAACAGTTTAATTGATGTAACTCTAGTAACTGGAGAAAAAGTATCAAAGAAATCAAAATCAACTTGTTGCTTAAAACCTTTAGCGACAAGCCTTGCTTTATATTTATCTATAGTTCCATTCGGTTTAAGTTTTTTACAAATGACCCATTTACACCCAATAGTTTTACAACCTGGAGGTAAATCCACTAGCTTCCATGTTTTATTTGAAAGTAGTGAATCTATCTCATCATTTACGGTCTCTCTCCAGAAAATAGCATCAGATGATGATAAAGTTTATTTCACCGTAAGAGAAATTTCCTCCACATTGTAAAGATAATAGTCAGGACCAAAATCATTTTCAACTCTAGCTCGTTTACTCTTCCATGGTTGGATTTGAGAATTTTCTTGTTCTTGAAAAACTTGAGATGAAGTAGAAGAGCTAAGCATGGATAAAATATTTTCAAAAATTATTTGACCTCCACTATTTCTAGATTTAAAAGGAAATTTATTTTCATAAAAAATAACATCACCTGATTCAAAAATATTATTATTTTCCATATCACAAAATCTATAGGCTGTACTATGCAACGCATACCCAAGAAAAGCATAGGTAGTAGCCCATTCACCTAATTTAGGTCATTTAGGATCTGCAAGCCTCACAAAAGCTAAACAACCTCAAACCCTCAAATAACTTAGATTTGGTTTATGCCCCCGCCACAACTCATAAGGTGCAATTTTAATCTTTTTGTGTGGCACTCTATTTATCACATGACAAGCTGTCAAAATAGCCTCGCTCCAAAGATTTGAGGCAGCACCCGAATCAATAAGCATAGCATTCGTCAAGTCAATTAACATTCTATTTTTTCTTTCAGCTACGCCATTAGATGAAGGTGAATATGGTAAAGTAGTCTCATGAATAATTCCCAATGACTGAATAAAAGAGTTGAATCCAAGAGATTCATACTCTCGACCTCTATTACTTCTAATTCTCCTAATCTTTTTACCAAATTGATTTCCCACTTCAAGAAGGAATTCTTTAAATTTTTCAAAAGCATAACTTTTATTTTTTAATAAATATACGTTTGTGTATTTTGAAAAATCATCAATAAAAGTGATAAAATATCGGTTACCACCCCGAGTTAAAATTCCTTCAAACTCACACAAATCAGTATGAAATAATTCTAGCAATTTGGTATTTTTTTCAACACTTTTATGTGACCTCCTAGTAATTTTTTCTTTATTGTAAAGTTCATATTCCTCAAATTTTTTGTCACTTTAGGAATTAAGCCTAAACTACTCATGATTCCCATATATTTACTGTTAATATGACACAAGAGAGCATACCAAAAATTAATAGAAAGACAAAGTATATAAGTAGTGTCATAGTAATAATCATAAAATTAATCATCAATGCAATTTAAGAGATAAAAGCGACATTTATACTCATCTGTATTATAGGAAGCCACTTTTGTTTCACGTGCCTCGTAGTCTTCATCATTTATCTCATCGGTTGGGATTTTGTTTGGGTTCTTCTCGATAAGAACATATGCAACTTTCAAAAGGCTGAGGTAAAAAAGAACTTTTCCTTTCCACCTCTTAAAATGAACTCCCTTAAACTTGAAAGGCTTGTTGAGATCTCCAATTCCATCATTGGTGTTTTCTGGTACTTGATCCATGGTTGATCTCCTCAAAATTGTTGGTGAAAATACCAGAAAAAAATATATTTTATTGATAAATAATGTAAAGAAAAAGAGATACAAATAGATCAGGTTGAGGCACAGATATCTCGTTTTCTTTACGGAGATCAAGCCCATTGCGGCAGGAAGAACCCAAATACCGATGTAGCAGTCACAAAACTATGACTTGTCCCCTCCAAGATACAACAGCCCGACCACTTGCCCGACCACTTATCGTATGGTTCAGGCCAACCTTGCACAAGGTGGTGAACCCAAAGCTCCACCAAGAAAAGCACCCTTCTTTGCTAGTAATCTCTCTTGTATGGAAAATAGTTTGTGTGTTGGTTGTAGAAAAGAGGAACTATTTATAGGCCACTAGGACATTACAAAATACATCAAAAAATAATAATGACTATGAACCTAGATGCAGCACTTCTGTTCTTTGAAGCTTTTGGTAAGTGTATTTGAACCCTTTATTTTAATTTAGGAATCTTTGGTGTTGTTGTACCTTAGTTTGTGGAGGAATACAATCCGATTTAAACTTGTTGGGTTTAGTTGTTCACACTTATTCTTGTCAAAAGTTCCTTGGAGACTTAGAAATTTGATTCTAGGGTCAACACCAACCTTCCTAGGGTCGACCCTTATTTGTTGGTGAAGTTCTGGAAGTGTTGCTGGAAGATAGGGTAGATACCAGACTGGGAGAGGGTTGACCCTCTTATGTCTGTGTGTTGGTTGCTGGGAGATAGGGTCGACCTTCTCCTGTCTAAGGGTCGACACCTGCAACGGTTTTTTCCAGATTTTGCTGTTGGTTTGGGGCCTATTTTTTTGGGAATTTTGACTAGATATTTTGGGTTGACTTTGGGGCTTATTTCTAATTTTACCTAGTACTATAAATAGGCTCTCACTTAACCCTTTTCTTTATGTTTTCCTTCCTTTCTCCCTCAAAACCGTGAAACTCTCTCTCTCTCTTTCTCAAAAAGGCACTTTTCACTCATAAATCTTAGATCTACTTGGTTGGAGGCCTCTCCTCACTTTGCTCCTTTGAGATACATTGTAGAGTTTGATGAGGGTTTCATTTTGATCGGAGCAAAACGTCATTTCTCCTCCATCGACTTTTGGGTTTTTCTTCCTTCTTCCTCTTCTAAGCTTGAGGTAGGGATATTTGTAGACGCACCCGCGTGGGGGGACCGCTACAATTCAGACTCGATTTGATGTCACGGTTCTTAATCTGAACCAAAGAGTCCAAATCTGGCAAATCATTTTGAGAAAATAGATTTTTTTGAAAAGAAGTGCCAAACATGGACTGCTTTGCAAGATACAGAGTCGCCACCTAAATTTTTTTATGGGGAATTTAGGAAACCCTGACTCAGTGCCGAAGACCACATGTCCATCATCACCAGAGTTGCCTCGGCTCGGGAGCTAGGGTACGATTGGGGAAGGTCAGCTATGAGCACCCCTTTTTGCCCGATCCGAAGATCGGCCTCTACTAACCGTGATATCCGTTTTTGAAAACGTTATGTGCTCTTATTCCATTTATTAGCCTAGAATTACTATGTTATGCGCACAGCAAACAAGTATAGACTAGATTGCCTAATTTGGAAATAAGCATTGCATATCCGTTTGTTTTGGAAAAATGTTTTGGAATTTGCTACCTGCAAGTAGGCTAAAACACGGATTTCAACGAGTGTTTCCAACTCAGACAATCCAACCTTCACCCACAGGCATTCAAACAGTTTATCACATAAGCATCTAGCCACATGGTAAGCATGCTGTCATGATAGCATTCACACGCATGAGATATGCTAAAGCATAAATGCTTACCGAGTACTCCGAGCCAAAACAATAAACTAGTTAGCCAACATGCATGGTCCTAGTTCATATCAAATTAACTAATGCAACACATGCAGGATGCAATTAGAATAGGCTCGGCTAACCTAAACATGGCATGTGAAAATACACAAGTAGCATGTATTCAAGTTAGATATGAAATACTAATGCAGTTAGCATGATGCGCCGAGCCCGGTGCATGCAATACTGATGAATGATGCACGCATGCATAGCATAAGGTATGCTAAATTAAACATGTCCTATTACTAACCATCAAAGCAGGTAAATAAAAGGGGAAGAAAGACGTGGGGTTGGAAGACATACACACACTCACGCACACTTATTACATAATTGCCCTCACTCGGAGGGTCCAAATAAATATTACAGTCCGAATAATAAACGCATAAACTATTGCAGAATTTCTAATTAATTAACAGAATGAATGCAAAAAGAAAGGTGGCCACAGCCCCCGCCTTGGGATGCGCGAATGATGCATGCTCGAACCCGTCTCGCCCGGAAGGTCCGTACCATACCACTGCCGCCTCTGTTTACACTGCCCTGCTTCTCTGAAAAATTCCAAAGTTCTGGGAGAGGTCCCCTGAATACTGTGGAACACCATCGGCTGAAGGAAATGTCCACCGGCCATTGAAAATACCCATCGGCTGTTTATGAAGCTATCGACCCAGGAAGGATTGCCGGTCGGCACTGAACACTACCGATCGGCAGAGACTTCCTGCAGAAGGCAGTTTAGCAACAAAGGACAGACAGTATATGGCATGGGATTTCAGGCACATGTGAGCATGGTCATGTTCCCCATCATGTATTGAACTCAGGGAAGCATGGCCCTCGATCCTCGAGCCATCAATTGTGCATGATAGCCTAAGAGATCAAGCTTGCCATTTGATGTAAAAAAATGCATGCAACACACAAATGAGGACCAAGACCCTATCATGTTGAAGTCAAGGGCCCCGGTGACCGAGAGTTAAGACGCGTTACATCACTTATAGTATGAACGATCCTTAACCCTCACACTTGGTTTAACACCCCAAACCAAGTAATGCAATGCATGTTATGCAAACATGACTCAAAGATACAACATGAGATTAAGATGCAAGGCATGCCAAATGCCATGCAACTACCATGGCAAGTATGCAATGCTAGGCATGCAAGATGCAAATGCAATGCAAACATGGACGATTTAAGCAATAGGATCATCATGTTACAACACCTAATGAAGCAATCATGCAATAAACATGAGACAAGCATGCAATGGTGGACTTAAACCATAAAGGGGCAGACCTCAATCCACCCCAAAACAGTGGCCAAAAGTGCCCAAAATGGTGGACAAACACTCATGCCAACACCCAAGCCAATGGACCTAAAGCTAAGGCACAAAATGGGGACACTTTACTTCCACTAACATGACCATTCATGGCATGAATTAGACAAACAAAACAGAATCTTAGCATGCAAAAATGGACTCCAAAACCCATTGATATGGCAGCTTAAGTGGCTCCAATGAGATGCATGCACCAAGACTCATTTCTAGGCATAAAAGGGCACATCCTCAAAGCATGAAAGAGGTCACATATGCAGACATACAAACATGATTTATGGACTAAAATACGATCCTAAATGATGCCAAATCATGAGGATGGTCTGAGCTACACATGTTGGAGGCCAATTGTAACAAGCCCGCGGGGGGGGCCTCGCTACAGCTCGGACTCGACTTTGTAGTCGCGGTTCTAAGTCTGAACCAAAGAGTCCAAATCCGGCAAATCGTTTTGAGAAAACAGATTTTTGAAAGAAGTGCCAAACATGGACTGCTTTGCCAGATACAGAGTCGCCACCTAAATATTTTATTTTGGGAAATTTAGGAAACCCTGACTCGTTGCCAAAGGCCACGTGTCCGTCATCACCAAAGTTGCCTCAGCTCGGGAACTTGGGTACGATTGGGGAAAGTCACTTCGTGAGCACCCCCGCTCGCCCGATCAAAGATCGGCCTCTACTAACCATGATATCTATTTTTGAAAACATTGTGAGTTCTTATTCCGGTTATTAGCCTAGGTTACTATGTGATGCGCACAGCATACAAGTATAGACTGGATCGCCTGAATTGGAACAAAACATTTCATGTTTGCTTTTTGAAAATGGTTTGCTACCCGCAGGTAGGCTTAAAATGCAGATTTTGCCACCCGCAGGTGGGCTTAGAAAAGATGGTTTTGCCACTATCTAGTGGGCTTAAAACAAACATTTGATGAATTGTCCCAATCCAAGTAACCCAACCTTCACCCACAGGCATTCAGACAGTTATATCACATAAGCAAATAGCCTCATGGTAACCATGCTATTCATGGCAGTCACTCACACGCATGCAAGGATGCTAAAGCATAAAACTTACCGAGTACTCCAAGCCAAAACAGAAACTATGTTAGAAATCATGCATGATCCTAAACATACAGAAATGCCTAATGCAACACATGCAAAATGCAACTATAGTAGGCTCGGCTATTCTAAACATGGCATATGAAACGCTACAACTAACATGTATTCAATTTGGAATTGAAAGTACAATGCAGTTAGTATGGTGCGCCGAGCCCGGTGCATGCAAAATAGATGAATGAATGCAAACATGCTATCATACTGTATGCTAATTGAAATATGCCCTAATCTAACCATCATAAGCGGATAAATAAAAGGGAGAAAGACGTGGGGTTGGAAGACATACAACACACACACACGCACACTTATTACAGTTGTGCCCTCGCTCGGAGGGTTTGAATAAATAATACAGTCCCGAATAAAAGAATATTACAGTCCCGATATTACAGTCCGAATAATACAAATTCCTAATTAATTAATGAATTAACTAAGAAAGCAAATAAAACTAGCGTACAAGCCAGGGACTGCCTTGCTTCTGATGTGTGATGCATGTCCGGGCTGCCTTGCGCGGAAATCCACTGGGATGCCCCAATTAGCCTCTGTTTAGCAGTTATTCTTGGAAAGCGTGCCGAGCTCCGAAAAGTTGCTGATTCTTCATTTTGCTGCAACAGAGAGCAGGAAAGGGGCATAGCAATGTATTTGCACAGATATATGCATACCTCGATCCTCGTGCCAGCAATCACACATACCGAGGCATGATGGCCGAGGAGTCGAAATGCACAATTCAATATAGGATGAATGCACATGAAAACACAATAAGACCTAACTCCATCATGGATGATCCGGAGTGTCGGTGACTGGAGAATTGAGACACATTCCGTCACTCAGAGTACGAAATGCACCTCGTTTCCCGTGCCCGGGCTAACTCCTATTCCGAATACGATGCAATATGCATGACATGCATGAAATGCAACTAAGATACAATCCTAACATACACAATGCTATGCAAATGAGATGCCCCGAAATGCGTGCACACGGGCACGCAAATCGAGAAAATGCATGAATGCAATCTAAGATACAACCTAGTATACACTATGCTGTGAAAATGAGATGCATCGAAATGCGTGCACACGGGCACGCAAACCGAGAAAATGCATGAATGCAAATGATATGAAATGCGATATGGGCTTATACTAACATGAGAGAGCCTCAGCCACACTAACGTAAGAGGCTGACGGATGAAAATGAAGTGCCTCGAAATGCGTGTACACGGGCACGCAAACCGAGGCGATGGCATACGCAATGCAATGGCATGGAAATGGCATATAAAATGCAACATGGACTTATACTAACATGAGAGAGCCTCAGCCGCACTCACATAAGAGGCCGGCGGATAAAAATAGAGTGCCTCGAAATGCGTGCACACAGGCACGCAAACTGAGGCGATGGCAAAATGCGATGCAATGACATGAAAACATGATATGGGCTTATACCAACATGAGTGAGCCTCAGCCACACTCACATAGGATGCCGGCGGATAAAAATGAAGTGCCTCGAAATGCGTGCACACGGGCACGCAAATCGAGGCGATGGCATACGCAATGCAATGGCATGGAAATGGCATATAAAATGCAACATGGACTTATACTAACATGAGAGAGCCTCAGCCGCACTCACATAAGAGGCCGGCGGATAAAAATAGAGTGCCTCGAAATGCGTGCACACGGGCACGCAAACCGAGGCGATGGCAGAATGCGATGCAATGACATGAAAACATGATATGGGCTTATACCAACATGAGTGAGCCTCAGCCACACTCACATAAGAGGCTGGCGGATAAAAATGGAGTGCCTCGAAATGCGTGCACACGGGCACGCAAACCGAGGCGATGGAAGAATGCGATGCAATGGCATGGAAATGGCATATAAAATGCAACATGGACTTATACTAACATGAGAGAGCCTCAGCCGCACTCACATAAGAGGCCGGCGGATAAAAATGGAGTGCCTCGAAATGCGTGCACACGGGCACGCAAACCGAGGCGATGGCATACGCAATGCAATGGCATGGAAATGGCATATAAAATGCAACATGGACTTATACTAACATGAGAGAGCCTCAGCCGCACTCACATAAGAGGCCGGCGGATAAAAATGGAGTGCCTCGAAATGCGTGCACACGGGTACGCAAACCGAGGCGATGGCAGAATGCGATGCAATGACATGAAAACATGATATGGACTTATACCAACATGAGTGAGCCTCAGCCACACTCACATAGGATGCCGGCGGATAAAAATGGAGTGCCTCGAAATGCGTGCACACGAGCACGCAAACCAAGGCGATGGCAGAATGCGATGCAATGACATGAAAACATGATATGGGCTTATACCAACATGAGTGAGCCTCAGCCACACTCACATAGGATGCCGACGGATAAAAATGAAGTGCCTCGAAATGCGTGCACACGGGCACGCAAACCGGGGCGATGACAGAATGCGATGCAATGACATGAAAACATGATATGGCCTTATACCAAGATGAGTGAGCCTCAGCCACACTCACATAGGATGCCAGCGGATAAAAATGAAGTGCCTCGAAATGCGTGCACACGGGCACGCAAACCGAGGCGATGACAGAATGCGATGCAATGACATGAAAACATGATATGGGCTTATACCAACATGAGTGAGCCTCAGCCACACTCACATAGGATGTCGGCGGATAAAAATGAAGTGTCTCGAAATGCGTGCACACGGGCACGCAAACCGAGGCGATGACAGAATGCGATGCAATGACATGGGAAATGATATGCAAACATGGTAATAGGATTTCAGCACTAAAATATGGGGGAAAACAGTCCCGAAATGAGGCGAAATGACACCAAATGCATGGAATAGTCCCGAAATGCGAACTTAGGCACCCGAAATGGCCTATAGCTATGCCAAACATGCACGATATGGACATGTAATGCAAAGACAGAAGCTAGGCAGTCCCAAAAAAGGCACTTTCACAGTTATAAACATGGCCAAACAGCAAGCATAGGTAGGGCAAAAATGGCATGCAAGAATAGGGGCCAAGAGAGGGGTAATGAAGCAAGTGATATAAGAAAAGTCCAAACTGAAAAATTTCCTTCTACAACATTGAAGAGGGACCAAAAATATGAATGTTTACAGTATATGGCAAGCCTCGAATCAGTATACAAACATGCTAAAAAAAGGCACAAGATTGAGGCTCAAAAGGTGCTATAACATGAAGTATACAAAATAATCACCAAACAGAAAACAAATGTTAATGAAACATGAAGTATAGGCCAAAATAAGGCCACTTTCAGTTCTGTGAAAAAGCTAAAAACAGAAGCAAAGGGGGCTGCCAATTTATGCAAAAATGGGGCCAAATAAGGGATATAACTACAAGTGGCACATGGAGGCATCAAATAGTGAGGGGCCCTTCAACAATATTGAAGAAGGGCCCAAAATAAGCACATTCACAGATTACATCATGCTCAAAAACAGATTAATCATGGGCCAAAAATAGCATGCAAGATTATGACATATAAGAGGATCAATGAAGCAAGTGCATCATGGAGGGCTCAAACAGGGTTGAGCACTTAATGAGACATGAAAATGAGCTCAAAAGAAGGCCACTTTCAGTTATGGCCGGAGCTCAAAGCAAAAATCATAGAGGGCTTATAAATAGATCAAGAAAAAGGGTCAAAAGAGGAGAAATGCCACTCACCCTTGAAGACCAAGGCTTTTGTTGTTTCTTGGACCAATTTGCAGCTTCTTTAGCCTTTGAGAAGCCCTCCTTGTTGCTGGAAATGAAGTGGTGATGGTAGAGCTTGGTGGTGTAGAAGAAATGGTGATTAAGGACTTGGAAGTTTTCAAGGCAATGAGAGGGATAAAGAGGGATTTGGGTATGGAAGCTTGAAGACCAAATTTTCTAACCCCAAAATATTACAAGGCTTGCTGGTTATAAGGGCCAAAAAGGGGGTGTAAAGGTGGGGGAAAAGGAGGCCAACTTTCCCCCACAAAATATCCCCCGGATATTGATATTTTTTGGGGGATATTGCCCTACAGCTGTAAAGTGAACAGTGAGAGGATCACGGCCGGCCAGGTATCTTTGTTGCAGGTGGCCGGCCGGCCACACCCCCTAGCCGGCCGGCTAGGGGTCAAAAGGGTCAAGATGATTTAGTGGCCGGCCACCACATGATGGTGTCCTCCCATGTGTGTGCAACACAACCCTGTGGTTAAAAGTCCAAGAAAGTGGCTCAAGGGTGTTCAACATTAGCTCGGAAAGAGGGGTTCAAAAGGGTCAGGTGGAATTACTGGCCGGCCACCAACTTTTAGGGTCCTCCCATGTGTGTACATCACAAATATGTGGTTCAAAGTTCAAGAAAATGGGTCCAAGGTGTTCAACATTAGCCCGGAATGAGGGGTTCAAAAGGGTCAGGTGGAATTACTGGCCGGCCACCAACTTTTAGGGTCCTCCCATGTGTGTACATCACAAATATGTGATTCAAAGTTCAAGAAAATGGGTCCAAGGTGTTCAACATTAGCTCGGAAGTGTGAAAAACGGGCGCCGGAGGGCGTCGGAGGATGTATAACCGGTTGCTGCAACAATTGCTAGCCTCTCACCCTTCAGTGACCTTCCTGGTGATAAAACAGAGGTACCTGCCAAAAATGAACAAAAACCGATGCAAAACGAATGCTCGGGGGCCAAAACGCGTAGTTCGGGGTCCCGAAAATGGGCTGTTAAGCACCGAAAGTGGTGTTCGGCCACGAAGTGGGTTTCTCAGACCCCAATGTCCCTCAAAAGGGAGAAAATAAGATGCATGCCAAAAATCAGAGCAAACGGAGATGGTTAAGCGGTCCCGAATAGAGGCACATGGCCAACGATCCCGAAAAACCGGAAACCGGACTCCGAAATGGGCAAAATGGCCTACGGCCACCAAATGTAGCCCACGGCCACTGAGAGATGGTCTACGGGACCTCTCCCTCCCCTCGGGAAAAAAAACCGAGAAAAACCGAGCCTGGTTCGCAAACCGAGGCAAAGCACAAAAGAGGGTTCGGAAGTCCGGAGGCAGGGCTCACGGCCGCTACTCTGAAACTTCTGAACGAGCACATTATACAACATCACCAAGCGCTCAATCAGTGACGTCTGAGTCTTAAGGTCGCTCAAAAATGGGGTGTCTACACCAATATACTCAAGGCTTACAAGCCAAAACACAAAAAGATGACACCAAACATGGCAAGCATGACTGAAACAGATGGCCAACAGGCCTTAAACATGGTAAAGTAATGCCAATACCTTCATGAAATTAGGCTAACACATGCAAGAATCATGACTTAAACACAAGATGCATTTCTAGGCCAAATAGAGGAATGTAAAGCAAGTATGTTAAGCATGCAAAAGGGCACAAATCCAACCAAAAACAGAGACAACATGTGACCTAGAGACGCCCAAAAACCTCTGGAAAAGGGCCAAAATCAGTCAAGCATGCATGTTGCCCTTTAAGCCAAAAGGCAAGGGAATGAGGCAATGAAGGGAGGGGGGTGTCCCTCCCCTATACAAGACTTCAAACCACCTTCCTCACCACTGAAAATCCACTGGTTTTTAGTAGTGAGAAGACTAAGACACTCAAGCAAACAAAGCCTCACAAAGGAAGCACCAAAAAGGCCAAATAAGGCCTAAGAGGGTGAGTTTGAACTCAAACCACAAAACAACCCTAATGAAAGTTTTTAAGCATGAAAATATAAGCTTTTTTTATGTTATGCACAAATCCTAAATCAGCAAGCAAGACAGGTAAAAAACTAGTGCAAGTTTGGGGAAACTAAAGCAAAGTGATTACCCTTGAAGAACACCTCAAGAACAGCCAATGCAGCCCTCTTCTTTTGATCAAAATCAGTCCAAAAACTCAAGAATCAACCCTCAAAGCCTCTCAATCTTGGAGCAAGGTGTAATGGTGTGTGTTTTAATGCAAAAGTAAGGCCAAAATGCACTTTTAGGCTTCCAAACACACCCTAAGCATGAGAGAGAGAGATATATATATAGAGAAAGAGGGTGATATACCAGATATATAGATATAAAAGCTCTGGTTTTTTGGTTCAAAAGCTCTAACCCTTGACAAAGGGAGAGGATCATTGCTTAAATAGGCAAAGGGCCAAGACTAAAGCTTCTCAAGGAAGCTAAATGAAAGGGGCAAAGGGTACAAAGGAGTCTTGGCTTCTTGGAGAAGCTAAAACAGCTGGCCAAGCTTCTTGAGGGTTCGAGCTTCTAGAAGGAAATGGGGTTCAAAGGCTCATACCAGCCCGAAACTGCACAGGGAGGAGTGATGGTGCATTCCAGCTGGCACAGCTGGCATGCACCATGCCTCAAGGGTGCAAAGGAGTCACACCGGCCAGCAAAAGATGTCACCGGCAAAACAAAGTGCCGATCGGCAGTATATTATGCCGACCGGTCATTTATTTTAAGAAACCATGGGCGGTGGCACCCCTAAACAGCCGGTGATGCTAGGGGAAGGCCGGTGGAATGTGAGGGTGGCCAACAAGCCATTCTCCTCCCTTCAAGGCAAAAACACAAGTGTTTGGTGCCAAAGCCAAACACGGAACAGTCAGGTCGAGAGATCCTGAGGCGAGGCGCGCAGCCAAGACTTCCGGGAACTCAAGACGAACACAAACATGGATAATCACCGAGTGTTCAAACGGTGACGTCCAAGTCTTGAGGACGGTCAAAAATGGGGTGTCTACAGTTGCCCCTCTTTGACAGAACTCGAAAGTTATAACAATGACGGGAGTAAATGTCAAAGCCCAGAGACGACCCATTTTTGACAAGGCCGAAGACTCAGACAGACATGCAAAGTAAACAAGGTATGCGCCCAAAGGCAGGGGCAAGATGCAAGACAATGCACAGAGCCGGACATAACTTATGATCATGCAAGGAAAGCTGTAACGAAGCATACATGCGACAGTTTTAAGCTAGCATACACCAAATTACACTACAATGCAGAAAGGATGTAAGAGAATTAAGCAATTCTCGATACGTCTCACTCGGAGGATACAAATACCTGTGCGGCTCGTCTGGTTGCACCCACCTCAAATGAACCGTACATACAATATCGTGCCTGCAAAGAAAACAAACTTAACAGGTACGATATCGTTAGCAACATGCATAATAGTGTGCTCGAAATGCGTGACAACGCAAAGCGAATGGGAAGCATAACAATGCTGTGAAGGCACAGATATATAAGTGGAGCACGCGGTCTACGCGGGTAACGAAATTGATTACAAGGATGCGGTCTACACAAGCAATAAAATTGATTACAAACATGCGGTCTACGCAAGCAGGACATGCGGTCTACGCAGGTAATGAAATTGAATGCCAACATGCGGTCTACGCAAGTAATGAAATTGAACAATCATGCGGTCTACGCAAGCAAAACATGCGGTCTACGCAAGTAATGAAATTGAATAAACATACGGTCTACGCAAGCAAAACATGCGGTCTACGCAAGTAATGAAATTGAATAAACATGCGGTCTACGCAAGTAATGAATCTGAATCACAAGAATGCGGTCCACGCAAGCAGAACATGCGGTCTACGCAAGTAATGAAATTGATTACAAACATGCGGTCTACGCAAGTAGTGTAACTAACATGCGGTCTACGCAAGCAAAACATGCGGTCTACGTAAGCAAAACATGCGGTCTACGCAAGTAATGAAATTAACATGCGGTCTATGCAAGTAATGAAATTAATTACAAACATGCGGTCTACGCAAGTAACGTAACTAACATGCGGTCTACGCAAGCAAAACATGCGGTCTACGCAGGTAATGAAATTAACATGCGGTCTACGCAAGTAATGAAATTAATTACAAACATGCAGTCTACGCAAGTAACGTAATTAACATGCGGTCTACGCAAGCAAAACATCGGTCTACGCAGGTAATGAAATTAACATGCGGTCTACACAAGTAATGAAATTAATTACAAACATGCGGTCTACGCAAGCAAAACATGCGGTCTACGCAAGTAATGAAATTAATTACAAACATGGCGTCTACGTAAGTAACGTAATTAACATGCGGTCTACCCAAGCAAAACATGCGGTCTACGCAGGTAATGAAATTAACATGCGGTCTACGCAAGTAATGAAATTAATTACAAACATGCGGTCTACGCAAGTAACGTAATTAACATGCGGTCTACGCAAGCAAAACATGCGGTCTACGCAGGTAACGAAAGCAAAACATGCGGTCTACGCAAGCAAAACATGCGGTAAGCAAAACTTGCGGAGAATCGATCACCGGGGGAGGGATCGGGGTTGGTGGAGTTCCCCAATCCCTAGTATAAACAGCTCAGGGAACCAGGAGGAAGCCCATCGGCCAGGGGTAGAGGCCATCGGCCACAAGGAATGGCCATCGGCCAGAAATTTGTTCGGTCGGCAAAAGGTAATGGCCGGTCGGCAGAAGATTTGGCCGGCCGGCTATGAATGAGGGAACCACCAGAATGTTGACACCTGTCCTCCACCCAACCTTATCTCCTACAAAAGACCCCAGCTTCGTAGTTTTTCTCAATTCCACACTGATTTGCTCTAATGGAAGAGTTTCTTGCTCAAAATCTCACAGCTTGGGTTGCTAGCTTGGATGGCTCGGAGAAGTTGAATTTTCAGGGTTTCAGCATAAATGCACTATTCACTCTGGGTCATACCCCATTGCACCTCCCGTTTCTTCATGCCGCGGCAAGGTTTTGGAATCCAGTGACGCATGTCTTTAGCTTCGCTGGGCAGGAGATATGTCCTACCTTTGAAGATTTCCGAGCCTTAATAGAGTCCGAGCGTGACGAGGAGCTCCTGCCCCAACTTAATTTTGGCCATGCCCAATCCTTAGGGTGAATGTGTGGACTCAGCATGCGTGACGCTCGGTCTCTGATTTGTGACGGGATGCTGGATATTCCGAGTTTGATCTATCGGTTTTCTGATGCTGGTGATCGTAACAACCATCACTGGCAAGGCTTCCGACGACATGCCCTCTGTTTGTGCGTGCTATCTCATTTTCTATTTGTCTCAGGCTCTGGAGGGTCTAGTGTCCGGCTGACCGAGGTTGCCCAAGGCTTGAAGGAGGGCAAGAGCTGTATTGCCATGATTCTGGCTGAGACGTTGATGGGCTTAGACGCCTTTTATCGTCATGAGACGATCAGATTAGCAGGGAGTCCACTACTACTACAGGTAACGTTTTCCATCCAATCTTACATATGCATTGCTCACATCACTCAGCCCTCAAGCTCGGTCTTTTCTCACAAAACCCTATTCTCACTTTTCTCTCCTCGTACATCTCTCTATTCTTTATTCTCTCATTTTTCATCCCTCCCCAGGTATGGTTGATGGACAAACTGCAGGTTGTGGACTCTTGCCCAGCATATTCAGCTCGCGGCTACTTCTTCCGGCACCGTCTAGTCAATGCCCTGGATAAGGGATGGTGGTTCGCTTGGATGTGCCGCTTGTCCGCAGACCGTATTGCTTGGCGGTGTCCTTGGCTGAGCCTTCCGGCAATGAGTTACAACATGTCCCGGCAGACTGGGATTCAATTGGTTGGTCTCACTCATTGTGTATTCTACTTCCCATTTCGGATTCGACGCCAATTCGGCCATGATCAGACTTGCCCGCCAGAGGGGATAGAGTATCCTGCTGCATTTCCAGCCCGAGGCGCACAGCTTGCTCGGCAGGCCATCGCGTGGAGGACGAGAGAACTCCTGGCCCCCACTCCCACTTTCAGTTATACTTTGTCTGACGAGTGCGTGGATTGGCTCAATGAAGAGGCACAGATTGGGTCCAGCTTGGCATCAAAGGCTTCGACCAGCTCTGGGAGGGGGCGCAGGAGCACCTGACTTGACTATGCCCCGGATTTATTGCTTTATTAGTACTTTCAAGTTTTCTTTATGAATGTAATAAAAAGCAACTTCGATTGTATGCAAGAGCAGGAGAACTCTGTTTTGAAATCAATGAAATTGAAGGTTGTGGTACTGAAAATTTTCCGCTTTGGTCCAAAAATGGTCTTAGTTGTAAAAAGATTAATTTGAACAAAGTCGACTTTTATTAAAACTTTTCAGAATCATTTTTAATATGGATCAGAACTGGACACACCTGAGATCTGTCTTTGAGATGTACAACCCCGGATCCCTGCAACTGGAAAGTTGCCCCTAGTCTGAAGAGCACTGCGCCGGAGATCATAACCGAACCCTTGAATGCTGAATAGGCAAAGATGACCGAGATGATCAAATGGACAAAGTTGATCGGGAAAAAGGGTTATGGCTGAACTCCAGGATGAAGTTGCCTACGTATCCCAAAGATGGGAATCAAGCCTTACGTAGTTTAGGCTTAGGTTCACTCAGGTATTTTTACTCTTCTTTTGCGCTCTAACTTTTGCCAAAGCCGCCCTTTGCGGGTTTTCAGCCTTGCGAGCTCAGTTTTTATATTTTCTAATTTTTGTGCTCTAACTTTTGCCTAGGTCGCCCTTTCGGGTTTTCGGCCTAGCGAGCCTCTCAAGGGTAATATTTCTTCAACTTGTCCATGTTGATCGGTTGGGAGAATTTCAGGCCATCTAGGTCCATCAGAACCACAGCTTCACCTGACCAGATAGCTTTGATGATGTAGGGGCCGGTCCAATTAGGTCTGAACTTGCCCCTAGGGTCGTGGATGGGAGCTCGGTTGTCTTTGAGCACCAAATCCCCTTCCTTTAGATTCCTGGACTTGCTTTCTTGTTGAAAGCCCGGGCAATTCTGCGCTGATAACTTTGAACATGGTACAGTGCTTTCAGTCTTCTCTTATCAAAGAGCATGAGTTCCTCAAACCTGCTCTGCTGCTAATCTGCTTCGGCTATTTGACACTCAGCCAGTACTCGTAAGGACGGAACCTCAATTTCGATAGGTAGAACGGCTTCCATCCCATAAACTAATGAATACGGAGTCGCTCCGGTAGAAGTTCTAATTGAAGTCCTGTAGCCTCACAGAGCAAACGGCAGCTTATCTGGCCAATCCTGGTAGGTTTCCACCATCTTTTGTAGTATATGCTTGATGTTCTTGTTGGCGGCCTCAACCGCTCCATTGGTCTGCGGCCGGTATGTGGATGACTTATGAAAAGCCACATTGTATTTTTCTAACAAGTCTATCACTTCCTTCTTGAAGTAGGAACCGTTATCTGAAATTATCTCGTTTCGAACCCCGTAGCGACAGATGATGTTGTTTCTGATAAACTTCGCAACGTGTGAAGCCTTCAACACCGCATAAGATTGGGCCTCGACCCATTTCGTAAAGTAATCTATCGCTACCAGGATAAACTCATGCCCATTCGATCCCTTCGGGGTAACAGCTCCGATCACATCGATTGCCCAAACTGAAAACGGCCATGGGGACGTCATGTTGTACAGCTTTGACGGCGGGATGTTCATGCGGTTTGCATGGATCTAGCATTTGTGGCATCGCCGAACAAAGCCGATACAATCCTCTTCCATGGTGGACCAGTAGTAGCCCTGTCTGAGGATCTTTCTGGCCAGCATTACCCCATTCATGTGTGCCCCGCATTCTCCTCCGTGGATGGCCTTCATCAGGCGCTTCGACTCTTCAGCTTCTACACAGAGCTTATGCATTCCCAGATGACCTCTCTTATACAGCTTACCCCCACAGATAATGAACTGAACAACCATTCTTCTGATTGCCCTTTTATCCTTGGCATTTGCCCCTGGTGGATACGCCTCCTTCTCCAAGAAGTTCCAAATGTCGTAATACCAGGGGTTGTCGTCCTGAGCCTCATCTATGGCGGAAATCGACTCGTACGCTGGCGCAAACTTCTGGTCAATAATGACTGGACGCATCCGGACCCCGGACGGGATGTCTATCATGGAAGATAGAGTTGCTAGTGAATCTGCGAACCTGTTGTTCTCTCTTACTAGGTGGGTGAATTTTAGTTTCTCAAACCGAGGAATTAACAAATCCAAGGTCTGGTGGTAAATTATCATCTTTTCCTCTTTGACTTTCCAGTCTCCTTTTGCTTGAGATACAACAAGGTTCGAGTCCCCAATGACGTCCAACCGTCTCGCTCCTAGTTCTAGGGCTGCTTCTAGGCCAGCAATACATGCCTCGTATTCTGCTTCATTGTTCGAGACTTTGAACCGAAGCTTGAATGCTAAAGGGATACGAGAATCGTCCGACGCTATCAGCAACACTCCTATCCCATACCCGTACTGGTTTGATGCTCCGTCAAAGTACATCGTCCAAGTTTCATCTTCGATGTGCAGAATGGCTTCATCTGAGAATAGGTACTCATACGCTTCATCCCCTTCAACCGAGTGGTCGGCAAGGAACTCCGCTACCGCTCTTCCTTTTACCGACTTGCGTGTTACATACTTCAGATCAAATTCAGAAAGCAACAGCAGCCAATGAGCTAGCCTACCCGTAAGTGCCGGTTTCTCGAAAAGATATTTGATGGGATCCAAGCGTGAAACCAACATTACAGAGTGAGCTAACAGGTAGTGTCGCAGCTTCCTGGTAGCCCATACCAAGGCCAAACAAGCCTTCTCCAGCGGAGTGTAGCGGGTCTCGTAATCCAGCATCTTCTTGCTCAGATAGTAGATGTCCCTTTCCACTTTGTCCTCTGACTCTTGTGCGAGCATGCAGCCCATGGTAGTCTCAGTTACTGAAAGGTACAATATCAACGATTTCCCTGGCTCTGGTGGTGACAACACGGGCGGGTTCTGTAAATATTCTTTGATCTGTTCAAAAGTTGCTTGACATCGGCCGTCCCATTGGAATTTCTTTCGTTTCTTCAGGAGACCAAAAAGTGGTTCACAAGTCAAGGTTAGTTTTGAAATAAACCGTCTTATGAATTGCACTTTACCTAGAAAGCCTCACACCTCCTTTTCAGTCATTGGTGGTGGCATTTCTAAGATGGCCTTAATTTTGGAAGGGTCGACTTCGATGCCCCTTTATGTAATCAGAAACCCTAGCATTTTTCCCGCTATAACACCGAATGTACACTTCTGAGGATTCAACCGCAGCCGAAACTCTCTGATCCTTTGAAAGAACTTTTGTAAGGCGGTGTAGTGGCCCTCTCTTTCTTTGGACTTGACAATCATGTCGTCCACGTACACCTCAACCTCTTTATGGATCATATCATGCAATATTGTGGTTGCTGCCCGTTGATAAGTAGCTCCAGCATTCTTCAACCCAAATGGCATCACTCTGTAGCAATATGTACCCCACGGGGTAGTGAATGCAGTCTTCTCCCGGTCTTCGGGTGCTATTACTATCTGATTATAGCCTGAGAAGCCATCCATAAACGAAAGCAAGGCATGCCCCGCCGTGAAATCTACCAATTCATCAATGTGTGGCAAGGGAAAGTCATCCTTCGGACTGGCCCTGTTCAAATCTCTGAAGTCTACACATACCCGAATTCTGCCATTCTTCTTCGGCACTGGGACAATGTTGGCCAACCAAGTCGGGTATTCGGATACCAGCAGGAAGCCTGCATCGATTTGCTTGGTGACCTCTTCATTGATCTTAATGGCCCAATCAGGGCGGATCCTTCTGAGTTTCTGTTTGACAGGTCGGGCCTCGGGATCAAGAGGGATCCGGTGCTGTACAATCTCAGGGTCGATTCCAGGCATGTCTTCGTAGGACCACGCGAAAACATCTTTGAAATCTTTTAATAAAGCGACTAAGCGCTCGCGTTCCTCCGAAGACAACGTGGACCCGATCTGGACCAGCTGCGGGTCCTTCTCAGTACCAACGTTCACAGTAGTGATTTCATCCATTAAGGGTTTAACAAATCTTTCCTGCTCTTGATCAATTAATCGTTGCAAAATCGGAGGAATTTCTTCCTCGTCGTTTTCATCAAAATTTTGAAAATCCTGATTTAAGCAATAAATCAAAGGCACAGAAAAATACTCAGAAACCACATCCACATCATTCTCATTAAATACTTCCAAGCCGTCCGATTCTTCTGTTACAACAGACTCAAAAGAGAAAGAAAATGACGACCTAAACAGGACTGTGGCATCCGGGTTATCACCCCCAGGAATACTGGACTCAGACTCAGTTGAGCTGGAACCTGATTCCGACTCACAAGACTCGGTGGAATCAGATTCCGGCTCACTACTTGACCCAGTGCTACTTGATAAAAATCCTTCTTCATATTGCCAGACGAGAGAGGGTGCGATGGATGCATCCAAAATAGTTGCTGGTAGGCTCGCAGCCGTTTCATTCCGATCATGCATACCGAGGAGTTATCCCCCAAGCACTTCTGTTCGATCGGAGGATCTGAAAGTAGACATGCCAGTGCTACCCCCATTTCGTTTTCAGCATCCTCAGACTGCACTTCCTTACTCTGTTTAGTCTCAACCGGCAGATCTGTCTGTCCTTCGGCGATGTCATTCTCAGGTAGCTGCAGGTCAAAGAAAATCTCAAAACCTGGCACACGCTTCTTCTCCGCGTTCAACCATGGTTCTGGGAAGCCACAAAACGGAAAGTCCTCCCCCTCCCGAACGAAGCGTCCATTTAGGGTACCCTGAATGGACCTATGCATCAACTCAAAAGGCTTTCCAGCCTTCTTTGCTCTGGCTCTCCCAGCCATCTCCTTACCCTTCCTTACCCAGTCCTCTTTGGTGGGCATATAACCCAAACCAAAGGTATGAGGGTTGTGTGGCACTTCGGCCAATGCTGCGACGCCCTTCCGGCCGCTCTTTCCCAATCCCATCCCGGGGACGTGTTGAAGTTTGTTCATGAGGTAGACGGATTGAGCACTGACGTACACCCCCTCATTCACAGCCATAACATTCTGCACCACTCGAGCCTCAGCCAAAGTGAACCCTGATAAGAACACATCCTCAGTGCCATGCTCGATTTCCAAGACTAGTGTGGACACTTCCGGCGGTGGATGGATTGATGAATTCCCGAAGACAATAGCCACCCCCTTCCCGTGAGGGTACTTCAGCATCTGATGTAAAGTGGAAGAGACTGCCTTTACTTGGTGCAACCACGGCCGCCCCAAGAGCAGATTGAAGGTTGCGGGAACGTCCAAGACATGGAATTCAATGTTGTGTTGTCCGGGACCAACCTGGGTCTGAATTTTGACAGTCCCCATCATCTCCCTGCTAGTATTATCATATGCTCTGATCACCTGAGCAGTCGGCACGAAGTCCGCAGGTTTCATCCCGATCGCATACGCTGTTCTGGCTGGGCAGACATTGATGGCGGACCCGGTATCAACAAGTACCACCGGTATCCATTTGCCTCTACATTCCACGGAAACGTAGAGGGGTTTGTTGTGATTTGTGCCCTCAGGCGGTAGTTCTTTGTCTGAGAAGGTTAATGCCGGGGGACCTCCTCCCGGAAAAACTAGGCCCACCAGCTGTTCGGGCGTGGTGTCTATAGAAAGCTTGGCTTTGTCCATGGCTGAAAGGACAGCCTGTCTATGTACTCGAGAAGCCATAAGCAGCCCCCAGATGGAGATGTCTGCTTGTATCTTCTTCAATTGTCTCAATACGGCCTCCTCCTTGAGTTGTTTTTCTTTCTGCTTTTCTGCCTCCTTATCTTTTCCAGACGCCTCTGGTTGATCTAGGTGTGGAGGCTTGAAGTACCGTCCACTCCTAGTCATGTGATCGACTTCGCTGATATACCAGGTATCATATGGTTGGTTACCCCCCCAATCCTCGTCCGTGTGGGCAAGACATAGATCATCGTCTTCCCACCACATTCCATATGCAGCTGACAAGCACTTGTCCGGTTCTGGCATAACTGTTCCAATACTTGCAGTACCTTCTATTCCTATGCTCACGGCATTCTCTGTTTCTGTACTTGCGGCGGTCTCAACCCCCACGTGGGCTTTTGCCTTCCTGATTCTCTCGGAATCTTCGAATCTTTTCTGTTCTGACTGTGTCAATGCAGTCGATTGTTCAATAATCCCTGTACACAAAATGCTCCAATCCCGATCGAAACTCTTGACACCGGCGCTCTCCGGCGATGCACTCTGTTTTTCGACCCTCCCGGCTATTACTAACATTCCTGCCCCTGCCGGGCCTTGTTCTGACTGAAACTCTCTTACCACATCTGGCTGATCGTCCAACCACCCCGTGGCCTCTGTCGATTCCTCATAATCGAACCAGTTGACGGCTGAGTCTCCTGGATCTTGGTTACTGTAAAACTGGAACTGGGCAAGGTCCTCTTCCACAGCCATTAAATCATCCGTTCCCTGTCTTGGACTGTCCCCTTAGATCGCACACAGCTCCCCTCCTGCTGGAAATTCCACATCTGGTCTATTCTGGCCTATTGGTGAAATGTAGTCACTCGGACTATAAGCATTCCCAGCATCACTCCCAGATTCCGCAGACTCTGGCTCAACAACCCCCTTCTCCTTTGGAGTCTTCTCTCTCTGCTCTCGATAGTCACCACTGCTGGCTTGGGTTGGGTTATGGAGACGTCCATCATGCACAAATCGGTGCAATAGGGAAGGAAAACCTCCGGCTTGGGCAGATAGGAAGGTGTGATATAAATACTAGGATCGTAGGACACGACCCCAGTATGGATGAAATTGATTCTTTTGGGTGGTGGAGCTTGGTTATGTGTGGGGAGAGGATTTGTAGTAACATTGGGTTTCTTAGGAGGTAAAATCACCCCGTTATCAATGAGATCTTGAATCTCATGACGTAATCGGAAGCACAGATCGGTGTCATGACCGTGCTGCTGGTGAAATGCACAATACTTGGCTGGGTTGTGGGCAGCGGGGAGCCTTTCTGGTAAGGGCCGCGGCTCTAGGGGCTTCAGATGCCCTTTTCTGATTAGAACCCCCAAAGCTTTGGACAGGGCATATAAAGCAGAGCGAAGGTTCTGGTGTTTTTGGGAGGGTATTTGGCTGTTTGTGGGTTGCTTCCGGACGCACCGGAGAATGGTGCGGCTGCCATAGTCCTCGGGGGAGTGTTGGTGGTGACCATACTCACTTCGGAGGTCCTGGTAGTTGTAGCGCCACTCGGGCCTGCATTAGTATTACGATTGAAAGTTCTGCGGGGTTGCTCCCGGTCATTATCAATCAAGCCTTGCTTTAAGGCATCCTCAATCTGCACCCCCATTTCATGCAGATCGAAAAAGGTAGGGAAGGGGAGTACAATCATCTTTTGCATTAACTTCGGCTGAAGATTGAGCACAATCATCCGAATCTGGTCTTTGTCCGTGGGCCTTAAGGTCATCATCGAAGCCTTAGCCCGCCATCTGGTTACGAATTCTGAGAAGCTCTCTTTGGGTTCTTGCCTCGTTGTCTCGAGATCCTGGGTTGTAATCTCTATTTGTGTATTGTATGAGTACTGCAAGATGAAGGCCTCAGCCATCTCGTCCCAACTTCTCTTGACATCATCCTCCAATTTGGCATACCATATGGCTGCTACGCCCGACAGGGTCCGGCCAAATAGAGACAGCTTCTGCAGTCTAGTGAGGCCCATTGGCCTTAGGATGTCTGAAAACAGTCACAGGTGCACCATGGGATCCCCGGATCCGTCAAAACGATCAATTTGTGGCATCTTAAACCGATCTGGCAGCGTCACGGCTGCGTCAGTGTATCCGTCCTCAATGTCCGGAATGGACTTCACACCTTGAGATTTCTTGAACAGTTTTTCAAGCTTGCTCATTTTTAATGCCATGGGGTCCACCTCGGACTCGAAAGGAGAATCCGGTTGATCGATAGGAGTGGGTGCCTTGGATAGTTGAGGTAGAATCGGGGGCGGAGCTGGCCCCGTCGGGATGTCTGTATCTTCTTGGACATTCCGGGCATTCGGTGTTTCTTCAGGTATCGAAACCCTTAGTGGGGGAGGGCCTTGCTGTGAAGCAGATGCTCCGGTTTGCTGCTGCAATCTCACGATTAACTCTGCTTACTCATTCATAACTGTGGCCTGTTGTTTGGCGAATTCTGCCTGTCGGACAGCATCCTGCTGCATCACTTTCATGCTTTCTTGGAGTTGGCGCACCATCTCCTCTAAACTAGCCATACTGTTCTATTCTGACTGAATTATCGGTATATGTTCCCTTTCTGTGGGTGAAACGGAATCCTGATCCCTACTGTACATAGGTGGGGTAGATAAAGCCCTCTGTACTGACTGTTGAACTAATGCCCTCTGCCTAGCTGTCCTCCGTCTAGTAACCGGGGGTAGAGAGTGGTACACCGGTTGTCCGTCTACCAGATCCTCAGATCAATGGAGCCGACGACCTCTAATCCAGAGTGCTTGGGGAATATCTACCGGGTTGGAAGCAATGGTGCTAAACTACCTAGAAAAAAGATAAATAAAGTAGTAAATAAACAAACAATCGGACAGCACAACGGCGTAAAATAAACACATACAACGCACAGTTGGGTATTCATAATACACGGTTGGTAAGCCGAACACACTGTTCCTCGACACTGATCACTGTTCCCCAAAATCACTGTTCCTAAAACTAAACCTGATACCCGCAGATAACTGATTCTCATATACTGACACTGATGCCCTCAGGCCTGATACTCAATCTTGCAAACTGATATGTATGTTCCCTGTAGATATACATTCTAAAAGCACATAGCAAGTAAAGAGAGCCAAAACACCCCTATGTTGGGGTAGGGTTTCCCTGTCCTATTTTGCCAGGAGCTAGGGTTTCATTATGCACGCAGCAGTTTTCAAACAACCTAACATCGGGTAAGCAGCCTGTCCTAACTTGGAATGGTCACTATGGATCCGAATATGCACTAGGTCAAATGGTCGAAAAGGGTGCCCCGGTAAAATCGGGGTTTGTGTTCCCATACTGTCAGAGCCCATAACTGGTTAGCCTTATGGTCATGCCTTGACAAGACAAGCCTCCGACAAACCGTTCAGGAATGACAGATGGCAAGCACTGTGTTCTTAGGCGCACCAATGCACATGCAATGCAAAGAGACACATAAATGGAATCAAAATAAGATATCACGAGTTCGAGTCAAGCTCTCTAAAATCCCCAGCAGAGTCACCAGAAACTGTAGACGCGCCCGCGTGGGGGGACCGCTACAGTTCGGACTCGATTTGATGTCACGGTTCTTAATCTGAACCAAAGAGTCCAAATCTGGCAAATCGTTTTGAGAAAATAGATTTTTTTGAAAAGAAATGCCAAACATGGACTGCTTTTCCAGATACAGAGTCGCCACCTAAATTTTTTTATGAGGGAATTTAGGAAACCCTGACTCGGTGCCGAAGGCCACATGTCCGTCATCATCAGAGTTGCCTCGGCTCGGGAGCTAGGGTACGATTGGGGAAGGTCAGCTATGAGCACCCCCTTTCGCCCGATCCGAAGATCGGCCTCTACTAACCATGATATCCATTTTTGAAAACGTTATGTGTTCTTATTCCATTTATTAGCCTAGAATTACTATGTTATGCGCACAGCAAACAAGTATAGACTAGATTGCCTAATTTGGAAATAAGCATTGCATATCCGTTTGTTTTGGAAAAATATTTTGGAATTTGCTACCCACAAGTAGGCTAAAACACGGATTTCAATGAGTGTTTCCAACTCAGACAATCCAACCTTCACCCACAGGTATTCAAACAGTTTATCACATAAGCATCTAGCCACATGGTAAGCATGCTGTCATGATAGCATTCACACGCATGAGATATGCTAAAGCATAAATGCTTACCGAGTACTCCGAGCCAAAACAATAAACTAGTTAGCCAACATGCATGGTCCTAGTTCATGTCAAATTGACTAATGCAACACATGCAGGATGCAATTAGAATAGGCTCGACTAACCTAAACATGGCATGTGAAAATGCACAAGTAGCATGTATTCAAGTTAGATTTGAAATACTAATGCAGTTAGCATGATGCGCCGAGCCCAGTGCATGCAATACTGATGAATGATGCACGCATGCATAGCATAAGGTATGCTAAATTAAACATGTCCTATTACTAACCATCAAAGTAGGTAAATAAAAGGGGAAGAAAGACGTGGGGTTGGAAGACATACACACACTCACACACACTTATTACATAATTGCCCTCACTCAGAGGGTCCAAATAAATATTACAGTCCGAATAATAAACGCATAAATTATTGCTGAATTTCTAATTAATTAACAGAATGAATGCAAAAAGAAAGGTGGCCACAGCCCCTGCCTTGGGATGCACGAATGATGCATGCTCGAACCCGTCTCGCCCGGAAGGTCTGTACCATACCACTGCCACCTCTGTTTACACTGCCCTGCTTCTCTGAAAAATTCCAAAGTTCTGGGAGAGGTCCCCTGAATACTGTGGAACACCATCGGCTGAAGGAAATGTCCATCAGCCATTGAAAATACCCATCGGCTGTTTATGAAGCTATCGGCCCAGGAAGGATTGCTGGTCGCACTGAACACTGCCGGTCGGCAGAGACTTCCTGCAGAAGACACTTTTGACAGCAACAGAGGACAGACAGTATATGGCATGGGATTTCAGGCACATGTGAGCATGGTCATGTTCCCCATCATGTATTGAACTCAAGGAAGCATGGCCCTCGATCCTCGAGCCATCAATTGTGCATGATAGCCTAAGAGATCAAGCTTGCCATTTGATGTAAAAAAGTGCATGCAACACACAAATGAGGACCAAGACCCTATCATGTTGAAGTCAAGGGCCCCGGTGACCGAGAGTTAAGACGCGTTACATTACTTATAGTATGAACACTCCTTAACCCTCACACTTGGTTTAACACCCCAAACCAAGTAATGCAATGCATGTTATGCAAACATGACTCAAAGATACAACATGAAATTAAGATGCAAGGCATGCCAAATGCCATGCAACTACCATGGCAAGTATGCAATGCTAGGCATGCAAGATGCAAATGCAATGCAAACATGGACGATTTAAGCAATAGGATCATCATGTTACAACACCTAATGAAGCAATCATGCAATAAACATGAGACAAGCATGCAATGGTGGACTTAAACCATAAAGGGGCAGACCTCAATCCACCCCAAAACAGTGGCCAAAAGTGCCCAAAATGGTGGACAAACACTCATGCCAACACCCAAGCCAATGGACCTAAAGCTAAGGCACAAAAAGGGGACACTTTACTTCCACTAACATGACCATTCATGGCATGAATTAGACAAACAAAATAGAATCTTAGCATGCAAAAATGGACTCCAAAACCCACTGATATGGCAGCTTAAGTGGCTCCAATGAGATGCATGCACCAAGACTCATTTCTAGGCATAAAAGGGCACATCCTCAAAGCATGAAAGAGGTCACATATGCAGACATACAAACATGATTTATGGACTGAAATACGATCCTAAATGATGCCAAATCATGAGGATGGTCTGAGCTACACATGTTGGAGGCCAATATACTCAAGGCTTACAAGCCAAAACACAAAAAGATGACACCAAACATGGCAAGCATGACTGAAACAGATGGCCAACAGGCCTTAAACATGGTAAAGTAATGCCAATACCTTCATGAAATTAGGCTAACACATGCAAGAATCATGACTTAAACACAAGATGCATTTCTAGGCCAAATAGAGGAATGTAAAGCAAATATGTTAAGCATGCAAAAGGGCACAAATCCGACCAAAAACAGAGACAACATGTGACCTAGAGACGCCCAAAAACCTCTGGAAAAGGGCCAAAATCAGTCAAGCATGCATGTTGCCCTTTAAGCCAAAAGGCAAGGGAATGAGGCAATGAAGGGAGGGGGGTGTCCCTCCCCTATAAAAGACTTCAAACCACCTTCCTCACCACTGAAAATCCACTGGTTTTCAGTAGTGAGAAGACTAAGACACTCAAGCAAACAAAGACTCACAAAGGAAGCACCAAAAAGGCCAAATAAGGCCTAAGAGGGTGAGTTTGAACTCAAACCACAAAACAACCTTAATGAAAGTTCTTAAGCATGAAAATATAAGCTTTTTTTATGTTATGCACAAAGCCTAAATCAGCAAGCAAGATAGGTAAAAAACTAGTGCAAGTTTGGGGAAACTAAAGCAAAGTGATTACCCTTGAAGAACACCTCAAGAACAGCCAATGCAGCCCTCTTCTTTTGATCAAAATCAGTCCAAAAACTCAAGAATCAACCCTCAAAGCCTCTCAATCTCGGAGCAAGGTGTAATGGTGTGTGTTTTAGTGCAAAAGTAAGGCCAAAATGCACTTTTAGGCTTCCAAACACACCCTAAGGATGAGAGAGAGAGAGATATAGAGAGAGAGGGTGATATACCAGATATATAGATATAAAAGCTCTGGTTTTTTGGTTCAAAAGCTCTAACCCTTGACAAAAGGAGAGGATCATTGCTTAAATAGGCAAAGGGCCAAGACTAAAGCTTCTCAAAGAAGCTAAATGAAAGGGGCAAAGGGTGCAAAGGAGTTTTGGCTTCTTGGAAAAGCTAAAACAGTTGGCCAAGCTTCCCCAAGAAGTTTGGCCAAAGGGTTCAAGCTTCTAGAAGGAAATGGGGTTCAAAGGCTCATACCAGCCAGAAACTGCACGGAGAGGAGTGATGGTGCATTCCAGCTGGCACAGCTGGCATGCACCATGCCTCAAGGGTGCAAAGGAGTCACACCGGCCAGCAAAAGATGTCACCGGCAAAACAAAGTGCCGATCGGCAGTATATTATGCCGACCGGTCATTTATTTTAAGAAACCATGGGCGGTGGCACCCCTAAACAGCCGGTGATGCTAGGGGAAGGCCGGTGGAATGTGAGGGTGGCCAACAAGCCATTCTCCTCCCTTCAAGGCAAAAACACAAGTGTTTGGTGCCAAAGCCAAACACGGAACAGTCAGGTCGAGAGATCCTGAGGCGAGGCATGCAGCCAAGACTTCCGGGAACTCAAGACGAACACAAACATGAATAATCACCGAGTGTTCAAACGGTGACGTCCAAGTCTTGAGGACGGTCAAAAATGGGGTGTCTACAATATTCTACTCTCCTATATGGGATTTAACATAGATATTATCATCTTGTATAAATGGTGTGATTTGGGAAGGTTCTTGGTAAATTTTTAGTGGGTTTCCATATATATAAAGGGGGGTTTTCTATTTGGGTTCCTCATGGGCATGAGAGGTCTTGAACATGTTATGACTTGAGAAGAATTGATGAAATTTGGTCTTTGGTATAATATTTGATAAAGGGGGATTTTTGCCCTAATTTGATTAAATCATTATTTTGCATAAATAATTGGAATTAACATTGAGAATGTGAAATTAGAAGGTTATGGTTATAGATGGTGAAATTAGATATGTATTATCTTACACTTTTGGAAGTTTTGAATAAACTATTTATCTTGACATTTATATATCTGTTTAGAAATATCTGCTTTGGGCTATCGGTGGAGGATAGCTATGATTGTTGTAGAAACTGCATAAGGATTAGGTGAATTAAAACTAATCAATTGGATTATGTCAGTGAATATGACGGTTGGATTAAAACATTGAATATGTGGTTTGATTGGTCATTGTATATGACAACGTGTTTAAATACATTGTATATGTATCTTGTGTGGGAGGAA
The DNA here is from genome assembly GCF_055761805.1 of Camellia sinensis. Lineage (NCBI taxonomy): Eukaryota > Viridiplantae > Streptophyta > Magnoliopsida > Ericales > Theaceae > Camellia > Camellia sinensis. Next base: position 23,336,262 of record NC_138970.1, on the reverse strand, counting down.
ATATGGGATGTACTCCATTGTTTAGGAGAATATAAGGGATGGACTCCATTGCTAATTAAGTTGGCCGGAGTGTCCAGGGTGAAAGTCTCGAAATTTTATATATATTTGGATGCCGGTTCCCTCGGACTTAGTTTCGTAAAATTGCAAGAAATGGAAGTGTATAGATAAATGTTTATGATTGAAGTGTTGATAAATGAGTTATAGTCTCGTTTTGAATTGTTTAAATGATGATGAACTATTTTCATAAATTGATTTGGATAAGTAATATGAATGAATGGAAGTATGGATGTCAATGTTGATTGGTTATGGGGAAGGATGTAAGTTCGTTGACAAGTGTTACACCTTTATCGAATGTTAATGTTTTAGTTAATTCTCATATTTTGTATAGCATATCTTTATTGGGCTCTGGCTCACCCTACTTGAGACATCACTTTTCAGGTACAGGGGACATGCCGCCTCCAAGGTCTTAGCTTGGGAGGCTTAGGAGTTGAAGACTCCCTTTTGGTTATTTCGTTTTAATGTTACTTGTATATTCAAGCCAAGGGCTTTATATGTAAAGAGTTAAAACTCTTCTTTTGTTGTAACCAAGTGTTAACTTGGAAAGCTGTAAGCCTTGTGGGCATTTATTTTTGTTGTTTATAAGTAAGAGTTACATGCTATAGTTTCAAGATTAACGTTTATGAAAATGTAATGCATGCAATATCTTTTGCAAAGGAAACTCTGATGAAGGGAAATGTAATATTTCTTCTATGTTCATGGATTATATGAATGATCATCTTATACTTTATTTTGAGGGCGTTACAACTTGGTATCAGAGCGTACCGGGTTTGAATACTTTGGGTACGTTGAAAGTGGTTTGTACCACATTGGGTTTTTCTCGCTTGTTAGAGACTTATGTATGATATTAAGTGTTTATGCGATAACATGCTTATGCGATTATATGGGTATAAGATTTAGTTTCTAGGATATAGATTGGGTCCATAGGTTTTTGGGAGTCCTGTTGGAAAGGCACTTGATCACTGCCGTTTCTAACTGGAACTCTAGCAACGCCACGGGACGGTCATTATCCGAAAATGAAATTTGTAAGTGTTTGTGTGATTATGTGCTTATGTGGAATGAATTACAGTTGTCCATTGTATTAGGACGCGAGTGAGATAGCTTTGGCACGTTTGTAAATGTGCTAATTTCTTTTGTTACCTTTATTAGGATGTCAGGACGTGGTCGTGGTGGTAAGCGTGGTAGGTTTAAGATGCAGGAGATGCCTATACCGGATGAGATTCCGGCACAGGAGGAGGGAGTTGGTCAGCCCAATATGGCCAAACTGGTTGGTCAGCAGGCCATGGGCGTCTTAGCCCATGAAATGGCCGGAGCATTGAGGGAATCTATAGACATTCTCAGGGCTGAGAATCAAGTCCAGGCCCAAGTAGCTGAAGTAAGGCTTTCTTTTCTGAAGAGGGAGTTCTTTCGGTCAAATCCGGAAGAGTTTTTGGAAGATCCTAAGGAGCCATTGAAGGCTGACGAGTGGTTGGTGCAGATGACAAAGACGTTTGAGATGCTTAGCATCGAAGACGAAGGTTTGAAGGTGACCTTGGCGTCATTCCAGTTGAAGAGAGACGCGGATCAGTGGTGGAAGTTTGTGCGGGGACGTATTGGAGGAACTTGGGAGGCTTTTGTTGACGCTTTCCAAGAGAAGTTTTTGCCTCCCACTGTTAGGGAAAAGTTAAGGGACCAGTTTTGTCAGTTTAAGCAGCTAAACACACCAGTGGCCGAGTTTGAGGCTACATTCACCAGTTTGTTGAGGTTCGCACCAAAGTTGGTGGTGACCGAGGAGCGCAGGTGTTTGGAGTTTGAGAAGAAATTGAGGACCGGACTCATGTTTCGAGTGGTCGGGTCCATGATTAAGGAGTATGGGCGCCTTGTGAAGGCTACAGTCCATCTTGAGACTATTATGCATGCTAAGGAGGAGAGGATGAAGGGCTCCAGGAGGAATCAAGATGGTCAAGGGGACAGTAAGAGGCAGAGGGATTCTAACCCTCAGCAGTCCCAATGAGCGCATTCGAGGTCTACCTTTCCAGTACCGAATTCGAGTTCTGGAAGAGGCGGTTAGGGAGACATTACCTATTTCAATTGTGGTTAGTGGGGCCACAAGTCTCTAGCTTGCCCACAGAGAGGAGGAGGGTAGCATACAACATCTTCTTCAGCCCATTCTCAGGGCTAGAATCAGGGCAGAGGCCAGCCGCTCATTTGTTATCAGTGCGGGCAGGCAAGGCACCTAAAGAGGTTTTGCCCATAGTTGGGTGGCACACCTGATGCGTCTGGTTCGAGGCAGACACAGAGTCACCAGCCAACTCAGTCAGTTCAGGCCTCGAGGGCCAATTAGAGAGCCTCTTCGGCTCAATCTGTGCAGCAGTCTTATGCTCCGAGAGGTGAGCAGGTAGATCAGAGGCCTACGGGGCGCGTGTATGTTGTTACAGCACCGGATCTTGTACCTGCTCCATCAGTAGTGAGAGGTACCTTTCTGTTTTGCAACTCGGTTGCTAATGTGTTAATTGATACGAGTGCATCCCACTCTTTTATATCTACTGCATTTGCATCTATTTTGGGATTGGAGTTGGCATAATTAGCATCTCCTTTCTGTGTTGTATCACCTGTTGGGGGTGATATGATTTTGAAACAAGGGTGTCGGGGTTGTGATATAGAGATCGCCGATCGTCGACTACCCTTTTCTTTTGTGTTGATGGATATGTCTGGTTTTGATGTCATTTTGGGTATGGATTGGTTATCGTCATACCGGGTTGTTATAGATTGATACTGTTAGAGGTTTACTGTATGTACCTTGAACGGTGATTGTTTCCATTTCTTGGGAGATCGGGCTGGTAGGGTTTTACCACCGGTGTATGATCCGCGTGGGCGGAGTGAGCATAGTTGTCTCCTTGCTAGCTTTATGAGTAGTGAGTGTGATGAGACCCGGACTGAGTGGCCAAGGGTGGTTTGTGAGTACTCAGACGTTTTTCTCGAGGATCTTGTTAGTTTACCACCCCATCGAGAGATCGAGTTCTCTATTAACTTAGTGCTTGGCACGGCACCGATTTCTATGGCACCATATCGTTTTGCCCCAACCGAATTGAGTGAGTTGAAGATTCAACTCCAAGAGTTACTAGATAAGGGTTTTATTCGCCCTAGTACTTCGCCTTGGGGAGCACCGGCCCTCTTTGCTAAGAAAAAAGATGGGGCCTTGAGACTTTGTATTGATTATCGAAAATTAAACCAGGTCACGGTTAAGAACAAGTACCCTTTGCCTCGTATAGATGATCTGTTCGATCAGTTGAATGGATTTCATTGTTTCTCTAAGATAGATTTGAAATCGGGTTACCATCAGTTGAGAGTTAGGGAGGAGGATATCCCGAAGACAGCATTCCGTACTCAGTATGGCCATTATGAGTTTCTGGTGATGCCTTTTGGGCTTACCAATGCCCCAGCTGTGTTCATGGATTTGATGAACCGGATTTTCCGAGAGTTCGTAGATCACTTTGTAGTCGTCTTTGTAGATGACATCCTGATTTATTCGCCTTCTGAGGAGGAGCACGAGGAACACCTGTAAGTGGCGCTTGAGTTTCTTAGAGCCCATAAATTGTATGCCAAGTTTGGGAAATGTGAATTCTAGCTAAGAGAAGTTAGGTTCTTAGGCCATGTGGTTTTCGGGAAAGAGGTGATTGTAGACTCATCCAAGATTGAGGTAGTGCAAGATTAGGCACAACCTAAGAATGTTTTCGAGATCCGCAGTTTCTTGGGGTTGGCCAGGTATTACCGTCGATTTGTGAAAGATTTCTCCAGACTAGCTTCGCCTTTCACTAGATTGACACGGAAAAGGGTCAATTTGTGTGGAGTGAGACTTGTGAAAAGTCATTCCAAGAACTTAAGGTTAGACTTACTACCGCTCCAGTCTTGATTATTTCGGAGAGGGATTTGGGCTATTCAGTGTATTGTGATGCCTCACGAGAGGGTTTGGGTTGTGTACTAATGCAAGAGGGGAAAGTAGTAGCCTATGGCTCGCAGCAGTTGAAAACACACGAGAAGAATTATCCTACTCATGATTTAGAACTAGCAGCTGTGATATTTGCCTTAAAGATTTGGAGGCACCATCTGTACGGTGAGAGGTTTGAGGTATTTTCTGATCATAAGAGTTTGAAGTATCTGTTTACACAGAAGAACTTGAATTTGAGGCAAAGAAGGTGGATGGAGTTCATAGAAGACTATGATTTTGAGTTGCACTATCATTCGGGAAAGGCCAATGTGGTAGCTGATGCCCTAAGTAGGAAGTCCATCAGTAGCGTGGCTTGTATAGCTATCTAGAAATGGGAGATGTTGGGTGCTCTTGGTGAGTTTAACTTGCGTCTGGGCGAGTCTGTTGAGTCTGCAGCCTTGTTTTCAGTAGTTGCATAACCTACACTTGTAAACCGAGTATTAGAAGCGCAGAAGGGTGACTTCGAGGTAGAATCCCTCCAGGAGAAGATCTCCAGTGGGAAGGTAGAGAAGGGTTTTGCTGTGTATCTCGACCTGAGCGTGAGGTACCGAGACTGCTTGTTTGTGCCGGAGTCTTGCCGAGAGGAAGTACTCTGAGAGTTTTACCATTCACGCCTTGCGGTGCATTCGAGAGGCACAAAAATATATCATGATCCGAGTCGCCAGTTTTGGTGGAGGGGTATGAAGAAGGATGTGGCAGTGTTTGTATCGAAATGCCTTACTTGTCAACAAGTGAAGGCTGAGCATCAGAGGCCAGCGGGTTTGTTACAACCCTTGCCTATAGCTGAGTGGAAATGAGAGCACATCACGATGGATTTTGTCATGGGTCTTCCAAGGACTCAACGGGGTAGTGATGCCATTTGGGTGATAGTGGACCGGTTGACTAAGTCGGCGCACTTTATTCCTATACGCGTAAGAGATTCGGTAGATTACCTTGTTGACTTGTATATTCGGGACATAGTGAGGTTGCACGGGGTCCCATTGTCGATTGTCTCAGATAGAGACCCACGTTTCACTGCCCGGTTGTGGCAGAGTTTGCAGAGTGCCTTAGGCACTAGATTGACTTTTAGCACGGCTTACCATCCTCAGACTAACGGGGCAATCCGAGCGCACTATTTAGATACTCGAGGATATGCTTCGAGGCTGTGTCATTGACTTTAAGGGATCGTGGGAGAGACACCTACCCTTAGTGGAGTTTGCCTACAATAATAGTTTCCGATCAAGTATTGGTATGGCATCGTTTGAGGCCTTGTATGGCGGACCGTGTAGATCTCCAGTGTGCTGGGCCGAGGTGGGTGATGCACCTCTGTTGGGTCCAGAGTTGGTTCGGAAAACGATGGAGAAAGTGGCACTTATTCATAAGAGGTTGTTACAGCCTAGAGTCGCCAAAAAAGTTATGCCGACCGTAGGAGGACACCTTTGTCTTTTGAGGTGGGCGATCATGTCTTTTTGAAAATATCACCTAGACGAGGTTTGATGAGGTTTGGGAAGAGTGGGAAGTTATCCCCTCGGTTTATTGGCCCTTTCAAGATCCTTGAGCAGATTGGGAGGTTGCATATCGTTTGGTGTTGCCTCCGCAACTTTCCGGAGTGCATGACGTGTTTCATATTAGCATATTAGTATGTTTCAGAAGTATGAGCCAGACCCATCGCATGTGTTGGATTGGACCGACTTAGAGGTAGATGAGGAAACCTCGTATGAGGAAAGACCGGTGAGGGTCTTGGATAGACGGGACTAAGTCTTGCGAGGCAAGACGATTTCCTTGGTCAAGGTATTGTGGAAACATCACAGAGTCGAGGAAGCAACTTGGGAGCGAGAATTGGAGGTCCGAGAGAAATATCCGAACCTGTTTGTTAATGTTTGAGTACATGTTGAAAACTTTATTTTGTTAATGAACTGTAAGAACATTGTATATGTTTTGAAATTGTAATACATTGTGAATGTTGAGTATGTTACGGAGACACAAGTCAAATTTGAACATTGCATATGTTATTTAAGCTTTGGGAAATGTAAGCTTGTTATAAGCATTGATTATGTTTGGAAACACAAGATGTATGTGTTGAAATGTGTTAAATCTCGGAATATGCATATTGGTAATATATGTTGTGGATTTGTTCTCTTGTGAAGAGATGAAATGACCGGTAGATGGGTCATAGTGATGAAATTGATTTATTATTATTGTTGGGATTGGTTTAATCATGGCTTTAAATACCTGCTTTAAAATTTCGGGGACGAAATTTCCTAAGATGGGGAGGTTGTTGCACTTCTGTTCTTTATAGCTTTTGGTAAGTGTATTTGAACCATTTATTTTAATTTGGGAATCTTTGGTGTTGTTGTACCTTAGTTTTTAAAGGAGTACAATCCGATTTAAACTTGTTGGGTTTGGTTGTTCGCACTTATTCTTGTCAAAGTTCCTTGGAGACTTAGAAATTTCATTCTAGGGTCGACACTAGCCTTCCTAGGGTCGACCCTTACCTGTTGATGAAGTTTTGGAAATGTTGCTGAAAGATAGGGTAGACACCAGACTGGGAGAGGGTCGACCCTCTTATGTCTGTGTATTGGTTGCTGGGAGATAGGGTCGACCCTCTCCTGTCTATGGGTCGACACCTGCAACGGTTTTTTTCCAGATTTTGCTGTCGGTTTGGGGCCTTTTTTTTTTGGGGATTTTGACTAGATATTTTGGGTTGACTTTGGGGCTTATTTCTAATTTTACCTAGTATTATAAATAGGCTCTCACTTAACCCTTTTCTTTATGTTTTCCTTCCGTTTCTCCCTCAAAATCGTGAGATTCTCTCTCTCTTTCTCAAAAAGGCACTTTTCACTCATAGATCTTTAGATCTACTTGGTTGGAGGCCTTTCCTCACTTTGCTCCTTTGAGATACATTGTAGAGCTTGACGAGGGTTTCATTTTGATCGAAGCAAAACATCGTTTCTCCTCCATCGACTGTTGGGTTTTTCTTCATTCTTCTGCTTCTAAGCTTGAGGTAGGGATATTCTATTCTCTTATATGTGATTTAGCATAGATATTATCATCTTGTATAAATGGTGTAATTTGGGAAGGTTCTTGGTAAATTTTTGATGGGTTTCCATATATATAAAAAAGGGGTTTTCTATTTGGGTTCCTCATAGGCATGATAGGTCTTGAACATGTTATGACTTGAGAAGAATTGATGAAATTTGGTCTTTGGTATATTATTTGATAAAGGGGGATTTTTGCCCTAATTTGATTAAATCATTATTTTGCATAAATAATTTCGATTAATATTGAGAATGTGAAATTGGAAGGTTATGGTTATAGATGGTGAAATTAGATATGTATTATCTTATATTTTTGGAAGTTTTGAATAAACTATTTATCTTGACATTTATATATCTGTTTAGAAATATCTGCTTTAGGCTATCGGTGGAGGATAGCTATGATTGTTGTAGAAACTGTATAAGGATTAGGTGAATTAAAACTAATCAATTGGATTATGTCATTGAATATGACGGTTGGATTAAAACATTGAATATGTGGTTTGATTGGTCATTGTATATGACAACGTGTTTAAATACATTGTATATGTATCTTGTTTTGGAGGAGATAGGGGATGTACTCTATTGTTTAGGAGAAGATAGGAGATGGACTCCATTGATAATTAAGTTAGCCGGAGTGTCTAGGGTGAAAGTCTCGAAATTTTACATATATTTGGGTTTCGGTTCCCTCGGACGTAGTTCCGTAAAATGACAAGAAATGGAAGTGTATGGATAAATGTTTATGATTGAAGTGTTGATAAATGAATTGTAGTCTTATTTTGAATTGTTTAAATGATGATAAACTATGTCTATAAATTGATTTGGATCAGTAATGTGAATGAATGGAAGTATGGATGTCAATGTTGATTGGTTATGGGGAAGGATGTAAGTTGGTTGACAAGTGTTACACATTTATCGAATGTTAATGTTTCGATTTATTCTCATATGTTGTTTAGCATATCTCTACTGGGCTTTGGCTCATCCTACTTGGGACATCACTTTTCAGGTACAGGGGACATGCCGCTTCCAAGGTCTTAGCTTGGGAGGTTTAGGAGTTGAAGACTCCCTTTTGGCTATTTTGTTTTAATGTTACTTGTATATTCAAGCCAAGGGCTTTATATGTAAAGAGTCAGAACTCTTTTTTTGTTGTAACCAAGTGTTAACTTGGAAAGTTGTAAGCCCTGTGGGCATTTATTTTTGTTGTTTAGAAGTAAGAGTTACATGCTATAGTTTCAAGATTAATGTTTATGAAAATGTAATGCATGTAATATCTTTTGCCAAGGAAACTCTGATGAAGGGAAATGTAATATTTCTTCTATATTCACGGATTATATGAATGGTCGTCTTATACTTTATTTTGAGGGCTTTACACTAGAGAAAAAGAAGAATGAATCCAAATATTAATTCACTACCAAGTTCATGAATTCTAATTAAACTCCATTCATGAACAAGACAACAGGTCACCAAAGTAATGAATCTCCATTCATGAACAAGATGAGATTTATAAATAAGACAAAAGAAGATTCATGAATAATATAAATAAATAAATAAATAAATAAAAGATATTAAAATGGTCCAACATATATTATATATTATTTGTTATATGCATGTGTGTATACAACAAGTTGCAGATGAAAGAAAAGCACACAGCAATGTTAGGCCGATTAAAAAGGCAAACTCACCGAAGGTGTTGCCGAAGGTGTTGTAAAGGTCGTCGCGCTAGCCGATCACCGACCGGTTGCCACAAAGAGAGAGAGAGAGAGAATGAAACAACGAGACAGTTGTGAGTGAGAAAGTGAGAGCTACTACTGAGTGAGGAGAGAAAAGAGGATTAGGGTTTGGCCAACAAAAATAATATGGAAAATCGACAGTCCATACTCCAGATTTAAATAAATAAATAAGTGTGGACTGTTGTGTGCGGGTGCGGCTAAAACTCACAATTTGCCCGCAATCTGTAACATAGTAATATTGAAAATCGCATTCAACCCTGCTGCATGTTCGAAACCACCTGCACATGTGCGGTTCGAATCAGATTAAGCGATTTTTGTTGGTCGATTGACCCTATATCCAACCCTAATATGTATATTATAAATAACTTCTATATGATTAAACCAAACCTAGAAAGCATGGATACGGATAGGATACGATACGATACGGATGCGAGGATATAACAAAACCTAAAAAAGTACGATACGGGTACAGTTAGGATACATTTGTAAAAAATAAAAAATAAATAAATTATTAACAGTGAGTTACACATAAGCTCAAGAATGTTGAGAAACTACATTAACTTTATAATGCAAAATACTAATCTTTAAGAATTAGGTATTAATTTAAGCAGTAGCTAGTTTAGTTTTTAAATTTTCGATAGGTCTTGTAAATATTTTATTTCAATATCAAGTTTAATATGTTGATATTATAATATCAAAACAATTCACAACTTGATCCTATGTTTTTTTCTTTTACACTAGTCAAAAATATTCTATGCAAGTTTATTTGCTTATTTATTTATTGATATTTAATTTTACTATTGTTATATTATCTTATTAATCCTTACTTCTATGTAATTATAGAGGACATGCATGATATAATGAATATATGTCAATTTGATTAATTCTATTACTTTACCTTAGTATGTTATTTTTATAAATAAAAAAAAACCTAATCAAAGTATTGTAAAAATATTCTATTTATCCTCGCAATTATATTATATTATGATGTTATACAAAAAATGATATAATTCTAATTTCATAAAAAAAATAATACGTGACTTAGAGTATTTGATACTTCAAAATTAATTAAGAAGTATATGATAGTATATGACTTGGAGCATCCGATACTTCAAAACTAAGTTACGATACTTCAAAATTAATTAAGAAGTATATGATAAATTCCGATACTATTATTAAGTATATGATACATATCCATAAATCTTCAAAGAGTATCGATATTCAATACAAATATGATATAGACGCGTCCATACTTCATAGAACCAAACAAAGCTTTACCAACAACTTTTGTTGTCATTACAAAGTTGCTGTTTGACAATTGACATTTTTAATTAATTTTTTAATTTTTCTGATTTTTTAAGTTTAGGATTAAAATTTTATTTGATTAGACTTTTTTTTATTTTTCTAATTTTTATAAAAAAAATAAAAAAAATTATGATTTAAATATAATATTTTATCTTATTAACTTATTTAATTTAATTTATTTTTTTAGCTTAAAAAAAATCCTAATCAAACAAAATGGTCATCATTGGGCTCATCCAAAAATGTTGTTTTTTTATCTGTTCACATTGCTTTGTGAAGCCATTAATCAAATAAAGTAAAGGCATTTTCTATTTTCACCAACCCACCACCAACTCTTGTTCCAAAAAAAAAAAAAACCCACCACCAACTCCATGTGGGTCCCAAAACATACTGGTTGGCTGACTCCACACCACCACTATTCTGGCCAAGCTAAAACTCACCAAACCAAATACCACCCTTCCACTAACTCATAATAATATGCGTCGGTTTGGTAATTTAACCTTTTTAATAATTTTTTAATTTTTTGATTTTTTTATAAGGTAAAAGAAGTTAAGTATATTTAGAATAATTTTTTTAATTGAATAAATAGTTATGAGAAGAAGAAAAAAAAATTTGAATGATGTGTATGATATGACATTTTGACTTTTTTAATTTTTTATAATTTTTTGACTTTTTTAATTAAAAAATTAGTTGCCAAACAAGACCAAAGTAGAAAATAAATTTGTTCATACCGCTAATACACATTATTTGATTGGTTTAAAATTGTAAACCTCATATTTAGAAAACATATTAACGCACCTTAAAATATTTTATAATTTAAAAAAAATCAAAACACACATTGTACCTATCAAATAATAGGTTTGTGATTGAGACCCCCTCCAATCACCACCTCCACCACCCCATACACACATGGCGGGTGGTGATTGGAGGAGAAAGAAAAAAAAAAAAAATTGGCCAATCAGAAAAAGAAGGGGTCAAAGAGGGTGGGAAAAAGGGGGTCCGGATCATTTTTCTAGTTAAAAATACCACAAATGCAATAACATTGAGAAGATCGGTGGTTATATGGATTATTTTAAGCTTATTTTGAATTGACATTGGATTTAATATAGACATCTCAAATTAAAATTTAAAAGAATAGTTAAATCTCAAAATTCACCTACTTAAATTGATACATATACATATTAGTTTTTTTTTTTTTTTTTTTTTTTTGAAGTCCTGGAGGATCATTAAATAAATTTTTAATAAAAGTAAATTGCACTCACCATTTCTGAGGATTACAAAAATAAAATAAATTTAATAAATTTGACATAATTATATTAATTTTTCTTTTTCTTCTTTAAAGCTAAAGATATCGTAACTAATAATTGTATCTAGATATAAGAATAAACAAAGAAATAGTAAAGTAAATCAAAAAATTATTACAAATTATCTAATTATTTTATTTATTTTTTTATATATTTTTTTAAAAAAATAAAAAATCACAAACCACAAATTTCAATTCCTAAACTAGCCTCCATTTTCATCATGTTCTTTTATTTATGGATAAATTATAAATACATCCCCTAAGATTTAATTAAAATACGAATTGTCCCCCGTAGTTTTAAAAATTACATTTTACCTCCTGAAATTTTTTATTTCATAACAAATCGCTCTTTTTATTAATAAATTATCGAATCAATTAATAATTTTTAATAATATTAGAAATATGTTTTATTTAATAATTTAGGTAATTTTATTATTGTAAAAGAGAGTAATTATAAATTTATTTTTTTATTTAATTCTGATAAATAAAAAATTATAATAAGGAGATATATATAATTTTTTAAATTATAAGAGATAATTTATATTTTAAATAAATCTTAAGAGATATATTTATAATTTATAATTTATTTTATTTATTGATTTATTTTTTAATTTGTTTTTTAACCTGAGTTTGGTGAGTGGTACACTGAATTTTAGATCTGTGGGCAAGCAGGCACACGATAGAAGGGTCTACACCTCACCAACCATTGATTATTGTTTATTGACAAACTTGTTGAGCTGTCTCATCATGGGCGTGACCCCACCAACTCCTAACCCATAACTTATCCTAATTTCTCCCAACACAATCCCAACCCACTCCCTGTGCTGTACGTGCTCACCACGTTCCACCGTTACTCGTAATATTGATGCAAATTACACTCGCACCCAATACAACTAATACTTCGATCAAACATGTAAGGGTTCAGGGTTCGATTGAGCTAAGGGATTTATTTAGGTGGCTATAATTGAAAAACAAGGTAAAAGTTAATTTTTTAATTTTTAAAAAAAATTATATGAAAATTTAAAAAGATGATATAATTTTAAAAAATTAATTTTTAACCTGCTTTCAAAATAAGTCAATTAAAACTTAGAAAATAATGTTGTTAGATGGGAAAAGAAGGGTTGCAAGGAAATAATTAAATAATAAAGAGTGATAATAATTGTGACTGCAGGTTTATTTTGTCAACTGAGTTAAAAGTTAGATTTTTATTTTTTTATTTTTTAAGTTATATTATTTCTTTATTATTTTTGCAAGTTTTTTTTAAAAAAAATTAAAAAAATTTAAAATATTAACTTTTAATCTATTTTTCAAAGTCAGTCGTAGCAAAGAGAGTTGGAGATAATAAGCAACTACGAAGGTGGCCACGATAGTGATCGAGTTTTATCATGATTGTCAACGGGAGGTGGTCAATCAAAAGAGTTGTAAAAAAAAAAAAAAAAAAAAAACGGTGAGAGAAATAAACTATTTTGTCATTTGAGAAAAATTTCTACACATTTGTAGTTATTTTTACATCATCCCACCTCTATTTTACTTACTTTAATTATTTCCTAATTTATAATTAGTTCTTATAGTGCTCACATTTTTTTTACATCTTAAATATTAATACTATAAAAATAAATACTAATTTTAGTACGCAATCGAACATAACACCCACATATAAAAGAAAATGCTTAATATCCTAAGGTCCCTTTTATTTGGGGTTATAGGGAGGAGATTGTGTTTGGTAGTAAGGAGGGGATTGAGAATGGGGTGTTTGTTTTGAGAGATATGGAGAGGATTAGTAATCCCTTGGTAATAGTAAGGAGGCAGAAGGGGGATTGGTAAGGGGAGGTAGAGATGGTATTAGAAAAATAGTGAGAGAATTAGAAATTTTTTTATTTTTTTTATTTTTTATATATTGGGAATTTTTTTTAAATATAATGTTTAATTTTTTATATATTTTTATTTATTTTATTATTTTATATAAAAATAATTTAACAATTCCTCACTATTAATCCCCTCACTATTACTTCCCTCACTATCAATCTCCTCACTAACAATCCCCTCACTATTAATCCCTTCACTATAAATCCCTTCTATTCTATCTCTGAAAACAAACGGGACCTACGACATTTAAAACATTATTACTACTTTTAATGACGTGCACTGTTGCATTATTGATTTATTTAAGAATCAACTAATTAAGATTCAAGCACTAGCCACGTCATTATAAAAAAGTTCAGAGAAGACATTTTAAGAGTCAACATATATTAATATTCTCTTTATTACATGATTATAGCAGAGGATTTCAATTATATCATCTAATAATAGTTATGAAAAAATCATCTCAATAGGTGTAACAAAATTTTCATAATTTGAAATAGTGTTAAGTTGACATTATTTTATAGCTATTGAATATCTAACAAAGATCCTACATTATGACTATATAATAAAAATAATCTAAATCCCTTTAACATTACTCACAAAAATACCATCACCATCGTCACATTATTATTTGAAATTATATATATAAATATATATTAGCAATGATTCAGAATACTTATATTTGTATTTTAATGAAACACTAATGACATGATAAGGAAAAGAAAAAAAAAAAACAAACAAACTAAGACCAATCCATCACACACAGTGGGTGACACTTACTACCAGCACATTAGAACTGATTTTAGAGTTCAAGAATTAGAATTCTAAAACATTTTTCAATATATATTGAAAAGTCTAAATACCCAAATTTTTTTTGTCAAAAAAATTATCCAATGTTATTTTTTGAGATTCAATTAAATTTGTATATTTTTGAGTAAAAGTTAATTACTTTGTATATATGTATGTATATATTATTTTAAAATTAGAGTATCATTAAATTATGCAAAGAAAATCCACTCACCTAACCCCATTTTGTTCCCCTCTATATCAACCTCCCTCCAAGCATCTCCTTTAGCCAAAAAACCACCCCCAACCAATCTCAACCCATTCTTCATCAAAAAAATGGCTTTACCTCTCCTACCCATCTCTCTAACCCTCCTCTTCATCTTCCTCTCTTACTATCTCTACCAAAAGCTCAAATTCAAGCTCCCACCGGGCCCCCGCCCGCTTCCAATCGTCGGCAACCTGTACGACATAAAACCGGTGAGGTTCCGGTGCTTTGCGGATTGGGCCCAAGTCTACGGCCCAATTATATCGGTTTGGTTCGGCTCGACACTGAACGTGATAGTTTCGAGCTCAGAGTTGGCTAAAGAAGTGCTTAAAGAACATGATCAACAATTGGCTGATCGGCATCGGAGCCGATCGGCGGCTAAGTTTAGCCGAGATGGGCAGGACCTTATTTGGGCCGACTATGGGCCTCACTATGTTAAGGTTAGGAAGGTTTGTAACCTTGAATTGTTTACTCCAAAGAGGCTTGAAGCTCTTAGACCTGTTAGGGAAGATGAAGTTACTGCCATGGTTGAGTCCATCTTCAATGACTCCACCAATCCTGGTATATTCTTTTGCTTTGCTTTGGTTTTTTCTCTCCTTTATTTTATTTTATAATAAATTATATTAACATCACCCAAGATTTGAAAAAAAGACAACAAATTTTACAGTTATAATTTATACTGACATTTTTTAATAAGGATAAAAGGATCAGCATAAGTACGTGATAATGTGAAGATATAAAAATAAATAAAATAAAATATATATTTAATATAAAAAAGATCACAATATAAGTTATATTAAATTTGTGAGACTTATATAGTTTTTTAACTTTAGAATAAGTCATTATAATTTATCCATTTTTATAGTTATGTTGAAAATAATAATTAAATATATAATATAGATAAATGAACAAAATTTTAATATGATTATTGTGTGTCTAATTTTATGATCCTTTTATATATGTTTGTAGACCTTTTTTTTTTTCTTTTTTTTTTTTATAAATTTCCAATTTTCATGTCTATTCAATTTTCTATCATTGTGTCGGCAGACTCGTCATATATCATTAAAATTTGTGGTGCATGTAGCTCTGTGTTTTTATTGGACCATCTCAGCATCTGGGTTCTGAACACTCAAATGAATGAATGTACAGAACTGTAGACAACAAGTTCTAAAGCCAATTTTATTGATAGTGAAGGAAAAAAAATTTTCAAAATATCACATCAATTAGTAGTAGAACTTACCCATTAGGGTTTTCTTAGAACTCTTAGTTGGAACTCTTAAACATTTTTAATAAATGAATAGCCACAGATTTTCATCTTTTTGTACTACACATATATATATATATATATATATATTTTACGAAAAAATATCTACTCTGACTTTTGGAATGGTGAATTAAATTATAGATAATTACAAAAAAAAAAAATTGCAAATGAATAACCTTAAGTTTGGTATGGCCCACTCACCTAACCTTAGATTAGGTTACCTTTAGTCGAAGGTTAGCTAGTTTGATTTTGATTTTAATTTTTTTTTTTTTTTTTGGCCCTTTTGTTGTCAGTAGGTAGAGATTAATTATAAAAATAGAAAATATTATATTAAATTTGACAATTGAACAACACACCCACCAACTACCGCCTTTATTAAAAGGAAAAATAGAATAAAGAGAGAAAAAAATAATAATAATAATTGCTGAGTTCGATTTCCTTTTCATAGTTTTTTGCAATGACATTATTAAGCTTTTTTATCACAACAAGACATATTAACAAAATACATAATTCAACTATTTGAATTGAAATAAAAGTAAAATATAACATATTTTAAAATAATACAATTTTATTTCAACTCTAAACTTAAATCATTAAATTATCAAGTGAAAACTATTATAAAAAGATCCATTAAATGGTTACTATAATTTAACAGAGTAAACTAACGGTCTTGGACAGTGAATAATTGCAACATTTCATGATTTTATCAAGCATTAAATTTGTATAGTATTTGAGGTCAAAATTTTATTTTCAATAAAAACAAATCATTAATTAGGCAACCAAACAAAGCTACTTTTCGACCATAACTAGCTTATAATACTTTTAAAAATAAATAAAATTAAACCCACTCTCCCCACAAAACATGTAAAATAATGGCCAGGTATACATCTTATTTTTGATGATTTAAAATGTTTATTTTTAAAATTATGTAACTTATTTACCAAAAAAATCGAATATTAATAGTCATATACTTTTTTTGATATTTGTCTTTACAAAAATGATTAATAGTTATCATGTAAAAAATAAGCTATTTATTTGTTTGAATAAAAACATTATAAAATTATATGGCTATAATTATTAAATCAATCTACTTTTTTTCATGTATGATTTACATATATAATCCAATAAAATGAACGATTCAAGTTATTAAAACGAAACTTATACTGACTTCTACCAATCCCAGCAATACCCTTGAGTCCATTGTCGAGAGAATCCTCTCCATTTATGCATTAACTAATGCAATGCAGTGATATATAAATATATGTGAATGATTGTGATTATGAAATTCTAAATGCATTGGATGCAGATAACTATGGGAAACCCTTGTTAGTGAAGAAATATTTGGGAGCAGTAGCATTCAACAACATAACAAGACTAGCATTTGGAAAACGTTTTGTGAATTCAGAGGGGGTGATGGATGAGCAAGGTCTTGAATTCAAGGCTATTGTAGCCAACGGTCTCAAGCTCGGAGCATCGCTTGCCATGGCAGAGCACATTCCATGGCTTCGTTGGATGTTCCCTCTCGAGGAAGAGGCCTTCGCCAAGCATGGTGCACGTAGGGACCGACTCACCAGAGCTATCATGGAAGAACACACGCTTGCTCGCCAGAAGAGTGGCGGTGCCCAACAGCATTTTGTCGATGCATTGCTCACTCTGCAAGAGAAATATGATCTTAGTGAGGACACCATTATTGGTCTCCTTTGGGTAAAGTCTATCTATTTGCAGTAAAAGACATCATATGCATTGATTAGCAATACTTCGGCAATTTTTAATTGACTTACGAAGTATGTTATATATGCAGGACATGATCACTGCAGGCATGGACACTACTGCTATTTCGGTTGAGTGGGCAATGGCTGAGCTGATCAAGAATCCGAGGGTGCAACAAAAAGCTCAAGAGGAGCTAGACCGTGTGATTGGATCTGAACGCGTCATGATTGAACCCGACTTCTCCAACCTCCCTTACCTACAATGTATAGCCAAAGAGTCATTGAGGTTGCACCCTCCAACCCCATTGATGCTTCCCCACAGGGCCAACGCCAATGTCAAGATCGGTGGCTATGACATCCCTAAAGGGTCTAATGTTCATGTAAATGTATGGGCTGTAGCTCGTGATCCAGCAGTTTGGAAAAACCCTATGGAATTCCGACCTGAACGATTCTTTGAGGAGGATGTTGATATGAAGGGTCATGATTACCGATTATTGCCTTTTGGAGCTGGGAGGCGTGTTTGCCCCGGTGCTCAACTTGGGATCAACTTGGTAACATCTATGCTCGGTCACCTTCTACACCATTTTGTCTGGACACCTTCGGAAGGGGTGAAGCCAGAAGAGATCAATATGTCAGAGAACCCTGGATTGGTTACCTACATGAAGACCCCAGTACAAGCTGTTGCTAAACCAAGATTGCCTGCTTACTTATACAAACGCGTTGCTGTCGATATATAATTTTACTTGTTATTTGTCATTTTTATTCCTAGGTTTTCATCATAATTGAACTCTTAATGAGAATGTAATGTGTTCCAAGTAATTTTGTGGGTACCAAAATCAAATATACAAGCATTTGTGCAGGCGGACATCCCCCTGCCTTTTGCATGTTTGTTTTTTTTACGTGGGATTAGTCTTCATGTGCTTGCACTTCTTTAAAATCTAGGGACATTACTGCTCATTTGTATCTTTTTGACAATTCTTGATCCTACATTATTAGACCAACATTATTGTTTGTTTTTTTTTTTTTTTTTTAATCAGATTAAAACAATGCAACAGTTTTCAAAGTTAGAACAGTTTCATAGGGCAGCAAATATATTCATATAATATTAAATTAAACAGAGGGTGTTTGTATCATTTGTCAAATATGATTATGATACTTCTAATAACTCAAATAAAGATACACTCTACACATTTGTAGTTATTTTTACATCATCCCACCTCTATTTTTTACTTACTTTAATTATTTCCTAATTTATAAGATGTTCTTATAGTACTCACATTTTTTTTTTAAATCTTAAATATTAATACTACAAAAATAAAAAATAATTTTTGTACACAATCAAACATATAACACCCATATATAAAAGAAAATGCTTAATATCCCTAAGACCTTTAAATCATTATTATTACTTTTAATGACGTGGTGGACTGTTACATTATTGATTTATTTAAGAATCAACTAATTAAGACCCAAGCACTGGCCACGTCAGTATAATAAAGTTTAGAGATGATATTTTAAGAGTCAGTATATATTAATATTCCATTTAATTATTACATTATTGTAACGGCGGATTTCAATTATATCATCTAATGGTTATAAAAAAATCATCTCAATAGGTGTCACAAAATTTTCATAATTTGAAATAATGTTAAGTTGACATTATTTTATAGCTATTGAATGTCTAACAAAGATCCCACATTACAACTTTATAATAAAAATAATCTAAACTCCATTAACATTACTCACAAAAATACCATCGCCACATTTTTATTTGAAATTTTTTGTATATAAATATATATCGAAAAGTCTAAGTACCCAGATTTTTTTGTCAAAAAAATTATCTAATGTTATTTTGTGAGATTCAATTAAATTTGTATCACATATTATTATTTTTGAGTAAAAGTTTATTACTTTGTATATCTATATATATTATTTTAAAATTAAAATAGTGCTGTTTGGTGCAGCTTGTTATAAGTTAAAAGCCGATAATCAAATAGCAGAAGTCAAAAGCGTCCATTCCCCAGCTTCGAAATAATCAATTTTTCTTAACTTATTTAAGCTATTTTTTGTTACAACAATTTTCTGTGTAAAATAAATAACTTGAAACAACTCAAACAAAAATAAATAAATTACTTACAGAATTTATTACCGATAAAACTTCTAGATCAAGTCGAGTGTGTGACACTCTGTCCTTAAGATAGATTCGTCCCGCTCCAGTGCTTACAGATAAATAGCGTCTATCTCTCATGATATAATGATCTCCAAACAATCTGTACGACGAACTAGAACCTGTGTTCTATACTCTCCGAATTTTTCCTAAAAAAAATAGTATGTAGAACAATGCAAAGAGAGCACAAAGGAAAGCAAGAAAATGATTTTTCCGAATCAGAAAGCTGCTAGAAGTCCTCTATTTATAGGCAAAATGGTGACCAACAGATCTGTCCGAACAGATGTAGTTTTGAACCGAACAAGTATGACATTTGGATGAACAGATACTGCAACAATTTGAATTTGTACAACTGCTGGCAGTTTCTGATAGTTTTAAACCTGTTAAAAGACAGTTTATCTATTGGGAATTTTGGACTGGAAAATGCACAATTATGGACAGAAAATTTGAATTCAAATTTGGTGCAAATTTTGAATTAATTTCCTTCAAGAATTTTTGGGAAAATTCAAATAAATTTTGTCCAAAAAATTAAAATTAGAATCGACCCGACCAGTAGCGCGCGTACGGTGGTTTGGGCCAATGTTTACTATGTCCATAGCTCCTTCCTTCTACAAACTTGGAGTGCCCTTGGGGCCCAGCACAAGTATTCTCACCTAGAGCTTATATACCCACATAAGCTCACTTAAGGTTTCAATGTGGGACATGCCTTACAAGGAAACTCACATTTTATTCTTTAATTGTTCATTCCACAAACTTGAAAACGACGTCAACTTCCCATTCACTCATAAATGGTTTTGACGAACACCGTATAACTTGTCATGCGGTAAGAAACACGTCATCTCTTTGGACTCACTTAAAAGACGTGTGGAACCCACTCAAATTTGGGCTCAAAATTAGCTCAAAATAAGCCTATAAAAACCAATGTTGCGTTTAGTAGAACTTTCTAACTATGATTTTAGAGTATGGAGTTGTATTTTGAGTTTGTGAGTTTTGAAATTATGATTTGAGTGTGGAAAGTTTGTTTGGTGAAAGAGTTTTGAAAAGAGTTTTGAATTAAGTGAGAAAGTTTTTATGTGACATATGATATTTGATACAAAAACTTACAATTCATAGCCAAAGATACAACTCAAAATTCTATTAAAACACATAAAAAAATTTAAAAATTCGAAATATATTTTTTTCAAATATATAAAAATTAACATATGTTAATTGCAAAAAAAAAAATTGCAATGTTCCGGTCAACTGGCCGGATGATCGGTGGGACGACCGATTAGTCCAAATTTTCCTGTCTTTGACAAAGTTTTTAAAATTAAGTGTGAAATTATATTTTGAAAATTCTAAACAAACGCCATGTGCAAACACATGGGGTAAAAATATATTTAGAGAAACTAACCAGATACAACCTAAATTTTCCAACATTTTTGCCCAAAAAACTATAAACAGAAATTACACCAAATAGTCTGACACAGATTTCCCAATTAAAATAAGCTATAACCATCTCTATAATCCACACCAAACACCCCATGTAATTAAATTATCAAAAATGTTTAAGATCCCCTTTCCCCTCACCCCTTTGACCCCCTCTCTTTTTTGATTGGCTACTTTTTCTTTTGCTTTTTTTTGTTTTCCTTCTCCTCCAATCACCACCCGCCACGTGTATGTGGAGATTGTGGGGTAGTGATTGGAAGGGCCTCTATCAATGCACTTAAATTATTCACCTACCACTAATTAAATTATTCACCTACCACTATTTTGTCCCCCCTCTATATCAACCTCCCTCCACGCATCTCTTTTAGCCACAAGCCACCCCCAACCAATCTCAACGCATTCTTCATCAAAAAAATGGCTTTACCTCTGCTACCCATCTCTCTAGCCCTCCTCTTCATCTTCCTCTCTTACTATCTCTACCAAAAGCTCAAATTCAAGCTCCCACCGGGCCCCCGCCCACTTCCAATCGTCGGCAACCTCTATGACATAAAACTGGTGAGGTTCCGGTGCTTTGCGGATTGGGCCCAAGTCTACGGCCCAATTATATCTGTTTGGTTCGGCTCGACACTGAACGTGATAGTTTCGAGCTCAGAGTTGGCTAAAGAAGTGCTTAAAGAACATGATCAACAATTGGCTGATCGGCATCGGAGCCGACCGGCGGCTAGGTTTAGCCGAGATGGGAAGGACCTCATTTGGGCCGACTATGGTCCTCACTATGTTAAGGTTAGGAAGGTTTGTAACCTTGAATTGTTTACTCCAAAGAGGCTTGAAGCTCTTAGACCTATTAGGGAAGATGAAGTTACTGCCATGGTTGAGTCCATCTTCAATGACTCCACCAACCCTGGTATATTCTTATTCTTTTGCTTTCCTTTGTTTTTTTCTCTCCTTTTTTTCCTTTTCTTTTTTTTTTATAATAAATTATATTAATATGGTCCAAGATTTGAAAAAAAGACAACAAATTTTACAGTTTTAATTATATTGACTTTTTTTTTTTTTTTAGTAAGAATAAAAGGACTAGAATGAAGCCTTGTTTGGCATAATCTATTTTAGTCTATCTTTTTATTTTTTTGGGTCACATCAATCAACATCTTCTCTGTACTTTTTTACACATCTTTTTATAAAAAGTTAAAAAAATACACTTATTTAGGACATTCCAAACCACCCTTAAATACATGATGATGCAAAAATATAAAGATAAATAAAATAAAATAAAATATATATTAAATATAAAAGAGATCATAATATGAGTTATATCAAATTCGTACTTATGTATTGTTTCCTAATTTTAGGGAAGAAAAATGACTGGTAGCTCGAAATTCGTGACTCGATTTTGGCTCAAGTGGCAAAATGACGTCGTTTTGCCATTTTTTTTTTCCTTCTTTTTCTTTCTCTTCCTTTTCTTTCTTTCTTTTCTTCTTCTTCTTCTTCGTTGAACACAGGCGAGAGAGAGTAGAGCAGAGGCGAGAGAGAAACAGAGCTCGTTGGACACAGCTCGTCGGCATCGTTGAACACAGCTCGTTGGCGTCGCTCAGCCCCACCTCCGCCTCTGCCTCCGACCGCCTCCGCCTCCGCCTCCACCTCCGATTTTGATGGCCCCCTCCAGTCCAGTTCTTCTTCTCCTTCTTCTCTTCTTCTTCTTCTTCTTCTCTTCTTCCTCTTCTCTGAATTCGGGCCAAATTCGAGCCTCCGAATTCGAATTACGAATCAGAGCCCTTTAGGGAAAGTCAGTATAATTTATTCATTATTATAATCATGCTAAGAATATATAACTAAGTACTTGTTTGGTATGTATTAAAAAAATATATTTTTTTTCATACATATACTTATTTGAATCATATCAATTAATATTCTCTCACTACTTTTCTACATATTTTTTTTATAAAAACTTAAAAAATACATTTATTTACAACATTTTAAACCACCCCTAAATATATAATATAGATGAATGAATAAAATTTTAACATGATTATAGTGTGTCTAATTTTATGACCGCTTTATATGTTTGTAGACTTTGTTTTATATATATATATATATATATTTTTTAATTTCGATTTTCATGTCTATTCATTGTTTTAATCTTTCTAGCATTGTGATAGTAGCCTTGTCATATATCATTAAAATTTGTGAAGGTCCAGAGAGACTCTCTTTCTAGTTGATTTTCCACGATGCAGCGGTAGTGTTGCGATGACATTTCGGCGCTATATTTCATATTTTTAAAGTATAGATCTATATTTTTAGGATATAGATTTGTAATTTTAGAATGTGAATCTAAATTTTTTATGTTTTAAATAGAGATTTTGAGAGTTTTTAGTCTAATTTTAACATAAATTTTTAAATTTTTAACACTCACAATGATTCTCTCATCTCCAAAACCTTCTCTTATATCATTGTGCGTGTATTTCTTTTTCCAACAGTAGCGACGGCTGAGTTGGACAGCAGTAACAGAGATGACATTGATAGAGACAGTGGGTTTTCAAGCAGATTTTTCTTTCCAAACTACATCTTTCAACAGATCACGCTACAACATATAAGAGTTTTAAAGATCAAATATTTTAGTTTCTAAAAGTAAAAAATTTGTTACAAAAGACATTTATGAATCAATTTCTATCATCATGAGGATAGTCACTAAAAGGCCGTCCCGAAAAGTTAAAAATAAGATTTTTAGCAATAAAATTTTGAAAATGTCACTAATAAATGGATTTTAAGAACAAAATAATTTGGTCTCAAAATGATTTATTTTTTAAGACAAAAAATTTGGTTCCAAATAGATAATAATTTATCACTAATATCTAATTTTTGTTGTTAAAAATATAATAATGATATTTTTTCCAACAAAAAGATTTAATCTCTAAAAAATAATTTTAATCTCTAAAATTTTAATTTTTTTTATAGTAGGAGTGATTTTTCTTGAACCGTAACTTTGTTTTTTTTGACGAATATCATTTTTTGTGATTTGTTTTTTGTTTTTGTAAAATTTGTGGTGCATGTAGCTCTGTTGTGTTTTATTGGACCATCTCATCATATGGGTTCTGAACACTCAAATGAATGAATAGTCACAGTTTTTCATCTTTTTGTATTATGCTGGGAAAAATTATTTTTTTATGAAAAAATAAATACTTTTGGATTGGTGAATTAATAGATAATTACAAAAAAAAAAAGGCAAATGAATAACCTTAAGTTTCGTATGGGTCCCACTCACCTAACCTTAGGTTAGGCTACCTTAGTCAGTGGTTGGCTAGTTTGATTTTGTTTGTTTTTTTTTATTTTTATTGCCAATAGTATCGGTGAGCAGCGAATATTTTGATCCGTTCAAATTGATCGAAACGAATTGAACCGATTTGTTCTATTTTGAACGAATACGTGATGATGAGCAGATAGTCGCAGATTGATTTTTTTCAATCTGCCTAGTTTTGGACAGATGACGGATTTGAGTTTCCTTTGCCCTAACCAAACCGTCAAACTTCGAGCACTCCTACTAATTTGTAAAATTTTGTATTTTTAATTTGTTTAGATATTCTATTTGTGTTTTTAATTGAAGGAGAGTTAAAATATTCTGTTTTATTTTCAATTTAAAAATCTTTTTATCAAATGACAAGTATTGATATTTGATATTTTTGTGTGAAAAATATAAGATTTAATTTTGTCATTTAAAAAAAAAACAAAATAGTTTTGAATAAAAAAAAGTAATGAAATAGTTTTTAATAATGCATGGTTTTCTTATATATATTTATTATTGATATTTGACAATTTATTTAATAATTTTTTGATTATATTGAGTTGGATTGTTATAAAAAAAATATTGGCAAGTTGTTATATTATATTCAAAATTTGTAAAAGTTTAAACCGCCAAATCAATTCGCATATATCCATTAATCCGCTCAATCTGTATTTGTCAATCTGACGAACGGATGCGAATTGATTTTTTTCAAATCCCCAATCTAGTAAACAGATAACGAATTAAAAATTTCTCGACCGCAACCGAATCGCGAACGGCCCTAGTCAATAGGTAGAGATTAATTATTAAAATACAAAATATCATATTAAATTTGACAATTGAACAACACACCCGACAACTACGGCCTTTGTTAAAAGGAAAAATAGAAGTAAAAGTAAAAAGAAAAAAAAAGAAAAAAAATTGCTGAGTTCGATTTTCTATTCATAGTTTTTTGCAATGGTATTATCATGCACATTAACAAAATACATAATTTAACTATTCGAGTTAGATTCGAGTTAGAATAAAAGTAAAATGACATTAGCATAACATATTTTAAAATAATGTAATTTTATTTCAACTTTAAACATAAATCATTAAATTAAGTCAAAACTATTATAAAAAGATCCGTTAGATGCCTACTATAATTTAACAGAGTAAAGGAAATGTTTTGGACAGTGAATAATTACAACATTACATGATTTTATCAACCATTAAATTTGTATGGTATTTTAGGTCAAAATTTTATTTTCAATAAATAAATAAATAAACATTATTTAGGCAACCAAGCAAAGCTACTTTTCAACCATAACTAGTTAATAGTACTTTAAAAAATAAATAAAATTAGGGTGAAGTATCAATAAATCTTCTTCTTCTTCTTCTTTTTTTATGAACTCAAAAGTTATATTAAAGTGGAAATTACGTAAAATATGATGTCCATTACATATTTGAGTTAAATTTTTTAGGAATAAAAATGGGTTTCTCCAAATGTAAAATTATACAATTGGACAATTTGCACTATAGAAGTTTTGGATTTTCACTCTTTTTGGAACAAATCCCACATTACCAATAAAAATTTAACACTTTAATGTAACACTCAAATAACGTAATACTCTAATGTAACACACTAAAAAACTTTTTAATATATTTTTTCCAAACGTAACAACATAACGCGCACACAAAAAAATAAAAAATAAAAATTCCTTAGTATATTTTTTTCAAACGTAACACTTTAATTTAACATTAAAAAAATAAAATAAAATAATTCCTTAGTATATGAAAACCAAATATAACACTCTAATCAATGTAATCCCAAACATAATACTCCAATGTAACACATAAAATTTAAATAAGAAAAATAAAAAAATTCCTTAGTGTACAAAAACCAAACATAATATTTCACTTAATATAATTCCAAACATAACACTCCGACGTAACACACACAAAAATATTAAAAAACTATTTACTGTACTTTTTTCAAACGTAATACTCACAGTTTGAAATTATACAGTTGCCAAAACCTACTGATGAATATTTGTAATCCTTTTGGAATAGGTTAAAAAATCCCACATTTTTTTTGGAGCGTTACATTTGAGAAAAGTACACTAAGGAGTTTTTTTAGAATGTTATATTAGAGTATTATGTTTGGGAAAAGTACGTTAAAGAGTTTTTTTGTGTTATATTAGAGTGTTACACTAAGAAATTTTTTTGAAATGTTACGTTTGAAAAAAATACACTAAAGAGTTGTTTTGTGTGTTATATTAGAGTGTTATACTAAGGAGGTTTTTTAGAGTGTTACGTTTGGAAAAAGTACACTAACGATTTATTTTATTTTATTTTATTTTTTTTTTGAAGAATCTCATATTTCAAGTCATTTTTTACTCATTTTAAAATATTTTCCAAATAAAAAATATTCTCATATAAAAATTTATCCCAAATTTGATTCTTATAGATTGTATACCTTACTTTTGTAGCACAAAATAAAAAAATTAAAAAAAGAGAAGGAAACATAGAAATAAAGTTATAACCGTAAATTCAATTTTCAAATAATATTTTAAATATACTTTTCCAAAATCAATGAGACTAATTGGTCTATAAAAAAATCTTTGGAATTAAATGGTTCGCCATTTCTCAATATGAGATTTATCGGTAAATTTTTCATACATTAAGCCCACTCTATCCACATAACATGTAAATTGCTATCTATATACCTTATTTTAATAATTTAAAATGTTTATTTGTAAAATTATATAAATTATTTATTAAAAAAAATGATCGAATATTAATAGTCAGATAATTTTTGTTATTTGTCTTTACAAAAATGATTAATAGTTATAATTTTAAAAATAAGCTATTTGTTCGTTTGAATAAAAACATTATATAATTATATGGCTATAATTATTAAGTCCATTTATTTTTTTCATGTATGTTTACATATATAATCCAACAAAATGAACGATTCAAGTTATTGAAATGAAACTGGTAGTGAGTTTTATGGATGCCAACAGTACCCTCGAGTTGATTGTCGAGAGAATCATCTTCCTTTTATGTATTAACTAATGCAATGCAATGACATATAAATATATGTGAATGATTGTGATTATGAAATTCTAAATGCATTGGATGCAGATAACTATGGGAAAACCTTGTTAGTGAAGAAATATTTGGGAGAAGTAGCATTGAACAACATAACAAGACTAGCATTTGGAAAACGTTTTATGAATTCAGAGGGGGTGATGGATGAGCAAGGTCTTGAATTCAAGGCTATTGGAGCCAACGGGGTCAAGCTCGGAGCATCGCCTGCCATGGCAGAGCACATTCCATGGCTTCGTTGGATGTTCCCCCTCGAGGAAGAGGCCTTCGCCAAGCATGGTGCACGTAGGGACCGACTCACCAGAGCTATCATGGAAGAACACACGCTTGCTCGCCAGAAGAGTGGCGGTGCCCAACAGCATTTTGTCGATGCATTGCTCACTCTGCAAGAGAAATATGATCTTAGCAAGGACACCATTATTGGTCTCCTTTGGGTAAAGTCTATCTATTTGCAGTAAAAGACATCATATGCATTGATTAGCAATACTTTGGCAATTTTTTATTGACTCACAAAGTATGTTATATATGCAGGACATGATCACTGCAGGCATGGACACTACTGCTATTTCGGTTGAGTGGGCAATGGCTGAGCTGATCAAGAATCCGAGGGTGCAACAAAAAGCTCAAGAGGAGCTAGACCGTGTGATTGGATCTGAACGCGTCATGATTGAACCCGACTTCTCCAACCTCCCTTACCTACAATGTATAGCCAAAGAGTCATTGAGGTTGCACCCTCCAACCCCATTGATGCTTCCCCACAGGGCCAACGCCAATGTCAAGATCGGTGGCTATGACATCCCTGAAGGGTCTAACGTTCATGTAAATGTATGGGCTGTAGCTCGTGATCCAGCAGTTTGGAAAAACCCTATGGAATTCCGACCTGAACGATTCTTTGAGGAGGATGTTGATATGAAGGGTCATGATTACCGATTATTGCCTTTTGGAGCTGGGAGGCGTGTTTGCCCCGGTGCTCAACTTGGGATCAACTTGGTAACATCTATGCTCGGTCACCTTCTACACCATTTTGTCTGGACACCTTCGGAAGGGGTGAAACCAGAAGAGATCGACATGTCAGAGAACCCTGGATTGGTTACCTACATGAAGACCCCAGTACAAGCTGTTGCTAAACCAAGATTGCCTGCTCACTTGTACAAACGCGTTGCTGATGATATATAATTTTACTTGTTATTTGTCATTTTTATTCCTAGGTTTTCATCATAATTGAACTCTTAATGAGAATGTAATGTGTTCCAAGTAATTTGTGGGTGTACCAAAATCAAATATACAAGCATTTGTGCAGGTTGACATCCCACCTGCCTTTTGCATGTTTTTTTTTTGTTTCACTTGTGATTAGTCTTCATGTGCTTGCACTTCTTTAAAATATAGGGACATTACTGCTCATTTGTATCTTTTTGACAATTCTTGATCGTACATTATTAGACCAACATTGTTATATTACATTTTTATTTTTATTTTTATTTTTTTTTTTTAAATTTCAGGTTAAAACAATGCAACAATTTTCAAGTTAGAACAGTTTCATAGGGCAGCAAATACAATCGTATAATATTTAATTAAACAGAGGGTGATGTTTGTATCATTTGTCAAATATGATTATGATAGTTTTAATAACTCAAATAAAGATACAATTTTCAACAAGTTAATGATAGCTGTTGTATGTCACCAAAAAGAACAAACACAAACAAATTGGATTTGGATTTGAATAGGTTCTGTTCTCGGTGGATCTTCTGAATTTTGGATCGGATCATATTGGATATGTTGCTTAATCAGATCGAATTTGAATTATGTGTGATCTGATTTAAATCCAATCCATTGATAAGCTAGGTCACCTTAGATATGTTTGACATTTTATTTCTGCACTTTAATGTGGGAGAATGGGGCCATTTAGGAACTAGGAGCTTTCATATATTTGAAAGCCTAACAACGATGAAGGCAACACAGAGCATCAACGTTTCAGAATTATTATCAATCAGGTGAACATTTTAAGGGCGAGTTCTCAGTTAAAGCATCAACAAGAGTGCCCTATTTTCCCATGACTGGGTTTTCCCAGACTTGTATTCCAAATTGCCACAAACTACATACATATACATACACCTTCCATAGAAGAAATAAAAGTTTTTTTTTCTTCTTTTCCTTTCATAAATCCCTACTCAAACTCAAGATCCAACACAGCCTAAAGGTAAACTCGCTGCCAAACCACAACCACAACAAAAGAAAAGAACTTATTAAAGCCATATCTATATAACAGCAAGTGATGCCAGTTCACAAATTTACAACTAGCAGGTTTAGCTGCCAAACATAGGTATCAATACACTTTTTTAACATAATAGGCAGTATTAATTTTAATATTTTTAACACAACAGAAAGGTAACACATTCAGGAGTGATCTTGTTTCATCTGGTTCAAATAAAACTTTCCTTCTCTGTTCTTATTTACTAGTACGTTAAACTTCTCTTCCTTTGTTCCCCTCCTAAGCTTCAGAAGCATAGCAAATTTGGTATAATTTTCAATTACCTGCATTGAACAGGAGAAAATTTGTCGATTTCATATCATCTTCATCAATAAAAATAAACTGATGAGAGAGAGATTTGATAATATAATTCAAAGAGAATATTGCCGACCTCGGCCTTAGCTAGAAGGATATCTAGTAGTTCATATGGGGCCAGCGAGTTGGATCTCTGCTGGATGGTCTTCACAGCATGATGTGCTGCACCTTGGACCACAGGGTCATGAGTTGGCACTGATCGCCATCCTGGTCCGTGACCATCTGATCACACCACAGGCCTGATCACTCACTCAATATCACACATATCCTCTCGGACAGGGAAAAAAAAGGTTCTAGATGCCATATACTCTATTTTGAAGCATATGACATCTCCATATCCTCTTTTTATCAGTTTCTTTTTGACATACATAGGGGCTGTTTGGGAAGTGATTTGGCCAGCTATTATAGCCTAAAAAAAAATTTTAGCCAAAAAGCCATTTTGCAAGCTTTTTCAAAAAAAATAAAATAAAATAAAATAAAATAAAATAAAAATAAAAATTAGGCCTGCACAGCGCCTACATTGTCAGCTACAAAATTTGATTTTTAGATGGTAAATTACGGTTTTATCCCTTGACAACAATTTAAAAAAATATATTTTTAGGGGCAAATTTGTCATTCTAATTTCAAACATCATTTCAACACATTTTTCAATACAACAACTCAAATAAAATTCATCTCAACTTCCCAAACACAAAAACTAAAATAACCTACTAAAATAGCCAAAAAGCCAAATAGCCTACTAAAATAGTCACTTCCCAAACGAGGCCATAGTACCATTAACTACTCTCAAGTCTTCATGTATTTTATCATAACCAAACCAGATCTCCAC
This sequence comes from Camellia sinensis, assembly GCF_055761805.1. NCBI lineage: Eukaryota > Viridiplantae > Streptophyta > Magnoliopsida > Ericales > Theaceae > Camellia > Camellia sinensis. The sequence continues at coordinate 23,305,651 of NC_138970.1, read as the reverse complement.
ACAATGAAAATGCCAGTTCATGATTCAACGACTCAACCAAGTGAACGCTTGTTTAAAATTGTTTTGACATATATTGTGCTTGTATAAAACTAAGTTCATACATATACTACTGTGGCAAAAAAAATAACAAGAAACTGATAATCCAAAAGTGTATGTTGCTAAAACCAGATATAGGACAGTTTTAGGAAATTTGGATAATGCAGCCAACAATAGGAATTGTGGTGGGTTTTTGGTTATAAAAAGCATTCATGGCTAGAGTTTTATGACAGAAAGTGATTTGCTCAAGTAGTCAAGACCGATGATAACAGGAAAGTGATTTGCTTCAAAAGTTCAGTTCAAGTACCAAAAGGATGTGAATTTCTAGGTGATCTAGCTCCTTTAGCAGCATTTGTTGTTAGGAAAGCGGAAAGTTCTTCTGATTTTAGTATTATCAGGATTAGGATGGCTTGCAAGGAAGCTATGAAAGAGAGACAAAGTAATGCTATGCTAGCCTTTTAAAGCAAGGTTTGATATAATTTGGGCACTGTAACATCTAGACACACTAGTGTTGCATTACTTCTATAACGAAGTTCTTGTTTTCATACCCAAATGTAAAAGGAAAATAATGGACTTTTATACACTCTCATTGATGAAGTAGATTTTTAAGTTAATCTAGACAGTGGCTTCCACTATAAAGTCTGTTCCGGTTCTTTAATTATGATAACACATGAAGGTTGTCCTCATTTCTACATATACTTAAATTGAATTTATGAAGCGATCCAAATTCAGGCAACTAAAATTTTGCAAAATTTCAGAGCAACTACTATTATCCTCTCCCTGCCTCTAGGTGCAATTATCACCTTTAAATGTGCATCTAGATATCAAATACTTATCTTAAGCCCCGAATAATTGTAAAAACGAATAGAGTGGAGTCCATTACCTCGTTTCACACCGAGGCCAGCAGAAGTGACTGAAGGGGAATCATGGGTATGCTTGAATTCCTGCAACTGCTTAAAGTTCATCCATGGCTTCACCCAAACTTTCGCTTCATATATCTTTTTCTTACCAGCATCAACGGCCTCCAGGGTAAGATGGTACATCTTGCCAGAAACCACCTGTTCTTTGGCCTTCACCACTCTTGCAAACTCAAGAAGTGCATTCTGTACAAAAGGGCAATGCGATGGAAATGAAAGCACCATTCAAAACTAAGTGAGATCAAGAAAAGTATAAGGAAAATTAAAAAAATAAATTAAAGTAAAATGGTATAAAACTACACTGCTTTGAAAGATAGTTGTTACAACATATATTTCCCACTAAATTATCTTCCTGCATAACTTTTCTTTGGCATTAAGTTGGTACTTTTCATGATATTTATACTCATTATGAGGGATCAGATCAGCATACCATTTCCATCTTCACTATGCAAATGTTCATATTGTTCCTCTTTGGTATTTGTAATTATACATCTAAACTTTTCGCCAATTTGATGAATGAAAAAGATCAGTTGAATTTGAAAATTGTTTAGCACTGGAATGTGGAGTTTTAAAATATCCAAATTTAGAAATAGCCTGTGAGAAATTAACAAATTTATTGACATTTATAGAAAAGTGAAAAAAAAAAAAAAAAATTTGTGACAATTCTTATCTAAAAAGATGTTCTAAAGATAAGTTTGTGCCTTATATAATAGAATAGATAATTGTTTTCCCCAATTTTTCCTTTTCATTTCATTTAATTCCTTGTTTAATATAAAATAGTTGGTACTTAAATCATATATGTATGTGTTTAGTAAGTGATGCATGTATTTAAATTTATATGCAAATAAATACATATGCATCTGTGGACAAATTAGATGCCTTTCTTTTTAGCTTTAGGTTCCTTAATAATTTTTTTAATTTAAAATATATATATATATTTTTTTCAGTTACTATATTTTCTGTGTGTGTTTTGAAGCATGACTTTTGTTTGATTGGCTTTTCCATTCTTTCATTGAGTTTGTTATATTGTTTGTGATTTATGGGTCAGTTAAATGCATCTCCAATCCTTCGCCTTTTCTTTCATCAAATTTAAATTAGATGAAACAGTACTAAAAAATCATCTCCAATCCTTTTATCAAACGTTCATCAAATTAAGGCAGATTCATTTTTCTCATGAAATTGAGAAGTAATTACTAATCAAATTCTTCATCAAATTAGAATTTGATGAAATTTTTTTTAAAAAAAAATGAAGCATTGAGATGATTTCTTTTCCTTCAAATTTGATGAAAAATGAAATTTGGGATAAGAGGGAAATTTTAAAAAGATTTTGATGGAAAATTGATGAAAGGATTGGAGTAGTTCATATCAAATCAAGCTTTTTACTCAAATTTCGAATCAAATTAGATGAATATTTTGGATTTTTTTAATATTTGTTTTGGGGCATATACAAAGGGGAATATTGATTTGTTTTCAGAGAGAGATTCGTGCAGATATAGAGAGATATCTCAGGAATTACAAAAACAATATCATCAAAAGAAAATTCATATCATCACAATGATCAAAGATAAAAAAAAATAAAAAAGTGAATTGAAGATCTCGAAATTACCTCTTTCTTGTTGTGTTCTTGGACAGCGAATCGGCCAATGCTCTCAATCTCAGCACTGTTTTGATTCCCCATGCAATCGTGAATTCCTCCGAGGATTGGTTTCATCCTTATAAAACCGTCGTCTCTGGAAAACCCTAATTCGCAGAACGAAGAGAGCACAACCACTACAACAACACTCAATGACATAACCAACTTCATCTCTCTCTCTCTCTCTCTCTCTCTTCTCTGTAATCGTCTGAGAGTGATCGATTATTCTGATTCTCTTTCGATTTTCTTTTTACACAGAAAATATCTATGTTGAAAATAATTTATTAGTTTGCTTGCGTTGGAGATAAGTATTTGAATGGTCGTTGGTGGTGATTACTTTGCGTATTTGGGTCGGTTTCGATCTCACTCATTGTTAAAGTCTTGGTAAATTATAAATACATTTGTTAACTTTGTTTAAAATATAAATGGTTCTCTATAATCTAGAAAATTATAAATATTTTTTTGTTAAAAAAAAATGGCCAAATTACAAACACTCTCTCAAAATTTGGTGAAAATACAGATTCCTTTCTGAGGTTTGAGAAATTACATCCTACCCCTTAAAGTCTATATTTCCATAAGAAATTGTTCCCTGAAATTTTTATTTTTATACAAATTCTCCCCTAATTTCTTCTAATTTGTTATGAAAATTTGACCCTCATGAGGTAATTTGCAATTTCTCAAACCTCAGGGAGAATCTGTATTTTCATCAAACCTCGAGGAGGCGTTTGTAATTTGCCCTAAAAAAATTTATTTAACAAAATTAATTAAAATAATAAAATTTATAATTGTTCTTTTATACAATAATAAAATTATCTAAATTGCTAATTAAAACATATTTCTAACATTATTAAAAAGTATTAATTGATTTGATGATTTATTAATAAAATAAGTGATTTGTTATGAAATTAGAAACCTCAAGAGGTAGAATGTCATTTTCAAAACTACATGAGGTGATTTGTATTTTAATCAAATCTCAGGGGGTGCATTTGTAATTTACCCTAAAATCTTTTACTAATATTTTAGTTTTTTATGAAAAAATTTGTAAAAAAACAGAGTGAGTGATATAATAATTTATAATGAGTTTTTGATTTTTTTGACTAAAATATTTAGTCTCTAAATGAGACCTATGGTCACTATTTAGCATTGTTTTGGATATAACTTATAAATTTGATTTTTTATTTATTATAAAAAAACATGAAAAAGCTAAAGAGATAATTTGAGTGAAATAAAATAATAAGCTAATAAGTTGGCTTAGTTAGCTGTACCAAAGAGACCTTAATGATTGAAAAATAAAAATAATAAAAAGTGAAGTGAAATAAAAGAAAAATAAAATAAAAATATATATATGAATTTAGTTAGAATGAAAATTTTAGCAAAAAATAAAATTTTTAATTATAAGTAAATATTTTTATAATAAATTCAAATTTTATTGTATTTTATGTGTTTTTTTTGCAAAAATTAAAAGTTTAGGATTTTTTTTTTCCCTTGAAAACATGAGAAACATTATATTAAAAAACAATACCATTACAAAAATAAGATTTTAAGGCGTCATTCCAACCAAACAACTAAACAACAAAACAAATAATAAAAAATAAAACATAAATCCGACAAAAAATAAATTAGGGAAAACCACCGATCTTATTAAAAATGTGGTTTGGAAAGTAAGATCTGTTTGAAAGCCCGCCCTCTTTATTAACATCGTCCCCGTTACTGTTGCCCAACTCTGCTGCTGAACATCGAACGCATCCAAAGGTTAGAGTTGAGAAGGAAGTACACCCGCAATGGTATAGAAGAAAGCTTGAGAGAAGAGAGAACCATTGTAGGTGTCGAAAATTTAAAAAATCTAGATCTACACTCAAAAACTGTAAATCTATACTCTAGAAGTATAAATCTACACTTTAGAAGTGTAAAGTGGGCCACCGAAATATCATCAGAACACTACAGAAAATCACCTAAAAGTATAGTTATTATGCTGTCATGAGTTATATAAAAAAATTTGTAAACAAACTAAATAATTATATATATATAGATATATATATATATATATATATATTTGTCCCATTTTCTACTATTTTCATTCTAATCAAACTTAGTCTAATATTTCTAAAACTCTTTTCATGAGAAATTATCACATGAGTCACGGATGTCATGTGATGACCCATTTAATAGTGTCATGTTAATTTTCTATCATTTTTTTATTTTTATTTTTTGGTCTATACAATTATTAGGCTCTTATTATTAATTAAACACACCGTTAATATAAAATTTAGGATAGAAATGATAATTACTCATTCTCTGTAAAGTTGTAATGTGATTTTTCACAATTGACCAGTATTGTAATTTTTAAATATAATGAGTTATATATATAAATAATTTTTGTGTGGAAAAAAAAAATTGAGACCCACATTTGTTGATGAATAAATGTATAGTGAATCTACAAAATGAGACACTCTTACATTAGCACCACTTCTCATGAATATAAAATGGAGTTAGGCTCTGTTTGTTTATAAATAGATGATTGAAAGTGAAAACGGTAAAAAATAGAATGAAAATTTATATTCTTTTATGCATTTGAATATATAAAAAAATTTGCAAGCAAATGATGGAAAAAATTGTAATCACAATAAAAAGTTGTGGAGAGAAATACAGACCAAGAGGGAAGCAAAATAAGTATTGTTAAGTTTTGTGAAAAAAATAAATTTTCCTCTATATTTTGCTACAAATCGTAAGCCTAATTAAGAAGCTAATTTAAGTTGTATAAAAAAATTTAATTTCCATTACTTTCTTTTTCAAAAAAAAAAATTCTTTTCTTTTGTATATTTTTTATATAACCAAACTGAGTCTTCGTTTGATATTGGCTTTTTTAACTGCATTTTTTGTTGTGGGACTTTTTTAGCCTATCTTTTTTAACCTTGTTTGGTTTGACTGAGAAAAAAATTTAATGATTATGATTTTGATGTGACATTTTATTTTATTGGCTTATGTAGTTAATTTTGTCTTTTTGTACTTTTTTAGCCAAAAATGTAAAGTAAAACCAAACGAAACTTGAGCTTAGTGTCAAACATGGTGTACCTAATTTTGTTAACAAAAATGATAGAGATCTTAAAAATTCTATCAAATATCTCACATGAGTGTGAGATCCACATATGACTTACGTTGTGTGAGTTCTACACCCATATAAAATATTTGACAAAAATTTTAATATAATTTTTGAAATTCCTAACATAACTCCGGAATTGCACATGATACTTCTTGATAAAAGTAATCAAGGCAAAACATTTCTCCACTTTTGGTGGGAGTGTGCCCCATATATGGGGTTATCTTAAAATATTAGGTATTTGAAATAATTTAAATAAATATATTTTTTAATTTTTTTATAAAAAAATATATTAAAAAAATAAAAAAATAATGTGATATAAATAAATGCACTTATATTAGTTATACCAAACACCTCCTGGAAATGATCTTCGATTATGCCATGAGTATGACCTAGCCATATTAATTTTGGTTGTCAAACAAATATTCTTACTAACATAAATTCTCAAAATAAAAAAATAAAAGTTTAGAGTTACGAAAAATTACCTCTTCCAAGATAAATACTTATTAATTTATATTCTACATAAATTTTTTTCAAGATTCAATCATTCACTTGTTAAACCTTATAAATTTAATTTTTGTGCTTTTAAATATATATTATTTTAGTTAATTTTTCTTTATGTGATCAAAATGACTATGACCACGACTACGATTACGACGACTATGATGGGAAGTAGAAAGTGACAAAAATGTGTAGCATGCAAAGTGCTATTCTTTTAGCTCCTATTGTCATTATTATTTTCCTCTTTTTATAACCGGCAATTTTGTTTTAATCTATTAAAAAATGGAGGTTGTAAAAGGCAATTAATGGGAAAATAATATGTTCCTTACTTGGATGTGTTGTTGATCGATCTTGGAAGTTGTGAGAAATCTCCATCTAAGCTTTAAGGTATTTTTTCTATGAGGCAAAAGTTTATGATTACAAATCATCTAATATTCAGAATGTTGCTTAAGGATGCTAGAATGGAATATAACTACAACAATGAAGGTTTCTCACTTGCTTCAATGTGATGCTTGTCATAGTCACAACAACCGTGCTACGTAGCTTGAATTATAAGACTCGAATGGTTCGATTTTTATATTTTTTTTTCTTTTTCCTTACACAATTCCCCCCCCCCCCCTCTCTCTCTCCTTCCTTGTCTTGATTTTTTTGTTTTGTGCTTTGACAAAGTAAAATGGGTTTGAGTTCTGAACAAAATCAATCCCAAAATCAATCCAAAATCAAGATCTAAATCCACAGATTCAGAATCAAAATCAAAATCAACCCACAAAATCAAAAAATCCAAACCCAAATCAAGATCTAACTTCGGCCTCTCCTTCAGCCTCTTCGTCCATGGTGATCTCCGTCCACGCTCCTCTCTCTCTCACACAAGGATTGTGTTTCAGTGGCTTTGGTTTAGTTGCGGAGAGAGAGAGAGAGTACCATGTTTGTTCCCTTGATTTGCTAAGAGAGATTTTCTAATTTGGCCATCTGTTTTGCTAGCCACACAAATTTGGAGCAACTTGGCTCCTCTTCCTCTCCTTTTTCTTCTCTTCTCCTCTCCATCTTCTCGTCTTCTTTTCTTTTTCGTCTTCTTCTTCTGTCTGTTCCATAAAGAAAACAGAGGGGAAAAGGAAAAGCAACAAAAAAAAAAAAAAATCTACCCAAAACGATTGAGCCATTCGGGTCAACTTTTTTCAAGCTACCAAGCTTTATTTTAGTCACAATCACTTCCTCTTTTACTTTCAACTACCACCTTAGCGTCTTCTTTTCTATCAGTGACCTTCTTCCCTATTACAACCTCTCTTTAACTTTTCTTGTTGCGACTCCACAATCTCTGTACTAGGACCTGTTCTCCTCAATCCTACCGTTGCGAAAAAATAAAGAGAAATAAAGTTCAAGGTTTAAGGAAGAAAAATCGGAGGAAGGTGGTGACATAAATGGGAGATATGGTGAGGGAGTGGTAAAAAAACGGTTGTTGGTGGCTGAGAAGGGTTAGGAAGGAGTTGGGGATGGTAGGGAGGAACGAAAAAAGGTTGTAGAGTGGTGCCAACAATTATGACAGTGGAGAGAGGCAATAATGGTGATGGATGATAGAGATACTGGCAAAGGGGTGAGAGTAATAAAAATTAGAATTTTAAAGGAACAGAAAATTGAGATTTTTAATTTTTTAAGATCTGGATACTTTTAATAGTTTTAAAAAGATAAACTTTAATAAAAAAAATATTTTTATTGTGTAAATAGAACTTTCCACTTGAACTAGAAATTTATTGAATTGGCTTCTTTTCCATGCATTATTGGAGAGTCCTATCCTGTCTTGTAAGCTCACTACTAGTCTTGATGATCCGATATTTATATAACATATCCATTTTATTACATTTAGTTTATTTGAAAAAGAAAATTTTATTCACAAATTTCATATGGAGGAATATTGATCCACTTAGTTATAAGAGTTTTTTTATGAACTAATTAGTCTTTTTTATTTTAGAAAGTTGTATTTATTTAATTTAGTTGTGATTCATTTTTCCAATTTTTTGATTCGTTTTGTGAGGTGTTGAAAATTCTTTTTGAGGGGATTGGTGGCTAACGTGTTAGTCATTGAGTATAAAAATCTACATTTTTATTAGTGTGATTTTCTAGTGTTACATTGGAGTGTTACATTAAAGTGTTACGTTTAGAAAAATTACATTAAAGAGTTTTTGTGTGTTACATTGATTGGAGTATTACAATTGGGAAAAATACACCAAGATCTTTTTTTGAAATGTTACGTTATTAAGTTTGAGAAAAATATATTAAGGAGTTTTTTAGTGTATTACATTGGAATGTTACTGATCGAGGCCGAATTGTACAGCATTGAGGCTAGTAATTAAGATCCCTTAACCTTACTTGCCAGTCAAATTGTATATTTTATGTCTATTTAATGCTAATCAGGTTGGATGCAGTTGGAGCACAATATGAGCAAAAACACAACATTTTAACCAGAAAAATGCTTCCCGCACATGCGAAGGACCATTTCTGCACGTGCAGCCCATCCATCACAACCAAACAGGGCCCAAGAAAATCGCACGTGCGGAGGCCCATTCTCGCATGTGCGGAACCCTCATCACACGTGTAGTGGCATTTGCCGCACTTACGGCTGTACCTCAGAAAATGTGCCCGATGTTTTGAACCTATTTTGGAAAAGTTAGAGATATAAAAGGCAGAAGAAAATGCTGGATTATGTTTTCCGAAAATTCCAAAAGGAGATGAGAGGCTAGGGTTTGGAAATGGTGGATTTTCAAGCTTCAAGAACATCATTCACGAGGGTTTCATCTTCTTCCACGAGGGTTTCATCTTCTTCCACCTCTTCTCATTCCTCCATGAGTGCCTAGGCTTCTATTTCTAATGGTTTGAACAAGTTGTATGGTATTCAAGAAGTTTTTATATATATTTTCCATTATTTCTTCAAGTATTCTACTTTCTGGGATTGTTGAATGCTTTCCATGCAATGGTTTCTATTATTTTATATTCAAGGTATAAGACGAGTCATACTACAAGAAACGAGTCGTTTTGCTACCCTAGTTTAAAGCGAACGACTCATGCTATTTGAGAGGGTTCGTGGCCATACATTGAATGTGATAATTCTCTTAATCAATGCCTCGAACTTGTAGTTGCGAAGTATTATTTAGCTCGAACCGTAACTGTCATGACTTGGACCTGCCCCTATAGGTTAGGATCATAACCGGCCAGTAATCATTAGATTACCTACGACCTCAAACAGATAACAGATTTTTAAATAATCATATGGGGCCAAAAGCAGAAGCAGACTTAAAAATTTTGTCCAATGAGCTGTGCTTACATGATAAAACGAAACATTTCATAACCAGTCCATAATAACTCACACATAGAAATAGAGTTAATATCTTATACATCCAAGAACTTCAAGACATGCAGTCAGCCAAACAAAAGAAACTTATATGTAGGGGTGATCTAACGTATTCACCGATAAAGCAAAAGTGTAAACACAAGAACAAAAATAAAGTCTCGTACGTAAGACGTGCGGGCTGACTCCACAAAACCTGACTTTCTCTCATATCTTTCACTGAGGTTGGGTTTGGACATCTCTTTACTCACCTACACACATATAAATGAGAGTGAGCGATAGCCCAGCGAATAATATGAAAATAAAGAAGTTACATGAATGAAATTCGTAACAGACATATCTAACGGCCTTAGACCATCTCCAACGGTTCAGCAAACTTGGTATCAGATTTGAAATTTGGTGAAAAATACACTTTTTGGAGCTCCAACGGTTTCACCAAATTGGTATCAAAATGAGAATTGAACAAAAAATCATCAAACTAAGAACAGAATACAGGTTTCACGAAATTACTGTGTGTGACCGTTGGAGGAGACCAACGGGTCAACCAGCCACCGGTTGACAGGCCGGTTGACCAACCAGTCGACCGGTTCCCTTTCAAATAGGTAGGTTCAAACCAGTCAAAAAAGGTTCAAACAGGTTTAAAAAAAAAAATTGCCCTTACCGGTCGACCACTTCCCTCAATTCTGCTTTAATGCTCACCGTTGGAAGAAGAAGTATCAAATTGAGAAAATAACCTATTTTTTACTTAGATTTGGTGAAAAAAGAAGTGAACGGTTGGAGATGCTCTTAGGCCCATTCACGTTTTTATCTAATACGTCAAACGGCCTCAAGCTCAAATATATCAAACGGCCTCAGGCCCAATTCGCTCTTATCAAATGGCCTCAGGCCCAATTTGTTTGTGTCAAACAACTTTTGGTTCAATCATTCATGTCAAACGCCCTTCGGCCCAATCATTCATGTTGAACGGCCTTCGGCCCAGTTATTCATGTCAGACTATCATTCATGTCAGACGGCCTTTTGCCCTATCATTCATGTCAAACGGCCTTTGGCCCAATCATTCATATCAAACTATCATTCATGTGCAAACGGCCTTTGGCCCAATCATTCATGTCAAATGGCTTTCGGCCCAATCATTCATGTCAAATAGCCTTTGACCCAGTCATTTATGTCAGACTATCATTCATGTCAGACGGCCTTTTGCCCAATCATTCATGTCAAATGGCCTTTTGCCCAATCATTCATGTCAAACGGCCTTTTGGCCAAATCATTCATGTCAAACGGCCTTTTGGCCTAATTATTCATGTCAAACTATCATTCATGTCAAACGGCCTTTGGCCCAATCATTCATGTCAAACTATCATTCATGTCAAACAGCCTTCGGTCCAATCATTCATGTCAAATGGCGTTCGGCCCAGTCATTCATATCAAACTATCATTCATGCCAAACGGCCTTTGGCCAAATCATTCATGTCAAACTATCATTTATGTTAAACGGCTTTCGGCCCAGTCATTCATGTCAGACTATCATTCATGTCAGACGGCTTTTTGCCCAATCGTTCATGTCAAATGACTTTTGGCCCAATCATTCATGTCAAACTATTTATGTGTGTTTCATACTCATGATCATGATCGCATTTGTATTCACTTAGTCTTAAGCAAAAGACTGACATGTAGAATACTCATTCTTAATTCAAGCATACAAATCCATAAGGCATGTACAGAAGTAATGTTTTGAAAAACAACATACTTGAACATATCTTTCCTAAAATATTACTCACAGTGTTCTACCGGTGGATTCGTCCTTATTCTCGACCCTACACAATTCATAACACATATTGGGTCACAAACAATTCAATCCGTTCTTTAATTTATTTATTTCTTTTAGGCTTTTTTCTTTACCCTTTAGGTCATTCACAAAGCTCAATGTATTCCTGGGAGTGCTTAGAAATGAAAGAGAATGGAAAACAAAACACAAAACCATTTTTCATAATTTTTGGAACAGGGTTCTTTGCTCGAGCGCGGATTTGGCCGCTCGAGCAGACCTCTTTGGTCTGCAAAAGTACTGGTTACTACACTTCCACGCTTGAGCGTGACTTTTTCCGCTCGAGTAGACATCGATGCCTGCAAAAGTTCTAGAAGCTAACATTTCACGCTCGACCGGCGCTTTCCTCGCTCGAGCGAACATGTCGAATTCTGGAATTTCCAGGATTGCATTTGAAGCTCAAACTTAACATTCAAATGGTCTAAAACTCATGTTCTTGATACAAAATTATGAAAATCTTTATACAATATGAGGACATAAGAAAATTAAGTCTAATTTGTCTAAAATCATAATTCAATTCCCAAATTATTTCACATTTTTATTGACAACCCATACCAACTTCATATCTTTAAAACTCATGCAAATTAATTTCCATATCATTTTGAATTTCACATGCATGTGCGATAGGCTTCATTTTCAACTTAAATAACACAATTGATGCTCATCTTCATCAAACATGATCAATTTTAAATCAATTACATCAAAACTCTTTTAATTTATAAATTAAGTTCTTTGTTCATAAACCCATAATTTTCCAAAGCTTAATTCTCGTTACATCAAAACATGAAATCAATTATTTTAAATCCATGATGTATGTAAATTTATATCTCATATATATCAATGTTTCCAAACCCAAGCTCAATTGAAGAATTATAATTATTTCCATATTGATTAACCTTAACCATGTTCATGAATTAATTCTTTAATTTCTCTAAATTACATGCATGTAAAAATAAGACTCAAATTCATATAAGACATGCAAAATCAAACCCAAAATAATTAATTTCTAGATTAATTTTCATAAATTTGAACCCAACTCCATTCAAATAAATCTTGATGCATGTAATCTCTGGGACTCAATTCAAGAAATCTATTATGCATGATGCATGTAAATTTAGACTTAAATACTCGTAGAATCCCCTCATGCATGTAGCAATGGAGTTTGATTTCATGCAAGATTATAAAAATCAATCTCAAAATAATTAATTTCCATGAACATGATCCTAACTTAATTTTCTTCATCTTCTTACTAATTTCTCCCAAATGTTATGAAATTGAATCCAAATCCTTTTTTTATTTTAGTTGCTAGATGATTTATCTACAAGTTTTAAGTTTTAATACCTTACTTGGAGTCTTATTTTGTTGAATTTCTTGTTGAGCTTTGAGTCTCTTCTTTGTACTTCTCTCTTTTTCCTCTTTTTCTTCTCTTTATCTTGAACTCAAGTCTATTTTTGTTCAACTTTCAGACTTCACCAGCAACCAAGTGAATTGAACACTCTCTCTCTCTGCCTCTCACGGCTTTCTCTCTTTCTTTCTCTATACTTTTGACTCTAAAGCTCCAGCACATATATTACACACTCACACACCTCATTCTTCCATTACACACCACGCGTACACATAGACACTAACACATTTCATTGAGGCTCCAACACATCACTCACATGCACATACAGACACAACAAATTTCTCAATACACCTACACCCATTTACACCCCCAATTCTAATTAAGTTCATAATCCAATTTATGTCTTGGATTAATTTAATTAGTCATCACCTAATCTTAATAAATTTTTATTAACACAAAATTATTTAATTATAACCCGTCTCAAATCTCACATAATTAATAAGTCTAATTGGCTTCCATTAGGGCTTAATTAAATATATTTAAATTTATCAATCCGAATCAGATTTTTAATCAAACTTTCAAAAGCCTCCAAATATTAAATTAAACTTATTGTCATCATCAATTTTGATTCCCCAAATTATTTAGGCCTTTAATTTCTAATTAGACTCCAAATTTCTGTCAATAAATTACATATTTAAATTGGACATCCCATAAATAAATTTAACCCGTAATAATCACAATTCTCAATCATCATAATTTGACTAACTTAACTAACTCCAATTCGGACCTAATTAATCGAATCTCAATTTTACTAAACTGAATCGAATGTTTAATTAACTCCCAAACAGGTCCGTAATTAAAATTAATTGATTTAACTTCTTAATTTCGCTTCCTTAAGCCATTTGGACCCTTAAAATAAATCTTCAATAGAATTATATACGAATCAGATTCCACAATTCTCACAAATCCCAAATTAAATTAGGATACCGACTAATTAAAATCTCAAATCTTCTTAATTAACCAAATATAAAATATTATACGTGACGGGGTCATCACAGTAACATAATTGATTTTCAAATTAAAACCTTATTTATGTAATTAACGGTAAATTCTTTACTCTAGGTTTTTCCAAAATCAACAATTCCAATTTCATTATTAATCGTTAGTTTAATTTGTTAGTATTTTAATTATCATTTGTTTATAAACAATCGTCTCTTTGATAAGAATTAATTTCGAATTTAGCAATTAAATTAATTTAATTTCACATTTGTCCATGTGGATCAATACCTGAACTTACCATTATTCTAAGGAATTTAGTATAGTTTAGTGTTCATTTTTTGTGTGTGTAACAACCCATCAGTTACATTTGGAAAAAGTGCACTAAGTATTTGTTTTTTTTTATTTTTTTTTATTTTTAATGTTGCGTTGTTATATTTGAAAAAAATATACTAAAGAGTTTTTTAGTATGTTTTATTGAAGTGTTACGTTTTTAAAGTATTATATTAGAGTGTTATGTTTGGAAAAAATATACAAATGAATTTGTTTGAAGTGTTACATTTAGTAATTTTAATATTATGATAAAAACCACATTTGTCTCTCAACACATTACACATGCGCTTTTATACTTGGCTCTTTATATAATTCACACTAGAATGAGCCCTTTGGGTCCATAAGAAAAAAATTAAGGACTAAACAATTCATAAGAATACTATTTAGAATTTATTAGTACTTCACCCTTTTAAAAATATATTGACCGTTAATTTTTTCAAAACAAATTTAAAATAAAAAAAATTACAAATATCAAATTTACTTAATTTCTACACACAATTTAATAAAATAAACAATTTAAGTCATCAAAATCAAAACCACAATGGACTCTGAAGTCCCAACAACACTCATATGGTGTTTGGGAAGTGAGTTTTTATATAGATTTTATTAGATGTAGGTTTTTATGAGATAAAAAATTTTTGGTGTTTGGGAAGATAGTTGAGTTTTTATGTGGTTGGATGTGATATTTGTGAGAGAAAAAGTGAAATGATTATGGGGTTGGATGTGATATTTTGTTTGGATGTGTTTTTTTTGGTTTTGCAAAACTTTTGTCTTTTAGTGAAAAAAATGAGAAAAAAATTTGGGAACTTGCTTCCCAAGGATTGGGCCATGAGATTGGACTATTAGTCCATCCAGACCAGTAGTCCGTTGTTTGGTTCAATTTTTTTGTTCCGGATTAATAGTCCCTCTGGACTATTAGGGATTGTTTCTATGGGATTGGTATCCCATGGAACTAATGTATGAAATGTTTATTTTACCCTCATATTGTTACTTAATAAACAATTGGAAAAGGGTAAAATAGTCTTTTGAACATTTAGAAATTATTTTTTTAGTGTTGTTAATTTAAAATTATATATTAAATAAAAAACATAAATTATAAATTTAATTTAATTAAAAATAATAAATTAAAAATTATGGTCTTATAAATTAAATTTTTTTAGTGTTGTTAAAAAAATAAATTTATAAATTAAATAAAATTATTTTAGTGTTGTTAATTTAAAATTATATATTAAATAAAAAAATATAAATTACAAATTATAAATTATAAATTTAATTAATTGAAAATAATAAATTAAAAATTATGGCCTTATAAATTAAAAAATTTTAGTGTTGTTAAATTATAAATTATAGATTACAAATTTAAAATTATATATTAAATAAAAATTATAAATTACAAGTGTAAAATAGTCTTTTGAACATTTATCCTTATTTAATCCGTCGAACTAAACATTGGATTCACTAAATTTAGTTCAATCCAGACATATAATCCCATGACTAAACAAACATAGGATACAAATCCAGCTCAACAAAATAGTTCGGGGACACTGTATCCAAAGACTAACAATCCAATAGATTACAATCTTCTCTTATCTTGTCCGTTCAAACAAACATGCTGTCAAATCTAGATTAAGAGGTCGTTTGAAAAGAGTTAGATTAGTATATTTTTTGATTTTTCACAAAAAAATAAAAAATAAAAAAAATATAAAATATAAATTGAAATTGAATTGATGTAATGTGATAGAAAATTGATGTGATTCAAATAAAATAATTGTAACCCATATAACGAGCCTGTTTGGGAAGTTGATTTCAGGCTAAATTAGCCACTAAATGACAAAAGAGGCTTATTTAGCCACTAAAGGACAAAAGCTTCACAGCTGCTTGGCAAGTTCCAACGCTAAGCTAAATTTGCGAAACTACCCCTCATGAAAGAGGGGCATGCGGCAGCACACACAAAAAAATAAAAAAAATTTCCCAAAAAACACATTTTTCCAGAAAAAACAAAGAAAGTTGAAAAAAAAAATTAAACACATTTTTTTGTTTTTTGTTAAAATATTTTATAAAAATAAATTCAAACTCTATTTTATAAAAATAGTTTTAAATATTTTAATTTTTTTTTTATGTATTTGGTTATGATTTAAGTGTAGAGTTGTGAAAGTAGTATGAAGTTTCAAATTATGTGTTTGGTTATGAGTTTTAAAAATAATTTATTACTTGATTTTTATTTTATGTGTTTGGTTACGATTTGAGTTTACAGTTGTTTTTAAATTTAAAATATTAACATTTTGAATTATTTAAATTTTTTGAATATTTAAATTATTTAAATTTTTTTGTTAAAATAATTTTTTGAATATTTAAATTATTTAAACTTTTACGATTTAAATTTTTTGAATATTTATTTTAATTTTTTACTTATTAAATTTTTTAGATTATTTACATTATTTAAATATTTAAAATAAAATTAAAAGTAAAATAAAAATTAAATTATTTAAAATACACAAGACAATAAAATAAATAAAAAACGCATGAAAACCCTCGCCACGTAATTTAAAAAAAAACTGAAAATAAATAAAAAAAACTTAAACTTAAAAAAAAACTTAAAATTAGCAGTTGCCACGTAATTTACAAATAAATAAAACACATGAAAACCCATTTGTCAAATATAAAAACAAATTAATGTATACAAATAAAAAAAATTATAGAAACATAAATTAAAAAAAAAAAGAACGACAAAAATATGCCTCCTCCAAAAAAAAGGAAAAAAAAATAAAAAAAACAGAAATTAGCATTTGCCACGTAATTTACAAATAAATAAAAAAAATTAATGTGTACAAATAAAAAAATGACAAAAACGTAAATTGAAAAAAAATAAGGACAAAAATACGCCTCATTCAAAAACATTTAAAAAAAAATAAAAACTTAAATTTACCATTCGCCACGTAATTTACAAATAAATAAAAAAAATTAATGTGTACAAATAAAAAAATGACAAAAACGTAAATTGAAAAAAAATAAGGACAAAAATACGCCTCATTCAAAAACATTTAAAAAAAAATAAAAACTTAAATTTACCATTCGCCACGTAATTTACAAATAAATATAACACATGAAAACTCATTTTTAAAAATAAAATTAAAAAAATTAAAATACACAGGACAGTAAAATAAAACTAAAAATTAAAATTATTAGCATTATTATTATTTTAAAATTAAAATTTAAAATTTAAAATTTAAATTTAAAATTATTATTATTATTATTATTTTAAAATTAAAATTAGTATTATTATTATTTTAAAAAAAATTAAAATTAAAATAAAAAACACATGAAAAAACCATTTGCACAAAAATAAAGTAAATAAATAAATTAAAATATACAGGATAATAACATAAAACCAAAATAAAATAAATAAATAAATATAAAACATTTAAGCAAAATTTGCCAAATCTAAACCCAAAATAAATAATAAAAAAAAAAGCCAAAAAGGGTATATTGGTAATTTAACAGGAAGACACCTCACCAAAAAGCTAAAAAGCCAAAAAAGTCAAAGAGCTCTTCCCAAATCAGATTTTTTAGCCTTAGACTAAGCCCCAAGGATCCTCTAGAGTGAAATTTTTCTAAAGTTTCCTAGAGTGTTATATTATGTGGTTGAGATTTACTGGCAAGTCACATCAGAAAAATTGATGTGACTTACCAGTAAATCTCAACCACACAATGTAGCATAGAGGATCCTTGCTCTAGACTAAGATTATCAAAAAAGTTAAAAAGTCAAAAAGACAACCCGCTTCCCAAACGGAGGCATAATATGCTAAAATAGCATGCTGAACAACCCTAATTGGCAAGCAACCTAACCCAAATTATTTATGGCTAGTAGTAGAACTGTACAGTACGGAACTGTTTACAAATCATATATATATATATATATATGTATATATATTATTAAAAGTAGTATTTTTCTCTTACTTAAGTAACATATTATAAAGAATTAATTTTTTTTTTAAGAAGTCACGTCAGCATACATTTTCTTAATTATATATAGAATTCTATATAAACCCAAACCTAATTTAAATTATATAAGGATTCTATTTGACAAATATATTTTTTTCACATATTTTTCATGGTAAATTGAGATCATCCACAAACCCAATATCAATTTTGCATTTCATTTTTTTTTTCTTAAGTCTTTCAAGAGTATTAGGATTTTTTTTAATGCTAAATTGTCTTCTTTTTTTTTATTTTTCCGTGCATTATTCTATATTCATTACCAATTCTATATTATTCTAAATTATGGATTTGTCGTTTAAATTTTATAGTGATTCCATATAAGAAATTATACTTTATTTCTTACATTATTTTATATAGTCATAACTCACAAGAGGAAAACCTTGTATAACAATGATACTCTCGAGCAATCTTTAAAGTTTGGATTTACTGTTTGAGTTACTTTTTCAATTGTTAAACAGTAAGTTCTCTTATGTTTTGACATCATATTATAGAAGATTAATCACTTTACACACTGAGATGTATCTATCGTTTGAATATTTTCATTATTTTTTCTTTTTGGGTTTAGATGTTGTTATGTGATTCTTTCTTGACTATTTGTTGTTGAATTTCTTTTATATAGTTACTATTTTAATTCAATTAAGAGTGTTCATTTTACAACATTATAATTTAATCTATCTATATATATATATCATATAAAATCATTATATGATAATCCAACTACAACATATTTATATTTGATTTTTTTTAATAAATTTTATATAATTTCTATTTCTACATATTTTTATTTTCCAAATGAATATAAAAGAAAATTAAATAGTTATGATTACTTTTAATTTTATATTACTAATTCTTCTTCTAATTTAACTATTATTTTTAATATCAAAATAAGTATTTATTTTACTATTTTATAATTTAATATATATCATACAAAATTATTATATGATAATTAGACTATTATAATACGATAAAACTAAAATGCTCAAACTACACAAATAATTTAAATAAAATTAATATATATATATATATATATATAAGTATTCAAGTAATAATTTTATAGAACAATAGTGTCAATATTATTAAAATAAATAATTAAAATCATATTTTAATTTTAAATTATTCTTTTAAATCACATATCGTACCATCAAATATTTTTGAAAAAAAAAAAAACACGTGCATTAGACGGTTCAACTGCTAGTATATATATATATATATATATAACACTAGTGTTTTTTCTTTCTTATGTGACACATTCTAAAGATTTTTTTTTTTTTCTAAAAGAGCCACATCGGCATGCACTTTCCATTACATCTAGAGTTCTACACAAACTCAAACTTAATTTAAATTATACTATTAGTAACTTTACCTATTTTATATGGACTCTATTTCAAAAATATTTCTTTTCCATATATTTTTCATGATAAATTCAGAAAATCTACAAATCCAATACCAATTTTATATATGAATTCTATTTGAGAAATACTTCTTTCACAAACCCAATTTAAGTTTTACATGAAATCTAATTACAAATTATATTATTTTATATAATCACAACAATATTTATACTTTGATTGTACATTATTTTATATACTCTCGAAAAACCTTTGAAATTTAGATTTATTGCTGAATTTACTTTTTTAATTGTTTTTTTTTTTGGGTGAATACTTTTTTAATTGTTAAACAATAAGTTTTTCTATATTTTGATATTATATTACAGATGATTAATCACCTTATACACTAAGATGTATCCATCGTTTGGATGTTTTTATTTATTTTTTCTTTTTGGGTTTAAATGCTGTTATGAGATTTTATTCACCCAAATATTGTTATGAGATTTTTTCTTGGTTAGTAATTTATTTTATATAGTTGATATTTTAAGTTAATTAAGAATGTTTATTTTATAATTTTATAATTTAATATACATCATATAAAATCATTATATGATAATTCAATTACAGCACATTTATATTTAATTTTTAAAATAAATTTTATATAGTTTCTATTTCTACATTTTTTTCCCCAAATGAATATAAAAGAAAATTAAATAATTAGAATGATTTTTAATTTTATATTAATAATTCTTATTCTAATTTAACTATTATTTTTAATATCAAAATTAGAATTTAATTTATTATTTTATTATTTAATATGTATCATACAAAATTATTATATAATAATTATATTTTTATAATACGATAGACTTAAAATTATCAAAATGTACAAATAATTTAACTAATATATATATATAAGTATTCAAGTAACATTTTTATAAAATGATAGCGCCAATATTATCAAAATAAATAATTAAAATTATTCTTTTATAACACATATCGTACCATCAAATATTTTGTGTGAAAAAAATAGCACACGGGTAATATTGGTGGTATCTTATTGTGATTGGATTATACAGTAAGGTCCACTACTGTCAAAATAAATTTTTTATTTTAAAAATAATTTCTCGTGCATCACACAAGACACCTACTAGTATGTATATATAAATAATATTTTTTTCTTTCTTAGGTGACACATTTTAAGAGTTTATTTTTTTCTAAAAAAGCCACATCCATATATTTTCTATTTATATATAGAGTTCTATATGAACCCAAACTCAATTTAAATTATACTAACTTTATTTATTTTCTTTTATACTTTAAAATTATTTTACAGATGATTAATCACTTCACACATTGAGATGTATATATCGTTTGAATGTTTTCATTTATTTTTTCTTTTTAAATTTAGATGTTATTAAGAGATTCTTTCTTGATTAGTCGTTATTTAATTTCTTTTATGTAGTTGATATTTTAATTTAATTAAGAATATTTATTTTATAATCTTATAATTTAATATATATCATATAAAATCATTATATGATAATCAAATTACAACATATTTATATTTAATTTTTTCAATAAATTTTATATAGTTTCTATTTTTACATATTTTTACTTTTCAAATGAATATAAAAGAAAATTAAATAGTTAGACTTACTTTTAATTTTATGTCACTAATTCTTCTTCTAATTAATTTTAATATCAATATGACTATTTATTTTACTATATTATAATTTAATATCATATAAAATTATTATATGATAATTGTACTTTTATAATACGATAAAACTAAAATTATAAAAATACAAAATAATTTAATTAAAATTAATATAAATAAGTATTCACTTTTTATAGAACGATAGAGCCAATATTATTAAAATAAATAATTAAAATCATACTTTAATTTTCATTTTAAATTAAATTTAAAATTATTCTTTTGTAACACACATATTATACCATCAAATATATATATATATATATATATATTATTTTAAAAATAACATGTACATTACACGAATAAAATGATAGTATTTTCAAGGATAAATTACAAATGCACCCCCTGAGGTTTGCTTAAAGTATAGATTGTCCTCTGTAGTTTGAAAAATTACAAATACCCCCTTATTAGAATTTTTTATTTAACAAAATTAACTAAAAAAATGAAATTCATAATTGTTTTACTATATAGCAATAAAATTACCTAAATTATTAATTAAAGCATATTTCTAACATCATTAAAAACGGTTAATTAAATTGATAATTTATTAATAAAAAAGGGCGATTTATTATGAAATTAGAAATCTCAAGTGTGAAATATAATTTTCAAAGCTACAGAAAACAATTCTTATTTTAATCAAATCTTAGGAGATATATTTATAATTTACCCTATTTTCAAATGTTGTTGAACCACCAAATTCAACAAATTTAACTTCTTTTCATACCAAAAGATTAGGGAAGAAAAAAATTGAAAAGTTTTTCTAAACACAAACCAAACATGGCCCAAATATCTCCCAAAGTACATAAGAGAAAAACAACTCCCAACAAGTGTGATTATGACTTGGCCTCGGTCCCTGGCCTCTGCTGTGGCGTGGGGTTGCCCTCTATTAGTGCTCTGGTGGTAGATCCCTCACTTGGTGAGGATTAATTCCTAATTGGCAACTGATTATCCTGGGGCTAGGGTCCAACGGGACTGTGATGACACGACAGTACCCTTACTTTCCATAGTTCCAAAAAAAAAAAAAAAAAAAACAAGTGTGATTATGAGTTGTGCGGAAAGGGATGCCCATGGAAGATTTTTTTGCACTAAAAAAATTGGGCAAATTACTTACCCTTCCCTTAAATTTTAATTAAATTACAGATTCTCCCTTAAAGTTCTAAAAATTACATTTCATCCTGAGATTTATATTCGCATAACAATTTAACCTTAATTGTCAATTAAAAATTAAGATTAGTTAACTGACATCACCAAAATATAAATTGATGGTCGATATTGCCTCTGTTGAAATTCCCTTGATAAATCAACAAAATTTACAAAAGAATTATATTAGATGGAAAAAATTAACTTTTTGGAACCATGTTTGATTTATTATTTAGAAAAAAAAAATTTCAAAATTTTAAAAAATAAATATGAAAAAATATATTTAATTTGTAAAAATTATTTCAAACCACTCAAAAGATAAAATTATATAAAATAATTTTTTATTTTTTATTTTTTATTTCTTAACCAAATTAATTTTTAATTTTTTTTAAAAAAATTTAAAAATAAATTTCTAAAAATCAAACCACACATATTTTAAGAATTTTTTAACAAGCCATTTCTTGTGTTTTTAATTTATTTAATTATTTATTAATTTTATGATATTTTTACCATCTGACACTATAACATATAAGAGCTTTAGAGATTGTTTTTTTTTTTAATCACTAAAAGTGAAAATTTTGTTGTAAAAGATATTTAGGGATTAATTTCTATCATCGTGAGGATAGTCGTTAAAATGTAGTCCTAAAAATTAAAAAATAAGGCTTTTAGTGATAAAATTTCGAAAATATCATAATAAATAGAGTTTTAGGAACAAAATAATTTGATCTCAAAATAGTTTATTTTTTTAGACAAAAAATTTGATACCAAAAAGATAATAATTAATCACTAATATTCAATT
Source organism: Camellia sinensis (assembly GCF_055761805.1). Lineage (NCBI taxonomy): Eukaryota > Viridiplantae > Streptophyta > Magnoliopsida > Ericales > Theaceae > Camellia > Camellia sinensis. The sequence continues at coordinate 23,282,648 of NC_138970.1, read as the reverse complement.
TTCGTTGCTAAAAATATAATAACGATATTTTTCGCAACAAAAATATTTGGTCCCCTAAAAATAATTTTGTCCCTGAAATTTTAGTCTCTAAAACCTTAATTTTTTGTAGTGTGATAAGTGTTTTTCCATTTTAATTTTACATTTTATAATTTATTTAAAAATGATAATTTAGCTAACACTTAGAAGGGAATTTGTCATTTAACTAAACCTTAGGGAGAATCTATAATTTAACTAAATCTTAAAAGTATAGGTAATTTATCCTTATTTATTAAAATGATATTTTAATCAATTTATAATATATGTTAACCACGTTAATTGCAATAGAATGAAATATAATTTTTGAAACCTGAAGAGAGACCCAAAAACATTTGACCTAGCTACGTCTAGCACGTGAGATTTTTTTTTTTTTTTTTTTTTGAACTGATAGCACGTGAGCTGCTTTGAACTCGCAAAATAATGCAAGAAGACTTCTGGGGTTGGCTTTGCATTTTCATTGGTTGTAGTTGTTGGGTTTAACATGCTTTCATTGAACCTTTGAGGCAACAATTGTCAAAGATCCATTCCCACGGACAATTTCTAGTGGTAAGGACATAGGCCTATTTTGGAAAGATACTAAAAAGTGATTTTTTAATTTTTAATTAAGTTTTTGATTTTTTTAGATATATGATCTGGAAAATTAATAAAGAATTATTTTTGACTTTTTTTATTAATATTTATTTATAATGTCAAATCATAATAAAATGACCAAACTATTTATATTTAGTTTAAAATATTATAACTTTACTCATGTAATATATTTTGACCTATGAGGTGTAAAATTATAATTTCACCCTTAGTTAAAAACCACCTTCTCAAATGAAAAAAAATTCAAAAAAGTCATCCTTTAACTTTTGCTATAAATCAAAAAAAGTAACTAAAAGCTAACTTCTCAAAACAAGCCATAATTTATAGAAAAATGTTTGAGAGCCACAAATTTTGTGGCCACAATGGCTCAAAACCGTCAAAACGACGTCGTTTTAGCATGTTTTGCACCCAAAACGACGTCGTTTTGGCAGTTTTGAGTCATTGTGGCCACAAAAATTGTGACCCTCTAGCATTGTTATAATTTATATTTTAAACATGAGAAATCAGTCCACATTAAAAAAAAATAATAATAAATAAATAAAAAATAGCGTATGTAAATGATTAGTGAAGAACAAGAAGTCTTTTTCTTTTTATCTTCTTTTTTCTATGATATGGTAATGTATATATATATTCACTAATTATTCAAGAATTTTAAAATATCATACAGTATTATTTAGGGGTGCAACTCGGACGAGTTCGGTCGGGTTGAGAGTTTGCTCAAGCCCAGCCCGAATTGTATTTGGCAGTGCCCAAGCCCGACCATGAACTCGAGCATTACTGCCCAAGCCCGGACCAAGCTTTGTATTTTGAACTCGGGTTAGCTCGAATTGCCTGAATTGCCCGAAATTCACAAGTCCAGAAACCTATAGGTAGACCAAATGAAACTCTCTACTTGTGTCCACCAGACAATTGAGTCCTATGCTCAGCTACCATGGTGTCCAGTCCCTAAATCCAATATTTAAAATACAATGGTAAAATAGAGAATTAACAAGCTTATAAAAGTGAATAGATAGAATAGATAAGAAAGAATGTAATCAAAAGGGCAAAAAAACTTCAAACCTGAGGCAGTTATATATTACAAGATATAGTTGGGTTAATTTAATTTAATTTAATTTATTAAACCTCTTTTATTTAATTTATATATATTATATAATTTATATGATTTATATAATATATTAAATTCAATTTGGGTTCGGGTTACTCGGGTTAGTCATTGATTCTGCCTAAGTCCGGCCCGAATTACAATTCGAACATCAAAAATCTGTCCAGGCCTGTCCAGATTACAAGATATAGTTACCCAAGACCTAAAAAAACTCGGACTGGGCTCGAGTTGCTCGGATTGAGCCCGCTTGAGTTGCACTCCTAGTATTATTCACATATTATTCCTAATCAATAATGTATAGGAAAAATTTTATGGGTGAGACAAAACTAATATACCTTTAATGTTGGATTGCTAAGAGATAAAGATGACTTCATTACGGGTTTCGTGAGTCTTTAATTTGTTAAGAGTATCATATAAATAAAATTATATAATATTTCAAGATTATCTAATAATTTTTCAATATATATATATATATATATATATTTTTTTCTTTTTTTTCCAATTAAACTTTATTTTTCCGTCTCTTCCTTTAGTTACAAAGTGAGAGATTGCATCCCAAAAAACCAAAAAGTTGTTTAGGTTGGTTTGGATGTGAGTTGAATTTTTAATTTATTTTTTGATTATTTTAGTTTGAGATTAAAAATTTTAGTTTGGATAAATTTTTTAATTTTTTTAACTATTATAAGAGAAAAAATAAAATAATTATAATTCAGATATGATATTTTATTTTATTAAACTAATTTTTTTTCTTTTTATTACTCAAAATCTATTTTAACTTATACCAAACAAAAATTTAATCATAAACCATCATATGAAAAATAAATTCTTATGCAATTCACAACTTTAAACATTTATTTATGGCTGGTTGCCATGGGTGCTACCATTGACTTGTCCTCCTAAATAATTATAAATTTTTTTTAATTTTTTTAACTATTATAAGAGAAAAAATAAAATAATTATAATTCGGATATGATATTTTATTTTATTAAACTAATTTTTTTTTTATTACTCAAAATCTATTTTAACTTATACCAAACAAAAACTTAATCATAAACATCATATGAAAAATAAATTCTTATGCAATTCACAACTTTAAACATTTATTTATGGCTGGTTGCCATGGGTGCTACCATTGACTTGTCCTCCTAAATAATTATAAAAATATTTATTTCTCTGATTTATTTCTTTTCAATTCTCCCCCCCCCCCCCCCCCCTCTCCCGGCTCTGAATCAAACCCTTCTCTCTACAAAGCCATCAATGGCAGCAGCAGTAACCACAAATCTCGGCATTGTAGACTACCAGTTACCCGACGACACCCATAACCTCTACGACGTAACCTTCTTCACCGATCAAATCCACACTCTCGTCACTTGCTCTCCCTTCCTTGTTGACTCCTGGATCTCCGAAATCACACCCATCCATCTTCCCCTTCTCCACCCCCTCATCGTCGGCCTCGACATCGAGTGGCGACCCAACAACAACCGTTTCCACGATAACCCCGCCGCCATTCTCCAACTCTGCGTCGGCTGCCGATGCCTCATCTTCCAACTCATCTACTCCCCCGAAATCCCCCAATCCCTCTTCGACTTCCTCAGCAACCCTATCTACACTTTTGTGGGTGTGGGTATTCACACCGATGTCGACAAGTTGACTGAGGATTATGGGTTGTCTGTGGCCACCCCTGTTGATCTTCGCTCCTTGGCGGTTGACTGCGGCATGATCGAGCTTCGCAATGCGGGGTTGAAGACCTTGGCGAGAGAGGTGCTGGGGAAGGAGATTGAGAAGCCCAAGAGGATTACGATGAGTAGGTGGGACAATAAGTGGCTCTACCCTGAACAGGTTCAGTATGCTTGTATTGATGCTTTTCTTTCTTTTGAGATTGGAAGGTGCTTGAATGCAGGGTTTTAGATTTATTATGAGAGTACTATGCATCGGGGTTTTAGATATTAGAAGTAATATAATATGGGTTTAAATTTGTAATTAGGATCTCTGTTTGATGGATTTGGATGGTGGGTTTTGTTTACTAGTTGGAGAAATTTATTATGATTTGCAATTTGGGCATGTTTAATGATTGATTGATATGTTCTCTACTTCTATCTTGTTGGGAAAATATATGATTCTTGATGCCTGTGTTGCATTATACTAACATACAAATGGTCTCGTATTTCTGTCTTTAATTAGGGAAGATATTGTTTTGCTTAGTTACTAAACTATTTGTATAGCAACTCATGCCATACAATATATGTTGATGCCATGGTAGTGTGGATCCCAAATTTGGAGAGTATTTTTACTATTTTTGCACTTGTTGCCCTGTTTTATTTTATTATTATTATTATTATTATTATTATTATTATTATTATTATTATTATTTATGTATATGGAGTTGAGAGCGGTGGGGGTTTATCTATGTATCATATTGGAACTGCAGAGACCGTGGATGCAACTCTAGTTTTGGGGTAAACTATGTAAATCTTGTCTTCGAGTGTATGCGTGTGATTTACAATTCTTATACATTTTTTCTTCTCTGCTTGTTGTCTCACCGATATTGGTTAGGTGTTATGAATTCCTAACAGATGATGTGTATGAAACATTATGGTGGTCGTAGTGGATGATGTCAAAATGATAGTTATGAGAGGCATAATTGAATTGGTGGCTCAGATTTGAGAGAGTGAAGGGAGGACTAACTGAGGGAGGGGATGTGAAGATAGTGGTGGAGCATGATCAGTGTTGTAATAGGCTTGCCTAGGCTCAAGGCGCAACTCATGTGACTTGTACATGGCAAGGCAAGTCTCATTTAATGAAGCGCAGCAAGGCACACAAGTCACGCGCTTCATTAAAGATTCTGCATTTCTTTTTCCTTTCTAATACCAGCTTTTGATTTTTTTTTTTTTTTGGTTAACATATTAGACTTATATTTGTGGCCACAAAGGATTGAAAATCTTCTTCTTCTTCTTCTTCTTCTTCTTCGCAAATCTGGGATCTGTTTTTGTTTCCTCCCCCCTTCCTTTTGATTGTTCCTTTCTTTCTTCTTCTTCATCTTCCACCCTGGGTTCTGGGCTTTTTTTTTTGTTTTTACATTGTTGCTTCTATTTTTTTCTCCTCTGCTCCAATTTTTCTTATCTTCTTCTTCTCCTTCGTCTTTTGGATTTATTGCTCCTTTTGATCTACTTATCTTCTGAAGTTTTTGCAACTTTGCAGCTAAGTGATTGATCATTTTTCTGATTTTTTTGGGATATTTATGTTTTGTTGAATCTTGATTATTTTGCATTTGTAATGATATTTGCTTTTATGGCTTATTCTTCTACAATTTGCCTTATTTTGCAAAATGATTTGTCCTTATTTTTTTGATCTACTTCTTTTTTGAAGTGTTATTGATTGTGAATTTTTTCATTTTTCGTATGTTGAAGTTTGAATTATTAGGCTATATTAATTTTTATCTATTTTTTTACTAAAAAGGTGTGCCTTGCTTCAGTGAAGTGTGCACCTCACTTTGAGCCTAGGCCCCACGAGACCTTTGCGCCTTGGTTTGCCTTGAGCCTTTAAAAACACTGAGCGCAACATCAGTAATGGTGATACTAGTGTTGTGGTGCCAGGATTTTTTATGATATGACAACGTTTATTAATCAAATTGTCAAATATTTGAATTAGGCAATGTGTTGATAATATTACCATGTAGCTCATTGATTGATTACTAAGAATTGATGGCGACATCTTTTGGAGTGGGGTTATTGTCTAAAAACTTGTTTGGCTAGAGAGAGTTTGTTAGGAAATGGAAGTCAGAAATCTAATAGGATTACTTGCAGTAGGCAGACCATTGGTGGCTAAGTTAGTATCACTACTTGAATACAAAGTGTTTCATTGATGTTTTTATTTGCTTCCAAATTGAGAGTTTAAATGCGCAGGGAATTGGAGTAAGGAGTTTATTGTGGAAGTACTTTTTTTTGAACAAATTGTGGAAGTACTGGAATATGTAGTATTGGACACCTCCCTAAAAGACTAAAACCCACCTCCCTCACAGGACCACCATATCCAACTACAGGGGATGTTATGAATAGAAACAAAATCATCGTGAGGGAAGCTGAAGCCACAATGAAGTAGGTAGATTGCTTGTTTTGGAATTACTGGAAAAGATGAAGTTTCGAGAAAATCAGTGGATCTTGAAGCAAATGATGATCACTTTCAGATGGGTGATGCTGGGGACCTTCTGAACTCAGATTTTGAGTTTGTCATAAGGTATTGTCAATAATGAGGTATTTAGGGATTTTTTAAAATTTTCAATTGAATCTTTTGGGTTTTTTTTTTTTTTTTTTTTGTGTGAAGTGGGAATTTGGTAGATCTTTGATGGCTTGGGCTATCCTCTGCTGTGGTCAATTTTTTTGGTTTTATCTCTTTTTTTTCTTTTTCAATTTAATTTAATTTAATTTTAAATTTTTTTTTTCCCACTATTGTTCTTGTATACAAGCTTCAAAATAGATATAGAACAAAATCAGATTATTCAACTACTTCAATTTCCAGATTGCCAGAAAGTATTAAATCATGACCCGATTTCAAACAACCTCATATATGCTCTTCCCGATATGGTGTTAGGTCTAAATCTACCTTGTATAACTCTTATTTTGTTCTTAATCTTTGCATGCTTTATTCTTTATTGTAGCCAGCTTTTATTAGGTGAAGTTCTTTTCTTAAGAAGGGTTTATTCCTGACAAAATAGTCACAGAATTTATGCGCAAACACTTGATTAGAAAAATCACACAGCCATATGATTTTTTTTCTTATAAAAAATTTAATTTAAATAATTGTTCAAAATATAGGGATTGCTAAATTTTCTGAACCGATTGTATTTGAACAAATTTAATTCTAATAAAAAAGGTTTGGTAGAGGATTGATAAAGCAGGGTATAAGAAAATTAGGACCAAAAATAAGAGAAGTCAATAAAAACGTACAAATAAATTATAAAGTAAGCGACATACCTACTTGATTAAAAAGTATTTATAGATCAAGAGAAAAGTGGGGCAAGAATTTGATATGAATATTTTTTTTCTTCTTTCTTCTTTTTTTTTTTTTGTTTTTTGTTGTTGTGTTTTTTGGGTTGTCATTGTGTGAAGAAACAAAAATGGACAAAGCTCATACATGTTTTTTGTGTGCATATTAGTTCTCCATAAGATTTTTTTTTCCAAAAAAAGAGTTCTCCACAAGATAAAGAATTTTTTTAAGGATGAATTTGATTCATGAATTCAAGTAAAGATTTAGAAAGAAAAATAAATAAATATATATATAATGTAATTATATTTCATTCACATTTTATTTTTATTTTTTCCTTTTTATTTTTTAAATTTCTACCTAAATCTATAAACCAAACATAGCATTTGATCATAACATAAGGTGAGAGTCTGTTCTCCTATGCAATGCTTTTAGTTAACGAGCAAACTCTCTAAATCTGCCCTCCGTCGATTTCGAAATCAACTACCTAATGTCGGTTTCACCAGAGTAGGACGAGGGCAAATCTCGAGTGTGTGCATCGACTCCACAATGCACATACCATTTAAGTCAGAGAGTGCAGCTGTTAAGATTTGACTCCACACTCAAGTCCTGAATACAGTTCGTTCAACACTTAGAGGATCGTCCTAAAACTACTATACCAAACCCCTAAAAATTGATTAAGAAAATGTAAAACCTAAAAGTCTCAAGACTTGCACCCTAAAACCTTACCAAGTGCCAAAACTCCTTCGGTTACTCCTATGCAATGCTTTAAAGCCATTCAACAAAAAGTCAAGTAGTGTCTTCCGCAAGGGGCTCAGATCCTCTGTCCCTAATTGCTGTGCCCATCTTCTATCCCAGTGACTACAAGCTGCCACGTGTCCATTCTCTCATTCTCATCATTTCTTTTTATTTGCTGCAACTACAACTTGACAACCCCTGGGTACCCGATACATCAGGTGTGGATCCTATTCTCCATTGTTGCTTCTCTTTTAATCTATTCTATGTTCTTTTAACCTATTGGAACGTGACATTTTGGTAAGATTTTGGAGCCCTAAGTTTCATATTCTGCTCTCTCCACGATTAATTATTTGGGTGACAATATATATAATTGGTGAAAAATATATTTCAGCTCTAGACAAACTAGTACCCCTCAATTTCCATCTCAATGATGTAAGCATAAAAAATTTATGGCTTCAAGATTCAAAACCATTCCCATCAAGAAAGAAAAAGGACAAAAACTAAGCACATTTCTCTCAGTTAATTACATCTCAAATGATATGATTTTGTTTGATATGTAGCTGGATAATTAAAAATCAATGAATGAATTGGAAAAAAGTGTGTCACTTATATATACATATGTGTATCTGTGTATTAAGATTTTGAAATTGCAATTAAATTTTCTCACATTCAACGAACTTGATCGGTTTGCTTGAGAGAGGGAGATTGAGAGTTCAATTCTAAAAATCAAATAGGCATCAAATAGGCTCAAAAAAAAAAAAAAAAAAAAAAGGGATTGGGTTAATTGATGAATGCGATAAGGAGATGCACGAGGCAGAGAGTATGTTGAGAGTTTGGAGGAGATGATAGGCAGAACACAGCTGAGACGGAAAAGATTCACCCATCGATACGGAAAGGCTTCGTAGTGACAGAAGGTGGAGAGGGTATGGAGATTTTGGAATTGGATAGTCTCCGGTACGTAATCGAACTGGATAGTCCAGTCTGGTTTAATGGGTTTACTTTTGAGTCTCGTTTCAATAATTCGAATCGTTCACATTTTAAGATTTAAGGTTTGTCATTCATGCAAAAAATCAAGTCGATTGAATAACAGAAACAATGTACTCGAATCAATTTTGTATGCATCGTTTATTTTTTCACTGTTCATTTTTTTTTTTTCCATACAAAACTGATTCAAATACATTGTTATTATTATCCGGTCAACTTAATTTTTATAGAGATGATGTACTTATTCAACTTTAAAATGTGAACAATTCAAATTATCGAAACGGGATTTAAAAGTGATCCACAGGACCCAACAGCACCTTTCTAATCTTTCATCAAACTAAAGAGAAGCCATACTGAGGATTTTACCTTTCTAATTTGATTGATGAGTTTTTCATTATCAACATGTGGCAGCATGTAATTACTGGGACAGAAGATGGGTACACCAACTGGGGACAGAAGATCTTAACCGCTCAAGGAGGAATACAATTTTTTCAATCTAAAATTTTCTTTTGTAAGATTTAGAAATATTTATCCTCTAAGCTACATTTTTATCACTTTCCTCGTAACATATAATTCATGGTTATGAATTAGCTAAACAAAGAACAGAGGTTAAATAATAAATTGCATACATTGTTAAGGAAGTCAACCATTATCAAAAGCACATCAACAATTAGTCATAATTAAAAATAAAAAAACTCACATCAAATAATAATGGCATGGTGCATTCAACAATGCTACAAACCACTAAATTTTTACCACTAACACCACCACTAATGATGTGATAAGTAAAAAAAAACAAAAAACAAAAACTAAGACAAAAAATAGATGTGGCAGTGGGTAGTGCAACCACTAATTAGTGGTCTATATCATTTTTCTGGTCGCATTTACACATAAAGCACACTTACATATTCAAACAAAATTATTACATGTCTAATAATAAAGTCAATCCAGTTGTACCACAAAACAAAAAGCAATAATGGCACAATCAACCCAGCCAACGAAAGATACGCTAAACCCAACGAGTAAGGATCCTCTAGAGTTTTTTTTTCTTAAAATTTCTTAGAGTGGTGCATTGTGTGGTTGAGATTTAATGACAAGTCACATTAATTTTTCAACATTAAATCTCAACCACACAATACATCACTTTAGGAAACTTTAAGAAAAAAACACTCTAGAGGATCCTTGGTGAAACCGAACAAATACTACAAAAAGACACACTAAGGGGTTTTTGAGATGATCTAAATAAGTGTACTTTTTGATTTTTTATAAATTATGAGTTGGGTTTGGGTTGGATTTGAAGTGATGTGTTAGAAAAGTGATGTGATTTAAATAAGTTGATGTGACTTAAATAGGATAGTGACTTTTTGACTTTTTTCTAATATGCGAAACCAAGCCTAATACAAACCAAGCAATACCACCAAATAGCAAACAAATTATTCAAGTTCAGACAATAGCTTTGTTTTTTTATTTTTTGTTTTTTATGTTTTTGTTTTTTTGTTTTGTTTTTCAAGTTCAGACAATAGTTAAAACAAAATATAACAACTAAATAATTTTTCCATAAATAAGAACACCTTGTAACCTTGGTTTCTGCATAAATAGGGCAGCTATCTTCTCCAGCTTCTTGGTTTTCATAGAAATTGAGTAGATCCTCCAACCTCCTATTTATTAAGAACAGCATACATAGCAAAACATTTGGGATCAAATTTTGAAAATGAATACATGCTAATTAAAAGCAACTACATTCAATGTAATTCATGCAAAGGATCTTTCGTTGTACTCTCTTGTACCTCTATCCTGGGATGTTTCTCTTACTCTCATTTTATTGTGGTAGCGAGTGTATTTGGGATAGAGAGACATGATGTAAATATAAATAACCTTTGTGATATGTTGAAAGTTGAACATATTGGAATAGGAAGAAGAACATTAATTGATGTCACTAAGTATTCCTCGAAAATAAAGTTTATTCTTAATAACAAGATGAAGTGGCATTTTGTGCAATGACAAATCGTAATAGCGATTCTCACCGTCATTGGCTATGCAGGAATTAAAGAGAAAATAATGTTAACATTTAACAATGTATTTAAATTTCGAAGTAAAAATCAATTTGTTTGTAACATAATGAACCTAGCCATGCACACTACAATGTCAATAGATATTCTCTAAACGGTAAACAATTGTTGATGGCATATGAAACATATCTTAAGAATATATATATATATATATGTATGATATTAATTCTTAAATACACAGTTTAATGCTACGAACATTAATTATATCTAAAGGATGAAATATGATGTGTATTATATGCACCTTATTATTTATTTATTTTTAATAGTGTTATTTTTTTTAGCAAATATTATGTAATTTTCTGATAAAGTTAACAATATGGGATTCAAAAAATAAATCACACATTTTGTGGTTTAAAAATGTTTCGATAAAAAAATATGTAATCACTACAAGAAATGTCACTTTTGGCTACCAAAATATTGGTCGCCAAAAGTTCAATATTTCGCTGAAACGATTTAGCAACTAAAATATTTTGTCACCAAGCTCGTTGACTTTACCCTGTCGGCGATAGTATTGGCGACTAAATTTCGTTTGGTCGCCGAAAGTGACTACGTTTGGCTACTAATATTAGTTTAGTCGGCAAATGTTATGTTTCCGCCACTAAAACCTTTAGTCGCTGAATGAGGCTTTTTGGCTACTAAGTTGTTGTGGTCGGGGAAGGTGTCACCTTCAGCTACTAAATAATTAGTCGCCGAAAGTACACATTTGGCTACGAAACTGTATTTAGTCGGCAAAAGGTGCATTCAGCGACAAAAGTGTTAGTCACTAAAAGTTCTACATGCAAATTTTAACCAACTATTAGAGACTAAATATTTTGGTCACCAATAGAATACATTACTTTTTGCCACCAAATGTTTTAGTCGCCAAATGATACCCTTTTTTTTCCGTGACTAAAAAATTTAGTGGCCAATAGTTTCTTTCTCTCATTCTCAATTGTTTTCGCTACTAACTATTTAGTCACAAAAAAAAATTTTGGTTATGTTTTTGCTACTAAATTATTAGTCGCCAAAACATTTGATTACATATTTGGCTACCAAAATATTTGGTGGCCAAATAATCTTTTTTTTTTTTTAAAAAAAAAAAAATTCTAAACAACCTGTATCCATTTTTAATACAACCTGTATCCTGTATAACCAATATAATCCATCAACGCTAAATATATTATCAACCATTCAAGCATTCAACAATGTGCACACATTTTAGCTCCAACCATCCAAAACATTAATATTGAACATCCAATTGTATATATAATACAAATTCCATACCAACCAAGTCTAATCCAACGTCAATAATTTCATTTCATACATAATACAGGACTAACACAACCTAAATTAGCATATATGCTAATTTCTACCATGCCAAATTAGCTTAGATTCCACGTGCTTTTCCCCATTGGATTCATTTGAATTAGTGCCTTGCTCGACGTCAAAATCCTCGGTTCTATCCTGCAGTTTTAGCAGCTGCCATCGCTTTGTTGTGCTCTGTCATCCCTTGATTTAATTTCTTCACCATAGCTTTAGTTAAATCATCTATGGTTCTCAGCCTGCACATCATCAACCATAGAGATGCCAACACTATATCAAGTGTCAAACATAAACAAATAAATAAAGGAAGGAACCTCCATAATCCAGAAGGGGAAGGAAATGGCATAATGTCAGAATGCTCATCACCACTCTGCTACTTCAACAGGTAAAGTATGTAGCAAAAATCTAAATCTTGGTTGTCCAATACCCATCACGTAATATCGAACACGATGGATTTTGTTGTAATCATCTATACGCAATTTGTTCATAAACAGGAATGAGTGTACATTGAGATACCTCCTGGTTCATACCCTATATCATATTGACTAAAAAGGTGAAAGAGACCATTGGCTTTGTGGCCAAAGTGGTAACAGCAAGTGCAGTCCTATCCTTGGTAAGGCCAAGCCGTACAAAGGTGTGTTTCTTATAAAACTAGCTAAATATGAGGTTCTTGAAAGTGCCAAAAAAGAAGGATGAAATAGGATAAAAAGCAATCCTCCCTAAAAATCAGAGTACGGCTTCAAAAGCTCGTTCATAATTTTGCCAGATTTTCTATTGTATATACCGAGTCATTCTTCTGAAAGGCATCCATCAACAAGATGCTCCTAACACAAGAATAACTGGTTTGAAGAAGCAAAGAAGCTCTCTATATCTATTGAACCAATCAAGACTAGGAGAAAAGGGGGGGGGGGGGGGGGGGGGTTCAGAGAAATAGCTCCATCACAAAAGTGGTCTTTCACAACCACAAGTTCAAAACAAATTGTTCAAGCTGACATAATTATAGCCGATGCAAAAAATAAGGCTCCATTGAAAGATGAGTCATGGAAAAAAAGAAAACCTACATTATTGCACTAAACAAGGAGCTCTCAACAATTGTATCTCCTGTTCTTTCCAGATTTAACCTCACCTCCAAGTTAGAGCCACTTTCCTTGACAAAGTACATCCAACATAAGCACCACAAGTTAACTAAACTAAAATGTGAGATCAGGAACTGGGATTCTGTAGCCCAATTTGTTAGAATTTACCACTCACCTACTACCTCCACTATCTTTCTCCACACCTACCACCTCCACTATACCACTCACCTACTACCTCCACTATTTTTCTCCACACCTACCACCTCCACTATCACACACTCCACTACCATCTTCTCCTCTATATATAGGAGTTGTAATATACAGAATAGATCAATCTTGTAACACATCAATCAACTCATCAATCAATAATACATTTCTTTTTACATGGTATCAGAGCAAGGTTGAGAATTTAGTGATTCCGCTTCACCGGCGGACGGCAGCCTCGCCTTGGCCGTCCGCCGGACAAACCCAAAATTTTCTAATACTCTCTCTCTTTCTCTGTCTCTGTCTCCAACACACCAAGCTACTGTATCAGAATATTCAAATCCAATGGCTTTGCCGAACCAACAGACTGTTGATTACCCGAGCTTCAAGCTTGTCATTGTTGGTGATGGAGGAACTGGGAAAACAACTTTTGTGAAGAGGCATCTCACTGGTGAATTTGAGAAGAAGTACGAACCAACCATTGGTGTCGAAGTTCACCCTTTGGACTTCTTCACAAACTGTGGGAAACTCCGATTTTATTGCTGGGATACTGCTGGGCAAGAGAAATTCGGTGGTCTTAGAGATGGTTACTACATTCATGGGCAATGTGCAGTCATCATGTTTGATGTTACTGCTCGATTGACATACAAGAATGTTCCCACCTGGCACCGAGATTTGTGCAGGGTCTGTGAGAATATACCCATTGTTCTTTATGGAAACAAGGTTGATGTGAAGAACAGGCAGGTCAAGGCAAAGCAGGTTACATTCCACAGGAAGAAGAATTTGCAGTACTATGAAATCTCTGCTAAGAGTAACTATAACTTTGAAAAACCTTTCTTGTACCTTGCCAGGAAGCTTGCAGGGGACCCCAATCTTCATTTTGTGGAGTCTCCCGCACTTGCTCCTCCTGAAGTGCAGATTGACTTGTTGCACCCTCCAAGCCATGGCGACGCAGACAGATCTCTGCAAACAGACCTCCCTCCGCCATATTGATTGACCATGGTTCACATACAGATAACAATTAATTGCAAGCCAAAGTATATCTATCTATATCCTTCTATTTTCTGTGAGGATCGATAGGTGGATAGAGCCAGACAGATCTCTGCCAAAGCAACCTCTTTCTATCTCTATGGCTATGCTGCAAAAGGGTCCTAAGTCTCTCCCTCTCTCAGCTCTCTCTGGTCCCTTCTCTGCACATGGTCCCTTTTTTTAATCATCCCAACCATCACGGGGCTTGAAAACAGCACCACCAGCACTAGCAATAGCACACCATCCCTTTCTTTTCTTTTCTTTATTCTCCACTCACAAAACATTATCATCACCTTTTGCACTTCACCCGTTGCTCCACTTTCTTTCTTTTCTTTTATTTTCTTTATTTATTTATTTATTTTCTTATAAAATTAAAAAAAAAAAAAAAAAAAAACAACAACAACAAACACGGAGGAAGAAGACGAACTGCAAACTCATTTTATTCATATCGGGCCTCACCCCGATCATCATTTTACACAACATAAAATAAAATAAAATAAAATAAAATAAAATAAAATACAAACAAAACAACCACACCTACAGTGGGATTTTTCTTTTCCTTCTCTATTCTACTGCAGGTCTCTTCTTCTTACCTTTATCTTGGGTGTCCCGTGCCAGTCCGGTCTCCGTGTTTCCTTGTCCACTGAGCACGTTCACTCCCCCATACTCCTCCACTGCAGCATATGGAGGACCTCCAAATCGGAACATCACGGTGGCCTTCCGCTTCAGCTCCTTATTTTCTGCCCTTAGCACGCTTATCTCTGCTCGCGCATCCTTATACATGCGTTGGAGCAGAGCCAGCTGGGAATTTAAATGCTGCACCTCATTTGTCCTACTCTGCAGCCGGTTCGACAAATTTGTGACCGCCGTCATGGTTTCCACGCATGACTTCAGAGTATACTGATTAGCCTCAATATCAGTTTGCATCGCCATTTTTTGCTCCACCGACCGCATCGGAAAGTTCAATGGAGCAAAACCAGAGGTGTTTGGTTGCGGTTCACTGGCCACCACACCAGTTATTTCTCTTGTGGGCTCGTTCAGTTCTGGAAAGAGCGTGAGCAGGTTCTGGGTAACTGGACGGGAAGAAGAGGCCATGTTTTTGGGTTGCTAAGTGTTTCAGCGAAATAGCAATTTCAGACTGGTAATGTTCGGAAGGGTTGGTGACAGAATGGCAACAAAGTGTTCCACAGTTTCTCTCTCCGCAGAGGCAGAGTTTTTCAGCGAAGGGTTGGTTTCAGAGGTTTCAGAATGGTATGCCTCAGCCTCAGCCTTCGTCTTGGTTAAATAGCCGCGGCAGCCACGCGTATCGCGCGCCTCTTGCCGCCCGACAAACTGGCACGCCTTTTTATGGCACATCTTTTGATAAAGTGGACACGCCTTTTGATGGCACGCCTTTTGATGAATTGGGCACGCCTTTTGATGGCACGCCTTTTGACAAAATTGGGCACACCTTTTGAGGGTGCGACTTTTAAGGGTCCGACCAGACTCTGTAAACTGTCCCGACATTGATTCCGGTTAGCTCCTTTATGGGTCCGACAAGACTCTATAAACTGTCCCGACATTTGATACCGGTTAGCTCCTTTATGGGTCCGACAAGACTCTGTAAACTGTCCCGACATTGATTCCGGTTAGCTCCTTTATGGGTCCGACAAGACTCTGTAAACTGTCCCGACATAGATTCCGGTTAGTTTCTACAAGGGTCCGACAAGACTCTGTAAACTGTCCCGACATAGATTCCGGTTAGTTTCTACAAGGGTCCAGCAAGACTCCGTAAACTGTCACAACATTGTCTTCTACAACGGTCCGACATGACCCCATAAACTGTCTTCTACAACGGTCCGACATGACCCCATAAACTGTCTTCTACAACGGTCCGACATGACCCCATAAACTGTCTTCTACATCGGTCTGACACCACCATACAGTGTCCTCTACAACGTTATGACACCCCATACAGTGTCTTCACCAACGGTCTGACACGACCATACAGTGTCTCCTATCTTTTTTTTTTTATTTTTATGTATTTTCTTGTTTTGCTCCTCTCTCCAAACTCAAGTTGGTTAGTTTCTATCCTCCTTGAGTTTGCGGGGGGCTGTTAGAATTTACCACTCACCTACTACCTCCACTATCTTTCTCCACACCTACCACCTCCACTATACCACTCACCTACTACCTCCACTATTTTTCTCCACACCTACCACCTCCACTATCACACACTCCACTACCATCTTCTCCTCTATATATAGGAGTTGTAATATACAGAATAGATCAATCTTGTAACACATCAATCAACTCATCAATCAATAATACATTTCTTTTTACACAATTTCATTAAGGCATCTACTTCACCTCCAATACATGGCTCTTTCCTAGGTTTATTTTTGAAGCCAGCTAACCACAAAGAACACCATATTTGCATTATCACCAAATTGGCCAAATATTTGAACACTTGATATGTCCTTTCCATGCTACGTTCTATCAAGACTTGTTTGTCCCACCACCAAACGCTTGTCATAATTGGGGTTATGCATTGGAGTCGATCAAGCCACCTCGAATTGGTCTGAGATTATTTGACCACTCCTATGGGTTCCTACCTAGCTCTCGGGAATTTCATTGGTTGACCATCCTACATGGTTTCGTCAACCAAGTGACCTTACTCCAGCCTTGCTCGACCAACCTCCAATGGGTCAGCCCAAAGTGGCCTTGCCTTGGAGGGGTTCCTCGTCATGAAGAAAAAGTATTTTGCTGGGATTGGATCTTCTTTAGATTCAGATAATAATACAACAAACTTACTAATACAAGAGCTATTTTTCCCTTTTTAAAGTTACTTCATGTGCTACAAAAAGCCTGAGAAGAGTTGCTCATAAGTTGTAATAATACATAGTTATCATTATGATTTATAATGCATTCTTCTGTATGATATTTCATTACCAAATGAGGTAACACATTGAAGTCAATTATCAAGTAATGTAAGTTGGCAAAAACAAAGTTGGGACATTATAAACGTTGGGTCTAGTTCAAATGCGCAAAATGTAGGACAATTACAAACTCTATTATTTATTTTAATCTCCAAATAAAATAATTAGTGGAAAGTACTAATTACCTTATCAAAAACAGGTGCAATATTCTTGTTCAAATAGTTGAGAAACCTATTACTTGATGCACCCCTCTGGAAACCCAAAAAAAAAAAAAAAACCGTTAAGGTGGACAGATAATCATATAATCCACTAAATTTGGTAAAATTGATTGCAAATACAGTTTGTACCGTAAAAAATGGAAGAGCCATATGCAGGCAAGATATTAATCTGTCAATGTGGTCACCATCTGAAACCTGCAGCAGCAACCGTTGTTATACCATATATGCAAGACTGAAAAGTTGTCATATATGCGTGGTCCTTCGTATTTTGAAATAAGAAGGGATGTAATAATCAATGACAACAACACCCAAATGATACAAAGCATGACCCTCCAGTTCAGCTAGTAACTTATCTAAGATTAAATCATGATAATTGGCACGCAACTATTGATTTCTTACATATAAATGTCAAATTAGAACACACACCGGTTGTTCCAATTTATAAATTAAGCCAGAGGCCCAAATAAATGCAAGTATTTAGCAAAACTCCTTTTTAACAGCAAAACAGAATGAATTGATGAAGAAGATTCAATAAATTGAACGTTTTGTTACAAATATGTTAAATAGTTCAATTTTCCAAATAATGTGTTACAATTTAATGAGAGAGAGAGAGAGAGAGAGAGAGAGAGAGAGAGAGTTGGCTCAGTATTTACCAAGTATGGGGATACATATCCAAACTTCAGCAAATACTTGAGTGTGTTCTGAACTAAAAGCCCAGCAACAACGCCCTACAAACCAATTCAAGTCACCATGTGTCAAAATGGCAGCAGAGGAAATGGATAAATGACAAATTTACATGGTCCATTGGCAGCACAATCAACTATTTAAAAATCAAATTTACTTGTATCGACATGTATGAAGAAAGTAGCATAAAATTGGAAAGGTAACAAATTGCTCGAGTACTAAAGGCATCAAAGAATAAATTATGGATGACAAAAGCAATGTTGCAGAATAAGCATGTCAAATTTCCATTGCAAATCTGCATCTACAATCCATAAGAACATTTGTACCGAGGAACAAAAATCTTTGCCATATTTAAAAGTCAACCCCCATACGAGTCATGAGCCCAATGCTTTAGGGTTTAAGACCAGTGCTTTAATCATGCTATGATGCAATTGAAACAATAAATAGTGTCTTTGGTGTGTTCTAAACTTTTCATAAGCATCTTATCATAAGCCGTTGAAGAAACCTTTATTTCTTTCTTTCCTTCCCCCTATTTTGATCAATTGAAAGTAAAAAAAGAATTGTGATCCTTTTGTTTTCTAAGGAATAAGCTTGGACTCAACCAAAGTTCTATTTCGCCTTCGTCCTATACTTGTAGCACCTTTCAATTCGACTAAATTACTCCCTAATAAATGAAGTCATATAGATCACATAGAACAAGGTAAGATATATATAACAATTAAATCAGATTGTTGGGCTGATATTTTGTAAAAATAGATTTTAAACCACCCCCCCCCCCCCCCCCCCCCCGGGTTTAAACACTTCAATTTGGGCACTACCAAACCTCATAAACAGATGTCAAACACATGAGCATTGTCCAGTTTCATTTGAACATTTTGTCAAACACATGGTGAGCAAAAGGGTCAGAAGACAACAACAAATACAAGCATGGACGAAACAGGCCAAGTAAGAGCAGTAGGTAGAGAAAAACAAACAAGCAAGAGCAGTAGTTAGAAAAAAAACAAACATACTTAATAACCCTTCCAAATTGACTAAACCATGGCCTCCACATCTTCTTTTCCAGCTTCCCAAATTTAAACCCAAACCCCAGTGTGACAAATTTGAAAAAGATTATGGTGTAACCCAGTGAACATTCCACCATTCTCATTCACCTCACCAATCTGCTGTTGAATTTCTTCGATCCCTTATTCTCTTTCTTCGATAAATTTTTAATTGAAAACAATATCATTCTCCAACATTGCCACCTGCTGTCTGCACTAAATTACATTGCTCCAGAGGAGCTTATTATATATAATAATAACAATTCACACATGATACAACGAATCATTTACAAAAAAGATAACCATTATAGTAGTCTCCATATAATTGCTACATAGTCAGGCCTAAAGTTTCTAGCTAAGTTCAGTTGTTCACCTTTTGGATTGCACAAGAAGAGCTAATTGTTCATGACTCTTCGCTGAATCTATCTCCAGCTCATTGCCATTGTTGCTGCACAAAATTTGATCAAGGACATTAGATGAAATATTCCAAGTCAATCAGCGGCAAATATGTGTGAGACATCAACTAATTACTCCTTAGAATTTAGCAAGTAGCAAAATGAATAACAGAGTCAAGACTTGGTCAAATTTCAACCAATACTGATAATATTGGCCAACTCATCTCAATATTTAATGAAGAAACTAAAACCCTTATCACAAATCTAGCCAACGCACCTGGGCAGAAGAACTTCCTTAGGAACAAAAGGAGCATATGTTGTTTCCCTCTCAGCAGCAAGCCGTTGAGCCTTCTGGAATTTTCTCACAAACAATAGGAGGCTTAAAAAATGCAAGTGTTATCGAGTGTAAATAGAGGAAGCAAAAAAGTAGGATGGTAACTATGTGTAGCATAAAAATGGCTAATTGAGAATGCCAATCACATGTGAGCTCACACTGACTTCAGTACGCTGATCTGTTTCAGTAGCTTGCTTAAGCTTAGTTGACGTCTCTTTCACCAGTTGTCCAATATGGTACCTAGTCTTGTACCTGTCAGTGAATTCAATTCAATGTAAGAAGCACAAATCACAAATTAAGGACCGATAATGTGGCAACCAATCCATCTATATTACCTCAATTACACATTCGCAACCCTTATTTCTAGTTCTGGGAGGATAGGGAAAAAGGGTGAGCCTCTCTTTCTCTCTCCCTCTCTCTCTCTCTCCCTCCATATATATATATATAAGATATATAAAAGTTGTGTTGTTATCGGAAGGTGAAGCTGATCAAGTTCCCAATCTTAAGGTTTGGTTGCCTTGTTTTAATTGTGGTTTGCTTCAAATTTTTGTTATGTGATCTCTATGAAACTATATTTATTTTATGCTAATTTTAGTACTTTTGTTCTCATATGTAACTATTTTTCATTGGTTGCATTGAATTATATAACTTAGGTTTTGGGTGAGATCAATTCTTCATAATATATCCAAATCTACTTTTGTTGGTCTTTTTCTTACAAATAGGTTACTGATTCAACTATTAAAATTTGCTCAATTAATCTTAAGGTCATTTTATACATAATGGGCCTGTTTGATTGAGGGATTATGGCATAGGATTGAGATTAGTAATCTATAGGATTCACATTCCAATGTGTGGTTATAATTTGGAATTACATATTTTTATATTTATCGTTGCAAAATAAACATGGACAAGAGGAAATTATTTATTCCACTAATCTAGTTGGATAACTAATCATACACTAATTTCATGGATTGTCAATTCCCTTGTTATTAATTCTGCTAATGAAACAGAGCCAATAGGTCTGTACCTAATCCAATTAATGGAACTTAAATTTGCTCAATTAAAGGACTTGTTCCCCAACAAATGTACTGGACTTATATAAATATTTATGTACTGTACCAATAGAGAGAAAGAAACAAAGAAAGAAAGGCACCTGTTCTTCGCCCATCAACTCCTGAAGCCTCGCTTTGAGAGAAAGAAATGCAAATCCAATAAAGTAGAAAATCTGTAAAGTAATAAAGGAGATAATCAAGTAACTTTCCAACAACAGTTTTGCAGTTAGAAATACAATTAAAAGCCATTATTACCCATCCATATCCCTTCCCCCAGCTGCCTTCCATCACCCTTCAATTCCTGCCGCAATTCCTCTCTCATAGAATCTAAAGTGGGAAGAAATTAATGAACACATTTTGCAGACTATGACTGATCCAACCTGCTGTACTTCTATCAATAACACTATGAGCCCCTAATTTATCCCAATCTCTACATTGGGAGGCTCCTTATTTCAGTTAGATAATGAATGTGTGTATATATGTATATATGTTGGGAAGAGTGAACTAGGGTAAAAGGAAAAAGATCAGGGCCCCTAAAAAGCCTCCCTTATCACTACATCATTTTATACTTATCGTGTCGTATCCGTATCTATGCTTCCTAGTCCAACACTATCATGAAAGCCAATAACGAACAAATAGAAGCAACACAGGGATTTAATTGTTACTGAAGGACATCTGACTAATCACATCAGCTCCATCCAGATAAATATGACGTGAAAGAGGAGCATTATACAATATTATCCTATGAAATGTCTAATGCCTTCCATAATTTAGTGCCTTGAGATTCCTTGAAAGTCCAACTTGAATACCTCATACAACTCACTCTGTGCCATGAGAGTGAGTTGAAGACTTCCACTAAGAACATGAAGCATATATACCATTTCTTATCTGTGTATGTAACAACCCACATTTATGGCTTAGTCATGTTTGCATGCATTTATATGTTTTGCCATGTTAAGATTGCTGTAGCAACCCATATTCATGTTGTAGTCATGTTCATGTTCATTTACATAACCTTGTCTTGTTAAGTTTGCATTCATGAATCTCGTCTTGCTTTGTGTTTTATGTGTTATGTCTAAGTGTTGCTTGCATGCTTTGCCCCTTCCCTTCTATGTTAAGCCTAAGTCATGTTAAGCCTAGGTCATGCCAAGCCTAGGTTGTGTTACGCCTAGATCATCCCAAGCCGAGGTCATCTTCAGTCTAGAAGTATCTTGGAACCCCTTTGTTTGACCTCCACATTTGCTTTGACATATTAGCCGAGATGTCATTATCTAGGCCGAGGTGTTAATCACCAAGGCCGAGATGTGTATTATCTAGGCCGAGATGTTACCTTTGCACCCAAGCGATCTTGTCCTGGAGTGGTATGACCTAGACCGAGGTGTGGCACATCTAGGCCAAGGTGTGGCACAGCTTAGTCAAGTGTTGTCCTTCCTAGCCGAGGTCATTGTCACCTTAGTTGCCGAAGCTTTGTCCTTAGCCGATGTCATCACTTGCCGGAGTGCCTTACCGAGTAGCTTGTTAGATACACTTTGTCATAGTCTTGTCTTGTCAATCTATCACCTTTTTGAAGAGAACCAACCAGTCGTTGCCACGTGTCCGAGCTGAGAGTTAAGTCAGCCGGCAGAGAGAGAAACCAATGATTTGTTTCTATACTTGTTTTGAAGAAGAGAGAGAAGCTCTAGAAGAGGGAGAAGAGTTCTTGAGAGAGGATAGATTTCCAAGCTTGATCCCTAGAGATCGAACCGTTAGATCCGTGTTCTAAGGTTAGATTCTTGATCCGCTCTTGTTGTTCTTTATGTTTATATTATTGCATTGCATGATTGAATGTGATTTGTAAGCCATGCATTGTTTTGAAGTTCGGTTTTAGAAAGAGAAAATAGCATTCATGTGCCCTTCAAGAAAAGTTATGTTTTGATCCGAAAGCTCATGCCAAGATCCATGTTTTTTTTTTTTTCGAGTATGGGTACCCAGGTCCATGTTTTCGAACTCATAGCATGAAATCCCAGATTTTTGTAGTAAAGAAGTTATGATTTCAGCATTCATGTTCTTCATGTTCATGTTCTTCCTGTTCTTCATGGGTGGAAACCCAGATCTCCAGACCTCACTTCCCGAGGTGTAGTTGCCGAGATCACTCTTACCTAGACCTCACACTTAGGCCAAGCATCGT
The DNA here is from genome assembly GCF_055761805.1 of Camellia sinensis. Lineage (NCBI taxonomy): Eukaryota > Viridiplantae > Streptophyta > Magnoliopsida > Ericales > Theaceae > Camellia > Camellia sinensis. The sequence continues at coordinate 23,259,732 of NC_138970.1, read as the reverse complement.
ATCTCACCTTGGCCTACCTTGCATGATCACTTACACCTTAGTTTGTCTTGTGCGCACCTCGGCATGCAGCCTCATGCCGAAGCCTAGGTAGCCACACCTCGGCCAGGAGGTGTGGGACCTCGGCAAAGACCTGGTTGGTACCCAGCATGTCTCCCTGACATGTAAAACAGTGTTTTGACTTCCAGCATGTTTTCCCTAGATGTTTCCCAGCATGTTTTTCCGAGATCATTTGCATGCATGCAAGACTTGTTTTGAGAAGTATGTCCAGTAGTTTTTGACATGTGTTTGTAGGACTTGGACCTTTGCCTTGACCCCGATGTCCCAAGAACTATGTGAGTGATATTTTTAATAAAGCTATGTTATAAAGATTTGATAAAGCCTTGTTTCGTTTTAAGTATTTGATCAAGCATGAATGATTACCCTTATTTTATGTAACAAGTATAAACTTTGTTTTGGATGGCAATGTATCAAGTAAGCTTTGTTTTGATGACATCCTTGGAAAGTCCCTTGTGCTGGAGGACTTTAAAGTTTCGCAGTACAAGTCCCTTGTGCTGGAGGACTCTAAACTTTCGCAGCACAAGTACGCTCGTGTTAGGGGGCTACGGGCCCTTGTAACATAGGTCCCTCGTGCTGGAGGACTCTAAAATTTTGTAGCACCCTTGTTTGAGATATCTCCCTTGCCACCGACTGCCTTGTGCGGGTGGGTTTGTCTAATCGATTCCGGGTCGATTATTCCCTTGTTTTGGAAGTCCCTTGTGCTGGAGGACTCTAAACTTTCGCAGCACATCTTGTTTTGGAAGTCCCTTATGCTGGAGGACTCTAAACTTTCGCAGCACATTTTGTTTTGAGGGTCCTTCCGTGCTAGGGGACTTTAAGCCTAAGTAGCACCGTCCTTTCGTGCTAGGGGACGTTAAGCCTAAGTAGCACCCTTGTTAAGATATCGGCCACCGACGGACTATGAACGGGTGTGCTCGATGCCGAGGTTATGCTTTTGTTTTGAAGGACCAAGGTTATGCCGAGGTTATGTTTTAAGATTGACGTATGTTAAGTATGAAGTTTTAAAAGACCAAGTTTCGAATGATGTTTTATTTCAAGCCAAGCTAAGCTATGTTATGTATGGTTTTGACAAGGATATAATATGTATTGTTTTGAAAAGATCTCGGGAATCATTCATTTAACCCCTTTATTACTTGTACCATTCACTGAGTATCCAAGCTCACCCTCCCTATGTATATATGTAGGTAAAAAGCAAGAAGTCGGCTACGCCGAGATGTATGTTTTGTATGCATGTTATGTCGGCAGTGAGGATGTCAGCAATCTTGAAGATTATGCTTTTAGTTGTATTACATGTATTTTGTTTATGTCGGCTTGAGAAGCCTTTTACCAAGATGTAATATGTATTTTTGTATTTCATTTTATTTGTATTCAAGTTTTAAAGCTATGTAAAGATGTATGCCATTTCATTTGACTTATGCACTGCTCTTATGGACCACTTGTATTTTGAATTAATGCTTCCACACATGTTAGCCCCATATATTTATACTCTGATTGTGTGTGAATTTTGTAAGTTGGCCTTCGGTAATCTCGGATTACTGGCCATCACGGCACCAAACTACTAGGGGTGGTTTGGGGTCGTGACAGTGTATCTTCCTTCAAATGCATTTCACATTGATACATACCATTTCTTATCTGTGTATCTCCTTCTGAACTATCGCATTGAAAATGAAAACTATTAAAGGAACAGAAATGTACCATCATCTGGACATTCTTTGTGAGGCAAAGCGGAGTCGGGCAATGTTGATGATTTTCCACAATGCCCTTCACAAAAGAACCAATACCCATTACTTGTCAGAAAACTTGAAGCCTCATTGGCAAGAAAAAGCATCATGCAGTCAACCAAAATTGTTAGGATAAATCTCAATTTAACTTGAGGAGCCTTTGAACTATATATAAATCATTGTCAGAGGCAGAATACCAAGTATCTGTCATTTTCATAATAAATAAACAAATAACTGGGAAAGAGAAAACAAACCATCATCATTTAACGACCCATCACCACTTGGAGCCTCATAAAGTGCAATGCAATTCTTGCCCAAGTCCTCCTTTGCATTCTTTAAATCCCTGAACTTGAGAACAACATCAGAAACCAAAAAAGCCATATAATAATAATAAAAAAATAATAATAATAATAACAACAACCCATTTGGCATTCAAGAAAATGTAGGGGGGAAAAGAAAAGAAAATCTCAAATTTATTATTGCATATCACCAAAAACAGAGTTCAAAGACAGCACAAACATTCAAAGCTTCAATTTCAGAAACCCAAAACACCACATAAGATAAATGAGATAAATGAGATAGATATATATATATAGAGAGAGAGAGAGAGGGAGAGAGAAGCATACGCGAGACGGAGCATCAATGGAGCAGAGTTCATCTCAGGGATGAAGCCTCTGGATCTCGTGGTGGTGGCGGTGGATCTATGAAGATCGGCGGAGCAGGAGGCGGCATGAAAAGAGCGGCGGTACTCACGATGACGATGACGATGGCGATGGCGGAGGAGGTGCTCCGGTTTCCGGCGAAGGCGAGGAAGAGCGGCAGTGAAAGAGGGAGAGGAGAGGAGCAACGCTGAAAATAGAGAGAGAGAGAGAGAGAGAGAGAGAGAGAGAGAGAGAGAGCGGGGAGAGGTGCTGATTATTTTAAGGTTTGGTTTGGTACAAAATATATATATATATATATAGGTCATCTTTGGCGACTAAAATATGATTTGGTTGCCAAAGATTAAAAATTAAATTTTTTATTTTCATTCGGCTACCAAATGATTTAGTAGCCAAAAGTGGGTCTACAGCGACTAAAAGAAATTTTGTCACTAAAAATATATTTTTGGCGACCAATTTTTGGTCGCCAAAGATGAAAAATAATTTTTTTTATTTTCATTCGGCTACCAAACAATTTAGTAGCCAAAAGTAGGTCTACAGCGACTAAAAGTTATTTTGTCGCTGAAAATATATTTTTGGTGACAAAATTTTGGTCGCCAAAGACCAAAAATAAATTTTTTTATTTTCATTCGGCTACCAAACAATTTAGTAGCCAAAAGTAGGTCTATAGCGACTAAAAGGAATTTTGTCGCTGAAAATATATGTTTCCAAAGATCAAAAATAAATTTTTTTATTTTCATTCGGCTACCAAACAATTTAGTAGCTAAAGGTGCCCCTACGGCTACTAAAATTTCTTTTAGTCGCCAATTGTGATATGTTTAGCTACTAAAAATTTTTTTAGTGGCCAATTGTAATATTTTTAGCTACTAAATGTATTTTAGTGGCCAATAATCAACATTCCCCTACTAAAAAAAATTAGTAGCTAAAAAGTTGACTTTTGCCGACTAAAATTAATTTTGGTAGCCAATTCCCACACTTTTGGCGACTAAATTTGTTTTGGTAGCCAAAAATAGTCGCCAAAAATGTGTTTTCTTGTAGTGAATAGTACCACAAAAATGCATAACATTACAACAAAAATGCATAATTTTATTTATGAATCACAAATTATTTAACTCGATCAAAAGATTACGCAATATTTGCTACAAAAATGCAGAATATATACATAATAAATGCAAATAGTATACACCCCCAATAAATTTCCCCTTTTTTAAGGATAGGTAGTTGTTCTTGGACGCACCATGGTTGTTGACGAGGTGTGGCTAGGTTTACTACCTTATTTTACCCTTTTTGATTGACTGGTTATTACCTGGTAAAAATATATTTTTAGATGTTATTTTTACTTTTTCTATTATCATATGTACTCAAGTTCAAGTGGTTGTACTTCATAATTCAATTTCTAAAAATTTCAATATTTTTTGAAATTGAATTCGGTGAAAACTTGCAAACATAATTGAAGTTTTACCTGCAAATTTGAGGCAGAAATTTACAGTTGAGTGACTGACTAGAATTTGAATATCATTTATGTCCGGACCAAAACACACGAGACTGGGAAGATTGGTAAGTTCGACATAGGGAAATTGTCGCAAAAGGATTTCTTCTTCATTTTCCCTAGTGACAATCTTTTCTACCTTCTCGCAATGTCTAATATATAGATCTTCTAGATTCACAAGGAGGTTTGCCATGAAAATTGTGAATATATATCTCAAGTTGTCACAACACTCCACTGTTAGAGATGTTAGATTTTCAAAACAATGAATTTCTTGGGAAACATTCTTCCATATATGCACACTACAAGAATTGTGAAAATTGTGAATATATATCTCAAGTTGTCACAACACTCCACTATTAGAGATGTTAGATTTTCAAAACAATGAATTTCTTGGGAAACATTCTTCCATATATGCACACTACAAGAATTAACACTTTTGCCGACCAAAAAATTGGTCGCTAAAAGCCCATTTTTGGTCGGCAAAATTTATCCGCGACCAATTTTTTTAGTCGCTACTTTTGTGGCCAATTGAGGGTCGGCAAAAGTAATTCGCGACCAAAATTTTGGTTGGTCGGGAAAAGTTGGATTTGCCGACTAAATTTTTGGTCGCTAAATATATCATTACTGCGACTAATTCATTTAGTCGCTAAAACACTTTGGTCGCGAAAAGTGATATTTTCCCGACCAAATATGTTTGTCGCCAAAAGCAAAAAATCGGCGACCAACTGTTTTCGTCGCCAAAAGTTGAGGAATCGCCAACTAATAATTTAGTCGCCAAAAGGTAAGGAATTGCCGACCAATGATTTTAGCCGCAAAAGTGTAGAATTTGGCGACCAATTATTTAGTCGCCAAAAGACATTAAACAATCAACGACTAATTAGTTAGTTGCCAAATCTCTTTTTTTTTTTCTTTTTTTTTTTTAACAATCAATTTTTGTTTATAAACATTCAATCCAATATTGAACAATATTCATTCAACCCAACCCAAATATAACATTAAAATTCATCATATTTTCCTGCTCAATCCCAAACTTTACAATCATTCCATTCAAAACATTAATTGAGACAAGTTTTAAACATCCATCCATTGAAAACCAATAAGTAATTGAACAAAAATTAAAAGGAAAATCAATGAAGGAATCCAAAAAAAAATCTAAAACATGAAGGAATATATATGGTTTGCCATGATCAAGTTCTCCTCGGACATAATAACTTCAAAGTGTATGGTGTAGAAACATGGAACAACTGTATAGCTCTTATTCATATTTTTCTATGAAACACAAGTCCATATATATAGACTATCATACAGAGTTTATTCTAGACAATCCCTGCAATCACTTTTCTTTACAACTCATGCCACATACACTCTTGCTTTACAATTCATGCCACATGCACACTTGCTTTACAACTCATGCCACACTCACTCTCATTTTACAACTCATGCCAACACTCCCCCTCAAGTTGGTGCAAAGATGTCGCCAATGCCCAACTTGTCGAGTGAGTTGTAGAACATTTTACTTGACACGCCTTTAGTTAGCATGTCTGCCAGTTGATCTTCTGATTTAACAAACGGAAACTGAACTATCCCAGTCTCGAGCGTTTCCTTGATGAAATGTCGATCCACTTCAACATGCTTTGTACGATCATGTTGGACCGGATTGTGAGCAATACTAATGGCTGCTTTGTTATCACAAAATAACTCCATTGCTGAAGCAGGTGGGAAACCAAATTCTATAAGTAACTTCCTTAACCAAAGGAGTTCGCAAAGTCCCTTATTCATCGCTCTGAACTCAGCTTCTGCACTAGAAAGAGCCACGACCTTTTGTTTCTTACTCCTCCAAGTAACAAGGTTTCCTCCTACAAAGGTGAAATATCCCGAAGTAGATCTTCTGTCAGTATTGTTGCCTGCCCAATCTGCATCTGTGTAACCACCAATATTTAGATGATTATTCTTAGAGAACATAAGTCCTTTCCCTGGGGCTGATTTCAAGTATCGAAGTATTCGAACAACTGCATTCATATGATCTTTACTAGGACAGTGCATGAATTGACTTACAACGCTCACAGCATATGTGATATCCGGTCGAGTATGTGCCAAATAGATTAGTCTTCCAACTATCCTTTGATACCTCTCTTTATTCACAGGTAGCTGATCAGAATACTCTCCTAGGTGATGATTCTGAACAATTGGAGTGTCCTCAGCCTTACAATCAAGCATTCCAGTTTCTGCGAGTAAATCCAACACATACTTTCTTTGGGATAGAAAGATGCCCTGCTTTGACCGAGCCACCTCAATTCCCAAAAAATACTTCAACCCATCCAAATTTTTCATTTCAAATTCGGTTGCCAAATATTCTTGGAGTTTAGAAATCCCCCCAACGTCATCTCCAGTAATTATCATATCATCAACATAAATAATCAATGTTGTTATCTTTCCCTTGTAGTGTTTTAGGAATAGCGTATGATCTGAATTGCTTTGCTTGAAACCACATTGTCGCATAGCCATGCTAAACCGTCCAAACCATGCACGGGGAGATTGCTTCAAGCCGTATAGTGCCTTATTCAGTTTACATACGACTCCATTTTGAGAAGATGAAAATCCAGGTGGAACATCCATATATACTTCCTCCTTGAGATCACCATGAAGGAAGGCATTCCGTACATCAAACTGATGCAGTGGCCAATCTAGATTAGCTGCAAGAGACAATAATACCCTGACTGTGTTCAGCTTCGCCACTGGAGAGAACGTCTCATGATAATCTATGCCATAAGTCTGTGTGTACCCCTTCGCCACAAGTCTTGTCCCACAGATATTAATTTACTTGATAGGGATGGAACAAGTAAAGTGTTTGACAATGAGAGTGAGGAAGAGAGAGAAACAGTGCCGGCTCCTGTAACCGGATAAGTGACCCCATTGGCATTAGCAATATTTACCCATTTTGGTTGAGTAATAGAAGTAAAGTCATTGGGATCAAACGTCATATGATCGGTGGCTCCCGAATCAAGTATCCAACCATTAAAGGCATCCAGAGTGGAATTAAATAAAGCGTAACCACAGTTACCTGAAGCACTGAAAGGGGTAGAGCCATCTAGGAGATGAGAAGTACTTGTGGACGTTAGAAGAGACAACTCGGGATCCGCATGTGCTAAAGCAGCCCGTCCCGAAACACTGTTGACAACAGCTTCACTTTCACTTTGTTTCCGGGCTTTGAACTCGTCCCACCATTCTGGAAACCCATGTAATTTAAAACAAGTCTCACGGGTGTGTTTGGGCTTGCCATAATAAGTACATCCATGACCTTCAGTAGATGGCTGCCCAAAGCTACGGCTGGAAGAAGACAAACCAGATTTGGGCAGCGCTGCACTGGACCGAGTTCCAGCTGCAGGCCGAGTTCCAATTGCAGATTTCCTAGTTGGGACCATCGATAGCTGCTGTTTCAGAGGCTGCGGATTGGAGCGGCTTCCTCCTCGAGATGCCATAGCAGCGCCAACCTGTCCATCTGTGCTGACCATCATCACGGACTGTCGTGAATCTTCACGGCGAACATAGGCATATGCCTGTTCGACTGAGGGGAACGGGTTCATGAGGAGTACGTCGCTACGAACCTTGTCAAGCCGATCGTCTAAGCCATCAAGAAAGGTATACACTCGATCCTCTTGTAGAATGGAAGTAAATTTCTGAATATCATTGGGACAGACCATCAGATTGGGGCGTCGGAAATCGATCTCCCTCCATAAGGCCTGAAGGCCATTGTAGTAGGTTTCAATTTGCCCACCGCCCTGTCGCATCTTGGTCACCCGTTTCTTGAGATCATAAACCTGCGATGTGTCTGTGCCATCAAAAAAAGTTGTGGCAATGGCATCTCACACTGCTTTTGCCGTTGGGAATCGAATGAAATTACCAATCATGCTTGGTTCCATGGAGTTAATTAACCACCCTTTCACAATCGAATTTTCAGTCCGCCATTTTTGCCATGTTGGGTCAGTTTGGTGGGGCTGTTGGAGATCTCCATTGATGTATCCAAGTTTATCCTTGCCGGAGATATACATCTCCAAAACTTGGGACCACAGAGCATAGTTGGTGCCATCCAACTTGATGCCGATCGGTGCAGCGAAAATTTCATGGGTTGGTGTCTGGTTTTGAGTCAGGGTCTGGGACAGTAAATCTGTCATTCTGGATGTTAGGTCTTCTAGGGTTGGGTTGGTAATGGATGTTTGGTCTGTGGATGGAGTTGCCATAGTCGGCTAGGTCTGGTGAAGGTGTAAAGTGTGAAGCAGAAAGCCTAGGATCTCTGCTCTGATACCATGTAGAAACATGGAACAACTGTATAGCTCTTATTCATATTTTTCTATGAAATACAAGTCCATATATATAGACTATCATACAGAGTTTATTCTAGACAATCCCTGCAATCACTTTTCTTTACAACTCATGCCACATGCACTCTTGCTTTACAATTCATGCCACATGCACACTTGCTTTACAACTCATGCCACACTCACTCTCATTTTACAACTTATGCCAACATATGGTGGTGTCATCGTTGTGCTCTCTGTAATCCTGAAACCATTAAAATCTATCGTGAGACTCCAAACACCTCACATACTACATAATAATATACTAAGAAATCAGTTCAAGAAATCAAACTTAATTATACCTTGATAAATAGGTCCTTGATTTTATTATTTCCTGTCATAATTGATTCAAGAAATTCTTTATAATCTTGAGTCCATCGTCGTGTAGGCAGCTCTGTAATCCTGAGTGTAGTTTCGTTGATTTCCTCCATAATTCCACACACAAAGTAGCTAACCCCAGCTTCTTTGGTTGCTGTCTTCTCAATGGTTCCTCTGAACCCTTTGTACCATGGATCCATCGGCACCATTTGCTCACCATTCAACAAACGCCTCACATTAGCAACAATATCCCTTGGATTATAATTTGGAATGTAGGAGCTCCATCCTGTCCCAATTCCTTCACTTCCATTGACAAGAACCAATGGTATGGCAGGTATGTACCTAAACGAAAAACAAAAAAATTTATACATCTGCAAAACCTTCATCATAATATGTTTATTTGCCACTGATAAAAAAAACTTACCAGACAGGTTCAATGTTTTAAACCTGATCAGTCATGATCATCAAATGACCATATCAGGTTCTTGTAAAGGCTGTAAAGCTGAAAACCTAATGCAGGATAAGCTAACTTCCTGGAAACGAGTATAGAAGCTTGTTTTTTTTTTTGACTAAGGTTAAAATGGAAAAGTTTTTCTTTTTCTCTGCCTACATCTCATTAAATGTACAAGGCATTGAAGTTCAATAGGATAGTTCCACCAATGAGTTCCTGGAAACTAGTATAGAAGCATTTTTTTTAAACTAATCTTAAAATGAAAAAGTTTTTCTTTTTGTTTGCCTACAGCTCATTAAATGTACAAGGTGTTGAAGTTCAATAGGATAGGTCCACCAATGAGTCCATATCCAGGAAAATCCATTGCCAGCATTGTATACTCAATTCAAAAAATTTAATGGGTATTCACAGCTAGCATCTTATTATGATTTTAATTGGGTATGTGATAGAGATACTCACAATATCTCCAAAGTCTGCAGTAGTCCTAGCATTGAAGGAATCTTGCCACTGAGTTCATTGTTATTAAAAACCCTGCTCAAATTAATTCACAAGATGACATTGAAATTAGGGCTCAGATTGAGAGAAACGGGGCTGCCCAGAAATTCCGTCCAACATTCCTCATCATATTATAAAATTAAAAAAAGAAGAGAACACCCATTCTGTCAACAGTTAAAAGGCAAAATTGAGTGGGACTTGTCATTATATATGAATTCATTCAAACGCATATTTAAAATATTATTCTCGTAACAAATGTTGTTCTCTTTGTCACCATGAAAGCTTGTTGCTTATACTTGCCATACAGGTAAGCAAACTGTATAAATGCATAACCTGTTGTTCTGTCATTCAAGTGCATACCAGAGACTTGTGAATAAATAGCTGGTTCAAAGGAACTCACACATGTATCAGAGACATATTTGAATTGAAAAGCTGAGATGGGATTTCGCCAGAGAGCTGATTGCTTCCACATTGACTGTGAATAGTATACAGAATTTTAGTTAGCTTAAATACAGAGAGAGAGAGAGAGAGAGAGAGAGAGAGAGAGATTAGACATACAAGTGCTTTGCTTTAACCAGCTTATCCAGACCAGGTGTGCTCCCATTAGAGACAGGGATGGTTCCAGAAAGGTTATTGCCAGTCAGATCCAACCAATAAAGATTAAAGAGATTACCCATTGAAGGTGGAATTGGTCCACTGAATCTGTTGAAAGACAGAGACCTGTAGAATACAGAATGAAATAATTGAAATATAGGCCAAAGCATGCAAATGCACAGTAAAAGGTAAGCCATACTAGAAGATTTAGTACATGCACAGTTCAGCAGAAATTTTCTGGAATGGAAACATGATGATATGAATTAAAAGATTGAAGTTTCTGATGCAAGATTTAAAGGACCAAAAAATGGTTCCACGCTCAATTTTTTCTCATCTTTTGAAAGCATGAAGAGGGAGTAAGTACGTTCACTCGGAGAAGTCAGAGGGTGTGGGAGCATTTGTGCTTGAAAGGTGCAAATATTAGGATTTTATAGGAAGCCCAAATAATACATATGGCTTAAATAATTTGAGGAAAGAAATATAACATTTTGCAGTACTATGAAATTATCAGAACATTTTGCAGTAACTTCCAACTCTCCATAACAGAACATGAGAAGCTTATAGCAACCTGATGAAGTCAAAAAATTGTGATATTCATTCCTCTGAATGTTTCGGAAAAGATGTTCTTGCTCAGTCTAGACTATGGGAATTAAATTATTCATTTGCAGTATACAACAAACACGAACAGGCGTGCTTGCTTTTAAATTACCCATACCAATGATAAGTTTAGATACTTATCATTTCATCTCAAGAGCTTTATACTTTTACACTACCAACAAGCTGCATTGAAACAGTGTCACCTCAATGCCACGGGCATGGAAACACTTTCTTTTTAGATATCATTAGGTGAGAAACACAGTCAACAATGAAAATTCCAATCCTAGAACTTCAAAAATTGGGTCTTGCTTGATGCTGAACTCTACAGTATGCTAGTAGGAAAAACATCAGAGGCTACAACTTGACATCATAGAAATTGCAATATATCTTTTGATACTTCTAGCTAACGAAAATAACGAAGCTAAGATAACTTTGCCATTAATAGTTAAGTAGATCATGCAGTTAAAACAAACCTCCTGCTTTGGTCCCAATTTCATATACTGAGGTGAATCAACAGCAACAAGAGCAGGTTCACAAAGCTTTATAGCATCATGCAGATCCTTTAAGTGCCCCCATTTTGGCTGTCTTAGTAATCCTGTATGAAAAATAAAGAGATAAAAAGTGAGATTGGTGAACAACCATTTCAATGAGAATGCTAATAGTGATATGAATAAGCAACTAAACCATATATTTGTATCTAAGTTATACATCAGTTGTTAACCCAAAAAAAAAAATTTATCTTATTTAAGTAAAGTTTAACTTACCATATTCATCAATTGGAGCATCATAATCGCAACTAGTAATATAGTTTGGGCCCCCTGCAGTACGGCCAAAATTCGTCCCACCGAAAAACTGCAAGCACAAATCATGGAAACCATGCATTTGGTGGTCAATATGCAGCATATGCGTCATCACCCCTTCAAAAGATAGGTCTTTTTGGAGGTTGTGCTTGAATTGTGCCTTAGTGTCCTTAACTCTACTGTTTCGACTTTCTGCCTTTCCATCATATTAATACTTAGTAGGAAAAACAGTGGCCATGTCCCACATTGTCGCTGATACAAGACTGCCATGAGTATATAAGATGCCATCATCCATTCAAAAGTTGTGCTCTTTCAAAGGTGGTGCTTGGATTTTTCCATAGTGCTCTTGGCTGCACTGTGGTAGGGGTGACGAGAAATAAATATATACATAAAAATATGTATATCGTACATTGGTAACCCATGATTACCAAAATAAAATATGGTGCTCTCATAAATTTAGAAGGTTCACTCGCCCTTTAGGGTGTCTTGTATCTTCTGAGCAAACCATGGAAATCATGCAAGTTTTGATGGTAACTAATATAAAATATTCTAGAAAAGGAAATTTGTTTTAACCTTAACAAATGTTGAATATCAATTAGCCAAAAGATATATATTTTTTTTAAAAAAAAACTCACAGGTCAATGATCTGATTCTATTTTTAATTGTATTGCATCTTAGAATGCACGCTATTGAAGCACTTGTCTGTCTAGTTAATTTACCATATAATAATTCTGAAAGCTCCCTCCACGTACAATGGTATTTCATCAAGAAGAGACTCGGCATTCAATAGACCCTCATGTAATATAAACAACTAGCACTGAAAAAGAGCATTGATTGCCAATAACATTCTTTTGGCTGTGACATTCTTTGGTCAAGTATATACTTTACCACCATGGTCAGTGAGTATATTACTAATAACCTAATTCAACTATAAATAAACATAAAATTATAAAATGAATAAAACCACCATGCCAAACTTTGAGCTCACACGTCCCACATCAAGACAATTCAATAGTGGTATAAATCTTGGAGCAAGGCTAGAGAAATGACCTTGTAGTGATTCTAGCAGCAACATGGTGCTTGGGAGAGAATAAAAAAATTGCAGCAAAATACCTTTGGATTTGCAGGATTGTCAAATTGTTGAAGCATGTAGGCATTTGGCGTGCTATTCAAAATTTCTTCAGCTTTCTGAACTGCTCCGTTCATCCCCTTAGCAGAATCAGTCAAAACAAGCTCAGCTCCAAAAGCTTTAAAAAAAACCCTTCTTTCTAGACTCATTGAGGCTGGCATTGTCAATATGAGCTTATATCCTTTTGAAGCAGCTATAAATGCAAGTCCAATGCCAGTGTTTCCACTAGTTGGCTCCACCAGAATGCTCTAGATAGAGGGGGGGCGGAGGAGATGGGGAAAAAAGAAGAAAATTGTTGCATCAGAATGGTAAACAGGATATATTTTAATTAATTAATTTATTTTTTTGATAGACAGGATAAATGTTAATCTAAACTAAAGTGATTATTAACATATTGAGGACATAACGTGCCATACATATTTACAGGAAGCATTTTGAGCCAAGATGAAGAATAACACCACGATGTGTTAAATACATTCATGCTGTGTTCTACTTCAGATCATTTGTTTACAACAAAAGATATATAATTATTAGGGTTAAAGGTACATTACAACTGTTGATTTAAGTGTTTATGTGCTGATGGTGCATAAAAAAATTAGTTTCATGGACTCCAATTTTTGTTAAGGCGGCCTATCTATGGAAGGGTTGCCTTAATATACAAGGGCTGCTATTGTCCAAATACAGCAAAAACAAAAGGCAAAGCACATCAAGATTGCACACATCCTTTATACAATATGAGGTAAGGATTGTATTCATGGTTATGTTACCTTCCCTGGTGTTATAAGACTCCTCTGCTCAGCATCAGTTATCATACTGTGTCCAATCCTGAAACCAAAAAAGAATTGAATACTACAGCACGGGAAATAGATCAGCAGAACAGAATAGTGGAAGATTGGACTGCCACAATAGTGGAAGAGTTTGGCAGGAAATATAAATAACACCAGTGGAATAGTTAATCAAGTGGACTAGCTTAGTGGAACACTAGCTTAGTGGACTGCCACAATATAAATAACACCAATATAAATAACACTAGCTTAGTGGACTGCCACAATAGTGGAAGAGTTTGGCAAGAGATTGGACTGCCACAATAGTGGAACAGTTAATCAAGTGGACTAGCTTAGTTGACAATTTTTACATACTTCTAATTACAAGGTTAGGGAGTCAATTTATGCTAAAGACAAAGATTGATTATTTTTGCTCTATTATTTATAAATTATGATTGTTCAGTTTAATATAATTATCTTCATAAATAAAAATAATCACTTGCCAATTGAAAAAAAAAAACAAAAAAATCACCATCAAAGTTGCTACCCTATATGGAAAAATGCACACACTAGTGTAAAAGGAGAGATTGTGAAATGATCAACTTCTCATGATAGAAAATTTTGTAAAATAATCAACTGCTACATGACAACTGAATGAATAAATAGTGTTGAAAAGAATTCAGATCTTTGATATCCATAAGACACTAAGTAAAAATTTGGAATTTTAGAACTTGCTAACATCCTTACAAATAAACACTATATTTGAACTAAAAGCAAAATAAACAAACTAGATGATCCAAAAGATAAAGGAGCTACTCTACAATATTTGATTTATTGCTCAATAAATTTATTCCACAAGTCCATCCTTGCACACATGTATTCAACCCAACTTCACATTAAAAGTACATAAATCTTTTCGTTAAAACAAAACTCCTAATAAAAACAATAATAAAAAGAAGAGACCAATACCTGGCCACAAGCATCTATCCTGGGGCATTGAACCACCACCACTTCTCTCCCATTGTCTTTTCTGTTTCTCAAAATAAATAAAAGAGTTGCCAAAAATAACTGTGACAACAATTACAACCAAATATTAGGGCTAAGGCATAGATAATTACAACTATGGACATCAAGGCCAAGTCAATGAAGGCCACCCCCAAAGCCCAAGTAACTTAGACATTGGACTTGAAAGACAATAAATTTAAGATATAATCATATAAGGCTTAGAACCAAGGGTAAGTCTAAGGAAACCAAGGCCACCCCTAGGCCAAGGCAATCCAAGGCCATCACTAGGTCGAGGCAAGCTACGGCCACCCCAAGGTGAAGGCAACCAAGGCCAAAGCCAAAGGGAAGACAATGAGAAAAGGGTATCAATAGCTATTATTATGTTTTGAATGATATTTTATGATATCCACACACAAAGGGTCAGAATCTTTCCAAGTTTAGTAAAAAGGGAATTTCTCCCTTGATGTTATGTCAGAAATGGCACACCTTATTTCAAAATAAAGATAACACATGAGATGATTTTGCTCAACTACTTTAAAGTTGATCTTGCTTCCAATGTCCATTATCAAACCAAAAACTATCTTAAATATTTTGTTGAGAAAAGATATTTTCAAGAAAATTTTAATAAATGTTTTCTAGAATGGTGCATCAAAATTGGCTATCATGTCATTTGTTTTCCACTGCTTCACACAATAAAAATAATTCCAAATTGTGTTACTTTATTTTTTATGCAATCCTAACCACCAAATAGATTTCATTGTCATCTTTCTTTCCTTAATTATGTATAACTTCAATTTAAACACACTATTAACCAAAGAAACATAAATTTTGATAGAGGGATGGAGAGTGAATTTGCAAAAATTTGACACAGAAGATATATACTTTTGTTTAAAAAGAAACATGCATGAAAAATATTCATGTAGTTCAATCATATTCTCTCTTTTTAGCTGTAATAATGGTTACCTCATCCTCACATAAACACATGTGAAAGTTAAAGGGAACCTTGGAAGCTCGAGGAGTTGTTAAACAGATGGAGAAACCATAATTATTCATAAGAGTTCAAATCCAATGACGGAAACACAAGGTAAAACCACCTAAAATTTCATTAAAAAAGCAAATTGAATTATCTTCTATCTACTTCTCTTCCTAACATGTTTTGAGGCTGGTTGGAATCCTCCTCTTTCTAGTTCTTTGCTAACTTGTTCTTTTCAAGGCCCAATACATACACATATACAACTATAATTATAGAACTGGTTCAATTAGCAATTTAGATAAACTAAATACAAACAAATAATCTTCTTTATATGGACCAGTCAGCTGGAGTTGAGCTTGAACACAACTGGACAAACTTCAGAGTTCCAAAACAGGACCTAGAATAGGAATATCAATGTAAAATGTAAAGTTAACACACATTCATAGTGCAACGAACAATCACTAGCATGTCAACTTTTACTACTTTTATCTGGCTTATGTGCTCTTCCCCGTGGAGAGCAGGCTAGTCAAGCAAGGACATCAGATGTTGAATACATCCTTCTAAACAACAAAGCAAATATAAAACACCAGCATATGAGCATTATAAAGGGGAAATTTCAAGGTGCAACAAATCCCTAATCTAAACAGGTTCACTGTAGTTGTTCCTGATGATGACATCAATCTCTATGAGATACTCAATTACATATGCCTTTATATTAAATTGACAATCAAACACGAAACAAAGTGAGACCAACAATGTCAAAATTTTACACATAGAAAAAATGACACTGAACAATCGAGCACTATTGCTGCAATACAAAACATATATATATATATACATAAACCCTAAAACCATCGTAAAACCCCAAATCAATGACACTGAACAACACAGTCATACAAAATCAACTCACATGTCGTCCATGCAGATGTGGCCTAGAAGATGAATCGAGTAGGGCCATTCGTCCTGGAATGTAATCCCCTGCATTGAAACCTAGAGCGAGAGAGAGAGAGTAAATTAGGGTTTGATAAGAAGAGAGATCAATAATAGAATAGAAGGATGGGTAGTGTATGTGCCTGGAGGATGAGGTCGTCGCAGATATCGGCGATCTTGTCGTAGGATTTGGAAGCCATAGCGTCGCTGGGATCGCTCACGACGGTTAGATCTCGGCCTAGGATTCAAATCTGATTTAGATTTCGACGATCTTCTCGAATCCGGCAGAGGCACCAGTAGAGGAGGAGGAGAAGAAGGAGGATCATCGACGGTGGTGGTTGTTTAGGAGAGAGAGAGAGGCACCAGCGGAGGACGGAGGAGGATCATCGACGACAGTGGGGATCTGTGGCGATGGTCGTGGCGATCTGTGCCGGTGGTGGTGGTCTGCGGTGAGGTGAGGCTTGGTGGTGAAGGAGAATCTGTGTGAGAGGTTTGAACAAATGGTTGTAAACAGAGAACAGGGGCGGTGATATATATCCCACCAAAAAAACATTTCACTTTTAGCGACCAAATTTTTTTTTGGTCGCAGAATCTTAACATATAACGACTAAAATTTGGTCGGCCATTGTCTACCAGTGCATTTAGATATCAAAACGACACCGTTTTGATGTCTGCGACTAAATTGTGTTAGTCGCTAAAAGATTATACTGTTCCCGCCCAATTTTTCACCTCTTCACAACATTTTTAGCGACTAATATTTTAAATTGGTCACAAAAAATCACCTTTTTGCAACAAAATTACTTTAGTCGGTAATGGTATCAAGTTTTAGCTACGAAATGTTTTTTGGTCGGCAAATGTCATTTTTTTGCGACCAAAATTTTTTGGCCGGCAAAAGTGGTTGGCAAATATGTAAATTCTTGTAGTGGCATCAGCTTCGGCAAATACTTCAATTCCAAAAAGTCTAATGGTGTAATTGATGTTTCTTCCTCACCAGCACCACCACTAGAACTAGCACTAGCACTAGCACACACCCCTTCTTGGAGGTCAAATATCATTTCCAGTGAGCCACACCACCAAACCTTTAGCCCTTTCATATTGTGCAGTCTTTGCATTAAACTAGACAAAACAATAGTTAATAATTTCCCACAACACTGGACCTGCATGAATTTTACTTTGTGAAGGCATCCAACTTCAAGTTGATTGTGCCGTATCTCATTTGGCTCATTTATTCCTGTGATAATTGTTGGAACAATCTTCTGTGTAATAAAATAAATTAAAACAAAGTCAAATAAAATAAAATAAATAATTTACCGAATTTATTTATCGAACCGAATTAAAAATAAAAGACCAAGTCGAGTGTGTGACACTCTGTCCTTAAGACAGATTCGCCCCGCTACGGTGCTTACGGTTGAGTGGCGTCTATCTCCCAGGATACAATGATCTTCACAAATTGTAGTAGCACTCCAAACAATTTATTCGACAAACCAAACCTGTGTTCTAACTCTCTGAAAATTACCCTAAAATAATATGAAGAATAAAGGACGCAACAGAGCAAAATGAACGCAAGGAAAATGAATTTTCGGAATCAATCAAAATTGGAATGGGGCTGCCTTTATATAGGCTTTGTTGGCACCTATTCAATTTGAATAGAAAAGGTATGAAGAAGGGACATACCCCTTTCTTTAAAATAAAGAGACACCATGAAAGGTGTGCACCCTTTCATTCAAATGGAGGTTTGACCCTTCCTTTAAAACAAAAAGACACCATGAAAGGTTACACCATTTCATTCAAAATGGAGTCTATTTCAATTCACAACTACCTCTTTATAAATTTTCCAACAATCCCCCACATGAATGAAATTGACAGAGAGAAAATGCAACAACATGATGTAAATACAGAAAGTACAGAAATTGGAAATATTCTGCAAAGGATAGGTAGCTTTTGGCTTTGAACCTTCCCTTGTGAGATACTATCGGATTTACTAGCTAATCAGTGAACATGATGTCTTGAACTGTTCAGCCGTTTGTGTAAACCAAGACAATAAAACTCACACAGTATATCTCCAGACACAGTTTAGTTCTCACTATTGTGTTCATTTTGGCCCTGAACAACCTGGTCTTTCATGAATGCTCTAAAGACTTGTAGCCCTTCACAAATCTTATAGAACCGGCCCAGTTCACACTCACATAGGTGATTCTTATGAAAAGTATCCTGCTATACTCCACTAGGTTTACCTAGATATAAGAATCATTAAAAGTATTACTTAACCTAAACCGCTGCAGACATCACTATTTCATCAAAGAAATGGGTAGGAGATAAACTCCCCAGTGATCCTTCTGAGTCATTCACAACTCAGTTGTCCCTTTGAACCTAGATCTTGGGATCTCCAATCAACTAGGTTGGGTTGCCGTTGTGGTAACTCTTATTTAATAGGCTTTAGTCTCATTCCCTTCGATGAATTCTCAACTAACTCTCTTGCTAACCCTTTGGTTAGTGGATCCGCTATGTTGTCTTTAGACTTAACATATTCTATGGACATAATTCCATTAGAGAGTAGTTGTCTTACGGTATTATGTCGACGACGAATGTGTCGAGACTTACCGTTATACATATGACTCTGTGCTATACCAATTGCTGATTGACTATCACAATGTATGCATATAGCAGGCACCGGTTTTGGCCATATTGAAATATCTTCAAGGAAGTGGCGAAGCCATTCTGTCTCTTCCCCTGCTTTGTCTAAAGCTATGAATTCAGATTCCATAATAGACCTAGCAATACAAGTCTGTTTGGAAGATTTCCAAGATACAGCCGCCCCACAAAGAGTAAAGACATACCCACTAGTAGACTTTGAGTCTCTTGTATCCGATATCCAATTTGCATCACAATATCCTTCAAGTACTGCTGGATATCTAGTATAATTAAGCCCAATGTTACGAGTAAATCGGAGATATCTAAGAACCCTTATAATTGCTTTCCAGTGTTCTACTCCCGGATTACTCGTATATCTACTTAATTTACTTACTGCATAAGCTATATCTGGGCGAGTGCAGTTCATTAAGTACATTAAGCTTCCAATAATTTGGGCATACTCTAATTGAGAAATACTTTCCTGTACATTCTTAGAAAGATACAAATTAATATCTACAGGTGTTCTTACAAGATGATCATCATCTTTGCTGAATTTGTCAAGTATTTTCTCAATATAATGAGATTATGACAAAGCATATCCTTCTGATGTTTTGGTAATTTTCATACCAAGTATTACATCAGCAATGCCCATATCCTTCATGTCAAAATGTTTATTCAACATTTTCTTGGTGGTTTTAATCATGTTATTATTACTACCAATGATGAGCATATCATCTACGTAAAGACATACAATGACATAACCTTTATCTGTGTTTTTAATATAAACACATTTGTCACACTCATTAATTTTAAATCCATTTGACATCATTGCCTTGTCAAATTTCTCATGCCATTGCTTTGGCGCTTGTTTTAAACCATACAATGATTTAACCAATTTACACACTTTCTTTTCTTTCCTTAGAACAGAAAACCCTTCTGGTTGTTCTATGTAAATTTCTTCATTTAACTCACCATTTAAGAAAGCGGTTTTAACATCCATTTGATGAATTTCTAGATTGTATAGAGATGCAATGACAATTAGCATTCTAATGGATGTTATTTTAGTAACCGGTGAGTATGTGCCAAAGTAATCTAGACCTTCTTTCTGTCTAAAATCTTTGACTACAAGTCTTGCCTTGTATTTGCCTATTGATCCATTCGCTTTCAATTTCTTTTTGAAAATCCACTTGTAGCCAAGAGGTTTACAACCTGGTGGCAAATCCACCAATTTCCAAGTGTGATTTTGCAAGATGGATTCAACTTCACTGTTGACAGCTTCTTTCCATAAAGGAGCTTCAGGACTGGATATAGCCTCTTTAAAAGTTAAAGGCTCATTTTCTAACAAAAATGTTAGAAAATCTGGACCAAAAGATTTTGAGGTTCTAGCACGTTTACTATGCCTAGATTCTTCTTCCTCATTTTGGTCTAACTCTTGCTCTTGATCATGTTCTTGATCATTACTAGTAATAGTATCAAAAGATCTCTTATTATTACTAGTCTCTTGTCTAGTTTTATTTGGAAATACATATTCAAAGAATGATGCATTCCAAGACTCAATAATAGTATGTATATGCATTTCGGAATGTTCTGATTTATGAATCAAAAACCGATATGCACTACTATTCTTGGCATAATCAATGAAAATGCAATCAATGGTCTTAGGACCTATCTTAGTCTTTTTAGGACTAGGAATAACCACTTTAGCCAAACACCCCCACACTTTTAAGTATTTGTAGGATGGTACTCTACCATACCACATTTCATAAGGTGTTTGATTCACTTTCTTTCGGGGTACTTTATTTAAAATATAATTAGCAGAAAGTACTGCTTCCCCCCACAAATTCTGAGATAATCCAGAACTGATTAACATGGCATTCATCATTTCTTTTAAAGTCCTATTTTTCCTTTCAGCAATTCCATTTTGCTGAGGTGAGTAAGGAGCGGTGGTTTGATGAATTATTCCATGTTCTTTACAAAACTCACCAAAATGTGATTCATATTCACCACCTCTATCACTTCTAAGTTTCTTGATTTTCTTACCAAGTTGATTTTCAACTTCATTCTTATATTGAATAAAAGTTTCCAAAGCTTCATCCTTGGTTCGAATTAAATAAACATAACTATATCTAATATAGTCATCTATAAAAGTGATAAAATACTTTTTCCCACCTCTAGTTTGAATTGATTTAAAATCACAAATGTCACTATGAATTAATTCAAGTGGTTCCGTACTTCTTTCAATTGAATGAAAAGGAGTTTTAGATAATTTTGCCTTAACGCAAACTTCACATTTATGATTTGAATAAATGTTAAATTTAGGTAAATATTCCATATTAATTAATCTATGCAAAGATCCATAATTAACATGTCCTAGTCTACCATGCCATAAATTTGAAGACTCAAGCAAGTAAGAAGAAAATGTAGTATTATTAACAACTGAGGGTACAGCGGTCATTACATTTAACTTGAAAAGGCCATCAGACATGTACCCTTTTCCTACATACATCCCGTTTTTGGTAAGTACAAACTTGTCACTTTCAAAAACTGGCCTAAACCCATTCTTACTCAACAAAGATCCGGAAACTAAATTCTTGCGAATGTCCGGTACATGCAGTACATTGTTGAGAGTGAGTTCCTTTCCAGTTGTCATCTTGAGTACAATCTTTCCTTATCCTTCAACTTTGGAAGTTGAGGAGTTGCCCATAAAGAGTTGTTCACCATTGTCCACTATAGAATAAGATGTGAACATCTTTTTGTCGGCACAAATATGGCGAGTAGCACCAGTGTCCACCAACCATTCTTTAGGATTTCCGACAAGATTTGCCTCGGAAACAACTGCAGAAAGATTGATATCATATATACCATTGGAAATATTGTCCACTTCAGTCTTGTGGGCTTAAGCAGGCTTCTTGCTTGTTCTTCTTTTGCTTTTGCCTTTGCTACGGCAATCTTTGGCCCGATGTCCCTCTTTGTCACAGATATAACATTTGCCATTAAACTTGTACTTTTTATTATCCCCCCTTCAGAGCCTTGTGATGAACTTTCTCCAGAAGACTTTCGTTTCTTGGTTTTTGAAGCATGTTCCACCACATTTGCCTTAGACTCCATAGGATGCTTACCAGCCCGCTTTTCAGAATTGCAGTTGTCCTCCTCAATTCTCAAACGCACAATTAATTCGTCCATAGAAATTTCTCTGCGCTTGTGTTTGAGGTAGTTCCTGAACTCCTTCCAGCCTTTTGGTAATTTTTCAATTAAGGCTGCAACTTGAAAGGATTCACTGAGAGACATGTCTTCTGCGTGAATGTCATGCAGAATGAGTTGGAAATCTTGAGCTTGGTTGATCACAGTTTTTGAATCAACCATTACAGAATCTAATAATCTGCCAACCACAAATTTCTTTGATTGTACTTTTTCTCCAACGATTCCCAAAGTTCCTTTGCTGTCTTGATTGGACTGTAGACGTTGTATAATGTGTTGTCAAGTTCGTTCAAGACGTAATTCTGGCAAAGGAAATCGGCATGTTTCCAAGCATCAACCGCAGCAATCACTTGCCGGTCGGTTTCATCCTCTTTTAGGATAGGAGCATCTTCACGGAGAAAACGAGCCAGGTTCAGAGTTGTAAGATAGAACAACATTTTCTGTTGCCATCTTTTAAAGTCAGTTCCTAAGAACTTCTCTGGCTTCTCTTCATGATTTATTGGTAC
The DNA here is from genome assembly GCF_055761805.1 of Camellia sinensis. NCBI lineage: Eukaryota > Viridiplantae > Streptophyta > Magnoliopsida > Ericales > Theaceae > Camellia > Camellia sinensis. Next base: position 23,237,060 of record NC_138970.1, on the reverse strand, counting down.
TGTCATCACAGGAGAGGGGGTTGGTGCAATTGCAGCCACCACAGTAGTACTTGCCTTTATTTAAACAAATTAATTCCACACAGAAAAATAAATTCTGTAAAATAAAAGAAACAAAAACTATAACTTTTATTTTTCAATTAATTTGGAAATAAAATAAAATTTTATTTAACCAAATTAATTCCACACAAGAAATTAAATTCTGTAAAATAAAAGAAATAAGAAAATAACTTTTATTTTTCAATTAATTTGGAAATAAAATAAAATTTTATTCAACCAAATTAATTCTACACAGAAAATTAATTTCTATAGCACTTCAATAATTAAAATACTAAAACAGAATTTTAAGTAATGAAAACTCAGAAAATAATTTCTAAAACCCAAAATTAATTTCTGAAAAATTCCACAAAAATATATTCTGAATTGTTAATGACACCAGTATCGTACTACTAGTTGTTGTCAAAGAAAAGAGACAGTATATTACTACTATCTGTCAAATAGCATATAATCACTATTTGTTTTTCCAACCAGAATATTATTTTGTAAATCTACAGAAAATAATTTTCTTCCGAAATTATTTACGAAGAATGAAAAAAGGGAAACAAACGAAAAATTCTGTAAACAGAATAATTCGAAGTCTATCTTAAGATTGTTGGAACAATCTTCTGTGTAAATATAATAAATTAAAACAAAGTCAAATAAAATAAAATAAATAACTTACCAAATTTATTTATCGAACCAAATTAAAAATAAAAGACCAAGTCGAGTGTGTGACACTCTGTCCTTAAGACAGATTCGTCCCGCTACGGTGCTTACGGTTGAGTGGCGTCTATCTCCCAAGATACAATGATCTTTACAAATTGTAGTAGCACTCCAAACAATTTATTCGGCGAACCAAACCTGTGTTCTAACTCTCTGAAAATTACCCTAAAATAATATGAAGAATAAAGGACGCAACAGAGCAAAATGAAGGCAAGGAAAATAAATTTTCGGAATCAATCAAAATTGGAATGAGGCTGCCTTTATATAGGCTTTGTTGGCACCTATTCAATTTGAATAGAAAAGGTATGAAGAAGGGACATACCCCTTCCTTTAAAATAAAGAGACACCATGAAAGGTGTGCACCCTTTTATTCAAATGGAAGTTTGACCCTTCCTTTAAAACAAAAAGACACCATGAAAGGTTACACCCTTTCATTCAAAATGGAGTCTATTTCAATTCACAACAACCTCTTTATAAATTTTCCAACAACAATAAGTTTTCCATTGCTGCTTAAACTAAACTGCATATGTTATCACCTCAATTGCGTTAGTGGCATATTTACTAATTACATAATAAAAACACACCTTAACTTAGACCAATGTGACAATTAAAAAAAAAAACACATGCACTCCACTTGTGATCTCTCAACTAGCTGAGAAAATAAAAGAAAAGATTGTATTTTTTCACTATTATATTTAGATGAATAAGAAAACAAAGCTTGTCAGAGACACCCGATCCAAACATATATGTTCTTCGAAATTTAAGACCATTGAAAGATGAAAAAACCAGACATACATGATAGATGCATTTATATTGTTAACTCAGGTCTCTCTAAAAAAATACTTGCATAATTTAAGAATATCAAAGTTGATTAAATCTCAACAAGTTTATATATTAAGTCCATCATATAATTGGATTAGATTAAGAAATTTATGATTTGTTATTGTGTGAAATACTACAATTACATCATTTTGAAGAGAACTTGTGTAGAATTTTTTTTTTATAATTAATAAGAATGTAGTATTTTACTTGACAAAATCTTTGACCACATCAATTGCTAAAGAGTTTACTCTCCTTGATTTGTTTACCCAACAATACAGTCATCTTATGTTGAGGTTTAACTTTAGTTTTACTTGACAGATCTTGGAATCATTTTCTTTTAAAGAATAGGCTGTTAATAGTGAATGCTATTTAAGATAACTAACTCACTTACATTTCCATCCCACAGATGGTGTTGAGCTGAGCCAAAAAAGTCCACTTTTTGAACATTGCTCTCTTGTAGCTCTGGAATGCCCTGGAATGCTGAGGGGAGTGCCTTCATGTTGGGACAATTAATCACTTCTATCTTCTTCAAGAATGATCCTTCAACTGTGTAAGCCTGGGGACATATACTCCTAAGGTTTGGCAGATGATAGAGTTCGAGACTACTTAGTTGAGGAAACATGATTATATCGGCTGCAACTTCGTCATCCACTTTTGGTTCCTCACCAACGATCGCTTCCAGCGCACCGCATTCAGCTACCTTTATTTTTTGTAGTTTCACAAGAAGTCTGGCTTGAGAAGGTGAGAATATATTTCTCAAATTACCACAACCACTTATTATTAGGGATGTTAGGTTCTGAAAGCCTTGAATTCTTGGTAAATTGTCCTTCCAAACATGTGTCAACTTTGGTAGATAAAGTAGCATCAATTGTGTTAATGAAGGGAGTAGGATATCTGAATAGCCTTTCCTAACAATTACTCCTTCAAGGTCAAATACTACTTCCACAGATTGGCAGTACTCCAGTCGCCCTTGTTCCAGACTCTGCATGCCCTTGATCAAATTGGATGGAAAAAGAATATTCAATAGCTTAGGACACCTAAAAATTATCACGTCTCTTAGTTTTTCCGGAAGTTTCCCAGGCCATATCTCTATCACGTTATGCATTGATAAGATCAACAATTTCTCAATGGCAATTAATTCAACCTGCAGAAACCATTCACAGGGTTACAAATATAGTTAAACACAATATATTTTATTTAAATTAAACATCATTCATTTACGTTGTGTTTGGTTGAAGGATTTAGGAATGAATTTGGAAAGGGAAAGGAAGAAGGTGTGTGAAATTATGTGAAATGTAGGTATATTTTATTCACATTTCACTTACTTTTTTCTTTTCACTTTCTCTTTCCAAATCTCCCAACTAAGCACAACGTTAACGTTGAAAATAGTATAGCAGAATTTTCGATTATGTTTGTGTCGACTGTGGTTTTGAAAATGAAATTGCAAACCACTTACTTGGGATATTGAGTGAATTTCACTGTTTTTGAACTTGATGTTATTTTCTTCAAAAACTATGAAATTGTATGCATTTTTATTTTATTTTTCTAATGCAAGCTCACTATACCCGAAAATTATTGGTTTTCTCATTTAAAACAAGATAAAGTTAACAAGAGAAAATAGAATATATTTTTGAGTTTTATAAAATATGAGCCTTTGGACATGTTTTGCAAAGTAAGATAGATTTTTGGCAACTTATGTAAAATTGGCTAAGTAAAGTAATTTTGAGAAAAAATAAGGTCGGCTCGTCATTACTTGATTCAAAAGGTAATCCACAATTTCCGACTAATTTTGATTTCAGCAACCTTAACCATTCGTCATTCCGATTAGAGGCATTTATTGAGAAGTCCTATTTCATAGAATTGTTTGACATGTGGTCCTACTTAAGATATTTTACTCCAATAAAAGTTGTATTTTAGTATTTTTTTTTCGCCTCAAAAATATCAAAACATGCAAACATGTACGCCTAGCTGAAAAATTAATTATTAGGTGCTCTAGCTGTATAACATGCCAATGTCATCCACCAAATCACCAAACATAATCTTCCAATACAAAATTGTGCCCCTATTCTTCCCACCAATTACAATTCTCACGTGGCACTAATTGGCCATGTTCCAGGAATACTAAATAACCTCCCTTAGCTCATGTCGGCACAGTTAAGGATGTTGATGTGACATTAATTTTATTTTTATTGTTTCTTAAAACTTCATTACTTTTGTTATGCGCATTCATTTTAGTGGAAATTTCATTCCCCCAAAATTATACCTTAATGATCAATTTAACTCATGTATTTCTTATAATTTCAATTTTACATCTAAGTTATTTGATTTTGGATCAATTTTACCCTTCTTGTTAGTTGCAATTTATAATCAAACAGAAGTTTATGATGTGACGTCAAAATTTCATTTGAAATTTTATTTTGCCCCCTAAACAATCTAAAAAATATCAATTAGACCTCCAAACTTCATAAGGGTCTAATTGATATTTTTGAGATAGTTTGGGGGTAAAATGAAATCTCAAATAAAAAGGGCAATAAGTGCTATCTAATTATAGACGTCAGCTGATGACAGGGGTGAATTGATCCAAAATTAAATAGTTTAGGTGTAAAATCGATATTATAAGAAGTACAAGAGTTAAATTGATCATCGAGATATAATTTGGGGGGCAAAATGAAATTTTCTCTTCACGTTTAATAAAATGTATATTTGTGAAATTTACATAAAGAGATATCTCAAACAAAACCAATGATAATTCTAAAGATTAATAAGAATGTATCTAAAATAACACGGTAAAAAGATTATTTGAAGAGCTTTCACCAAGAATTATAGTATTACTGTTCTACTCATTCTAGTAAAATAGAGACTTTATAAAAATCTCTTTACCACCACTGCTCAAACCTCCTTTTAGTTTTTTTAACACATTATTAATAATTAAGTATTCTACATTTTTTTAAGATAAAATATACCATTGGTTCCTCTAATTTCAGTGAAATTTCACTTTGATTTTTGTGGTTTTAATTTGAATAATTGGAACTCAACATTTTTTTATTTTGTCTCAACATTGTTTCTCCGTCATGCGTCATTAACATTTTAAACCAAAAAAAAAACATAGAATTCAAAACAAACTTAAATCAGAGAAGCATACCTTGTTGAAGAGAGGTTGAATGGTATTGTAATTGCTCTCTGAAGCATTGCAAAAACTATTGAGCTTTGGTATCTTACAGAGTATCAGTTGGTTCAATTGCGGCAGCTTAATTGCATTAATGGCCTTGCAGATAGCAGTAAAACTTGGCAGGCGTCCAAGAATTAATTCCCTCAGTTTAGGAACACAATTTTATGCGTTGTTGCTGATGCTATCTCATTTAGATCTCCTTGTTCATCACTCGAAATAAGTACTTCCATCATACGGCATCTGGATATCTTAAGTGTCTGCAGTTGCCTCACATCTCTGGCTATGGAAACTGAGAACATGCTTTTCAGTTTATCACATCTCTTCACTTCTACAAATGTCAGGTTACAAAGCCGTACAAGTTGAGTGGGACCCTTCCACAAATGTGTCGATGCAGGCAAGTCCAATAGTTGCATCTCTTTCAAAGCACTGAAGGCCTCCTCTCATAGTTGAACCCCATCTCCATTTGTTGTTTCGATGAGATATTCCAGATCCTCACACTTACCCGACCACAATGCAGTTAATTGTTTGAAACCATCTTTGTCTAAATCATAGCCAACATTCTTCAAACCTACTACTTGTGTTGAGTGCAATTGTTTAGTGATCTTGAAAACAATCTTGAACCCACTCTCCATAAGATCGTTCCCGTGAATAATCTTGAGAGTCACCTGGTTTTGAAATTGATAGTCACTAGAATAGTAGGTAGGGAGAGTAGAGCCAAGGATTGTAACGACTGTTTGTAGATGTGTAAGGACCAAGTCCCTTGGCCAGTATTCGAAACTTGTCAGCTCAACATCCAAAGTAGTAAAATTAGTCAAGAACCCCAGCTCAGTGAAAATCGCTTTAGTTTCTTCTATACTGTTTTCATCATTAAAGCTAGATCCAAGATACAACTCTTCTAGCTTTGATAACCTTGACAAAACCCCTAGACAAATCCTTTTCATGCCACATCGCAACAAATCCGGTAGCTTCAAGAGACTAAGCCGACCTATGTCTTTTGGCAACTCCTTGATTCTAGTGCCACTGAAACTTAAAATTTTTAGATTCTCTAATGCTCCTATCACTGATACATCATTGATTTGTCTGCATCTTTATAGTGACAAGCTTCGAAGGTTGGTCAACTATTGGAGTGATGTCGGCAATGATCCTTCTATGTACGCATTCAACATGTTTAGAGCTTTGAGTTTCTTCATCCCTCTGTAGAAACTATATGGGAGTTTTGGCAGTTTTGATGCATAATTGTCCTCTAGCTGTAAAAGATGGAGTTTTGGGAATTCTAGATTATCAGGCAACCAACTAATACCTGTGCATCTCATTGAAATTACAGCGTAATTTTTGTGTCGTTCTTTCTCTGGCCATTCTTTCAATGCTTTGTCACATCTTACCATAAACGAATGCTCCTCCCTGGATGCAATTGATATAGCAACATCACGTATTACATCATGCATTTTAACATAACTTTTTACTTCACCATCCATCAAGAGATAGCCTTTTTTTAAGTCATCAATAAAGGCATGCACTCTGTCTCTTGCTTCGCCAACACTATCAACAGCTTCAAACCACTCAATCCCAACCCCATATCTAACAAGATCTTCAATTGGAATATTAAAATCTTCCGGATATAAGGAACAGAGCAAAAAGCATTTCTTAGCTTCTGTACTTTCTATGTAGTTGTAGCTCATCTCCAAAGATTTAAACACCTTTTCTTCTACTCCCCTAAAGTTTTTGACAAGGGACCTGCTTAATTGTTGAAGAGCAGAATCCCATGAATGCCTATCTTTATCTTTGAGTGCCCTCGCAACTGTAACAATAGCAACCGGCAAGCCTCCACATTCAGTTGCAACTGCCTTCTGTGTGAAATACAAATCAGTACTTGTGTGGCTTGTGTCATTGAAAATTCCAGCCATATCCTTGAAGAGCTTCCACGCTTCATTTGTAGATAAGGCTGCAATTGTAAATTTCGTTTGAGCTCCCATATCATCACACACATAATCAAATCTTGAAGTGAGTAAAATTTTGCAATTCTTGTGACCATCTCCAAATGGAATTCCTATGCCATTTAGTTCGAGTATGTTCCAAACATCATCCAATATGACCAAGAATTTCTTGGGATGCCTCAGTCCTTGATTCAGTCGATTTGCTCTTCCACGTTCAGTCTCCCCCTTAAATTCCAAACCCAATCCATCTGCAATTTGACCTTGAATCTTCCTACAGCCATCACAACCTCATCAAACAAATTCTCTTCTGTCGCTCTTTTAGCAACTTGTTTCACCATTGTTGTCTTACCAACACCCCCAATCCCACATATCCCAATCACATGGAATCTATCATCCTTCAGCGCCTCCATGACATCGTTCATGATCAATCTTAAAGATTTAAAATCCTTAATACCTTCAGTGGATGTGGATTCTATCCCTGGTGGAGGCTCATTGTAGGCCACTTCTGTCAGTTTCCTCTCCTTGTGTAACTTAGCCAGCTCTATTGCCTTCTTGGTTGCTTTCTTACCGAGTAACGTAACTTCAGGTTTGGACAATGCCCAAAGAAACAACCTTTGTTTGCTTCAGTTTCACCTTCTAGAATTCTCCTAGCATCTTCGCTGCATTTATCAGCCCTTGCCTGCCAACCCTTGACATCAGGCCTGAAAGATTAGTTTGAGAGAGTGAGAGAAGCTAGAGAGCGAGAGAGAGACTCTGAAATGTTTCTATATTGTGTAAATTACAAAGAGAATGAACTCTCTCTTTATAGAGAGAAGAATGGTACATTGGATACCAAACGACCCACTACCACCGAAAGCATAAAGGAATAAAGAGAAAGCTATACAATTAACAATTATATACTAAAGCTAAAGCTATTCAATTAACAAGTATATACTAATTAACAATTATATACTAACAGCCCCCCGCAAACTCAAGGAGGGAAAGCATCAACCAAGTTGAGTTTGGAAACAAGATCATTGAAGCGGCCAGGAGGATGAGCCTTAGTGAAGATATCAGCGGGTTGATCGACTGAAGCAATAGGAAGAAGATGAACAGTTCCACAAGTAACATGCTGGCGAATGAAATGACAATCAATCTCAATATGTTTGGTGCGATCATGAAAAACATCATTGTGAGCAATCTGAATGGCACTCCGATTGTCACAGTAGAGAGGGGTAGGAGTAGATGAAGAAACACCCATATCAACAAGGAGCCAGCGAAGCCAGAGAAGTTCCTGAGTAGTATCAGCAAGAGCTCGGTATTCAGCTTCGGTGCTAGAGCGGGCAGTGAGGGATTGTTTTTTGCTACACCAAGCAAGAAGAGAATCCCCTAAGAAGAAGCAGAATCCCGTGGTGGAGCGTCGATCCGTAGGATCCCCAACCCAATCAGCATCGGAAAAGGCACGTAGGTCAAGAGAGGAAGAAGCCGAGAAGTGAAGACCATGGAACATAGTGCCTTTGAGGTAGCGAAGGATGCGGAGTAGAGCAGTATAGTGGGGAGTGCAAGGAGCCGACATGTACTGACTGACAATGTGAACAACATAGGCAATGTCAGGACGAGTGACTGTGAGATAGACAAGACTGCCGACGAGTTGGCGATAAAGAGTAGCATCAGAGAGAAGAGTCCCATCGAGAGGAGTGAGACGAATCTGAGGATCAACAGGAGTAGAGGCAGTTTTGCAATCAGTAAGACCAGCACGAGCCAGAAGATCGGATGCATATTTGGCCTGGGACAAATAGGAACCAGTAGAATCATGAGAGACTTCAAGGCCTAAGAAGTAGTTAAGAGTACCAAGGTCCTTCATCTCAAACTGTTGGTGGAGAAATTGTTTGAGGTGGAGAATACCAGTTTTATCATTACCAGTGATAATCATATCATCCACATACAGAAGAAGAAGAGTAGTACCATGAGAAGTAGTCCGTATAAAAAGAGCAGAGTCATAGGAGCTAGAGGTGAATCCGAAGTCATGAATGGTAGAACTGAACGTAGCAAACCAAGCACGAGGCGCTTGCTTGAGACCATAGAGAGCACGCTGTAGTTTGCAAACCTGATGAGGTTGAAAAGTGGACCCAGGTGGAGGGTGCATGTAGACCTCCTCAAGAAGATGACCATTGAGGAAAGCATTTTTGACATCCATCTGAAAGAGCCCCCAGTGGCGAGCAGTAGCAACAGCAAGTAAACTGCGAACAGAGGTAAGCCGAGCAACAGGAGAGAATGTCTCCTCATAATCAATGCCATATTCTTGGTTGAAACCCTTGGCAACAAGACGAGCTTTGTAGCGTTCAATAGAGCCATCAGAATGTGTTTTGATTTTGTAAACCCATTTGCAGCCAATCGCAGTCTTGCCAGGAGGAAGATCAACAAGATCCCAAGTATGAGCTTTATCCAAGGCATGGAGTTCATCAGTCATAGCTTGCTGCCAAAGAGGATTAGTACAAGCCTCACGATAGGAGGTAGGTTCATAAGTAGAGAAGACAGCAGATCCAATAATATAATCACGAAGATGGATAGGAGGTTGAGTTACCCGGCGTGGTCGACCCGTAGGAGGATCGGTGGGAGGAAGAGCCGGTGGAGAAGGAGGTGTGGCAACAAGAGGTAGACCTTCAGGTAGAGCAAGCTGGACAGGATCAGGGGTGAGCAAGGGCGTCTCGATGGAGGAGGAACCTGTATCAAAATCAGCAGAGAAAAGATCGATGGAAGGATTAGTAAACAGTGCAGTAGTGGAAAGTCCGGGTAAGTGAAAGGAGGATAGCGAGGAAAACATTTGGTGTTCCCAGAAAACGACATGGCGGGAGATACGAAGACGTTTAGAGAGAGGATCCCAACAGCGAAAGACTTTATGTTCAATGCCATACCCAAGAAAGCAACAAAGACGAGAGCGAGGTTCAAGCTTGGTGTGTTCATGGGATTGAAGTAGAACAAAGCAGGCAGAGCCAAAAACCCGGAGATTGGCGTAAGGAGGGGGAGTGCCATGCAGACGTTCAAAGGGGGTTTGATTATGGATGACAGGGGTAGGAGCACAGTTGATAGTGTAAACAGCAGTGAGGGCAGCTTCTCCCCAAAAGTTTTCAGGGCAGGAAGAAGAGAGAAGGAGAGCGCGAGTAGTGTCAAGAATATGCCTATGTTTCCGTTCAGCGCGGCCATTTTGCTGGGATGTGCCAGCACAGGAACGATGAGGCAATGTACCATGATGCTGAAGAAAGGAAAGGAAATCTGAATCCCGATATTCCATAGCATTGTCAGAGCGAAAATTTTTGATGGCTTTGGAGAATTGGGTGTGGACCATTTGTGCAAAACGATAATAAATGTGTTTAAGTTCAGACCTATTTTTCATGAGAAAAAGCCAAGTAAACCGGGAAAAATCATCAATAAAAACAACAAAATAGCGGGATCCCCCCATAGTAGTAGTAGGGGAGGGCCCCCAAATATCCGAATGTATAAGATCAAAAGGTGCAAGAGAAATATAAGTACTCTTATTAAATGATAAAGCAGGTTGTTTGGCAAGTTGACAGGGTATACAATCGAAATTATCGGGAATTACATGACCCAACTGTCCACTAGAAACCAAAGACCTTAAGCGATTAACAGAAATATGCCCTAAGCGACAATGCCAAAGATGAAAGGGAGATAATGATGAAGTAGATGTAGGAGCAGCAATCTGAGGAGAGGCAGGAACATGAAGGTGAATGAGTTCATAGAGACGTCCATGCTTACGGCCGATCCCAATAGTCTGCCCCGTCTGAGGGTCCTGTACCAAACAATCAGTAGCAGAAAATGTGACAGTTAGACCAAGTTCACATAATTGACCAATGGAAATAAGGTTTAAGGTAAGAGCAGGGATATGATAAACGTGAGGTATGGATAAAGAAGAGGTGGAAACAGTACCAACATGACGAACAGACATAAGGGAACCATCAGCAGTATGTATTGAGGGAATATGAGGAGATGAAGATAAGGAAGAAAAGATAGTAGAACTGGAGGTCATATGATTACAACAGGCAGAGTCAAAATACCAAGAAGAGTTACCTGGGATTACAGACAAAGCAGTAGGAGGAGGTGTACCAGATGGGGAGAGAAGCTGTTTGAGCATGGCCTCTACATCCGTTGGAGAAAAGCGAAGGGTAGATGGAGCAGGTGACTCAGAGAACCCTGCAGAGGTGGCAGTGTCAGTGTGATGAGACTGATTCCCGGAAGCAGCAGCAGCAGTGTGATGAGACTGATTGCCGGAACGGTGAAAGCTTCCCCGGGAAGAGCCACCGCGAGAGGAGTGGCTATTGGAGGATGAGCGAGAGGGATTGCGAAAACAATCCTGTTGCAGATGACCAGGACCAAGTTTGTTACAGTAGCGGCAGGATCTGACGGGGCAATGGACCAGGAGATGGGTTGAAGGAAGGCCCCGATTCTGACAATAGAGGCAAGCAGTGGTCCGCTAGGTAAATGATGGCCGGGACGGAGGAGTGGCAAGAACAGAGTCCACATGATGAGTTTGAAGAGTACCGAGACGAGTCTCCTCTGATAGCAACTCAGAAATTGCTTGTTCAAGAGTGGGCAATGGATGGCGATGAAGCAGAGAGGCACGTACGGGCTCAAAAGAGGAGGTAAGAGCCATAAGAAATTGCACCAACCTTTGCTGGTTGCGATGGATAGTAAATAAAACGGCATCTTCGGGGTCATGCCAGGCTGGTTCTGAAAGAGCAAGCTGATCCCAAACAGAGTACATTTGAGAAAGGAAGTCATTAATGGACTGAGTGGATTCTTGGCGCATGCGGTGAAGTTGGTTCTGAAGTTGATATTGATGGGCAAGACCAGTAGTCTGGTATCGTTCTTTCAAAAAATCCCAGATGTCTTTCGCAGGAGTAGTTACAGAGTCAAGCTGAAAGCGGCCAAATTGAAAACTGATAGAGGTAACAGAGGTATTACAAAACCAGGTAATGATTTGGTAATTCTTACTGTCCCATTCCTCAAGTCGGTCTTCATATGTAGCAGTATGAACAGGAGTTTCAGTAGTGGCACTGTCTTTTACTGGTTTAGCCACATCCTCGGTGACAATTCGCCAGAGCTTCTTGCCTTTGAGGAAAGAGGACATGGCTTGGGCCCACAGAACATAATTTGAACCATTTAAAATGACGGAAATGGGATGGGAGGCATCATGACGATCCATAATACTAGTTGAGTAGGGTTAAAGTAATAGGAATAGATCCGTAGGAGCAAAATTAGGTAAAACAGAGTGTACCAGTGAGTCTGGAAGGTTGAAAATAGCAAGGAAAGGTATGCTGGACAAAGATGATGTCAGCAATGATGTCAGCGGCGCACGTTAGCAGAGTGCAGGGAGGAGCACGTTAGCAGGAAGGCAACGGCGCACGGTAGCAAACAGGCGCAGGCGTGGCGCACAGTAGCTGGTTTGGCGCACGCGGGTGCACACTAGCAAAGCGGCGCACGAGACGCGTACGGTAGCAAGCGTGGCGTATGGGAGCCGCGGACGTGTGGGCGCGTGTGGGCGCGTGGCGGAAGTGAGCGACAGCAGATGGCGCGTGTGGGCGCGTGTGAGAGTGGTGGCGGAAGTGTTGACGCGCAGAGGATAAGGGCGGCGCGTGTGGGCGTGTGTTGGGTTTTCTGAGAACGGGCTTGGTGCCGTTGGAATCAGGAGAAAATTTCGAACAGTTTGATATGCTCTGATACCATGAAAGATTAGTTTGAGAGAGTGAGAGAAGCTAGAGAGCGAGAGAGAGACTCTGAAATGTTTCTATATTGTGTAAATTACAAAGAGAATGAACTCTCTCTTTATAGAGAGAAGAATGGTACATTGGATACCAAACGACCCACTACCACCGAAAGCATAAAGGAATAAAGAGAAAGTTATACAATTAACAATTATATACTAAAGCTAAAGCTATTCAATTAACAAGTATATACTAATTAACAATTATATACTAACAAGGCCCAATAACTTTCACATTTCTTTCTGCTTCGTTAACTGATAGCTGCACTGCACCTCTTTTCTCACCCAACTTGTCGACTTCTTCTTTGAGATTCTTGATCTTACTGTTATAGCAAAATACATAGCCAAGTTGACAGTTAAATGGAGCCATTAGAAAGTTTCCGATCTTGGCTACAATGGGAGCAACAACACCAACAACGCCAACAACAGTGATAGCCATTTCTCACTTCTATTTCAGTTACATAACTCTCTCTCTCTCTCTCTCTCTCTCTCTCTCTCTCTCTGTCTCTGTTTTTTTTTTTTTTTTTTTTTTTTTGGGTGCAGAGACAGTGTAATGTGTAAAACCAGAAGAAAACAAGGAACTTCTGTATTGTAATAGAACTAGAAACGACAGAAGCGAGCTTGGTAAAAATGAAGACAGAATGGGGAGAATAATACTGATTTGGTAATTGTTCAACACATAGCTAAAATAGAGTTGAAAAGGAGGAGCTAACACATCTTTCTAAAACCAAAAGGGGATACAGGGGTTTTTTTTTTTTTTTTTTTCTCCCCCGGTAAGCAACAGTTGAATCAAAATTTTGTAGAGGATATGAATATAGGAAAGAAACACTTAGCAAAATCAAAAGAGAATACAAAGGTTTTTTTTGTTTTTGTTTTTTTGGGGGGGGGGGGGGGGGGGTAATGTTTGAACACAAAAAGAGCTTTTGTACTACAACAGAAATAGAAACGAATACAGAATGCAAAAAATACTGATTTGGTAACTGTTCAACACACAGCTGAAATAGAGTTGGAGAGGAGGAGAAAACACAGCTTTCTAAAACCAAAAGAAGATTTAGAGTTTTTTTTTTTTTTTCCTGGTAAGCAAACAGTTGAAATAAAAAATTGGGCAAATTCCATATACCTCTCGAGGTTTAGCAAAATTACAGATAGTCCTGAGATTTGAGAAATTACAAATACCCCTAAAGGTACTATTTGCATAACAAATTAGGGGACAAATTATTATGAAAATATAACAAATTAAGGGACAAATTATTATGAAAATATAAATCTCATGGACTATTTGTTATGAAAATATAAACCTTGGGACTATTTGTAATTTCTAAAATCTCAGAATATCTGTAATTTAATTAAATCTCGAGGGAGGTATATGTAATTTACCCTAAAAAATTTTAGAGGGTGAGTGATAGGAAAGAAACACAATGCAAAATAAAAAGGTAATGGTTGAACACAAAAAGAGCTTTTGTACTACGACAGAAATAAAAATGAAAACAGAATGCAGATAATACTGATTAAACTGCTCAAGACAGAGTTAACAAAATTTAGTTGCAGAGGAGAAGATTGCAAAGCTTTCTAAAATCAAAAGAGAATACAGGGATTTTTTTTTTTTTTTTTTTTTTTCTGGGAAGCTGTTAACAGTGAGCAATAATAAAACTGAAGTGGAAGCGGAAGTGAAAGAAGGAAAACCTTGGAAATTTTCCAGAGTCTTGTACAGATTACAAATGCACAGCTTTAACAACCCGTCGCAATGAAGAGCAAAGCAATGAGGGTTTGAATGAGGCTTGAAATGTTAAAGCTAGGGGAAACATCATGGTAAAATGAAAAATGATATAACTTTAATTTTTTGAGTCGTAATTAAAAATAACATAACTAAAAATAACATTAGACACAATTGAAAAATTTACAAGTCATGTCTAAAATAATTATTAAAACATGAAGTATGAACTTACTAAGAGCATCTCCAACGGTGACTCAGATTTTTTATTAAATTTGAGTAAAAAATGACTTATTTTACCAAATTTGATATCACTCACTCCAACTAGGGGTGAGCAGCGGATATACCGATCCGCCAAAACCGACCGAACCGAACCGATCCGCCACATTTTGGACGGATGCGTGATGATGAGCGGACGGTTGCGGATTGATTTTCTCCAATCCGCCAATTTGGCGGACGGATGGCGGATTTGAGATTTTTTGGCCGCAACCGAACCGCCAAACCGCCAAATCGCGAGCACCTGTAGTAATTTATAAGACTTTGTATTTTCAATTTGTTTAAATATTATGTTTGTGTTTTTAATTGAAAAAGAGTTTAAATATTTTGTTGAAAAAAAGTTTTCAACTTGAATATATTTTTGAATTGAAAAAAATAAACATATTATTCATCTATATTTTTTAGTTTTTAAATCTAACTCTAAAAATAATAAATAAAAAATATGATATATGCTGGTTGGTTTTTGTTTTCAAAAACATATGTAGATGTAACAATATAGAGACATTCAATCTCTACTACTGCTCTGTTTATGGTTTTGATGGTTTGAATTGTTATTATATTTTAAGAATCACAGATTGTAATACTTTATAGGGATGAATCATGCTGTAATTGTAATATGTGGATGAAGCATACAGTGATCTTGATATTCTAAAGTTTCAAACTTTCTTTCTTTGGATAAGGCATACAGTGATTGTAATACTTTTTTAAGTCATTGACTGTAATATTTTTTTTTTCTTTTTTTTTAAGGAAGTGCACAAGTTGAATTATGTTGAAAATTTATAAAATTTTAAACCGCCAAACCGATTCGCATCCATCCGCCAAACCGCCAATCCGCTCAATCCACATCCGCCGGATTGGCGGACGGATGCGGATTGATTTTCTTCAATCCGCCAATCTGGCGGACGAATGGCGGATTGGAGGTTTCGTGGCCGCAACCGACCCGCGCCCACCCCTAACTCCAACGGTGCATCAAATCCCGTATTAAATCCCGTGGGTCAACTGGTTGGTCGACCGGTGGGTTGACCGGTAAGCGTAAATATTTTCATCTCTGTTTTGGTTTTGGTGGTTGACCGGCCGGTCGACCGGTAAGGCAAAAATATATATATATATTTTTTTTTACCTGTTTGAACTTTTTTTGACCGGTTTTTGAACCTATCAATTTCAAAGGAATTCGGTCGACCGGTTGGTCAACCGGCCGGACAACCGGTTGGTCGACCGGGTCCCCCCTCCAACGGTCACCAACAGTGTTTTGGTGAAATCAGTATTTCGTCGTCAGTTCGATGAATTGTTTGATGAAATCTCAATCTGATATTCATTTGGTGCAACCGTTGGAGCAGTGAATAGTAGCTTTTTCATCAAATTTTGAATTTGATATCAGTTTTGGTGAACCATTGGAGATGGTCTAAAACATTCATATAAAAACATAGAAGAAGATTCCCTCCGATTCATATTGGGCCGGTGGGATTTACTATGGAACCATTTTAATAATATAAATCATTTATTTTATCGGGTATTTTAGTGTATTTTATTTACAAAAAAATTAGATTCATTCGATAATTATAACATATTTAATTTATAGCATTTCTTATTAAAAAAAATAGATAATTTATTTTTAAAAACACAATTGTCATATAGTTTTGGATAAATTGCACTGACACCCTTTAAGATTTCTGTTTAATACAGATTCTCTCCTCACGTTTCAAAAATTGCATTCCCTTATTAAGATTTGTAATCTCATTATAAATTACTCCCGAGATTGCTAATGTCATAATTTAAAATTTTCTAAATGACCATTTTATCTTTTTTCTTAGCATTTCTTCTCCCTATCATAATGATTACATTCTACAACTTTTCATCATTAAATTCTACTTGAACATATTTTTGTTAAGTGATAATATTCAAATATAAATTTTATATAAAATTTTCAAATACAATGATATAGCTTAACAGTGACATTTCACTTTAAAACAAAACACCCGTAAACATGATTTATATTTACAACATCACTATCACAATATTTTTATGATATTTTTTGTATAAATTTTTATATATAAATTGAATTTTTCATTTTTATTTCCACCATCATTTTTCTGTCTCGTCTATTCACTCACATTTATTACAGTATTACCAAACACCATCGTTCACATTTATTACAGTATTATTAAATTTTTTTATTTTTATATTTTTTTTATTTGATGAATTTAAAAAAAAAATCACAAAATATTATACTTCTTAAGTATATCTAGATTAGGTATATTTAAAAAATAAAAAAATAAAAAAAATTGATTAAAATATTTCAAAAAATAGTAAAAATGTAAAATAAAGAAATTCAATTTTTTATATGAGTTAAACCAAAGAAAATTATTGTTATTTATTTTGAAATGACATGAACAAAATATCAGTATTATTTTATATATAGAAAGTCTAAGGCGCAAATATGTTATTTTAATATAACAAGGGGATAAGTGTAACTTTTCAAACGTGATAGGGGATCTGTATTAAATAGAAACCTTAACGTTGTGTTTGGTTGGGAGATTTGGAAAGGAATTTGAAAAGGAAAAGGGAAAAATGTGTGAAATTAGGTGAAATATAGGTATGTTTTATTTACAATTCACTTACCTTTTCCATTTCCCTTTCCAAATCTATCCTCAAATCCCCCAACCAAACAGAGCATAAGGGGTGTCAGTGTAATTTATCCTATATTTTTTTGGTAACAAACGTGATAAATTGAATAGGTTACGATTATCAGATCGACCTAATTTTTTTTTGTGTGGATAAAGTATACAAAGTGCTTGACAAAATACACAATTCAAATCATCAAAACGGAATTTATGATGGACTCCACATGGCCAAAAAGCGCCGTTTAAATTATGGATTAGAAAAAATCCTCCTCCTATAAAAATAATGTAGTAGTGTGGGGTGAGAGTTTTTATTGATAGCAACTACTGAATTAAGGGTGAGCGTCATGTCGTATTGGGTCATATTTGTGTTGTGTCATCTTGGGTTCATGTTAGAATTAACTCAACACTAACTCGATCCATTTATTATTTCGCATTAGCGTGTTGTGTCATTTTCGGTCTGTGTCAGGTTCACGTTGTGTTAGCGCGCTATGTCAAAAAATTTCACTATTTACTAAAAATATCAAATATATGAAAAAAAATTAAAAAATTCTTCACAAGTTAAATTTAATGAAACTAATCTCTATTAAATGAATTCTTTATAAAAATATTTGATTTCAACTTAATTTTATTTCTTAATTTATAAAAAATATATTTTATTATTATATTTTTTACTAGATTATCTCAAATAATAGACAAAAAAATATATTAGTTCAATTAAAAGGAAAAAAAAACCTTATATTAAACTTAAAATCATATTTTATATAATTTTTAATAAATTGAATGTAATTATATAAGAAATTAAAAAATGTCATGATAATCTTTACTGAAAATAGTATTAAAATATATATAACTAATTTTTCATTACACAAGTTATTCGTATCAATTTCGTATTATACAGATTTGACACGAACCTGACTTGTTTAATATTCGTGTTGTCAGGTCTTATCATATACGTGTTCCTGTCAAGAAATGGTCAACTTTAACCCGTTAATTTCGTGTACGGTTCAAATAATGTCGTAAATTTTCACCCTCATACCACATAGATAATGACATATGGTATTTAAATATTATTTAATAGGAGTAATTTTCTTTTTATAAATACACATTAAACCACATCATTCTATATATAAATTTTTATTTGATGATCATCAAGTTAAAAAATACTCATTACTTTTGAAGTAATGTTTCATTCCTCTTTTAAAATATGAACACGAAGGTGAGTACACAATTCGTGATGGTAAAAAATAGTGAAATATCCCTCCCTCATTTGAAATAGTATGAAAGGCTTAATATGTTTTTTTATTTGCGACGGCACCTCGATAAAATTTCTCTATAATCATGTTAATTCAAAATTCTCTGTAATCATATCAAAGAAATTTCAAAATTTCTCTGTGTCGGATTTCTCTGTGAAAATGTTAAGAGACCCAACTATTATAAAAATATTATATATTTTTTATCTTATAAAATTTTAATATCAAGAACCTTAAAGAAAAAATTTCCTCCGCGATGTTAGAGAAGTATCAAATAATTTTGAGTGATGTTATACCCAAAAAAAAAAAAAATAAAAAATAAAAAAAATGGTAGAAACATTTGGCCACAGATCCGTTTCAAAGAGTTATTTAAGCTTCAATCTTGTACACAATTTTTCAACCTCTTTAGTTCTATTAATTATTTTATTTCTATATTTTGGATCTTTGGCATATTAATTGTACATACCCTGCTATGCACGATTTTAAATAAACAATTTTCAAATTAAAATTAAAATTAAATAGTAAAAAAATAAAATTAATTAAATTTTAATTATTTTTTTCACAATTTCGATTATGAATTTTTTTTTTTCTTACCATCAATGCTATGTTTGAAGTTCTAAATAATAATAACATAAATCATAATGTAATGGGAGCTTTTTTGATAAATCCATTTTCTAAGAGTTTTATTCCATCAAACTCATATTCTTTTTGACTATTCCATTAGGTCCAATTTGAGATAAGAAGACCAAAATACCCTTTTCATCTACTTATGTTCTATTTAGTTCACATTATTTTCTTATATTTCAATAAGTCCTATGGGTGACATAATTACTAAAATACCCCTAATGTGAATGTTCACACCGTCAATGTGAATGTTCATATCGTCAATGTGTAGGGGCCCGGCCCAAGTCGATCCTCGTGGGTGCCCGGAAAAATTCGAGTCGGGCCGGGCCGGCCCACAGGCCAAAAAAATAGGCCCGGCCCGGCCCGTTGATAATGTGAATATTCACATTGACAAATTAACATTCACATTGATAGGAGTGTAAAATTGGCTCGCGGCCCGTGGGCAACTCGAAGCCAGCCCGCTGCCCGGGGCAGGCCCGGGCCGGCCCGTTCATAATGTGAATATTCACATTGACATATTAACATTAACATTGATAAGAGTGTAAAATTAGCCCGTGACCCGTGGGCAGCCGGAAGCCTGGGCCCGTTGACAATGTGAATATTCACATTGACATGTTAACATTCACATTGATAGGAGTGTAAAATTAGCCCGCGGCCTGTGGCTGGCCCGAAACCCGCCCGCGGCTCGTGGGCTGCCCTGGGTGGGCCTGGCCTGACCCGTTGATAATGTGAATATTCATATTGACATATTAACATTCACATTGATAAGAGTATAAAATTAGCCTGCGCCCCGTGGCTGCCCGAAACCAGCCCACGGCCTGTTGACAATGTGAATATTCACATTGACATGTTAACATTCACATTGATAAGAGTGTAAAATTGACTCGCGTCCCATGGGCGGCCCGGGGCGAGCCCGGCCCGGCCCGTTGACAATGTGAATATTCACATTGACATATTAACATTCACATTGATAGGAGGGTAAAATTGACCCATGGCCCGTGGGCGGCCCGAAGCCCGCCCACTGCCCAGGACGGGCCTGACCCGACCCGTTGACAATGTGAATATTTACATTGACATATTAACATTAACATTGATAACAGTGTAAAATTGGCTCGTGACCTGTGGGAAGCCTGAAGCTCGGCCCCGGGCCGGGGCGGGCCCGGCCCGTTGATAACGTGAATATTCACATTGACATGTTAACATTCACATTGATAAGAGTGTAACATTAACTCGTGCCCCGTGGCTGCCCGAAACCCGCCTACGGCCCGAAGCGGGCCCGGCCCGGCTTGTTGACAATGTGAATATTCACATTGATAAGAGTGTAAAATTGACTCGCGTCACATGGGCGGCCCGAGTTTGGGTTCGAGCCTACCCCGGGCCACGGGCGAGCTTCGGGCAGCGGGCAAATTTTACACTCCTATCAATGTTAATGTTAACATGTCAATGTGAATATTCACATTGTCACGGGTCGGGCCAAGCCCGCCTCGGGCTGCGATCTGGCTTCGGGCCGCTCACGGGCTGCAGGCCAATTTTACACTTCTATCAATGTGAATGTTAACATGTCAATGTGAATATTCACATTGCCAACGGGCCGGGCCCGTCCCGGCCTGAGGTCGGGCTTCGGGCTGTCCACGGGTCATGGGCCAATTTTACACTCTTATCAATGTGAATGTTAACATATCAATGTGAATATTCACATTGTCAATAGGCCAGGCCGGGCCAGCCTCGGGCCGCCCACGAGCCGGGGGCGGGTTTCGGGCAGCCATGGGGCGCGGGCTAATTTTACACTCCTATCAATGTGAACGTTAACATGTCAATGTGAATATTCACATTGTCACGGGTCGGGCCAAGCCCGCCTCGGGCTTCGGTCGGGCTTCGGGCCGCCCACGGGTTGCGAGCCAATTTTACACTCCTATCAATGTGAATGTTAACATGTCAATGTGAATATTCACATTGCCAATGGGCCGGGCCCGCCAGGCCCGAGGTCGGGCTTCGGGCTGCCCACGGGTCACGGGCCAATTTTACACTCTTATCAATGTAAATGTGAATATTTACATTGTCAACAAGCTGGGCCAGGCCCGCCCCGGGCCACCCACGGGCCGTGACGTGGGTTTTGGGCAGCCACGGGGCGCGGGCTAATTTTACACTCCTATCAATGTGAATGTTAACATGTCAATGTGAATATTCACATTGTCAGGGGTCGGGCCAAGCCCGCCTCGAGCTTCGGTCGAGCATCGGGCCGCCCACGGGCTGCAGGACAATTTTATACTCTTATCAATGTGAATGTTAACATGTCAATGTGAATATTCACATTGTCAACGGGCCGGGCTGGGCCGCGCCCGCCCCGGGACGCGGGCGGGCTTTTGGCCACCCATAGGCCGCAGGCCAATTTTATACTCTTATCAATGTGAATATTCACATTGTCAACGGGCCGGATCGGGCCCGCCCCGGGCCGCCCATGGGCCACGGGCGGGTTTCGCGCCGTCACGGGACGGGGGCCAATTTTACATTCCTATTAATGTGAATGTTAACATGTCAATGTGAATATTCACATTGTAAACGGGCCGGGCCGGGTCGGGCCTGCCCTGGGCTGCTAGCCAATTTTATACTCTTATCAATGTGAATGTTAACATGTCAATGTGAATATTCACATTGTCAACAGGCCGAGCCAGGCCCGCCCTGGGCCGCCCACGGGCCGTGGGCGGGTTTCGGACAGCCATGAGGCGCGAGCTAATTTTACACTCCTATCAATGTGAATGTTAACATGTCAATATGAATATTCACATTGTCAATGGGCCGGGCCGGGCCCTCCTCGGGCCGCGGGTGGGCTTTTGGCCGCCCATAGGCCGCGGGCCAATTTTATACTCTTATCAATGTGAATGTTAACATGTCAATGTGAATATTCACATTGTCAATGGGCCGGACCGGGCCCGCCCCGGGCCTCGAGCTGGTTTCGCGCCGCCACGGGACGCTGGCCAATTTTACACTCCTATTAATGTGAATGTTAATATGTCAATGTGAATATTCACATTGTCAACAGACCGGACCCGCCCCGGCTCGCGGGCGATTTTTCGGGCCGCCCACGGGCCAATTTTACATTCCTATCAATGTGAATTTTAAAATATGAATGTTCACATCATTAAATTGCTAATCGTTCAAAAAATATTTATAAAAGTACCAAAACTTAATATAAGGGCATAAGTGTCCAAGAAAATAGTGTAAATAAAAAAAATAGACTTTATGGAATAAAACTATACATACATGGAACTAAATGGGTTAAAAAATTCCTTCATGGACTTCTTGGGCTAAAATACTTCTAAATTGGACTTATCAATAAAAATTTCCTAAAAATTAAACAAAAATTATGATAAATTATAAAATTGCACATTTTAATTTTTATTTTAAGAAACAAAAACTACACCTATGATAAAATATAAATACATTATTATTTTCTAAGGATTTCATAATTTTAGTTTGCCATATATTAGATGATATGGTAAACTATGTGAAACTCAACAATTATTATTAGGAAAATTTATCCATAAGTCTTAATTTCTGAAAAGTTGAACTATTTAGTCCTAAAAGTTTTCTTATGCTCCATTTAGTCCCATTTGCACATCAATCTAATGTTCGAAACATTAATCTGATGTTTGGAATCTAATGTTCGAAACATTAATCTGATGTTCGAAATCTAATGTTCGAAACATTAATCTGATGTTTGAAACATTGTAATGGGACCTTTCAGTCTATGAGAAAACTTTTAGGACTAAACAGTGTATAAGTTATTAATTTGGGATTTATTGGTGCATCCCCCTTATTATTATTATTTTTTACTAACTACATTTTTTTAGTTTCCCATATAATAATAATAATAATAATAATATTTTTGTGATACTCAATCTAACAAAATTTGTTTAAATCAAAAAATTGAATAACAAAAAAAAAAAATGACAAATAATAAACTACTAGTGACCCTTATCCTCTTATCTTTCCTAAACACAATTAATTGTATGTGAGTGTTGGGTACTTTATTATTTAAAATACTTTTTGATTTTTTTAATTTTTACTTAAATTTATAATCCGAACAAAATTTAAGAATATGCTTGGAAAATAAGATTTTTAGTAAAAAAACTAAAAAAATCAAAAGCTATATATAAAAAAATAAATAAATAAAAATTAAAGATTCTTTCTCATTGCATTCGTGCGGACTCTTTCCATGGAGATAATTAAAAAAAGTGACCTATTAATTGCCTGTGGTTAGAAATGTTGTCTATATATCGTTCCGATTTATTTTAAAAAAGAGACCAATGAAATTCTTTCTTTTCTTTTATTAAAATTAAAATGTTTCAACTTTACTTTGATTTCTTTTTAAAGGAATGTTTTAAGGGACCAATCAAATTCTTTTCCAATTTATTTTCTTTCATTAAAATTAGAATGTTTCAACTTTATTTTCGTTTATTAAGTGTGATTTTAGAAAACCAATGAAATTCTTTTCGAGTTTCTTTTCTTTCATTAAAATCAGAATATTTCAACTTTATTTTCATTTCATTAAAAAAAGGTGATCTTCTTAACATGTCATTTTAAGGTATATATTAATGTGGGGATATATTTTCTGAGTACCAACACGTGGCAAGGTGACGCCGACGCGTTAGCCGAGGTGCCACGTGTTTTGGTCGTTGTGCCGAGGTCATCTCGGCTAGGCTGAGGTTGCCTCCGAAGATATCGGAGTCCAAGATAAGCGGGTAAGGGACAAGAGTCCTAGAATGAAGAGGGAACTCAACTTGGATATGGACAAGAGTCCTAGATTGGGAGAAGACTTCAGTTTGAGTAAAGATAAGACTCTAAGTCCATTAGGGCCAGGCTCCTATTGGGACTAGGATTGTATTGGCTATAAAAAGAGGCATCCCCATGGGTCTAAGGTATGCTTTTGATACTCAAGCTTGTGAGTTTAGTACTTGATTTATCTTTGAGAGATATACTGACTTGATCGTCGGAGTGCCCCCGGGTGGTCGAAACCACCGCGGGATTCTTATATTTCTGTTGCAGGTCAGTCAGGTGTCATCTATTCTGTCAGTGCTCTCCAGCTGGTTACTAAGCGGACAGTGTGGTCGGAAAATCACCCACACAATTAAGATTACTTTAAAAAATCGTATACTTATTATTACGTATAAAATTATAACATTTTAAAGTTTTTTAAAGGCATTTATTAACACAATCTTTATTATTGTCATTAAAATTGGATGTGTTGTTTAGTGGAAAATGTTTGAAATTCTAAAAATTATTTTTATAATTTGACTAACAATGATGTGGCATGATAAGTGGCAATTATTAATTTGTAACACATTCCAATATATAAACTCAACTCTTTTGTTACATAAATTATGAGTGAATTTGTCAGTCTATTCTAGTATTTCTCTTGTTTAATATTTTTAAGTTTAATTACGGTGATATTATATACACCAATTAATGTACTAATTAGTGTATCATACTAGTTATGACATCATTATTGATTTCACTCATTATACAAACTATAAATACTAAAAACCTCTTATTCTTTCTATTGTTATATATTACATTAATTATCAATAAAATTTTATAAATTTTATTAATTTGTGTACAATAATTTTGTACCTGGTTTAGTCAACAGCAACCCATGTAAACGGTCTATTGGGTTATTATTAAACTAAGTCGGTCATTATTTAAGATTTTTGAGGATTTTTGTTGATATATGTCCTCAGGTATATGTTAAAAAAAAAAAAAAAGAAGTTGCAAAAAAATTAAGACTTTTGTTAACATGTGCTAGACATATATTAACGAACTATTAAATAAGTATAATTAATTCTCATTTGTATAAGAAATTGGTGAAGTTTAAATGCTATCTAAACTAAATATATATATATTTTTTATAATAAGATCAAAATGGCCTTATTTACTTTTGAATTATGCTAGAAACCCTAAATATTCTACCAAATATTCTATCAAACCTCTCACATGAGTGTGGATCCACACACATGTGGATTTGTGTGAATCACATCCCATGTGAGAGTTTTTGTAAAATATTTGGTAGAATATTTGGGAGTCTTTATTTGCACACCACCAAAACTCTCATACCACACCATTACTTAGTTCACACCACACACACATTTTTTAAAAATATTTTTTTTTCTCGATTCACACCACCAAATTCCTAAAATACCCTCATTGACCTTAACCCTAAATCATTGTCATTGCCACCGCTTCCATTGCCGGCCCCGACACCGAAGTTCTAACCCTAACCCTAACCCTAACCCTAACCCTAACCCTACCCCTAACCAGCGTCAATTACCCTTTCTCTTGCTGTCACCCTCTCCCCAACCACTCTCCCCTTCCCCTCGCCGCTTCTTCTTTCGCAGCTTCATTCCCCTTGCGTCGCCGCCCCTTCGTTATCGACTCATCCTTTCGCCACCACCCCTCCCATTCAGTCGCAGAACCCTCCCCAGCTCCCATTTCCTTGTCTCAAAACCCTAATGTCCACTGCCACTATCGCCACCTCTCAATCGCGATCTCTTTTTCTCTCTCTTGCTCGCGATCTGTCTTTGTCTCTTTCTACGGTGAATGAAGGGTTGAGATGGAGGTAGAAATGGATCGCATGGTGGATCTGGGCGACGGGGTTAACTGTGACAGCGAGGGTGGATGCGAGGCTATTAGCAGTAGTGAAGGGAGAGTAGGGTTGTTTAGAGTAGGGTTGTTTGGAGTCACTGGTGGCTAGAGAAGGGGGTTGCGGTGGTGGTTGTAGGTTGGTGGTGGTGAGGGATAAAGGCTGCATTGGGGAGGTGCTGCGAGGGTTAGAGATGGTATAGTCGGCGCAAACACCAACGGGTTTGAATGGATGAATATTTGTCATCTTTGGTAATTTTTTTGAGTGGCAAATTCATAATTAAAAAAATTAAAAATTGGTGTAGGATGGGAGTTTTTGTGGTGTGCAAATAGAGGCTCCCAGAATATTTAGGATACATAGCATTTCTCTTTACTTTTTCCTCTATTTTCTCCTTAATTTCATGGGAAAATGGTCAGAAAGTCCTATTCCAGGGTTTGTTACTCTGTTTGGTCCTAGGTGTTTTCTAATAGACGTGCAAGTCCTATTCGACTGAACAATATTACAGGGAGATCTTGTTTTCATTGGTTGGTATGTTTTCCTTGACAGATGTGCCCTTCTCGAAATTGTAGTCGACATAATAGGGATCACATAATATCGCATCCCGTTTCGATGTGATTGTTTTTGGAAGGTGAATCTTAATATTGGTGCAGATGGACGTAAAATGCGGGGAGTGGGTTTGTGGTGTGACAGGATTGTTAGGTCACAGAACTTCATTTGTTCACAATTGGATTCCGGCGGCGTCGTTGTTCCGTTTCAAATAGGTCAGGTCATTTTTCACATATCTTGTGTTCTTTCATGCTATTGTACGTATATTTGTGTGTCTATATTTTTTTGTTAGTTTATATCCACTGTGTGTCTAGTTGACACATCCAAAAAGTCAATTTTTTATTTTTTATTTTTTTATTATAGGTTTTGGTTGGAACACTGTAATGACCCCAAAACATGTGTCATATTTATCAGTAATTAATTATGTGTTTATGCGAATTAATTGAAGAATATCTGTTGAGATGAGAACTTTAGGACTGAAATTGATGACCGTAATGGGTTCAGAAAACGAAATTGAGCACGCCTTTGTGATATCGGGAATTTTTAGAACCATTTGGGAAAATAAATTGAGGATTGAATTTCGTCTGAATAGCTAAGCCTTGTTTGGCTCATGTTTATGGCACAATTCTATTTTTGATGGTATATATATATATATAGATAAGGATGTTGACCATGTTTTGACTCAAAACAAGAGAAGAAAAATCTGGAAAGGAGAGAGAGAGAGCATTCGTGAGAAAGGGGAAGAAGAGGAGGAAAAAGAGAATCAAGCTAAATCTTCTACAATTACGTGATTAAGGTAAGAATTCCTCTCTAATTTCTTGAAATAAGGTTGATTCATGCATGACCTCATGGTAAATAAGGGGATTGAAGAAGAAATATGTTTAATTTGAGCATGTATGGCATAAATTGATGATTTATGTTTATATTTGGCATTCTTGAGGAAGAACCTCCATGGATATGAAGAAATGAAGCTTTTACATGAATAGTTATGATTCTTCACCTTAATTCATGGTTTGATCTTGTACATGATGCATGTGGGTTTTGTTGAGAAGTTGTAAGGTCCAAACCAAGTGGTTTTCAAGTGTTTTGGGACTTGGGTTTCATCATTTTGAAGTTGTTTTTGTTAAAGGAAAGGTTAAAGCTTTGGAAGAGCTTAGAACTTCAGATTTTCGCGCAGTCCGCTCGAGCGGAGGGATTCCCTCTCGAGTGTGAAAATCGGCCTCCCAGCAGTTTTGGAAAATTGTGCAGTCCGCTCGAGCGGGCAAAGTGGTGCTCGAGCGGGGGACTTATTTTCAGGAAAATTTTGAAGGTTGTATTCAGTTCATATATGGCATGAATTACTTGATTTTATCATGTTAATGGCATCATTTGGCACCTCATGAACATGAAATTTAATAAGGGAAGAATAGAATGGCATGAATTAAGTGATTTAATGATAATGTGTATTGAAGAAATGTGTTATAATGTTGATAATTGCAGGTCAAGAGGCGAAGACCGTGCAACCGGTTTTGGAAACCCACTGTGAGTAACATTTCTGTAAAGATATGTTAGTATGATCTATGTTTAAAAGTGCTACGTTATGCTATGGTTTTGAAATGATAAATGTTTTCTGTGAACGAATGTCCAGTTTGCGAATCTAGTATGGCATCCATAGATAGTCCTAAGTGGACCAGTTTACGAGATCTCGGTATGTGTTTAATCGGTGTCTGGGACCGGTTACTCTAGTCGTTGGACGACAAATGTTATGTTCTATGGAGTATGCCATTATGTATGTTCTGATATGAAATGATTATGTTTATGAATGATTTATTTTATGGATATATGAAATATGGAATTTGTTCACCACGCCTTTACTTTAATGTTACTTGTTGAGCTTTAGCTCATTGTTTGTATATATGTATTTATAGGTGAGCATTCTGGGAGTCAAGCCTAGGCGGAGTCCGAGTCGAGCCGTCGTTTTGAAGCCTACCCGGTGTTTTGGTGCCTCCGAGTTGGGGCTAGGCCTAGGAAGGCTGTTAGGAAGCTTGGTTTTGGTTGTACATGTGGCGTGAGCCTATGTTTTGTACATGAATTTTGATTATATGTGATGTAATGTAGTGGGTAAATTAACATTTTTGGCATGTAATGTATGTTCATATAAATGCATAGCTCTTTGGACTATTAGTGTTTTGTTTTCGCTTCCGCAAGCCTCGGTTATGTATGTTTTGTATAGAAAGGCCTGTGGTAATCTAGGATTACTGGCCGGTTACGATGCCAACCTTCTCGGGGCGGGTTTGGGTCGTGACAGAATGGTATCAGAGCGCACGAGTTAATTTACTCACACACGTGTCCATATGAGCTGTAGGGTGTCCTAGAAAAGAAATAGGGCATGGCATAAACATATGTGCATGTGTGCGTGTGTTTTTGGATATATATATATATATATATATATAAAGAGACGAGAACTGTAAATGATGAGACAACAGAGGAACTATTATGTTGAGAATGAAATATTCTATCTGTTATGGGTTCTATAGACCAATGGAGAACACTAATGCAAGGAATGTAGATGAGTCAGAGTCTTCTAATGCTAGACTAGATCGGTTAGAAAGAATGGTGGAAGCTTTAACTGGGTTGGTGGGACAACAACAAGAGCAAAACCAACAACAACAGAGACAACCATTTCCGCCTCCTCCACCACCACCTGTGCAAATGGAACCGATTAATAATGATGATGTTATCACCTTGACACAGAAATACAAGAAACTGAAACCACCAGAATTTGCAGGGGGAATTGAACCATTAAAAACGGAGGCATGGGTATTAGAAACTGAAAAGATTTTTGAAGTGTTTCCGTGTACAGATGTCTATAAAGTTTTGTTAGCAACATTTACTCTGACAGAAGAAGCTCGAAGATGGTGGATGCTCGTACGAGGTGAGAATAGGGACTTAACATGGGATCGATTCAAAGAGACGTTTTATGAAAAATATTTTCCACAATGTATGCAAGATAGGAAGATATCTGAATTTGAACAGTTGAAGCAAGGAACCATGTCAGTAGCGGAGTATGAAGCGAAATTTACTGAATTAGCCTGTTATGCTCCTCATATGGTTGATACAGATTACAAGAAGGCAAGGAAGTTTGAGGGTGGCTTACATGTTGAGGTACTTGATAGGGTGAATGTGTTGAAATTAGAAAAATATGTTGACGTACTTGACAGAGCCTTGATGGCTGAAACGAATACTGCTAACTTGAAAATGTGTAAGCCAACAACAATGACTGAAGCAGAAAGTAAGAAATTCAAGAAACAGAAAGTGGAAACAGTTAGTGAATCAGTGGCCTCCGTGAATGAAAATTTGAACTCAAGTTTTAGTGACAACACAACAAAAGGCAGTAGTGGAAGTGTAGGTAGACCTACTTGTAAGGAATGTGGGAAGCAACATTGGGGTATTTGTCGCCGTGGAACTGGAGTTTGTTTCAAATGTGGACAACAAGGACATATAGCTAAAGCTTGCCCACAAGTTTACGTAAGAAATGAAAGACCCATTGCTAGTGGAGTTAACTCAACAATGACACCAAAGACAACTGTAACATCTGCTCCGGAGGGGAATACATTGAGGCAAGGAAGGGTTTTCACCCTAGTTTCAGAAAAGACACAGACTACTAGAAAAGTGAATGCAGGTATGATTTTCCTATCTATTGTTATGTTGGCTATGTTATCTCTGTGATGGGAAATTGTAGAATATATGACTGGGACGGAACAAATCATACGTAAATCATGTGACACCAATTGAATGTGAACGACATGAAACAAATTGGCTATAACTATGATGGAACAAATTTACCTTTGCTATTACCCTTGCTATTAGATGTTTATGGAATGATTATATTTATGTCACTACCGTTGGATTGAACACTATGGAACTTGATAGTTGACTTCAGTCTTATGTGTAAGATATGCTCATTATGTGCTTGACTGCTATGCTATTGTCTTCGCTGCTATGAGATGGATTCACGAACTACCTTATCATGCTGAACAACTGAATAGAACCGTCGAGTTGCTTCCGATTGAGATTGCACCAGGATAAGTAAAGTTTGGAGGACCAAACTTCTTAAGGTGGGGAGAGTGTAATGACCCCAAAACATGTGTCATATTTATCAGTAATTAATTATGTGTTTATGCGAATTAATTGAAGAATATCTGTTGAGATGAGAACTTTGGGACTGAAATTGATGACCGTAATGGGTTCAGAAAACGAAATTGAGCATGCCTATGTGATACCGGGAATTTTTAGAACCATTTGGAAAAATAAATTGAGGATTGAATTTCGTCTGAATCGCTAAGCCTTGTTTGGCTCATGTTTATGGCACAATTCTATTTTTTATGGTATATATATATATATAGATAAGGATGTTGACCATGTTTTGACTCAAAACAAGAGAAGAAAAATCTGGAAAGGAGAGAGAGAGAGAATTCGTGAGAAAGGGGAAGAAGAGGAGGAAAAAGAGAATCAAGCTAAATCTTCTACAATTACGTGATTAAGGTAAGAATTCCTCTCTAATTTCTTGAAATAAGGTTGATTCATGCATGACCTCATGGTAAATAAGGGGATTGAAAAAGAAATATGTTTAATTTGAGCATGTATGGCATAAATTGATGATTTATGTTTATATTTGGCATTCTTGAGGAAGAACCTCCATGGATATGAAGAAATGAAGCTTTTACATGAATAGTTATGATTCTTCACCTTAATTTATGGTTTGATCTTGTACATGATGTATGTGGGTTTTGTTGAGAAGTTGTAAGGTCCAAACCAAGTGGTTTTCAAGTGTTTTGGGACTTGGGTTTCATCATTTTGAAGTTGTTTTTGTTAAAGGAAAGGTTAAAGCTTTGGAAGAGCTTAGAACTTTAGATTTTCACGCAGTCCGCTCGAGCGGAGGGATTCCCGCTCGAGCGTGAAAATCGGCCTCCCAGCAGTTTTGGAAAATTGTGCAGTCCGCTCGAGCGGGCAAAGTGGCGCTCGAGCGGGGGACTTATTTTCAGGAAAATTTTGAAGGTTGTATTCAGTTCATATATGGCATGAATTACTTGATTTTATCATGTTAATGGCATCATTTGGCACCTCATGAACATGAAATTTAATAAGGGAAGAATAGAATGGCATGAATTAAGTGATTTAATGATAATGTGTATTGAAGAAATGTGTTATAATGTTGATAATTGCAGGTCAAGAGGCGAAGACCGTGCAACCGGTTTTGGAAACCCACTGTGAGTAACATTTCTGTAAAGATATGTTAGTATGATCTATGTTTAAAAGTGCTACGTTATGCTATGGTTTTGAAATGATAAATGTTTTCTGTGAACGAATGTCCAGTTTGCGAATCTAGTATGGCAACCATAGATAGTCCTAAGTGGACCAGTTTACGAGATCTCGGTATGTGTTTAATCGGTGTCTGGGACCGGTTACTCTAGTCGTTGGACGACAAATGTTATGTTCTATGGAGTATGCCATTATGTATGTTCTGATATGAAATGATTATGTTTATGAATGATTTATTTTATGGATATATGAAATGTGGAATTTGTTCACCACGCCTTTACTTTAATGTTACTTGCTGAGCTTTAGCTCATTGTTTGTATATATGTATTTATAGGTGAGCATTCTGGGAGTCAAGCCTAGGCGGAGTCCGAGCCGAGTCGCCGTTTTGAAGCCTACCCGGTGTTTTGGTGCCTCCGAGTTGGGGCTAGGCCTAGGAAGGCCGTTAGGAAGCTTGGTTTTGGTTGTACATGTGGCGTGAGCCTATGTTTTGTACATGAATTTTGATTATATGTGATGTAATGTAGTGGGTAAATTAACATTTTTGGCATGTAATGTATGTTCATATAAATGCACAGCTCTTTGGACTATTAGTGTTTTGTTTTCGCTTCCGCAAGCCCCGGTTATGTATGTTTTGTATAGAAAGGCCTGTGGTAATCTAGGATTACTGGCCGGTTACGATGCCAACCTTCTCGGGGCGGGTTTGGGTCGTGACAAACACCCAAAACCCAAATGTGTGTCGTTGACTCATCCACTCACATGTTCGGTTTCTAGGTTGCATTTAGTAGGGTTGAATGACATTTCCGAAGGTAGGCACTGATATTCAGTTGAGTGTCACACATTGTCGTGTTCCATAATGTAGTCTGAATTGTATTTCAGGAATGGATGCCGATTTGATGTTATTGTGTTGTTATCGTGCAACGAATGGTGCGTATAGCATGCAATCTCCGTTTTCGTTTGGATGTTTGGTTAGTTATTTGTCACGACCCAAACCCGCCCCTATAGGTTTAGCATTGTAACCGGCCTGTAATCCTCGGATTACCGAAGGCCTCTGAACAGATTAACAAAATTAAGGGGCTAGTAGAAGCAAATACATAAATATAATTGTCCAATGAGCTGTGCTGACTTATATGAAACAGAATAATTAAAACTTTGTATACATATCCGATAGTCAACCATATGTTATACCCACACACATTACAGTATTTTAAGTACAGCCAACAACATCAAATCAAGTCTTATACATATACAGAACCCAAAGGACTGAACATAGGACACTTCGGGAACCTCCACGTGAGGCGCAGTGGTTGGCTGACAACAGAAACACAGCACCAGGCAAAAGCCTTCGGGCTTGAACTCCAGAATGTTCACCTATATACATATATATACAAATAGTGAGCTAAAGCCCAGTGAATAACATTAAGGTAAAGGGGTTAGTGAACGAAATCCGAACATATCATAAGCGGAAAACAGATCAGAGCATAATCATTCTCATATCAGAACATAATAATGGTACATCACATAGAACACATCACAGAACGTCTTCTGACTAGAGTAATCGGTTCCGGATACCGATTAAACACATATCACCACAATGAAGTGGCTAACGAGATCTCGTAATTACTTATATGTCATGGACCCGCATTTTCATGCCGTCTCCCATGACTTGGGACTATCTATGGATGCCATAATAGATTTCAAACATGGAATATTCGTTCACGAAAACATATATCATTTCAGAAATCATAGCTTATCACATTTCATTTGGAACATAATGCATATAAACGTATCTTTACGATAACGTTACTTAGAGTGGTTCCAGTAAGCGGTCAATCAACTCTCGGACGTTGACCTACAAACACAAAGGCACATAACACAAACGTATCTTATCATTACACATTCATGTGGCCATTACGGCTTAGCTTTCATTACGTTGATTCATGATCATTCTTAACACATTACTTAACACACACACCTTTGCAGCCTCGGAACTTAGTACATTCTTTTCTTAGTGTGTTTCTAATCCATAACCTCATTACTATGGTTTAATTAAGGCTTAGGAATGCCTAAGATACAATGAGGATGCAAAACACGCCTTGGAACACTCAGGCAAAATTTCTGAAAATGAAGTCCACGCTCGAGCGTGGCTTTCCCCGCTCGAGCGGGAATGCAGACAATGGAGCTCCGCTCGAGCGGACTGTAAAATTTGGCAAAAGTACTGGATGCACGAAATGTCTGCTTGAGCGGCAAATCCCCCGCTCGAGCGGCCTTCAAAAATTTGGGTTTTCCAGAACAGGGTTTTGAGCTTCAAAGGCAATTTCAATGGCAAATTCGTGCATGGCTTGTTCATAAACTTGAAAAACTTATTCATAAACATGAATGTATGATTTTCATCAATTCTTTTTAGTCAAAACCCATGAATTTACCAAAATTAGAACCAAAACTTTCATGCATGTAAAACACACAATTCTTTTCTCCAAAACTCATGAAATTAGTAAATTTGAGCTTATCAACTCCATGCATGTAATTCAAAACATGAATTTCAATGATTAAACATGGTGATTCTAACATGCATGCACCAAATAACTCCCAAAATAAGTTAGATGCTCAAAATCAAACTCAAATGACAACCTCTACATATATATACACATGCAAGTGGAAGTATAGTCAAATCCTTCATCCTCTTCACAACCATATGTAAATTACATGCAAATGATCCTAACAACTCCATGAATGCATCTTTATAACACAACTTCTTCATGAATTATGGGTTATATGCTCACCAAAAGCCCTCAATTACACAAGATCCTTGCCAAACTTGAGCTACTCTAGCAAAATTCTTCATTTCTTCCTTGAATCCACACACTCTCTCTCTAAAATGGAGTCTCACTCTCACTCTAGAATGTATTCTCAAATTTTTGCACTAAGGGGTAAAAGAAATGAGCTCAAAATGAGTTTAAGGCCCATATATAAAGCTATGATGTCAAAAATGCATTAATTGGATTATTAAGCTAGCTAAATGCAACTTCACAAATCAGACTGAATCAATTTTTAATAAAATTTTCCAAATGATTCTAAAAATTCCAAATAACACATTGGTGTAGTCAATTTCGATTTCGGATGCCGATAAGGCTTTCAATTTTCATATCAAAGCGGAATTCTAAACAGATATTTCTACAAGTGACAGATAGAAAGCCAAATCTCATGAAATTTACATAATAATCCCGTAATTTATTTTATTCACTTAATTAACATCCTTAATTACTGATTAGTAGCTAATTACGGGTCGGGGTTATTACAATCTCCCCACCTTAAGAAGTTTGGTCCTCTAAACTCAAGTTATCTTAAAGGAGACGATGTTCAACGGAAATATAATTTCAACTCTTTACAAAACAGAACATAACCATGTACAGAGATTAGGGTTCCTATCAAATCAGAGTCTTATACACACTCAGGTTTTAGTCCAGAACAGATTCAGACACATGTTTATTTCCATATTCTTGTCCAGATCATACACAGATGTCACAATTCTGGCTTAAACATACGTGGTGCATTCATTAGTACTAACAGAGCAGATACAGAACAGAGGCAGACATAGCAAATACAGAACAGATACAGACACGTGATGTTTATGAGTAACTAGTTCCATAAAGGAACCTCCGAATCCGGGAACAGGGAACAGATAAGCTGAGCCCCCATAACGGGGCCTCCGGTACGGGTAACAGAGTGCAGACAGATATAAGTTCCATTAAGGAACCTCCGATACCGGATAACAGCCAACAGATGCCATATAGTACCAAGAGTCAGACGAATACATATCAGAGATTGGACAATCATTCAGTACACAACATATAGCATTTCAGAAAATTTCATCACACAGAAAACAAATATAGTGGAACACGACTTTACTAAGTTATTGATCACCTTACTTATATCAAGTACTAATCGGACGACTTAGACTCACACTGTTTCCATTTTCACAAATAATTTCCCGTTGTCAAGTTACAAAGATTTAATTTATTAAATTTCGTGTCATCCATCCGGTCCTTGTTCAATTTGATTTTCCATTCGGTAACTCATTACAGTTAGTCCAGGTCATTCTGAAGTTATCAGGAATACAAGGTAATTCTGTACGTTAACCCCATAGCAGTAAAGGAAATTCTGAAGTAATCACTTATATACTATTCATCAGCCTCAGTTCCCACAAATTCAATCGTACTATGTGTCAATAAAGAAATAGTCATGCTAATTACATATACTTCCAGGTGGTCAGAGTTTCTAATCAAACCAGCCTATTGTCAACAAATCCCATCAGTTTTGAAGTACAGTAACACAAAAGCAATCGTTCTCTAGTCAAACCAGTTCATAGTCATAACGGTAATACCGGGTAATTAATCACATGTCATATATACAGTATTTCTATATTCTACAAGCATAAGTTACCAAATCCCATAATCTCATTCACATGTTTCCAATCGGTTATAGGCATATGGTATATAGCTATTCATAATCACGTAGTCTGCTGTTGATGGTTCACATTCTTCCTAAGCGTTCAAGATTCAAATTTTCCTTCGGTTAGTTCTCTTAGCAACACAGCCCTGTCATTCAATCATAAGCAATTCACAATCCTCCATAATGTAATCAAATCAGATAGTAGCTCTTAACAAAGTTCTCCTCAGATCAGATCAATGGAAGTTCAACCAGGTCATATAAGGTGAAAGTTCTACCCAGTCATATCAAACAGGAATTCAAAGCGTGAGTCATCAAACAGAAGTTCTCTCAGGTAACCAAAGGTCCTATCAAACTACGGTTCAATCAGGTCAGATCCAGTAAAAGTTCTATAGTTCATACTCCATTCGCATAGGTGCATAATCAATGGTTCCACAGTTGTTCTAAGTTCATCCGTTCTCAAAATCACATCAGAGTCATGGATCAATAGTTCATGTCAAAGTGTTTCAGGTCATATACAACGTGTTTCTCCCAATAGGTTTATAGGTAAATGCACAGGCATGTAGTTATTCATATCGAGAGGTAAGCATCATAGTCAACATGACAGCTTCCTGAATATGTCTTTCATAGGCATATGGTACACAACAGCATATCATATAAAGTTTTTCGGTGGCACACAATAGCAGGTTATTATATAGGAGTCCCAAATTGTCGTACAGTCACTAGGGCATAGGTTCACTGGTCTAGTCAAATAGTTTCGTCAGTTTTCAACAATCACAGTTCACAGTTTAAAGTTCACCATTTGGGGTCTCTACTTAGTCACACAATCCCAGAGTCATAGTCCCCACGGTTAAGTTATCAAACACCTAACATATCAATCATTCTGAGCAAGGTATGGTTATATATGTACATGTCCAGAGTTTAATAACATTCACAAGTATAGGTAATTGTTAAACATGAGGATTCAAGGTGCCATACATTGAGTTCATATCAGACAGTAGGTTTTCAAAGCGTTCATTAGTCACAGTCTAGCCCGTCAATTCTTCCAGATTTATAATTCAATATAACATAATTAGTCACTAGTTCCTAAATGAAATAATTTCAGTAAATGAAGTCTTTCTTCTTCGGACATCAAGTGGGGAAATTTTCATTGGTTCAAATCGTTTAGTCACTTATTTAATTCAAATCTTAGTGATACTCTAATAATAATTTTCTTTTTAGCAACCTCGGTTGAGTTCTAAATGATTCCAACAAATGGGTTCCGTCTTAATCAAATAACATATAACGTAGCTTGTAACAAAACATGGGATGAATTGAGTTCATCAATCAAAATCTTTCAAAGCCTCTAGGGCTGTTACTAACATCTACATAACACAAGGGATGACATTCTTGATAGAACAGAGGAATAACCGTCCCGGAATCGAAGCACACTCGTTCATGACCGTCGGTGGCCGACCCGAAATCGTTAGACAACCCATCCGTACACCAGACCGTCGGTGGGGCCACCCGTATACCAGACCGTCGATGGCAAAGAGATATCTCAACAAAGGTGCTACATAAGCTTAACGTCCCCTAGCACGAAAGGACCTTACAAGAATGTCATCAAAAGAAGCTAATACGTGATACAAAGTTAATGGATCATCATTCAAGCTAGATCAAATTCTTTTCCAAAACAAAGCAAAGCAAAGCCTCATGAAAACATCGTAATATAGCGTTATTAAAACACCACTTACACATAAACTATTAACTTCAAGCAGTCCTACTTGTACTAAAGTACTATCCTTAACCAATTAGATTATTTGAGCTTTCTCTTAGGTTTGGAACAGTCTTCTATTTGATGTCCAACTTCTCACATTTCCAGTAATTCGATAACACAGTCCCCGATAATTCTTACGACATGTGACATACTAGGGTAACTTATTTCTCTTACAACTTTGCCTGGAATTACTCGTCCTTCTTACCACAAAATTCTTAGTTTTCTTCTTTGATTCACTTTTCACTTCCACACTTAACTCTTCCTTTTGACCTTACCATGTAGGGTAGGATTCACAACTTCCACCACGTTCTCTAGTACCTCTTCTACTTTACCTAATCACTCTGATTAAGACTCAATTTCCATTCCATTCATACTTTCTCACCATCTTCTCCTGATGATGGAAGGGAAGGGTTAAACACAAGAAAATGGTTGACAACACTTGGGTTAATTAATTGACTTAAGTTATAGTACAAAGCACATATCAAGCACAAGTAGACATACACACATAGACATATAAGGACACTGGTAAGATGACCTATCCATTCCCAAGGAATTTACCAAGAATTTTCGATTCAAAGCTACGCTGGCCAAACATGATTCCAATCGGACTTTCAAGGTCATTCGGCAAAGGCATGAGACTCTACGGTTTGACATACCACATAATAGGTTCCCACCAAAATGTACTATCTTACATATCAAATGGTTTTTATTTTTCCCGTCCTCAATTACCAAATATTCTCATAGTCCAATTTAACATATAACCTATATGGCTTTTATGACTTTCGTTGAAGGTTCTAATTCTGCATGATACTATGATTCCACAAATCAACATACTCGTTCCCACCAATGTACTAGTCAAATATTCTGATTTCCTTATGACAATAGAAGTTTCAGAGATTTCACCATAATTCTTAACTTTCAGCCTCACTGTTACACTGATTCCACAATCCAGTTTCCCTATAATCATCAAAAGTCCACAATAGTTCTTAATTCTTAGTTTTAGTACATAAACGTACTACACAAACGTATATACATATTGTGACGCCCTCAAAATAATACATGAAACCCATTACTTTAAACATGCATTGATATAAAAGAAACCAACAATTTCTATTCATCAGAGTAATTCTTACAACTGTATTACATGTTAACAACAAAAGCAAATGCCTTATGGGCTTACAGCTTTCCAAGTTAACACTTGGTTACAAAAAGAAGAGTGCTAACTCAATACATATTAAGCCATTGGCTTGAATTTACAAGTAATACATCAAAATAAACAAAAAGAGTCTTCAACTCTCACCCTCACCCAAGCTATGTCCTTGGAGGTGG
Organism: Camellia sinensis; assembly: GCF_055761805.1. NCBI lineage: Eukaryota > Viridiplantae > Streptophyta > Magnoliopsida > Ericales > Theaceae > Camellia > Camellia sinensis. The sequence continues at coordinate 23,198,121 of NC_138970.1, read as the reverse complement.
CATACCACTTATACTTGAAAATAATGTCTCGTAAAGGGTGAACCAACGCCCAGTAGAGATATGCTAAACACAGTATGAGCAGTAACTAAGACATTAGCAATTGATAAATGTTCAATTTCCATAAACCAATTCATAACCCGTTTCCATTTCATGACCACTATGTTCATGTTTTATTTCAATTTCCATTTCTTATCAATTTCACAATTTACATCAACGACTCAGAACCTGGCCAACCACTTATATGAGATAATGACTCATATTAAACATTCCCCATTTTACAATAGATAAACATACTAGTTGTATCAACATCTCAACAGATAAGCATACAAGCTGTACCCACATTTCAACAGATATGCATATTAGCTATATCAACACTTCCAATGATAAGCATATGAGTTGTATCAACACTTCCAAAGATAAGCATATGAACTATATCAACACATTATCTGACAAGCATATGAGCTGTATCAGTGGAGTCCATCCCCTATCTCCTCCCAAACAACATCCGATTTAGAGGTCCATCCCCTATCTTCCCCTAAACCGTGGAGTACATCTCCTATCTCCTCCCCCACACACAACGTATATACACAAAGGTCATATACACAATCAATCAATACATAACGTTAATGTATTCTATTAACCGTCATACTCTATGACATATCCAATTGATTAGTTTTAGTTTGCCTAATCATCATGCATTGTCTACAACAATCAAAACTACCCTCCACCGGTAGCCCAAGCAATTATTTCTAAACAGATAATAAAAGCTCCAACAGATAAAATATCAATGTTTTCAAAAGTGAGCGATTAATAAATCTAACTCCACTATTCAACCATATAATGAACCAATTTCATTATTTTCAACTTAGTTCCATATAACCACAATTTTTCCAAATTAATCATACCAATTAATTTATACAACCAATTAGGGTTTTCTACTCTATTTCCCAATATTGACCCAATGGTCTATATATCAACAACCAACATCAATAACACCATTTTGAAACCCAAAATACATATTACGAGCCCAAAATCACAAAACCCTCTTTAACACATTTTGAAACCCTAAGTCCCAAAATCAACCATTTAAACAATAAGCTCAAAATCTATGTTAAAACCCATAAGAGTGAGTAGGAATCCCTACCTCAAATTCGGAGCTCAAGGAAAGAAGGTGAAGAAACTCAACGTGCTCCAAAACTCAATATTTTCGGATCAATGTGTAGCTCTCGACGATCAACCCAACTCTTACAAAGGCCGAAGGGAAGGGAAACACTCTAACTACATCAAACCCTAGAGAGAAGGGAGTTTCTAGAGAGAGAAACTCTCAAAATGTCTTTTTAGAAAGTAAGAGAGAGAGAGAATGTAAAAAAGTGATTTTAAAATGCCCAGCTGCCAACTGATATACGACATTCCAGCTCGAGCGGAGAACACAACGCTCGAGCGAGCGCAAGAAGACCCGCTCGAGCGCCAAGACACAAGAATAAAGCACATCCGCTCGAGCGCGAAAACCGGTGTGCTCGAGCATAGATTTCCCCCTCCCAGAACTTACACCAAAGAGTACTACCCGCTCGAGCGCCAGAATACCCGCTCGAGCGCCACCGTTCGAGCGTAAAGAAATCCGCTCGAGCGTGAAAAACATGCTTGCAGAATTTCTGCAGAGCACCAAAATACTGGGAGCGTGCAATCTCCGCTCGAGCGCAAGAAGACCCGCTCAAGCGGATCTCCTAAAAATTGGGCAACAAAGAATTGAAACCAAAGCCTAACCAACCTATAACAACTCTGCTCAATATATCCTAAAACTCAATCAAGTGGAATTAAAGGATGACAACAAGGTATACCACCACCAACACCACGGAACCGAGTTCGGAATACAACAGAACAGTAAAGGGACAACCGGGATCGCTATACATATTCTTGAATGCACAACTTTTTACTTACTTACTAGATGCATGAAACATAAATCCGCTGTAGACATTCTAATGCTCAATGGACACATGTGTGAGATATTAACGCGTGCTCTGATACCACTCTGTCACGACCCAAACCCGCCCCTATAGGTTTAGCATTGTAACCGGCCTGTAATCATCGGATTACCAAAGGCCTCTGAACAGATTAACAAAATTAAGGGGCTAGTAGAAGCAAATACATAAATATAATTGTCCAATGAGCTGTGCTGACTTATATGAAACAGAATAATTAAAACTTTGTATACATATCCGATAGTCAACCATACGTTTTACCCACACACATTACAGTATTTTAAGCACAGCCAACAACATCAAATCAAGTCTTATACATATACAGAACCCAAAGGACTGAACATAGGACACTTCGGGAACCTCCACGTGAGGCGCAGTGGTTGGCTGACAACAGAAACACAGCACCAGGCAAAAGTCTTCGGGCTTGAACTCCAGAATGTTCACCTATATACATATATATACAAATAGTGAGCTAAAGCCCAGTGAATAACATTAAGGTAAAGGGGTTAGTGAACGAAATCCGAACATATCATAAGTGGAAAACAAATCAGAGCATAATCATTCTCATATCAGAACATAATAATGGTATATCCCATAGAACACATCACAGAACGTCTTCTGACTAGAGTAATCGGTTCTGGATACCGATTAAACACATATCACCACAATGAAGTGGCTAACGAGATCTCGTAATTACTTGTACATGACTTGGGACTATCTATGGATGCCATAATAGATTTCAAACATGGAATATTCGTTCACGAAAACATATATCATTTCAGAAATCATAGCTTATCACATTTCATTTGGAACATAATTCATATAAACGTATCTTTACGATAACGTTACTCATAGTGGTTCCAGTAAGCGGTCAATCAACTCTCGGACGTTGACCTACAAACACAAAGTCACATAACACAAATGTATCTTATCATTACACATTCATGTGGCCATTACGACTTAGCTTTCATTACGTTGATTCATGATCATTCTTAACACATTACTTAACACACACACCCTTGCAGCCTCGGAACTTAGTACATTCTTTTCTTAGTATGTTTCTAATCCATAACCTCATTACTATGGTTTAATTAAGGCTTAGGAATGCCTAAGATGCAATGAGGATGCCAAAACACGCCTTGGAACACTTAGGCAAAATTTCTGAAAATGAGGTCCACGCTCGAGCGTGGCTTTCCCCGCTCGAGCGGGAATGCAAACAATGGAGCTCCGCTCGAGCGTGAACTTTCCCGCTCGAGCGGACTGTAAAATTTGACAAAAGTACTGGATGCACGAAATGTCTGCTCAAGCGACAAATCCCCCGCTCGAGCGGCCTTCAAAAATCTGGGTTTTCCAGAACAGGGTTTTGAGCTCCAAAGGCAATTTCAATGGCAAATTCGTGCATGGCTTGTTCATAAACTTGAAAAACTTATTCATAAACATGAATGTATGATTTTCATCAATTCTTTTTAGTCAAAACCCATGAATTTACCAAAATTAGAACCAAAACTTTCATGTATGTAAAACACACAATTCTTTTCTCCAAAACTCATGAAATTAGTAAATTTGAGCTTATCAACTCCATGCATGTAATTCAAAACATGAATTTCAATGATTAAACATGGTGATTCTAACATGCATGCACCAAATAACTCCCAAAATAAGTTAGATGCTCAAAATCAAACTCAAATGACAACCTCTACATATATATACACATGCAAGTGGAAGTATAGTCAAATCCTCCATCCTCTTCACAACCATATGTAAATTACATGCAAATGATCCTAACAACTCCATGAATGCATCTTTATAACACAACTTCTTCATGAATTATGGGTTAGATGCTCACCAAAAGCCCTCAATTACACAAGATCCTTGCCAAACTTGAGCTACTCTAGCAAAATTCTTCACTTCTACCTTGAATCCACACACTCTCTCTCTAAAATGGAGTCTCACTCTCACTCTAGAATGTATTCTCAAATTTTTGCACTAAGGGTTAAAAGAAATGAGCTCAAAATGAGTTTAAGGCCCATATATAAAGATATGATGTCAAAAATGCATTAATTGGATTATTAAGCTAGCCAAACGTAACTTAACGAATTAGACTGAATCAATTTTTAATAAAATGTGCCAAATGATTCTAAAAATTCCAAATAACACATTGGTGTAGTCAATTTCGATTTCGGATGTCGATAAGGCTTTCAATTTTCATATCAAAGCGGAATTCTAAACAGATATTTCTACAAGTGACAGATAGACCAAACCTCATGCAATTTACATAATAATCCCATAATTTATTTTATTCACTTAATTAACATCCTTAATTACTGATTAGTAGCTAATTACGGGTCGGGGTTATTACATTATTTGTGTGGCAAGTTTGAAGGGATGACTCCGGAGAAGGTTTGTTTATGTTTCAAGCTCCCAGGATATGACAACGTCGCATTATAGAATGATACCAATATGCATAATATGGTGTGTCTTGCTCGCTTTTTCTGGTTGTAGGTTGTCGACGTTACTGTCAAACTATGAAGTGATAGGGGCCTAGTCCAGACGAGTTGTGTCAACGAACACAGGGGCGATGCCGATTCGGGAGTACCAAAGTGGCCATTCAATGGTACTAATGTACACGATGATGATGATTTGTTACCTAACTTCTACCCCCACATTGACAAGGTGTTTCTATCAGCCCCTTCAACTCATGGTATAACGCATGTGGGGCAAAGTTTTGTAGGCGGTGCGTCCTCAATCTGTCCTTTGTAAGTATGCAGTAGAGTGTGGGTTCAAGTTTAACTATTTAAAGAATGACACAGTTCGGATTACCGCGGTGTACAAGATGCAGAACACGACTGGCTATCAATGGTGATTGTATGCTCGGGCCTTAAACGTCAATGGGTGCTTCTACCTACGCAAGTGGGTGAGTGAACACACATATGGGGTGGTAGTCCGAACAGCAAATAACCCGAGGCTTGGGTCAAACTTGGTTTCCTCTGTATTTTCGGATCATATCCGTGACAAGCCACTCACCCGGCCAACTGATGTTGTTTTTGACTTAAAGAAAGATTATGGACTAGAAATCAGTTACCGCGTTGTGTGGTTGGGTGTTAAGAAGGCACGAGGTGACCTATTTGGTGCACATTCCATTTCGTTCGATCAACTACGTTGATATAGCAATGCCGTCGTGGAACACAACCCCTGGAGTTATATCAATATTGATTACGATGAACACACCCACCGCTTCCGAAGATATTTCATATCATTCAAGGCATGCATTGACGGTTTCAAACACTGTCGTCCATTACTATTTCTGGATGGTACATTCTTGAAGAGGTTCAAAGGAAATTTGCTAGCTGTCACTACTAAGGATAGTAACCAAGCTACGTGGCTCACAAACTTAAAATGACTTTACCATGCACTGCATTCATTATAGTCGCCAAAAGGCGTGCATCATTTTATTACAGATACTTCACATTTGTGGTTATCCAAATATGCAACAAGAAGTTTAATAATAACTTATTGTCATGTAGGCTTGTTCCCGCTAGCCATTGTGATTGTCAACTCTGAAAACGAGACAAATTGGTCTTGGTTTCTGCAACACTTACGGAACGTTGTCGGTAACGACCGCACGCTTACATTCGTGTCCGATCGTCATGTCGGACTTACTGAATCCATGCCTAACATCTTCCCCACGGCACACCATGCCTTTTGTCTACAACATCTTCAAGGCAATCTGCGTGACAGACTAAAGTATGTGCATAACCTTCATCGGGTCGGGTTAGTATACAAATTACACGAATGCGCATATGCGCCCACTATAGCTACTTTTAACGAGAAGGTTGAAATTTTCATTAATTTTGGGAAAACGGTGGCTGCGGTATTCCTGCAAGACTTAAATCCAAGGCATTGGGCTAATGCGTATTTCAGGTGAGTCCATTTGTTTCCTGCACAACTGGTTCGTAGGACGGCATGGAAAACTGTCCACACTTTGAATCAATTTTTCACAAACTGATGTTCGTTGTTTTCCCCAAAGCAGAGGTAACCAGTACGGTGAGATGTGCTCCAACGTTGCACAGTCATTCAACAATTGGATTAATGCGGCGTGACACCTATCGATCGTTCGTTTGGTTGACAGTATACGAACCCAGATAATGCGAAAAAAGATCAAACCTGCTTGTCAAATCACACAAATGGGCTGGGAAGATATGTCTGAAAATGGAGTCTCGCCTGGAGAAGGCGTATCACAAAGGGAGATCATGGGTAGTAAGCCAGTCAAATTTTTTTTTATGAGGTCCAATCACACCCGTCAGTAGTTGTTGACATCAGCAAGCGGACATGTTCATGCTTCTAATGACAAATCAATGGGTTCCTATGCCCACATATGGTCACTGCAATCCAAAAAGTGGTCATGATCTTTCAGACCTCGTAGAATCATTCTTCCGTGTTTCCGGATTCCAGCAGTCTTATGCCACCAATATTTTCCCAATCCCAACAGTCGCGCAACCACCATTTATAATGGAGGACTATGTCATACGACCCCCCGCTGTGAAACGACCACTAGGGCGACCCAAGAAAAAAAGGATCCCATCGCACGGTGAAGAAGTGCAACGAATGCATTGCAACAGGTGTGGCCGGATTGGGAATCACAACCGCAAGACGAGTAAAGAACCGATTTAGGTCCACACGACGCCTGCTACTCCGCCACAAAACCAACCATTCAAACTACAAACTTTATTAGTTTCCATCATTTGAAATAAAACAATAACTACTGCAATTTGTATGGTCCATTGTTTTGCACTACTTATTATGCTTCATATTGTGGGATTCATAAGATCCATCATTTTTCCTTTCAAGTTTGATTTGGTTTTCTTTCATGCTAATTCTGAGTATGTTAATACACAGTTTGGTATGCTGAAACTGTACCCATCCAAACTAGTTTCTGCAAATCTGTTTGCATTTTTACCCATCAGGACATCAACTAACACCCTCACAAACGGAACATAATTTCAGCATAATTCTGCCTAACATAAAAGTTCATATACACGAATGATTATTTGTTTTACATATGTCCAACTACAATTTGCAAACATACAATGCTTACATAGTTCTCAGCACTCCAACGTTTGTTAACAACATCATAGCAAGTCCTTCAAAAAGACGACGACAAACTGGGGTTCAACGTAACATGTATGTACACCCACTTATGAATGCCTTATCAATCACTAATTCGCGGCATAAATGCGCACACGTCCATATCAACAGCCACATTACCGTACATTACTATCAAAGATGCAACTGCGTACTCTGTCACACCACGCGCCCTAATAACCAATCACACATACATCGGCAGAGCATACCACTTACACACAAACAATTCTTACACTACAAATCAAACCCAGTACACAACACACAATCATTAGCTCAACGCACATTACAAAACTAAAACGGCCAGATTTTTATTTAAATAACATGAGACTGTCATGTCTGACATGACACCAAAAACACCACACATGGTCAACCAAACTACGCATGCTATCTACCTCCTAAACATAACGATGTAAACATCCATTCCACGTGTCACGAAGCAAGACAAAAACCATATGTCAAATGTAGACCAAAATTTCAAATTGACCCCAAGAAAAGAAAAAAAAAAATTCATAGTTCAATTGTTGATCAAATGCCTGTCAATCACCCATCAGCTGCACCTCGTCTGGCAATCCCCTCACAGGGTCATTCATGAAAGCCTTAACCATGCTGGAGCGTAGAATAATGCAGTTTTCCCCTTGCAACGAACGTTTCACATCTACGTGATGCACGTACTGCTGCATTATAGCACATAGAATAACAGCACAGTCTAACCTTCATGCCCAAACATTCAATAAACCCAATGTCCCAACATACATGTTCAAATAAGTGAATGTATATTAAACGTGTTTCAACTAATTAACGCAATCAGTCACACAATACTTACGATCCCATTTTCTACTGGGGGCAATCTAGGCTTTCTTCTAGTTCTCGCTCAAAATTCTTCGTTAATGTTATGTCATCACCCCCGTGTGCATTAATACGCTGCCTAACTGCTGCAAGCACACAATTTTTCTGCAACCAGAACACATACGACAGATATGAATTATCGGGCCACAAATTATAAATTATGCAAATCACCAGTCACCAATATTAAACCATATAGTCTGCCAAATTACCACAAACTGTGCCTTTTTGAAGTGTACATCCTCCGCCCCATTACGCGGCCTTAACGGATTGTAATGCTTCCACGCCCCAACTTCAGTATTGTACACAACGAGAGTCTAATGCGCTTTGTGACATATAGGGAAATGTATGTACCTGCTACATTGTGCATCAGTCATGTTGTCCAACGCATACCTCACCCACGAACTCTCATTGTTTTGGCCTAACATCCCCTGTAATGCGCAACAAGTCCTACTACCATTCGTAAAATTACTCCAACCACACAAAGGAAACAAACACAACAGGGCAACACTTATAAGACATATACTGCTAAAAAAATAAGATGTCTCCGGTGTCTCAATGTTTGCAACAACTGCCAATTGTTCCGTAAGTAATACCTCTGTGTAAGCATCAATCACCTAATGCACACTACAATGCACAAGAAAAAAAAACCAAATCAGTTAAACCCCTCACCATGTCACACCCAAAAACTTATGCACAATAACTAACCCCAACTTACATTTCCACACACAACAATTTTCGTTACGAGTGCCTTCACGTCAGTGAAATACACCCGTACATCAATTTTTCCATCCACCCACATGATGGCTCTACAAAGTGAAAAGATAATCACAGCACATAATGCATGCAACCAACAAAACCATACAAGCTAAAAAATACAAACCAAAACGTACCTGTCACCGTGTTACGTGTACGCTTTATTGATCTTCTCCTTCCCCTTCTCCTTTTCCGACATCATTTTCCAAACACCAAGCCAGTGGTTAATGTCAAAACTAGATCACTTACCCTCTGATGAGACTGTCGCGTCTACATCAATAACATTTTCTACAACACCACACCCCTTCACAAACCCAGTGTCCTCTATGAGCTTGAAAGTTGGGACATTGTTCACGCTACCTCCAAACCTCCACTGCACCCCATACTCAAACTTCAACAGTTTCATTTCCTTTTGTACATTGTTCTTAATGTTTCTAAGAAGTGAATTTTGACCATATCCAGGCAATGGTCCCTCCAGATTGCTTGTTCCAACAATATCCATGTCGTTGCACCCCACAACGTAGGTATTGTACTGAATGTCCAATATTTCAAGCCGTGAGACCAGCGTGCCCCCGCTGGTCGAATCCCGTTCCAAACCAACACAGCTTATATCTGTCTCAACTGCACCCGTCACGTCGGTCATGGCCGGTTCCATACCACCTTCTCGTGCACCATCTAATCTTCATTTTCCCATTACATAATCATAAGCCTACTCTATAGCATGTACTTCCTAGTCAGCAAGTTGATCTTCAAGTGCAGACACCTTTCTCAACAGCTCCAAATTTTCCTTCTCTGGCCTACTAATCTCATCATCCTTCACCTTCACGACTAACGTGAATCCACCAACAATGTGCACAACTTGTTTTTCATTTGCATTCCATAGTGTGCCAATCTCCTCCTGCATTGTCATGATCATTTTGTCATTTTGTCTTCTCTCTTTAGAATCAGTCGTTCGTATGGTTCTACACGCAAATGCTCAGCCATAACCTATCATACAGCAAATGTTCAAAATTAACAAATATTTCATACACACAATGCACATTACATTACGTGTAAATTACATGAACAACACCACATACAACCCATCTTCGTATACCTGGAACTTGACATTTTTCGTAAACACAATTAATCGCGTCTTCACATGCAGCTTGCTAACATTCCAGTTGAGGAATCTAGGAAACATTGTCACGGTTTCAGGTTCCATAATAGTCGAATGCTCGCACAGGCAGTACTGCAACACAATAACATACCAAATTAATACACTTCGACATTAGACACACCCAAACATATTGTCCCACATCAGCAAACCAACAACACACTCAAATCATAAAACATAACAACTAACAGAGCAACTAACACATATACATCAAACAAAAACAAATACATACCAACAATGCCACCACGTATCCTGTTACTTTTTGCGGCGTTTGATAAAATTCCCTAATCGACCCCATAAGTGCGTTCAGCACTACTCTTGTCCAATCATATGTACGCACTGTTTCCAAATTATCAAGAAACCGAACAAACGCCCAACTAGTTGTCTCTCCCGAAGTAGAGAAAAATAATTTCCCACAAAGATACAAACTCAGCAGTTTAGCTATGTCCTCCGCATCCCGTTCCGTATTCCCTTGCACAACATCCTGGAGCAACATCTTAACCAGCTTCGCAGTCACACGTCCAGGGTAGTGGCATCGGCGCTAGATGAAATCAGAGGCCGGCTTCGGTCCGGGAGTCAAGTCAAGGAACTGGCCTCCACATTGCATGCCGAAAATCAACCTTAAGTCTCATGTTCTTACCTTAATAAGCACACCCCCAATGACAAAGGCGTCGTCCCTGTGATTATACGATCGAATGATTTTCATCACAAGCTCATCACACTTTTTGAACTCGCTGTGTTCTAGCTTGTTCATTAGTATCGCTTCAAACATAAGCCAGAATGGCGTTCTTCGTAAATGTGGGTAATGCACGTCACGCAGCCCAATAGTGGACACCATATTCACTACTCCAGCTATGTTAGACCGAAAGTTCAATCTTTGTTTAACATTTTTCGTCGTTTCACCCACACGCCCTCCATTCGTCACTTGTTTAAACAATACACGCCCAACGGGCCTTACCCCAAGTTTTTTTCATGAAGAACCCGATGCCTCTTTACCTTTTTTCCGCTCACTTGATCTCGTCCACGTGCTGACGCTCCTGCCAATCGCTACACTCGATAAAGAAAACACAATATAAGCAAAATGACACCATTGCACGACACACCCAACAAACTCTCATGCACAAACAACAATCGCTACATTATGCAAACCCACATCCGCCTAGATCCGACGTCCCAAACCTATGACCACATGTCACACTAACCCTCCCAACAACACACAAACACCCGATTCTTACACCTACATTACCATACTAATGACGTCGGGAGGAGTCCAAACTGTTCTATTCATATTACATCGGCAAGAAATACATTGGCTCACAAATTAGTCCATTTCGACACACAATCACGCACATTCCAACATTTTTCACAAACACAAAAACAGGCATACGACACATCGGCAAAGCAAAAATCCCAGTTTGATAATGACCCATAAACCCTAACAACCCACTACACAAATGAAATAAAAGAATAATGTTGTTGTTACTTACGTTTGAATAATGGATGTAGCAGATAAGTAGTTGAATAACGACGCCTGCAAAACCTTCAACGCTGGACACCCACGCGACCACGTCGACAACTCCGCCCCCAATCCAAATGTCACAGAGTATTTGTTAGGGTTTCAATGTTGTATATGACGCCACACAACCACACCAACACGAATCTGAAAATACTGCCATAGGAAAGGTTCTGAAAAGCGGTTGTGGTCGCCATAACGGTGGCGGTGGAGTGGTTGCGGTTGCGGGGTGTAAAAGCCATGGCGTAACAGTTGCGGTAACCGGAACCATGAATTTTTTTATTTTTCGCACAATTTGGAAAAAACTTACTGATACGCATATTTTTTTTTCCATAATTATATTTATTGGGTTTAAAATAAATATTGATCAATTTTTGTAAATTTTTAAGTATGATCTAATATATTTCATATTTTTAAATCACTATAAACTGAGTTTTTTACATTTTATTTTAATAATTAATGACTTTATATTATACAAAAAAATCAATCACTAACTATTATATATAAGATAGAAAATGACAAAAGTAAGAGAATAAATAAGAGCTTAAATATATATATATATATATATATATATACATATTTTAACCAAGCCAAATAGATAATGATCACACTTATTATTATTATTATTATTATTATTATTATTATTATTATTATTATTATTATCATCATCATCAAACAATATATAGATAGACACACACAAACAAAATGGTTGAGTAATAACAGTTGAATAGAATAATATAGGTCTTACAGTTTCAACAAATCATTAACATGTTCTTCATCTTCCCTCTTCTGTCTCTCTATCGCTTGTTCCTCTATCTTCTCTCTCTATCCCTTTTTTCCCATTTTCTGTTTTTTTTTTCCCTCAAAAGAAGCATTTTGGAACCGTTATGTAACGGTGCGTAACAGGCCGTTACGGCTGTTACAGCACCATTACGACTGCTACGACCGACACACCTGTCAATCTGAATCACACTGCAAAAGCGGCCGTAACAGGTGACGGTAACCACCACAACTGTTACGTAATGGCGTTACGTAACGGTTGCGATCGCTTTTTAAAACCTTAACCATAAGTTTTCAAATTAGGCAACAAGATTTCCCCCAAATCACATGACTTCATCGCATCTCAAGAATCACACTTATCGGAGTTTCAAATTACTAATTTCTAAAACACAGCCTAATGGTCCCACATGTGTGGCATAATGTCACACTTTTGCATTTACATCCGTCACACACCCCACCACATGCCAAACAAAATGAATAATGTGCTGGTTAAACAACTCGACACATAAACACAAACACACGTGCATTGACACAAATCCCAAACACGTGACATCCAAACATCGCACATTACATACCCCACCAAAAAAGTATTACTAAACTTCTTGCTAACGTCACACCCAAACAAACCCCCCAAAAACGTATTAGTAAGCTTCTCGTAAACGTTACACCCAAACAAATGTATCTAAACCAGTGGTAGTCTCGTCTTTACGCATCAAATGAGACTAAATGGAACACATAAAATAATATGGGACTAGTTGGAACATATTTTGGATATATAGGATTTATTGGTAACTCTCCCTAATTTCATATGTATTCACCTTTCTTCAAGTTAATGTTTTACACTTTTTTTTTTTAATAAATATTTTTATAATGTAATAAGAACATAACTGGGAAAAAAATGTTTATTGAAATCTTCAACCCTTTCAGCTTATATTTTTAAAAAATTTCAAAATTTAGTTTGATAAAAGAAATTAAGCACTTATTTTTTTATATAATTTTTTCTTTTTCAGAACAAATAATTTTTGAGATTTTAAAAATATTTGTTTGTTTATATTTTTGTCAAATTAGTTTGAAATTTTTCAAAAAATTTAAAAATTCAACCAAACAAAAATATTTTGCAACTAGAGTTCTACCAAATTGAGTTTATCTTTACTGTTGTAAAAACAGTGAGCGAGGTATATACATAAAAATAAATAAAAGAAAGATAAGCAACAAGACAAATATTTTCAGAGTTATGTTAGGGATCCCAAATGAATTATCAAATATTTTATTAAACTTCTCACATTGGTGTGAGACTCACACACATGTGATTTGTGTAGGTCCCATACCGTGAAAAAATTGATAAAATATTTGATAATTCATTTGAGATGTACAACATTTTTCATATTTCCAGCACAAGTAGCATAAAGGTTGGTTATCAACCTATAGTTAGTACCGTAAATTTAAAAAAAAAAAAAACAAAGCATACAGTACATGGATTTTTTATTTTATGTTTTTATTTTTTATTTTCTAATCTAACACAACGCACCATACAATAGAACTACATAATAATGAAAGAATCTTAGGATTTTGTCAATTTCATCATTTAAACAATAGGCTATTTCTGTCGATGTAAAAAAAACACCAACTTTATTCAGTGTGTTTGGTTTCAGTGTTTTGAATTCAATTTTTTTTAAATTATGTATTTTGTTTTTCGTATTTTTTTGTTTTTAGTGAATATTTTTTAAATTTTAAGTAATTTTTTTATTTTTTAGATGTACCTTACTTAAATATATATAAATAGTAAAATATTTGTGAAAAAATATTTTAAAAAATTAATCAATACACAAAAACACTAAAAATGTACTGAATTTTCATTTTTTTTTTGTATTTTTTGGTATTTAGTGTATTTTTTAAAAAAAAATCACAAATTTTATACTTTTTAAGTGTATTTATATTAGGTGTGCCTAAATTTTTTTTAAAAAAATTGCTTAAAATATTAAACAAATTCATTGAAAATATGAAAATACGAAAAATAAAAAAATAATATTTTCTAAAAATTGTTTTCTAAAAATTAGAACCAAATTTCAAAAGCACCACAGTTATTTCTAGTTTTGTTTTACTTTCCTCATATAAATGAGAGTAGTTAAGGTCATTTATTACATTCTTAACATCTTAACACCAAACCCAAAAATTAAAAACTGTCTTGTTACCATAATTTTACAAGAGTAATGCTAGAGACCCCAAATATTCTATCAAAAGTTTTACTAAATGTCTCACATGGGTGTGGGACCCACACAATGTGGGTCCAATGTGGGTCTCACACCCATGTGAGACATTTGGTAAAACTTTTGGTAGAATTTTTGGGGCCTCTAGCATTTTTGTTTTTACAATAAGAAACACTTTTATTATTTTTCTCTTCATTTTAACTTTTCATCTCTCTCTTTTTTTTTCCCTTGACCTTTTCGCCTTCCTCCTTCAATATAGATGCTTTACATGCTCGTCCTCGACATTTGACGTAATAGAAAAAAAGCAGCCACAATGGACAGTCCACCAAAAAATCCCAACTGAGTTGCTAGAACTTTTTTTTAGGGCTGCTCACGGGTCGGTTTTGGCCGGGTGCGGGTCAAACCCGACCCGACCCGCACTTATGCGGTTGGGGAAAAATGGACCCGCAACCGCCCGCGATGCGGTTCGCGGTTTGTGCGGGCGGGTGCGGTTCGGTTTGCGGTTTAGTTTTTTTTTTTTTTTTTTTTTTTTTTTTTTTTTTTTTTTTTTTACTTAAGCAAATTTGACATTTTTTGTTACTTTCTAAACATTTTTTTTTTTTTAGAAGAGTTATAAATTAATTTACAAGATATACAAACATGTTAGATAAGATGATATGGAACTATGCTTGAGGATAGTAATTAATCTTCCTCTTTAGCTTGCAAAAACAAACCCTTAAAGTCAAACTAGTAACACTAATTTAAATATGCAAAAACAAACCCTTAAAAGTCAAACTAGTAACACTAATTTTAATAGTGGATTAATCTTCACTGTTTAGTTTTTAATATGCAATAATGTGATAATAGAATGACAATTCAAAATATCATATTTAACTATGTCTACTAGACTAATGGAATATAATGATTTTTTTTATATATATATAAATAAAATTCAAACTAACAACACTAATTTAAATATCATTAGATCATGATAATGTATATAAGTGCCCATATAATAAATTTTACTTTCATCCAAAATGTAAAAATAAAAATAATAATTAGTTATCTCCATCCATCCAAAATGCAAAAAATAATAATAATAACTAGTTATTCTTTCTTTCTTTAAAAAAAAAAAAAAAAAAAAAAAAAAAAAAAAAAAAAAAAAAAAAAAAGATGCGGGTTGCGGGCGGGTCGGGTTCGACCCGAACCCGATCTTTTGCCAATTTCTTCACCCGCACCCGCCCGCCTACCTACATCGAAACCGCCCAAAGCACTGCGGGTAGGGTAGGGTCGGGCGGTTTGTGCGGGCGGGTGGGTTTGTTGCCCAGCCCTACTTTTTTTAGTCAATTTTTTAATATTTTAATCATTTTTTTTAATCTTTTAGATTCAATTATCTAATTACACTTAAAAGGTATAAAAACAATAAAACACAAAAATTCAGAATATTTTCGTATTTTAATATTTACAAATATTTTAGTTTTTAAGTGAATTTGGATTGGCTCAGGGCAATTGTCCAATTGGTCATAGACAAGACACTTAGATGAGTAGCGTTTTAATTTCGAATCTAAAAAAGTATACAAAAAATTGACTAAAAACTAAGAGGGAAAAAAAAAACGTTTCTATTGAAAACTCAAAACCAAACAGAGTGATTGTCCCTGTAGCCCCAAAAGATTAGGGTGTGTTTGGTAACGTTTACGTTTTCAATTTATATTTACAAAAATTTTATAAAATGATTTTTGTTTATTTTTTGTTTATTTTTAAAAAAACATAAACTACAAACGCGTTTGGTAATTGACAAAATGTTTAAAAAAATTTAAAAATATAAAAAAGAGTGAGAAATAGCAAGTGGTGGCAAGTGGCGGCGGAAGACAGTGGTGGAAAGTGATGACGGTGGGTGGTGGGTGGTGGTGGTGGTGGTGGTGGTGGTGGTGGGTGGGTGGGTGGGTGGGTGACGGTGGCGGGTGGTAGCGAGTGGGTGGTGGTGGTGGTGGTGGCGGTGGCGGCAGTGGCGGGTGGTTGGTGATGGTGGCAGGTGGGCGGCGGATGGCAGCTGGTGGCAGCGGGTAGGTAGCGCGTGGTAATGGATGGGTGGGTGACGGTGGCGGGTGGTAGGTGGTGGTGGTGGCGAGTGGTGGGTGGTGGTAGTGGTGGTGGCGGCAGGTGGGTAGCGGATGGTGGATGGTGGTGGCGGGTAGGTAGCGGGTGGTGGTGGGTGACGGTGGCGGGTGGCTGGTGGTAACGAGTAGGTGGTGGTGGCGGGTGATGGGTGGTGGTGGCGGATGGGTGGTGGGTGGTGATGGTGGGTGGGTGACAGTGGCGAGTGATGGGTGGTAGCTAGTGGGGGGGGTGGTGGTGGTGGCGGTGGGTGGTGGTGGCGGGTGGCGGGTGGTGGCAAGTGGTGGTGGGTGGTGGGTGGGTGGGTGGGTGATGGTGGCGAGTGGTGGTGGTGGTGGCAGTGATGGGTGGTGGTGGGTGGGTGGGTGACGATGGCGGGTGGTAGGTGGTAGCAAGTGGGTGGTAGGTGGTAGCGAGTGGGTGGCGGTGGTAGTAGTGGTGGGTGGCAGGTGGGTGGTGGTGGCAGGTGGGTGGTGAGTGGTGGTGGCAAGTAGGTAGTAGGCGGTGGTGGCGGGCGATGGATGGTAATGCCGGGTGGTGATGGATGGATGGCAGGTGGGTGGTGGGTGCTGGTGGTGGTAGTGGCAAGGGGCGGATGGTGGTGGTGAGTGGGTGACAGGTGGCTGGTGGGTGGTGGTGGTGGTGGCAAGTGGCTGGTGGTGGTGGTGAGGGGTAGATGGTGGTGGCCAGTAGGTGGTGGGTGGGTGGTGGTGGGTGGTGGTGGCAGGTGGCTGGTGAGTGGTGGTGGCAGGTGGTGGTGGGGGTGGGTGGTGGGGGTGGGTGGTGGGTGATGGTGGCGGAAGACGGTGGTGGAAAATTGTGGCGGGTGGTGGCTAGTGTTGGGTGGTAAAAAAAAAAAACTGAAAACTCAAAATGGAAAACATATTTTTTGTGTTTTCATTTTTTGGCCAAATTTATAAATTGAGACCACTGATTTATAAATCAAAAATTTACCAAACAAGTTTTTATTTGAGTTTTTTAAATTTTTATAAATATAAACAGAAAACAAAAAACGTAAGTGTTACCAAACGGTACCTTAGATTTTGGGATTATTGTTTAAAAAAATTTCAAATTAGATTTGTGGTCCGAGTGTCCTTATTGTTACTATATGATTTTCTTTTTCTTTTTTTTTTTTTGTGGAGAAATTACACTCTAGTGGATATTTTCAAATCAACTTTTAAATCAGTGGTAAAACCTATCAACTTCAATAATTGAAATTATAAATTTTTCATGACTTTGCAATTCTATGTTTTTTTTTTTGGACTTACAGCTGACTCACAATTTTCTCTTTTTTGGTATAGAAATATTTTAAAAAAAAATTAAAATAACCTTCTTTGTTTTCTTTTTTTGTATTTATTTACATCAAATTAATTTCTAATTATTCAAAATAAATTTTAAAAATTCAACTAAACAAAATTAGATTTCAAGTGATAAATTTAATTTAACAAAAGCCTTATTATTATTATTATTATTATTATTATTATTATTATTATTATTATTATTATTATTATTATTATTATTTAACATTACACATAGAGTGTGTTTGATTAGACGGACTGGATAAGGGGGATTAGAATCCATCGGACTTTAATCCTGGAACTGTGAATCTCTCGAACTATTTGGTTAGATTGGAATGCATCATGTATTTGTTTTTTTAATGGGATTAGATGTTTGGAAAAGGACTATTTTTAGTGAATATAATGCTTGGTTGAACGGATTGGATAGGATAAATGAACAGAAGACTATTTTTCCTTTTTCAATTGTTTATTAAGTAATAACAATATTAAACATATCTTTAATATTTTAATTATTTTTAGCTAGATTAAATAAAAATTTATTTTATTTTATTTTTTACATAATTAAATAAATTTATTTTTTTAAATTAAATAAATTAAATAAATAAAATATCAATAAAAATATATGTTATTTTTTTAATTAAAATTTTAAATAAATTTGTTTTAAAAAATAATAATAATTAAACAATGAAATTAAATAAAACATCTATTAAATTTAAATAATGAAATTAAATAAAATATAAACAAAATTTAAAATAAAACATCAATAAAATATCTATAAAAAATTATTTTAAAAAAATTAAATAAATAAAGCATCAATAAAAAGTTAAATAAAATTATTTTATTTTTAAATTGAGACATTTGAATTTTATTGAATTTTATTAAATATAATACATAATTAAATAGTAAATGGTCAAAATAGTTATTTTACCACTTAATCCCAACAGTGGATAGTCCCCAAAAAATTGTCTCATATCCCCCCTAGGATACAATAATCTCCCCATATGGGGGATAAAGAGTCCGGCTGGACTCCATATCCGACGGACAAAAAAAAAAAACGACGAATAAAGAGCTATCAATGAATTACAATCCAAATAGAAGATTGTCCCCCCTAATCCAGCAAATCAAACACACCCTTAAGTTAATCCTATGTCAATTTGGTCTCCCAAGAGGGGTACTTTCATCCACATAAAATAAGATAAGATCACCGCGTTTTGTTTCAACTTTTTGAAATTTTAATTTTTAATTTTTCGTATCTTTTATTTTTAGTTAATATTTTAAAATCTTAAGTAATTTTTTTTTTACTTTTTTAGATACACCTTATTTAGATGTATCTAAAAAATAAAATTTTTATAAAAAAATATTTTATAAAAATCAATAAATGCACAAGAATACGAAAAGGGGATTTTTTTTTTTAAGTCCCTGGTATTAGGATTTTATAACATAAAAGACACTAAATATTTTCATAATGTCTAAGGTCCCTCAACATTGATCAAAAGAAAATTCGATCCAGAAAATTTCTCTGGACTTCCCACTTTCCAAAGGAATTCTCTACAGAGAAATTCTAGACTTCTTAGAGAATTTCTCTCTAGAGAAATTTTGGGAATTTCTTCCTAGAGAATTTCTTCCTAGTGAAAATCACCTTTTTCTCAAAAAAATTCACAATCTCAACCTCCAATACCTTATCATCGCCAACTAGAGAAAATTACTCCCTTTAGTATGTAAATGATGTGAAATTCACTTTAACGAACAATCCAAATCAAAATTCAATTTCATTCTAATACTTGTTTATCATTCCATATAGATCACCAAATAGATCACTATTACATAAGATCATTTACAAACCAAAAAGAGCTACTTTAAAATCAATGAAAACAAAACTAACTAAACAGAAAAGTAAACAGTTATACAAATATATAACGTGCATATATTAAGATACATAAGATCACCAGAGAAAATTATTTTAACCAAACTAGAGAAATTTTAGCACAAATTTCTCTGTGTTTGTTCACAGAATATTGTGATTTCTCTGGGTTGATTGATACAAAATCCTACGATCTCTTGATTGATACGATGGGTATGCCTCATCCCAAACCCAATCACCATCCAACACATCACAACCACCACTCTTTTCACTCAAGAACTCAAGCCAATCATCTGCAATTTTCCTGATCTCTTTTTTCTCTCCAGTTAATACGTCGATATTTCCTATATTGATCATTGAATTCCCAAATGAAACAAAGAACAGTTCTTGATTGTTGGCATAAACCCAAACATGCTCTCTTATCTCCCATTCAAGATCTTGATTGACCAACACATTATCAAATATTAAAAGACCTTGTTCTCGAATGATGTTGAGAAAGTAATGATTGTCTAAGGTTCCTCAACATCGATCCAAAGAAAATTCGATCCAGAGAATTTCTCTGAATTTCCAAAGAATTTCTCTGATTTTCACAAGAATTTCTCTAGGTTAAAACCAGAATATTTCTCTGCCTTCCTAATCACAATATGCAATATTGCAGTGATGCAAAAAACTAGAATAATAGGTATCATTTTCTTTCCCAGAACTGTAGTTTTCAACATTTTCCACAAAACTAGAGAAAATTACTACTAGAAAAACCAAGTCAGTCAAATAATAAACTGAATCAAAACCATAAAACACATATTAAGAGCTTCCCATAAACCCAAATTTTCAAATTTCTCACACAAAATAACACTACTTCAAAACCCAAACTAAGACGGAAGGAAATTGTCATTTTCAATCTTAACCACCCATGAAGAAACTCAAGCATTCCCAACCAAAACAATAAACTCAACAAAACCCCAAATTAAAACCGATTGGAAATTCCAATTCCAAGTACTATATAGAAAAGAAGCTCATTCCCAAACACCCAAAACTCTAATTCCCAATTCTTTAACCATAAATATGAATTCGAATAAGAGAAAAACATGTCTTGTCGCCATCGTCCAAAGTGAAGGGGCAAGAGAGGAGGGCAAAGATGTCTTTCTTGGTGAGGTTTTAATATAGCGATCCCGGTTGTCCCTTTATTGCTCTGTTGTATTCCGGACTTGGTTCTGTGGAGTTGGTAGTTGTATCTATCTTGTTGTCGTCCTTTAATTCCATTTGTTTGAGTTATAGGATGTGTTGGACTTGTTTCGAACAGGTGGGTTGAACCTTGGTCTGAAATCTTGTTGCCAGGTTTTTGGTCGTTCCGCTCAAGCGGGTCTTGTTGCGCTCGAGCGGATATTGCACACTCCCAGTTTTTCGTGTCCCTGCAAAACTTCTGCAGGTGTGATTTTTACGCTCGAGCGGGTTTCTTTACGCTCGAGCGATGGCGCTCGAGCGGGTAGTACTTTTTGGTCTAAGTTCTGGGAGGGGGGAATCTACGCTCGAGCGGACTGGTTTTCGCGCTCGAGCGGATGTACTTTATTCTTGTGTCTTGGCGCTCGAGCGGGCCTTCTTGCGCTCGAGTGTACCTAGTTTTTTGTTCTTGACGCTCGAGCGTTGTGTTCTCCGCTCGAGCGGGAATGTCGTATATCAGTTGGCAGCTGGGCATTTTAAAATCACTTTTTACATTCTCTCTCTCTCTCTCTCTCTCTTACTTTCAAAAAAGACATTTTGAGAGTTCCTCTCTCTAGAAACTCCCTTCTCTCTAGGGTTTGATCTAGTTAAAGTGTTTCCTTTTCCTTCAGCCTTTGTAAAAGTTTGGTTGATCGTCGAGGGCTACACTTTGATCCGAGAATATTGAGTTTTGGAGTACGTTGGGTTTTTTCATCTTCTTTCCTTGAGCTCCGAATTTGAGGTAGGGATTCCTACTCACTCTTATGGTCTTTGACATAGATTTTTGGTTGTTTTGATGAAGTGTTGAAGTTGGGTAAATTTTGGGACTTAGGGTTTCAAAATGTTAAAAGATGATTTGTTATTTTGAGTCTAAAATGTGTATTGTGGGTTCAAAATAATGATATCGTTGTTGGTTGTTGATATTTAGACCATTGGGTCAATATTGGGAAATCGGGTGGAAAATCCTAATTTTGGAAAAATTGTGATTTTATGGAATTGAGTTGGAAATAATGAAATTGGTTCATTATATGGTTGAATAGTGGAGTTAGATTTATTGATCGCTCACTTTTGAAAACATTGATATTTTATCTGTTGGAGCTTTTATTATCTGTTTAGAAATAATTGCTTGGGCTACCGGTGGAGGGTAGTTTTGATTGTTGTAGACAATGCATGATGATTAGGCAAACTAAAACTAATCAGTTGGATATGTCATAGAGTATGACGGTTGATAGAATACATTAACGTTATGTATTGATTGATTGTATATATGACCTTTGTGTATATACGTTGTGTGTGTGTGGGAGGAGATAGGGGATGTACTCTACGGTTTAGGGGAAAATAGGGGATGAACCTCTAAATCGGATGTTGTTTGGGAGGAGATAGGGGATGGACTCCACTGATACAGCTCATATGCTTGTCAGATAATGTGTTGATATAGCTCATATGCTTATCTTTGGAAGTGTTGATACAGCTCATACGCTTATCTTTGGAAGTGTTGATATAGCTAATATGCATATCTGTTGAAATGTGAATACAACTTGTATGCTTATCTGTTGAGATGTTGATACAACTAGTATGTTTATCTATTGTAAAATGGGAAACGTTTAATATGAGTCACTGTCTCATATAAGTGGTTGGCCAGGTTTTGAGCCGTTGATGTAAATTGTGAAATTGATAAGAAATGGAAACTGAAATGAAACATGAACATAGTGGTCATGAAATGGAAATGGGTTATGAATTGATTTATGGAAATTGAACATTTATCAATTGCCAATGTCTTAGTTAATGCTCATACTGTGTTTAGCATATTTCTACTAGGCGTTGGCTCACCCTATATGGGACATTATTTTCAGGTACAGGTAGTATGCCACCTCCAAGGACATAGCTTGGATGATGATGAGAGTTGAAGACTCTTTTTGTTTATTTTGTTAGTGTTACATGTATGTCAAGCCAAGGGCTTATTTTGTATAGAGATAGTACTCTTCTTTTGTGTAACCAGGTGTTGACTTGGAAAGCTGTAAGCCCATAGGGCATTTGCTTTTGTTGTTAACATGTAATACTATTGTAAGAACTATTCTGATAAATATAAATGGTTGGTTTCTTTTATATCAATGCATGTCCAGTGATGGGATTTAATGTTATTATTTTGAGGGCGTGACATTTAATGTCTCTCTGGAGGTATTAAGTCGAGAATATCATGGTAGTTTGATGGAAGCTTGGATTCCCAGACGGAGTTGGAGGAGGAGGCACTGTGGGATGCGCGGTTGAGTTGAGCGAGGTTGCAAATCTCCGCCGATGTGAGGAGAGGAAGACGCAGTGTACTGACCCCACCACGTATAATAATTAGCACTTAATTAATTAAGGAGATTGAATTTTAATTGCCAATTATTCTAATTTAATTTGGGATTTATGAAAATTATGGAGACGGATTCGTGTGTGATTCTATTGAGGATTTATTTTGAGCTGAGAAATTGAAAGCCTAAATGGCTTAAAAGATTATAATTGATGAATTGAATTATTTTAATTTCGAATATCGGACCATATGAGAGTTTAATTAAATATTAGATTCAAATTAGTAAAATTGAGATTTTATTAAGTGGGTCCGAATTGGAGTTGATTAAGTCATGAGAATTGGGACTTAAGATTATTATGAATTAAATTTATTTATGAGGTATTCAATTGAATATGTAATTTATTGAGGGAGATTTTGAGGTTGATATGAAATTGAAGGCCTTACTGGTGTAAGAAATCAAAATTAATGATGGAATTGAATCTGATTTAATATTTGGAGCCTTTTGGGATTTTGGTTAAGAATCTGATGATAAAGATTAAATATAATTAATTGGGCCTTAATGGAAGTCAAATTAGACTAACTAAATTATGTGAGAATTGTAATTAGTTATGATGAATTAAGTTATGCGTTAATTATGATTAATCAAGACTAAGTGATATTTAATTAAGCTAATGTATAATTAATTGTTAAGCTAATTCTGCTCATTTATTTAATTGAGAAAGAGGTATGTGGAGCCTTCTAAATTCTGCTAGAGCTTTTGTGTGTGCACGTGTAATTTTTGCTGGTGGCTTCATAAAAGAGAAAAGGTATGTGTCTATTTATTTGTGTTGGAAGCCTTATGTTCATTTGTTTTATAGATGAAAATAGAGAGTTAGACGTTAGACAAAGAAAGAGGAACAGAGAGAGAGAGAGAGAGAGAGACTTCAATCTACTTGGTTGCTGGTAAAATCTGAAAGTTAAACAAAACAAATGGACTTGAGTTCAAGATCAAGAGAAGAAAAAGAGGAAAAAGAGAGAAATGCAGGGAAGGGACTCAATCTTCAAATAGAAATTCAACAAATCAAAGTTTTAGGTAAGAAATTAAAGTTTAAATCTTGTAGATAAGTCACCTTGGGTTCAACTACAGATAATTAATAAGAAATTGGCAAGAAGATGAAGAAGTTAAGGTAGGTTCGTGATTATGGAAATTAACTTAGAAATTAATTATTTTGGGTTTGATGTTGTGATTTTGCATAAAAATAAGCCTCATTGTTGTATGCATGAGCAAATTAATACTCTAATTACAACATGCATCATGGATTTTGAAGAATTTGAACTAATTCAATCTCATATTTTGAAGAGAAAAGGAAAAAGCTTTAAAAAGATCAAACTTATGGAAATTTATAATTAATCCTAAAGGAAGACAAAGTTTTGATTTTATTATGAAAATTATGAATTTGTTTGATCCATGCATGTAATTGAATTTAAAAGTTTTATTCAATTTAAACAAATTTTGGAACATCTATGATCATAAATTAAGTTTTTGGTTAAAAATTGAGTTAAGTTGAAATTCTAAGAAATTGATTTTGTAATTCATTATTTAAGTTTGATTTTTGTTATTAATAATGAAATTGAATTCCATTTTTACATACATCATGAAATTTGCAAGGGTTTTGAGAATTTATTTCATGTTCTAAAATTTGTGGGTTTGAAATTGGGTTTGATATGGAGAAAATAAATTAAATCTAAATTTGGACAATATGGAAATAAATTATAATTTACCTTTGAGAATCAAAAATTAATTTGATTTTGATTTAAATTTCTTACATGTAAATATTTTGAATGGGCTTTATAGCTTTAATTTATGTTTTATGAAACAAAGAAGAAGAATGTAGAATTATTATATTCATGAAATTATTGGTTTTAATCTTAATGATCAAAGAAATTTTTATATTAAAAATTGGAAAATTAGTCATGGGTTCATCTTCATTAATAAAATTACATGTTTAAATTGGTTCATGCAAGAGTTTAAGTTTTGAAAATATGTTTGGAAATTATTTGTTGATTTTGAAAGCACGTGTAATTTGCTGGCCGCTCGAGCGGAAAAGTCACTGCTCGAGCGAACATTAAGGCCAACCAGTATTTTTATAAAGTTTTGCAGACCGCTTGAGTGAAGACCCTATTTTAAGCATATTTTAGAAAATTGCATTTAGTTCACATTTTTTTTAATCTCATCTATTTCTAAAGCATTCTAGACATGATTTATGGCTCAATAAAGATTAATAAGCTAACAATCAACATTAATTAGTTGATTAAAGAATAAGTCATTAATTTAGTAGTATTTGATTAAGTAGCCAAGTAAGAAATTGATTTATTCAGAAAAGAATGATTTAGTAATGAAAGAATATGCGAAATGAAAACCCGATTCATTTGAATAAGAAAGAATAATCCTAGTAGAACTTCAGACTACTTAGACAGAAAAAGACAAGAAAAGTCAAGTTTGATCAAGGAATTGATATTGTATTTCAATGTGTATGTGTTATGTGCTTGTGTAGGTCACGTGCTATTGTTTGCCTGATTTATTTGATTTGTCCAGTTTGTTTGATTTGCTTCTGCAGCTATCTGTGAGTAATAACTCTGTAAAGTTATGTTTAACTTTAATTATTTTCTGATGATATGAAATGATCAGTTTTCTAAAATTCTATGTTTTGAATGAATGAATGATTGTCCAAGTTTATGAAATATATTCATGGCATCATTAGCATCATATGATATGCGTCTCTACATGAATCGTCGAAATGCCTGCAAGGTCATCCCTTCATGGGTCATCGGATTTGTTAGCGCTAATGGATGTACCAGGTATGATCATATGCAAAATTTGAATATGAAAATGAATATGAATATGTATATGAATCTATTTCTAATTTGGAATCTGAATATGCATAAAATTCTGTTTCTGATAAGAATCTATTTCTGATATAAACTTTGATCTCTGACTCTGTGATGAACATCATTCATTAAAACCCTTTACTATGTTATTATTCATTGGGCTCTAACTCATCGTATTGTTTATGTATGCATGTGATCAGGCGCGTGAACAGGCCTAGAGTTTCTGCTTGGACTTTGTTTTGTCAGTCAACCTATGTGCCTCCCGTAGAGGTTCCGAATAAGTCAAGTGGTTATGGCTATGTGCATAAAGTTCGAATTTTGTTTTCTTGTTTTTGTTTATTCTGTATTTAAGGCCAAGTCCCTTTCTGTCTAGTCTCTATATGTATATGATGATGTGTAAATGTATGTATATAAAATTTGAAATTTTTCTGTCTCATATAAGTCTGCACAACTCAATGGATGTTGTATAATTGCTATTTGCTTCCGCAGCCCTTAATTATATGTTATTCTGTTAAGAGGCCTTTGGTAATCCAAGGATTACCGGCCGATTACGACACTAAACCTATAGGGGCAGGTTTGGGTCGTGACACTCAGGCCACACAGCTCTCTGATATGTCAAATTTCTTTGTGATATATGGGTGTTGGATTAAGGGATGTTAAACATCACAAAATAATATTGTGGATCTCTCTCATTATTAAAAATGGGATAAGGACTTTAGACTAATTTTCCCATGCGAAGAATGTATTGAATTTTCATATATGTATATATATATATATATTTTTGGTATTTAGTGAATTTTGTAAAGATTTTTTTCACAAATATTATACTTTTAAATGTATTCATGTTAGTTGTATTTAAAAATTAAAAAAAAAGTTACTTAAAATATTAAAAAAATTCAATAAAAACAAAAAAATACGAAAGATAAATTTTTTTAATTTTCTGAAAAGTTAATCATGAGTTTTGAAACTAAACATGCTGAGTTTTTTTTAAATTATTAAATTCATTTATAGTTTTTTTAAATATTTTTCATACTAAGTAGTTAGAGTCATTTATTACTTTCTTAACATGTGTCATAAGAGCACATATTAATCGATAATGTTAGGGATACTAAATTTTCTACCAAACAATTGACCAAATATCTCACATAGGTATGGGGTCTGTAATTTTGTGAACCCCACACCCACGTGAGACATTTGGTTATTTGTTTGGTAGAAAATTTGAGATTTATAGCATTTTCCCATATTAATATCAAGTGATACGATTATCTATGTAATGCTCACAATTAATAAGTAAAAATTTTGGAAGAGAAAATGCTAGAAGTCTCAAAATTTCTACTAAATATTTTACCAAATGTCTCACATGAATGTGGACCCATCCCATGTAAGACATTTGGTAGAAATCTTGGTATCCCTAACATTACTTTTTTGGAGGTGAAATAATGCTAACTTACAATTGTCAAGTAACTGAAAAATAAAAAATAACAGATGAGTTGTTTTTTTGTTTGTTTGTTTTTTTCTTTATATTTATTTTTATATAATTTTTCATATTTTCAAATAACTACATAAATAATGTCAATAATATATCCACAACTATTTAATAATTTTTGAAGTAGCCTATAGTTGTGCAAATTAAAGTTATTGAATAGTCCAACACTAAGAACTTGTGATTTGTATAACTTTTTACTAGCTTATCACCCGTGTTATGCACAGGATAATTATAGATATTTATATTTGTTTTAGATTTTTTTAATATATAAATTATGTTTTTCAAAATTTTTTATAAAAATAATTTAACAGTCTTATCACTAACCATAGTGTATGGGAGAAGTTGAAAAGGGTATCTATAATTATTTGTAGGGGGGATTTTACATGCTGATCAGTGGATTTTGACTAAATCAATAAATGCAGGCATGTGAAAAGACATGTGGATTAAAAAAAGTTAATAAATGTTGATCAGGGGATTTTGACCAAATCAATAAATGCTAATTTTTTTTAATAAAAAATTTAGAAAATTCAGATTGGGATATTGAAGCTCCCACATGCCTTAGGGTTAAAAATCTCATTTTGCTTAATATATAGTATAGATAGGCTTTATCTTCTGGTGCATTGCATATGGTGTGCAATTCATATGTACTTTTATTATGTATTATTATTATTATTTTTTTATGAACTTACATAAGTTATCTCATAAAAATATATAAATTAATACAACTTTGTGTAAGTAAACTCATAAAAACTTAAGTTTTGTTATTCAGATCTAAAAATTAGATTCACTTCCTAAATTTAGTGACGTGACACTCTATTAAAATATCTAGTCAACTCTCTCTCTCACATTTATTATTTAATTATTAATCAATCATCTTCTTAACACATCACTGAGTCTAGAAATTTGGTCTAAAAAATGGCTTAAATATCATTTTCTTAAAAATTTTAATAAAAAAATCACGTAAGTTCTCACGAATTTATGTAAATAATTTCACAAAAACACATAATTTAACACAAATTAGTGTAAGTTATCTCATAAAAGTTTTTAAAATCACAAAATCAAGTAAGTTTTCATGAACTCACGTAACACAAAAATGCGTAAGTTAACACAAATTTCCCATAAGTAAACTCATAAAAGGATTGCACACCCGAACACTAAAAGTGTTCAAATTATCCAATGAACCAAAGAACCGAACCAAACCCATTTCTTTGGGTTAGGTTGGTTTGATTTTTGAGTTCATTGGTTTGGTTCTAGGTCTTCAATTCATTAAACTAATAAGATTGGGTTAGTTCTTGGTTTAGGCCTTGCCTAGACCGAACCAACCTAGAAACCGAACCTATTTATAATATATATATATATATATATATATATATTAAAATATTATTTACATTGACATATTTTCACCACATTGCCCTATTACAATAGACTTGATTACATCTAATAATTTTTCATATAAGAACTATTAGGTAAAGAATGGAAGTACTAGAAACTTGAGTAAGATTTCGCGATTGATTTAATTTGTATGGGTTATATTAATTGATTTAATTTCTATTGATTTTATTAAGCTTGAGTTGGATTTAATTTGTATTTGTTTACATTAAATAATATATGTAACAACCCACATTTATGGCTTAGTCATGTTCATGTGCATTCACATCATGTGGTCATGTTAAGTTTGCATTCATGAATCTTGCCTTGTTTTGTGCTCATGAGATTTGTCTAAGTGTTGTATGCATGCTTTGTTCCTTCCTTGGTGTCTCAAGCCTAAGTTATGTTAAGCCTAGATCATTCCAAGCCGAGGTCATCTTCAGTCTATAATTATCTCGGAACCACTTTGTTTGACCTCCACCTTCGCCCTGACATATTGGCCGAGATGTCATTATCTAGGTCGAGGTGTCCATCACCAAGGCCGAGATGTGTATTATTTAGGCCGAGATGTTACCTTTGCACCTAAGTGATCTTGTCCTGGAGTGGTATGACCTAGACCGACGTGTGGCACATCTAGGCCAAGGTGTGGCACAGCTTAGTCAAGTGTTGTCCTTCCTAGCCGAGGTCATTGTCACCTTAGTTGCCGAAGCTTTGTCCTTAGCCGATGTCATCACTTGCCGGAGTGCCTTGCTAGGTAGCTTGTTAGATACGCTTTGTCTTACACATGTCTTGTCAATCTATCACCTTTTTGAGGAGAACCAACCAGCCGTTGCCACGTGTCCAAGCTGAGTGTTAAATCAGCCGGTAGAGAGAGAAACCTATCATTTGTTATATCCTTGTTTTTGAAGAGGAGAGAGAAGCTCTAGGAGAGGAAGAGGAGTTCTTGAGAGAAAGTGGATTTCCAAGCTTGATCCCTAGAGATCGAACTGTTAGATCCGTATTCTAAGGTTAGATTCTTAATCTGCTCATGTTGTTCTTTATGTTCATGTTATTGCATTGCATGATTGAATATGATTTGTAAGCCATGCATTGCTTTGAAGTTCGGTTTTAGAAAGAGAAAATAGTATTCATGTGTTCTTCAAGAAAAGTTATGTTTTGATCCGAAAGCTCTTGCCAAGATCCATGTTTTTGTGTTTGTTTCCATATGATCTTCAAGTATGGGTACCCAGGTCCATGTTTTCGAACTCATAGCATGAAATCCCAGATTTTGTAATAAAGAAGTTATGATTTTAGCATTCATGTTCTTCATGATCTTCATGTTCATGTTCTTCATGATCTTCATGTTCATGTTCTTCATGCTATTCACGGGTGGAAACCCAGATCTCCAGACCTCACTTCCCTAAGTGTAGTCGCCGAGATCACTCTTACCTAGACCTCACACTTAGGCCAAGCATCGTATCTCACCTTGGCCTACCTTGCATGATCACTTACACCTTTAGTTTGTCTTGTGCGCACCTCGGCATTGCAGCCGCACGCCGAAGCCTAGGTAACCACACCTCGGCCAGGAGGTGTAGGACCTCGACAAAGACCTGATTGGTACCCAGCATGTCTTTCTGACATGTAAAATAATGTTTTGACTTCCAGTATATTTTTCCGAGATCATTTGCATGCATGTAAGACTTGTTTTGAGAAGTACATTCAGTAGACTTTGCCATGTGTTTGTAGGACTTGGACCTTTGCCTTGACCCCGACGTCCGAAGAGCTAAGTGAGTGGTATTTTTAATAAAGCTATGTTATCATGTTTTGATAAGCTTTGCTTTGCCTTGTTTTGAAAAGTACTTGATCAAGCATGAATGATTATCCCTATTTTGTATATCAAGTATTATCTTGTTTTGATGACATTCTTGGAAAGTCTCTTGTGCTGGAGGACTCTAAACTTTCGCAGTGCTAAGTATGAGAGATCTCTGCCATCGACGGTCTATGAACGGATGGCCCCACCGACGGTCTGGTGTACGGGTGGATTTGTCTAATCGATTCCGGGTCGATTATTCCCTTGTTTTGCCACTGACGGTTTACCGCGTGGGTTTTGTAAGTTCGGAATGTCATCCCTTGTATTATGTAGATGTTATTAACATCCAAAGTAAGTAAACAAGTTTTGTAAGATCAAGATTGATGAACTAGATTCATCCCATGTTTTATACAAGCTATGATATGTGTGTTTTGCAAAGATCTCAGATATTATTTATGCAAACCCTTTATTACTTGTACCATTTACTGAGTATCCAAGCTCACCTTCCCCTTTATATATATGTAGGTAACAAGCAAGAAGTCGGCTACGCTGAGATATGTGTTTTGTATGTATGTTATGTTGGCAGTGAGGATGTCGGCAATCTGGAAGATTATGTTTCTTGACTTGTAGTTCATGTGTTTTGTATATGTCGGCTTGAGAGGCCTTGATCAAGATGTAATATGTATTGTGCTTATGTTATATTCAAGATGTAAGACCATGTTAAAGATGTATGTCATTTCATTTGATCTATGCACTGCTCTTATGGACCACTTGTATTGTAAATTATTGCTTCTGCACTTGTTAGCCCCATATGTATACTCTGATTGTGAGTGATCTTTGTAAGTTGGCCTTCGGTAATCTCGGATTACTGGCCATCACGGCACCATTCTACTAGGGGCGGAATGGGGTCGTGACAATATATGTTCTTTGTTTGTGTTGTGTTTAAATGTTAAAGACTTGTTTATGTTAATTATTTATTATTAATTGATTTACTTATTTTAATATTTTGAAACTGTGATTCCAATCCGATCTAACCCTATCCACATTGAGTTTGGTTCGGTTGATTCGAGTGCATGATTGGTTTAATTCTGAGTTTAAAAAAATTAGAACCAATCATAATTGGATTGGTTCTAAATTTGGTGCCCCCATAAACACCCCTACCAAACACAACTTTTTTTTAGGGTAAATTACATTGACACCTCTTGAGATTTTTGTTTAATGCAGATCACCCACTTACGTTTGAAAAATTGCATTCCCCTTCTTGAGGTTTGTAATCTCATTACAAATTGCCCCTTGAATTACTGATGTCATCTAAAATTTTTCTAAATGGCCATTTTGCCCTTTTTCCTATTATTTCTTCTTCCTATCATCATGACTACATTCTACAACTTTTCATTATTAAATTCTACCTGAACATATTCTTACTGACTGATGATATACAAATATAAATTTTATATAAAATTTTCAAACACAATGATATAACTTAATGGTGACCTTTCACTTTAAAACAAAATACTCATAAACATGATTTATATTTACAATAACATCACTATCACAACATTTTAATGATATTTTTTGTATAAATTTTTATATATGAATAGAAATTTTCATTTTTATTTCCACCACCATTTTTCTTTCTCATCTATTCATCAACATTTATTATAGGGCAAATTACACTATTAGTCCCTATAGTTTGGGGCTTGTGTCACTTTAATCCCTGACTTTTCAATTGTGACACATTTGATCCTAAATTTTGAATCTTATTTCAAATAAGGACAATTGAACATGCCATTGCTTAATTTCAAGAGTAAAATCGTCAATTTGATAAAATATAAACTAATTTGACAAAAATAAATGTCAAAAAAATATTTTAAATTTTTTTTAAAATTATTTCTACCCACCAAAAATAAAATTATGTAAAATTGATAAAAATTAATAAAAATTACATGATTAATTTTTTAAAATTAATTTTACATGATCATCATCTAAATACATAATTAAAATTAATTTGGTAAAAAAATAAATAAACGTCTAAAAGATTTATCAATTTTATATAATTTTATCTTTAGTAGCTAGAAATAATTTTTAAAAATTTAAAAATAATTTTTTGACATTTATTTTTATCAAATTAATTTATATTTTATCAAATTGACGATTTTGCCCTTGAAAAATCCAATAGTATTTACAATTGTCCTTATTTGGAATAAGATTCAAAATTCAGGGTCAAATGTGTCGCAATTGAAAAGTCAGGGACCAAAATGACACAAACCTCAAACTATAGGGACCATTAGTGTTGTACGGGGAGGAGATATTCGTCGCTGTTCGTACTCCTTTTGTCCAAGCTCCGTGTCTATCCGATCAACTTGGGAACACAACGGCGGTGAGCTACCCAACGGTGTGTTGCCGGAAAACCCCTCCGACGGTCAAGTTAAGCACACACTCAGAGAGAGAAAGAGAGAAGCTCAATGAATGTAAGTTTCTCTCACCAAATGATGTTCCATACCCAGCATGGGGGGCGCAATCATGCTTATATACTTTCTGCGCTCACCTCTGCATCCATTCGCTTATTGACACGTGGAGCTGCTCTCCCATCAATCAATGCAAATCTAGCTAAACACTACCTAATCAAACCGCCAAACAACATTAGCAGGAACGGGGCAGCCCGACGAAATCACCTTGGCCTCATACGACCGTGCTACGTAACGAGTCCGAGGGCTCCACTCGTCGAGCTCCATCACAACCGAGCTCAGTAGCATTCCGGTAGAGCCGAGTTCCAGACAAGTTGAGCCGGTATTCAAAAGGCCTTTCCCGCCGAGCTAAACGTGCGAACCATGAAACCCGGGTTGATAGAGGATCATCTCGGCCAAGTAAGCTCGGTCCAGACATGAGACCTAATCCTCGACCGAGCAAAACCAATTCTGGACAAGGACAAGCCCAAGTGGCTCGGTCCAAACATGGGACCTAGGCCTCGACCGAGCAAAACCACCTCTGGACATGCCCAAGTTAGCTCGGCCCAAACACGCACGGCCTTCAACTTGCCCGACTTCTTCCACGGCCCAAAACCAGATTATGAATCTCCCTCTCAAGTGTAATTTACCCTTTATTATAGTATTACCAAACATCGTCATTCACATTTATTACAGTATTGCTGAATTTTTTTATTTTTGTATTTTTTTTTTATATTCGATGAATTTTAAAAAAATGAAAAATATTATACTTTATAAGTATATCTAGATTAGGTTTATCTAAAAAATAAAAAAAAAAATGCTTAAAATATTAAAAAAATCAATAAAAATAAAAAAAAACACGCAATTTTTTTTTTTATAATTTTGTGTGTGAATTAAACTAAAGAAAATGATTGTTATTTCTCTTGACATGACATAAATAAAATATTAATATTATTTTATTATTTATATGTATAAAGGTTAAAGAACAAACATGCCATTTTAATTTTTAATTTAATAATGGAATAAATATAATTTTTTAAACTTAAAAAGAATTTATATTAAACAAAAATTTGCAAGGTGTCAGTTTAATTTACCTTATTGTTGGGGTATATCTCCTTATTGGAGTTTGAGACCCAATTGGTTTGTTAAATAATATTAATTTGATTTGGTTTAGGTATAATATATTTGAATATATTATATCTAATTTTTAGAGACCTAATTTAGTTTAGTAACAATTAGGGTTTTGATAAAACAAGTCCAAGATTCAACCCCATATATATATATATATGTGTGGCTTTGTTTTTCCGTAGATTTGAGAACGACAGCTACACACACTTCAATTTGGTGGAATCAAATTTTTGGGTGAGTGAAAAGTGGAATTAATTCGGCTGGTTCTTTGCTTCGTTTTTCGATTTTTCTGAAGCCCTGTTAGTGTGCATAATTGGGTGTTTTGGTTCAGCTAATTTGGTTGATTATTTTGGGTTTTCTTCAACTCTGGTTTTGAAGACTTTTGTTCATCTATTTGGTGAGGTCTTTCCTCTTGTTTATTTATAATTATTTGAAATTCACCTAGGGGTGGTTTGTGAGACCATTCGTGTCTCATTTGTAATCGTTTGGAAACTATTTGGTTGATAGTGGAATTGAATTTCGATCCTGTGGACGTACCTCACATTGAAGGAACCACGTAAAATTCTCGTGTTGCTTTTGATTTAATTTTTCAGTATTAGTTTTTATTCCCATTGATTAATTTACTTGTGAGGAATCACATATTTTTCCCAACAACTGGTATCAGAGCTTAAGGTTTATTTGGATCTATTTATTTGTGTAAATCAATGGAGGGGAATGTGGGTCGTATGTATAGCTTCAATGGATGTAATTGGGTAACTTGGAAAACTAAAATGGAGGACCTATTATTTTGTAAAGATTTGTATGGGCCTATTGAGGGTAATAGTGGCAAACCTAATGATATGAAAGATGATGAATGGAAGATGCTTAATCGAAAAGCCATTGGTGTTATCCGTCAATGGATTGATGACAGTGTGTTTCATCATGTTGCTACTGAAACTTCAGTACATGATTTATGGAAAAAATTAAAAGTCCTTTATGATAGGAAGTCAGCCACAAATAAAACTTTTCTATTTCGTAAGTTAGTTAATTTAAAATATAAAGAGGGTAGCCCTATTCCAGAACATCTAAATGAAATAAAGAGTATTGTTAAACAACTTACTTCTATGAAAATTGTTTTTGATGATGAGTTGCAGGCTTTGATGTTACTTTGTTCTTTGTCCGAAAGTTGGGAGATTTTGGTTGTGACAGTTAGTAATTCGGCGCCCGATGGAGTTGTCACAATGGGCCAAGTCACTACTAGCTTGTTAAATGAAGAAACCAGAAGAAAATCAGCGGGTTCCTCTCATTCAGAAGTATTTGTTGTGAGAGGCCGAAGCAAAACAAGGGGGACGAGTAAGACTCCTCATGGTCATGATTAAAGTCGTGACAAATCAAGAGATGACTCTTTTTCAAAGAAAGATATTGAGTGTTATTATTGCCATGAGAAATGGCACATGAAGCGGGAATGTCGAAAGCTCAAGAACAAGGAGAAAAGGCGTGACAAAAGTGTAGATAAGAAGCAAGAAGACACAGCGGCAGTTACTACCAATGGTGATCTCATGGTCGTTTGTAAAGATGATTGTATCAATTTTGTAGGCCAAGAGAGCAATTGAGTGATTGATTCCGGTGCTTCTTTTCATGTGACTTCTCGAGTTGATTTCTTCACTATCTACACCAAAGGAGATTATGATTTTGTCCGAATGGGTAATGAAGGTTTGTCCAAGATTATTGGCATGGGTGATGTTTGCTTGGAAACAAATTTGGGTTGTAAGTTATTGCTTAAAGATGTGAGGCATGTTCCCGACATTCGCCTCAATTTGATCTCTACCGGGAAGCTTGATGATGAAGGCTTCAACAACAAATTTGGTGATGGAATATGGAAGCTCATAAAGGGTTCTTTGGTGGTGGCTAAGTGTAAGGAGACTCATACACTTTATTCGATGTAAGGAAAAATTTGTAAAGATGCTGTCAATGCACTTGAAGATGTTACTTCTACCGAATTGTGGCATAAGCGGCTTGGGCATATGAGTGAATAGGGGCTAAATTTTGTTCAAGAAAGAGCTTCTACCTGGTTTGAAAGGTACACATCTTAAAACTTGTGTTTATTGTTTGGCGGGTAAACAACATAGAGTTTCTTTTCAGAAAAATGTTGCTTCTAGAAAAGAAAATGTTTTGGAGTTAATTCATTCGGATGCTTGTGGTCCTTTGAAAGTTAGAACACATAGTGGTGCACTTTATTTTGTTACTTTCGTTGATGATTATTTAAGGAAAGTTTGGGCTTTTATACTAAAAATTAAAGATTAAGTTCTAGAAATATTTAAGTATTTTCAGGCCATGGTTGAAAGAGAAACATGACAGCAATTGAAGTGCATCCGATCAGACAATGGTGGTGAATACATTGGGCCATTTGATGAGTATTGTCGCAACCAAGGTATTCGGCACCAAAAGACAGTTAAGAAGACTCCTCAACAAAATGGCATTGCCGAGATGATGAACCTCACTATTGTGGAAAGAACAAGGTGTTTACTTTCACAAGCTAAATTACCAAGATCCTTTTGGGGTGAGGAAATGAGGACAGCGGTTGACGTGATCAATTTGTCTCATTCCTATCCTTTGAATGGTGATGTTCCAAAAAGAGTTTAGACCGGTAAAGATGTGTCTTATGAGCACTTGAAAGCGTTTGGTTGCCGAGCTTTTGTTCACATTTCAAAGGATAAGAGGTCCAAGCTTGATGGTAAGTCAAGACAATGTATTTTTCTTGGCTATGGATATGATGAATTTGGTTATAGATTGTGAGATCTGATCGACAAGAAAGTCATTTGAAGCCGTGATGTTATATTTCTTGAAGACCAAACAATTGAAGATTTTGGCAAACGTGATCAACCGAAGCCAAAAAGTAGTGATCTCATTGACATGGATCCATCTCCTTCATCTTCGGTGGATGATGAAAATGGGGGGGATGTGCAACCACCTATTGAAGATGCAGAGGATGATACTAATCCTAATGAACTTGAGCCAGAAATTGAGGAAGAGCATCCAACTCAAGAACTGCCACCACAACTTGAGTTGAGGAAATCTATAAGGGACCGACAACCTTCAAGAAAGTATCCTCCCAATGAATTTGTATTGTTTTTCGATCAAGGGAAGCCTGAGAGCTACCAAGAAGCAATTGAGCATGTAAAGAAAGATGATTGGAAAAAGGCCATGGAAGAGGAGATGAATTCCTTACTTGAAAATCACACTTATGATTTAGTGAAGTTGCCTAAGGGGAGGAAAATTCTGAAAAATAAGTGGGCCTTCAAATTGAAGAATGATCGCAAGAATCTAAGGTACAAAGCACGCCTTATTGTGAAAGGCTTTGGGCAAAAAAAAAGGCATTGATTTTGATGAAATTTTCTCGCCAGCTGTGAAGATGTCTTCCATTCGGGTTGTACTTGGCATGGCTGTAAGTATGAACCTTGAAGTTGAATAACTTGATGTGAAGACCGCATTTCTTCATGGTGACCTTGAAGAAGAAATTTACATGGAGCAACCAGAAGGTTTTGTAAAGAAAGGGAAAAAGAAATTTGTTTGTAAATTGAAGAAAAGTTTGTATGGCCTCAAGCAAGCCTCGCGGCAATGGTACAAAAAAATTTGACTCTTTCATGATGAATAATGGTTTTTCTAAAACCACTTTGGACCATTGTGTGTTTGTGAAAAATTTCCTGGATGGTAAATTTATTATTCTTTTACTTTATGTTGATGACATGTTAATTGTGGGTCAAGATTCTACCATGATTAATAGTTTGAAATTGGAGTTCAGCAAGTCTTTTGCTATGAAAGATTTGGGACTGACAAAGCAAATACTTGGTATGAAAATTGTTCGCGATCGCAAAGAAGGGCTGATTTGGTTGTCTCAAGAAAGCTACATTGAGAAAGTTCTTGAGAGGTTCAATATGGATAAAGCGAAGCCGGTTGGTTGTCCACTTGCGGGTCACTTCAAACTTAGTTCGAATCAATGTTCTACAAGTGAGAAAGACAAAGAAGAGATGTTGAAAATTTCTTATGCTTCAGTAGTTGGTTCTTTAATGTACGCCATGGTTTGTACAAGGCCGGATATTGCTCACGCTGTTGGTGTGGTGAGTCAGTTTCTCTCTAATCCGGGTAAAGAACATTGGGAAACGGTAAAATGGATTCTAAGATATCTTCGAGGGACTTCGAAGGTGTGTTTGTGTTTTGGAGATGGTAAGCCGATGCTTGATGGGTTCACAGATTCTGACATGACCGGTGATGTTGATTCAAAAAAATCTACTTTGGGGTATTTGATGACTTTTGCAGGGGGAGCTGTGGCATGGCAATCTAAATTACAAAAATGTGTTGCTCTCTCAACTACCGAAGCTGAATTTATTGCCATTACGGAAGCTTGCAAAGAAGAGTTATGGTTGAAGAAATTTATGCAAGAGTTGGGTTTGAAGCAAGAAAAGTATGTACTTTATTGTGATAGTCAAAGTGCTATTCATTTGAGTAAAAATTTTACTTTTCATTCGAGATCGAAACATATTGATGTAAGATACCATTGGATTCGTGATGTGTTAGATTCAAAATTGTTGCAACTCGAAAAGGTTCACACAAATGATAATATTTCGAATATGTTGACTAAGACTTTGTCAAGGGACAAACATTTAAAGTGTCGAACTTTGAGGGGTATGGTTGATGTCTTCACCTAAGTCGATAGGGGGAGAATTGTTGGGGTATATCTCCTTATTGGAGTTTGAGACCCAATTGGTTTGTTAAATAATTTTAATTTGGTTTGGTTTAGGTATAATATATTTGAATATATTATATTTAATTTTTAGAGACCTAATTCAGTTTAGTAACAATTAGGGTTTTGATAAAATAAGTCCAAGATTCAACCCCATATATATATATATATATATATGGCTTTGTTTTTCCGTAGATTTGAGAACGGCTGCTACACACACTTCAATTCGGTGGAATCAAATTTTTGGGTGAGTGAAAAGTGGAATTAATTCGGTTGGTTCTTTGCTTCGTTTTTCGGTTTTTCCGAAGCCCTGTTAGTGTGCATAATTGGGTGTTTGGGTGAAACTGATTTGGTTCGTTATTTTGGGTTTTCTTCAACTCTAGTTTTGAAGACTTTTGTTCATCTATTTGGTGAGGTCTTTCCTCTTGTTTATTTATGATTATTTGGAATTCACATAGGGGTGGTTTGTGAGACCACTCGTGTCTTGTTTGTAATCGTTTGGAAACTATTTGGTTGATAGTGGAATCGGATTTTGATCCTGTGGATGTACCTCACATTGAGGGAACCACGCAAAATTCTTGTGTTACTTTTAATTTAATTTTTCTGCATTTGTTTTTATTCCTATTGATTGATTTACTTGTAGGGAATCACATATTTTCCCTAATACTTATAACTTGTATAACTTCCCAATATTGATATTGAAAAATGATTCGGACCCCCAGATGGTCACCCCACGACCCCTTCTGGCCTCTAATTGGCCAGGTTTTATTTTATTTTATTTTATTTTTTTTTTTCAATCACCAACCCCGCGCGTGTGTGGAGAGTGGTGGGGGAGAGCGTCTCAATCACAACTGATTAATATTTGTCTGAATTTCTGTGAAAGGCCCATCTGGGGTTGGTCCAACAAGATAAAAAGATAAGGTGCAAGACACTCACCGTAACTACAGAGGGGGTTCCATCCCAACAAAGAAAAGTAATGGGTTCTACAGAACAGTAGGTGGGATCAATAACTTACTTATCTTGATCAAGTGGTGCTTTACTAGGGTTGTGCTTTATTGAAAAAAAAAAAGAGATTTATGATTTTGTATTGAGATATAGAGAATAATAATATTTGGATCATAAATTTATATAGGAATTTAGAAAGAAAGAAAAAAAAATAGATGAAATATAAATAAAATATAATTATATTTCACACATTTTTCACATCTTTTCAATTATTTTTTTGGGTAAATTTTTATCCAAATTTATAATTTAAACACAACCTAAGAGGGTTTGACAATTGATAATGGGTCAGAAGAAATAAAGGAGAATACAACTCAGCCCAACTATGGACTGGTTCTAAATTAAGCTTCGTTTGTCAATTATATATTTTAATAAAAAATATAAAAAATTATTATAAATTGTCACAACATTCTTCTTATTTTTTTTTATATATCTTTTTGTAATATGTTCCTGAACGACGTCTTTGTGCCCCCATAAACACTCCCTACCAAAGACTACTTTCTTTTTATATATGATTTGTATAATTTAATATATGATTACGATGTTGGACTATGATAATGGGTGATTACTCTATTCGAGTTGGATCCGACAATAGAGATATTTACCAACTACGATGTAAGTCTAGCGAGAAACTTAACTGTTTTACTTTTTAATTATTTTAATAGATTGAAATATTTATATTTAAAAAGCTGATTATATTTTTTTATAGTTATATGTAATATTTGTAAGAAAAAAAATAAAATAATTATAATATGATGTAATATGTTATCTTATTAACTATTTTAATTTAATTTATTTTTTACATTTTTTTTATAAAAAAATTACAATTAAAATCGGCTTCCCAAACATTAGTGCTTGCTTTAGGACCCAAAAAAAAAAAAAAAAAATTTGAAAAAGTTTTCGTTGATTGCGTGTGGTTTGATTTGCCAACTTATATTTAAATAATCTGACCAATCCATTTCTTTTTCAAAATCGAAAAAACAAATCACTTTTGTTTTTATCAATAAAATTAAAATCTTTCTACTTTATTTTTGTATAACGATGAAATTATCAATCAATTAAAAAAATTCAGGTAAATTATCAATAGGTCCTAATAGTTAGATTTAATTCTCATCAAGTTCTATTGAAAATAAATCTTAATAAAATCGTTGCTAAAAATAAATTTTTTGTAACAATTTTTTACATATCGCTAAAAATTGACAATTATGGACTTTTTGTTGTCATAGTTTTTATAAATTATCGCTAAAACTTACAATTAGTAACGTTTTCTGTGACGAACTTTTTAAATTTTCGCTAAAAGCTGTGAATTAATGACACTTTTTTGTGATGATTTTTTTAAACAGTCGCTAAAACTTATAATTAGTGACATTTTTTGAGGCAAAATTTTCATATTGTCGCTAAAAATTAACAATTAGTGACATTTTTTAATAGTGTTTAATGAAAAATGTCATTAAAATCATAGAACAATTACTCAAGATACTTCCGTTCCAAAAGAGATAGTTTAGTTAATATAGTTCTACCGTTAAAATCATAGAACAATTATTCACTAAGTTAGCCTCTCCTTCCAATGAAAAAGCTGCTTCTCCTTCAACTGAAAAAAGGTCTTTCTGTATTAAACCAATAACCTACTTTAGATATTATTTCTCACCAATCAGAAATTGACACATTTGACAATGAAATAAATCTTTTAGCTCGGCAATTTCAATCTTCTAATCTTAATAGAATTACTTATCCTAAAGTAAATCCTACATCTCTTACAAAAAATTGGTACTCTAGACCTACTCTCCTTGATCTCCAATATGAATAAACCAATATTAATAATCAATTTTCTGTTTCTGCTAAAAAGCTATATGAGTGGAATATAGATGGTCTTAGTGAAGATCAAATCCTTCAAAAATTAAATCATTTATCTATGGTTGTCAATAGTTATCTTAATAACTACCCAGATTATACTCAACCTGAAATTATTTCATTAATAACCTCTAGTTTTACTGGTATGTTAAAATCTTGGTGGGAAAAATATCTCACTGAAAATCAAAGAGAATCTATTTTGCATGCAAGTCAAAAAGATGAAAATGATTTACCCATATTTGACGACACAATTGGCTATTATAAACCTAATGGTATCAATACCCTAATTTATACTATAGTTAGCCATTTTATTGGCATGCCTACTAATATATATTCTAGAATACATGATCAACTTAGTAACCTTACTTGTCCAACATTAAATGATTTTTGCTGGTATAAAGATGTTTTTACATCCAGAGTAATGCTACAAGAAGATTGTACTAAATCATTTTGGAAAGAAAAATTTATTAATGGTCTACCTAGTATTTTTGCTCACAAAATTAGAGATATTCTTAGTCAACCTACTGGTGTCATCGAATATGATAATTTAACTTATGGCGATATCATTAGTACTATTCAAAAAGAAGGCTTAAAAATGTGTATTGACTTAAAACTTAGTCAAAAAGTTGCTAAAGATAAACATAAGGCTAAATATGAATTAGGAAATTTCTATGAACAATATGACTTACCCCTAGTTGCACCCTCTAGATGCAAACATGGTAAAAAGAAATCTTCTTACAAACACTCCCATAAATATAGGAAGAAGTATT
The DNA here is from genome assembly GCF_055761805.1 of Camellia sinensis. Classification (NCBI taxonomy): domain Eukaryota; kingdom Viridiplantae; phylum Streptophyta; class Magnoliopsida; order Ericales; family Theaceae; genus Camellia; species Camellia sinensis. The sequence goes on along the minus strand of NC_138970.1, from coordinate 23,155,573 downwards.
CACCTTCTAAATCAAGTGATAAATTTTACACTAAACCTAACAAGACATATTATAAGAAATCTAATCCAAAGTCAAAATCTACTAAAAACATTACCTGTTTTAATTGCGGGCAAAAATGTCATTATTCTAATAAGTGTAAAGAAAAACAAAAATTGAAAGATAAAGTTAATCAACTCCAAATAAATGATGAATCAAAAAATCAATTATTTGAAATCTTTCAATTAAATCAATCTCTTAATAACTCCTCCTCGGATATACTCAACTCAAATATCTCATCTGATTACCATTCACCTAGTGTTACTTCTGATAATGATATTGAATTAGGATGTAATGATACTTGTTGTAAACCTATTAAGCAAATCACTGTCCTTACTAAACAAAATCAAGAAGAAATTGCTCTTATAGAATTAATTTGTAAATTGGATAATCATGAATTGAAACAAAAATATATTGACAAATTAAAATCATTATTAATTTACAAAGATACTAAACCACAACATGACAAACCCATCATTAGCTTAATAAAAACTTTAGAAAGATTTAAAAATAAACAAAAAGAAGTCACTCTTCAAGATCTATAACAAGAAATTAATCAGATTAAACGTCTTATCAAAGATCTACAAAATAAAGATAAAATTTTAGAAGAAGTAATATCTGTATTAAAAATTAATAAAAGTCTAGACAACTTTCAACAAAATGATGCTATCTCTTCTAATGAATCTGAAGGTACTAATGAAGATACTAATCCAGATAATATTTTGTTCGATAATCAATCCAATCCATCTGATAATCCTGAAAATAAAAGATTAAATCTTATCAATAAAATTAATATTCAAAAATGGCATTCAAAGATCAATTAGTTGTCAATGATTTTGAGTTAGAAGTCATCGCCTTAATAGATACTGGTGCTAATCTTAATTGTATTCAAGAACGCTTACTTCCTACAAAATATTATCATAAAACAGGTAAACAATTAACTTTTGCTAATGGCAGTAAAATACATATTAAATATAAATTACAAAAAGTCCATATTTGTCAAAATAATGTTTGTTTCAAAACATCATTTGTTTTAGTTAGAAATATGACTGATAAAGTTATTTTAGGAACACCATTTATATTTTTACTTTATCCATTCACTATTTCTAATCAAGGAATAACTACTTAAGCCTTTGGCCAAATCGTAACTTTTAAGTTCTTATCTCCACCTGAAGTTAAAGAATTAAATCAGTTAAAAGATTGTTCTATTTCTAAAACCATTAATCAATTAACTCACCACATCAGATATCTTAAAGAAGAAGTTAATTATAAAAGAATTGAGCAACAATTAGCTGATCCTATTACTATTTCTCAAATTAAACAATTTAAACAAAAATTAGAATCAGTTGTTTGTTCTACTTTACCTACTGCCTTTTAACACAGGAAAAAACATGTCGTCACATTACCATATATTAAGAATTTTAATGAACGACAAATCCTACTAAATCTAGACATATTCAAATGAACCATGAATTAGTAGAAACGTGTAAAAAAGAAATTAATGAATTATTACAAAATAAAATTATTAGTCATAGCAAGTCATCATGGTATTGTCCTGCCTTTTATGTTAATAAAAATGCTGAATTAGAAAAAGGAGTTCCTCCGATCAAAAAAAAAAAAAAAAAAGAAAGAGGAGTTCCTAGACTAGTAATTAATTACAAGCCATTAAACAAAGTTTTAGAATGGATTCGTTACCTAATTCCTAATAAAAAAGATTTAATTAAAAGACTTAGTCAAGCTGTCATTTTTAGTAAATTTGATTTAAAAAGTGATTTTTGGCAAATACAAATTCACCCTTAGGATCGTTATAAAACTGCTTTCACTACACCTTTTGGACATTATGAATGGAATGTTATGCCTTTTGGATTAAAAAATGCTCCTAGTGAATTTCAGAACATAATGAATAACATTTTCAATCCCTTTAGTCATTTTTCCATCGTTTATATAGACGATATTCTTATCTTTTTTAAATCCCTTAGTGAACACTGGAAACATCTTACTGCTTTCTTTTATATCATAAAAACTCATGGTCTAGTCATTTCCGCTCCTAAGATTAAACTATTTCAAACCAAAGTCAGATTTTTACGATATGACATCCATCAGAATACAATTTTACCAATTAGTCGATCCATTGAATTTGCTTCTAAATTTCTTGATGAAATCTTAGATAAAACCCAGTTACAAAGATTCTTAGGCTCACTTAATTATATTGCTAAATTTTACAAAGACCTTAGGAAAACCTGTCAACCCCTTTTTGATCGATTGAAGGATAATCCTCCTCCTTGGTCTTCTATCCATACTGATATTGTTAAACAAGTCAAGAAATATGTCAAGTCTCTCCCGTGTCTTGGTATTCCTATTGAAAATTCATTTAAAATTATTCAAACTAATGCTTCTGATATTGGTTATGGTGGTATTTTTCTCCAGAAAATCACTCCTTAGTCATCTGAACAGATTGTTCGCTTCCATTCTGGTGTCAGGAATAAAGCAGAAAAAAATTACAGTACTATTAAACAAGAGATTTTATCTACTGTTTTATGTATTAGTAAATTTCAAGATGATATTTTAAATCAAAATTTTTTACTTCGTGTTGATTGCAAATCTGCTAAATATGTTTTAGAAAAAGATATTCAAAATCTTACTAGTAAGCAAATTTTTGCTCGTTGGCAATCTATTTTAAGTATTTTTGATTTTAAAATTGAATATATACCTGATTGTCAAAATTCTATTCTTGACTTTCTTACCAGAGAATTTTTACAGGGTGAATAGTGAGTTACATCATGCCAATTCCCTCTATTCCTTACCATAAACACCAGATTAAACATTATAAAACCTTAGTCAAACACACTGCTTCTCGCCTTGCTTATCTCAAGTCAACTCATCCAACTACTCAACGTGCTTAATATATTCAATACCATCGTATTAAAGCTCAAAGACAACAACTTGCACATTATCTTAACTGTTTGCATTCTCATATTGATCAATTAGATATCCTCAGTGGATGCTAATTTACAATCACCTATTTTACAGATGTCTCATCAAAGACCTTTGCGACCATCCAACAAGGCTCTTGTGCCTTCTAGTCAACCAGTTCCTCCTCCTTTGGAATTAGTCACCAAATACCATCCTGCTGAATTAATCAATCGTTACCAAGTCCTTGGTAATATTCCTAAACCTAGTTACACTTCTGCACTTGTTTTCGATCCCTTTGCCTCATCCTCAAGAGCACTTACTCCATATCCACCCAATCCAGTCAACACTTCTCGTTCCAACTACATTAAATTTTAGACAACCAATTTATTCTTCAAAGAACCCACTCACAAGAACAAACACGATGTTCTTGATTTAGTCACAAGTTATTTTCCTTCAGGATGGCACTTTGTCCCTCTCCATCCTGATAAGTCAATTTCTTTTTACAAAGACATCCTTTTCAATCACAAGTCAATTGTTATTAAACTCATTTATGATAGAGTTCTCACTAGTAAAATTGTTTACCACTCACTTTATATTCATAACATTGTCTCTCTTGATGAATGGGGTCTTCCTTTCCTCCTTCGTGATTTACCCAGTTATTCAATCTAATATAGTTATTACGACTATGTGGACGCATGGTTTAAAGTTTTCTTATATAAAAATGAGTCATATAGCCACTCCTGGTTCCTCCGATTTGATCATCAATTCAAATCAGTCATCCCTACATGGTTCCTTTGTTTGTGGTCTCATTATAGTGCCATACCTGAGATTTTCCCACCAGTCCTAATGGAACAGGTCAACTATTTTTCCTATGTTTACAACTTCAGTCAACACCAAAAACAGTTTCCTTCTTTGCTCATATTTATATCCACATACAAAGTTCCTTGGATATTTAAATGGCAATATGCAATTGATAACAACATAGTCATCTGCCAACATTTTGTGAAATGGTGGGATAACTTTAAAGTTTCCCGCATTATTGAACAAGCCCAACTTGAATTCCCAGTCAATGTGCATGCTCCAACCCCAGCCATGGTCAAACCTCAGCAGAACCCAATTGCTTCAATCACTTAAGGAAGCCAACTTCCTTCAGTCAATCTTGGAAGTCCTAATGATCCACCATCAAGTTCTTCTAAGCCCAAATCATCCAAGTCCAAGACAATCAAGCCAGATAAATCAAGGCCCAAGTCAGAAAAATCAAAGCCAACCCGATTAAAGCCCAAGGTTAAGCCTGGATCCGCCAGTGATAAGTTACTACAAATGGCCCGTTTTCTGATGGATCAAGCCCAGTCACAAATAAAAGATGAACCATCTGATGATGAGTCTCCTAAACCAACCAAACAGTCCAGTTCATCCAGCTCATCCAATTCAACTGAAGAATCATCCAGCCATGATCCATATGCGGCCCATTTTCAAGATGCTCAGGACCCATATGCATAATATAGTCATTGGATTCTATATAGCAATAATTATCAGCTTCAATCAATACTCTTCTTTTGAGAAAAGTTGCTGATATATATATCTATATTGATTCCCTCAGTCACATGCCTCTTCAAAAAGCAATGAATAGTGAAAAAAGTCAACATTACTATTCATCATTCATCACAATTCATCCCACCGACAAATTCAGAACAATCAAAGGCAGCCATCAACCTTAGTCACTCACCAAAAGTTGCAGACAGCTCCCATGTGCTTCTGTCAAAGTCAGATTCCTTCACAAGGCTCACAGTAATTCTTTTCATCTATAAAAGAGCCTCTTCAGTCAAGAATAAGGCAGACTTAGAAAAAATTGAGAGTGCTCATTCCTCAAGAAAAATAACTATCTCTGTAATTTTATTTTCAAGTTCGTTTTCAAGTTATGTATTTTGAAGAACTGTTTGTTTCATTCCAATAAACAATTGTAAGTTTTATTATGTTTATTTAAACTGTTTTATTTTATTTTAGTGTTGTTTCCTCCTTCTCCTTCCTGCTTCCGTTTTATTTCATTAGTGACATTTTTTAATAGTGATTAATGAAAAATGTCATTAATTATCATAGGACCTATTAAACAATAAACCCACTTATTAAGACCTACACGTAAGTCCCTCAAAAAATTCCATCCTTCGTGCTCTTTTTATTTATTTTTTATTACAATATATCTCAATTATAATGAAATAAAATGAAAGTCACTTACAACACAAATTATAATTGTAGAATTCTATTATGCACACTCCATATTATATGTACTTTTAGTTGGTTATTTTCTTCTTTAGTTATGATCAATTTTTTTCTTTAGTAATAATATTATTTTGAGATTTTAGTTATGACTTTTTTGTGTTTGGTTATGATTTTTTTTTTATTTTTTTTTATTTTATAGTTATGGCTCAAAAAATATAAAATTTTTTACATTTTCTTCTGTAATTAAAAGGTGTATATAATATGTACTCTTTGAGTGTAGCGATCCCGGTTTCGATCCTTCTTTCATATTTTGCCACTTCGACTTGGCCGGTCGGAGATCGAGCTGCCCGGTCAGCTCGCAGGGGTCGAGGGGGCAACGCCCCTTGGCGGGTCCGAGGGCAGCCCCCTGGCGGGGTCGAGGGGCAGTGCCCTTGAAGCAAAAATGCAAAATGCATTCGAAGTTGCTTGTCCGCTCGAGCGGCCGTTTATGCGCTCGAGCGGAGAATATTTGGTTTTAGAAGTTTGACCTGTCTGCAAAAGTACTAGGTTAGTGTATTTGATGCTCGAGCGGGGCATTTCATGCTCGAGTGGACCATGTTATATCAGTTCGTGAATCTAATATTTCAGATCACTTTTTCAGTCCTCTCTCTCTAAAACTCTCCAGAATTTCAGATCGGGAGCTTCTTTCTCTAGAAGTCATCTTCTCTCTTTGATTTCTCCAAATCCATTGGGATTTAGACATAAGTTCTTCACCAAAGTTGGTTATCATCTCGAGGGCTTCATTGTGTACGCTGAAGATCGAGTTTCGACACCGTTGATTTTGGGGGTTTCATCTCATTTCTTCTTCAAACTTAAGGTAGGGAGTTTCTTAGAGGTATATATATATATTTGCAAGATCTATATGATTTTCAAAATCATCTTTTGATAGCTTTGAAAATTGATTGTTGATTCAAGAAGTTGAGCGATTTTGAAAGTGGATTTGTCTCTTGTTCTTTTAAAACAATCTTATGGGTTTTGATCTTCGTTGATTGAAGAAAAGATGATTTTGGAAAGTTTTCTTTCAAACGATTTGAGTTGTATAGTTTTGGTGAGAAAACTTAGAATTTGGGGATTTTTTTAAAAGAGACTGAAAATCCATGAATGATGCTGTTGTATTTATTTTGTGTGTCAAAATAAATGGATGTTTGGAAAATTTCTTATTTATATTTATATAAATGATGAATTTCAGGGAATATGAGAATTGTTGTTCATTTTGAAAATTATTGTTCAAAATGTTGAAATAGTTTTGAAATGACTAATTGTTGAGGATACTTGAGAAGAGGGAATGTGTTATTCATTAGATGATGAATTAGAATAAAAGTATTTATATTCATCTTGTGTTATTGGCATAACAATTCATTTGATTACATTAAACTTTGAAAGTTGATTTGAAAACTTGCATTGAGAAAAGAATGTTGAGAAATAAGTTTTCATGAAATGGTTTTGGGGTAAATACGTTGGTAAGTCTTGATAGATGGTGTAGATGATATTGAATAAGTTGGCCTGAGAGTCCGAGGTGAAAGACCGAAAACCCACACGGATAGGAGTCGAGCCTTTCGGTTAATACTGGTAAAAATGATAATTTGGTAGTACTTGTATAGTCTACTTGTAGACACCAACCTAGGGATTACCAGAGTCGTATTTACCGCCCTTGAAATATATTGTTAAATTTTGAACAATTGAAATTGCATGACATTATTGAGCATGATGGTTTTCAAAAGATGAAAATGTAATTTATCTTCAAAAAGGGGCATAGCATAACATGTGCATTTCATCTCTTGAGACTCGTATAAAATGTATATACTTTGTTAAGGATTTCCTACTGGGCTTTATGCTCACCCTACGAGATTTTTGTGCAGGAAAAGATGTGGTGATGCCGCCTAACTAAAGGTGAGGAAATGTGTGTTGAGAGTACGGGACTCTCATTTTATTGTGACTTTATGTGTAAGTCAAGAGCTGTATATTTGTGGGTTTGAATAACTGTTTTGTGTAACCAAGCTCACGCCTTGGAAACTTGTAAACCCTTGGGGGGTATTTATTTGTTTATTTACTTGTTGTTGGATTAATATATTGTTGCATGAAGAACTATTATATCATGTAATGTAAGTTTGGAGATTTATATTCGGTTTTCCTTGAAAGAACTATAATTGTTGTATTATCATTTAGGCTAAAACTTTGGGGCGTTACAGGGCTGGGCACCATAGTCTTTCCCATTCTAATTACATATGTGTAAGCATGTAAAAATTTAACCAATTACAAATTGCCATGTACTACAAATGCCTACAAAATGTGGTATAATTAATCCAGGCACGTGTCCAATTGGTTTCAAATCAAGATTACATAATGGTCAAATTAAATCTTGCCACATGTTAAAATGATGCTTGGTAAACCATAGTGATGTAACAAATAAATTTTTGACAAATTAAATTAAGTCATTTATCACATTGAGGTGGTCAAGCCAATAAAATTATGACACATTATTATAGTGATATTTTGATATTTATCTTTAAATAAATCAAAGATGATTGTCAAAGAAGTTAAAGTCTATTATGACTCTCTTCTATCCATTCGTATAAATAGGTGTAATCTCCACTAGAATTTTATACAATTCTACATAAATAAATCAAGTTGTAGAGATAAAAAATTCTACGTATATAAATCAAGTTGTAGAGACAAAAATCTATATCAAGTAAGAGAAAGCTCCATCAGATTCAAGCTTAAGCCCCAAGGTCTCTTCACCAAAACTGATAAATCTCCATAAAATATAAAGTTTAGAAACTCAAATCAAAGTTCGTCATCAAAATCTACAAATCAAATTTGGTTTCTTCTACCAAATTGGAAAGGATTTTAGAAATTTGATTTGGACAAACTATCAAGCACTCAAATCGAAGTTCTATAAATTCGCCATCTTCTTTACTTTACTTGAGGAGATTTTGCCGCTCAATTCGGAAACGAGCTATTAAACTCTCAAATCAATTTATTGAGAAGAATCCGAGAAATTTCTTTAATTAGAAATTTCATTAGAGATTGTACTAGTTTTATTTAAAATTAATAAATTTATATTTTGTTATTCTATTTTTCTGTCTTTATTTCTGCAGATAAGAAATTTGTGTATACAATATGAGAGTACAACTTAACTTTATTTTAAAATTTAAAATAAAATTGTCAATAGTAAAAATATAATAAAAAAATTATTTGTTTATTTATTTTTTGACAGTAATAAAAATGAAGTATCAATAGCAATATTATGGAATTTAAAAAATTTATTCAAAAAATTATCCGAAAATAAAGTGTGTTGCTCGTATTCATTTTGGTGTAACTTACATTACACTAATTATATCACACATTTTGTTTTCGAATAACTTTTTGACTATTTTTTAAAATCATTTATGTTTTTTCATCACATTTGTTTGAAATATTTTTTGGTAAGCCAAGTAGAACAGAGAAGTACATTAAAGAAATGAAATAAAAATGAAAAGAGGAAAAACTTTTAAGCAATGGATCCGTTATGACTTATAGAATAGAGTACCATTTGCGAATGATTTACATTAGATAGTCTTTATTTTAAATTCATAATTAATTTTCTTCAAAAAAATGAAATTTATAATAACACGAAAATTACAAATCATTGAACATTGCTCTGGTTTGTAATACAAGAAGCTTCAGCACATTTTATTTACCATCATTTTTATTAAAAAGTTTTTATTATTATGAATGAAGAAGTATGATTGAGATTTAATTAATATATTGTGAGATTTATATATAAAATGAATTTAGTACACATATTAATGCTTTTTATTAAAACTCTGAATAAAAATCCCTACTACGGTATATTTTTGCCGACACTAACCCATGTGAATAGGTCGCTTTGCAATCTACGCAGGGGTCAATTATTAAATTCGATGACGTGTGAGTGACCTTATTATATTTTTAAATCTTATAAATATGTTTTATTATGCCATGCTTGTCATACTATTAATCTATATTTAAGGTATATCTTGTTCAATAATTCAAAGCTTTTATTGTTACATATTATATAATCTTTTTAAAAAAATTATTAATTTATATAATATTTTCAATCACATTTTGTCGATACCAATCAATATGATTGCATGGGCCATTCTTAAAATTCCATTATGAGGTGTGAGTGGCCCACTTTGTTTTGGTGAAAAATATTAAATAGTGTTAATGATATTAATTTATGTGACAGTTTATGTGGAGATTTTTAAATTATGATTTTGATTTGGATGGCAAGGACATTTTCATTAATCAGAGGTTGGTCGAAATAATTAGATACTTAAACGATATTTATAAATGGGAATGACAACTTTTACATTTTTTCTTATTCTTAATATCGTTACAATATTTTTATTTAAATTTTATTTTTGTCTATTTTTCAAATGCAAAATTACTAAAAATAATATTAGATTTTGTCTTCCAAGAATTTCAAGATGACGGTGTGCTCAACTAATAACAAGGAACCTAACAATTACATGAACCTACAAATAAGAAAGGGTTTTTTTTTTAAGGTCCCTGGTATTATGATTTTATAGCATAAAGGACACTCAATATTTTTATAATGTCTAAGGTCCCTCAACATCAATCCAGAGAAAATTCGATCCAGAGAAAATTCAACTAGAGAAAATTCAACCCAGAGAAAATTCAATCCAGTGAAATTCTTTAGTCTAAACTCAGAGAAAATTCAATTTAATCCAGAGAAATTCTCTGGTCCAAGCCAGAGAAAATTCAAGAATTTTTGTAGTGTGCAAATAGAAGCTCTCAAACTTGAGCTTGCTTCTAACTGGTTTTTCAAGAGCTTGTTCTCTAGCCTAAACAAGGTGAGATCCTGCTGATGCTCCAAATGTTGCTTGATTTGCAATACTGGGCTCGACTTGCCAAGGTTCATCAACTGTAATAGGTGCATAGCTATGCAGCATTAACTGTTGTGTTGTGATGCTTTTTAGCTTTCTAGATTGATAATTTTCTCTGGAGTATTTGGCAATGAAACTAAATTTTCTCTGGGTTGAAAATTTTCTCTGGATTGAGAATTTCTCTGGTAATTTAACTCACAAAACGTTTATTTTGATTATTTTGTTGTTTCCATTTCCCCCCTCAAAGAAATCAACGTACCTTATGTTATCTACGTTCACCATCACGTCAACCCACTTCTCTCAAACAATCACTTTGTAATTCAATTGAATCACCCCCTCAAGCTGGTGATAGTTCGAAGAGAACCACAATCGCTCATCAGAAGGAGGATTGGTCGATTTCTCAACAGCCATGGCAATCACAGGACAATAAAGTTGAACTTTCCACAACCCAACATTTGAAACTCTGTACGAAAACAGAGGCGATGGAGTTTTGATATTATGATTGAGCATAGCTTGAAGCTCCACAATCCAATTCGTGATCGCAAGATTTACCGATCTCATCCACTGCTCTTCCAAACTCGACCCCACGAGTCTAGCCAATAGCTTCGTCGTCTCTCTCGATCGTGGACACGCGAGTTGATTCTTCAGAATGTTAAGACTTTTCGATCGGAGATCTGCGGGAGCTTCGTAGATGCAAATCAGGAAAGTTAGAGTCAGAAACAAGACGTTGAAGATGTCTTTGAAGTTGTTCGGAACGGTTCGTATTCTCATCACCAACCTGTTCCCTCCCAATTATCGAACCGTAAACGATTCTGCCACCCGCTTCGTCGCTCTCCAGGTCCGCCGCGCTTCCGTCTCTCTGTGTGTGCGTGTATTTGGACAGGTCTGGGAATAGAGAAGTTTAGAGAGAGAGAGAGAGAGAGAGAGAGAGAGAGATGAGTTTTGATTTGGTAAGGTCAAATTTCTCTGTGATATGTTTAGGGACCTTAGACATCAAAAAATAATTTCATGGATCTCTTCCATTACGAAAAGTGGAAGAGGGACCCTAGACTAATTTTCCCAATAAGAAAATGGTAGAGGAATAACAATACATTATTGAATGAGTACACAGTCACGTGCTCTTCCTAGCCTATATAATAATTTTTGGATTACAAGACATTATAAATATAGAAATTATGTTGGAAAATTTATAAAGAGGTAGTTGTGAATTGAAATAGACTCCATTTTGAATAAAAGGGTGTAACCTTTCATGGTGTCTTTTTGTTTTAAAGGAAGGGTCAAACCTCCATTTGAATGAAATGGTGCAAACCTTTCATGGTGTCTCTTTATTTTAAAGGAAGGGGTATGTCCCTTCCTCATACCTTTTCTATTCAAATTGAATAGGTGCCAACAAAGCCTATATAAAGGCAGCCCCATTCCAATTTTGATTGATTCAAAAAAAAAAAAAAAAATTCATTTTCCTTGCCTTCATTTTGCTCTCTTGCGTCATTTATTCTTCATATTATTTTAGGAAAAATTTCAGAGAGTTATAGAATACAAGGTTCTGGTTCGTCGAACAAATTTGTTTGAAGTGCTACTACAAATTTGTGAAGATCATTGTATCCTGGGAGATAGACGCCACATAACCGTAAGCACCGTAGCGGGGCGAATTTGTCTTAAGTACAGAGTGTCACACACTCGACTTGGTCTTTAAATTATTGATTTGGTTCAACAAAATAAATTCTGTAAGTTTTATTTTATTTTGTTTGAATTATTTTAAGTTATTTTATTTACACAGACGATTGTTCCAACAATCTTAAGACAGAACAGAATTATTCTGTTTACAGAATTTTTCGTTTGTTTTTTTTTTTCATTCTTCGTAAATAATTTCGGAAGAAAATTATTTTCTGTGGATTTACAAAATAATATTCTGGTTGGAAAAATAAATAGTGATTATATGCTATTTGACAGATAGTAATAATATACTGTCTCTTTTCTTTGACAACAACTAGTACGATACTGGTGTCATTAACAATTCAGAATATATTTTTGTGGAATTTTTTAGAAATTAATTTTGGATTTTAGAAATTATTTTCTGAGTTTTCATTACTTAAAATTCTGTTTTAGTATTTTAATTATTGAAGTGCTATAGAAATTAATTTTCTGTGTGGAATTAATTTGGTTGAATAAAATTTTATTTTATTTCTAAATTAATTGAAAAATAAAAGTTATTTTCTTATTTCTTTTATTTTACAGAATTTAATTTCTTGTGTGGAATTAATTTGGTTAAATAAAATTTTATTTTATTTCCAAATTAATTGAAAAATAAAAGTTTTAGTTTTTATTTCTTTTATTTTACAGAATTTATTTTTCTTTGTGGAATTAATTTGTTTAAATAAAATTTTATTTTTTTTTTAAATTAATTGGAAAATAAAAGTTAAGTCTTGTTTCTTTTATTTTTACAGAATTAATTCTGTGAATTTGGTTTAATTTTCTGTGTAGTGAAAATTTTAATTATAAATTTGTTTTATAAATTAGAATTGATGGCTACTGAAACAAATGCCCAAACAAGTACTATTGTGGTGGTTGCAATTGCACCAACTCCCTCTTCTGTGATGACAGTACCAATAAATCATGGAGAAAAGCCAGAGAAGTTCTCAGGAACTGACTTTAAAAGATGGCAACAGAAAATGTTGTTCTATCTTACAACTCTGAACCTGACTCGTTTTCTCCGTGAAGATACTCCTATCCTAAAAGAGGATGAAACCGACCGGCAAGTGGTTACTGCGGTTGATGCTTGGAAACATGCCGATTTCTTTTGCCGGAACTACGTCTTGAACGGACTTGACAACACATTATACAACGTCTACAGTCCAATCAAGACAACAAAGGAACTTTGGGAATCGTTGGAGAAAAAGTACAAAACGGAAGATGCCGGCTCAAAGAAATTTGTGGTTGGCAGATTCTTGGATTTTGTAATGGTTGATTCAAAAACTGTGATCAGCCAAGCTCAAGATTTCCAACTCATTCTTCATGACATTCACGCAGAAGATATGTCTCTCAGTGAATCCTTTCAAGTTGCAGCCTTAATTGAAAAATTACCAAAATGCTGGAAGGAGTTCAAGAACTACCTCAAACACAAGCGCAAAGAAATTTCTATGGACGAATTAATTGTGCGTTTGAGAATTGAGGAGGACAACCGCAATTCTGAAAAGCGGGCTGGTAAGCATCCTATGAAGTCTAAGGCAAATGTGGTGGAACATGCTTCAAAAATCAAGAAACGAAAGTCTTTTGGAGAAAGTTCATCACAAGGCTCTAAAGGGGGGGATAATAAAAAGTACAAGTTTAATGACAAATGTTACATCTGTGACAAAGAGGGACATCGGGCCAAAGATTGCTGAAGCAAAGGCAAAAGCAAAAAAAGAACAAGCAAGAAGCCTGCTCAAGCCCACATGACTGAAGTGGACAACATTTCCAATGGTATAGATGATATCAATCTTTCTGCAGTTATTTCCGAGACAAATCTTGTCGGAAATCCTAAAGAATGGTGGCTGGACACTGGTGCTACTCACCATATTTGTGCCGACAAAAAGATGTTCACATCTTATTCTATAGTGGACAATGGTGAACAACTCTTTATGGGCAACTCCTCAACTTCTAAAGTTGAAGGACAAGGAAAGATTGTACTCAAGATGACATCTGGAAAGGAACTCACTCTCAACAATGTGCTACATGTACCGGACATTCGCAAGAATTTAGTTTCCGGATCTTTGTTGAGTAAGAATGGTTTTTTTTTTTTAAAGTGACAAGTTTATACTTACCAAAAACGAGATGTATGTAGGAAAATGTTACATGTCTGATGGCCTTTTCAAGTTAAATGTAATGACCGTTATACCCTCAGTTATTAATAATACTACATCTTCTTCTTACTTGCTTGAGTGTTCAAATTTATGGCATGGTAGACTAGGACATATTAATTATGGATCTTTGCGTAGATTAATTAATATGGAATGTTTACCTAAATTTAACATTGATTCAAATCATAAATGTGAAATTTGTGTTGAGGCAAAATTATCTAAAACTCCTTTTCATTCAATTGAAAGAAGTACGAAACCACTTGAATTAATTCATAGTGACATTTGTGATTTTAAATCAATTCAAACTAGAGGTAGGAAAAAGTATTTTATCACTTTTATAGATGACTATACTAGATATAGTTATGTTATTTAATTCGAACCAAGGATGAAGCTTTGGAAACTTTCATTCAATATAAGAATGAAGTTGAAAATCAACTTGGTAAGAAAATCAAGAAACTTAGAAGTGATAGAGGTGGTGAATATGAATCACCTTTTGGTGAGTTTTGTAAAGAACACGGAATAATTCATCAAACCACCGCTCCTTACTCACCTCGGCAAAATGGAATTGCTGAAAGGAAAAATAGGACTTTAAAAGAAATGATGAATGTCATGTTAATCAGTTCTGGATTACCTCAGAACTTGTGGGGGGAAGCAATACTTTCTGCTAATTATATTTTAAATAAAGTATCCCGAAAGAAAATGAATCAAACACCTTATGAAATGTGGCATGGTAGAGTACCATCCTACAAATACTTAAAAGTGTGGGGGTGTTTGGCTAAAGTGGCTATTCCTAGTCCTAAAAAGACTAAGATAGGTCCTAAGACCATTGATTGCATTTTCATTGGTTATGCCAAGAATAGTAGTGCATATCGGTTTTTGATTCATAAATCAGAACATTCTGAAATGCATGTAAATACTATTATTGAGTCTCGAAATGCATCATTCTTTGAACATGTATTTCCAAATAAAACTGGACAAGAGACTAGTAATAATAAGAGATCTTTTGATACTATTACTAGTAATGATCAAGAACATGATCAAGAGCAAGAGTTAGACCAAAATGAAGAAGAAGAACTTAGGCGTAGTAAACGTGCTAGAACCTCAAAATCTTTTGGTCCAGATTTTCTAACATTTTTGTTAGAAAATGAGCCTTTAACTTTTAAAGAGGCTATGTTCAGTCCTGAAGCTCCTTTATGGAAAGAAGCTGTCAACAGTGAAGTTGAATCCATCTTGCAAAATCACACTTGGGAATTGGTGGATTTGCCACCAGGTTGTAAACCTCTTGGGTACAAGTGGATTTTCAAAAGGAAATTGAAAGCGAATGGATTAATAGACAAATACAAGGCAAGACTTGTAGTCAAAGGTTTTAGACAAAAAGAAGGTCTAGATTACTTTGACACATACTCACCGGTTACTAGAATAACATCCATTAGAATGCTAATTGCCATTGCATCTCTATACAATCTAGAAATTCATCAAATGGATGTTAAAATCGCTTTCTTAAATGGTGAGTTAAATGAAGAAATTTACATGGAACAACCAGAAGGGTTTTCTGTTCCAGGGAAAGAAAAGAAAGTGTGTAAATTGGTTAAATCATTATATGGTTTAAAACAAGCGCCAAAGCAATGGCATGAGAAATTTGACAAGGCAATGCTGTCAAATGGATTTAAAATTAATGAGTGTGACAAATGTATTTATATTAAAAACACAGATAAAGGTTATGTCATTGTATGTCTTTACGTAGATGATATGCTCATCATTGGTAGTAATAATGACATGATTAAAACTACCAAGAAAATGTTGAATAAACATTTTGACATGAAGGACATGGGCATTGCTAATATAATACTTGGTATGAAAATTACCAAAACATCAGAAGGATATGCTTTGTCACAATCTCATTACATTGAGAAAATACTTGACAAATTCAGTAAAGATGATGATCATCTTGTAAGAACACCAGTAGATATTAATTTGTATCTTTCTAAGAATGTACAGGAAAGTATTTCTCAATTAGAGTATGCCCAAATTATTGGAAGCTTAATGTACTTGATGAACTGCACTCGCCCAGATATAGCTTATGCAGTAAGTAAATTAAGTAGATATACGAGTAATCCGAGAGTAGAACACTAGAAAGCAATTATAAGAGTTCTTAGATATCTCCGATTTACTCGTAACATTGGGCTTAATTCTACTAGATATCCAGCAGTACTTGAAGGATACTATGATGCAAATTGGATATCGGATACAAGAGACTCAAAGTCCACTAGTGGGTATGTCTTTACTCTTGGTGGGCCGGCTGTATCTTGGAAATCTTCCAAACAGACTTGTATTGCTAGGTCTACTATGGAATTTGAATTCATAGCTTTAGACAAAGCAGTGGAAGAGGCAGAATGGCTTCGCCACTTCCTTGAAGATATTCCAATATGGCCAAAACCGGTGCCTGCTTTATGCATACATTGTGATAGTCAATCAGCAATTGGTAGAGCACAGAGTCATATGTATAACGGTAAGTCTCGACACATTCGTCGTCGACATAATACCGTAAGACAGCTACTCTCTAATGGAATTATGTCTATAGAATATGTCAAGTCTAAAGACAACATAGCGGATCCACTAACCAAAGGGTTAGCAAGAGAGTTAGTTGAGAATTCATCGAGGGGAATGAGATTAAAGCCTATTAAATAAGAGTTACCACAACGGCAACCCAACCTAGTTGACTGGAGATCCCAAGATCTAGGTTCAAAGGGACAACCGAGTTATGAATGACTCAGAAGGATCACTGGGGAGTTTATCTCCTACCCATTTCTTTGATGAAATAGTGATGTCTGCAACGGTTTAGGTTAAGTAATACTTTTAATGATTCTTATATCTAGGTAAACCTAGTGGAGTATGGCAGGATACTTTTCATAAGAATCACCTATGTGAGTGTGAACTGGGCCGGTTCTACAAGATTTGTGAAGGGCTACAAGTCTTTAGAGCACTCTTGAAAGACCAGGTTGTTCAGGGTCAAAATGAACACAATAGTGAGAACTAAACTGTGTCTGGAGATATACTGTGTGAGTTCTATTGTCTTGGTTTACACAAACGGCTGAACAGTTCAAGACATCATGTTCACTGGTTAGCTAGTAAATCTGATAGTATCTCACAAGGGAAGGTTCAAAGCCAAAAGCTACCTATCCTTTGCAGAATATTTTCAATTTCTGTACTCTCTGTATTTACATCATGTTGTTGCATTTTCTCTCTGTCAATTTCATTCATGTGGGGGATTGTTGGAAAATTTATAAAGAGGTAGTTGTGAATTGAAATAGACTCCATTTTGAATGAAAGGGTGTAACCTTTCATGGTGTCTTTTTGTTTTAAAGGAAGGGTCAAACCTCCATTTGAATGAAAGGGTGCAAACCTTTCATGGTGTCTCTTTATTTTAAAGGAAGGGGTATGTCCCTTCCTCATACCTTTTCTATTCAAATTAAATAGTGTAACAACCCTCATACTGTTTACTGATTAATGACTGCTTGATTACCGATAATCACCGATTACTGCTAAACGGAACTGATGATGACTGATAACTGACTGATAATTGAACTGATTAAAGTACTGAACTGACTGACTGAAATTGGAAACTGAATTGACTGAGTATATGTTAGTTAATTGCATTCTATCTGTTTGATTGTCTGATTATCTGTTCATGTTTATATGTTTAAACTGCTAATTGAAGGCCTTATCGGCGGCCAAACTGGGAATTGATTAATGTTTTATGATCCTCATAATTAATGTGATTTTATGGTATATTTACCTGAAAACTGATTAGGTATGATTAAATTAGGTTAAAATAAGCTAATTGAAGAGTTGGACTTAATTACCGTTTTGCCATTGTTAGTGGGCCCTTATTATAACATGTTAGAGCCTTGGTATGCTTGAATCAAACATTTTGCTCAGCTCATTTCTTGCTTTTGCCGACCAAGAGAGGAGAGTTAGAGAGAGAGAGAATTGTTCTTGTTGATTTTGCTTGTAATTGCTTGGTAATTGAAGAAATTGTTGAAGTGATTGCATATTTGAGCTCCCTTCTTGAAATACAAGACTTAAGGTAGCTCCATTGTCTTCTTATTCATGTTTTAAGTTGAATCTTGCATGGTTCATGTCATGTTGATGGAGTTTAGAGCCAAAACATGGTTTAGATGTTGAATTGTAGCTTAATTGTTGCATGCATGTACATATATTGAAGTTTTGAGGTTGTAGTTCATAATGCCTCACATGCATGTCCATCTTTTGGTCATACTCCATGAGTTCATCTTGTTTTTGAAGGTTTGAGCTCTTTTGAAACAGCATCGAAGCTTTGAAAATGATTTAAGATCATGCATGTCATGTTTGAAGATTGTTCTTGAAAATGATTTGAAATTGGTTTGAAATTGGGTTTGAATTAAACACCCTTGGGCTTTGATTTTTCAAATTGAGTTTTGAACCATGTTTAACTATGAGTTTACATGTGTTTTCTGGAAATTTAGCCCAAGAGGTCGAGTTTTGATGCTTTTGAACTTGGTTTTGACCTTGGAGGTGCAATCTGGGTTTTCCAGATTTCACACTTCCGCTCGAGCGGGGGAAATGCCGCTCGAGCGTAGAATCCGAGCATCCAGCATCTCTCTGCACTGTTTTACTGTACGCTCGAGCGGAGGATTGGGCGCTCGAGCGGAGTTTGTCTCAAGCTCGAGCGTGCGTCGAGCGGAGATTTCACCCATCCAGTACTTTCACAGTACGCTCGAGCGGGAAAGTTTACGCTCGAGCGTGTACCTTTGTTGCATGACCGCTCGAGCAGGGAAACCTGCGCTCGAGCGGGACTCTGTTTTTCTGAAAATTCTGAAACTGTTTTCTGGTCGCATCTTTGCATCCTCATCCTATTCTAGGCATTGTTAGGCCTAGTTTAAGACATCTTAATGAGGATATCGTTGTAGAACACGCCAAGGCAAATTAGGGATTGAGTTATGATATTTCCCAACTGTGTAGCTTAGTGTGTTCAATCTGTTAACAGTGTAGGGTTGGCGACTGGAGAGACACGCTCTAGCATACTGTAGCCAAGAACTCTGTGAGTAACAATTGTGTAAAGATATGTTCAACTGATATCTTTTGAATACTGAACTGAACTGTTTACTGAACTGGTATTATTTACTGAATGAATGTATGTCCTTTATTTCTGAACTGTACTGTGGCATCCTTAGTACTTACTGTTTACTGTTACTGTTACTGCGACAGAATTCTCTGTCGGTTCCCTCGAGGAACCACTACTGTTTACTGACTGATGGCCATCATTACTGTTCGGTCTTTTAAGACCTACTGTTACTGTTATGCTAATGGATGTACCACATATGACTGTTTACTGTACTGAACAACTGAAATACTGATTGAATTGAACTGTTTTCATCACTGTAAGGACATTCATTCTAAACCCCTTTACGCATTATGTTATTCACTGGGCTTTAGCTCACTGTTTATATATATATGTAGGTGCTCAGCCACCAGATCGGAGCTAGGAACGTGGGTTAGACTCCAGTTTTGTCAAGCCAGCCTTTGTGCCTCACTGCGAGGTTCCGAGCCTATCTGTTAAGGCTTAGGGGTCTTTTACAATTCCCCCTTCTGTACTGTTTCACTGTTCTGTATAGACTGAGTGTTACTGTACTGTTATATAGGGTCGAGTCCCTAGTCTGAATGATTGTAAATATTGTGTATACTGTTCTGTACTGTTTATGTACAAATGTATGAAAAGCCTTTTTGCATACAGAATGTCACAGCTCAATGGACACTATTTATTTACTGTATTGGCTTCCGCCAGGCCCTGTACTCCGTTTTACTGTATTACTGTTCTGCAGGCCTTCGGTAATCTCGGATTACTGGCCGGTTACGGTGCTAAACCCATAGGGCCGGGTTTGGGTCGTGACAAATAGGTGCTAACAAAGTCTATATAAAGGCAGCCCCATTCCAATTTTGATTGATTCCAAAAAAAAAAAAAAATTCATTTTCCTTGCCTTCATTTTGCTCTCTTGCGTCCTTTATTCTTCATATTATTTTAGGAAAAATTTCAGAGAGTTATAGAACACAAGGTTCTGGTTCATCGAACAAATTTGTTTGAAATGCTACTATAAATTTGTGAAGATCTTTGTATCCTGGGAGATAGACGCCACATAACCGTAAACACCGTAGCGGGGCGAATCTGTCTTAAGGACAGAGTGTCACACACTCGACTTGGTCTTTAAATTATTGATTCGGTTCAACAAAATAAATTCTGTAAGTTTTATTTTATTTTGTTTGAATTATTTTAAGTTATTTTATTTACACAGAAGATTGTTCCAACAAATTATTCGATAGATCCAGCATGGCTAACCGTTGAGAGAAATATAATCATTTTATGTAAACGTAAATAATAAATGTAAATTCATAATTTGATATCATTAGTTATTTTAATAGGAATTAAACCTATGAACAAGCCTTCTTCTTTAATCTTTATTTTCTATTAAGCAATGTTTAGATGTTTTGATTATTAAAAATTAAACGTCATTTAGGTGGTAATTTTAGATTTCCCATAAATTTAAAAATTCAAAATCTTAAACAACAATTTGTGTTTTATTTTAGCATGAATTAAAAATACACTCTCTGAGATTTGATTAAAATACGAATCACTCCCTGTGGTTCTGGAAATTACATTCCATCCCCTGAGTTTTCTAATTTCATAACAAATCACTCATTTTATTAATAAATCATGAAATCAATTAATAGTTTTTAATGATATTGGAAATATGTTTCAATTAATAATTTAGGTAATTTTATTATTGTATAGGAGAGCAATTATGAATTTTATTTTTTTAGTTAATTTTATTAAATAAATTTTTTGACAAGGGGGTATTTGTAATTTTCTAAATTACAGAAGACAATCTGTACTTTAAACAAACCTCACAAGGTGTATTTATAGTTTAACCTTTATTTTTTTACTAGTATTTTCTTCAATTTCAACATCTTCTTAGTTTTCATTTTTCTCAAGATTTGTCTTACAACAACATAAAGTTCCAACAATTAGGTATGATCATTCATTTATAACTTCACAAATAAGATGAGATCATAATATCTTTTAAGAAAGTGAGCTTTTATAAAAACTACCAATATTTTGTCTTCTTTATTGTCATACTTTTCTTGCATGATTTAAAAAATTTACAAGAACCTCTTATTATATTTGTCTAGGGCAAAAAATTCAAGAAAAAAGTTCTTCACTCTTCTCATACAAGGACAAGATATCTCTCTCAACGTTTCTCCACCCTTTGATTTCCTTGCACCTCTTGAATTCAATATCCAAATCAAGAAAACATTAGCATACCATTTTGTTATAATCAAATTTTTTTTTTCTTTCTAAATTTACAAAAATCCATGATTAATTTAGTGATAGTGTAATTAATTTTGTCTAGTAAAATCTATTTTCCACCGTTTGCATATCAACATATTTTATTGATTTGAGCTTAACTAAAAATTGTCATTTAAAAAAAATGATTTCTTTATTTATTCATGTTAAGAAAACTACTTAATTAGTTGGTTATTTTTATAAGGAATCTGAATTGCAAAACTAAAGTTACTGAAAACTAGTAATCAAAATAAAATTAAGGTTTTGCTAACAACTGCCTAGGCATAAGGGGGAAAAAAACGCGAGACAATTTTCACCTAATTCAAAACAATTTTCATTGATTTCAGAATCCTTTTAACTTTTTTACTTATTTACAAAGAACTTTCTATCTCAATCCCAATATTAAACAATGTCCCATAGTACTCGTAAGCATTTGCCATTAAAAGAGAGGGCAAATTATACCAGTAGTCTCTATATTTTGGCCCTTGTGTCATTTTGGTTCTTATAATTTTAAGTGAATCAATTTTGATCTTGAATTTACGATTTTGTCTCAATTTAGTCTAATTGATTACAGTTGTTAGTATTTTTTTTATTTTTGATGAAAATGTGCAAACAAGTTACATGTATCATGGATTTATTGGCAAAATTATAAACTTGTTCAATTTAGTGAGTTAATGTTAACCAATTTAGTGATTATTTTCTTTCAAACCCTAATTGGTGTTATCAATTGGACTAAATTGACACAATCTAAAATTAAGAGTCAAAATCAAACTAATTGAAATGATAGGGATGAAAATGACACAAAGGAAAAAATGCAAGAGATTACTGATATAATTTGCCAAAAAATAAAAATAGTACCTGAATATGGAGGTTGTAGAAAACCCTCTCTCCAAAAGATTCAAAGCAAGAGGCATTCAAGAGAAGTAGTCCATAATCCGCCTCAAAATTTAGCAGAATCTCAGAGAGTGGACTATTATTGAGTTTAACTGTGCAAATCTGAAGCTCAAATTCTCTATCTCCAAGTGGACTTGCTGCGACAGCAGATAAAGGGCTCCCAATGGCACATTTTCTTTTCTTTTCAATATCAATATGAAATAATAAATCTTCTTCTTGCCTAGAATTAATCCTTGAAATTAGCTTTTCCTTCTTGTGAACCAGTCTTTCTAATTCATTTTGTAGCTCTGTTATAGTGAAAAATATATTAGCTCTCGTAATCAATCAAAAATATATAGTGAAAATTCACCAATATGTGTTGGAATTTAAATGGGAATTATATCTTCTTCTTTTTTGTGGGGGATTTTAATAGGCTTATGAAAGAAAACTATTTTAGTTGATGTTGAATGTCATTATAATTGTATCACAACTATTTTATTGGTCTACTAATTAGTTAAGAATCCAGCTCCACGGACTCATTTTTAATAATTTATTTTGTTCATTTTTAGGTCCCACTGTATGGATAATTCAAAAAAATTCAAATTAATTGGTCTAATAATTGTATCACATGATTTTATTATCTTAGTGTTTAAAAAAAATTAACAATTTATTTGCAAGATCATACTTGTCTATTTTCTTGAAGATAAAGATGATAATTTTTTTAAACATTACTAAAAGAAAAATTGATATAATTACGTCAAAATTATGAGACATGTCGTATTTTTTTAAAATCTCAAGAGAGGTCAATGTAATTTACCTCCCAAACTTCATAAAACCTTATTTGCCTCTATACAATTTTGAGTATTTGAAGAGAAAAAAAAAATCCCAAATTTTCTAAATAATTATTTTTTATAAAATTTATGAGTCTGCGGCTGATACACTGAAGTTTTGGAACATTGCTTGTGAGATGTAAAAAGCAATTAGTCAATTTATATTCTGCTTCCTTTTCTTTCAATAAGATTAGAATAAAAGATAATATAATATAAATAATAAACTTGCCTCTCTTTTTAATAATTTAAAATTTTAAATGAGTTAGTGATCAATATTTTAATATGATATCAAAATACTATATAATTATAATATTTGCATGTGTTTGACTTGTTTATGACATAGAGCCCAACCATACACGTAAGAGGCGTTGTTGAGGATAACGTACAAATAATAAAATTGCCTCTCTTTAATAGTTTAAGGTTTTAGATGAGTTAATGGACAATATTGTTCTAAGAGCACTGGATAATTTCTCGACAGAAATGAGAAGTATTCCTTGATTACATGTAGTTTGGTCTTCCTATTTATCTTGTGATATTTAAAAAGATGTGACCAATCAATTTCTTTCCCAATTTTATTTTTTTCAACATGATTCCAATTTTTTTTTTTTTTTTTTTTTTGACCAAGATAATATGTTAATGTTTACAAAACGAATGATTGAGGCTAAGATGAATCCATCAAGTCCCAATTTTAACTTCCTAACTAGACAAAAGCTCATTCCTAATTGAAAGTACATCATCTATTACTCATCATCAATCAACCCACATTTGGATTTCAAGAACCTTCAAATTTTTTTTATGAGAAGCTGCATTGATGAAAGTAATAAATATGAGGCAACATCAATAAAGGAAGGCAAGTGTACAAAGCATCAAAATAAAACTAATCAATCCTTGGTACAATAAAAGATAATTATTCACTAATCTCGGAGTATAGACATGTGAAAATCTATTGGATAGGTGGAGTATTGTGTTGGATGATTGATGAATATGAGAAACATAATAAATGATGATTGGTTAAAGAATATGTGATATTTCGAGAATATTATATAATTTTTCTAGAAGAACGAGTCAATCATCTGCTAGTATTATGTTGGTGAGGAACCAACCGAAAACAAACACACAAACAAACAACAACAAAAATAACAGCAGCCCAAACAGCCACTAAACAACCACCAAATCATCAAAAGAACAAAAACGCTTCAAATCCTAAACACAAGTTCATACCCAAAAGAACAAGCAACCACCAGCATTGCACACGAATATAAGTGAAAAGCAGCCATAGGTCTTCAAATCCCATAAAAACTGATAAGAAACTGAAAACTTCAATTCATTTCTATAATCAATCAGTACAGCTATATTTATAATACAAGAGTGGAACCGACTTACTAACTATTAGTCCACCGCCTCTAAAGAGCAATGGAGTTCTTGATATTATTCACTTTTTCACACTAAAAATACAGAGATGGTCTATGTATATATAACAAGAGATAATGACCATAACTACCTAACCAACAATTAACTACTTGTGGTTAAGGCCTAACAAACTAACTACCTTCCTAACAAACTAACTACCTCAAGAATACTCTAGAATGCACTGATATAAGCTGAAGCCTTCTGTGCTGAAACTGTAGCTTGAGTGGCTTGTGTGGCTGGGTTATCAGGTTGCTTATCAGCCCCCCTCAAGCTCAGGGGACTGGGAAGGACATTGAGCTGGTGTTGAAGATATTGCAAACGAGTAACAGAGAGTGGTTTAGTAAAGACATCAGCAACTTGATCAGAAGTGGGAATATGACAGATATGAAGCTTCTTGGAGGCAATGCGTTCGCGAACAAAGTGATAATCGACCTCAATGTGTTTAGTACGAGCGTGAAACACTGGATTGTGACTCATAGCTATGGCAGATAAGTTGTCACACCTTAGGGTAGGCACAGGAACAGAAATATGAAGTTCAGCAAGCAACATCCCAATCCAACTAAGTTCAGCGGAAGTTTGTGCTAAAGCCCTATATTCAGCTTCAGACGAAGATCTAGCCACAGTTGGTTGTTTCTTGGAAGACCAAGAGATAAGATTAGGACCAAGATAGACACAGAAACCAGTGGTGGACCTTCGATCAAGAACGTTACCTGACCAATCGGAGTCTGAATAAGCATTGAGAAGAAGAGGGCCAGCAGTGAAATGAAGCCCATAAGAGATGGTGCCTTTAATATACCTGAGTAATCTTTTGACTGAGATAAAGTGACTAGTCATAGGAGAGTGCATGAACTGACAAAGATGATTAACCACAAAAGCTAAATCAGGTCTGGTAAGGGTAAGATATTGAAGAGCTCCGACCAAACTTCTGTACAAAGCTGGCTGAGAAAAGAGAGTATCATTTGCTGCAGTAAGAGAGCTAGAAGTGGACTTAGTAGCCATGGGAGAAGAGTAAGATTTGCAGTCACTCATACCAGCCTTGGCCAACAACTCTGAGGCATATTTTTGCTGAGAAAGAACATAACCAGAAGCAGTTTTGGTGACAGAAATACCCAAGAAATAATTGACAAGGCCAAGCTTCTTCATGGAAAAGGTTGTATGCATATGTGTAATGAGAGAGGTAATATAGAGAGGATCACTTCCTGTGAGAAGAATGTCATCTACATAGATGAGAAGAATGGTAATAGCAGTAGAAGTTTTCTTAATAAAAAGAGAAGAATCACACTGACTTTGAACAAATTTATGAGTGAGAAGAAAGTTGGAGAAGGTAGAGAACCAAGCTCGAGGAGCTTGCTTTAAACCATAGAGAGCCTTGTGTAACTTGCAAACAAGCTGAGATTTATTAGGCTGAACAAAACCTTGAGGTTGGACCATATACACTTCTTCGTCAAGAACACCATGGAGGAATGCATTAGATATGTCAAGTTGCTTAATGGACCACTCAAAATGTAGTGCAAGACATAACAGAATTCTGATAGTTGGTTGCTTAGCCACAGGGCTAAAAGTCTCATGATAGTCCACCCCTTCAGTTTGAAGAAAACCCTTGGCAACTAACCTTGCCTTATATCGAGCTATAGAACCATCTGAATTTTTCTTGATTCGATAAACCCATTTGCAGCCAATTGCTTGTTTTCCAGGTGGGAGATCAACTAAAGACCAAGTGCCTTGTGTTTGTAAAGCTTGAAATTCTTCAAGCATAGCAGTTTGCCAAACAGAGGAACAGGCTGCCTGTTGATAAGTTTGTGGTTCAGACTGAAGAGAGGAAGAAGAAGGACAAGCAATGAAAGAAGAGTGAGGAAAAGTTGATTTGGATCTGGTAATCATGGGATGAGTATTGGAATTGAGACAAGGGAGATCAATAGAAATATTGGAAATAGGAATCTGATTAGATGGAACTGTGGATAGAAGAGGAGTAGAAGAGGAAGAGACTGTTTGAGCTTCTGAATGAGGTTCAGTAGCAGACGAAGAGACTGCCGGAGCTGAGGGCAGGTCAGTAGGAGGAAAGAAAATAGGTGGCTGAGCTGCTGACTGAGGGATAGCAGCTGGTGGTGAACCTGGAAAAGAATGTGGAGCTTGCTGTGACTGAGCTGGTGACGGAGGAATGGCAGCTGTAGGCTGAGGTGCTGCAGTTGGTGAAGCTGGAAAGGGATGTGTATACTGAGGTGCTGCAGTAAAAACATGTGATGGAAAAGAAGAACTGGACTGGTCTGAGGGAGACCAAAAGAAATTCAGCAAATGTGATATGGAAGATGATGCAGAAACAGAAGGACGAGAAGACTGAAAAGGAAAACATAGTTCATCAAAGATCACATGTCTAGAGATATAGACCCTTCATGTAGTAGGATCAAGGCACCTATAACCTTTAATAGAAGGTTGATAACCAAGAAATACACAAGGAATAGATTTGGTTTGAAGTTTATGAGATGTGTAAGGTTGAAGCCATGGATAGCATCTACATCCAAAGGATCTCAAGAAAGTGTAATCAGGTTTTTGTTTGAACAAAACTTCATACGGAGTGAGATTTTGAAGCTTGAGTGTGGGATGTCTGTTAACAAGAAAGACAGCAGTGGCAAGTGCATCAAACCAGTAAGCCAAAGGAAGAGAGGATTGATGCATAAGTGTCACAGTAGTCTCTATGAGATGCCTGTGTTTTCTTTCAGCAACACCATTTTGTGATGGTGTATGAGGACAAGTAAGTTGATGCTCAATTCCTTTTTGTTTAAGAAACAATTGAAATGGCTTACTCAAATATTCGCCCCCATTGTCACTCCTTAAGACTTGAAGATGAGTATGAAACTGATTCTCAACAAAACTTTTAAATTCAAGAAATTTGTTAAACACCTCACTTTTGTAATGAAGAGGAAAAACCCAAGTAAATTTGCTAAAATCATCAATGAACAACACATAGTATTTACAACTAGAACTAGAAGCAGAAAATGGACCCCACACATCTGTGTGAATAAGGGCCAAAGGTTTATTGACAGTGGAATTAGACAAAGAAAAACGCAATCTATGACTTTTACTAACACAACAATGTTCACACAGACTGGTGGTCTTGTTAGACAAAGTTGAAGACTTAGAACCTAAGTGATGATGAGCCATAATGTGCTAAAGTTTCTTGGAAGATGGATGACCAAGTCTTGAATGCCAATCAGCTGAAGTAGTAGAACATGAAAGACAGACTGATGAAGGAACAAAGGAACCAGCAGAGGATGAAGAAATGAGTGGATAAAGGCCATTGGTGTAGCAACCTTTATACAGAATATTCTGAGTATTCTTGTCCTGAACAAGAAAGAAATCTTTATCAAAAGTAATAGTACAATGATTATCCTTGGTTAACTGATGTACTGAGAGTAAATTGGAAGAAAGAGTAGGCACATGCAACAGGTTGGTAAGATGAAAAGGAAAAGAAGGAGTAGGAAGGAGTCCTTTACCAGTATGAGCAATGGGAAGAGTAGAACCATCACCAATAGCCACTTGATCTTGACCTTGATACGGTTGGTAAAGAGAGAGGTTACGTAAATCATTTGTCATGTGGCTAGTGGCTCCAGAATCAAGAAACCAGTTGGTTTCAGATGAAGAAGGAGAAGAGATGGAGGATGTATGAGCAGAGGCTACATAAGCTTGACTTTGACCTGGAGAGGATTTGAAGGATGAAGAGGAAGCTTGAGAACTCTGAAAAGCAGCATCCAATCTGTACCAACAGTCTAGAGCAGTGTGGTTGGCCTTGCCACAGATTTGACAAATTAATGGGGCATTAACTGTGCTGTTTACAGAGCTGGAGCTAGGTCCTGGATTGTGTGCAGAGCTATATCTGCTTTTCTGAAACTGATTTGATCCTCCTCGCTGATAGTGACTAGACATCTGACCATGAAACCTACCTCCATCCCTTCCTCTGAAAGGGCCTCTGCCCCTGTAATAGCCTTTCTGACTTCCTTTATTAGCATACTGGCCTCGAGGAGCAATATAGGCAGCAGATCCTGGTATTTCTGAAATTTGTTGATGCTTAAGAGAAGACTCTATGTGAATTGATTCAGAACACAGAAGAGAGCAGAGTTGATCCACAGTAATAGGATCTGATCTGGCTCTTATTGTAGTTTTGAAAGCATTATATTCTTCAGGTAGTCCATTCAGAATTAAAAGGACTAAATCCTCATCATCAACTGATGATGAAGCCAAAGCAAGCTGATCTGCAAGAACTTTGAATTTGTGCAGATAGTCTTCCATAGTTGATCCTTTCTTCACAATATGACTTAATTTGTTCTTCAGTTGATGGATATGAGATCGAGAAAGAGAAGTAAACCGTTTGGCAAGAGTATGCCAAACATAATAACTAGTTTGACAGTGAATTACAGATGTGAAAAGTGAAGGTGATAGAGTTGCTGTTATGCAACTCAAGAGATGTGCATCAATTGTAGTCCATAGAGTATGCTTGGGATTCAGAATTTCAAGATGATTTGAATCTAAGATAACTGGTGCAGGACATACTTCAGATCCGTCCACATAGCCAAGAAGCTTGGTTGCTCTTAAGATGTTGTAAAATTGATTCTTCCAAACTATGTAATTGGATGAATCAAGCTTGATAGTAACGAATGCATTAAGATTTGAGATCAACAATTTGAGGTTTGAAGGAATGGCAGAAGAAGACTCTGGTATACTTTCTGGGACACCTATGGTGATGGAAGAAGCCATTGAAGAGCAGTGCTCGTAGGAGCCTATGGCTCTGATACCATAAAGAGCAATGGAGTTCTTGATATTATTCACTTTTTCACACTAAAAATACAGAGATGGTCTATGTATATATAACAAGAGATAATGACCATAACTACCTAACCAACAATTAACTACTTGTGGTTAAGGCCTAACAAACTAACTACCTTCCTAACAAACTAACTACCTCAAGAATACTCTAGAATGCACTGATATAAGCTGAAGCCTTCTGTGCTGAAACTGTAGCTTGAGTGGCTTGTGTGGCTGGGTTATCAGGTTGCTTATCAGCCTCTACAATCTATACATTCATATATCACTATAACTAATTCTGTTACTAATTCTGTTAGAGCTAGGGAAGTTATCCTCTGGTTTGCTTGACTTGGGTTATACTGTCTTGAACTTGAGTTGGTTGAACTGAAGTTGGTATAATCTTATCAGGCCCCCGCAAGCGAATGGGTAAGGCACGCGCCATAAGCTTGGGAAGAAGATAAGAAAAATGAGCCACGGGAAGGGGCTTGGTAAACAGATCAGCCACTTGATCAGAGGAAGACACATGTTTAACCACAACTTTGTGAGAAAGAACTTGCTCCCGGATAAAATGATAATCCACCTCGATATGCTTTGTGCGGGCATGGAAAACAGGATTAGAGGCAAGAGATATGGCGGAGAGATTGTCACACCATAAAACAGGAGTTGCAGAAGGAAGAGAGAGCTCTTGAAGAAGCATGCGAAGCCATTGAAGTTCAGCAGAAGCTTGAGCAAGAGCCCTGTACTCGGCTTCGGTGGAGGACCGAGAAACAGTGGATTGTTTCTTCGCGGACCACGAAATCAAGTTAGAACCGAGAAAGACACAATACCCAGTGGTAGACTTACGATCAAGAACATCGCCGGCCCAATCAGAATCAGAAAAAGCATGCAAATTCAGAGAGCCTGGAGTAAAGAATAAACCATGATGAAGAGTACCCTCAATGTAACGAAGTAACCGCTTGACAGTATTAAAATGGGCAACAGTAGGAGCATGCATGAACTGAGAGGCATGGTTGACAGCAAAAGAGATGTTCGGTCTGGTAATAGTGAGATATTGTAAGGCGCCAACAATACTTCGATACAAGGATGGCTGAGAAAAGGGTACCAAGGTGTCTGAAGGAGGCTCAGATTTAGAGGCCATGGGCGAAGAACATGGTTTACAATTGATCATACCAGCCTTGAGGAGAATATCAGTAGCATATTTGTGCTGAGAGAATACCAGTAGAGCATTCCAGAACCAAAAAACACCACCAAACGAAACCAAAATAAGATTTTGACTACACAAAATCAAAACCTATACACCCAAAGCTCTCAAATTGCTGTGAGAAGAAAAGTGAATTTGACTTAAATTTGAGACAAAATCATGAACAGAATAAGGCACACCAACTGACTTATACTTAACCCATTCCAAATACTATGCTTCCATATTGGCCAGAGAATAGTTAATGACATGGCTTTCCAAATATTCATTTTCCAGCCTTTTAAATCTGAAACTAGTCCAACAGTTTAGCAACCCTTCCACCAAATCAGGCATTGCCCACTGAATCCCCCCCACTCTCCATACTAGCGGACACAACATTAACAAAGATTAACAGTGTCCATCTCTGAAACGCAGAAACCACAGATAGTTCTAACATTCCCTCCTAGCACACTAATCCTTTGCAAGATGAGAAGTTTTCACTCTCCATTTCCATGCTAGCCACCCAAAAAATTGAGCTTTAATTAGGAGGATTATTCTATCTAGTGAATCAGTTGCTAAAACACTATATATGAGAAGAGGGCACACTCCTATTATAAACCGAAGACACAGAGAACTGACATAAGGAGTGGGCTTTCCACCTTAAGCAGTCATCATGATTTGATAAACCCCGGGTAGCTGAATTAAGGACAAAACATAAGCTTCATTGAGTTGTACACAAACACACATGTAGAGCAAAAAAATTACAAATTTGTTAATATTGACAATCATTCCTGATGGAGTAATTTTTTTGTACAATGGCAATTTTTTTTGTGTACCAATAAGGTACATATATATATTTTATGAAGAGTTGACAATCTGTCGTTACTAATACTCGACAACATTGCTAATATTCACCATCGTCATCATCGTCAAAGGCATCATAAAAGTCAAAAGTCATTGTCACCGTCATCCCCTATGCAGTAATTAAAGGGAAAGTAACGTGAACATTTGACAATTTTTGAAGTAGAAAACAGTTTGTTTGTAAATAATGAGCATAGCCGTGCAAATTAATGTCAATAGACATCAGTCTACTAGTAAACAATTACCGGCGGCATGAAGTATATCTTAAGAATATGTGTATGCTATTAATCCGTAGGGCAAATTACAAATACACGAGATTTGTTTAAAATATCGATTGTCCTTATAGTTTTAAAAATTATAAATATTTCTTGATTAAAAAATTTTATTTAATAACATTAATAAAAAAATAAAAAATTTAACTAATTTCCTATACAATAATAAAATTAGCCTCCGTTTGAGAAGTGGGTTGGCTTTTTAACTTTTTGGCTTTTTTTTTACTATATGAGCCAAAGGCTCAAAAGCCTGGTTTGGGAAGGACTTTTTGACTTTTTTTACTTTTTGGCTTTTTGGTGAGGTGTCATCCTGTTAAATTACCAAACTGCCCTTTTTGGCTTTTTTTTTTATTTTTTATTTTGGGTTTGGATTTCCCATATGTTGCTTAATTAATTAATTTATTTCTTTATTTTCATTTTGGGTTTGGATGTGGCGTTTTTTGCTTAATTGTTATTTTTTATTTTTTTTTTTATTTTGGGTTTCAATTTGCCGTATTTTGCTTTTTAAAATTTTTTTTTTGGGTTCGGATTTGGTGTATTTTTCTAACATTTTTTTTTTAATTTTGGAAGTGGATTTGGCGTTTTTTGCTTTCGTTGTTTTTTTTTTTTAATTTTTTTTATTTTGGGTTTGGATTTGGCGTATTTTGCTAAATTTTTTTTATTTTTTTAAATTTATGTTTTTGTCTTTGTTTTTTTCTTTTTACATGAATTAGTTCTTTTTCTTTATTTTTATTGGTATAGAAGCACTTGTTTTTGTTATTTATGTGTTTCATTTATTTGTAAATTACGTGGCGAATGATGATTTATGTTTTCATGTTTTTTTTTTAAATTGTTTTTGAATGAGGCGTATTTTTTTTTCGTTTTTTTTTTTTTTAAAATTGACGATTTTGTCATTTTCTTATTCACTCACATTAACTTTTTATTTTACATTTTAAAAAAATGGATTAAGCATTTCCGATCTTGTGAATTTTGGTTTTTCAGAGTGCGGCACGTCACCAACTGGAATGGGGTATATCCCCCTGTAAACACATACATATTGTACATGATAATATATTTCAATTCAGTCTGTTCCATGTGTGTCATTAGTAATGTTACAACCCTACGGAAATTAGGTTGACTGTTATATATTTCCTAACATTCCGTTATTACGTATGTAACATAATTTGTCGCGTATGTGAAGGCGCACCAATGCCATACGTGGGTCCTCATCCCCAACCATTAAACCATCATCGTCATGTTCAACTTCTGGTATGGCATTTACTATTGCCATAGCCTCTTCCTCGTCACAGATTGGGTGAACAGTTGTTGGGTTACCTGTGTTGCGCTGTATATAATTATGTAATGCCATTGACGCACCTACTAACTGAACGTGCACATTTGCAAAGTCATACCGAGGCATGTCTCGAATAAACCCCCCATCGATTTTTCCAGGCACCGAAGGTGCGTTCCACCACACTGCGTAAGGATGAGTGCACTTTGTTAAATAATTCCCTTGGCGTGTTTGTCATCTTGTTCCGTGCAATACGTCGAAATTCTTGTTGGTGGTAACGGTGGCCTTTGAATGGTGCTAAGTACCCTGTCCGGTTTGGATAACCAGAATCGACAAGATAATATTTGCCTGCAGACATGACAACAATGTATGACACCTAAAATTTGTACAGAGAACCCCCTAAATCCACAAACATCGGCATGTGTTACCTTCGTCAGGATGTGGGAATGGGACATTGTCATTAGTTAGTATCTCATTGAATATGCGACTATCATGCATACTTCCTTTCCATCTGCATGAAATGAATATGAAACACATGTCAAAATCGACTGCGGCCATGATATTTTGCGTGTGACAGTATTTCCTACCGAAATATGTTGCTGCATCTGGCCCCGTAACCCATGCACTTATATGTGTTCCGTTTATTGCGCCAATGCAGCCCTGCAAACAACCCAATTCTTTTGTTGCTTAAAAAAATATATGATGTTTTGTTTTTTCCATACGTCACGTTCAGTTAGTAATAAAAACAAAATAACAGACACACTTTATGTATATGTTAATAATGTATTTCGGTAGTACCTTGAATGGTAGGTATTTCCGTCTAGACCGCACGTATGGATGTATACGATGCTGATTGTATGTGGGCCGGCAATGAACAACAGCGAACTGCTTCATGGAAGTTAATACGTTATGCACGAGCTGAGACACAGTCTCCCCCGAATGTTGGAACCGTTCTTGGATTTTTTGATTTTGCTTCCCTTTCAACACATGGATAAACATTGCAACGCTTTCTTCAACAGCTAAACCATGTGGACGTTGCGGGACTTGTAACCCGAAATCATTTACTAATGTTTCACACAGGGCAAGAAAAACTTCCTTCGGCATGGACACGTTTTCCTCAAATCGGCCTATATGGCCAGCATATAGTTCAGATATCCATGCATTCCCGGTCAGTATAGAAGTGCGACATGGCGTTTTAGCCATGTGTTTTTGGTACCACTCTGTCGCATACTGGCATGCTTGTAGAAATGTGCAGTTGTGTTCTTGTTGCACCTGGACTGCCATTTGATTAAGCATTTCCGTTATTCCGTCGTTGTAGCTTCCATCCTAGGGATTTATTACGTCTTCGTTGATGCGAAACCTACAAGAGTGGCACTGTTTCAATCAGTTTGCTTCCCCTTCATCGAGTCAACTAATTTCAAAATTTGCAATTACAAAATTCGAAATGTTGACAACCCAATTTAAGGACTGCCGTCACCAATGTATTTTTTAACGCATAATGATATGCAAAATGGGAAAAACTTGAACCTGCTAAACTTTTGTCATACAGGGGGACCATTGTGGTGACAACCACAAAAGTTGACGTCTAATATGAAACTAACATCGCACTTTGGAAAATATAAACATACACAAAGCTAGCAAGCAAATCCGTTGTACCCAATTCTGCAAAATATGCATACATTTAATTTGAACAGAAGCATCCCATTCATGTCTCAGAAAGTGTGCACAACAATGCTTCCATTGTGTCAACCCATGCATTGAACTAAAAGTTTTGGAAACCATAGGTAGCAAGAAAACACAAAAACGAAGGAAAAAAAAAAACATGCACAGACGACCATCCTGTTTTAATACAGTGCCAACAAAAAACATAAGTAAAAGTTTTTAGAATGCAAGAGAAGGAAAGGCATATTCAACACTCGTAACATCGCTACATCATATCCGGCGAGCCCCAAACAGATTTGCAAAAGGCGCCGACGCAGTACACTGGAGCTGCTTTTGGGTAAGCCACCCTATGATCGAGTCGTCATCAGGCTGGCACATCATCACCTCCCGCAAATCGGCGTTATCCATAAGTGATGTGGCGAAGTGGAATAACGGCGTACCAACCAACGATGTAATACCTGTCAGGCGATGCATGCACTCCGAAATAGTAAACAGTGATTCGTTGCTTGTGAGGTGCCTCACCGTAACCTGCTGATTCTTCGTACGCACCACATCTGTCAGAGTGTTCATGCTTTCCGCAATAACTGACGCTCCACTTGTTGCCTTCTTGGACTTTGAAACACTCCTTGATGGCGTCTTTCTCTTTTTCCCCTTTTCAATCGGAATATGCTCCAGTGAAGAATCTGAATCCATGTCCTGTACTCCTGCGGGTATCGAATCAGCAAATGGTTGGGCCCCCAAACTGTGCACTGAATCAGATGAGTCATCAGCAGCTTCAGGAAGTTCCTCGCTCGGCGTCCAATGGTGCTTCCCAGTAGCTGATGCCCCCATGAAGACAGTCTCCATCAACTCACGATGTTCCAAGGTTTTTTTTCTAACTTGGCACACACCTTGTTTATCTGTTCAAATAGAGATATATGAAAGAGAATCATGTTACATTCCATATAATTAATTAAAATTTAACTACAAAAGTTAAAAATATACTGGTAAATGACACATATGAAATATAAAAGTACATGTACTTACCGATTCCAT
The DNA here is from genome assembly GCF_055761805.1 of Camellia sinensis. Taxonomy (NCBI): domain Eukaryota; kingdom Viridiplantae; phylum Streptophyta; class Magnoliopsida; order Ericales; family Theaceae; genus Camellia; species Camellia sinensis. The sequence goes on along the minus strand of NC_138970.1, from coordinate 23,120,096 downwards.
TTTGTCCCACCACTCCTCAGGTGCCTGAAACATACCGGTGTCACAGTCAAACCCTATCCCTGACACTCCTTTGCTTGAATCCATCAACTTTGTCCACGCTTGCCACTCTTTTTTCAGACGCATGTACTTATTCTTCAACTATTTGAGTCCATGTTTTCTTCCTGTTTTTATCTCAAATTTTCTTGCCAAGGACTTGTACCCTGCTTGGTTGAGGACTAGGAATGGGCGATTGCCTTTAGTTATCTTATTCGCAATCAATTGCAGGAAAACTCGGATTGAGGCACTGTCCCATGTGGCCTTGTGGCTTAAATGATTGTGTGTATCTTCAAGGCTTCTTGACTTGTCAGTGACAACGCCTTTGCTTTTGGACTGGGTACGCGGAGAAGTACGTATGGAAGCCATTACTAATGTTCGGTTACAAAAGATTACCATGACACAAACAGTTGTTATATACAAACTCATAAGCCATTACACATTAATAACAAAGAAACAAAGAGATAGGATGCTAAATTACCCAGTATATAACCATTGCACATTAATTTTATACTACCACAGGTTCCATAGAAGTTAGTATTGCACATAGTTATGATAGTCATTAATACGTCTACCGTTTCGAAACTACCAACATAGTAACGTGTTTGTACATACTGAAACATCGTAACGTTGCTTACATACGGAACAACAAAACGACAACAACAATGCATAGCACATACACGATGGTCTTAAGGACACGCAAGGATTGTTGAATGTCTATGACATCAGCCCGCAATTGCATGACAAATTCATCCCTGGGTGACGCATAGTCTTGGTTATCTCGCCTGGGTTCATCGCACCAACCAATCCAACAGACACAGGGCTGATGAGTGCAAATTATGGAACTATTAGTTTCATGGGTTGTTAAAGAAGGACAGTTATGACCTAAAAGAATGGGTCACTCACCAAAGGGTGGGGACATGCAAAGTAAGGATGCCCTGGATTTTTGGTGGACCTAGAAATCTTAACAACACAGGGGCCATGTCCACAGGCACACATTCGTGGCCATGTACTGGAAGTTGTAGTAGAGGTAAACGAAGCCATGTTACGCTTTATAAACAATAGGCATTTTTTTTAAAATGTACATGAATGAACAACAAAACGTACACAGAGAAACAAAATAAAAGTTTTTGATTCCGATCATGGACACTTAAGTATGATAAGGGTATTGTGCATCTTCAATCAGTAGTACATTGGTAGGAGTAGTTACCGACCCATGTGCACTTGCACAGAGTTATGTTGTAACCACATACATATTTTATTGTAATTATGCACATTATTATTACTAGATTAGTAAAATATGTAAAATTATTTTCACTTGTTTGACTCAAGTGTTTGACAGTATTAAAAAAAAATATATAACATGCAAGATTGTACTTATTTTTAACATTGGAGATGAAAGCATAACACAATTGACTTGCACATGAAAAATGGACATACTTGTTTGGTAAAAATATTTCGTAACCTGAACTCGTGATTTCATTACAAGTCAATAGGTATTTCACAGAATCAGACATGCATTCGCAGTGGTCATTCACAATACCAATAGCAACTGGGTAGAGACTAGCTGCTGAATTTATGTATACATTAATTTGATAACTCAGAATTCATTCAGGCACTGAATTCGTAACATTCAAAATGCATTGACAAGAATCAGAGTGTTTCATCACAGTGTTTTACCATAATCAGAAATGCATTGACAAGAATCAGAGTGTTTCATCAGAGTGTTTTACCATAATCAGAAATGCATTGACAATACCGTAAGTGCATTCATAGTGCTCATTCAGAATTAATAATAAAATGAGAAACATATTCACTTGGGGAGTAAACTTGAATAACTGAAGTACTAATTTTATTGTGTAATTTTGTCTGAACATTGTTGGTAAACATTATCTTCGTATAAAAATTTATGAATGAGTATATTTAATATTTTTTAAAAATATTAACAAATTTATTACTGTATCTGAATATAATTAAAAAAATGTAAATTACAATGTGAATATTTATTCATTAAGAACAGAATCTGGAAAAAAAAAATTTACTTACAGAAAAATGTTAATTAATAAAGAACAAATATTTATTTATACGAAGATAATATGTTAATATTTATTCATTAAATTTTTTTGTTAATTTACAGAAAAAATTATATGAATTTTAATTTTTTTTTGTTCGTTAATTAATTTTTGTACTTATCAGAAAAGTATTAAATTGTAAGTATTTATTTACTTGGTGAAAATGTAAACATAATTTTACAATATTTACAAATGAAGAACAGATTTTGGGGGAGGAAAAAAATGGAAGAATCAACCATGTTTGAGGGATATTCTATATATGGGTTTGTTTTGCCAAAATTTGGAGTCTCACAACAACTGAAACAACAAATTTCGAACTGTGGCTTAAAAATTAACAAGAAAAAAATGTGAATATAGCCAGATCGGACTTTCTACAACGAAATACCATCAATACAGCCCAAAATACAGTGCGATCTGAAGTGGCGGAAGGAAAAAAGTAGAAAAAAATAAAATCATTCCATTCATAAAGCATTGGGCATTAAGATCTACGAAATCAGAATGGGTTTGGAAGAGTTACCACTTAATCGGTGGTGTATCGGACAGGGTTCAGTCTTGTTCTCCGCCGCCAGAAGCCTACTCCGGTGCCGATCGCCTCTGCGAAGCCGTATTTTGATGTCGTCGCCGCTGGTTGGGAGAGATCGCCTCGCTCGCTTTTTCCGTGCCCTAGGACCGTTGGGTTGTGTTGTGTGTGTGTGGTGAGGCGTTGGACGAAATGAACAAAGGAAAGGAGATGTGAGGGTAATTTGGTCAATTTACCCGTAGAAGGGTTCTTCTCCAACCCTAGCAAGCGTTTTTGGCCTCATGTGGCTAAATGAGGCTGTTTTGTCGCATGTGGCTCATATAGCCTGATGAGCCCTTCCCAAACACACGCTTACTTGAATTATTAATTAAAATATATTTCTAACATCGTTAAAAATTGTTAATTGATTTGATGATTTATTAATGAAATGAGTCATTTGTTATACAACTGGAAACTTAAAAAGGCATGATATAATTTTTAGAATCATAAGAGATAATTTGTATTTTAAGCAAACCTTAAAAGATGTATTTGTAATTTGCACTATTTTTTTTTGTATCCTAATTCTTAAATACACTTTTTTTTTTCTTTTGATAAAAAAAAAATACACTTCAAATTAAGAATTTTTTTTTTTTTTTTGGAACGAATTGTATCTTAACATTGAAATAGAGTTGTATCATATGTGTTTTTATTATGTATTCATTTGAAATTATGTATTTTTATAATATGTATTATGTAATTTTGTACCATATGTATTTTTTGGAACATCACTCGTCACTCATAGACTCCTAAATCTTCGAAGCCTCCACCGCCTCATCGTTGGCCTGTACATCACATCGAGTGGCCACCGTTTCCACGATAGCGTCGCTGCCACTCTCCAACTCTGCGTCGGCCGCCGATGCCTCATTTTCCAACTCATCTACTCCCCCCAAATCCCCCAATTCCTCTTCGACTTCCTCAACGACCCTATCTACACTTTTGTGGGTGTGGGTATTCACACCGATGTCGACAAGTTGACTGAGGATTATGGGTTGTCTTTGGCCACCACTGTTGATCTTCGTTCCTTGGCAGCTTACTGCGGCATGATCGAGCTTCGCAATGTGGGGTTGAAGAACTTGGCGATAGAGGTGCTGGGGAAGGAGGTTGAGAAGCCCAAGAGGATTACGATGAGTAGGTGGGACAATGAGTGGCTCTACCCTAAACAGGTTCAGTATGCTTGCATTGATGCTTTTCTTTCTCTTGATATTGGAAGGTGTTTGAATGCAGCTGGGTTTTAGATATATTAGGAATAATATGGGTTTAACTTTGTTTTACTTTATTTTAGATATATTAGGAATAATATGGGTTTTTTGGGGTTTGATGGAGATTTGGTATGGTTTTGTTTATATTGGGGATCTCTGTTTGGTGGATTTGGATGGTTGGTTTTGTTTACTAATTGGAGAAGATTATTATGATTTGCAATTTGGGTATGTTTGATGATTGATTGATACGTTCTCTACTTCTTTCTTGTTGGGAAAATACATGATTGTTGATTTCTGAGATGCATTGTACTAACATACAAATGGTCTCTTATTTCTGTCTTTAATTAGGAAAGATATCACCTTGCTTCGTTTCCAGTTTTTCAAAACATTTTTTAAAAAATTTTACTTTTTTATTTTTTGTATTTTTTTGTTTTTACTGAATTTTTTTAATATTTTAAGCAATTTTTTTACTTTTTAAACACACCTAACATAAATATACCTAAAAAGTAAGAAAATTATAAAAAAAATCTTTTAAAAATTCACTAAATACCCATGTATTTATTATTTTTTTAAAATATTTTTTCACAAATTTTTTACTTTTTAGATACATCTAAGTAAGGTGCATCTAAAAAAGTAAAAAAAAATGTTTAAAATTTAAAAAATATTCACTAAAAACAAAAAAACACAAAAACCAAAAAAGTCAATTTTTAAAAAACTTAATCCAAAAAACTCAAACCAAATACAGTGATTGTTTTGCTTAGTTACTAAATTATATGTATAGCAACTCAGGTCATACAATATTTGCTGGAGGTAGTGTGGGTCCCGAATTTGGAGAGAGTATTTTTACTATTTTTGCACTTGTTGCCCAATTTCTATGTATATGGAGTTGAGAGCGATTGGGGGTTATGTCTCTTGTCTAATCATATTGAGACGGTAGAGACCATGAATGCAACTTTAGTTTTGGGGTAAATCTCGTGTTCGTGTGCATGTCTGTGATTTACAATTCTTATACATTTGTTTTTCTTTGTGTTCTGTGTCTCACTGATCATGGTTAGGTGTTTGTTATGAATTTCTAACATATGATGTGTACGAGACATTATGGTGGTCATAGTGGATGATGTCAAAATGATAGTTATGAGAGGCATAACTGAATTGGTGGCTCAGATGTTAGGGAGTGAAGAGAGGGACTAGCAGAGGGAGGGGATGTGAAGTAGTGGTGGAGTGTGATCAGTGTTGTAAAAGGTGTGCCTAGGCTTAAGGCGCAGTGAGGCAGCTCTTGTGACTAGTACATGGCAAGGCGAATGCCCATTCAATGAAGCGAATCAAGGCACACTACTTGCATGCTTCATTGAAGATTCTGCATTTCTTTTTCCTTTTTAATACCAGCTTTTGATTTTTATTTTTTGTAACATATTAGACTTATATATGCTGCCACAAAGAATTGAAACTATTCTTCTTTTTCTTCACAAATCTGGGATTTGTTTTTTTCCCTCCTCCTTTTTAATTGTCTCTTTTTTTCTTCTTCTTGTTCCACACCTTCTGGGTTGTGGTTTTTGTGTGTGTGTGTAGCTAGGCTGCTTCTTTTCCACATTGTTGCTTCTATTTTTTCTCCTCTGCTCTAATTTTTCTCATCTTCGTCTTCTCCGTCATCTTTCTGCTTTGTTGCTCCTTCTAGTCTACTTATCTTCTTAAGTTTTTTTAACTTTGCTGCTATGTGATTAATCAATTTTTTGATTTTTTATTTTTTGGAAATTTGTGTTTTGGTGAATTTTGATTATTTTGCGGTTGTAATGATACGTGCTTTTATGGCTTTGGGAATTCTTCTACAATTTACTTTATTTTTTCTTTTTTCTCTGTCTCTGTGTTTGAATTCTTTCATTTTTGCTTACGTTGAAGTTTGAATTAGTAGGCTATATTGATTTTTATCTATTTTTTTACTAAAAAGGTGTGCCTTGCTTTAGTGAACGCGCACCTTGCTTTGCGCTTAGGCCCCAATAGACCTTTGGTGCCTTGGTGTGCGTTGAGCCTTTAAAAACAGAGTGCGACATCAGTAATGGTGATTAAGTAGTGGAACTAGTGGCAGAATACCGGTGTTGTGGTGGTAGGATTTTTTATGATAGGATGAGGTTTATTAACCAAATTGTCGAATATTGGAATTAGGCAATGTGCTAATAATATATTTTTTGACCAGCAATGTGTTAATAATATTACCATGTAGCTCATTGATTGATTACTAGGAATTGATGATGACATCATTTGGAGTAGGGTTACTATCTAATAACTTGTTTGGCCGGAGAGAGTTTATTAGGAAATGGGAGTCAGAAATCCAATAGCAGTACTTGTAGTAGGCAGACCATGGGTGGCTTAGTAAACCCTACTTATTTTCCAAATTGAGAGTTTAAATGTAGGGAATTGGAGTACTGAGTTTATTGTGGAAGGACTGGAATATGTAGTATTGGACACCTCCCTAAACTTGCCGAAAAAGACCAAAACCGCCTCCCTCATAGGACCACCATATCCAACTATAATGAAGTAGGTAGATTCATTGTTTTTGAATTTACTGGAAAAGATGAAGTTTTGAGGAATTCAGTGGATCTTGAAGCAAATGATAATCACTTCCAAATGGTTGATGCCGGGGACCTTCTGAACTCAGCTTTTGTGAGTTCATCATAAGGTATAGTCAATGAGGTATCTAGGGAATTATTTATTTTTTACTTAATCTTTTGGGTTCTTTTTTTGAAGTGGGAATTTGGTAGATCTTTGATGGGTTGGGTTATCCTCTGCTGAGGTCAAATTTTTTGGTTTTATCTCTTTTTTTTTTTTCACCATTGTTCTTGTATACAAGCTTCAAAATAGATATAGAACAAAATCAGATAATTCAACCACTTCAATTTCCAGATTGCCAGAGAGTATTAAATCATAACCCTATTTCAAACAAACCCATATATGCTCTTCCCGATATGGTGTTAGGTTTAAATCCACCTTTTATAACTCTTTATTTTGTTCTTAATCTTTCCATGCTTTTATTCTTTATTGTAGCCTGCTTATTAGTTGAAGTTCTTTTCTTGAGAAGGGTTTATTCTTGATAAAAGTCGCAGAATTTATGCGCAAACACTTGATTAGAAAAATAACATAGCTGTATGATTTTTTTTTTTTTGGGTTATAAAAAATTTAATTTAAATAATTGTTCAACATATAGGGATTGCTAAATTTTCCAAATTTGATCAAATCTGATTCTAATAAAAAAGGTTTGGGAGAGGATTGATAGCATATGGTAAAATATAGTGATAGATAGATTCTTTATCTGTTGGCATATGTGAAGAAACAAAAACGAACAAGCTCACATGTTTTTTATGTGCATATAAGTTCTCTATAAGATTTTTTTAAAAAAAATTCTCTGTAAGATAAAAATTTTCTTAAAAGTTGTGTTTAATTCATGAATTTAAGTGGAGATTTAAAAAGAAAAAATATATATATGTGAAAGGCGTATGAAATATAATTATATTTTATTTATTTATTTACTTATTTTAAATCCCTACCTATTCAAGAACCAAACATAAAATAAATTGATTATATCATGGTTTTTAAGTTCGGAGTATGCTCTGCCATGCAATGCTTTCAAGCCATTCAACAAAGTTAAGTAGTGTCACAGACAATACCATTTTTTTTAAACTAGATTTTTTTATTTTTTTATTTTTTTGCTGATTTAGACTTAGAAATATTTACTCTTAAGTTACATTTTAAACAAATTCCTCATAACCTACGTTACACGGACTCGGGTGTGGGTATCGAGTGTGGGTGTGTATCTAAAAGTCAGACACCTTAAAACTAAAAATGAAGGATACGTGGATACGGATCCAAATTTGGATACGGATACGAGGGTACATCAAATAATTATTTCTTAAATATATATTTTTTATAAATATGATTTAAAAAGTTGATTCAATAATTTTTTATATATAATTTATACCAAACATATAAATTAACTACATAACAGCCCATGGTATTAAAAGATTTGTTGACCAAAATTTTAATAGGTCCAAAGTTTAGTAGGCCCAAAATTTTACTTATCTGGTTTAGCCCAAATTTTTTTAAAAAAATATTTTTATGAAAAGAATAAAATAGAAAGATGAAATATAATAAATAAAGAATAAGAGAGAGAGAGAGAGAGAGAGAGAGGAGGGCAAATCGAAAGGCAGATCTGGAATAGAAAAGAAAGAGAACGAGAGAGAGAGACGTGACAGAGACAGAGAGAGGGGCTTACACTCATGCTCGTGCTCGTCAAAGACGAAGATGAAGTCGAAGTCAAAGGGCGCTAGACGAAGTTGAAGACCACGAAGACAAAGTTGAAGGACGCGAGCAGGGAGATCGAAGTCTGCGATAGAGGGATCGATGCCTTGCCCTTTCGAAGTCGGCGACAAGTTCTCTCCTTACTCTCTTCTCTTTCGTTTCTTCTCCCGTATCCATTTGTATAGGGTCGTATCCTAACCGTATCCCGCACCCATACCCCGTGTCGTGTAGTGTCAACACGAGTACCTCCAAAAAAACGAAGAGTCTGTGTAACATAGCTCATAACATACAATTCATGGTTATGAATTAGCTAAACAAAGACAGGAACAAAGGCTAGATAATACCTTGCATATTCTATTGTTAATTCTATGAAGCACGGACACGGACACGGACACGGATACTAACACAGACACGGTAAATTTTATTTTATTTATTTTTATATATTTTTATGTGTTATGTAAATTTATATTGCATTCATCCTAAATCAAAATTAACAAACACTAACATAGTAACATTAATTCAATAAATATAACTCCTACATTTAAAGAAATTAATGGATCATCTATTCACAAAAAAGTCATAATAAACGATAACAAAAACTAAGACGAGAAGGGGAAAACATTCAACATCCAACAATATTCTTCACAAAAGAACTAAATAAGAGAGGCAAAAGAAAAAAAAAAAAAAAGAAGTAGCCTTGTCGTGTCCCATGCCGTGTCCCCTACAAAAAAATCATTAAATTAAAAGGACACTCCATTTGGCATGTCCCGTACGTGTCCCCGTGTCGAACACCGCCATGGCACTAATTTTGAAATGTCCATACTTCATAAGTTAAGGAAGTCAATAATAATCAGAAGTAAATTATTACATGGCTAATAATAAAGTCACTCCAGTTGTACCACAAAACAAAATGCTATAATAGCACAAATCAACTCAGCCAACGAAAAGACACACTAATACAAACCCAGCAATGCCACAAAAAGACACTAATACAAACCTAGCAATACTACAAAATAGCAAACAAATTATTCAAGTTTGGACTATAGTTTTTTGGTTTTCGGTTTTTTTAATGTTTCTTGTTTCTGTTTTGTTCGTTCGGACAATAGTTAAAACAAATTCATAACAATTAAATAGTTTTTCCATAAATAAAAACACCTTGTAACCTTGGTTTCTGCATCAATAGGGCCGTTATCTACTTCTCCAACTTCTTGATCTTCATAGAAATTGAGTAGATCCTCCCACCTCCTATTTATCAAGAACAGCATACTTAGCAAAACATTTGCGATCAAATTTTGAAAACAAATACATGCTAATTAAAAGCAACTACATTCAATGTGCTTCATGCAAAGATCTTTCGTTGTACTCTCTCTTGTACCTCTATCGTAGGATATGTCTCTCTTGCTCTCATTTTGTTGTGGTAGAGTGTATTTGGGATAGCGAGACATGAGAGAGTAGGACTGATAATCCGATTTCATATTTTCTAAACTACGCAAGACGTACGTATTTATTACCTAGTTGGTAACGGAGGTTCATTTAGCAAGAAATTATTCAATACTCTTGGGTCAAGTCTAGGTGGAGCAAGTCCATTGACATGCAACATGCATGTCTCAACAACATATGCTGTTTCTTAGGTCATTTTGTCAACAAATTAAAAATCATAGATGCCAAATACAAAACTAAATATGATTTCATGTAAGAGCTAGATATATATACAACAGTAATCCTAGAGTTTTTAACTTAATACACGTCTACTAGCTTCACTTTCTCTCTCTTAGGTTTACACACTACTTTTTTAACTTTATTTCATACTAATCAATTAAACTACTTATTAGCTCAAATATACCTAATTTTACGACCTAATTTCCAATTTAAGTACATCTTTAAATATGCATACATACATATACACTATATACATATATATAGGAATTCAAGATTGAAGAAACGATAAGTTGTCATACCACCCTAATTCTTTCCCCCCAAAAAACAACTTATTACAAGAAAGGTTTAGAATTCTGCGACTCAAATTTGAACTTGACCATCATGTCCAAATCTATAGGTCTATCACAAGTCTCATTTCAATAATTTGAACCGTTTATTTTGTGAAATTATCCATGTATATCATCGAATGAAAAATAAATAAATCGATCCGATAGTTGTATCTTTCTTATTTTAGCCCGTTTGTCTCTAAAAAAAATTAAATGATCTATTAAAACAAAAAAAAAAAAAAAACAAAAAAACATCTGGCTTTATATTGGTGATGAAATAACAATTCAGTTTTAAGTTAAACATACACTAGGCTGATCCACCCAAAAAAAATAAAAAATAAAAAAATAAAAAAGCTAAACATTAATTATTGTTGCTCACATTTCCCAAAAATAAGGTTTATGGATAATTATATGAAGTGGTATTTTGTGCAGTAACAATGTTATGTGTATCAAACAATATATATACCTTTTTCTATGAAGAGTTGGCGATCTCTTGCTGCTGATACCGCCAGAGTGTTGCTAAAACTAAAATCTTCATCTGTGGCTTAAAAGCCTTTTTTCATACGCAGCTCTCTGCATGTCAAGTTTCAAATAATTACTAAATTGGAAACATATCAATAACACTATACCTTTTTATTTACATTGTAAATTTTGGTATGAATTTAGACACAAGAAGAAAAAAGGTGGGTGATATGTATTATATTTCAATAGTACATTAGAGACACATATATATTGTTTCTTAAGGATATGTAGTTCTTGGGGACACCATGGTTATTTTACCCTTTTTGGCTAGTTTTTATCTCATAAAAATATTTGAGCAAATTATATCGTGGTTCTTATAATTTACTTTTCAACAGTGATGCATACCCCCAGTGGGGGTCGCACCCCTAGTGAGGTGTCGCACCCCCACTGGCTGAAATCCAAAAAAAAAAAAAAAAAAAAAAGAAAACAGTTTTTTTTTTTGTCAAATGATGGAGTGCCACCTCACTGGGGGTCGACCCCCAGTGGGTGTATGAGGCATTTCTGTTTACTTTTTGTGTCAATCTAGTCTCTATGGTGCTCTATAGTGCTAATTGTATCACTTTTGTTCTTTATTTTTCACATTATGTCAATTTTAATCCAATTGATGGTATTCATTCAATTATTGAACATAAATCAAGAGCAAAATGATTTATTAAAAAGGGAATGTACTATCTAGTTAAAAAAAAAGAAAAAGGAATGTACTATTTCAAATTAGGCATCAACTCCTCAATCACTTTGACGAAAGTGAATGAACTATTTTTTTCCTCTTGATTTCAGTCAAATTTCTAAAAGAGAGTTATTAAATGGACTATATTTACACAATGTGAAAAAATTGAGAGTAAAATTACTGATGCAATTAAAATTACAATGACTAATTTGATATAAGAGATAAACTAGTTATTTTAGTTTACATGGTGTTGTGGTAAATTATCATTGGACATGCAATAGTTTTGTGTTCCTTGGCCAATGTTTGGATCATAAATTTGAATAAAAATTTGGAAAGGAAAAAGAAAAAAGTAAGTGAAATGTAAATAAAATGTAACTATATTTCATTCACATTTCACCGCTTTTTTTTCTTTTTTTCTTTTGAAATCCTTACTCAAATTCATAATCCAAATACAATATTAATGTAGTCATTAACCATTACAACCTCTCTTTTTTTCTAAGTTGTAAAATGTACAGATATAAAGAAGTTGCCTTGTTGAGTTCGCTGGAAACTGGGAAATATAATTGGAGTTTTACCTTCATATTTGGGGCAGTGCGTTACGTTGCCATATTTGCCTGGAATGTCAATGTTATTCATGTCAGGGCCAAAACACACCAAACTTGGAAGATTTTTAAGTGTGATATGGCCAAACCGTAGGGAACAACAACTAACTCCGTCTTCCTTTTCCCAGGTGACAATCTTTTCTACCTTCTTGCAATGCGCAACTGTTAGACTTTGTAGATTGACAAGGACCCTGGCCATGGAAATTGTGAATATATATGTCAAGCTGTCACACCTCTTCACTTTTAGAGAACTTAGATTTCTGAAACAATGAATTTGTTGGGGAACACATTTCCATATATGCATCAGCATAGGCAAATACTTCAATTCCAAATTATTTAACAGAGTCATTGATGTTTCTTCCTCACCGACACCAGCACATACACCCCCTTGGAGGTCAAATATCATTTCCAGCGAATCACACCACCATACCTTTAGCCCTTCTATTTTGTGCAGTTTTCGCATTAAATTGGACGAGACAACACTTGATAATTTCCCACAACATTGGACCCTTATGAATCTTACTTCGTGAAGGAATCTGACTTCAAGTTGGTTGTGCCATATCTCAGTTGGCCCATCTACTCCTGTGATAGCAAGTTCCTCATTGCTGCTTAAACTATACTGCAATTGCAATCATTGTTAGTGACATTTACTAATTATTGAATAAAACAAACTCCACCTTTGAGACTGCACATTAACTTAGACCAATATGACAATAAAAAAATAAAAAATCTTACATAAATGTGATATGTTCATAAAAATTTAAGACCATTGGAAATAATAAAAGGTGGGGAGGGGAAGAAAAAAAAAAAAAAGAGAAGAAAAAAAGAAGACATACACAAAAGATGCATTTATGTCATTAACCCCCCAAAACAAGTCTATCTAAAAAATATTAAGGAAATTACCCACATTGGGATATTCAAAAAATTATTACATATGCATGAAAAACTTTATAATTTTAGTTATCAATATTGATAAAGTTTACCATTAATTTGTAATTATTTTTGAAGTTGTACATTGATGTGAAATGTTTTCAAAAATATTTCCATAACTAAGGCTAGAAATACTAATTAACTAGTTTTCTACCCATGCACAGGATTTTGTTTGAAAATCAATTTTACATAAATACATTATGAATAATTAAATATATTCACACAAAAAATGTAAAAATATTGTAGGTTTTTATACAGTAAAAATATAAAAATACTTCAAACTTTATTTTTAAAATTTTGTACGCAATAATTTACATGGAAGAAAAGTGAAGTTACTAATTTCTAAAAGAACAAAAACTTTTCATTGGCACAAAGAAATTGACAAATATACATATGTGATATATGCAACACAAACATACATAATTGAGAGAGGAGTCTATTAAGCACTCCTAAAAACATATTATTAGATTCCAATATCATTTTGCGCGAACGTTTGACTAATCAAATTAAGCTTGATTTCAATGAACAAGAATAAATAATCAAAATAACACGAATAATAAATAATAATAAAACTCAAAAGAAGCAATTTTCAGGTCATACCTATAATTGCTGATCACATATCATTTTCACCAAATTATTGTGACTAAGAAATCAAAATTTCGTATAACTACAAAACCCAAATCAGAAAACATGTGTAAAAGAAGTCATCAATCATATATCACAAAGCCCAAATTCATAAAGCCAATTGGCCACTATCTTCTTTTTTTTGGTGTTTTTTTTTTTTTTTTTTTTTTTTTTTGTTTGTGTGTGGGTGTTTCGGAAATCCAATTGGCGACTATCAATTCATCACATAAGTCACCAATTTTCAGTTCAGAAATTTATACATTATATGCCAAATTTAATAAAAACCCAGACAAAGAAAAAAGTTAGACCTTGTGAAACGTTGGACAAAGAAAATAGTTCAAGGCAAATAATACGGAAATGGTACCAGTGGGGAAAAAAATGTAGACAAAACATTACAGTAGGATAATATATGGAGAATGAGTGGTTTTTTTAGAAACAGAAACATGAATACAAATATTCTACTTGTAAGATGTAACGGAATTACTTGGAATAAGAGAAGATAAAAAGCAATAAAAGCAAGGTGTTTTAACATACAAATGGAAGAGGAAGTGGAAAAAACAGACAGCATTGTTCATTAATTTTCCAAACGACACTCGGCACCATATTAACTTGTTTAGGAAGTCATGTGGCAATTTTTTAAGGCTTCTAAACTAAAAGGCACGGCTTTACTTATATTACATATAATCATATATAACATGACCAGTGTCTTTTAAATATTGTTTAATATTGGGAAGTGTATAAAAAGTGTTTTGAAAATATGTAAAAATATTAAAGAGTATTTTAATTTCAGTAAAAGTGCATTGAATTTAATAAAAGATGTCTTATATTTTTCAATTTTTTTTTGTCTTTTTCTTGTGCCCTAGCAATATTTTTTAGCAAGACCCATATATGATATACTAACCCACCCAAAATATGCATATGGGACCGACCCACTTAACATTGAGTCCAACTAGTATATTTGTTGGTATACTAGTTATTCTTTTGAAATATTTCTGATATTATTGTTTCTTCAATATTTTTTTTTTCTTGGTCATTCTTACATAATGTTCATATTACATACACGTCGTACAAACATACACATAGTGAAAGGGAGAGCTTGCTTATTTAGAGAATTTACTCTATTGTATATTTGGGTATGAATATTGCCCAATTAACATTGCTGTAATTAAACTCAACTCAGTACAATCAATTTTAACCCCGTTTATTGGGAATTGGGACATAATTGACAAAAAAAATATTAATACACAAATACAACATTTAGCAATGTTATATATAATAACATTAAATACAGAATGCCGTAGTTATAACTTACATTGAGACTAATTATTTTAAACCATGTCCATTAAAAGACCTTTAATAGCAGAAATGCCACCGTCATCATTATAGTAAAAAAAATTGTATAAAAATTATATTCCTTCATAAGATCTTTGACCACATCCATGATGAAGGGGTGTTTGGCAGTTGGGTTAGAGGTTTTTTTTTTTTTTTTTTTTTTTTTGACTAAAATAGCACTAAAAGACAAAATAGATTAAAAAATAGTCAATAAGACAAAATATTACATCAAACCTATAATAATTGTCTTTTTTCTCTTACAAACATTATATCCAACTATAAAAAAATTCTCTTTCCAAACATAACTATTTTAGCCTACTAAAATAGTTTATACTAAAATAGCCAACTTTCCAAACGAGACCAAAAAGTTTCCATGATTTTGCTTACCCAACAATTCTTTCAACTTCAAACGTATAAGGTTTATCCTTATTTTAATGAATATTGGAAACATTTTCTTTGAAAGAACGGAATGTTAATGGTGAATACTATAATTGTAAGATAACAAATGTACCTTTCCATCCAAGAGATGGTGTTGAGTTGAGGTTAAAAAGTTTGCCTTTTGAACATTGCTCGTCTGTGGCTCTTGCATGTGCTTGAATGCTGAAGGGAGGGCCTTCATGTTGGGACAATTGATTACTTCCACGGTCTTCAACAATGATCTTTCAAACATGTAAGCTTGGAGGCAAAAACTCCTAAGGTTCGGCAGGTCCCTGAGTTTGAGAGTATTTAGTTGAGGGAAGATGAGAATATTTGTTGCGACTTCATCATCTATTTTTGGTTCTTCGTCAATGATCACTTCCATCACACGACATTCAGTTACCTCTATTTCTTGCAGTTTCACAAGAAGTTTGGATATAGAAGACGAAAATACATATCTCAAACTGCCACAACCCTTTATGTTTAGGGATGTTAGGTTCTCGAAGCCTTGAATTCCTGATAAATTGTCTTTCCAAACATGTATCAACTTTGGTAGATGCCTAAGTCTCACATCTATTAATGAAGGGAATAGTATATCTTGATGGTCTTCCCTAACAATTAGTCCTTCAATACCGAATGCTACTTCCACAGATTGGCAATCCTGCACTACAAGTATTTCAAGACTTTGCATTGCCTTCATCAAATTGGATGGAAAAAGAATATTCAGCAACCAATGACACTTGTGAACTATCATCCGTCTTAGTCTTAGTTTAGCTTCAAGTTCACCGGGCCATATCTCTATCAGGTTATCCATTGCATCAACATACAATCTCTCAAGGGAAGTCAAATTGACCTGTAGAATCCAATCACAAGGTTAATGCCAAACTTTATTTTCATTTAACACCACCCATTAAATTAATATTACTTCGAAGTTGAATAATTAAAGTTAAAACAGTTCTTAAAAAAATTGAACATTCAAATTTAGCTATACATTCCTTATAGTTTCAAAAGTGTTTTAAGAAACTAGATAATGACCATAGGAATTTCAAATTTAGATGGTAGAAATTCATACTAAACTCAAATGTCATCAAGTTGACATAAGACTGATCAAGAAATCAAATTGAAAATCAACTGTGCATTTGTTTGTGTGTACATGTTATAAAGGACACCACTTGAAATATCAAACAAAGCAGTCTGTGGTTAATTTTTTAATTGTTTTCGTCTAAAATATGTACTTGCGAGGTTTAGACAGATTGAAAAATGGCTTAGGATTTTGAGATTGAAAAAATTGGAGTTAGATGAATTTTAGAACAGAGCACAGGAAATTCAAAAAAAGTGTAAATGAAATTATTAGAGGATATCGCAAGATTAAAATTTTTCATCCCACCAAGTCAAACACTTTCCCAAACATAAATTTTAATTGTCTTTTTAACCATTGGTTCAATAGTTAAAACCTTGGCCTAATAATCTTGAGGTTATAGGTTCATGTCTCGGGACAATTACTTTGTGCACTATGCCAAAAGTTATGTGTGTACTCAATCTTTCCTCTCTCAAATATATATTAATGTAAACTAATTGAACGTTGTTGTTTTAATTGGTAGAAGAGTAATTACAATAGGAAGAGAACAACTATAGAAGTCTAACAATAAGCTAACAAAGAGTTCTTATAATAAAAAAGAACGATCAGCACAACAACCAAACAACCTAAAAAACATCATCATAAATAGGGGAGAAATGAACAATACAACAAAGTTCCATAATGAAAAAAATAAAAAAATAAAAAATAAACAGCTATCAATTCTTTGAACTGAAATTCATTCGATTCAATCTATAAATAAAAACACAACCTTCATTATTCACTTGTAATGATTTCAATGTTTTATAAGAATGACTTTAAATTCTACCAGGTAGAATTCTAGTAAAACAATGATCCTTGTTAAAATATCTTTGCCACCTCTACTCCAACCTCTCCTTTAGGTTGTATTTGTATCATAAATTTTGGCAAAATTTAGAAAGAGAAAGAGAAAATGTGAGAAAAATGTCAATGAAAAGTAAACTAATTTTTTTCCACCATTTCCCTTTCCCTTCTCAAATTTCTATCTAAATCCATGATTCAAACACGGTGTTGGATAATGGATTTGAGTAAAAATATAACCAAACCAAGCCAAACCAAACCAATCCTTAAGTCTCATTAAATGAGATATTTGGGTAAAAATATGTAGAGGAAGAAAAAGAGGGGGGGGGATTATATTTCATTCATATTTTTTTCTTTTTCCACAAGAAATTCTACCGAAATTAATGATCAAAACATAGACAAAGCTTTTTAATATAGTATTAATAATTAAGCATCATATATATACATATTATCTTAATCTCAAATTCTTCTATCCAAATACAACCCTAATGTTTTAAATAATTTTGTCGAAGTTCACAAAATTATAACCCGAACTTCAACTAATTTTTTAGTGAATAGAAATACGACACATGAAAATGGCCATTTGTTCCTGGATACTAGCAATTTCAGTTTAAGTTTCATGTTCTTATTTTTACATCCAAACATATTCAATCCAATATATATAAATATTGATACAACAAATGCATTTATGCAGAAAATCAAGGAAACACATTTATATAGCCCAAAAGTTCCACTGAAAATAAGAAATATATGAGGTGCTCTTAAATCAAAGAAAGAAATCATACCTTGTTGTCAAAGAGCGGCTGAATGTAGGCATCATAATTACTCTCTACAGCAGAAGCAAGGCAGAGACTACCGAGTTTTGGTATTTCACGGAGAAACAAATCCTCCAATTGTGGTAGTTCAATTGCATTCATGGCTTTGCGGAATGCTGTAAAACTTGGCAGTCCCAATAGCCACAATTTTTTTAGTTTAGGAAACTCAATTTTATCTGTTGCCACTACTGCTATCTCATGCTCTCCTCCTTCATTTGAAACAATCACTTCCATCAGATGACAGTCCAATATCTCAATAGTCTCCAAATGCATGAGATTCCTAGCAATGGGAAGTGAGAACACATTTTCCATTTTAGCACATTTCCAAAAAAATATAGATTTCAAGTTGCCAAACCATTTAAGTGGAGTAGGACCCATCGACGATTGTGTTACTTCAGGCAAAAAATCTAGTAGTTGGCCATGACAAATAATCCCTTTGAAATCATCACATTTCTTTAGTGTCAACTTCGTCAATTGCTCAAAACTATATTCTTCTAAATCACTCAGAATATTCTTCAAACCCTTAACTGAATCTAACTCTAGAATTTTAGTGCTCTGCGATAGCATCTTGAGGCTACTACTATCCCTAAGATCAGTCACATCCGCTGACCGGAGTTCCAACCTATTCGGCAACCGATAATTAGGTTCCCGATAATCGTTACCAGATGATGGGTAAACTGTTATATTGAACCTTTTCACCTTGTCAATGACCCAATCTCTTGGCAAGATAAATAATACAATATCCAAAGCCACCAAATGGGACAAGGATGCCACCTCAGCAATGATTGCATTAGTCATTTCTGTTCTTTCTTCTAGTCCATCCATTGTTTGAATGCTATTCCCAACATACAACTCTTCTAGCATTGATAAGCTTGACAAAACCCCCGGATAAATCCTTTCCACTGTACAATTCAACAAATCAAGTACCTTCAAGCGACCAAGGTGACCTATTATTTCTTTTGGCAATTCCGTGATATAAGAGCCAGCAAAACTGAACATTTCTAGATTCTCTAATGCTCCGATTACAGAGACATCATCATCATCAAGTGGGCAACCAGAAAGTGACAAGGTTCGGAGGTTGGTCAAGCATCGGAGTGATGTCGGCAGCGATCCAGGAAAATTAGATAAAGCTAGCACTCTGAGTTCTTTCATCCCTTGACAGAAACAATCTGGGGTCTCCTGTACTTGGAGTTCTGGAAATTCTAGTTTCAGAAGCTGAAGTTTTGGAAATTCTAAATTACCAGGAAGCCCGTGCATACCATTAAGTTTTAATGAAATTACAATGTAATTTTTGAGCCGATGTTTCTGTGGCCAGTCTTCCAATGCTTTGTCATATCTCACCATAAACGAATGCTCCTCCCCAGATGCAATAGATAGAGCCACATCACGTATAACATCATGCATTTTGACACACTCTTTTTCTTCACTATCCATCAATAAATAGCATTTTTTAAGGTCATCAACAAAGTCATGAACTTTTTGTCTTGCTTCGCTCACTGTGTCAATGCCTTCAAACGATTCAAGCCCAATCCCATATCTAACAAGATCTTCAATTGGAATATCAAAATCTTCTGGGTATAGGGAACAAAACAAAAATACTTTTTGGGCTTCCTTACTTTCTAAGGAATTGTAACTCAACTCCAGAGATTTAAATATCTGGTCTTCTACTCCCCTGATGCTTTTGATGATGGACCTCTGTAATTGACCAAGAGCAGAATCCCATGAAGGCTCTCCTTTACCTTTGAGTGCCCTCGCAACTGCCTTAATAGCAACAGGCAAGCCTCCACATTCTTCTGCAACTGCCTTCTGTGTGGAATAGAATTCAGTACTCGTGTCATTGGAAATTCCAGCCATCTCCTTGAAGAGATTCCATGCTTCTTCTTTGTCTAAGGCTTCAACTGTAAATTTCTTTTCAGCTCCCATATCATCACATACATAAACAAATCTTGAAGTCAGCAAAATCTTACAACCACCGTGACCATCTCCATATGGAATTCCTATGTCATTCAGTTCAAGTCTCTTCCAAACATCATCCAATATGAGCAAGATTCTCTTCCTCCGTAGACTTTCACGCAGCCGATCTGCTCTTCCAGATGCACTCTCTTCCTCAAATCTCAAACCCAACTTATCTGCAATTTCAGCTTGAATCTTCTTTTCGTCAGGGCTTTGGGACACTAGAGCTATGACAACCTCATCGAACAATTGCTCTTCATTCGCACTTTTGGTCACTTCTTTGACCATCGGCGTCTTACCAGCACCTCCCACCGCACTTGATTTCTCTTTTTTCACTCTTTTGGCAACTTGTTTCACCATTGTTGTCTTACCAACACCTCCCATCCCACATATCCCAATCATGTGGAATCTATCATCCTTCAGTGCCTGCACGACTTCGTTTATGATCCGTCTTCTAGATTCAAAGCTCTTGATACCTTCAGTGGATTCAGATTCTATTCCTGGTGGAGGTGCAGGGTAGGACACTGTTGTAAAGCTCCCCTCTCCATGTAACTTAGCCACCTCTTCTGCCTTCTTTGTTGCTTTCCTGCCAACGGAGTGGCGTGACTTCAGGTTTGGACACCACCCATTACGACACCCTTTGTTTGCTTCAGTTTCATTTTTCAGAATTTCACTGGCCTTGTTGCTGCATTCTTTAACCCTTTCCAGCCACCTCTCAACATCAGGTCCAATAATCCATCCATTTCTTCGTGCTGCATCAACTGATAGCTGCAATGCACCACTTCTCTCTTCCAGCTTATTGACTTCTTCTCTGAGTTTGTCAAGGTTGCTTTTGTAAAAAATTACATAGCCAAACTGGCGACCAATTGGATAAACCAAATATTCTGCGATCTTGGCTCCAATGGAAAGAGCAAAATTGACGGCCATTTCTCACTTCTGATTTTGGTGATTGTCCAACACAGAGTTGGAATAGAGTAGCACAGGACGAGATATCAAAGCTTTTCTAAAATCAAAAGGGAATAGAAAGTTTTGTTTTTCTTTTCTTTTTTTCCTAACACAGAGAGGATATGATGATAGGAAAGGAACACTTTGCAAAATCAAAAGGGGGAAAAAAAAAATTAAAAGCTAATGTTTGATATAATTAATTAAAAATATAGAGTTACACTATAGATGATTTTTTTTTTAAAATTTTTTAATTTTTTTACAAGAAGGATTGAATATAGAGAATTATAATAAAACTGGACAAAGAGAGTTTTTGTACTACAACAGAAATGGAAACGAAGAAAGTGAGCTTGGTAAAATGAAAACAGGAATGTAGAGAATACTGATTTGGTAATCGTTCAACACAGAGTTAAAATAGAGTTGCAGAGGAGTAGATTACAAAGCTTTCTAAATTCAAAAGGGAATACAGACAATTTTTTTTTTTTTTTTTTTTTCCTTTCTTTCTTGCAAGCAACAGTTGAACACAAAGACCAATAACAAAACTGAAGACAAAAATTAAAGAAAAATGCTTGGGAGCACTAATTAATGCTCCCACTAATTAGGTGCCAGTGGGTCCCGCCATTAATGATGTGATGTTTTGGTCTTGGAGTTGTATTTTTTTTTTTTTTTTACTTTTTTAATGCATTAGTGCTATTAGTGGTGATGTTTTTAGTGGTATGAATCATTGTTGAAAATTAAATTCAAGTTGAGATTTTTTTTTTTTTTCCTATCTTTTTAAAGGTAAGCAAGGTTAAACAGAGAGAGAGAGAGAGAGAGAGAGAGAGAGAGAGAGAGAGAGAGAGAGAGAGAGAGAGAGAGAGAGAGAGAGAGAGGGGTAACAATAGAATTGAAGTGGAAGTGAAGAAAAAAAAACCTTGGAAATTTTCCAGAGTCTCGATGAAACTGTTTGCTTTGTTGGATCATCCCATGTGAGCTCCCATTGGAGAACCCACTTTCTCCACCCAATGGAAGTGGCTCTCCCACTCTACCAACCCCATTAGAGAGTGGAAGAGGGTAGGTGGTGACCAATGAGGCTCTCCCTCATTGGTTTATAAATAGAGGTTGAGGGGAGAGTTGAAATTATCAGAAATTAGAGAGTGAGAGCTGTGAGTTGAGTGAGTTTCATCTCCTCCTCTGTATTTGTATTTTTGCTCCATTTTAGTGATAATTCTCATTTCTGTCCGTGGATGTAGACATTGGGCCGAACCACGTAAATATTGTGTTCTCTGTGTGTGTGAGATAAGTTTCTGGGTGTCTTTGATCCCATCAAGTGGTATCAGAGCCTCGTTGGTGGCGTTTCGGAACAAAAACAGCGTGTTGTTCGAAACTGCCCAGAAATCGTATTGCTCGAAATCCGATTTTGAGCATACCAGGAGCAAGGACTCGACGAGAGGAGTCCAGAAACATAAACTAGACACCCAACGGAGGCCGGACGCGCCCTCACGCGCCCCTGGAAGTTGGCGCGTGAGTCCCAGTCTCGACACGCGCCACCACGCGCCGATCAGGCAGACGGCGCGTGATCCCACTCTCACCCACGCGCCACACGCGCGGACGAAGGAAGAAGACGCGTGAGTTCACGCGCGACACGCGCCGCACGCGCGCGCACCGAGCCGCTCGAGCCGGAGCCGCGTTGACCGAGTCAGAGCCGCTGACCGAGCCGCTAACTGAGCCGATGACGTCAGCCTAACGTCAGCAGAACCGGAGGAGTAATCTGGTGCTTCGCAGGCGCACCAGATTCTGCCGATCTGAACCGTTAAAATTGTTTTGGCTTCAACTAAGCCATTTGAGGTCCGATTTGGGTGATCCAATAGTGCTTTCCAACTATTTGGAATATTTCGGACACATCCGTACGGTCAGATTTTTCAAATAAGCTTTCAAAAATTTGCAGTTTTTATTTTGGCAATCCGAAGTGCTTTTTCGGCTAATTTGAGTAGTCCGGACTTCACAGCAAAGCCTGTTTTTCAAACAGAGATTACTTTCTGGATGATGGAGGAATCCACATCAGTTTCAGGGCCGATGATACGGTTGAACGCTTCTAATTATGCGATATGGAAGCCGCGGATGGAGAATGTCCTGTATTGTAGAGATTTGTTTGACCCTATAGCGCTAAAGGGGGTCAAACCAGATGGAGACAAGGATGGGGACTGGATAAAAACCAACCGGAAGACTGTCGGTCAAATCAGACAGTGGATTGACCACAGTGTGTTCCACCATGTTGCCCAAGAGACAGACGCCTATGCCCTATGGATGAAATTGGAGGGCATGTACCAGTCCAAGACCGCACGGAATAAAGCCTTGATAATGAGAAAGCTTATAAACCTGAAGCTGAAGAATGGTGTGTCTGTTGCTGAACACACCAGTGAATTCCACAGCCTTGTGAACCAGCTTGCATCAATCAAAATGGAGTTGGAGGATGAGATGCAAGCATTATTATTACTCAGTTCCTTACCAGACAGTTGGGAGACGTTGGTGGTTTCTCTCAGTAATTCTGCACCCGAAGGGAAGCTGACCATGGGAATGGTCACAGACGCCTTATTCAACGAGGAGGCAAGGAAGAAAGAGATGGAAGGAGAGCAGTCCCATGCCCTTGTCACAGAAAGTAGAGGCAGAGATAGAGAAAGGGGCAGAGGTAGAGGAAGAAGTAAAAGCAGAGGGCGTTCACAGTCCAGACAGGACAACACAAGGAGGTGTTTTTACTGTGATCAAGAGGATCACGTAATAAGAGATTGCCCGGAGAAGAAGGCGGACAGACAAGCCAAAGAGAAGGCTAAGGGACACGGAGGTCCCTCAACTACAGCAGTTGCAGTGCATTCCTCTGACGATGAAGAGGTGATGCTTACAGTCTCGTCAGAGTTGAAAACACCCGGCTGGATTTTGGATTCAGGGTGTACGTTCCACATATGTGCGGATAGGAAGCTTTTCTCCACTTACCGAAGAGTCAGCGGTAGCATTATCCGGATGGCCAACAACACAGTGAACAGAGTTGTCGGCATAGGGACAGTGCGATTCCTTACTAAGGATGGAAGAAAAGTAATTTTATCTGAGGTCCGACATGTGCCAGGAGTACGGAAGAATCTAATCTCCCTGAGTATGCTAGATCTAAAAGGAAATTGTTTCTCATCTAGTGGCGGGGTTCTTCATGTACGCAGAGGTGATAGAGAAATGTTGCAAGGCAAATTGTGCAACAAACTGTACAGACTGGAAGGAGAAGTTTTGACAAAGATGAGTGTTGTCAAATGCCAGTCAAAGGGTACAAAGAGAGAACATACGCAACCAAAGCGTATGATTGAGCAAGGCTTTCATCAGGAATGGCGAAAACGGTGCACGGGAACGCAAGGAGGCAGTTCAAAGGTGCACAGATCTGAGCCAGTGAAGTCTATCTTGAAGAAAGTTCAGAGCAAAGAAACCAAATCTGTAGAGACTATGCCAGTGAAGAAGAGAGTTTCTTTTGCTTCCGTGTTAGAGACATTTTGCAACCTCTCAAAAGATGCATGGAAAGGAGGGATGCAATCTCGAGTCGCAAAGTGAGCGTTGCAATGCACTCCAATAAGGGGGTGCGAGCACTATGCACGGAGTTGCATAGTGATACCTTGTACAGACCGATGGAAGTTGTCTTGGCAGAAGGGCTAACTGTCAAACATCAGTACGGACGTACAAGTGAGACTAAACCGAACATCAGGGATTGCAGCACAGACAACGGGCGTATGAGATCGCTGGGAAGTTGTTCTAAAGTGCAGAAAGCAAAGGCTGGTTGTTCAGAAATAAGCTCCGAGCAAGGAAAATTGAGGATGTTGATGTGTCACACCCTGAAGTTTTCTAGTTGCTCCCGTGTTCATCATGCAAGGAGTTGCACGGTAATGCAAGGGTATCCCGAGCAGGGGGTGCAGGACATCCAATCAGGGGGTGTCAAGATATCTTGGTTGCGCAAGTTCAAGCATAGCAAGTGAAGACATCCGAGACAGGAAGCGTAGAAGAGATCTGAGGGAGATAGGAGCAGAGGCTCTCTCCAAATCAGAGAGTGGTATGAGTTGAGTTGAGGATGTAGGATTCCCTCCTCTTCTTGTATCTCTGGTGTATTATCTCTAGCTTCAGGGGATGTAGCGTCTCAATGAGGAGATGAAGATTCTGTTGAAATTTGGGCGTAACAAGATTAGCAGCAGTGTGTGCAGTTTATCACCTCACATGGGTTGAGGGGGTGATTTGTTGGCTTTGTTGGATCATCCCATGTGAGCTCCCATTGGAGAACCCACTTTCTCCACCCAATGGAAGTGGCTCTCCCACTCTACCAACCCCATTAGAGAGTGGAAGAGGGTAGGTGGTGACCAATGAGGCTCTCCCTCATTGGTTTATAAATAGAGGTTGAGGGGAGAGTTGAAATTATCAGAAATTAGAGAGTGAGAGCTGTGAGTTGAGTGAGTTTCATCTCCTCCTCTGTATTTGTATTTTTGCTCCATTTTAGTGATAATTCTCATTTCTGTCCGTGGATGTAGACATTGGGCCGAACCACGTAAATATTGTGTTCTCTGTGTGTATGAGATAAGTTTCTGGGTGTCTTTGATCCCATCAGAAACATGCACAGCCTTAACAACTCAGTCGACAGTGAAGAGAAAAGCTTTTCACCAAAGACAAGCAACACCATTAACCAAATCAAACAGAATCTCAAGAGAAACAATCAAAGGGGTTTTGAAGGAGAGTTTTAGAGAGTAATAATTTTGAGATCGCTACTATACCTGCAGCATGTGATGCTCTTACAGTAAAATTACATGCGGGGGTATTTGGGAAGTCACGTTTTGGGCTGTTTTTTTTTTTTTTTTTTTTTTTTTTAAGATTAAAATAATTAAATAAAATGTTAAATCAAATTTTAATTTTTTTTTTTCTTTCACAAATATCATATTCAATTATAAAAAATCTAACCTTCTTCCCAAATACAATTATTTTAGCCTGCTAAAATAATCAATTTCTCAAACACTTGTTTGGAAGGATTCAAGTATGAGATAGGACTAATAGTTCATTCAAACTAATAATTTGTTGTTTGATTTAAAATTTTTGCATCGGACTATGAATCCTAAATCTATGGGATTGTTCTATCCCATGGGGGTGGGGTTGGGGACGGGGGTGGGGGCGGGACACAATCCAAATGATAACTCATCTCATAGAATTAGGTAGTGAAATTATATTTTTGACCCTCTACTATTTAATATATTTTTAAAAATAAAATTATTTATTAAATTATTTGTACTTAATAAATTTTATTTATTAAATTCTTTATACTTTATTAAATTATTTATTTTAATAATCATATGGTATTAATTATATTTAGTAAAGTAAAATAAAATTTAAAAATCTCAACTACAAATTAAAATAAATTTATGTAGTTTTTATTACTATTCTATTTATTTAATTTTTTAAAAGTTCTAGTAAAAAAATTAAATAAAATTTATAATTCAGATGTAATATTCCTATTATTTAGTAAATAATTTAAAAGGACAAAATAGTCTTTTGAGCATTTATCTTTCTCCATAATATCTCAAACAAACATAGGATTCAATAGAATAGTCCAATCCAAACATCTAATCCTATGACTAAACAAAGATGGGATACAAATTCAGTTCAACTAAATAGTCTGAGGTCAATGTATCGTAGGACTAACAGTCTGATAGATTACAATTTCTCCTTATCCAATCCGTTCAAACAAACATTCCCTCTCGGTATATGTTAAAAAAATATTGAGTGAATATGACTCTCTTCACTTATATAGAAAGTTGCAAAAAATTAAGACTTTTGTTACCATATGCTCTGAGGACATACATTAAGGAACTATTAAATAAGTATAATTAATTCTAAGAAATTGCTGAAGTTTAAAAGTTGAGGCCTGTTATTAGGGTGCCTCTATTTACACACCACCTTCCATCTCAAGGCACACCATTAATTAGTTTATTTTTTATTACAATATTAACCTAATGTAAAATGACCACAAAGGACAAAAGGTTATGATATACACCTTATGTAAAATTGCCATAAAGGATAATAATAAATACAATACACACCTCTCTTTTAAAACGTTACTTACGTATCTTCTCTCTTAAGAAACATACATATTATTAAAGATTTTGATTGGACTGAATGATGGATGCATCTGGCAATATTGGTTTGGAACAATGGAGTAAGGAAAAAGTTAGTTTTTCATTTTTTTTTTTTTCATTTTCATGTACTTACTGAGTGGTAAACTATTTAATCGTTTGGATACTCAGATTTGAACAATGTACTCAAGTTCGACTATCTGCAACTGAACAAGTTCTAATTGTTCGATTTTCTAATGTCGAACGTAGTCCACTTGTTCGGTTAATAAGTTCTGAACTTATAGCATTTGTTCGATTTTCAACAGTCGAACTTTTGAACTTAGCTCGACTCTGTATTTCCGAACACTTATATAAAAAAAAAAAATTGGTTTTTCCAGAACTGTGCATCCATGGAAGGGGTCGTGAACCAGAGGAGAATAGAGTGAAGTCGTCTTCAGCACGAATAGAGATCGGTTTAGATTGGTTCCTAAACCTCTGGAATGACAATGAAACAGAAAATAGAAGGGGGCGTTGTGTGTGTTTTTGAAGTAGAGGTATAGAATATGGAAGATTAAAGATTGTGGATGGGGTGTGTGAGTGTGTGAGTGTGTAAAGGTAAAGATGGAAGATTGTAGATGGGGTGTGTGAATAAGGGTAAAGATGGAAGATTGTGTTGTGTATTGAACAAATTTCTTATTTATCAAATTACTAAAAGTGTGCATTGAGTAGTGGTGTGCCTTGAGATGAAAGATGGTGTATAAATAGAGGCACCTCTGTTATTAGCACTTACGTCATTTCTTTGGACACTTCGTTTCTTTGAACCCCCATCCAACTAAATCAGTCCCCTCTATTTTCTCTTTCAACCCCCACCTTAATTCCAATTATGCCCTCTCTCTAACCCACGCTCCCATCCTAACCACTATCGCCGTTCACCTTCCTCACCCCCAACGCCTACCGTGCACCTTCCTATCGGATTGTTGCTTGACCTCGCCAGCAGTGGTGAGGTCAACACCTGAAGCTTTCCTCTCTCTCGCTCTC
Organism: Camellia sinensis; assembly: GCF_055761805.1. Taxonomy (NCBI): domain Eukaryota; kingdom Viridiplantae; phylum Streptophyta; class Magnoliopsida; order Ericales; family Theaceae; genus Camellia; species Camellia sinensis. The sequence goes on along the minus strand of NC_138970.1, from coordinate 23,092,103 downwards.
ATCTCTCTATGTTCTCTTCTTCATCCTCAAGTCTCAAAGCTTCTTGCTTCTCTGTTCTGTTTTATCTCTTTACTTTCTCTCTCTTATTTTTCTCTATTTGGATGGTTCTCCAATGCATCGACATCTCAGAATTTGTTTTCCGGCGATAGTATTAATTGAAGGGATCGAGAGAGACTAGGCATCTCCGGTCATCGGAGAACCATTTTTTGCTCTTTCTCAAAATCGATTGTTGCCTCAAATCGTTCTATTTCTTGGATTTTTTTTCTGTTACATACTTTTGATTTGCTCTTCGATTATATATGTATTGTTTCTGATCTTGTTTTCTTTGCCTGAGAGCAAGCGGTTTTGTGAATTTTTGTTCCGAGTGAATGTAGAGCTTCAAGATGGAGGAGAGAAGATGAGGTGACCATGGTGATTGGTGGTGGTGGTAGGGAACTGGCTGAAGGTGGTGATGAAATGGGGATGGTGACTGCCAAAGGTGAAGGGATGGGATTAGGGTTAGCATTAGGATTTGGAAAATTAGGTGTAGAGAGTTAAAGATGAGGGTAGAAATGGAATTTTATGTTTGAACAAAATTGAAATTAAAAAAAAAAAAAAGATGGAAGAGAGGGGGTCTTAAGAAAATAGGTAGGTACTAATAGCAGCCCTCTTAAAAGTTATCTTAACTAAACAAATTTTTTTATAATAAGACCAAAATGCCCTTATTTACTTTTTCCTCCTTTTTCTCCTTAATTTCATATGTATCCACCTTTCTTCAAGTTAATGTTTTATACTTTTTTATTTTTATTTTTATAATGTAATAAGAACATAACTAGGAAAAAAATGTTTATTGAAATCTTCAACCCTTTCAGCTTATATTTTAAAAAAATTTCAAAAATTAGTTTGGTAAAAGAAATTAAGCACTTATTAATTTTTTAAAATATTTTCTTTTTCAAAACAAATAATTTTTGAAATTTTAAAAATATTTGTTTGTGTATATTTTTGTCAAATTAGTTTGTAATTTTTCAAAAAATTTAAAAATTCAGCCAAACAAAAATATTTTGCAATCTATACTATATATATAATCAAATGTAGTGGTTTTGTCAAAAATCTGTAAATATTCATTCTTAAATTCTCATAATTTTAAAATTATCTCTTTCCCACGTGGCAACCCTTTTTGATTGTCTTTCATGTTTTCTATTTTCCTCCATTTTCTATTTGTTTGATTAATTAAAATGAAAATTAATTTCATGGCTTATGGATAAAGATTTGAATTTCAAAATTCCACCATATAGATAAATATATAAAAACTGATAAATATTTTATGAAAATTAATTTCATGGTATACAGATAAAGATAAAAATTAAATACTTAATTTCATAACTTATAGATAATTTAAAATTTCTTTCCATAAATAAGCATATAAAAAATTGATAAATAATTTATAAAAATTAATTTCATGGCCTACTGATAAAAATAAAGGTTAAAAAATTGATTTTAAAAAAAATTACTCATGTTTTTTGCCCTTCATTTTGTACTTTAATTAATTTCATTATAAATAAACATATAAAAAAATCATAAATAATTTATGGAAATTTATTTCATGACATTTAGATAAAGATAAAAAATTTAAAAATTATTTGAAAAATAATAATTTCATGACTTATAGATAAATAAACATATAAGAATTGATAAATAATTTATAAAAATTAATTTTATGGTCTACAGATAAAGATAAAGATTAACTAATTGATTTACAAAAAAAAAATAATAATAAAATTTAGATAAATATATGATTCGTTAATCCATATCTATCAAAAACATATCTATCTAAATCTTTATTTTGGTTTACTTATATTTTTTTTCTCCTTTTATCACATATTATCTTTTTTTATTTTGAATTTTTTATCTTGTGAAATACTCTTATCTATAACTTCTTATCTCCTCTTAACCTACTCCTCATAATTTTTATTATTTGTTATTATTTACCAAGTGATAAAGATATATATAAAAAAAGAATGGTTGGCTATGAATAAGAAGAATATTAATAATTAAATAATGAAAGCTGTATGGGAGAAGGCAATACAAAACTCTCACAAAATTTTTTTCCGTCACTATATTTATCCAAGGTAATAATTTGGTATTCTTTCTTTTAATTTTTAAAAATATTTTACATTAGATCATTGCTATGTGTTTTTTCTTTTTCTTTCTTTTTATTTTTTTTGTAAGATTGTCATTTGTTATAGTATTTTTTCAATCTCGTCTCTAAATTTTCTCTTTGGAATTTCTATTTTTTTAATAATAAAGTTTAGAACTAATTTCTTATCAAATTTATTTTCTTGGTGCTTATTTTATTGAAAGATTGAGACAAGTAAAACTTTCATATGATATATGAAATTAATGAATATAATACGAAGATGGTAGAGAAATACTACATATTTGTTGATATCTCTCTTTATTATTGGTTGATTTATTAGATTATATTATCAATTTAGAGCCCATATGATTTAATTAAGTGTCCATGACTTTAGTTATATTCGACCATTTTGTTGTTGAGTAACCTATAAAATTTTATTTTTTTTGGGTATATAATGATTAAAGCTATCATTTGTTATATTTCTTCAAATACAATTCAAATAATTTGTCATCATTTTTTTTTTATAAATAAAATGGATTAAACTATTTTCTTATATAATTTTTATAATCCTACGAAATTCTTATCTTGATTTTTTTTTTTAAAATGTTGTAGAAACTATGCAAGTATTATTCAAGTTATGGAGAATGATTACTTACAAATTATAATTAAAAGTTGAGATTTATTCATAATTTGATCCCACAATAATAATATAAATCATTGATTTAAAATAAGTAAATTTATGATAACTTATACAATTTATTTCTTTTAATGCTTTGTTTTTGTTTTTTTTTTTTTTTTTTTTGGCATGACACTATAGTCTGATACAAATTATTTATGTTAGCAAGTGATTGTAATACTATTATCCTAACAATCTTTATAATTAACAATTTTTTATGTATATTAAATTTTTATTGTGAAATTTTGTAGATTAATTATTGTTAACATCAACCAAGATGGCCTAACATCATGGCTTGCTGCTATTAAAATATAATTCAAGATTATAATAATTTATATATCACACAAAATATATATAGTTTATTTTTCCATCGCACGGGTTACCGCTAGTTAGATTTCTACCAAATTGGGTTTATCATTACTGTTGTAGAAACAGTGAGCGAGATATATACATAAAAATAAATAAATAAAAGAAAGAAAGATAAGCAACAGGACAAATATTTCCAGTACGAGTAGCATAAAGGTTGGGTATCAACCTATAGTTAGTACCGTAATAAATTTAAAAAAATAAAAATTAATAAACAAAGCATACAGTACATGAATTTTTTATTTTTTATTTTTTATTTTTTAATCTAACACAACGCACCATACAATAGAACTAAATAATAATAAAAGAATCTTAGGATTTTGTCAATTTCATCATTTAAACAATAGGATATTTCTGTCCATGTAAAAAAAAAAACACCAACTTTATTAGTTTTTCAAAAACACCATATTTATTTCTAGTTTTGTTTTACTTTCCTCATATAAATGAGAGTAGTTAAGGCCATTTATTACATTCTTAACATGTTAACCGAACCCAAAAATTAAAAACTGCCTTGTTAACATAATTTATTTTACAATAAGACCAAAACACTTTTATTATTTTTCTCTTCATTTTAAATTTTCATCTCTTTTTTTTTTTTTTTTTCCCTTTACCTTTTCACATTCCTTCCTTCAGTGATGCTTTACATGCTCGTCCTGGACATTTGACGTAATAGAAAAGAAGCAGCCACAATGGACAGTCCAAAAAATCCCAACTGAGTTGCTAGAACTTCTTTTAGTCAATTTCTTAATATTTTAATTATTTTTTTTTTTTTTATCTTTTAGATTCAATTATCTAATTACACTTAAAAGGTATAAAAACAATAAAATACAAAAATTCCGAGTATTTTCATATTTTAATATTCACAAATATTTTAGTTTACATTAGATCATTGCTATGCGTTTTTTAAAAAATAAAAAATAAAAAAAATTTATTTTTTAAACGAAATGAAAATTATTTTTTTATTTTTTATTTCTTAACCAAATTAATTTTTAATTTTTTAAAAAAATTTCTAAAAATCAAACCATACATAATCTAAGAATCTTTTAATAAGTCATTTCTTATGTTGATAACTTATTTAATTATTTGTTAATTTTATGACATTTTTACCATCTGAAGCCTGTTTGGTAACCATTTCATTTTCAGTTTTCAATTTATATTTACAAGAATTTAAAAAACTGTCATAAAAACTTATTTGATAATTTTTTTGATTTATAAATGGTTGTCTCAGTTTGAATATTTGAGGAAAAAACGTAAATTCAAAAAATGAGTTTACGTTGATTTTTTAACAAAAATTTAAAAATTTTACTATCAAATTTTTTTTCCAATTAATTTTTTTTTTCAATTAATTTTTTTTTCCAACTAATACTAACCGATGGGGCAATTGGTAATATTACTTTAAACCTTAGGGAGGAGATTGTAATTTCTAAAATGTGAGGGGTGTCAATGTAATTTACCCAATGAGGTTAAAATTGGTGTTTAAAAAAATTAAAAGGGCTGAGGGGGGAATCTGTAATGAAACTTTAAACCTCAGGGGAGAGATGTAATTTTCAAAAGGTGAGGGGGGAACTGTAATAAATATAAACTTCAGAGGGTGTCAGTGTAATTTACCCTAAATATATTTATCTTAGGTATATCTAAAATTTAAAAAAATTGCTTAAAATATTAAAAAAATTCAATAAAAAAAAAACACGAAAAAGAAAAAATTTTAATTTTTTGAAAAGTGAATCCTGAGTTCTGAAACCAAACATGCTGAGTTTTTTTAAAATATTAAATTCATTTATAGTTTTGTTTAATATTTTCCATATTAAGTAGTTAGAGTCATTTATTATTTTCTTAACATGTGTCCTAAAAACACATATTAATATCAAGTGATACGATAATCTATGTAATGCTCACAATCAATAAGTAAAAATTTTGGAGGTGAAAACAATTGTCAAGTAACTGAAAAATAAAAAATAACAGATGAGTTGTTTTTTTGTTTGTTTGTTTGTTTTTTTTACTTTTTTATTTTTATAATTTTTCATATTTTGAAATAACTACATAAATAATGTCAATAATATATCCACAACTATTTAATGATTTTTGAAGTAGCCTATATTTGTGCAAATTAAAGTTATTGAATTGTCCAAAACTAAAGATATGTGATTTGTATAACTTTTTCTAGGATTTATCTTCGGGTGTGCATTGCATATGATGTGCAATTCATATGTACTTTTATTATGTATTATTATTATGTTTTTTCTGAACTCACATAAGTTATCTTATAAAAATATATAAATTAATACAACTTTGTGTACGTAAACTCATAAAAAATTGACTATTATTATTTAAATCTAAAAATTAGACCCACTTTCTAGATTTATTGACATGACACTCTATTAAAATATCTAGTTAACTCTCTCTCTCATTTATTATTTAATTATCAATCAATCATTCCCTTAACACATCACTGAATCTAAAAATTGGGTCTAAAAAATGGCTTAGATATCATTTTCTTATAAACTTTAATTAGAAAAACACGTAAGTTCTTACAAATTCACGTAAATAATTTCACAAAAACACATAATTTAACACAAATTAGCGTAAGTTATCTCATAAAAGTTTTTAAAATCACAAGATCACGTAAATTTTTATGAACTCACGTAAGTAATCTTACAAAAACGCGTAAGTTAACATAAATTTTTTGTAAGTGAACTCATAAAAAATATTGCACACCCAAACACTTATCCAATAAACTGGAGAACCGAACCAAATCCAACCCATTTCTTTAGGTTAGGTTGGTTTGATTTTTGAGTTCATTGGTTTGGTTCTAAATTTTCAAATCATTGAACTAATAAGATTGCGTTAGCTCTTGATTTAGGCCTTGCCTCAACCAAATTAACTTGAAAACTGAACCTATTTATATAATATATATAAATATATATTAAAATATTATTTATACTGACATATTTTCACCATATTTTTCTATTACAATAGACTTGATTACATCTAATAATTTTTCATATAAGAACTATTAGGTAAAGAATGGAAGTACTAGAAACTTGAGTAAGATTTCACAATTGATTTAATTTGTATTGGTTGTATTAATAAATTTAATTTGTATCGATTATATTTAAGCTTGAGTTGGATTTAATTTGTATTTGCTTACATTAAATAATATTTGTCCTTTGTTGTTTAAATGTTAAAGACTTCTTTATTTTAATTATTTATTGTTGATTGATTTACTTATTTTAATATAATAAAACCGTGGTTTCAATTCGATCTAACCCTACCCACATTAAGTTGGATTGCATTAATTGGATTGATTCTAATGCATGATTGGTTTAATTTTGAGTTTAAAAAAATTAGAACCAATCATAATTGGATTGGTTCTAAATTTAGTGCCCCCATAACCGAATTTGGGGGGGTTTGTAGGCACTGCTATGCTGCTTTTTGGGATCATTTTCAGATCTATTTTGATAATCTGAACCGTTCACATTTTAAAATACATCGAGTTACCTGCCAAAAATCAAGTTAATTGAATATCATTAACTCTTTTATCTAATCACATTTGTATCTTGAAAAATAAATAACATTGTGTTTAAAGTATTAAAATAAATACAATTATGAGTGGATGAAAGGGTTAACGATATCCGATTAACTTAATTTTTTTCAGGTATGCTCTACTTAATGTACTCTAAAATGTGAACGGTTTATATTATCAAAACAGATCTCGAAATAAACCCATAAGATTGCACAGTAGTGCCTATTGTGCTAGGTGCACAGCAGGCACCCCAAATCCCCCATAAACATCCCTACCAAACACTACTTTTTTTTAAGGGTAAATTACACTGACACCCCTGAGATTTTTACTTAATACAGATCACTCCCTTACATTTGAAAAATTACATTCTCCTCCCTGAGGTTTGTAATCTCATTACAAATTACCCATTGGATTGCTGATGTTATATCTAAAAATTTTCTAAATGACCATTTTGTCATTTTTTCTACTATTGCTTCTTTTTATCATCATGACTACATTCTACAATTTTCCATCATTAAATTCTACCTAAATATATTCTTATTGAATGATAATATACAAATATAAAATTTTCAAACACAATGATATAGTTTAATAGTAACTTTTCACTTTAAAACAAAATACTCATAAACATGATTTATATTTACAACAGTATTACTATTACAACATTTTAATGATATTTTTTGTATAAATTTTTATATATGAATAGAATTTTTCATTTCAGCAATGCTACGTATCATGAAAAACATTTCATGAAAATAATCATGAAAGCTTTGTGACATTTGGATTACACTTAGAATAAAGCACCACACACTAATCAAGGTAATCCAAGGATCATAAATCTTTCATGATCATTTTCATGAAAAAATTTTCATGATCCATAACTTTTCTCTTTATATTTACAACAACATTATTGTTACAACATTTTTATGATATTTTTTGTATAAATTTTTATATATGAATAGAATTTTTCATTTTTGTTTCCACCATCATTTTTCTTTCTCTTCTATTCAACATTTAATACAGTATTACTAAATTTTTGTATTTTTTATATATATATATTTTTTGTATTTGGTGAATTTAAAAAAAAAAATCATAAACTATTATATTTCGTAAGTATATCTAGCTTAGGTGTATCTAAAAAATAAATAAATAAATAAAAATACTTAAAATTGTAAAAAAATAGTAAAAATAAAAAAACACGAAAAATAAAAAAAATTCAATTTTTTGGGTGAGTTAAACCAAAGAAAATGATTGTTATTTCTCTTGACATTACATGAACAAAATATCAGTATTATTTTATTATTTATATGTATAAATGTTAAGGTACAAATATGTCATTTTAATTTAACACTGGAGTAAGTGTAATTTTTCAAATATAAAAAAGATTTGTATTAAATAAAAATCTCAGGCGTGTTAGTGTATTTTACCCTTATAACTTCTATAACTTCCCAATATTAATATTTAGGGAAGTTACCAACACCCCCTCGAGGTTTTACTAAAATATGAATTCTTCCTTGAGGTTTGAGAAATTACATCCCGGCCCCTGAAGTTTATATTTGCATAACAAATTGCCCTCTGATGTTTATATTTGCATAACAAATTGCCTCCTCATTTATGAAAATATAAATCTCAAGGGGCAATTGTAATTTTTTAAATCTCAGGAAAAAATCCGTATTTTAATCAAATCTCGAGGGGGTGTTGGTAATTTGCCCTAATATTTATCTGAATTTCTGTGAAAGGCCCATCTGGGGTTGGTCTGACAAGACAAAAAGATAAGGTGCAAGACACTCACCGTAACTACAGAGGGGGTCCAAACCCAGCAAAGAAAGAGTAATCACCTTACTTGTTTCCACTTTTCAAAAAATACTTTTCAGAAAATTTTACTTTCTTATTTTTCATATTTTTTTGTTTTTACTGATTTTTTTAATATTTTAAGCAATTTTTTTATTTTTTAGACACACCTAACATAAATACACCTAAAAAGTAAAAAACAAATTGTAAAAAAAATCTATTAAAAATTCACTAAATACCAAAAATACAAAAAAAAAATAAAAGAATTCAGTACATTTTTATGTATTTATTAATTTTTTAAAATATTTTTTCACAAATTTTTTACTTTTTAGATACATCTAAGTAAAGTGCATCTAAAAAAGTAACAAAAAAATGTTTAAAATTTAAAAAATATTCACTAAAAACAAAAAAAACACAAAAACCAAAAAAGTTAGTTTTCAAAAAATTTAATCCAGAAAACTCAAACCAAACACACTGAATGGGTTCTACAAAACAGTGGGTGGGATCAATAGAGGTTGGCTTGGGATGTGAGTTGGTTTTTTGATTTTTTTAATTTGGGGTTAAAAAATTTCATTTGAAATAGATTTTTTTATTTTTTTGACTTTTATAAGAGAAAAAAATGAAATGATTATAATTTTGATGTGACATTTTATTTTATTAATTTTTTAATCTAATTTATCTTTTTTATGACAAAAATAGCCAAAAAGTCGGACTTTTTGGCATGCCAAACGAAATCTAAATTACTTATCTTGATCAAGTGGTGCTTTACTAGGGTTGTGCTTTCTCAAAAAAAAAAAAAAAAAAAAAAAAAAAAAAAAAAAAGTGAGATTTATGATTTTGTATTGGGATATAGAGAATAATAATATTTGGATCATAAATTTATATAGAAATTTAGAAAGGCAAAAAATAAGTGAAATATAAATAAAATATAATTATATTTTACATATTTTTCACATATTTTTTTAATTTTTTTAAGATAAATTTCTATTCAAATTTATGATTTAACACAGGGGCTTGACAATTTATGATTTATGATTTAATAATGGGTAAGAAGAAATAAAGGAGAATACAACTCAGCCCAAGTATGGATTGGTTCTAAATTAGTGCCCCCATAAACACCCCTACCAAACACTATTTTTTTTATATATGATTTGCATGATTTGATATATGATTTCCACTATGATAATTGGTGATTACTTTATTCGAGTTGGGTCCGATTATATATGATTTGATATATGATTTCGATGTTGGATTATTATAATTAGTGATTATTTTGCTCGATTTGGGTCTGACGATAGAGATATTTACCAACTATGATGTAGGTCTTGCGGGAAAATTGATTATTTTAGTTTTTAATTATTTTAATAGATTAAAATATTTGTATTTAAAAAAAGAATTAAATTTTTTTATAATTAAATGTAATATTTGTGAAAGAAAAAATAAAATAATTATGAATATGATATAATATTTTGTCTTATTAACTAGTTTAATTTTTTTATCTTTTTATAAATTTAAAAAAAAAATTAAAATTAGCTTCCCAAACATTTCCATAGTAGTGCTTGCTTTAGGACCAAAAAAAAAAAAAAAAATGACAAAGTTTTCGTTGATTGCGTGTGGTTTGGTTTGCCAACTTAAATAAGATGATGTGACTTAAATATGATAGTGAATTTTTGAATTTTTGTATTATTTAGTTTATGCCAAACTAACCCTTAAATTAAAAAATCTGACCAATCCATTTCTTTTTCAAAATCGAAAAAACAAATCACTTTTGTTTTTATCAATAAAATTAAAATGTTTGTACTTTATTTTTGTATAACGATCAAATTATCAATCAATTAAAATTCCATCCTCATGCTCTTTTTTTTTTTTTATATAATGAAATAAAATGAAAGTCACTTACAACACAAATTATAATTGCATAATTCTATTATGCACATTCTATATTATATGTACTTTTAATTAGCTATTTTCTTCTTTAGTTATGATCAATTTTCTTATTTAGTTATGGTATTATTTTGAGATTTTAGTTATGACTTTTTATGTTTGGATATGATTTTTTTTTTTTTAGTTATGACTCAAAAAATATGAAATTATTATATTTTCTTCTGTAATTATAAGATGCATATGATATACACTCTTTGAGAGGTGTGCACCATAGTCTTTCCCATTCTAATTACATATGTGTAAGCATGTAAGAATTTAACCAATTACAAATTGCCACGAACTACAAATGCCTACAAAATATGGTATAATTATTAGCAAATCAAATCTTGCCACGTATCCAATTGGTCTCAAATCAAGATTACATAATGGTCAAATTAAATATTGCCACATGTTAAAATGATGTTTGGTTAATTCAATTAAGCCATAGTGATGCAACAAATAAATTTTTGACAAATTAAATTAAGCCATTTGTCACATTGAGGTGATCAAGCCAATAAAATTATGACATACCATTAAAGTGATATTTTGATATTTATCTTTAAATAAATCAAAGATGATTGTCAAAGAAATTAAATTCTATTAAGACTTTCTTCTATCCATTCGTATAAATACGTGTGATCTCCACCAGAATTTTATACAATTCTGCGTACATAAATCAAGTTGTAGAGATAAAAATATATATCAAGTAAGAGAAAGTTCCATCGGATTCAAGCCTAAGCCCCGAGGCCTCTTCACCAAAGCCAATTAATCTCCATAAAATATAAAGTTTGGAGATTCAAATCAAAGTTCGTTATCAAACTCTACAAATCAAATTTGGTTTCTTCTACTAAATTGGAGAGGATTCTACAAATTTGATTTGGACAAACTATCAGACATTCAAATCAAAATTCTATAAATTCGCCATCTTCTTCCCTGTACTTGGAGGAAATTTCACCGCTCAATTCAGAAACGAGCTATCAAACTCCTAAATCAATTTATTGAGAAGAATCAGAGAAATTTCTTTAATTAGAAATTTCATTAGAGATTGTACTAGTTTTATTTAAAATTAATAAATCTATATTTTGTTATTTTATTTTTCTGTCTTTATTTCTGCAGATAAGAAATTTGTGTATACAATATGAAAGTACAACTAAACTTTATTTTAAAATTTAAAATAAAATTGTCAGTAGTAAAATATAATAAAAAAATTATTTGTTTATTTTTTGACAGTAATAAAAATGAATTATCAATAGTAATATTATGGAATTTAAAAAATTTATTCAAAAAGTTATCCAAAAATAAAGTGCGTAGCTCGTATTCATTTTGGTATAACTTACATTATAGTAATTATATCACACATTTTGTTTTTGAATAACTTTTTGACTTCTTTTTAAAATCATTTATGTTTTTGCATAACATTTGTTTGAAATATTTTTTGGTAAGCCAAGTTGAACAGAGAAGTACATAAAAGAAATGAAATGAAAATAAAAAGAGGAAAAACTTTTAAGCAATGGATCCATTATGACTTATAGAATAGAGTACCTTATAGAATATAAATATTATTAATTTATATAATATTTTCAATCACATTTTGTCAATGCCAATCAATGTGAGTAGCCCATTTTGTTTTCATCGCATTGGCCATTCTTAGAAGTCCATTGTGAGGTGTGAGTGGCCCACTTTGTTTTGGTAAAAAATATTAAATAGTGTTAATGTTGTTAATTTATGTGACAGTTTATATGGAGATTTCTAAATTACGATTTTGATTTGGATGGCAAGACTAACATAGACATTTTCATTAAACAGAGGTTGGTCGAAATAATTAGAGAGTTAAACGATATTGATAAATGGGAATGACAAGTTTTACATTTTTTCTTATTCTTAATATCGTTACAATATTTTTATTTAAATTTTATTTTTGCTTATTTTTCAAATGCAAAATTACTAAAAACAATATTAGATTTTGTCTTTCAAGAATTTCAAGTTGACGGTGTGCTCAACTAATAAGAAGGAGCCTAACAATAACATGAACCTACAAATAAGAAAATAGTAGAGCAATAACAATATATTATTAGATAGATACACAGTCACATGGTCTTCTTAACCCGTATAATAATTTTTAGATTACAAGACATTATAAATATAGAAATTATTCGATTGGTCTAGTATGCCTAACAATTGAGAGAAATATAATCATTTTATGTGAACGTAAATAATAAATGTAAATTCATAATTTGATATTATTAGTTATTTTAATAGAAATTGTTAGAAATTTGGCGCCCATGTGGCATGACCCAGGAACCTTTTGAACCTTATTCATATAAGTTTGAATTTGAATTCAAACTTATTTGGATAACCACTCATGATATCTATATCTATCATATCAACTGATATGGATAGATGATATATTTGTCCTATATATCTGATATGATATATGGGATATGGTATAATGAAAACAACGTATGTTTTTCCTATACTGACTCTCTTTCATTAAACAACAATCAAACTTTTTGCACTGTGACTTGTGTGGGTGATACTTATATTGTGGTATCACTCCACTGCTGGATTTGTTGTTCGCATTCTTGAAGTATGTGATTGACCCACGAGATTCTTCGCTTCAGGCTCTATCACTAATGTATGATCTGAAATTTTTACCCGTTGCGTTATACTTTAATTCACAGAAATTAATCTATGAACAAGCCTTCTTCTTTAATCTTTATTTTCTATTAAGCAATGTTTAGATGTTTTGATTATTAAAAATTAAACGCCATTTAGGTGGTAATTTTAGATTTCTTATAAATTTAAAAATTCAAAATCTTAAACAACAATTTGTGTTTTATTTTAGAGCGAATTACAAATACACCCTCTGAGATTTGATTAAAATACGAATTACCTCTTGTGGTTTTGAAAATTACATTCCACCCCCCTCTAATTTCATAACAAATCATCCCTTTTATTAATAAATTATGAAATCAATTAACAGTTTTTAATATGTTAGAAATATATTTCAATTAATAATTTAAGTAATTTTATTATTGTATAGGAGAGCAATTATAAATTTTTTTTTTAGTTAATTTTGTTAAATAATTTTTTTTGACAAGTGGGTATTTATAATTTTCTAAATCACAAGAGACAATCTATTCTTTAAACAAATCTCAAGGTATGTATTTTTGGTTTACCTTTTATTTTATTACTAGTATTTTCTTCAATTTCAACATCTTCTTAGTTTTCATTTTTCTCAAGATTTATCTTACAACAACATAAAGTTGCAACAATTAGATATGATCATGCATTTATAACTTTACAAATAAGATGAGATCATATCTTTTAAGAAAGTAAACTTGTTGGCTATATATTTTGTACAAGCCAATTACAATTCGACGCGTGGCAGAATAAAAGTAATATAGGAAGACTATTCAAGTCTTCGATCCTGACCGTACACGTGATAGTTAGTATTGGTTATTACGAGATCTGAGTAGCAGTGGATCAACAAAGAAATGCAAGGTGATTTGGTTTCAACAGTTACTCACATTTAAATTCAAATTTAGGAGGGAAGCCTAACTGCAAGTGATAGCATAGTGGAACTAATTATAAGACAACATGATCAGCGATCATGGAGGAGCAGTTCGACGGTTAGAAATACAGTTCGATGGTTATCCTTGAGAAGTATAAATAGCAGAGAAGGCCCAGAAAAAGACCCCCCAGACTCAGATCCAAAAAACCAGTCTTATTCTATTTATTTTCCTTTCCAGTTTTACATTTCCAGTCTTACATTTCCCGTTCTTTACATTCATGTACTTTAAATTCCTACACTGCACTTCGTTCATAGGAATAGTTTCAAGTAGTAGATTGTTACTGTAAACTTCTACGAGGCTGAGTTTGGATCATTGTAAATTTTTCATTTTTAATGAAATGCTTCAATTGTTCTTCATTTAATTGTTATCTTGCTTAATTCTCCTAAATCAAGCCACCAATAAAAGTCCTCTTCATTGAGACTGAAAGAACTAAAACACAATCGTCTGATAATTGGTTGGCAATTAATTTTCTGTAAGGACTGCATGATCCTTATTGGCATGCTCGCAATTACAAAAATAACCTTCGAAAGCCAAAAAGCCAACATATATTTTTGGCACGTCTAATGGGACTAATTGAAATGACTAGACGTAGAAGACAATGAGAAAATGAACGCTTGGAAGAAGGCGTGGAAGGAGAGGTAGAGATACCTAATCCAGGATATAATGTGATAACATATCCTGTGGAAACTCTCATTTTATCAGAACCTATGGTCGAACAGACCAACACTTCAGAATAAGTACCATATGTTCATAATATTGGACGAGACCAAGGAATTGGACCATCCACTGTTCCATCTACTCAGCCAATAAATCCATGGGGTGGCCTAGTAGATGCCATGGGACAGCAGTTAATGAACACGATAGAAAGGTGGGCAACATCCTTTTTGGATCGAATGAATAACCACCAACCAACAAACGCAAGACACATGGAGAAAGTTTTAAATGTCCCTCAGCAAAGATTGGCTAGAGATAAACAGCCTATGCAAGTTAATGGACATTCTAATGGTCAAACTAGTAATCAGAACTATGAAAGACCATCACCTCAGTCTTGGTACGAACCTATTTCGAGGCCTATAGCAGGTCAAAATGTCTCAATACTTAACAGTGAAGCCATACAAATTGGTGGATCTAGCCCAGTACAAGAAAATGGCATAAGAATGATTCCAAATCCCATGTTCGAAGCCATACCTGGCACGAGGGGGTTCACTAATCCCTTATTCGAATTTATACCCGGGGGGTTAGAAGGTTTTCCTACAAATGGAAGAGACACAATACCTGTTCCAGCACTTTTCGCAGGTCCTTTCGTAGGACAGGCTCAAAGGGGTTACCCACACCCCCAACAGCAACCTGCACCATAGGGACAACCAGTCCCAAATATACCACCTTATGGACTAAGAGGACCACAGGCACAATGTTGTCCACCAAATCTTGTGTTTGTCCCTCCAGTAGTGGTTCAGCAGGCACAAAATATGGTCCCTAGGGACCAAATTGCTGACATTGTTAGAGAGATGTGTGGACCGATGGCTCAGGGGGTTCAAACTCTTGTCTACAAGAAACCATACCCAGAATGGGTAGATAGGGTACATGAATACCCAAAAGGTTTCAGGATATCAGATTTTTCCTTTTTTTATAGGAATGGAAACTAATCAACAGTGGAGCATATTGCTAGGTTTGCTGCTCAATGCGGTGAATTTACTAATAATGACTATATGAAGTTAAGGTTATTCCCAAATTCCTTAACTGGGGGAGCATTTGTGTGGTATCTTAACCTTACACCTAGCTCTATCCAAACGTGACAACAAATAGAAGAGGCATTTCATGCCCAATTCTTCCAATCGGAGCCAGAGGTTTTCATGGAAGACTTGGCAAGATTGAGTCAAAGGCCTGATAAGAAGGCTACCTAGTTTATTGCCAGATTTAAAAGGGCTCGAAATAAATGTAGAGTCATCCTACCAGAGCTAGAATTTGTGAGATTGGCTCAAAATGGCTTAGAGTTTAGGCTTTAAAAGAAGTTTGACTCAACTGAGTTCAGAGACTTAGTGGAATTGACTTATTAGGTATCTAGGTACGAAGCATCACTAGAGGAGGAACAAGATCAAAATAATGCATCGTACAAGACATATTATAGAGATCCTAATTATGAAATTGATGCAACAGAGATTGAGGGGAAAGAACCTATGATCTGTGAAGCAGTAATTCATAAGGATACAACAATTGACCAGCAGTTTAAAAAGAAAGACCTTCATAGGAAATACTCTTTCGATTTAACTAAGGCAGATGACATTTTTGATCATTTGCTTTCGGCCAACTTCCTTAAGTTACCAAAATGAGTCAAAATTCCATCTCTAGATGAACTTAAAGGAAAAGTATATTGTAAATGGCATAACTCTTAGTCTCACTCGACTAAAAACTGTATTGTTTTTCGAGACAGGATCCAAGAACAAATTCGGAAAGGAAGCTTAAAATTCCCAGCTAAAGCAGAAATGACTATGGGGATCGACAGTAATCCATTTCCAGAAATTGGAGAGGTGGTAGCCAATGTCATTATGCCAGACTTCCAAAATTTGTCCTTGAAAGAATTGGAAGAAGTCAATGTGCAGATGCATGTTGCCAACCAAACAACTATCAAGAAAGACACTGGAAATCTACCAACTATTGGACAAGGTTTCTTACACCAAAAGGAAGACTCTGATGAAGAAGCACTGGATGACGATTCCTTAGAGGCAGCTGTAATGCAAAGGATGTGTCCCAGGTGCAGACTGAGTTATAAGTGGTTGAAAGGGCTTCCAATTGATGGGAAGCAATATTACAAGGATGTGTAGTGACGTCCTAAACCAACCAATGCTTATAACAAAAGGCCATATCCAACTAGTGGTAGGCAACAACCATTAATGGTTGAGCCAACAGCTGATAGAATGCGTTCTAAAGGCAAGAGACCTTCATATGAGTCCAGGCCACCTAATTACTACATAATAGATAGCAGTCATTCTGAAAGGAGACTGGAGAAGGGTTCAATTCATGGGATCAAAGCCAGAGATTGGCCCCCTAAACTAGCCTCACGCAGGACAGAAAGTGGCCCCTTTCATCAAAGGCCTGAGTTAGGCCCAAAACATGAAGTCAGAACCAAGCAGTGGCCTTCATAGCCAGCTTCGAAGATAGCTTCGAAGGAAGAAAGGAACAGTTCAACATCTGGGTCAGTAAGTTCGTGGGTACCTGGAGTTCCAGATTGGTTTGTCATACAGAACAAACCTAGGGAGGTATCTACCCAAAGAGATGTTGTTGGAAACCAAGGTAGGATGGTCAAACCTCCTTTGGTAGCCCTAAACAATTGGGTATTGCTTAAACATCCAAAAACAAAGGAACCAGATATGGTCCCAGTAATTTCAACATCACAAAGGAGGAAGATTCAGCGTAGGTACACTCAGTACCAGAAAGACCTGAAAGAAAGTGGAGAGAGCTCTTCATTGGTCCAGACAAAAGGAAAGAAGAATCCAAAGTCAGACCATACTCCAAAACCAACTCTACAAGGCAAAATGGGCTACAGCAGAGAACAACTGGCCAAAGTTCACTCTGAACTAAAAGCCAGGGAGAAGTCCAATTTAGCAAGATTGGAGAAGGCGTTGATGAAGAGTGATAGCGAGACAGAAGAAGAAGTTGGCCTAGGCCAAAAGAAAGGATTGGTTGAGGAAGAAATGTTCGAAGCCTTCATGGCTGAACAAACATTTTTGGTTGAAAAGCCAGTCGGAAAAGACCATTCGAAGGAGTCTGTTAGTAATGAAGTGCCAGAATGCAGCATGGAGGATGCCTCTGAAGTAACTGAACAAGGTGGCCAAGAGGAGAAACAGGCACAACCAACCATTCAATTTAGCTCAGTGTCAATGAATATGGTACACATACTACCACATGAATTCCAAGCTGGAGATGAGAACCAAGAGGGGCAAGAAATTGACCAAATTCCAGTCTCTAGTGAAGACTCACAAGTGAGTATGGTGCAAGATGAATCTGGAATGGCTACCCCAATGGAAATTGAATATGAGAGTGAAGAAGAGGTGAGTATTAACCTCTCATATCCTTTTGAGTATCCCTCGAACTCTATGACACAGCATGTCAAGCCTTTGTATATCAAGGCCTTCTTCGATGGGATACAATTGAACCGAGTCTTAGTAGATAATGGGGCAGCGGTGAACTTACTATCGAAATCTTCCTTGAAGAAACTAGGGAAAATGATCCCCAGGTTAATCCCAACCAGCACAACCATTGCTGGCTTTGCTGGAGACAAACAAATGGCTCAAGAAATTTTGCCCATCAACCTGAGTGTGGGAACCAGGGACTGCATGACGGCATTCTTCGTTATCGACAGCAATGCTAAGTACAATGCTTTACTTGGTAGAGATTGGATCCACACTAACAAATGTGTGTCTTCCTCTTTGTATCAGAAACTAATGATCGCCTTGGGCAATGGAGAGATAGAGGAAATTGATGCAGATCCTCAACCCTTCATAGCTTGTGCGGACTTCGCAGAGGCCAAATTGTATATTGAGGGAGTGAAACCACTTAGTATGCTGAGGAAACCTGATGGCTTAGCCGAAGTGACGGGTGATGAGGAAGTGACACACCTAAAGCACTTAGTCCAGGAAAGTGTTGATGAAGAGGTTGTCGTTAAGGATAACAATGATGCCTGGTTGACAATGATGCCTGGTTGTAGGCAAAGAGATGAAACACAAGAAGCCAAGTCTTTGGCTCTAATTAAGTTCTCAATATTGGATGTAAAATCAATAGTCCAAAAAGTGCAAGAACAAGAGAAAGAAGCCATGATAATTGGCTACAAGCAGGAGCAGCAACATGCCAGAGTTTTGGCTCTTGACAAATACTGTGCATTGGACATTGAAACAAAAGTCCAGGAGATACAGGAAGAAGAAGCCTTATGGACAGACTTTGTCTATGAGGAGGAGGGTAAAGATGTTGAATTAAAGAATCTGGGAGCAGAACAAAGCAAGAAGATTGCTTCGAAGGTAGAAGGAATCAAAGAAGAAGCTTCAGTAAGTTCTCAAACACAAGACCCCTTAGAAGAGGTAAATTTAGGGGAATGTTCTATACAACAGCCCACCTATATAAGTGCTTGTTTGAATGCTCTGGACAGGGACCAGTTATTGGTTGTTCTGAAGAAATATAAAGATTGTTTTGCATGGTCTTATAATGAACTACCAGGATTAGATAGGTCATTAGTGGAACTTAGGCTCCCTATGAGGCCTAATTTCAAGCCATACAAGCAAAAATCAAGAAGAATGAGTCCAGAAGTGATTCAGAAAGTTAAGGAGGAAATTCTTAGACTACTCAAGGCAGGCTTTATTAGGACAGCCAGGTATGTTGAACGGCTATCCAATATTGTGCCTGTAGTTAAGAAGAATGGTAAAATGAGGGTATGCATTGATTTCAGAAACTTAAATCTAGCAACTTCAAAAGATGAGTATCCTATGCCTATAGTAGATTTGTTGGTAGACAGTTCAGCAGGGCATTAAATTTTATCAATGATAGATGGGCACGTAAGGATAGACCACTGAGCTTTGTGCATAGGAAGGGAACTCTAAAGGGTCAGTAAACTCAACAAAGTGATGGTTGATTCGCTCTCTTAAATCACAGGCCTCAGGTTTTGACCAGCTTGTCCAGCCGGAAGCCCTAGAGGAAGAAGAAGCTGCAGCCTTATCCCATGCAGAGGGTTGTGAAGAAGAATTTCCCATGTCCATATTTGCGACTTTCTAAATCAAAGGATTGAGAGCAGTTTGTTCATAGTCCAAGGGTGAGTCAGAAGAAGAACTTTCCATGTCCATATTTGTAAGTTTCTGAATCAAAAGATTAAGAGCAATGTGTTCGTAGTCCAAGGGTTGATAATTTGCAAAGGCATCCATAACCTGAATATAGAAAGGTGGGTAAATGTGGCTAATTAATGCATGGAGGTTCTTTCGAGGAGGAAAAACATCATCAGATGACTCTTCGTGTGCTCGATCAATGGAGGAGAAAATTGATTTGGCCATAAAAAAATGTATCAGTCTGTTCGAATACTAAGGTGGTGGGGGCGTTCAAAAGATTAAAGGAGAGTTTAATGCAGATGATGAATGACAGTTGCATTTATGGAAGAATGCAAAGCCCATGCACGTTCTAAGACGTGGATAAAAGACCTTGATCCACTAATATCACCAAGTATTTGGTATATTAGTGGGGGTAATGTTGGCTACATATTTTGTACAAGCCAATTACAATTCGACGCGTGGCAGAATAAGGGTAATACAGGAAGACTATTCAAGTCTTCGATCCTGATCGTACACGTGGCAGTTAGTATTGGTTATTATGAGATCTGAATAGCAGTGGATCAACAAAGAAATGCAAGGTGATGTGGCTTCAACGATTACTCACATTTAAATTCAAATTTAAGAGGGAAGCCTAACTGCAAGTGATAGCATAGTGGAGCTAATTATAGGGCAACATGATCAGCGATCATGGAGAAGCAGTTCGACGGTTGGAAATGCAGTTCGATAGTTATCCTTGAGAAGTATAAATAGCAGAGAAGGCCCAGAAAAAGACCCAATACGGGAAAGAAATATTCTTCTCGTATAATCTTGTTGATCAAGTCTGCGCTCTTCCAAACGTCGTCGCTTTACTCCCTGAAAACACAAACGTGAGCTAGCCAGCAGGTGTGTGCCGGATACCTCTCCGATGCCTAAGTCAGCAAAATAGATAGATAGACAAAAGCTCTGTGTATTCGGGAATCAAAGTTGTGTTACCTTTCCATAGGTGATGTTATGAGCTTTTATAGGTTCCACGTGGCACAATCTAAGTAGGACTCTTACTCCTCCATGCAGAGTCCTCCTAGGAATCACATTCCTGAAAGATAATGCTTCTCCTTCAACACCCCCCTCACTGCTTAAACCAAGTGAGATGGTTCTTCTACGGTTGGATTCAATACGACCAAGATAACATGGCCATGCTAAAGCCGCAAACTAGACCGAGCTCCCACTAGCTCGGTTCTTCCTTTCACTGCGTGTACCTTGGTTTGACATTCCAACTGGGTTGTCTGAGATTGCACTAACCACAACGAGCTTGGACCGAGCTAACCAATAGCAAGGTTTTGAGGAAAGCTCAACATACTTCGGCTCAATATGGTATGACCGAGCTAACTGTTACCGCTCTGAGTGTGGTGACCGAGCTAACTGCAGAGCTCTCTTGGACCGGGCTAACTTCTAGGCCCTTTTACTCGGCCTCTTTTACTATGGCCCATAGATCGGCCCATTTACCCAGCTCGGCCCAATTTACTTATAAATTACCTTCTCAATTGCCCCTTAATTACATCTGTGCAATATGATAGGGATTATTTGCTACCAACCGAGCTAAAAAAAAAAAAAAAAAAAAACTTTAGCTTTCTAACCAAGCTAAATTCATACCGTGCTATCAATCTGTCCGGTCAAAACGTCTCTTCAGTCTCTATAACTGAATCGATTTCCACTCCAAGGACACGTGGCAGACTCTGATTAGCCCAATGTAACTGTCACGCCGTCTTTGTACTCCATGTTTTTTGAACAGTCCTGCCTTTTTGTCCTTCATTCTACACAAAAATGACCCTTCGTTTTGAATCATACACTTCACTATTCATTTCCTCCTCTCTCTCTCTGAGCCTCCATCTCTCCCCAACCTTGTATTCGCAGAGCTCGTGTTTGTTACTGCTACTACCTCCATCTTCAATGCCTTCACCTTAAACTGGTAAGTGGTTCGAAGCTTCTTCTTTTCTGTTGGTTTCGCACCTCTTTTGCAACACAAAGTATGTTTTATTTGTATGTTTTTCAAAGCATATTCCACTTCTGCTTCCATTTTTCTGGGAAAAACCACGCAATAAAACCACTTGATTTTACGAATAATCTGAAAAATACTGTATTTGATCCAAAATCACACATCAACCAAACTAG
Organism: Camellia sinensis; assembly: GCF_055761805.1. NCBI lineage: Eukaryota > Viridiplantae > Streptophyta > Magnoliopsida > Ericales > Theaceae > Camellia > Camellia sinensis. The sequence continues at coordinate 23,070,178 of NC_138970.1, read as the reverse complement.
GATACTATTTGTATTAGATGCAAGCCTAGCCATACCTAACGACCGCGCTAAAACTTCACGCCATACTTGTCGTTTCCATAGGTTAGGGACCTTTTGTTTCTTTTAACCGAGCTATCGAATCGTTCTAGGTTTGTGCAATACCACGCTAGAAAGCCTCAATCACCGACTGAGCTAAAACTTGGGGCTAAACCAGCTCCCTTAGTTCAAACCAAACTAAGAATGCTGCCCCAAAGGCTCAACCGTGCTAAAGATCCTTGCTTAAACCGAGCTAAGACTGGATAGCATCCCACATAGCCTAGCTAGGACTTCATTTATCTTGCCTATGTTTCTTGTAGCACGGTCTCACGATCTGTGCTTAACACCTCTCTTTTTTACTTTGCAGACTTAGGTTGCCAGACACTCCTTTGAACGCTCAACCGAGCTACTCAGCGTCATTTCATGACCGAGCTAATACTCCGTTAATTTATACATAATTTAAAACCTCATGGGTAAATATAGATTTTTGGTAAACACCTTAGGTGCTATGGCCGAGTTCCGAAGGGACTACCATATCCCTGACGATGTCCATCTCACTCTAGCCGAACTAGATATTACACCTTGGAGAAACAATAGTTTTGTTCCCTCTACCCTGCTTTCCATTGTAGAAACCGGGCTTAGATTCCCTATATAGCCTCTTCTTTGTGAATTCCTTAGACCAACTAACCTCTGCCGTACTCAGCTTTCCACAAATTCATACCGCATAATAAATGGCATCGTCGAGCTAAACCGCCGGGCTGGCCTGAACCTTGGTTTAGCCAAGCTCTTCTACTAGTATTCCATAGGATCAAATGAAGATGGCTGAGTTTACTATCTAAGAATAAGGCGCCAGCGTGAAAAGATAATAAAGAATACCCCGGACAAGGATGTAAACGATGATGATTTCTTCTGGGTTTCTGGGAACTTTGAAGACCACGAAGCCCAGATCCCGGGTGACCGAATTAATTGGAATAAAGGAGTTGCCGGTTTAACTACCTCGGTCCAATTTCATGTTCTTTTTAACTTTGATTTTTCTTATTTTGAACTGTACTAACTGTTACTTTTTCCCTTCATGCAGATTTGAACTTCCTTAAGTCTCAGTACAGCTACCCCAACTTAAACGTACTTCGTGCCGCACTCTGATATCCAAACAGAAGCTGGGCCGATCTGCTGAATTTTGAGCCGACCTACTAATATAGTAGCCGCAGGAAGACCAGAGTGACCGATTTCCTCCTTGAACCTTCGCTAGAGCCAGATCCATCATTGTCTCAAATCAATCTCATCCCACTAATTGCCAAACAAGAAATGGCCAAGAAGAGAGCTGTAAAAGCACTCCTCACCGAGACAAACCTACTTGAGGTACCACAAGCCGGTCAAACCCAGGAGACCATGGTAGCCCTGCCATCCCATCAACCTGAATCGTCTCGGACTCGCAAGCGCGCTCGGTCTTCTACTACCGAGCCATGCCTCGTCGATGAGGACGAAACTGTGCTTCCCCCAACCGAAGTACCGAGCCCACAACCTGAGAGCTCAGACCAAGCTAACTCTTCTGATTGGGCACCGAGATTAACATATCAGAACCGAGGCATCAGACAAACAGATTCAATGGTGCCAGATAAAGATCACATGTTGGCCTTCAACCTGGCTAAGAGCGTATGTCTTCCCCCTGATATGGATCACCACGCCCACCTTACCGAGCTAAAAGCTATCTGCTCGGCCACCAAATCAATGGTGCTAGTGAGTACTTTTTCTTTTGTTTTCCTGTTTTGTGCTACTATTAGCTCGGTTCTCACTCAAAATTGCTTACCACATTTATATAGGCCATGTAAAAGAACCAGATTGCTCATAAGCGTGTGCTAGAGCTACGCAAAACAACAAGGCATGCTGTGGCAGAGGCTGAGAAGAAGACGGTCGAGCTAGACGAGGCCAAACAAAAAATGGCCGAGCTACAATCTGAGGTCGCCCGCCTCACCGGCCTAGTTGACTTAGCCAAAGTGAACAAACAAAAACCTTTGACCGAGCTGAAAGATCGTAATCTGCGTGAGCTTGCCACAGTTGAGCAGAACAAGAAGGCCGAAATAATTGAACTTGAGAAGAAGATTGGCGATGTGGAGGACCGTGGCTACAAAGAATGTGAAACAACTTACATCCTGCAGTGCGAAGCTGCCAAGGATCTATTTTTCAAGTGCGGGTGGGAAGCGGCGGTAGAACAGCTCGGTCATGGTCCAGAGACTGAGGTTTTCCTGAACCCTCCATCGTACTTCATACCGAGCTGTATGGCGGAGTACGCAGCCGCCATTCAACAAAAATTCCTTGAAACTGAGGATGATGAAGAAGAAATTGTGCCTAACAATGCCCCGGTCGTCAATGATCCTGCCATCCAGTCAGCTCGGGTGGAATCATTGGTAGAAGACATTACAACCGAGCTACCAACTGAAATCGGGCTCCAAGTTGAACTGGATGCTGATCTCGACGACCTGTTTGCTTGACTTTGTATTTTCTTCTTTTTACTTTTGGAAAAGAAACTGTAACCGGGCTGAAATCCCACCCTTTTGTAACTCTTGTTTTGCACTGTCAATGAAATCTTTAACTATTATTTCGGTTAACTTCCATGCATGTACTTTACTCTATAATCTGAATGAAGTATAATATTCTCTGGTTGAGATATTTTATCCCAGTCTTAACTTTGCAATCTCTGGTCTTACCTGCCAACCTCTTCAGTCTAGGTCTTTACCTTGGCTAAAGATCGTAATAAGTGGTATTCCAGCCAACCACTTTTCAGCCTTGATCTTTATCTCGGTTGAAGAGTACTTAGGCCAAGTTTGGGAAGACTAAATAAGTGCACTTTTTGTCTTTTTGGACTAAAAAATTGAGGTTGAAAATATGGATGTTTGGGTTAACTTTTTGACTTTTTATTGAAAAATGTGTAATAAAAAATTGTAAAAATTGATTTGTAGGGAAAAATTTGAATTGGGAGTTGTGCAACCGTAATTGTTGACTTTTGGTGAATAGTGTTAACTTTTTAACTTTTTGAGTAACTTTTTGACTTTTTGGCTTTTTTGAAACATCCCAAACTTGGCCTGTGTTGGTTTTTCGAGCCAACCACTCTTCAGCCTTGATCTTTATCTCGGTTGAAGAGTACTAAGTGTTTGGTTTTTCCAGCCAACCACTCTTCAGCTTTGATCTTTTATCTCGGTTGAAGAGTACTAAGTGTTGATTTTTCCAGCCAACCTCTTCAGCCTAGATCCTTATCTCGGCTGAAGAACAATAAGTGTTGGTTTTTCCAGCCAACCTCTAAGTTGGTTATTTCTGCTAACCTAGAGTGAAGTGTTTGGTTATTCCTGCCAAACGTCCTGCAGCCTGGATCCTTATCCTGGGCTTAGGAGAGGTGTTGGTTATTCCAGCCAACCTCTAAATTGGTTATTTCTGTCAACCTAGAGTAAAGTGTTTGGTTATTCTGACTAAACATCCTGCAGCCTAGATCCTTGTCCTGGGCTTAGGAGAGGTGTTCGTTATTCCAGCCAACCTCTAAGTTGGTTATTCCTGCCAACCTAAAGTAAAGTGTTTGGTTATTCCGACCAAACGTCCTACAGCCTAGATCCTTATCCTGGGCTTAGGAGAGGTGTTGGTTTTTCCAGCCAACTGACCCTAATCTTAGCTGAAGAGAATGCAAAGTTGGTTATTTCGGCCAACTATGCTTTCGGTGTGCCTAACTCACTAAAACAACTTTTACAGAATAACACAATTATGCTGAAAAAGAAAACTACTTGTTTTATTGAGAAAAAGAAAAATTACAAGTACTTTAAAGAAAAGCAAAAATAAAATAGTTTGAGATTGGCAGTGTTCCATGGCCTGGGAATGGCTTTGTTGTCTTCATCTTCTAAGTGGTATGCCCCTTTTCCTGTTAATCCAACCACCTTGTAAGGTCCTTCCCAATTAGGCTTTAACTTGCCATATCCGGGTACCAAGGTGTTTCCCATCACTTTGCGTAGTACCTAATCTCCGATTTTGAATTGTCTTGGATGTACTATTTTGTTATACTTTCTGAACAACTCTTGCTGGTATGAGGCAATGTGAACCAGTGCTTTTTCTCTTCTTTCTTCTGCAAGGTCGAGTTCCAATGCTATGGCTTCTCCATTTAAGTCTGGATCCAAATTTTCACTTCTAATTGTGGGGAGGCCAACTTCCAGTGGGATAACTGCTTCCATGCCATAGGCCAAGGAAAAAGGTGTTTCGCCAGTAGACCGCCGAGGTGTGGTACGGTAAGCCCATAAAACATAAGGGAGCTCTTCCGCCTACTTACCTTTTGCTTTCTCTAACCTTTTCTTCAATCCATCCAAGATGACCTTGTTTGATGCTTCCGCCTGGCCATTTGCTTGGGGGTATGTCGGTGTAGAGTTGTAGAACTCTATCTTGTACTCTTCACAAAAGCCTCTAAAAATTTTGCCGTCGAACTGAGTGTCATTGTCTGATATTAGCGCCTTGGGTATGCCGCACCGAGTAATGATATTCTGCCAGACGAACTTCTTCACATCTTTCTCCTTTATTGATGCTAGTGCTTCTGCCTCCACCCACTTTGTGAAGTAGTTTGTGCCTGCAAGAAAGAACTTTCTGTTGCTAGGTGCTGTTAGAAGTGGTCTTACTATGTCCAAGCCCCACATTGCGAAGGGCCATGGGCTAGTTAAGGGTAGAAGCTCCCTGGTTGGTTGATGTATTTAGTGTGCAAACTTCTGGCATTTCTCGTACTTCTTGACGTGTTTTTCTGAATCTGCTTGCATGTATGGCCACTAATATCTTTACGAAATGGCTCGGTAAGCTAATGATCTTCCTCCTTGATGGCTTCCGCAAACGCCTTCGTGTATCTCGAACAAGAATGCTTCAACTTTGCTGGGGTGGACACACTTTAGGTAAGGTCCTGTGAAGGATTTCTTGTACAAGGCCATTGATGGGGAGAGCCAAAATCGCTATGACTTTGCTCTTGTTTGGTTGGCCTCTTTCTTTTCTTCCGGTAAGATGCCTTATTTTAAGAACATTATAATGGGATCTATCCATGAAGGGCCTAGTTCGGTACAACATACCTCTTCTACTTCGGGTTCTTCAATGCTTGGTCTTGGTAGGTAGTCAATCAGTAACGGATGAGGGATGGATGTATCTGCCATCGAAGCAAAGCTTGCTAGTTCGTCCGCTCTGCTGTTTTCTTCTCTGCCGATCTGCTCTATTCGCACTACTTCAAATTTCTTGATCTCTTTTTTGACTAACTCTTGGTACTTAGCCATCCTGTCATCTTTTGCCTCGTAGTCGCCTGAAATCTGGTTTACCACCAATTGTGAGTCACTGTAAACCATTAGCTCGGTGGCCTTCATGTAGAATGTTGCTTTTAGGCCAGCCAGAAGCGCTTCAAACTCTGCTTTGTTGTTTGATGTTGTGAAGCCAAGGTTAACTGCTTGCTCTACTATTAGGCCATCTGGCGAGATGAGGACTATGCCCAGTCCTGCTTCATGCCTGTTGGATTCTCCATCCACGAAGGGCTTCCACATCTCTCCAATGAACAATTTCCAGCAAGTGGAGGGATCAGATGATGTCTTGGGGTCATGAGTGTTGCTGGTGTTTTCTTCAAAGTTTATGCTTGCTGTTTGCCCCTCATTATCTGATTGTACCAAGTTTTTATTTGTTGATGAGTCTTTGCTTGGTGTAGCATGGTTTGCTTCTTCCTCCCTTTGCTCACTCTTGTCTGCCTCAGAATTTGATTGGGTATCCTGTACCAGGGGTTGCGTTATTCCAGTGACAATTTCCATCCCCTTGGTTGTATCAGTCAAGTCCACTGTGTAGATGTGATGACTTTTTGGAGTGAATTCTGCGACAAAGTCTACCAAAGCTTGGACTTTTATCGCGGTTCTGGGTTGAAACTTGATGTCAAACTGCCCCAACTCTACTGCCCATTTCAAGATTCGCCCCGAAAAGTTTGCTCTCTCAAACAAAGCTTTTAATGGAAAGGCTGTGAGAATGATTATGGTGTGGGCGTGAAAGTTATGCGACAACTTCCTTGAGGCCATCATCAAGGCTAAGGCCAATTTTTCCAATGGTAAGTACCTAGTTTCAGCGCCCAGCAATGTCTTGCTGACATAAAAGGTGGGTAGATGTTGGATTCCTTCCGCACGGACCAACACTGCGCTAATTGCGTGCTGTGAAACTGCTAGGTATAGAAATATTTCTTCTCCAGGTATTGGGGTCACTAGCAATGGTGGAGAAGACATGTATTGGGGTCACTAGCAATGGCCTTTAATGCTTGAAAAAATGGTCGACATCGGTCTGACGATCGGCTTATAAATCGGTTGAGCGCAGCTGCCATGCCGGTGAGATACTGCACTTCCTTTACTGAGTTGGGCCTCTCTAGATCTTGGATTGCTTTGATCTGAGAGGGGTCTGCTTCTATACCTCGGTTAGTCACCAGGAAGCCTAGGAATTTGCCAGATCCTACGCCGAATGCACACTTGGATGCATTAAGGCGTAGCTTGTGCTTCTTCAGGATCTGAAACATCTCGCCTAGGTCCCCTGAGATGGTTATTCTTATCCTTGCTCTTGACCACCATGTCGTCGATATAGGCTTCCATTGTTCTGCCTAACAATGGTTCGAACATCTTGGTGACCATCCGTTGGAATGTTGCCCCTGCGTTCTTAAGGCCAAAGGGCATGACCTTGTAACAATACAGTCCTCTTGGCGTCGTAAAAGATGTGACCTCCTGGTCTGGCTCATACATAGCGATCTGATGGTAACCTCTGTATGCATCAAGAAAGCTAAGACAATTGTGTCCTGCCATCAGATCTACCAGCTGGTCTATCCGTGGTAGAGGAAAGCTGTCCTTTGGGCATGCATTGTTGACTGTTTTGTAGTCCACGCAGACACGCCATTTTCCATTCTTCTTTGGCACCACTACTGTATTGGAGATCCATCTGGGGTAGTGCACCTCTCTGATAGCTCCTACTTCTAGCAGGTTTTCTACTTCTTCTGCCACTATCTCGACATGGTGGAGTGCTGATCTGCGAGTGCGCTGTATAATTGGTCTGGCAGTTGGGTGGACGTTCAATTGGTGACAGATGAAGCTTGGGTCAATGCCAGGCATGTCATACGGCGTCCAGGAAAACACTTCGATGCTAGAGGTCAAGAATTCCATGACCTCTATTCTCTCAGTGCTGGACATAGATGAGCCAAACAAAAAGAACTTATCTGGATTCTTTTCATCTATTCTTACCTATACCAAGTCTTCCATTGCCTTCTGTTTAGCGACTTTGCCTACATCCGCAAACAATTCATTGCTCTCGGGTTTTTCCACCATCTGAACAAACCCCTTGGCAGCGCGGCTTCCATTTACTGTAATGAAGCATTGCTTGGACATAATTTGGTCTCCAAAGACCTCTTCAATTACCCTGGCTTCGTTGGGGAATCGCATTACTTGATGGTAGGTTGATGCTACCGTTCTCATGGCATGCAGCCATGTCCTTCCCAAGATTATGTTGTAAGTGGAGGGCACCTTCAATACCCAGAATTCCACTTGTTTCGTCATGCTTTCTGCTCTGACTAGGAGGATTATCTTGCCAACTGGCCACTCTGGCATTGAGTTGAATCCGATCAGGGGGGATACGGCAGGTGCCAAGTCTTTGTCCTTCAGCTTCAATTGTTTGAAGGTTTCGTAATACATTATCTCGCATGAGCTCCCTTGGTCAATCAAAATTCACTTGATGTCGTAAACCTTGACGCGAAGAGTGATGACTAGTGCATCATTGTAGGGGCAATATATCCTCGCCAAGTCTTTGTCTGAAAAAGACATGACGTTTGTGGCCTCTGTTCTCCCCTTTTTAATGGTAAGTTGTGCACTTAATATCTCCCTTAAGTGCTTAGCCTTCTTGATCATTCCCCTGAGCTCACAGACTCACTCAGGTTCAAATGCCCCATGTATTACGTTTATCACGCCTTGAGGTGGGGCATCGATCGGCATTCCGTCTAGGTTATCGTGGTTCTCGGGGGCTGGCTGTGTCCCTCCTTCTATGTACTGGTCCAAGCGCCCGGCTGCCACTACCTCCTCCAGGTGCGATCTCAACGGTGTGCAATTTTCAGTGCGGTGTCCTTTTTCCTTATGGAAGGTGTACCGAGATCTTTCGTCATAGTCCTTTTGCGCTTCTCCTAACTTAGCTGGCCATTTGACGAAAGGTTCATCACGTATTTCACTGAGAATCCAATAGATCGGTTTTTTGAACACTGTGGTAATGACAGTGCGAACTCTCAACCATCTTTTATCTTGGTCCTCTCTGTTGTCCCGCCTGCCTCGCCCATTTCTGCTTGGACGTTCTACCGTATTTACTTTTGCCGAAGTCTTTTTATCTAGTATTGCGGCTGTACTAGACTTTGTTTTAGCACGGGCGCCATCCTCTTTCACCCGAATGTGCTGGTGTACCCTTTCCATTAAGGCTTCCATTGTGAGGGGGGGCGTCATGGTAATTGAGTCCCTCAGCCTGTTTCCGACTAGAAGACCTCTTTTGTACTGTGCGATGGCGAGATTTGTGGGGCAATTTCTTATCTGGTTGAAGGTCTCCCAATAACGACTGTTGTATGATCTCAACGTCTCCTTGTCGCCCACGTCAATAGAGAGTAGTTGGTCGATCTCCACCGGCATCTTGGTGTTTGTTCTGAACCTTGTCACAAACGCCATTGCCAATTGCGTCTAGGAGGCTATGCTGCCTTCTGGTAGCCTTTCGAACCAGGTTAAACCTAGGTCGCCAAGGCTGGATGGGAATAGGATGCACATTAAAGCTTCGTTCCGTCGGTATACCGCCATAACCTGGCGAAAGTGGCTTAAATGCATGTAGGGGTCTGTCTTCCCCTCATAAGTGGTGAACTTAGGCTGGTTGAAGCCTGAAGGAAGAGGTGCCTTCTCTATTGCCGGAACAAACGGCGAGGTTTGCAATCTAGCTAATATCTTGTCTTCTGGTTCGTAAGCCATGCGTGGTATTGGCATTCCAACCTCGACGCTTCCATGCATTCGAGGAGCCAACCGCTGAAGGGCTGAAACTTTGCGTGGGTCGCGTGCCTTAGTATCCTCCTTCCATCGTGCCTTTTCTTCAAGCACAGTCCGTAGGTCGGATGATCTAGGCAACTCCGTTTGCCTGGATGCAGTCTGGTGTGTGCGTGAGGGCCGGTAGGTGCTTCCCTCAGTACATGACCGCGCAGTCCTCGTTCTCTCAGACCTGGAGTAACGAGTCCTGGTATTCCTTGATTAAGTGTCACCTGTTCTCAGGCTTCTGCTCTTTGCTTATGATGGTGTGGTATGCCTACCATGATCTTCTGAGTGGCGAGGGGACGTGGTTCTTTTGTGCCCCTCTCCTGTCGTCACCCCTTTTTCTTTGATCTGGCGTTTCATAGCCTCCATGTTCGTCGCCATCTTTCTTATTAGTTTATCCTGCTCTTTTACGCAATCCTCCAGAGCTTGAGGGTTGATTCTTCGCCTCTGCCTTTCAGGACTTTGTGAGTGAGAGCGACGGGGGCTGTTGTTCCGCCTCCCCCTTGCATCCTTCTGGGGGTTCTGTCGTTGGGGCTCTAAGTCCGCTATGGGAGGAATAGAAGGCAAACCTTCGCACCTCCCACCCCCCTCTAGGGTTTGTCCGTCAATGGCGGACTGCGGCAAATCTTCGTTGTGCGTCATTGCTCCCGATTAGCGAAGAAAACTTGATCAAGAGGTTTTGTTCTTTGTCTGATCTTCCCATAGACGGCGCCAATTGTACGAGCATGAAATATTGTCCTCGTATAATCCTGTTGATCAAGTCTGCGCTGCTCCAAACGTCATCGCTTTACTCCCTGAAAATACAAACGTGAGCTAGCCGGCGAGTGTGTGCCGGATACCTCTCCGATGCCTAAGTCAGCAAAATAGACAGATAGACAAAAGCTCTGTGTATTCAGGAATCAAAGTTGCGTTACCTCTCTATAGGTGATGTTATGAGCTTTTATAGGTTCCGCGTGGCACAATCCTAGTAGGACTTTTACTCCTCCATGTAGAGTCCTCCTAGGAATCACATTCTTGAAAGATAATGCTTATCCTTCAACACCCCCCTCACTGCTTAAACCAAGCGAGATGATTCTACCACGGTTGGATGTCAATACGATCGAGATAACATGGCCATGCTAAAGCCGCAAACTAGACCGAGCTCCCACTAGCTCGGTTCTTTCTTAGACATGTGTACCTCGGTTTGACATATTCCAACTGGGTTGTCTGGGACAACACTAACCACAACGAGCTTGGACCGAGCTAACCAATAGCAAGGTTCTGAGGAAACCTCAACATACTTCGGCTCAATATGGTATGACCGAGCTAGCTGTTACCGCTCTGAGTGTGGTGACCGAGCTAACTGCAGAGCTCTCTTAGACCGGGCTAACTTTAGAGCTCTTTTGGACCGGGCTAACTTCTAGGCTCTTTTATTTGGCCTCTCTTACTATGGCCCATAGATCGGCCCATTTACCCAGCTCGGCCCAATTTACTTATAAATTACCCTCTCAGGAGGGAAGCCTAACTGCAAGTGATAGTATAGTGAAGCTAATTATAAGGCAACATGATCAGCGATCATGGAGGAGCAGTTCGACGGTTGGAAATGCAGTTCGATGGTTATCCTTGAGAAGCATAAATAGCAGAGAAGGCCCAGAAAAAGACCCCCTGACTCAGATCCAAAAAATCAGTCTTATTTTACTTATTTTCCTTTCCAATTTTACATTTCCAGTCTTACATTTCCTGTTCTTTACATTCATGTACTTTAAATTCCTACACTGCACTTCGTTAATAGGAGTAGTTTCAAGTAGTAGATTGTTACTGTAAACCTCTACGAGACTGAGTTTGGATTATTATAAGTTTTTCATTTTTAATGAAATGCTTCAATTGTTCTTCATTTAATTGTTATCTTGCTTAATTTTCCTAAATCAAGCCACCAGTAAAAGTCCTCTTCATTGAGGCTGATAGAACTAAAATACAATCGTCTGATAATTGGTTGGCAATTAATTTTCTGTAAGGATTGATTGATCCTTACTGGCACGCTCGCAATTACAAAAATAACCTTCAAAAGCCAAAAAGCAGCATAACTTTTATAAAAACTAGTAATATTTTGTCTTCTTTACTGTCATACTTTGTACATTTTCTTGCATGATTTTAAAATTTTACAAGAACCTCTTATTATGTTTATGTAGAGTCAAAAATTCAAGAAAAAAGTTCTGACTCTTCCCATACAAGGACAATAGTATCTCTCTTAACGTTTCAATCTCCAGCCTTTGATTTCCTTGCACCTGTTGAATTCAATATCCAAATCAACAAAACATTAGCACACCATTTCGTTATAATCAAGAAGTTTTTTTTAAAAAAATTACAAAAATCCACAATTAATTTAGTGATAGTGTAATTAATTTTGTTTAGTAAAATCTATTTTCCACCTTTGGCATGTCAACATATTTTATTGATTTGAGCTTAACTAAAAATTGTCATTTAAAAAAAAATGATTTGTTTATTTATTCATGTTAAGAAAACTACTTAATTAGTTGGTTATTTTTATAAGGAATCTGAATTGCAAAACTAAACTTACTGAAAACTAGTAATCAAAATAAAATTAAGGTCTCGCAAACAATTGCCTAGGCAAAAGGGAGAAAAAAAAACTCGAGACAATTTTCACCTAATTCAAAACAATTTTCATTGATTTCAGAGTCCTTTAACTTTTTTACTTATATTTGCAAAGAACTCTCCATCTCAATCCCACCAATATTAAACAATGTCCCATAGTACTTGTAAGCATTTGCCATTAAAAAAGAGGACAAATTACACCAGTAGTCTCTGTATTTTGGCCCTTATGTCATTTTGGTCATTATAATTTTAAGTGACTCAATTTTGATCTTGAATTTACAATTTTGTCTCAATTTGACAACTTGTTCAATTTAGTGAGTTAATTTCAATTAATTTAGTGATTATTTTCTTTCAAAAACCTTAATTGGTGTTACCAATTGGACTAAATTAACACAATTTAAAATTAAGAGTCAAAATCAAGTTAATTGAAATGATAGGGATGAAAATGACACAAAGGAAAAAATGCAAAGACTAACAATATAATTTGCCAAAAAAAAAAAAATAGTACCTGAAGATGGAAATTGGAGAAAACCCTCTCTCCAAAAGATTCAAAGCAAGAGGCATTCAACAGAAGTAGTTCCATAATCCGCCTCCAAATTTAGCAGAATCTCAGAGAGTGGACTATTATTGAGCTTACGGTGCAAATCTGAATCTCAATCTCAAATTCTCCATCTCCAAGTGGACTTGCTGCAACAGCAGATAAAGGGCTCCCAATAACACATTTTCTTTTCTTTTCAATATCAATATGAGATAATAAATCTTCTTGTTGCCTAGAATTAATCCTTGAAATTAGCTTTTCCTTCTTGTGAACCAGCTTTCTAATTCACTTTGTAGCTTTGTTATGTATTTTAGTACATGTGGTACTGTGGTTGGGATACTTAGCTTCTTTTGTAATCAATCAAAAATATATAGTGAAAATTCACCAATGTGTGTTGGATTTTAAATGGGAATTATATCTTCTTTTTTTGTGGGGGATTTTAACAGGCTCATGAAAGAAAACTATTTTAGTTGATATTGAATGTCATTAGTTAAGAATCCAGCTCCACAGACTCATTTTAATAATTTATTTTGTTCATTTTTAGGTCTCACTGTATAGGTAATTCATAAAAATTCAAAATAATTGGTTTGATAATTGTATCACATGATTTTATTATCTTAGGATGTGTTTGTTTGAATGGACTGAATAAGGGGGATTGTAATCCATTGGACTATTAGTCCTGGGATATATTGTCCTCGAACTATTTGGTTGGACTGGATTTGTGTCTTATGTTTGTTTAGTCATGGGTTTAGATATATAGATTGAACTATTTTTAGTGAATCTAATGTTTGTTTGGGATGTTATGGAGAATGATAAATGTTCAAATGCCGATTTTATCCTTTTCAATTATTTACTAAGTAATAGTAATATTAAACATAATTTTAATATTTTAATTTTTTTTAGCTAGATTAAATAAAAATTTATTTTATTTTATTTTTTGCACAATTAAATAAATTTATTTTAAAAAAATTAAATAAATTAAATATCAATAAAATATATGTTATTTTTTAATTAAAATTTTAAATAAGTTTATTTTAAATAATAATAATAATTAAATAATGAAATAAAATAAAACATCTATTAAAATTTAAATAAGGAAATTAAATAAAATATAAAAAACATTTTAAAATAAAACATCAATAAAATATCTATAAAAAATTATTTTAAAAAATTAAATAAATAAAACAAAAATAAAAATTAAATGAAATAATTTTATTTTTAAATTGAGACATTTAAATTTTATTAAATTTTACTAAATATCATACATAATTAAATACCAGAGGGCAAAAATATAATTTTATTAACTAATCCCATGGGATGAGTTATCCCATGATTTTTTGCCCACCCCCCCATGAGATATAACAGTCCCACAAATATGAGACTAATAGTCCGGAGGGACTCTTAGTTCGAAGCAAAACTTTTGAAACAAACAACGGAATAGTCCAATCCCATGCCCAATACATCCAAAACAAACACCCCCTTCGTGCTTAAAAAAAAATTTACAGTTTTATTTGCAAGATCATACTTGTCTTTTTTCTTGAAGATAAAGATGATAATTTTTTTTTACATGTCTATTTTCTTGAAGATAAAGATGATAATTTTTTTTTACATTACTAATAGAAAAATCGATATAATTATGTCAAAATTATGAGAGATGTTGTATTTTTTTAAAATCTCAAGAGAGGTTAATGTAATTTACCTCCCAAACTTCATAAAATCTTATTAGCCTCTATACAATTTTGAGTATTTGAAGAGAAAAAAAAAACCCAAAATTTCTAAATAATTATCTTTTATAAAATTTATGAATCTGCGGCTGATAGAGTGAATATGAACATGACATTTCGTGAAGTTTTGGAGCATTGCTTGTGAGATGTAAAAAGCAATTAGTCAAATTATATTTTGCGTCCTTTTCTTTCAATAAGATTAGAATAAAAGATAATATAATATAAACAATAAAGTTATCTTTCTTTTTAATATTTTAAAATTTTAAATGAGTTAGTGATCAATATTATTTTAATATGATATCAAAATATTGTATAATTATAACATTTGCATGCGTTTGACTTCTTTCTGAGATAGAGCCCAACCACACATATGAGGCATTGTTGAGGATAAAATACAAATAATAAAATTGCCTCTCTCTTCAATAGTTTGAGGTTTTAGATGAGTTAGTAGACAATATTGCTCTAAGAGCACTGGATAATTTCTCAACAAAAATGAGAAGTATTCCTCGATTACATATAGTTGGTACAACAGAGAAAGGAAAGTGTACAAAGCATCAAAATAAAACTAACGACTCCGATTCGTAGCTCGAATTCGGAGAAGAAGAAGAAGGAGGAAGGAAGAGGAAGGAGGAGGAAGAAGGAGAACTGGAGGGGAGGGGGCCTCAAAATCGGGCTGGAGGAGGCAGGGTTGCGCGGGGCTGCGACGAGCTGCGGCGGGGTTGCGACGATCGGCGGCGGCAGAGGCACAAGAGGGGCCCTTCTCTCCTCTCCTCTCTCTTTCTCCCTCTCTCCTCCTCTTCCCCTCTGTTCTTCTCCTATGTTCAACGAAGAAGAAGAAGAAGAAGAAGAAAAGAAAGAAAGAAAAGGAAGAGAAAGAAAAGGCAGAAAAAAAAAAAAAAAAAGAATCGCAAAACGACGTCGTTTTGTGATTTGAGCCAAAATCGGGTCACTTTTTTCGAGCTACCAGTCATTTTTCTAAAACTAATCAATCCCAATTAAGTTGGTACAACAAAAGATAATTATTCAGTAATTTCGAAGTATAAACATGTGGTATTCTATAATATTGTGATCGGTGGAGAAAGGAATAGGTGAGATATTGTGTTGAGTGATTGATGAATATGAGGGAACATAATAAATGATGATTGGTTAAGGAGTATGGATATATGATATTTCGAGAAATTCTATAATTTTTCCAGAAGAACTAGTCAATCATCTGCTAGTACTATGTTGGTGAGGGACCAACAGAAAGCAAACACACACACAAACAACAACAAAAATAACAATAGCCCAGACAGCCACTAAACAACCACCAAATCATCAAAAGAACAAAACCGCTTCAAATTCTAAGCACAGGTTCATACCCAAAAGAACAAGTAACCACCAGCATTGCACACGAATATAAGTGAAAAGCAGTCATAGGTCTTCAAATCCCAAAAAAACATCAGCAGGACATTCCAGAATCAAAAAACACCATCAAACAAATCCAAAATAAGATTTTGACGACACAAAATCCAAACCTATACACCCAAAGCTCTCAAATTGTTGTGAGAAGAGAAGTGAATCTGACTTAGATTTGAGACAAAATCATGAACAGAATAAGGCACCCCAACTAAGTTATACTTAACCCATTATGTAATTCTCACTTTAACAAGCTCGTCCAATGCTTCCAAATACTACGCTTCCATATTGGCTAGAGAATTGTTAATGACATGGTTTTCCAAATCTTCATTTCTAGCTTTTTAAATCTAAAACTAGTCCAACAGTTTAGCAACCCTTCCACCATGGTTCCCCCCTCCACTTCACCAAAGCAGACATACTATAGCGGACACGACATTAACACATGATTAACAGTTTCCACCTCTGAAACGCAAAAACCACAGATAGTTCTAACATTCCCCCCCCCCAGCACACTAATCCCTTGCAAGAAGAGAAAAGTTTTTACTCTCCATTTCCATGCCGGCCACCCAAAAAATTGAGCTTTATATTGTGTTTGGTTGGGAGATTTGAGCAGGAATTTGGAAAGAGAAATGTAAAAGATAAGTGAAATGTGAATAAAATATACTTACATTTCACCTAGTTTTACACACCTTTTTCCTTTCCCTTTCCACACCTCTCTCCAAATCCCTCAACCAAACACAACATTAGGAGAATTATTCTATATAGTGAATCAGTTGCTAAAACACTATATATGAGAAGAGAGCACACTCCTATTAGAAACTGAAGACACCCAGAACTGACCTAAGGAATGGGCTTTCCACCTTAAGGAGTCATCATGATTTGATAAACACCGGGTTGCTGAATTAAGGACAAAACAGAAGCATCATTGAGTTATACACAAACACAAATATAGAGCAAAAAGTTTACAAATTTATACAAGAATATTAACAATCATTCCTGATGGAATAAATTTTTTGTACAATGGCAATTTTTTTTGTGTACCAATAGGCTACATATATATATTTTGTGATGAGTTGACAATCTGCTGTTACTAATACTCGACAAAATTGCTAATATTCATCATCATCATCATCCTCAAAGGCATCATAAAAGTCATTGTCATTGTCACGATCATCCCCTATGCAGTAATTAAAGAGAAAGTAATGTAAACATTTGACAAAATTGTTTAAGTAGAAAACAGTTTGTTTGTAAATAATGAACATAGCCATGCAAATTAATGTCAATAAACATCAGTCTACTAGTAAACAATTACGGGTGGCATGAAGCATATCTTAAGAATATGTGTATGCTATTAATCCTTAGGGTAAATTACAAATACACAATATTTGTTTAAAATATCGATTACTCTTGTAGTTTTAAAAATTATAAATATTTCTTTATTAAAATTTTTTATTTAACAAAATTAATAGAAAAAATAAAATTTTTAACCACTCTCTTATACAATAATAAAATTACTTGAATTATTAATTAAAATATATTTCTAATATCGTTAAAAACTATTAATTGATTTGATAATTTATTAATGGACTGAGTCATTTGTTATACAATTGAAAACTTGAAGATGGATGCTATAATTTTCAGAATGATAAGACACAATTTATATTTTAAGCAAATCTTGAAAGGTATATTTGTAATTTGTCCTTTTTTTTTTTCCCTTTTGATAAAAAAAAAACAACACACGTCGAATTAAGATTTTTTTTTTTTAGAACGAATTGCATCTTAAGATTGAAATAGAGTTTGTATCATATGTGTTTTATTATGTATTTATTTGAAATTATGTATTTTTGTATTATGTAATTTTGTACCATATGTATTTTTTGGACCATCACTCGTCAATTGCTTGCCCTTCCTCGTAGACTCCTAAATCTTCGAATCACAGGCAGCCATCGTCCCCGACTCCACCGCCTCATCGTCGGCCTTGACATCGAGTGGCGACCCAACAACCGTTTCCGCGATAACCCCGCCGCCACTCTCCAACTATGCGTCGGCCGCCGATGCCTCATCTTTCCAACTCATTTACTCCCCCCAAATCCCCCAATCCCTCTTCGACTTCCTCAACAACCGTATCTACACTTTTGTCGGTGTGGGTATTCACAGCGATGTCGAGAAGTTGACTGAGGATTATGGGTTGTCTGTGGCCACCACTGTTGATCTTCTCTCCTTGGCGGCTGACTGCGACATGATCGAGCTTCGCAATGCGGGGTTGAAGAACTTGGCGAGAGACGTGCTGGGGAAGGAGATTGAGCAGTCCAAGAGGATTACGATGAGTAGGTGGGACAATGAGTGGCTCTATCCTGAACAGGTTCAGTATGCTTGCATTGATGCTTTCTTTCTTTTGAGATTGGAAGGTGTTTGAATGCAGCTGGGTTTTAGACATATTAGGAGTAATATGGGTTTAACTTTGTAATTAGGGATTTCTTGTTTTTTGGGGTTTGATGGAGATTTGGTATAGTTTTGTTTATATTGGGGATCTCTGTTTGGTGGATTTGGATGGTTGGTTTTGTTTACTAATTGGAGAAGTTTATTATGATTTGCAATTTGGGTATGTTTGATGATTGATTGATATGTTCTCTACCTCTATCTTGTTGGGAAAATACATGATTGTTGATTCCTGAGTTGCATTGTACTAACATATAATTGGTCTCTTATTTCTGTCTTTAATTAGGGAAGATATTGTTTTGCTTAGTTACTAAATTATTTGTATAGCAACTAAGGCCATACAATATATGTTGGAGGTAGTGTGGATATTTGGAGTGAATATTTTTACTATTTTTGCACTTGCTGACCAATTTCTATGTATATGGAGTTGAGAGCGGTTGGGGGTTATCTCTCTTGTCCGATCATATTGAGACGGTAAAGACCATGGATGCAACTTTAGTTTTGGGGTAAATCTCGTGTTCGTGTGCATGCGTGTGATTTACAAGTCTTATACATTTGTTTTTCTTTGCGTTTTGTGTCTTGTGTCTCGCTGATCACGGTTAGGTGTTTGTTATGAATTCCTAACATATGATGTGTACGAAACATTATGGTGGTCATCGTGGATGATGTCAAAATGATAGTTATGAGAGTCACAACTGAATTGGTGGCTCAGATTTGAGGGAGTGAAGAGAGGGACTAGCAGAGGGAGGGGATGTGAAGTAATGGTGGAGTGCGATCAGTGTTGTAAAAGGTGTGCCTAGGCTCACGGCACAGTGAGGCAGCTCATGTGACTAGTACATGGCAAGGCGAATGCCCATTCAATAAAGCGCATCGAGGCACACTACTTGCATGCTTCATTGAAAATTCTGCATTTCTTTTTCCTTTTTAATACCAGCTTTTGATTTTCATTTTTTGTAACATATTAGACTTGTATATGCTGCCACAAAGGATTGAAACTCTTCTTCTTTTTCTTCACAAATCTGGGATCTGTTTTTTTCCCTCCTCCCCTCTTTTTGATTGTCTCTTTTTTTTTCTTCTTCTTCTTCCACACCTTCTGGGTTCTGGTTTTTATTTATTTATTTATTTATTTATTATTATTATTATTATTTTGTGTGTGGCTAGGCTGCTTCTTTTTCACATTGTTGCTTCTATTTTTTTCTCCTCTGCTCAAATTTTTCTTATCTTCTTCTACTCCATCTTTCTGATTTGTTGCTCCTTCTAGTCTACTTCTCTTTTGAAGTTTTTTTAACTTTGCTGCTGTGTGATTGATCAGTTTTCTGAACTCTTATTTTATTTATTTTTTTTTTTTGGGGGGGGGGGGGGGGGGGGTTGTGGGGAATTTGTGTTTTGGTGAATCTTGATTATTTTGCATTTGTAATGATATGTGCTTTTATGGCTTTGGGAATTCTTCTACAATTTGCCTTATTTTTTCTTTTTTCTTTGTCTCGGTGTTTGAATTCTTTCATTTTTGCTTACATTGAAGTTTGAATTATTAGGCTACATTGATTTTTATCTATTTTTTACTAAAAAGGTGTGTCTTGCCTTAGTGAAGCGCACACCTTGCTTTGCGCCTAGGCCCCAATAGACCTTTGGCGCCTTGGTGTGCCTTGAGCCTTTAACAGAGTGTGATATCAGAAATGGTGATTAAGTAGTGGAACTAGTGGCAGAATACCGGTGTTGTGGTGCTAGGATTTTTTATGATAGGATGAGGGTTTATTAACCAAATTGTCGAATATTTGAATCAGGCAATGTGTTAATAATATTACCATGTATGTAGCTCAATGATTGATTACTAGGAATTGATGTCTTTTGGAGTAGGTTTATTATCTAAAAACTTGTTTGGCTGGATAGAGTTTATTAGGAAATGGAAGTCAGAAATCCAATATGATTACTTGTATTAGGCAGACCATGGGTGGCTTAGTAAACCCTACTTAGTTTCCAAATTGAGAGTTTAAATGCAAGGAATTGGAGTAATGAGTTTATTGTGGAAGCACTGGAATATGTAGTATTGGACACCTCCCTAAACCTGCCAAAAAAGACCAAAACCGCCTTCCTCATAGGACCACCATATCCAACTATAATGAAGTAGGTAGATTGCTTGTTTTGGAATTTATTGGAAAAGATGAAGTTTTTGAGGAAATTAGTGGATGTTGAAGCAAATGATAATCTTCCAGATGGTTGATGCCAGGGACCTTCTGAACTCAGCTTTTGTGAATTCATCATAAGGTATAGTCAATGAAGTATTTAGGGAATTTTTTATTTTTTATTTAATCTTTTGGGTTCTTTTTGTGAAGCGGGAATTTGGTAGATCTTTGATGGGCTGGGTTATCCTCTGCTGTGGTCAAAATATTTGGTTTTATCTCTCTTTTTTTTTTTTTTTTTTTCACCATTTTTCTTGTATACAAGCTTCAAAATAGATATAGAACAAAATCAGATAATTCAACCACTTCAATTTCCAGCTTGCGAGAGAGTATTAAATCATAACCCTATTTCAAACAAACCCATATATATGCTCTTCCCCGATATGGTGTTAGGTTTAAATCCACCTTGTATGACTCTTTATTTTGTTCTTAATCTATGCATGCTTTTATTCTTTATTGTAGCCTGCTTTTATTAGTTGAAGTTCTTTTCTTAAGAAGGGTTTATTCCTGACAAAATAGTCACAGAATTTATGCGCAAACACTTGATTAGAAAAATCACACAGCTATATGATTTTTTTTCTTATAAAAAATTTAATTTAAATAATTGTTCAACATATAGGGATTGCTAAATTTTCCAAACAGATTGTGTTTGATCAAATCTGATTCTAATAAAGAAGGTTTGGGAGAGGATTGCTAGCGTATGGTAAAATATAGTGATAGATTGATTCTTTATCTGTTGGCATATGTGAAGAAACAAAAACGAACAAGCTCACATGTTTTTTATGTGCATATAAGTTCTCTATAAGATTTTTTCAAAAAAAATTCTCTATAAGATAAGAATTTTCTTAAAGTTGTGTTAATTCATGAATTTAAGTGGAGATTCAAAAAGAAACAGAGAAAAAGTATGTGAAAGGCGTATGAAATATAATTATATTTTATTTATATTTCATTTATTTATTTATTTATTTTTAAATCCCTACTTAAATTCATGAACCAAACATAAAATTTGTTAATTATATCATGGTTTTTGAGTTCAGAGTATGCTCTCCTATGCAATGCTTTCCAGCCATTCAACAAAGTTAAGTAGTGTCTCTGACAATACCATTTTTTTTTTAATCTAGAATTTTCTTTTGTTGATTTAGACTTAGAAATATTTACTCTCTTAAGTTGTTAGGGAAAATCGATGTGATTCCCCACAAGTAAATCAATCAATGGGAATAAAAATTAATGCGGAAAAATTAAATCAAAGGCAACACAAGAATTTTTACGTGGTTCCCTCAATGTGAGGTACGTCCACGGGATCGAAATCCGATTCCACTATCAACCAAATAATTCCAAACGATTACAAACGAGACACTAATGGTCTCACAAAATCACCCTTAGGTGAATTCTAAATAATCACAAATAAACAAGAGGAAAGACCTCACCAAATAGAAGAAGCAAAATCTTCAGAACCAAAGTTGAAGAAGACCAAAATAATAACCCAAACTAATCTCCAAAGCACCAGCCGAAACCACACTGAATGACCAAAGATTCAAACCAAAATTGAAGCACCAATCCACTTTAAACAAAGATGATCAATTACCATCAATGTGCTGCTGCCTCCCTTTTTCTCTTTGGTGAAAACAATATCTCACAAAGCAAAAGTGTATGCTGCTGCCGCTGGATATTTTTCCCCAAGCCACTTAAACAATATTATGAATCTAGGTTTTTTCAAAACCCTAGTGGTTACCAAATTAGATTAGGTCTCCACAAAATTAGATATAATATATAAAAATATATTATACCTAAACCAAGTCAAATTAAAATTCTTTTAGTAAATCAACTGGGTCCCACACTCCAATAAGGAGGTATATCCCAACAATTCTCCCCCTACCGACTTAGGTGGAGATATCAACCATACCCGCCAAAGTTCGACACTTCAAATGTTTGTCTCTCGACAAAGTCTTTGTCAACATATCTGAAATATTATCATCTGTGTGAACCTTTTCGAGTTGTAACAATTTCGAATCTAACACATCACGAATCCAATGGTATCTCACATCAATGTGTTTCGATCTCGAATGAAAAGTAGAATTTTTACTCAAGTGAATAGCACTTTGACTATCACAATAAAGCACATACTTTTCTTGCTTCAAACCCAATTCTTGCAAAAATTTCTTTAACCATAACTCTTCTTTGCAAGCTTCCGTAATGGCAATAAATTCAGCTTCGGTAGTTGAGAGAGCAACACATTTTTGTAATTTAGACTGCCATGTCACAGCTCCCCCTGCAAAAGTCATCAAATACCCCGAAGTAGATTTCCGAGAATCAACATCACCAGCCATGTCAGAATCTGTGAACCCATCAAGCATCGGTTTACCATCCCCAAAACACAAACATACCTTCGAAGTCCCTCGAAGATATCTTAGAATCCATTTTACCGCTGCCCAATGTTCTTTACCCGGATTAGAGAGAAAACGACTCACCACACCAACGGCGTGAGCAATATCCGGCCTTGTACAAACCATGGCGTACATCAAAGAACCAACTGCTGAAGCATAAGGAACTTTCTGCATCTCTTCCTTGTCTTTCTCACTTGTAGGACATTGATTCGAACTAAGCTTGAAATGACCCGCAAGTGGACAACCAACCGGCTTTGCTTTATTCATGTTGAACCTCTCAAGAACTTTCTCAATGTAGCTTTCTTGAGACAACCAAATCAGCCCCTCTTTGCGATCACGAACAATTTTCATACCAAGAATTTGCTTTGCCGGTCCCAAATCTTTCATAGCAAAAGACTTGCTCAACTCCAATTTCAACCTGTTTATCATGGTAGAATCTTGACCCACAATTAACATGTCATCAACATAAAGCAAAAGAATAATAAATTTACCATCCGGGAAATTTTTCACAAATACACAATGGTCCGAAGTGGTTTTAGAAAAACCATTATTCATCATGAAAGAGTCAAATTTTTTGTACCATTGCCGCGGAGCTTGCTTGAGGCCATACAAACTTTTCTTCAATTTGCAAACAAATTTCTCTTTCCCTTTTTCCACAAAGCCTTCCGGTTGCTCCATGTAAATTTCTTCTTCAAGATCACCATGCAGAAATGCGGTCTTCACATCAAGTTGCTCAACTTCAAGGTTCATACTTGCAGCCATGCCAAGTACAACCCGAATAGAAGACATCTTCACAACTGGCGAGAAAATCTCGTCAAAGTCAATACCTTTCTTTTGCCCAAAGCCTTTCACAACAAGACGTGCTTTGTACCTCAGATTCTTGCCATCATTCTTCAATTTGAAGACCCACTTATTTTTCAGAATTTTCCTCCCTTTAGGCAACTTCACTAAATCATAAGTGTGGTTTTCAAACAAGGAATTCATCTCCTCTTCCATGGCCTTTTTCCAATCACCTTTCTTTACATGCTCAATTGCTTCTTGGTAGCTCTCAGGCTCCCCTTGATCAGAAATCAACACAAATTCATTAGGAGGATACTTTCTTGAAGGTTGTCGGTCTCTTGTAGATTTCCTCAACTCAAGTTGTGGTGGTGGTTCTTGAGTTGGATGCTCTTCCTCAATTTCTGGCTCAACTTCATTAGAATTAGCATCATCCTCTATATCTTCAATAGGTGGCTGCATATCTCCCCCATTTTCATCATCAACTGAAGATGAAGGAGATGGATCCATGTCAATGAGATCACTTGTTTTTGGTTCCGGTTGATCACCTTTGCCAAAGTCTTCAATTGTTTGGTCTTCAAGAAACACAACATCACGGCTTCGAATGACTTTCTTGTCGACCGGATCCCACAATCTATACCCGAATTCATCACGCCCATAGCCAAGAAAAATACATTGTCTTGACTTACTATCAAGCTTGGACCTCTCATCTTTTGGAATGTGAACAAAAGCTCGGCAACCAAACACTCTCAAGTACTCATAAGACACATCTTTGCCGGTCCAAACTCTTTCTGGAACATCACCATTCAAAGGATAGGAAGGAGACAAATTGATCACGTCAACCGCTGTCTTCAACGCCTCACCCCAAAAGGATCTTGGCAATTTAGCTTGTGAAAGCAAACACCTTGTTCTTTCCACAATGGTGCGGTTCATCCTCTCGGCAACGCCATTTTGTTGAGGAGTCTTCTTAACTGTCTTTTGGTGCCGAATACCTTGACTGCGACAATACTCATCAAATGGCCCAATGTATTCACCACCATTGTCTGATCGGATGCACTTCAATTTCTGCCCTGTTTCTCTTTCAACCATGGCCTGAAAATGCTTAAATACTTCTAGAACTTGATCTTTAGTTTTTAGTAGAAAAGCCCAAACTTTCCTTGAATAATCATCAATGAAAGTAATAAAATAAAGTGCACCACTATGTGTTCTAACTTTTAAAGGACCACAAACATCAGAATGAATCAACTCCAAAACATTTTCTTTTCTAGAAACAACATTTTTATGAAAAGAAACTCTATGTTGTTTACCCGCCAAACAATGAACACAAGTTTTAAGATGTGTACCTTTCAAACCGGGTAGAAGCTCTTTCTTGAACAAAACTTGCAGCCCCTTTTCACTCATGTGGCCAAGCCGCTTGTGCCACAATTCGGTAGAAGTATCATCTTGAAGTGCATTGACAACACCTTTACAAATTTTTCCTTGCATCGAATAAAGTGTATGAGTCTTCTTGCACTTAGCCACCACCAAAGAACCCTTCGTGAGCTTCCATATTCCATCACCAAATTTGTTGTTGAAGCCTTCATCATCTAGCTTCCCAGTAGAGATCAAATTGAGACGAATGTCGGGAACATGCCTCACATCTTTAAGCAACAACTTGCAACCCAAATTTGTTTCCAAGCAAACATTACCCATGCCAATAATCTTGGACAAACCTTCATTACCCATTCGAACAAAACCATAATCTCCTTCGGTGTAGGTAGTGAAGAAATCAACTCGAGAAGTCACATGAAAAGAAGCACCGGAATCAATCACCCAATTGCTCTCTTGGCCCACAAAATTGATACAATCATCTTCACAAACGACCATGAGATCACCATTGGTAGTAACTGCTGTTGTGTCTTCTTGCTTCTTATCCACACTTTTATCACGCCTTTTCTCCTTATTCTTGAGCTTTCGGCATTCTCGCTTCATGTGCCCTTTCTCATGGCAATAATAGCACTCAATATCTTTCTTTGAAAAAGAACCATCTTTTGACTTGTCACGGCTTTGATCACGACCATGAGGAGTCTTACTTCTCCCCCTTGTTTTGCTTCGGCCTCTCACAACGAATGCTTCCGAATGAGAGGAACCCGCTGATTTTCTTCTAGTTTCTTCATTCAACAGGCTACTAGTGACTTGGCCCATTGTGACAACTCCATCGGGCGCTGAATTACTGACGGTCACGACCAAAGTCTCCCAACTTTCGGGCAAATAACTAAGTAGCATCAAAGCCTGCAACTCATCATCAAAAACAATTTTCATAGAAGCAAGTTGGTTAATAATACTCTTTATTTCATTCAGATGTTCCGGAATAGGGCTGCCCTCTTTATATTTTAAATTGACCAACTTACGAAACAGAAAAGCTTTATTTGTGGCTGATTTCCTATCATAAAGGCCCTCTAATTTTTTCCATAAATCATGTGCTGAAGTTTCAGTAGCAACATGATGAAACACACTGTCATCAATCCATTGACCGATAACACCAACGGCTTTTCGATTAAGCCTATTCCATTCATCATCTTTCATACCCTCGGGTTTGCCAGAATCACCCTCAATGGGTCCATATAAATCTTTACAAAATAATAGGTCCTCCATTTTAGTTTTCCAAGTTACCCAATTGCTTCCATTTAAGCTAGACATACGACCCACATTCCCCTCCATTGATTTACACAAATAAATAGACCCAAATAAACCGTAAGCTCTGATACCAGTTGTTAGGGAAAATCGATGTGATTCCCCACAAGTAAATCAATCAATGGGAATAAAAATTAATGCGGAAAAATTAAATCAAAGGCAACACAAGAATTTTTACGTGGTTCCCTCAATGTGAGGTACGTCCACGGGATCGAAATCCGATTCCACTATCAACCAAATAATTCCAAACGATTACAAACGAGACACTAATGGTCTCACAAAATCACCCTTAGGTGAATTCTAAATAATCACAAATAAACAAGAGGAAAGACCTCACCAAATAGAAGAAGCAAAATCTTCAGAACCAAAGTTGAAGAAGACCAAAATAATAACCCAAACTAATCTCCAAAGCACCAGCCGAAACCACACTGAATGACCAAAGATTCAAACCAAAATTGAAGCACCAATCCACTTTAAACAAAGATGATCAATTACCATCAATGTGCTGCTGCCTCCCTTTTTCTCTTTGGTGAAAACAATATCTCACAAAGCAAAAGTGTATGCTGCTGCCGCTGGATATTTTTCCCCAAGCCACTTAAACAATATTATGAATCTAGGTTTTTTCAAAACCCTAGTGGTTACCAAATTAGATTAGGTCTCCACAAAATTAGATATAATATATAAAAATATATTATATCTAAACCAAGTCAAATTAAAATTCTTTTAGTAAATCAACTGGGTCCCACACTCCAATAAGGAGGTATATCCCAACATAAGTTACATTTCAAACAATTTCATCATAACATACAATCCATGGTTATGAATTAGCTAAACAAAGATAGGACAGAGGCTAGATAA
The DNA here is from genome assembly GCF_055761805.1 of Camellia sinensis. Lineage (NCBI taxonomy): Eukaryota > Viridiplantae > Streptophyta > Magnoliopsida > Ericales > Theaceae > Camellia > Camellia sinensis. The sequence goes on along the minus strand of NC_138970.1, from coordinate 23,043,547 downwards.
TAAATTGCATATTCTATTGTTAAGGAAGTCAATAATAATCAAAAGTAAATTATTACATGGTTAATAATAAAGTCAATCCAGTTGTGCCACAAAACAAAGGGCTATAATAGCACAAATCAACTCAGCCAACGAGAAGACACACTAATACAAACCCAACAATGCCACAAAAAGACACCAATACAAATCTGGCAATGCCACAAAATAGCAAACAAATTATTCAAGTTTGGACGATAGTTTTATTTTTTATTTTTTATTTTTTGTTTTTGTTTTTGTTTTTGATTTGTTTGTTCGGACAATAGTTAAAACGAATTCATAACAACTAAATAGTTTTTCCATAAATAAAAACGCATTGTAACCTTGGTTTCTGCATAAATAGGGCCGTCATCTACTTCTCCAGCTTCTTGATCTACATAGAAATTGAGTAGATCCTCCCACCTCCTATTTATCAAGAACAACATGCCTTGCAAAACATTTGCGATCAAATTTTGAAAACAAATACATGCTAATTAAAAGCAACTACATTCAATGTGCTTATGCAAAGGATCTTTCGTTGTACTCTCTCTTGCACCTCTATCATAGGATATGTGTCTCTTGCTCTCATTTTGTTGTTGTAGAGAGTGTATTTGGGATAGCGAGACATGAGAGAGTAGAACAGATGATTCGGTTTCATATTTTCTAAGCTAGGCAAGACGTACGTATTTATTACCTAGTTGGTAATGAAGGTTCATCTAGCAAGAAATTATTCAATATTTTCTAAGCTAGGCAAGACGTACATATTTATTACCTAGTTGGTAATGAAGGTTCATCTAGCAAGAAATTATTCAATACTCTTGGGTTAAGTCTAGGTGGGGCAAGTCCATCTAACATGCAACATGGATGTCTCAACAACATATGCTGTTTCTTAGGTCATTTTGTCAACAAATTAAAAATCATAGATGCCAAATACAAAACTAAATATGATTTCATGTAAGAGCTAGACATATATACAACATTAATCCTAGAGTTTTTAACTTAATACACTTCTACTATCTCCACTTTCTCTCTCTTAGCTTTACACACTATTTTTTAAACTTTATTTGATACTAATCAATAACTACTTATTAGCTCAAATATACCTAATTTTATGACCTAATTTCCAATTTAATTACATCTTTAAATATGCATACATACATATACACTATATATATATATATAGGAATTCAAGATTGGGGAAATGATAAGTTGTCATACCACCCTAATTCTTTTCCCCCCAAAAAACAACTTATTAGAAGAAACGCTTAGACTGCCACAGTTCAAATTTGAACTTGACCATCATGACCATCATGTTCAAACAACCTATACGGCTATCACAAGTCCTGTTTCAATAATTTAAGCGGTTTATTTTGTGAAATTATCCATGTATATCATCTAATTAAAAAGTAAATAAATCGATCCGATATTTGTATCTTTTTTATTTTAGCCCGTTTGTCTCTAAAAAAAATGATCTATTAAAAAAAAAAACCTTTGGCAATTCAGTTTAAAGTTAAATATACACTAGGCTGATCCACCAAAAAAAAGTGTAATATTAGAGACTCCAAAAATTCTACCAAATGTCTCACATGGTTGTGGAACCCATACAATGTGGGTCCCATGTGGGTCCCACACCCATGTGAAACATTTGGTAAAATTTTAGATAGAAATTTTAGAGTCATTGCATTTTTCCAAAAAAAAAAAAAAGGGGTAAACATTATGTTTGGTAACGTTTACGTTTTCAGTTTATATTTACAAAAATTTTATAAACTGATTTTTGTTTATTTTTAGAAAAACATAAACTACAAACGCGTTTGATAATTGACAAAATATTTTAAAAAATTTAAAAATATAAAAAAGAGTGAGAAATGGCAAGTGGTGGCGGAAGACGGTAGTGGAAAGTGGTGACGGTGGGTAACTGGTGGTGATGGGTGGTGGCGGGTGGGTGGGTGGGTGACGGTGGCGGGTGGTGGGTGGTGGTGGTGGTGGCGGGTGGTGGGTGGTGGCAGGTGGGTGGCGGATGGCGGATGGCGGTTGGCAGGTGGTGGTGATGGGTGAGTGGGTGACGGTGGCGGGTGGCGGGTGGTAGCGAGTGGGTGGTGGTGGCGGTGGCGGGTGGTGGGTGGTGGTGGCAGGTGGGTGGTGGATGGCGGGTGGTGGCGGGTGGGTGGTGATGGTGGGTGAGTGGGTGTCGGTGGCGGGTGGTGGATGGTAGCGAGTGGGCGGTGGTGGTGGTAGTGGCGGGTGATGGGTGGTGGTGGCAAGTGATGGGTGGCGGGTGATGGTGGGTGGGTGGGTGGGTGATGGTAGCGGGTGGTAGGTGGTAGCGAGTGGGTGGTGGTGGTATTGGTGGTGGTGGTGGTGGTGGTGGGTCGTAGGTGGTGGTGGCAGGTGGGTGGCGGGTGGGTGGTGGGTGATGGTGGTGGTGGGTGGTGGCAGGTGGATGGCAGGTGGCTGGTGGTGGATGGCGGTGGCAGGTGGATAGTAAGTGGTGGTGGCAAGTAGGTGGCGGGTGGTGGATGGTAGTGGCGGGTCGTGGGTGGATGGTGGTGGCGAGTGGGTGGCAGGTGGGTGGTGGCTGGTGGTGGCGGGTGGTGGTGGCTGGTGAGTGGTGGTGGCAGGTGGTGGTGGGGGGTGGGTGGTGGTGGCGGAAGACAGTGGTGGAAAATGGTGGCGGGTGGTGGCTAGTATTGGGTGGTTAAAAAAAAAAACTGAAAACTCAAAATGGAAACACATTTTTGTGTTTTCATTTTTTGGCCAAATTTATAAACTGAGACCACTGATTTATAAATCAAAAATTTTACCAAACAAGTTTTTATTTGAGTTTTTAAAATTTTTATAAATATAAACAGAAAACTAAAAACGGAAGTGTTACCAAACGGCACCAAATTATTGTTGCTCACATTTCTCAAAAATAAAGTTTATGGATAATTATATGAAGTGGTATTTTGTGCAGTAACAATGTTATGTGTATCAAACAATATATATACCTTTTTCTATGAAGAGTTGGCGATCTCTTGCTGCTGATACCCCCACAGTGTTTTTTGGGTGAATAATACCGCCAGTGTTGCTAAAACTAAAATCTTCATCTGATGCTTAAAAGCCTTTTTTCATACGCAGCTCTGCATGTCAATTTTCAAATAATTACTAAATTGGAAACATGACAATAACACTATACCTTTTTATTTACATTATAAATTTTGGTATGAATTTAGAAACAAAAAGAAAAAAAGGTGGGTGATATGTATTATATTTCAATAGTACATTAGAGACACATATATTGTTTCTAAAGGATATGCAGTTCTCTGGTTATTTTACCCTTTTTGGCTGGTTTTTATCTCATAAAAAATATTTGAGCAAATTATATCATGATTCCTATAATTTGCTTTTTGTGTCAATCTGGTCTTGTTCTATATTTTTCACATTATGTCAATTTTAATCCAATTGATAGTAGTCGTTCAATAATTGAACATAAATCAAGAGCAAAATGATTTATTCAAAAGGGAATGTACTATCTAGTTCAAAAAAAAAAAAAAAAAGGGAATGCACTATTTCAAATTAGACATCAACTCCTCAATCACTTTGACGAAAGTGAATGAACTATTTTTCCTCTTCATTTCAGTCAAATTTCTAAAAGAGAGTTATTAAACGGACTATATTTACACAATGTGAAGAAATTGAGGGTAAAATTGATGTAATTAAAATTACCATGGCTAAATTGATATAAGAGATAAACTAGTTATTTTAGTTTACATGGTGTGGTGGTAAATTATCATTGGACCTGCAATATTTTTGTGTTCCTTAGCCAGTGTTTGGATCATAAATTTGAATAAGAATTTGGAAAAGAAAAAGAAAAAAGTGATTGAAATGTAAATAAAATACAATTATATTTCATTCACATTTCACCTCTTTTTTTTTTTTTCCTTCTTTTTCTTTTGAAATCCTTACTCAAATTCATGATTCAAATACAATTAATGTAGTCATTTACCATTACATGGTGTTGAGTTCCTTGGAAACTGTGAAATATAATTGGAGTTTTACCTTCATATTTGGGGCAGAACTATACGGTGATATATTTGTGTGGAATGTCAATATCACTCATGTCAGGGCCAAAACACACCAAACTTGGAAGATGTGCAAGTGTGATATGGCCGAACCCTAGGGAAATAACTTCTTCTTCTTCTTCTTCCCAAATGCCAATCTTTTCTACCTTCTTGCAATGCGCAACTGTTAGACTTCGTAGATTGACAAGGACCTTGGCCATGGAAATTGTGAATGTATATGTCAAGTTGTCGCACCTCTTCACTTTTAGAGATCTTAGCTTTCTGAAACAATGAATTTGTTGGGAAACACATTTCCATATATGCATCAGCTTAGGCAAATACTTCAAATCCAAATTATTTAACAGAGTCATTGATGTTTCTTCCTCACCGACACCAGCCCATACATCCCATTTGAGGTCAAACATCATTTTCCAGCGAATCACACTTGATAATTTCCCACAACAATGGACCCTCATGAATCTTAAAAGTTGTTTGGGATGATCTAAATAAGTGTACTTTTTGACTTTTTATGAAATATGGCTTGAGTTTGGATTAAGTTTGAAGTGATGTGGTAGAAAGGTGATGTGACTTAAATAAGATGATGTGACTTAAATAGGATAGTGACTTTTTGACTTTTTATCTTTTTCAAGACATGCCAAACTTGGCCTTACTTTGTGAAGTAATCCGACTTCAAGTTGGTTGTGCCCTATCTCAGTTGGCCCATCTACTCCTGTGATAGCAAGTTCCCCATTGCCGCTTAAACTAAACTACAATTGCAATCATTTCAAGCGTGTTAATGACATTTACTAATTTTTGATTGAAACAAACTCCACCTTTGAGACTGCACATTAACTTAGACCAATATGACAATAAAAAAACAAAAAATTTTAGATAAATGTGATATGTTCATAAAAATTCAAGACCATTGGAGATAAAAAAGATGGGGAGGGGAAAAAAAAAAAAGACATACACAATAGATGCATTTATGTCATTAACCCCCCAAAACAAGTCTATCTAAAAAATATTGAGGAAATTACCCACATTGGGATATTCAAAAAATTACTACATATGTATGGAAAACTTTATAATTTTAGTTATTAATATTGATAAAGTTTACCATTAATTTGTAATTATTAAAGTTGTACACTTATGTGAAATTTTTTCAAAAATATTTCCATAACTAAGGCTAGAAATACTAATTAACTAATTTTCTACCTGTGCAAGGAATTATGTTTGAAAATCAATTTTACATAAATATATTATGAATAATTAAACATATTCACACAAAAAATGTAAAAATGTTGTAGGTTTTTATACAGTAAAAATATAAAAATAATTCAAATTTTATTTTGTTAATTTTGTACCCAACAATTTACATGGAGGAAAAGTGAAGTTACTAATTTCTAAAAGAACAAAAACTTATCATTGGCACAAAGGAATTGACAAATATACATATGTGATACATACAACACAAACATACATAATTGAGAGAGGAGTCTATTAAGCACTCCCAAGAATATATTATTAGATTCCAATATCATTTTGCGTGAACGTTTGACTAATCAAATTAAGCTTGATTTCAATGAACAAGAATAAATAATCAAAATAACACAAATAATAAATAATAATAAAAAAAACTCAAAAGAAGCAATTTTCATGTCATACCTATAAACAATCTTATGATTTCCAATCAATCCAAATTTGATGATCACATATCATTTTCACCGAATTATTGTGACTAAGAAATCAAAATTTCGTAGAACTACAAAACCCAAATCAGAAAACATGTGTAAAAGAAGTCATGAATCATATATCACAAAGCCCAAATTCATAAAGCCAATTGGCGACTACCTTTTTTTTTTTTGGGTGTTTCAGAAATCCAATTGGTGACTATCAATTCATCGCATAAGTCACAATTTTTAGTTCAAAAATTTATAGATTGTATGACAAATTTAATAAAAACCCAAACATAGAAAATGGTTCAAGGCAAATAACACGGAAATGGTACCAGTGGGGAAAAAAATGTAGACAAAACATTACAGTAGGATAATATATGGAGAGTGAGAGGTTTTTTTAGAAACAGAAACATGAATACAAATATTGTACTTGTAAGATGTAGCTGAATTACTTGGAATAATAGAAGACAAAAAGCAATAAAAGCAACGTGTTTTGGCCCTGTTTGGTAGAGCTGTGGGAAAGTGATTATAACTTATAGCCTAACAGCTTATAGCTTATAGTTGTGAACATAAGCTGATTTTTTACTTATAAATTAAGCTTTTCCTCCCCCACTCAAAGAATAAGTTGATTTTTGACTTACGAAAAGGTATAAGCTGTATTGTTAAGCTGAACCAAATACATCAAAATAATTTAAATTAAACTAAAAGCTGAAATAAGTTAGAAATAAACCCTACCAAACAGGGCTTTTAACATACAAATGGAAGAGGAAGTGGTAAAAACAGACAGCATTGTTCATTAATTTTCCAAAAGACACTTGGCACCGTATTAACTTGTTTAGGAAGTACATGTGGCAATTTTTTAAGGCTTCTAACTAAAAGGCACAGCTTTACCTATCTTCGTTTGGGATGTGGATTGACTTTTTAACTTTTTGACTATTTCAGCCTGGAGTTAAAAAGTCTCGTTTGGGATAGATTTTTTAAATTTTTTGACTTTTGTGATAGAAAAAATGTGATTATGGTTTGGATGTGACATTTTGTTTTATTGTCGTTTCGGATGTAGGTGGACTTTTTAACTTTTTTAGCCTGAGGTTAAAAAGTCTCGTTTGAGATAAATTTTTTGACTTTTGTGAGAAAAAAAATTAAATGATTATGAGTTGGATGTGACATTTTGTCCTATTTAACTAAAATAACTTATTTTGTCTTATATGACTATTTTAACCCAAATGCTCTTCCCAAACAAGCTCATTACATATGATTATATATGATATGATGGCAAATACTAATAAGTGTGCTCTAAGCATTGTTTAATATTGAGAAGTGTGTAAAAAAATTTTGAAAATATGTAAAAATGTTAAAAGTGTATTAATTTCAGTAAAAGTGCATTGAATTTAATAAAAAAATGTCATATATGGGTCCTGCTAACAAATATCGCTAGGGTACAAGTAAAAGAAAAAAAAATTAAGAAATATAAGACACTTCAGCAATGTAAGACACTTTAGCAAATTCTATTAATGAAAAACTTCAGGATCCCAAATGCACAACAGCCTCTAGCCCTTTCTTCAAAAATTTGTTAGCAAATTAATACACAAATATTAATATAACATTTAGCAACATTTGTTAAAGTGTCTTACATTGTTAAATATAAGACACTTTAGCAAATTAAAAATATAAGACACTTTAGCAAATTAAATGTTATATTTGTATATTAATTTCCCAAGTGCATAACATCCCTCCAGCACTCCATTGCTAAAGTGTCTTACATTTAATTTGCTAATATAAGACACTTTAAAATTGAAAAATATGAGACACTTTAGCAAATTAATATACAAATATAATATTTAGCAACGTTATATGTAATAACATTAAATACAGAATGATCTAGTTATAACTTTACATTGAGACTAAAGGCTTGTTTGTCATTCCTTAAAAAAGTCAAAAAGTTAAGAAGTCATTATCCTATTTAAGTCACATCATCTTATTTAAGTCACATCACCTCTCTATCATATCACTTCAAACCCAACCCATATTTCATAAAAAGTTAAAAAATACACTTATTTATAATATCCCAAACAATCCTTAATTATTTTAAAACACGTCCACTAAAAGACATTTAATAGCAGAAATGCCACCGTCATCATTATAGTAAAAAAAAATTGTATAAAAATTCTATTCCTTCACAAGATCTTTGACCAGATCCATGATAAAGGGGGTGTTGGGCAAGTTGGGTTAGAGGTTTTTTTTTTTTTTTTTTAGTTTAATGAATATTGGAAACATTTTCTTTGAATATTGCAAACATTTTCTTTGAAAGAACGGAATGTTAATGGTGAATACTATAATTGTAAGATAACAAATTTACCTTTCCATCCAAGAGATGGTGTTGAGTTGAGGTTAAAAAGTTTGCCTTTTGAACATTGCTCGTCTGCGGCTCTTGCATGTGAATGCTGAAGGGAGGGCCTTCATGTTGGGACAATTGATTACTTTCGCGGGCTTCAATAATGATCTTTCAAACGTGTAAGCTTGGAGGCAAAAACTCCTAAGGTTCGGCAGATCCCTAAGTTTGAGAGTTTTTAGTTGAGGGAACATGAGAATATTTGTTGCGACATCATCATCAACCTTTTGTTCCTCACCAATGATCAATTCCATCACACGACATTCAGTTACCTCTATTACTTGTAGTTTCACAAGAAGTTCGGATATAGAAGATGGAAATACATATCTCAAACTGCCACAACCCTTTATGTTTAGGGATGTTAGGTTCTCGAATCCTTGAATTCCTGACAAATTGTCTTTCCAAACACGTGTCAACTTTGGTAGATTCCCAAGGCTTACATCTATTAATGAAGGGAATAGTATATCTTGATGGCCTTCCCTAACAGTTAGTCCTTCAATACCGAATGCTACCTCCACAAATTGGCAATCCTGCACTCCAAGTGTTTCAAGACTTTGCATTGCCTTCATCAAATTGGATGGTAAAGGAATATTCAGCAACCCATGACACATCTGATCTGTCATCCTTCTTAGTTTAGCTTGAAGTTCGCTAGGCCATATCTCTATCAGGTTATCCATTGCAATAATGACATACAAGCTCTCAAGGGAAGTCAAATTAACCTACAGAGTCCAATCACAGGGTTAATGCCAAACTTTATTTTCATTTAACGCCATCCATTAAATTAATATTACTTTGAAGTTGAATGATTAAAGTTAAAACAGTTCTTAAAAAAATTGAACATTCAAATTTAGCTATACATTCCTTAAAATTTTAAAAGTGTTCTAAGAAACTAGATAATAACCATAGGAAATTCAAATTTAGATGGTAGAAATTCGTACTAAACTCAAATGTTATTAAGTAGATATAAGACTGATCAAGAAAACAAATTGATTTTTTGACTGTGCATTTGTTTGTGTACATGTTATGAAGGACACCGCTTGAAAAAATCAAACAAAGCAGTCTCTGGTTAATTTTTTTAATTGTTTTTGTCTAAAATATGTACCTGTGAGGTTTAAACAGATTGAAGAATGGCTTAGGATTTTGGGATTGAAAAAATTGGAGTTAGATGAATTTTAGAACAGAGCACAGGAAATTCAAAAAAGAGTGTAAATGAAATTATTAGAGGATATCCCAAGATTAAAATTTTTCTTCCCACCAAGTCAAACACTTTCCCAAACATTAATTTTAATTGTCTTTTTTAACCATTAGTTCAATAGTTAAAACCTTGACCTAATAACCTTGAGGTTATGGGTTCAAGTCTCAGGACAATTACTTTGTGCATTATGCCAAAGATTATGTGTGTACTCAATCTTTCCTCTCCCAAACACACATTAATGTAAACTAATTGAACGTTGTTTTTTTAATTGGTAGAAGAGTAATTACGATAGGAAGAGAACAACTATAGGAGTCTAACAATAAGCTAACAAAGAGTTCTTATAATAAAAAAGAACGATCAGCACAACAACCAAACAACCTAAAAAACATCATCATAAATAGGGGAGAAATGAAAAATACAACAAAGTTCCATAATGAAAAAAAAAATGGAAAAAAAAAAGAGAGAGAGAAAAGGAAAAACTATCAATTCTTTGAACTGAAATTCATTCAATTCAATCTATAAATAAAAACACAACCTTCATTATTCATTTATAATGATTTCGATGTTTTATAAGAATGACTTTAAATTCTACCAGGTAGAATTCTAGTAAAACAATGATCCTCGTAAAAATAGCTTTGCCACCTCTACTCCAACCTCTCCTTTAGCTTGTATTTGGATTGTAAATTTAGGCAAAAATTTGGAAAGACAGAGAAAAAATGTGAGAAAAATGTCAATGAAAAGTATACTAATTTTTTTTTCTCCATTTCCCTTTCCCTTTTTAATTCCTATCTAAATTTATGATTCAAACACGGTGTTGGATAATGGATTTGAGTAGAAATATAACCAAACCAAGGCCTTAAGTGCCATCAAATGGGATATTTGAGTAGAAATATGTAGAGGAAAAAGGGGGGAGGGGGGGTGTTGAGGGAAATGTGAGGGAAAAAAATATATTTCATTCACATTTTTTTCTTTTTCCTCTAGAAATTCTACCCAAATTAATGATCAAAACAAAGCGAAAGCTTTTTAATATAGTATTAATAATTAAGCATCATATATATACATATTATCTTAATCTCAAATTTCTTCATTTCAAATTATTCTATTCAAATACAACCCTAATGTTTTAAATAATTTTGTCAAAGTTCACAAATTTATAACCCGAACTTCAACTAATTTTTTAGTGAATAGAAATAAAACACATGAAAATGGCCATTTGTTCCTGGATACTAGTAATTTCAGTTTAAGTTTCATGTTCTTATTTTTACACCCAAACATATTCAATCCAATATATATAAATATTAATACAACAAATGCATTTATGCAGAAAATCAAGGAAACACATTTATATAGCCCAAAAGTTCCACTGAAAATAAGAAATATATGAGGTGCTCTTAAATCAAAGAAAGAAATCATACCATGTTGTCAAAGAGCAGCTGAATGTAGGCATCATAATTACTCTCTACAGCAGAAGCAGGGCAGAGACTACTAAGCTTTGGTATTTCATGGAGAAACAAATACTCCAATTGTGGTAGTTCAATTGCATTCATGGCTTTGCAGAATGCTGTAAAACTTGGCAGTCCCCATAGACACAAAATTTTTAGTTTAGGAAACTCAATTTTGTCTGTTGCCACTGCTGCTATCTCATGCTCTCCTCCTTCATTTGAAACAATCACTTCCATCAGATGACAGTCGAATATCTCAATATTCTCCAGATGCAAGAGATTCCTAGCAATGGAAAGTGAGAACACATTTTCCATTTTAGCACATTTCCAAAAAAATATAGATTTTAAGTTGCCAAACCATTTAAGTGGAGTAGGACCCATCGACGATTGTGTTACTTCAGGCAAAAAATCTAGTAGTTGGCCATGACAAATAATCCCTTTGAAATTATCTAGTTCAGTGAGTTCCAAAGACTCTAACGCAGGGAAAGGAAATGCAATCTGCAAAACCTCGACATCTGGTGTGTTGATGAGGTATTCCAAATCATCAAATTTCTGTAGTGCCAACTTCGTCAAGTGCTCAAAACTATATTCGTCTAAATCAGTCAGAATATGCTTCAAACCCTTAACTGAATCTTAACTCCAGAATTTCAGTGCTCTGCGAAAACCTCTTGAGGCTACTATTATCCCTAAGATCAGTCACATCCATCGACCGGAGTTCCAACCTATTTGGTAACCAATAATTAGGTACGGTCACGTTAGAACCAGATGATGGGTAAACTGTTATATTTAACCTTTTCACCTGGTCCATAACCCAACCTCTTGGCAAGATAAATAATATGATATCCAAAGCCACCAAATGGGACGAGGATACCACCTCAGCGATGATTGCATTAGTCATTTCTGTTCTTTCTTGTAGTCCATCCATTGTTTGAAAGCTATTCCCAACATACAACTCTTCTAGCATTGATAAGCTTGACAAAACCCCTGGGTAAATCCTTGCCACTGTACAATTCAACAAATCAAGTACCTTCAAGCGACCAAGGTGACCTATTATTTCTTTTGGCAAGTCCTTGATACAAGAGCCAGCAAAACTCAACATTTCCCGATTCTCTAATGCTCCGATTACAGAGACATCATCATCAGTAAGTTGGTAACGAGAAAGTGACAAGGTTCGGAGGTTGGTCAAGCATCGGAGTGATGTTGGCAGCGATCCATACAAATTAGATAAAGCTAGCACTCTCAGTTCTTTCATCCCTTGGCAGAAACAATCTGGGGTCTCTTGTACTTGGACTTCCTCCATCCCATTGTTGAGATCAGCATTGCAATATAGCTTCAGAAGCTGGAGTTTTGGAAATTCTAAATTACCAGGAAGCCCGTGCATACCATTAAGTTTTAATGAAATTACAATGTAATTTTTTAGGTGATGTTTCTGTGGCCAGTCTTCCAATGCTTTGTCATATCTCACCATAAACGAATGCTCCTCCCCGGATGCAATAGATATAGCCACATCACGTATAACATCATTTATTTTGACACACTCTTTTTCTTCACTATCTATCAATAAATAGCATTTTTTAAGGTCATCAACAAAGTCATGAACTTTTTGTCTTGCTTCGCCCACTGTATCAATGCCTTCAAACGATTCAAGCCCAATCCCATATCTAACAAGATCTTCAGTTGGAATATCAAAATCTTCTGGGTATAAGGAACAAAACAAAAATACTTTTTGGGCTTCCTTACTTTCAAAGGAATTGTAACTCAACTCCAGAGATTTAAATACCCGTTCTTCTACTCCCCTGATGCTTTTGATGATGGACCTCTGTAATTGACGAAGAGCAGAATTCCATGAAGAAGGCTCACCTTTACCTTTGAGTGCCCTCGCAACTGCCTTAATAGCAACAGGCAAGCCTCTACATTCATCTGCTACTGCCTTCTGTGTGGCATAGAATTCATTACTCGTGTCATTGGAAATTCCAGCCGTCTCCTTGAAGAGATTCCATGCTTCTTCTTTGTCTAAGGCTTCAACTGTAAATTTCTCTTCTGCTCCCATATCATCACATACATAAACAAATCTTGAAGTCAGCAAAATCTTACAACCGCCGTGACCATCTCCATAAGGAATTCCTATGTCATTCAGTTCAACTCTCTTCCAAACATCATCCAATATGACCAAGATTCTCTTGCTACGTAGACTTTCACGCAGCCGATCTGCTCTTCCAGATACACTCTTTTCCTCAAATTTCAAACCCAACTTATCTGCAATTTCGGCTTGAATCTTCTTTTCGTCAGGGCTTTGGGACACTACAGCTATGACAACCTCATCAAACAATTGATCTTCATTCGCACTTTTGGTCACTTCCTTGACCATCGGCGTCTTACCAGCACCTCCCACCCCACTTGATTTCTCTTTTTTCACTCTTTTGGCAACTTCTTTCACCATTGTTGTCTTACCAACACCTCCCATCTCACATATCCCAATCATGTGGAATCTATCATCCTTCAGTGCCTGCATGACGTTGTATATGATCCGTCTTCTAGATTCAAAGCCCTTGATACCTTTAGTGGGTTCGGATTCTATTCCTGGTGGAGGTGCAGGGTAGGACACTGTTGTAAAGTTCTCTCCATGTAATTCAGCCACCTCTTTTGCCTTCTTTGTTGCTTTCCTGCCAAGGGAGTGGCGCGACTTCAGGTTTGGACACCACCTATTAAGACACCCTTTGTTTGCTTCAGTTTCATTTTTCAGAATTTCACTGGCCTTGCTGCTGCATTCTTTAACCCTTTCCAGCCATCCCTCAACATCAGGTCCAATAATCAGTCCATTTCTTCGTGCTGCATCAACTGATAGCTGCAATGCACCACTTCTCTCTTCCAGCTTATTGACTTCTTCTCTGAGTTTGTCGAGGTTGCTTTTGCAAAAAATTACATAGCCAAACTGGCGACCGATTGGATCAACCAAATATTCTGCGATCTTGGCTCCAATGGAAAGAGCAAAACTGACGGCCATTTCTCACTTCTGATTTTGGTGATTGTCCAACACAGAGTTGGAATAGAGTAGCACAGGAGGAGATGACAAAGCTTTTCTAAAATCAAAAGAGAATAGAAAGTGTTTTTTTTTTTTAATTGTTTTCCTAACACACAGAGGATATGATGATAGGAAAGGAACACCTTGCAAAATCAAAAGGGGATACAAAGAAAAAAAAATTAAATTAAATTAAATTAAAAGCTAATGTTTGAACTGGAAATGTTATAATATAATTAATTAAAAATATAGAGTTACCCTATAGATGATTATTTATTTATTTATTTTACAAGAAGGATTGAATATAGAGAATTATAATATAACTGGACAAAGAGAGCTTTTGTAACAGAAATGGAAATGAAGAAAGTGAGCTTGGAAAAATGAAAACAGGAATGCAGAGAATACTGATTTGGTAATCGTTCAACACACAGTTAAAATAGAGTTGCAGAGGAGTAGATTACAAAGCTTTCTAAATTCAAAAGGGAATACAGATAATTTTTTTTATTTATTTTCTTTCTTTCTTGCAAGCAACAGTTGAACACAAACACCAATAACAAAACTGAAGACAAAAATTAAAATTCAAGTTGAGAATGATTTTTTTTTTTTTTTTTTTTTTTTAAGGTAAGCGTGGTTAAACAGAGAGAGAGGGTAACAATAGAATTGAAGTGGAAGTGGAAGTGAAGAAAGAAAAACCTTGGAAATTTTCCAGAGTCTCTTAAAGATGAAACATGCACCGCCTTAACAACTCAGTCGACAGTGAAGAGAAAAGCTTTTCAAACAGAATCTTATCACAAAGAGAAACAAGCAAAGGGCTTTGAAGGAGAGTTTGGGAAGGAGAGAGTTTGGGAAGTCACGGTTTGGGTTTTTTTTTTTTTTTTTTAAGCTAAAATAAAATTAAAAGAAAAAATAGGTTAAAATAGTATAATATTAAGGATTATGAAAAAAATATCACAAAATACTTCATGAAATTTTTTTATCTTTTGATTAATGTATAGTGTTTTATTGTATTTGTAATCTAAGAATGTAGAATCTTTCATTATTATTTTCATGATATTTTTTTCATGCTCCCTAACATTACTCATTAAAATAATCAAATCAAATTTATTATTATTTTATTTTTTCTTTTACAAATATCATATTTAATTATAAAAAAAAATTCAACTATCATCACAAATATAACTATTTTAGTCTATTAAAATAGTCAAATTTTTTCAAACACCCACAAAGTAATAATTACATGTAGAGAGGGATTCAAGAAAAAAATATACAAAAAAAAAAAAATGATAAATATTAATAATTATAATTATAATTTTTTTTTATTATTTTATAATAATTTTTGAAAATAACTTTCGAACAAATTAATTTTTCGTTGACTGCTTTCAGAAATTTGTTTTCTGATTTTTTATTTTTTATTTTTTTTTGAAGCAATTACATCGATTGACGGCAAGAAAAAAATATAAATTAATAAAAAATTTATAATTTTAATTATTAATATTTATAAAAAAATATTATTGATGTATAATTATTTTTTCAATATACCACTGATATAATTTTTTTTCCTTTTTTTTTAAAAAAAAAATCTTACTAATGGCATGCTATCAATAAAAATTACAATGTAAAAATATTTATGATCCTAATATATATTTTAGTGGCAGCACAATAATATTGTCACCAATTTAAAAAGTGATCGTACTGTTAGAGCTCGTGGGGTTCATCATAGATCCCAACTTAATAATTTAAATCACTCATTTTTATACCACAACGTGTATATCATTTATGAGAAAAATCAAGTTGACCCCATATTTTATATTTTTTGTATATTTTTGTTGGCCATTTTTTATATAAATTTTTTTATCATTAACAACAACTCTGGTACACATTCACATATACTAGGGGTGTAAGCCCACTCAATGGTGAGTTTAAAACATATATTTTATGTTGTTTAAGTGGTGAAAGTATTTTTTATTAAGTCAATGGTCATAAGTTCAAGTTTTGTGACTCTCTTGTAATTATTATTATTATTATTTTAGTCATTTGACAAAAGAAGAAAAGAAAATTCATGAAAACTAAGTGACTTATTCATTTTTCATAATAGTATAGATTTTTATGTGGTATGTATGATGAGTCTTATTATATTTTAAATATAGTGAATTATATATATGGTATCATTTTTATTCTATAAATATATTATAAAATAAAAAAAAAAAATTAATTTGATGATAAATATTGCAGTAAATACATTGTAGACCATCTTTCAGATTTGAAAAAAAATATAATAAATCTTATAAGTTTGACATAATTACACTGAGTTTTTTTAAGATTTTAATTTATATAACAATTGATCTCAATTTAATCAGAAATTCATTACTCGTATGAATGAAAAAAATAATAATGTCATTTCTTTTATAAGAAATATGCATTCTACATTGTGTATTGTTGTATTTTCACACCATCTGTATTATTTTTTTGTTATTTAACCTTAATAAAATGAAGTTTGTATAATTATGTCAAAATTATAGGTATTATTATATTTTTTTCAAATCTCAAAAACAAATAGTTTACCCTAAATATTAGATCTCTATAGAATAATAATTAAAGTAACGGTATAAGATTTTTAGAAATTCAATCCAAACTTTAAACAATAGTTATACAAAAAATTAAGATCAAATTACCAACACCCCCAAGGTATAAACAAAATATAAAAAAAAGGGGGCTATTAGTACTTAACTAATTTCTTTAGACCCTCCATTCTTTGAATTCCCACCCACCTAAATAAGCCTCTCCATTTTCTCTTTTAACCTTCCAACTATACCCCTCATCTTTTGAATCCCAACTTTTCTTTGTAATGTTCTTACTGCTAGTAGGCCTTTCCCACCGGTAGTCCTCTGCATCTCTCTCTCTTTTAAGCTAATCCTCTGTAGTCATCTTCGTCTTCGCAATCATCAATTTTTCTCTTACGCTTTAATTCTTCGCTCGATTTTGCTTCGTCACTGTGACATCCAATGGTTTGAACTCGAACCAGTCTTCGATCGGTAACAACTCATTTTGCTAATCTCATTTTTTTGTTTTTTCAATCATTCTTTTTTAGCTGTTTAGGGTTTTGACTGTGAATTTGAAATCATAAACCACCCCCTCCATCTTCACCACTGCCTCCTCTTCTGTCATCGCCTACGCCCCTTCCTTCGGTGTCGAATTGCCTAATTTTGCTACCTCCACCCCGTCGTTTCCATTTGGTTTCGATTCTTTCGCCTCCGCCTCTGCCTCCGCCTCCACCACCACTACCACTATGGCTTCGTCGCCATTTAAAACTCCTGGTTTGTTTGGGTCGTCTTCTACTACAAACTTGTTCGGATCTACTAAGGTTTGTAGATGTAGACTTGCTAGGGTTTGGGGTTGGAGAAGGTAGTCAGAGGTGAAAGAGATGGTGCCAGATGAGTGGAGTGGCGCCGGCAAAAGATGCAGGAGTGTTGATGGAATTAGGGCATGAGGTTTGGGAAATTAGGGTTAGTAGGTTAGAGACGAGGGTAGAAATGAAATTTATTATTGGACAAAATTGGAATTAAAAAAAATAAAAGAGAGGGGTCCAAACAAATAAGGTAGGTATTAATAGCAGTCTTTATATAAAATATCCCTTGTGTTTTAAAAACTACAAAATATCCTCTGTCAGATAACTACATTAACGGAGTAGTAAATTTACCAAATGTGATTTGGTTTTAATTTTCTGGATTTAATTTTATGAAAATTGAGTATTTTATTTTTTTGTGTTTCTTTTTTAGTTAATAGTTTTAAAATTTTAAGTAATTTTTATTTTTTTAGATGCATCTTATTTAGATGCATCCAAAAAGTAAAAATATTTATAAAAAATTATTTTAAAAAAACAATAAATTCACAAGATAACGAAAAATATATTGAATTCTCGTAATTTTTTCCTTTTTTATATTTTTGATATTTAGTGAATTTTCTAAAGATTTTTTTCGCAAATATTATACTTTTTAAGTGTATTTATGTTAGGTGTATCTAAAAATTCAAAAAAAAAACTTAAAATTTTACTCCATCCGTCCCAAAATAATAGTTCCTTTTGAAGAATTCAACTTTTTTTTTATTGTACAATTATTATATTTTAAAAATATTAATTTTCCAAAATTACCCTTTGATAATATATTTTTTAGGAATATCAATTGTCATAATTATACTTTTTGTATTATTAATGAATTTAAAAGGGTAAAATGGTAGATTCATATTATTTTATTACTTAATTTTTGAAAATGGACTAATATTTTGGGACAATAAAAAATAAAATAAGGAATTAATATTTAGGACAGATAGAGTAAAAAAATTCAGTAAAAATAAAAAAAAATTATAAAAAATAAATAATTTTAATTTTTTACAAAGTGAATCCTTAAAATCCAAACCAAATAAATGACATTCTGTAAAGAGAAGTGGTCACGTTCGTTCCCCATTGGAAAAACAAAAGGGGAATTACATGTGAGTGGCATAAAGAAAAAAAAAATTATAAAAATTTGAAGGTGAAAGTTGTGGCCCCTCCATATTTATGTAAAAATTATAACTCCTGTCGATATGTAATCCCTAAAAACAAATTGTACTTTGAATGGTAAAATTACACTTTTGCCCATTAACTTTGAATCTATATTGCATTCTCAATGATATCATTCTACACGGGATAAATTACATTTACACCTCTTAAGATTTGGATTTAATACATATCACCCCTTGACATTTAAGAAATTACACTAACCTCATTGTAATTATTCAGACGGAATGAAGACATTGAACACATGCACTCTCTCCTTTATTATTTTGTTTTACTTTTTTTTTTTTTTTTTTCCCTTTCCTTTGCTTCACTTTTTTTTTAATCAATATAATTTCTTCTGTTTTTCTACTAGGGGTTGTTGCCTTTTATATAAGTAGGGGGTTTATAAAATGAGACTATAAACCACATGGGTGGAAATGTAATTTCTAGAATGTCAGAGGGTGGGATGTAATTAGATCAAATCTCAAAGGGTGTCAGTGTAATTTACCCTTATACATTTCATCTTGAAGATATTCAGAAGAAAATGACAGACAAGGAGGAAAGATTATTTGGTGCTCCTGAAGCGCCATGTAATGGTACTTCTTACCAATCACAAATTCTCATGCCACCTCATATTTTCTAATCATTTAACACAAAATCGTAAGTCACGCTTCCTCTACTAATCACAAGACCCTTGGGACATCACTTGGCGGTGCTCCAGGACCAACCATTAACTTCTTGAAAGGGAGAGAATTTACTGCAAATATTCAAATTAATCAAATAAGAAATTAATGACATAACTTGCTTCTTAAAAAATAATGGCTATGTTTTGTTTGATTTTCAAATTCTTATTTTAGAAATTTTTTCTAAAAAATTAAAAATTAATTTGGTGAAAGAAATAAAAAATAAAAAATACTTATCATTTTTATATTATTTTATCTTTTGAGAGGTTATAAATAATTTTTAAAATTTTAAAATATTTTTTTAATATTTATTTTTATCAAATTAATTTTTATTTTTTAAAAAAAATTCTGAAATTTTTTAGAGAAACAAAAACACTCCACCTGTTTATTCAACCTCCTTACAAATTGTTTCGCCTACACTTTTTTAATTGTGCTTTTCTTTGATAATGGAAAACAATGGAAATGAGGTCTTTGATTTATGTAAGAATCAGCTCCAACGGCTACAGGTCCACCGGTTATTTTTATGTGTTAGGTCTATTTTTGAATTCATTGGCAACTGAAGTAAACAACAATGCTATATTTTTTAATTTATTACTTTTAAATGACTGGTAATGATAACTCCGCCAGGGTTGTTAACAATTCTGCCAGTTCCAAGCCCAGGTTAAGAAGGAGAGTTGTGTGTTAGGTAGCCGACAGCCAACACGTAAAAAATCCACTCGGATCCCTTATGACAATGAATCCTACTTTGAATCGTTTAAATGCTAAGTCGTTCCCCTCAAGTGGCGCATTGTGCCTACCTCCAGGTGTTTCGAAAAGTGAGCAAGGGGTGCCGCATCAATGCCTGGGTGCGGTGAAAAATGGGTAAAGGTTCCCGTGTTTTTCTGGACGAGCGCGGGTAAAGAAGCTAGTCCAAAACTATAGGGTTAGGGTAGCCACTTGGAATATAGGAATCCTAACTGGTAAAACGATGGAGTTGGTAGATGTTATGATTATGAGGAGAGTAGTATAGCTTGCGTACAAGAAACTAAGTGGACGGATGAGAAAGTTAGGAAAATTGAGGATACTGGTTTTAAACTGTATTATAGTTGTAAGAATAGACGAAGGAATGGGGTAGCAATCTTAATTGCCAAGGGCCTTGTGGAGAATGTAGTGGCAGCCATTAGAAAAGGAGTTAAGATTATGTTAGTTAAACTAGTTATTGGAGAGAATATAGTGAACGTTATTAGTGCATACGCCCCTCAAGTAGGATTAGATGATCAGACTAAGAAGGATTTTTGGGAGCAATAGATGAGATCTTACAGGAGATACTCATAGGAAAGAACCTGGTTATAAGTGGAGATTTTAATAGCCATGTAGGCATAGATAAACTAGGCTATGAAAGGATGCATGGTGGATACGATATTGGTGACAGAAATGAGGCTAGAGAGAGTATCTTAGATTTTGCGTTGGCTTCTGACCTGATAGTGGCCAATACTATATATAAGAAGAGGGAGAAGCATTTGATAACCTTTAAGAGTGGGTCAGTTAAGAGCCAAATAGATTACTTCTTAGTGAGAAAAGTGGACTGCCTAAAACGCAATGATTGTAAAGTGATTCCTAGAGAGAGCATGACCTCTCAACATAGGATTTTGGTACTATGTTTTAGAGGGCAATACCAAGCTAGGAAGCATGGTGGGTATCGTAGGACAAGATGGCGGGACCTAAAAGGGGATAAATTAGAAATATTTAAGAATAGAATGAATAAGGAAGGTACTTGAGACTTGGAAGATAATACTAACACTATGTTGAACTTGATGGCTAATTGTATGAGAAGAATCTCAAGGGAAGTGCTTGGAGAGTCAAAAGGAACGGGACTGAGTTCTAAGGAAACTTGGTGGTGGAAGGAAGAGGTTCAAGCAGTAGTTAAGGCAAAAAAAGAGTACTTTAAAAAGTGGCAAAAGGATAGAACTGAGGAAAACCTTAAGAGCTATAGATTTGCTAATAAGGAGGTCAAGAAAGTAGTGAAAGAGGCTAAGTTGAAAGCTTATGATGACCTATACACTAAACTAGATAGTAAGGAGGAAGAGAAGAGGGTATACAAACTTGCTAAGATATTGGAAAGGAAAACAAAAGATT
Source organism: Camellia sinensis (assembly GCF_055761805.1). NCBI lineage: Eukaryota > Viridiplantae > Streptophyta > Magnoliopsida > Ericales > Theaceae > Camellia > Camellia sinensis. Next base: position 23,022,445 of record NC_138970.1, on the reverse strand, counting down.
TCAATCAAGTTAAGTGCATCAAGAGTGAGGATTCTAAGGTATTGTTGAGAGATAAAGAGATTAAGGAAGATGGAAGAACTATTTTGAGAAACTATTAAATGAGGAACATGGAGGTACGACAATAGGGGAAGAAATAGCCAGTGATACGATAAACCAAAACTATAGGTTCTATCGCAAGATTAGGAACTTTGAAGTAGAGATTGCACTTAAGAAGATGAAATCAAATAGGCTTTAGGACCAGATGATATCCCTATTGAAGCTTGGAAGTGTTTGGATAAAAAGGGGGTTGCTTAGTTGACTAGGTTGTTTAGCAAAATTTTGTTGACTAGGAACATGTTAGATGAGTGGAGGAAGAGTATTTTAGTGCCAATCTATACGAATAAAGGAGATGTCCAGAATTGCAACAACTATAGAAGAATCAAGCTACTGTGTCATATAATGAAAGAGTGGGAGAGAGTGATAGAACGCCGATTGCGAGATATAACAGAGGTGTCAGAGAATCAATTTGGATTTATACTTGGCAGGTCAACAATGGAAGCGATCTATCTTTTGAGGAAAGTAATAGAAAACTATAGAGAAAAGAAAAGAGACATTCATATGGTGTTTATCGACCTTGAGAAAGCATATGATAGAGTGCCTTGGGATATAATATAGTGGGTGTTAGCAAAGAAAGGAGTGACAAAAGGTTACATTGATGAAGGGGTGGTGACCACTATTAGATCGCTTGCTGGAGAGACAAATGAATTTCTTATCACTGTAGGGTTACACTAAGGATCAACCTTAAGTCCTTATCTTTTTACTTTAGTTATGAATGAGTTGACGAGAAATATCCAGGATGACGTGCCATGGGGTACGCTTTTTGCACATGATATAGTACTAGTGAATGAGACTAGAGAAGGAGTTAATACAAAGTTGGAGATTTGGGGAAAAAACTCTTGAATCTAAAGAATTCTAGATAAGCACAACTAAGACAGAGTACATGAAGTGTAAATTTAGTAATAGTAACAATGAAAGCAGAGGAGAAGTGAAGATTGAAGACCAAGAACTGCCTAAGAGTGAACATTTTCGTTATTTAGGGTCAATTATCACAACAGCATGGGAGATTGATGCGGATGTGGCCCATAGGATTAAGGCGAGATGGTATAAGTGGAGAAGTGCGTCTGGCGTACTGTGCGATAAACGAATACCCACTAGACTTAAAGGTAAGTTTTATAGAACGATTATTAGACCAGCGATATTGTATAGGACGGAATGTTGGGCAACCAAGAAACAACATGTAGATAAGATTAGTGTGGCTGAGATGAGAATGCTAAGTTGGATGTGTGGCAAGACTAGATAAGAAAGAATTAGGAATAAGTGTATTTGAGAATGGGTAAGAGTAGCACCGATAGAAGATAGGTTAAGAGAAAATCGATTGAGATGGTTTGGTCATATTCAACGGAGACCAACAGAGGCAGTAGTGAAGAGATACGATGCTATAACGGTAGATCAAAGTGTTAGGGGACGGAGTAGGCTTAGATTAACGTTGGTTAGCGTTGTAAATAGAGATATGGATTTACTTAATTTGACTAACGAAATGGCCTTTGATAGAGCCGCGTGGAAAAGAAGGATTCATGTAACTGACTCCATTTGATGGGACTTAAGGTTTGGTTTGGTTTGGTTTGGTTTTAAATGACTGGTGATGATATGATATTGAAATTATACCCCACATGATTGAATATTTAACAAATTAAAATTTGACACATTATTAAGAGTGATATTTAAGGGCTTGGCTCCTTGGTGTCACTACAAAAAAAATTAAGGTTTTAGAGACCAAAATTTAGGTACAAAACAAAATTATTTTTTAAGAATCAAATATTTTTATTACGAAAAGTGTCGTTATTATATTTTTAGCAACGAAAATTGAATATTAGTGATGAATTATTATCTTTTTGGGACCAATTTTTTTGTTTCAAAAAATAAATCATTTTGAGACCAAATTATTTTGTCCCAAAATTGTATTTATTAGTGACATTTTCAAAATTCTGTCACTAAAAACCTTATTTTTGACTTTTTGGGACGACCTTTTAGCGATTATCCTCACGACGATAAAAATTGGTCCCTAAATATCTTTTGCAACAAAATTTTCACTTTTAGAGACCAAAAAATTTGGTCTCTAAAATTCTTATATGTTGTAGTGTGTTTTGTGTTTTTATTTTGGCCTTTGTTTGTCTTGTTGGTTCCTCGCCAACGTCCGAGGCTAGTGCTAGCATATGATAGGGTTCCTTCCTCAATGCCAACCTAGTTGGGATTGATGTGGTGTTCCGTGAAGCTCTTTGCACTTCCTTCCCCTGTATTAATGTATTTCCATACTTCGTATGTTCTCACCTATCAATAAAAAAAAAAATTAGCTGATTAAAAAAAAAAAAAAAAGTGAATACTCTCTCTCTCTCTCTACATATATATCTAGTGAACTAGACTCCATCTCCGGCTTCTCCAACTAGCTGTGGGCAAACTATGGCTGACCCTTCACCACCACTCTCACCAACCAAACCTTCGTCCTACCTCACTCTAGAAATATCTCTCTACCGGGAGTCACCCTCTTCTGGTTCCATCTATCTCTATCTAAATTTCTTTGAACCAAAACATTTGTATAGTTTCACAGCATCTACATTACTAGATCGTGATTGGTGATGAAAATATAAAATTTCATTTGTATTCATTGGGCTTAAGTTACCACTTCAAAATATGAGAGTACTCGTTTGGTACTTAGTGATGATGGAGGTTATATTATTGTTCAATCTGATGCTTAAATACTTTTATTTATGATCAATTCGTTATTCAAATTCTTTGTTTTACCGTTTTACTATGATTCTTGGAGATTGTTTTTCAACTTGGGAATGAGATTTAAAAGGGGATAAAAGTGATGATAGTTCGTCGGCGATGACATTAAGAATTGAAGAATGGGATAGGTTCACCAAATAAGTACAGAGAGAGACGGGGAGTTAAACCAAGGATTGAGATTTAACTATAGACACGTGGCAATTTAAGAGAAATTGGTACAGAAAATGGAGACAAGATATACAAATAGAGGATCCCAAGTCATTTTTAAATGTGATAAATTAAAGTTAGGTTATTTAAGTTTTGGGTAAATTATAAATATAACCTCTGAGATTTATTTATTATACAAACTGCTCCTTGTAGTTTGAAAAATTACAAATACCTTCATGTCAGAATTTTTTATTTAACAGAATTAACTGAAAAAATGAAATTTCTAACTGTTCTTCTATACAATAATAAAATGATCTAAATTAATAATTGAAATAAAGTTTTAACATTATTAAAAACTGTTAATTAACTTGATGATTTATTAATAAAATGGTCTCTTTGTTATGAAATTAAAAACCTTAAGGGGTATAATATAATTTTCAGAACTACAAGAGATAATTTATAATTTAAGTAAATCTCAGAGGTGTATTTATAATTTACCCTTAAATTTACTGGCAACTCAGGGTAAATGAGTCTATATATGACAGCTATAAAGCTCTTTTGGATGCTACCAGGAGCATTATTGTAGATCAAATGGTTCGTTTGGTTTGTATATTGAGATAAATTAAAAAAAAAAAAAATTTGAGGAGAGAGTTTAGAAAAAAAATTTGGTTTGTTTGGTTGTATATTTTGAAAATAATTTGAGTTTGGGAGTTTTGGGTGATTTGATATTTTATTGTAATTGAGTAGATGTGTATGAAACAAAAAATGATTGAGAATGAGAGAGGAGAGAGAAAAAGTGATTGATTGATGTGTGATAGAGAGAGTAGTAATTTTCAATTTTTTTGTGAAAATTTGTAACTAACACTACAGAAAAGTAAATTTTTATTTTTCATTCAGCGAATAAATTATTTTAGTTTCCAAAACTATCTATACAACGACTAAAATATTTTTTAGTCGCTGAAATTAAATTTTTGCCGACCAAACTTTTGGTCGCCAAAGATAAAAAGTAAATTTTTATTTTTGATTTGGCGACTAAACAATTTTAGTTGCCAAAACTATCTATACAGCGACTAAAATATTTTTTAGTCGCTGAAATTAAATTTTTGTCGACCAAACTTTTGGTCGCCAAAGATAAAAAGTAAATTTTTATTTTTCATTCAGTAACTAAATTATTTTAGTTGCCAAAACTATTTATACAGCGACTAAAATAATTTTTAGTCGCTGAAATTAAATTTTTGCCGACCAAACTTTTGGTCGCAAAAGATAAAAAGTAAATTTTTATTTTTGATTCGGCGAATAAATTATTTTAGTTGCCAAAACTATCTATACAGCGACTAAAATATTTTTTAGTCGCTGAAATTAAATTCTTGCCGACCAAACTTTTGGTCGCCAAAGATAAAAAGTAAATTTTTGTTTTTGATTCAGAGACTAAATAATTTTAGTTGCCAAAACTATCTATACAGCGACTAAAATATTTTTTAGTCGCTGAAATTAAATTTTTTTCGACCAAACTTTTGGTCGCCAAAAATAAAAAGTAAATTTTTATTTTTGATTCGGTGACTAAATAATTTTAGTTGCCAAAACTATCTATACAGCGACTAAAATATTGTTTAGTCGCTTTTTGCCGACCAAACTTTTGGTCGCAAAAGATAAAAAACAAATTTTTATTTTTCATTTAGTGACTAAATTATTTTAGTTGCCAAAACTATCTATACAGCGACTAAAATATTTTTTAGTCGCTGAAATTAAATTTTTGCCGACCAAACTTTTGGTCGCAAAAGATAAAAAGTAAATTTTTATTTTTCATTTAGCAACTAAATTATTTTAGTTGCCAAAACTATCTATATAGCGACTAAAATATTTTTTTAGTTGCCAATTTTGGCAAATTTAGCGACTAAATTTTTCTTTGTCGCCAATTATGACATTTTTAGGGACTAAGTTTTTTTTAGTCGGCAATAATCAATATACCCGGACTAAAAGAATTTAGTAGCTAAATATTGTACTTTTACCAACTAACATAATTTTTGGTCGCCAATTCCACAACTTTTGGCAACCAAAATATTTTTAGTCGGCAAAAGTGATCGCCAAAAATGTATTTTCTTGTAGTGTAAACATATGTTTGAAAATTTTCTTCCAAAAACATATTTTAAAACATAAACCAAACACACTCCAAAGTCTTTTTTACAGTTGTCAACAAGATTCTTTTAAAAAAATTGATCGCTACTTCATGGTACGGGGTAATTGAAATGCGACGGTAGATGTCGAAGTTAATTTTTAGAATTATAATTGGCATAAGTTAAAATGAGATTTTTTAACTAAAATAATCATAAAAAGACAACATAGGCTTTTTAGTCCAATAAGACAAAATGTCACATCCAAATCATAATCATTTCTTTTTTTTTTCACAAAAATCAAAAAAAATCAAAAAACCTATCCCCAAACGAGACTTTTTAACCCTAAGCTAAAAAAGTTACCCTAAGCTAAAAAAATTAAAAAACCAACTCACGTTCCAATCTCGAGGGGTGTTAATAATTTGCCAAAATATGAATATAAAAGGATATGACAAATTTTGATTTTATTAGTAAAGCAAAAGATTCATTAAGATGATTTATTTTTTTAAATATCATTACTATATCATTTTTATCATAAATTTTATATCAAATTTAGATTAATTACCTAAAAGTCCTATCTACATATTTGGTAGTAGCTTAGGTCCTATTAAAATGTTTTTGAACCAATAAGTCCCATTTACCAGTAAAAAGACGTTTTTGCCCTTTAACCCAAACAAGTGTATATATAAAAGCATTGCCGTTAAACAGGGTCAACACCAAAATTGAGAATGTTCTCAATTTCCAAAACAGAGAATGATTTCAGTTTATAATTATCAAAACTAAGAAATTTCTCAATTTTTTTTTCGAGTATGAACTAAAAATATTATAAATTAAGAATATTATAAACTGAGAATATTATAAATTGAGAATATTATAAACTGAGAATGTTCTCAATTTCAAAAAAGGGAATGACCAACTCGGCGGTGGTGATGAGGCAAATCAACAACAACCTCAACCTCACGCGCGAACGGCGGAGGATGCGGCGACGAAGTTGAGCTCAACAGAGGAAGTAGTTGAAAATCGCCACTATGAACATCGCTCCTTGTTACCTCTCCTCCATTGTTCTCCACTTTATTGTTGTTCAAATTAGCCATGATCGAATCGTTCGAGACTTGTACTTCGTTGCGCTGAAGAATTGATCTCGAGAGCCATTGATTCGACCCTTGCTACTACTGCGACGTGGTCGTCGAATCGGAGTTGGTATGTAAATTGAGAAAATTACCGTTATCGTACTGGTTCTGCTATCGGAGAATCACGTTGTTAAGCCATGTGGGTCCAACACCGACTTGTTGTGGTGTTTATTAGTGGTGGTGCTTCGACGGATTTCCAGCGGAATAGTCGAGTTGTTCAGGCAATATAGTTCGTAGAACCGACGTGTTCTCCGCTAAGAAAGAGAGAGAATTTGAAACTACAAAAGAAAAAAAGAAAAGAAAAGAAAAAAAGAAAAAAAAAAGGTAGAAAACAAATGAGAGAGAATGAGATGTTTGGTTGTTGTTGCTGTTGGGGAGTGGATGTAAAAGTAAGAGACAGAGAATGAAGACAACAATGGATGTTTGGCAGCTATGGAGGAGGTCTTGGAAGGGTAAATTGGTCTATTAAAAATTAATGGGACTTGAAGGAACAAATAATTTTATCTAGGACTGAATGAATTATAAGTTCACAAAATGGGACTTATATGTAAATGCCCCATTAAATTTACATCTTTAAGTGATATAAACATGATGTTTTCATTATAAAAAAATAAAAATCCTAAACTCGGGCCTAGTTGTTTTTAAAGATAGATGTTGAAACTAAACTAATATTAAGGAAGGGATACCAATTATCATATTTGTTTTCAAAATGAACCTCTAGATTCAGAGTCAAATGAGGATATTAGCAATGGCTAAGGAGACTTGGTATTGGAATTTAATCCCTTGGCATTAGCTTGAAAAAATCATTTTGCCTTCTTTGTCCTATCTAATTTACTTACTCCACTCGGTTAGTGTGGTCTTTCCTCCATTATTATTTTTTAATTCTTTCACCATTTTTGACGTCCACCATTCTTTATATATCAAAATAATTTAATATTTAATTATAACAATATAATACTAAAAATTTTATACCCAAAAAAATAATATACTACCAAAAAATAATGTATTATGAAATAATTTTTTTAATATTATTGAGAATTGTAAATGCAGGGTTCAAACACATTTTTTAAATTCAATTTTTAATTTTCTAAAAATTGAATTTTTTGTTTTTCGTATTTTTTATTTTTAGTGAATTTTTAAAATATTTTTAGCATTTTTTTTATTTATATAGATGCACCTAACCTAAATGTATTGAAAAAGCAAAATATTTTTAAAAATTAATAAATATACAAGAATACGAAAATGTACTAAATTTTTATATTTTTTTTTGTATTTTTGGTATTTAGTGAAGTTTTTAAAGAATTTTTTCACAAATATTATATTTTTTAATTGTATTTATAATGGCGAATTTCTGTTTGAATAATATGTGAAATGATATGGAGCTATTCAATTTCTGTATGTAATAAATATTTTCCTTTAATGTTGAGCAAGTTTATATAGAGGCCTTGGTAGAGTAATGTGAAATATTTGTATATTTTATAAAATTGAGCTGGAGCCTAGATGTGAGTTTTCCCATTGATAGAAGTGGCCCATTTCCACAATTTTGTGTGGCAACCAAACCTTCTTGATCATGCACTTTTTTCATTCTCATGTTTTGTCATCTTGCTTGTCATGTTTTGGTCTTATTCTACTTGACTTGTTTCAGGAAAGGTTTTATAAAATGATTTTATTCGTCTCATTTGTTTCTTCGTTTTGGTGCAGGTTGCCACTGATGTTGCATCTCGTGGATTGGATGTCACTGGAGTTGCTCATGTTGTCAATCTTGATCTTCCGAAGGTATATATCAGGCTGCAAGTTGGTTGCTTCTTTGAAAATGACAGCTTGTTTGGTTTTCAAATTCAGAATTCATTTTTCAAAAAATTGATTTTTTTTTTATTTTTTTGTTTTCACTGATTTTTTAAAAATATTTTAAGTAATTTTTTTTGTAATTTTTAATTACATCTAACATAAATACACTTAAAAAGTATAATATTTGTGAAATTTTTTAAAATTTTTTTTACTAAATACCAAAAATATATATACATAAAAAAAAGAGAATTCAATACATTTTCGTATTCTCACTACTTGAAAAATGAGATTTAATGGCGTTTATTTAACGACGTGTTTTAATGTCATTTTTTATAATCGCATTTTGTTTTAAAATAAAACGGTACCGTTTGGATATGTCAACTCTCCCACACTCTCTCTCTTCAAATGTCTTATTTTGAGTCTGAGGACCAAAACACTTCGTTACTCTGTCGCTCACTCTCTGGGTCTCGGTCTCTCTCTCTCAACCCTCTCTAAACCCTAATCTCTCTCAACCAATCGAATCAACCTTCTTCAGCCATGTTTGATCCAATCTCAGAGCGATTGGTGATTCATCTCAGATCCAATCTCAGAGCGATTGGTAATTTCGATTTTGAGATTTCGAAACTCCACCGCCTCCACCATCTGCACCGGCGAGGGGAGCGAGCACCATCGTCTACTAAGGTAAGCACCACCATCTCTCTCTCTCTCTCTCTCTCTCTCTCTCTCTCTCTCTTTCAAGCTTTTCCTTCCCGTCGAGTTTGGTCAGATAACGAAAGATCTCGACGTTTTGATTAAACGTACAGAGAAGTTTCCCATGGTTACGAAAGGTCTGTATGTGTTTTCTTTCCTGAAAGTTATTTTGATGGAAAATGGATCTAGACTTGTGATAAGCTTCTAGCAATTGATCTCAGAAATTAGAAAGAAAAACTCAGCTTTTGTTATTCAATTCTCATCAAATGAAAGGAAGAACTTTTCCATGGAGTTTTACAACAAGAGAGAAAAAAGAAAAAAAGAAGAAGAACAAAAAAGATATAACAACCCCCCCATCTATAACTCCCTCCCCTCTTACAATCCCCTACCCCACAACTGCCTAACAGAGTAACTACCCATAACTGCCTAACAGAACAGTTCCTATCATTTCCCACCCCTTAACAGGAAGCTTGACCTCAAGGCTGGAAATGAGGAAAATGCTGCTGCAAGGAGTACCAAGTCTCCCAAGTGGCATCCTCAGGAATAAAATTAGACCAGTGGACCAAAACCATGGTAAGAGGCCTGCCATGCTTCTTGATCAGTTTGCTATCCAAAATCGCAATGGGTTCCAACTGTAGCTGCCCATCAAGACTGGTAGGTGGAAGGGAAGGTTGCACAACAATACCTTGATCCAGTTTAGGCTTCAATAAGGAGACATGGAAAACTGGATGCAGCTTGGAGGAAGATGGCAAATCTGGTTTGTAGGCAACAGGTCCCAGCTTCTGCAGGATTTGAAAAGGACCAAAATACGTGGGAGCTAGTATAGCATTCTTCCGTAATACCAGAGAAACTTGCTTGAAAGGCTGAAGTTTACAGAAAACCCAATCCCCAACTGAAAAAACTCGCTCAGACCTGTGCTTATCTGCTTGTTGTTTCATTCGATGCTAGGACTGAACCACATGCTCTTTCAACAACTTCAAAATAGCATCTCTATCCTGCAACAAAGTATCAGCAGCTGCCACAGCAGTATTCCCTAGAATATAGTGGTTCAAGTTGGGAGGAGTTCGACCATATAAGGCCTCATATGGTGTGACTCCCATAGTGACATGGTAAGTAGTGTTATACCACCATTCAGCTAGAGATAGCCATTTGGTCCATACAGTTGGTCTGTCTCCTGCTAAGCGCTGCAAGTACTCCTCAAGGCATCTATTAACTACTTCAGTTTGGCCATCCATTTGGTGGTGATAAAAAGAACCCATACACAAGCTAGTGCCCTGCAATTGAAATAATTCCTTCCAAAATTTACTAGTAAACACTGGGTCCTGGTCTGAAACAATAGAAAGAGACATCCCATGAAGTTTAAACACATTATCTAAGAATGCTTGAGCTACTACAGTAGCGGTATATGGATGGGTTAAGGAAATGAAGTGAGCATATTTACTAAGCCTATCCATAACCACATAGATCACAGTTTTATGGGAAGTTCTGGGTAAGCCTTCAATGAAATCCATCGAAATATCACTCCAAAGTTTAGTAGGAATGGAAATGGGCTGTAACAACCCAGTTGCTGCCACTGTTTCATACTTATTCCACTGACATACATCACATTCAGCCACAAACTAAAGTACATCAGACTTTAGGCCGTTCCAATAAGAACCTTCTTTGATTCTTCTATAAGTTCTCTCCCCTCCTAAATGCCCACTTGTGGGAGTAGCATGATGCCTTGATGAGTGTGGTCTTTAGCTGAGGTGAATTACCCATTACCAATCTGGTTTTGTAATAGAGCATTTCATGCTGCCAAAGAAAATGAGGATGACTGGTTGGATTTTGAGTCAAATTTGCGATAAGTTGTTGGATAGAAGGGTCTTGTTCCCAACTGGTTTGAAGATCCTTAACCCAATGGCAGAGGACAACAGAGAGAGCGGACATGCTGCTCATATCTTCCTCTCCTTTTCTGGACAAGGCATTTGCAGCGTAATTAGATTTACCACTCTGGTATACAATTTCGTAATCAAAACCCATGAGTTTGGAAAGCCATTTTTGTTGCATGAGAGTGGTAATTCTCTGCTCCAGCAAGAATTTGAGGCTTTGGTGATCTGTCTTAATGTGGAAATGCCTACCCAAAAGGTAATGCCTCCATTTGGTAACAGCTAGAACTATAGCCAAGAATTCCTTCTCATATGTAGATAACCCAAAGCTTCTGGCAGACAATGACTTACTAAAATAGGCTATGGGTTGTCCCTCCTGCATCAATACAGCTCCCAACCCCTTATCAGAAGCATCACATTCCAACAGAAAGGTTTTATCATGATTGGGTAAAGTCAATATAGGAGCAGTAGTCATAGTTCTTTTCAATAGGACGAAAGCTTGTTCAGCATCCTCAGACCATTTAAAGGCTTCCTTTTTGAGTAATTCAGTAAGGGGTTGGCTGATCTTGCCATAGTCTTTTATGAACCTTCGATAATAGCCAATCAAACAAAAATCCTCGAAGGGCTTTCAAAGATTGAGGTCTAGGCCAAGTGGACATAGCGTCTATTTTAACAGGGTCTGCAGCCACACCAGAACTAGAAATAATATGCCCCAAATACTCCACTTGCTGCTTTCCAAAAGCACACTTGGACATCTTAGCATATAGTTGATGAACTCTCAATTTTTCCAAGGTCAAGGTCACATGAAACATATGTTCGGCCCAGCTCTTACTGTATATGAGGATATCATCAAAAAATACCAACACAAACTTCCTCAAAATGGCCTAAACACATCATTCATCAGGCTTTGAAAGGTGGATGGAGCATTGGTCAAGCCAAATGGCATGACCAAAAACTCATAGTGGTCTTCATGCATTCGAAAAGCTGTTTTTTCAATATTAGGAGCATGCATCCAGATTTGATGGTACCCAGATCTTAAATCCAACTTAGAGTAGAATTGAGCTCCATGTAACTCCTCAAGTAATTCATCAATCATGGGAATAGGGTATTTGTCCTTGATAGTGTCCTTATTTAAAGCTCTATAGTCAATACGCATTCGCCAAGTGTTGTCTTTCTTTTTGACCAAAAGGACTGGTGAAGAAAAATGAGACACACTATGCCTAATAACTCTTGAGTTCAACATCTCTTTTACTATTTTCTCAATCTCATTCTTCTGAATATAAGGATATCGAAAAGGCCTGATATTTGGGGGATGACTACCATCCTTGAGAGGTATTTTGTGATCATGTGATCTAATTGGAGGTAAGTCATTGGGTTCCTGAAACACATCAGTATAATCATGTAAGATTCTATCAAGATCCGAATGAACCTCATGGTCAACTTCAGCATAATTGGAATGTAGGCTGCAAAGGTGAGCAATGATTCCCTGTGGTTTTTTCTGCATCAACTTCTCCATTGCCTTAACTTCAATTTGTTGTATCTCCACTGTTGCACCACCTCGCAACACATGTTTTTTGCCAAATGCAGTGAATTCCATCTTCAAATTCTAGAAATCCATAACACCGGTCCCAAAGTAGATAACCACTGGACTCCCAATACCATGTCACAACCCCTCAAAGGTAATAATCTCATGTTAGCTGTAAAAGTTGTACCCTATATAACCCACTGGAAATCCTTCACCATAGCATTGCTTTGTAACTTGGTACCATCAGCTACCACCACTATTAAAGGATTGGTGAATTGGATTGATGCTCCAGTTTGTTTTGCCGTTACTGGGTCCAAAAAATTGTGGGTACTACCTGAATCAATTAATATAGTGACCATATTCTTCTTAACCTTTCCTTTAATTCTCATAGTCTTATAAGAGAAAGAACCTGATAGGGCATGAACTGAGATTTGCAATTCTTCTTGCACATTTTCTTTGTCCATGTCCTGTACCACATCCTTAAAGACATCTTCCTCATCCCCAGCTTCGAGCATAAAAAGTTGCTGCTTCTTGCAAACATGGCCTTTGAAATATCTCTCGTCACATCCATAACATAATCCTTTCATTCTTCTCTCCTCCAATTCCTTCTGTGTCATTTTATTTATAGCAGTTACTGACTCCATATGTTTTGGAGCTGGCTCCATTGATTTGCTACTTGTAGGGAAATTGGTATTGTAGCTTTTGGAATAAACCCTATCCTTCTTGGCTAAGGCCTCAATTTTGTCTTCTTGTAACCTTGCTAAACCCATGGCTTCTGAGACATTTCTTGGTCTAAACATCTGTACTCCTGCCTTGATTTCATCTTTCAGGCCACTCACAAAACAACTAACAAAGAATTCTTCTGATAATCCATTTATTTTATTAGCCAATTCTTCGAATTTCCCCTGGTAGATTTAGACTGTTGATATCTATCTCAATTTCGATAGTTGTCCCATAGCATCATCAAATAGGCTATCTCCAAATCTATCAACCAAGGCCCCATCAAATTCCCTCCAAGATCTGAGAACATAGGTCTTTTCATACCATCGGAACCAGTGCCATGTGTATTGAAGCCAATCGCACTTTTTGTGTTTCATCGATCGGATTAAATTCGAAAAACTTCTCACATTCGTATACCCAAGCCTCAGGGACTTCACTAAAAAATTTTGGAAAATCCAATTTGGCAAATCTAGTGTGCCACTGATTTGGATTATTGGTGGGTTCTTGTATAGGAATGATCGGAGGAACCGAAGAAGAACTCACATTTTCTGTGATCTACTCGTACTTCAGGTGCAAAACTGAAACCAGATCCTTGATTCTGGCCATGGCTTCGGTTTGTTTATCCGAGCTGTCTTTTAGATGCCGAATAGCATCTTCGATTCGTCTGATATCCTGAGATCATGTACCATCCGCCATTACTGAAGTGGTTTGCCCCAAGTCCGAAGAACGGTAGCTCTGATACCACTGATAAGCTTCTAGCAATTAATCTCAGAAATTAGAAAGCAAAACTCAGCTTTTGTTATTCAATTCTCATCAAACGAAAGGAAGAACTCATCCATGGAGTTTTACAACAAGAGATAAAAAAGAAAAAAGAAGAAGAACAAAAGAGATACAACAACCCCCCTATCTGTAACTCCTTCTCCTCTTATAATCCCCTACCCCACAACTGCCTAACAGAGTAATTACCCACAACTGCCTAACAGAATAGTTACTATCAATTTGCAATCCATCAACAAGTTTCTTAAATCCTTTTGTTACTATGTTAATACAATTTCAATTATTCAATTACGTTTCAAGATTTTTATATGATTCAATAGTTACATTAAGATAAGGGGGGAACTGAGTAAATTAAAGATAAAGGATGCTTGGCCTAGCAATACACACCACACCACACTGTATCTGTGAACTCCCTCCTCCCCCTTTTCCTTCTTTTAAATCAATCTCTCTCTCTCTCTCTCTCTCTCTCTCTCTCTCTCTGCGCTAAAAGAAGACTTGATTTTCTTCTTCCTTTACAAAGGGTACACACAAAAGGTTTAACCAGTTTGAGACTTGGAAATGGTTTCATCAAGAAACACTGCTACTACTACTACTACTACTACTACTACTACTACTACTACTACTACTAATAGTAGTGGTATTGTTTATCTATTTCTTTGCCTTTTTCATGCTGAAGTTGGCTTCTGTTTTTCTTCTAAGGTGTGTAATTAGGCTATGTTATGATGTTTCATGAGCTTGGTGGATACTCTGATGAAAATTCAAAGTTCTTTCCCTTGTCTCTTTAAAATTATATGCAGGTGTATGTGGTCTATATTCTACCAAGAATCAAGTTAATGTTGTCATTGGTTTCATTGATACTGGTTAGTTTTCTCTCCCTTTCACAGACCAATTGGTTGATTTATTAGACAGTGCTACCAATATATGTATGTACAAATGAGGCATCGTTCATTTATTAGTTCAATTGAGGATGCAAAAGAGTCTCTGGCTCTTCCTAGGATTAGTAGTTAAAAACTGAACATGAACCAGTCGCTCTGTAGCTAGGGGTCAAGCCCACTAATGGGTTTCTCAAGTTTGATTTAGAAACTCAACAAGTTTCAATAATTTTTGTGTGTTGACTGTTATGCTACCTAACACACGACCACCTTCTTTTTTTCTGAACTTGAGACCACTTGTTTAAAAATTAAATGCTAAGCAGGACACAAACGGAGTTCGAGTTTAAGAATATATTTAACCTTAACTTATCTACCTAACAATTTTGATCAAATCAAAACAAGTCAAGCTCAACTGCAACAAAGTAGCACCCAATGATTCAATGGGGTTTCATATTTAACTGCTAATCTCTCTCTCTCTCTCTCTCTCTCTCTCATATTTAATTGCCAACTTGTGCTGCACATTTGAAGCTCCAAAGTTGGAAAAATTGCTAGCTCTATGTTGGCACGTTGTCAATGAATGTTACCCTTCAAAATTTTACACTTAGGGTTGTATCATAGGGTAGCAGCTCTTAAATAGGTAGCGGAAATCATGGCATTATTTAGAAAATGAGGGAACTTTGCAGAAAGTGTTTATTTTGGGCAGATATAATTTTTGTTCAAGTAAAGACCCAAAATAAAATTAGAACTTACAAATATCAATTTATGTTTCTGGCTAGGAAGCATAGATACGGATACGAGATACGGATACAATACGATACGAATACGGTGATACGACAAAACCTAAAAAAATAGGATACCGGTATGGTTAAGATACGTTTGTGAAAAATATATTTTTTAAAATTATTAATAGTGAGTTACACATAAGCTAAATAACGTTGAAAAATCACAATGTAATTTTATAATGCAAAATACTAACTTTTAAGAATTTTGTATTAATTTAAGCTAGTAGCTTGTTTACTTTTTAAATTTTTAATAGGTCTTGCAAATATTTAATTTCAATATCAAGTTTAATATATTTATATTACAATAATAGAACAATTCACAACTTGTCCCTATGCTTTTTCCTTTGACACTAATTGTTATATTCTCTTGTTAATTCTTACTTTCTATATAGTTATAGGGGACATGCATGAAATAATTAGGATACATCAATTTGATAAATTCTATTTTTTAATTCATTGTGCTTTTCTTGTCGAAGAACTTAACAAAGTACTAGAAAAATATTCTTATATTTATACTTACAATTATATTATATTATATTACTATGCAAGAAATGTTACAATTCTAATTTCATAAAACAAGTAAACATGGCTTGGAGTATCTTATACTTCAAAATTAAGTATCCGATACTCCAAAATTAATGAAAAAATAATTAAGAAGTATCCGATACTTTTAATAAGTATTCGATACGTATCTGTGAGTATCCAAGGAGTATCGATATCCGATACGGATACGTCACCCGATTTGAAGTATCGGTGCTTCATAGGTTTCTAGAGTCTGAGGGATAAACATGCTTGTAGGTTAGTGATTGTAGGAGAAATGAGTTACTGTAAATTGGATTTGTATTTTGGATAGCTTGAAATTGTGAGTTTAAAATTTGAAGCTTTATTTTGGGAAACGTAGGGAAATGAAAATTGGGCAGGGTAGTGGAGACAAGGGGGGTTCATGGTGAAAGTGGGATGAGGGAATACGAAATAGGGAGTTGGGGATAGGGAGGTACAGAGGGGTGGTGGTTTGCATCAGAGGGAGAGGAAGGGAGCTGTCCGGCAATGGAAGTGGTGATAGGGTGGCTGTGTGGTAAAGGAAGAGGAAGGGGGTGAATGTGCAGTGGTGCCCAGAAACAAAGGAGTGGTGGTTTTGTGGCGAGAGGGAGATGTTCGGTGAGGGGAATGGTGTGATGCAATTGGTGCTGTGATGTGATTGATTGCGACCTGATTGGTGCTGGGTGATGTGATGTTATGGGTTGCAATTGGCACTAGATGTTTGTGCTAGGAGGTGGGGCTTTTGTGGTGGTGGGCGGTGGCGGGTGGCGCTGGCGCTGGCGCTGGCTTGATAGATTGGGGTGGCAGGTTGAGGAGATATAAAGACCACTGTTGTGGAGATAGTGGTGGTGTGAGAAGTATGCAGTTGGTGATACTGGGGGTAATAAGAAGATGAAGAACGTGTAGGTGGCTGAGGGGCGGTAGTGGAAGGGGGTAGACTGAAAGGTGAAGAGAGGGGAAGAAGAAAGACAAGTGGCAAGGCAATGGGTAAATGGTAGTGGAGGTCACAGGAGCAGTGGATGGATGCCACACCAGCAACTCTTGCTGCCATCTTCTATAGCCAAACCTCCATCTCTCTCTCTCCCTCTCTCTCTCTCTCTCTAGATCTATGAAATCAATGTTTTGAAGACATTCTTACTTGATCCTCATTTACTGAAATCAATGTTTTAAGGCATTCTTACTTGGTCCTCAAGCTCCAATGGCTGCGAATAGTCTACTTTGTTTCTAAACTTTAATCGGTACTCTCTCTCTCTCTCTCTCTATTTCTTTCGAATTTTACTGCATGTCTAACATTTGTATACATCAATAACATTCTTGCTTATAATTTTCTCTGAGCTAGGGGACAAAACCTTTTTTTATTGCGGTAAGGGAGAATTTATCAAATTTTTCGTGGAATGTATCTGATCATGAATGTTTCAAGTCACTCTGTGAATTAATTGAATGAACATGCTTGTGTATATTGTGTATGTTGGTGGACAATTTACTTTCCCCTAAAAAAACTTTAATCCCTAAATCTTAGCATGAGATCAAGTTTAGTACTCTCACCACATAAGCAAACTACTTTTCATCTGAACTTTGCTTCTTGACTGCAATGTGTTATGAGATTAACAATTCTTAGCTTACTTCATTTTTACTACTGTATCAACTTGTCTGCACGTTGTTCTTCACTAAATTGGATTTTGGATGTTTAATGTCTTGGCAGGCACTTTTAGCAGCTAGGAATTCCAGTCCTGCTATTTTCATTGGGACTTTTGGCGCACTTGCGTATGTTATTCTGTTTATGCTTGGTGATTTAATTGGCCTCTGCATTTGAAAGTCTTCTCATTAAGGAAATTCAAAGGGCATATTGCATATGTGCTTTCTTTTACTTTAAGCTACTTAATGAGTGTGAGACAAGTGCACTGCGATTGGGGATTAGTCTCCTATAGATTGAGAAATAGCAGGAAGAAAACTTTTAACCAGTGATGTCAGTGTCAACACAGTTTCCCTTATGTTTTGCTAATTACACCTTTGAAATTGTTAGTGATGCATAGCAGTCCCAGTCTTATGAACTTAAGAGCACATAACACATAGGCATTCCTTTTTGAAGAGTATATTGCCGTTATTCTAATAAAATCAACGTGAAATAGTTATATTCAAAATATCAGATCAACTACTTCGAGAGATGTTTATACAATCAACTAAGGGACTAATGATTGCACATTTGGTGCAGAAATATTTTGAAATACAATTTATTTTGTTGACCCACCTGTGTCTATGTATGATGGGCAGGACAATGACAATCATAGCTGTTGTTCTATGACGAAGTTTTCATTATGTCGATGATATCCTTCCATTCAGGTACTGTACTTAATAGATTCTGTCAATTTTTTTATTTATGATGTTCTAGTAAATCATCAAACGTGTGGGTAAATTACAGGCATCATCTTATTTGTCCTGCCCATGATATCTATAGCATAATGATATGTCTCTGCCTCGCAGCCTTAGCATGAGAATAGGAACTATTGCCTCAAGAATAGGAGTAGTGTAGTAGTGAGTGTATTGGTTGCTTCCATAATTCCACAATTAGTGCCACATCTTTCTTGCATTATTATTTTATGTTGTTATTTTCGACAGTTGGTATTTTTTCATTCCTGTAGTTGATATGTTCTCATTTGATTTATAAATAGCCAGGGAACTCTTGGAATATATATATGGAATTATAGTCCCAATCTCTCTCTCTTTCCTTTCTAAGCCCCTGTTCCTCTCTTTCTTGGCTATTCACTTGCTTTTCTTATACAAATTACATAATATTTGGTATCAGAGCTTGCTAACATGCAAACTCGGGGCAAAAGTAACGTAGAATTTCGTAATAAAGTCAGTGAAATCCTAGCCCACCATGAGTCTAGTTTTGACCAAATTCATGATACCCTCAAAACCGTTTTGACGGAACTCCAATCTATGCGAGTCTCATCTCACACCGTCCCTATCAACAATCCCTTTGCTCAAGCCGA
Organism: Camellia sinensis; assembly: GCF_055761805.1. NCBI lineage: Eukaryota > Viridiplantae > Streptophyta > Magnoliopsida > Ericales > Theaceae > Camellia > Camellia sinensis. The sequence continues at coordinate 23,003,679 of NC_138970.1, read as the reverse complement.
AACCTCTCACAATCAGTCCCTACCTGCCAGAAACACCCATGTACTAGCACATGGTACCAACCACAATCCCGACCGAAGTCACACCCATTTAAAACTCTCATTTCCAAAATTTAGTGGGGACGATCCAACAGGTTGGATTTACAAGGCTGAATAGTACTTTGACTTCAAGGGTGTGGTCCCTGATCAACAGGTGCAACTTACATCCTTCCACCTAGAAGGCATAGCTTTACAGTGGCTTCGATGGTTGACCAAGTTCAGAGGTCCTTTAACCTGGGATGAATTGGCTTTCGGACCAACCGACTACGAGGATCTATCAGAAGCTTTGACCCGCCTTAAACAAACTTCGACAGTCACAATCTACCAAGAAGCCTTCGAAATGCTCTCACATCGGGTTGACGGGTTACTCGTAAACTACTTAATTGGGTGTTTCATAGCTGGTCTCCGTGATGACATATGCTTGGATGTTAAACTCAAACAGCCACGAACATTGGCGGACACCATTGGGGCAGCACGGTTAATCGAAGAGCGCAACAACTTACAAAAAAAAGGGAGCAGTACCTATCGTCCCCCAGTGGCAACCATAACTCCAAGGTTTGCTCCGAATAGCACAACGGGAGTCTTAGGACCTCCACCCGCGCAGAAGATGGGTTAGTCCTCAACCACAGCTCCAATTCCATTTCGGCAAATTACAGGTCAAGAGGCACGAGAACGCCGTGAAAAGGGCCTGTGCTACTATTGCGACGAGAAGTTCACTCCGGGCCACCGATGTCAAAGACCCCAGCTGTTTATGATTGAGGAATCACCAACACTTGAACCTGCCGAGGCCACGAACTCTAACAATGAATCTGATATGACTGAGCCACTGCCAGAAATCTCATTCCATGCGATAGCAGGAAAAGAGCATCCTCAGACATTTCGAGTAGTGGGTAAATTGAAAAACAAATCTGTGATGGTTCTCATTGATGGGAGGAGCACCCATAACTTCATCGACCAAGCCATAGTCACCAAATTCGGGCTTCTCGTTACACGCGACCAGAAGCTGCAGGTCATGGTTGCTAATCGGGACAAAATCAATTGCGAAGGACGATGCCTTGGGCTCACCCTCCTTATCCAAAACTTTTCGGTTCAAGCTAATTTTTATGATTTACCTGCAGCAGCGTGTTAGACAGTGTTGGGGGTCCAGTGGTTGGCCACCCTTGGGCCGATTGAAACCGACTATAGCAAGCTCACCATGTCTTTCCAGCAGGGAGGTAAATCTTGTATTTTGCAGGGACTTAAACAACCAGCTCTCACTGCCTTGAATGACAAGGAACTTCTCCACCTCAATGGCACAACCGTGTTCTTTCAAATCATGCCATGCGACGCACCGACTCAAGTCACCGATCACCCTACTGACCTCAGCCAGATCCTCACAGAATTTCAGCATATCTTCGTCGTCCCCGACACCTTGCCACCAATACGAGCCCATGATCATTGGATTCCGTTGAAGCCCAACCAAGAGCCCGTGAGTGTCCGATCTTATCGATACCCCCATTATCAAAAAACAAAAATTGAAAGGATGGTGAAGGAATTTCTGGATTTAGGTCTGATCCATCCAAGTACGAGTCCATTTTCTTCACCGGTGTTACTTGTCAAGAAAGCGGATGGTGGTTAGTGGTTCTGTGTTGATTACCGAGCTCTCAACAATATTACAATCAAAGATAAGTACCCGATCCCTGTCATAGATGAACTCCTCGACGAATTACATGGATCCAGGTATTTTTCTAAACTTGACCTCCGCGCCGGATACCATCAAATAAGGGTTCATGGGGTTGATATACACAAAACTGCTTTCCGCACACATGACGGACATTACGAATTTGTTGTTATGCCCTTCGGCCTTACAAACGCCCCCTCCACCTTCCAGAGTTTGATTAACGACTTGCTACGACCTTACTTGAGGAAATTCGTTCTGGTTTTTTTTTATGACATCTTGGTGTACAGCAAAAATTGGGTTGACCATCTGGGCCACCTCCGAACGGTCCTTCTTGTTTTATCCAAAAATCAGTTGTTTGCCAAACAATCTAAATGTTGTTTTGGCGTGTTACATGTGGCATACTTGGGCCACCTAATTTCAGTGGCAGGGGTGGCCGTCGATCCTGGAAAGATTAGTTCAGTCCTCGAGTGGCCAACTCCCACTTCCGCTCGAGGTGTTCGCGGCTTCCTTGGCTTAGCCGGATACTACCGAAAATTTATCAGAGGCTTTGGCGGGATTGCTGCGCCTCTCACTCGCTTGTTATCCAAAGATGGGTTCCAATGGACTTCTGAGGCCGCCACTGCGTTCTCACAACTCAAACAGGCCCTCACATCTCCTCCAGTCCTACGCTTACCAGATTTTTCACAATCTTTTGTTATCGAATGCGATGCTTGTGGGGTAGGCATCGGAGCTATTTTGTCACAACAAGACTAACCAATAGCCTACTTTAGTGAAGCTCTCAAACCATCAGCCTTGGCTTTATTGACCTATGAGAAGGAGATGCTCGCAATAGTTAAGGCCATCCGCAAGTGGAGACCATATTTACTCGGCAAACCATTCATTGTCCGAACCGATCAGAGAAGTTTAAAATACTTGTTAGAGCAACGAATCACAACACCAGCACAAACACGGTGGTTATCGAAAATTCTCAGCTATGATTATACCATTGAGTACAAGAAGGGAAATGAGAATGGTGGTGCTGATGCTCTCTCACGGGTTGGCGAACTAGAATTCCTCGTTGTGTCGTTGCCCGTTGCGGATTGGTGGGCCATCCTCCAACAAGAGGTTGCCACCGATTCATTCTACAGTCAACTATTGGGATCCATACCATCACACCTCCAGCCACAATACTCTTTACGTGATGGGGTTTTTTTCAAAGGTGAGAGCATCTATTTGAGTCCTTCTTCGCCATTACTTCCGGCTATTTTATCAATACATCACTCATCACCGGTTAGCGGACACTTTGGCTATCATAAAACATTGAGCCGTATTAACTCAAGCTTTACTTGGCCTTCCATGTGAACTGCGATCAAGGACTTCATAAAAAATTGTGATGTTTGTCAATGATGCAAATCTGATTGTTTGCCCCCTGCCGGCCTCTTACAACAGTTGCCAATACCAACTAAAGTGTGGACTGACATTTCTATGGATTTCGTCGAAGGGTTGCCACTGTCCTAAGGTCAAACGGTCATCATGGTGGCCGTCGATCGCTTGACTAAATATGCCCATTTCATTCCGCTCAAGCACCCTTTTACTGCCATAATCGTGGCCAAAGTCTTTATCGCACAAATTGTCCGTCTTCATGGCATGCCAGCATCCATTGTAAGTGACCGTGACAAAATTTTTATGAGTTTATTTTGGAAAACTTTATTTCACATCCAAGGTACAGCTCTTTGCAGGAGTTCTAGCTATCACCCACAGACCGACAGTCAAACGGAAGTAGTTAATCGCACACTCGAGCAGTATCTTCGGTGTTTCACACATGGGCAGCCATGGAAATGGATGGACTGGGTTGCATGGGCTAAATATAGCTACAATACCTCCACTCACTCTTCCACCAAAATTTCCCCTTTCGAAAGCCGTGATGGCATTCTCACTGCATTGCGTCGTAATTTGACTGTCGCACGTGACCGAATGAAATCCCAGGCTGACCAACATCGACGGGAGCTTGTTTTTGAGGTCGGCAATTTTGTGTACCTCAAACTCCAACCGTACCGACAGAAATCAGTGGCTTCTCGCAGCTCTGTGAAACTCTCACCTCGGTTCTTTGGCCCTTATAAGGTTTTTGCTCGAATTGGTCCAGTAGCGTACAAGCTCGAGCTACCAGTGAATTCCCAAATCCATGATGTCTTTCATGTTAGTCTCCTCAAAAAACACGTCGGTCCCATCACCACTGTCTCCCACTAACTTCCGCCAGTTTCGGACACACACGAGGTCCTTCCTCAACTTGAGGCCGTGTTGGACACCCATATTGTTCAAAAGGGTCTTTATCGCCCCAAGTTCGAGATTTTGGTTAAATGGGTTGGAGCGCCAATTGAAGTTGCAACCTGGGAGAATCGTTGGCGTTTTTCGAAGTCTTACCCTGACTTTATCCTTGAGGACAAGGATAATTCAAGGAGAGAGGAATGATATGTCTCTGCCTCACAGCCTTAGCATGAGAATAGAAACTGTTGCCTCAAGAATAGGAGTAGTGTAGTAGTGGGTGTATTGGTTGCTTCCACAATTCCACAATTAGTGCCACATCTTTCTTGCATTATTATTTTCTGTTGTTATTTTCGGCAGTTGGTATTTTCTCATTCCTGTAGTTGATATGTTCTCATTTGGTTTATAAATAGCCAGGAACTATTGGAATATATATATGGAATTACAGTCCCAATCTCTCTCTCTTTCCTTTCTAAGCCCCTGTTCCTCTCTTTCTTGGCTATTCACTTGCTTTTCTTATACAAATTACATAATACATAAAAGTCAAGTAATCTACTGCTAATTGTCATCCGTCCAATTTTCCAACACCAGTTTATATACTTCCAGAAGAATAGGATATGATTGCATGATTTTGCATCGGAAGACCATCCTATGGTCTTTACCGATCCCTGCATATTATACTGAAAAAATATGAGTAGTCATCCTTGCTCTCTACTCTAACTAGAAGATGAGTCAATTGATTAATCAAGCATTGTCCTAATACACTTTTCTGAATGGCAAATTTGATGACATTGATTTACCTGTTGATGATATTGCTGCAGTTTGCCTTCTGGTAACTAACTTTAAAAGCAACACCATAAGAGAATATAACCTTTCGGGAAAGTCTATGGTACATTTTGTTCAAAAAATGTACGGTACACAAAAAATCAATGGCTAGGATTGAGCCACATCACTAAAAGTGACCTGCTAAACAGGTCACTTTTTATAGTTATGAGCTAAAATCGTATTTCTTCATAATTATAATCAAATTGATCATAACTTAGTTATAACCACATCTCATAACCAATATCATTTTGTTCATAACTAATAGGTCACTTTTTATAGTTATGAGCTAAAATCGTATTTCTTCATAACTATAATCAAATTGATCATAACTTAGTTATAACCACATCTCATAACCAATGCCATTTTGTTCATAACTAATACCACATTTCATAACCACATCTCATAACCAACACCATTTTGTTCATAACTAATATCACATATTTCATAATCATAATGACATATCTCATAACTAACACCACTTTGATCATAACAAATATCACATATCTCATAACCATTGATCACATATCTCATAACTACTACCCACATAAATCATAACCACATCTCATAACTAGTCCCTTTGAGTCATAACCAACATCACATATCTCATAACCACTATTCTCATATCTCGTAACTAACACCTTTTTGTCATAACCAACATCACATATCTCATAACCGCTAATCACATGTCTTATAATTAACACCTTTTTGCTCATAACCACACCACTTTGATCATAACCAACATCACATATCTCATAACTACTAATCACATATCTAATAACCAATATCACATATCTCATAACTACTAGTCATATAACCAATACCTCATAACTCATAACCATTAATACATATAGCATAACCACACCCTTTGACACCACTTTGCTCATAACCATTACCCATATATCTCATAACCACTAAGACATATAGCATAACCAAACATCCTTTGACATTACTTTGTTCATAACAATTACCCACATATCTCATAACCACTGACACATATAGTATAACCAAACACCCTTTGACACCACTTTGCTCATAACCATTACCCACATATCTCATAACCACTAACACTTGTAGCATAACCAAACACCCTTTGACACCACTTTGCTCATAACCCACATATCTCATAACCACTAACACATATAGCATAACCAAACACCCTTTGACACCACTTTGCTCATAATCATTACCCACATATCTCATAACCACTAACACATATAGCATAACCAAACACCCTTTGACACCACTTTGCTCATAACCATTACTCACATATCTCATAACAACTAACATATATAGTATAACCAAACACCCTTTGACACCACTTTGCTCATAACCATTACCCATATATCTTATAACCACTAACACATATAGCATAACCAAACACCCTTTGACACCACTTTGCTCATAACCATTACCCACATATCTCATAACCAACATGACATATATCATAACTACTAATCACATATCTCATAACCAAACGCTCTTTGACTTATAGCTATACCACTCTGCTCATAACCAAAATCACATATCTCATAATCACTAATCATATATCTCATTATCTTTACCCACATATGTTATAACCACATCTCATAACCAGCACCCTTTGTTTCATAATCAATATCACATATATCATAACCACTAATCATATATCTCATAACCACTACCCACATATAGGGGTGTAAATTTGGCCCACGAGCTCGCGGCACACACCAAGTCCACTCGTGCCCTGGGTAGGCCCAACTAGGCTCGAGCCTAAACCCAACCTAAGATATATGTTCTAGAGCCCGGCCCGACCCTGGTGTTATGGAGTGTGACCCATCCCGTGAGCTCGTCCCGAAATTTTCTTCCCCATCTGGCTCGACTCGACCCCAATGGCTCCCTACCCCCCTTGTCAGTGCAATGGTCAAAAATTTAAATCAAAACAATTTGAAAGAGTCATATAACCGTTAATTCCACCAATTTCCCAACTATTCTTCCTAAATTTTTTTCCCAACTATTCTTCATTTTTTTCTGCACTCAATTTTCTTTCCCTTGATTTGTCCTAGTTATGCCTGAGCTCTCTCTACTTCTTAATCAGACTTCTCTATTTCGCTGAAATCATCGAACGACCATTGTTGATAGTTCTTCATCACTGGATTCTTCTTCTCTATACTCTTGTGTCTCTGCAATAGATCCTTTAACTCGTCATTATTTTCTCTGTCTATTTCAACACTATTCATTCTGGTGATATTTCTCTATCTAGTAAATGCATTTATCCCAAAACTCTAGCTCTTTCAAATTAATATGTCATACATATACAAACCTTTGGCCATAGTTATGATTTTATCAATTTGTACATATGTTATAGAATTGTTGAAAAATGAATATTACGCATTTTGTTGTACTGTTCTATTATCTCAGCTCTCTTTATCCGTCAAGCATCTCTCTCATTCCTTACTGTCACTGTAGATATCTCCGATGTTCCTTATCGGAAACAACACCATCTTTGACATTATTTTCACAAGCGATAAGTCCGTTCAATCTCTCTTTCTCATATTCCCTTTCCTTTCGCTCTATTGGTTAATCTTCTCTGACTCTCATTTTTTGCTCCATGGCTTAAGTCGTGGATTAAATTATTTAATTATTGTCATTACATTCTGTGTTTATCTGTTCCATGGCTTAAGTCGTGGTTTATAAATGGTTGTCTCAGTTTATAAATTTGAGGAAAAAACGTAAACTCAAAAAATGAGTTTACGTTTTCAGCTTTCAAATTTTTTTTTTCAAATAAATTTTTTAATTAATCTTTTTTTCAATTAATTTTTTTTTTCAAATATTTTTTCCCCAATTAATTTTTTTAATTAATTTTTTAATTAACTTTTTTTTCATTTTTTTCAATTAATTTTTTTTCAAATAATTTTTTTTTCAAATAATTTTTTTCCAAATATTTTTTTTCCCAATTAATTTTTTTTCAATTTTTTTTAATTAATTTTTTTTCAAATTTTTTTTTTCAATTAATTTTTTTTCAATTATAATGTGTGTGATCCCATCGTCATAATTAATAAATATAAATATAAATATTTTAGGCTTGAACAAACATATTTTTTTAGTTTATGTTTTTAAATTTTTTTAAACATTTTGTTCAACCAAACGCGTTTGTAATTTATATTTTTCTAAAAATAAACAAAAATCAGTTTATAAAATTTTTGTAAACATAAACCAAAAACGTAAAAGTTACCAAACGCTACCTGAAATTTTTTCTATTATGTTTACGCCAATTTATGGTGTGATTATACATTTTGTAGTTGATGAGTAAAATACTTTTTTTTATTATTAATTTTACTTAATAAAAATAGATGAGGATTTATATAAAAAATAAATAAAAAAAATTTGAGTGTAAATTGATAAAATTATAAATTAATAATTTATTTTATTATAAGACTCTAAATTAATTGATTTTTTTATTATGATTATTACATAATTTCCCCCAAATAATTTCCTCCAAAAATTTGGAAGTGAAAATCAAAATTGCCTCTTTCCATGGCAAATCCCTCAGACTCCCAAACGTCTTCAAAAATTTCTTTCTCTCTCTCTCTCTCTCTCTCTCTTTCTCTCTCTCTCTCTCTCTCTCTCTCTCGATCGTTGCCACTGCCTTGCCAAGACCTGTTTGGCTTTCGCCGCCGCATCCTCCACCACGGAGAAAAGTTCCCAAAGCTGTTGACGGAGATCTCTATAGGATCTCGCCGGAGCTGCTCATTGCCAAGCACCGAAGAGTGAGTTTATTCCTCTGCCTTTTTCTTTTCCTCATTTTAGCAAGCTACATGCCTCAATGTATGTCTCTCTTTCTCTCTCACTCGCTCTGCAACTTGTTTCTCTCCCTTTCTCCATCTCCTTTCTATGAAACCCTAGACCAAAATCCCCTTCTTCGAAACTGCCCCTTTCACCTTTGTGAACTCACTGGGTTGGTTTATAAAATTAGGAAAATATGATTTGAATAGGTTTAGGTTTTTTACACTACAAGAAAAGTGGGCTTATGAGACCGAACTTTTTGCGACGGCACATTTGCCGTCGCAAAAAGTCATTTTTTGTGACGGCATAACTTGCCGTCGCAAAAAATGTGACCTTTTGAGACGGCACAACTTGTTGTCGCAAAAAATATGACTTTTTGAGATGGCACAACTTGCCGTCGCAAAAAATGTGGCCTTTTGAGACGGCACAACTTGCCGTCGCAAAAAATGTGACCTTTTGAGATGGCACAATTTGCCGTCGCAAAAAATATGACTTTTTGAGACGGCACAACTTGCCGTCGCAAAAAATGTGCCTTTTTGAGACGGCACAACTTGCCGTCGCAAAAAATGTGCCTTTTTGAGACGGCACAGCTTGCCGTCGCAAAAAAAATGTGACTTTTTGAGACGGTACAACTTGCTGTTGCGAAAAATGTGCCTTTTTGAGACGGCACAACTTGCTGTCGCAAAAAAATGTGACTTTTTGATAAAAAAATAATAATAATTTTTTTTTCATTAAAATGAAAATAAAACAAATAAATTTTCAATCTATAACTAAATTTTTTTTAAAAAAAAAAAATTCATTAACTATTATTTTTTGGCGACGGCAACCCCCATCGCAAAAAAAAAAAAAGGTTAAACCACGTTTTGTTGTTTAAATTTCATTTGTGACCGATTTTTTTTTTCATTTCCGCTATGTTTCCCCTCCTTTTTTTTTTCCCCCATTCCCCCCATTTTTTTTTTCCATTCCCGTTCTGTAACCTCCCTAACCCAAACAAAAAATCCCCAATCTCAAACCACCCCACCCAAAACCAAAAATCCATAATCTCTTCTTACCCCCCCTCTCTGTCTCTTTTCACCCATTTTTCATCTTCCTCTCTCTCTTCTCTTTCTCTCTTTCACTCATCACTCTTCTCTGTCTGTCTGTCTATCTATCTGTCTCTCTTTCTCTCTGTGTGTCTCTCACTCATCTATCTCTTCTCTCATCTCTCTTCTGTCTATCTCTCTCATCTCTTTCTCTTTGTGTCTCTCGTCCATCTCTCTTCTGTCTATCTCTCTCATCTCTCTTCTCTCTTTATCTCTCTCTCTCTTTTCTCTTTATCTCTCTCGTTCATCTCTCCCGTTCACTCTCTCGTTTATCTCTTTTCACGCTTTTTTGTTCTCTCTCTCTCTTTGTCTATATCTTTTTACCCATTTTTTCATCTTCCTCTCTCTTCTCTTTCTCTCTCTCACTCATCACTCTTCTCTCTCTGTCTATCTGTTTGTCTCTCTCTCTCTCTGTGTCTCTCACTCATCTATCTCTTTCTCTCATCTATTTTCTCTCCCTGTCTCTTTCGCTCATCTCTGTTCTCTCTATCTCTCTCATCTCACTATGTCTCTCTCGCTCATCTCTCTTCTCTCTCTCTCGTTATCTCTCTCTCTCTGTGTCTCTTTTTCTGTCTCTCACTCTCTATCTCTTTATCTTTTTGTCTCTCTCTCTCCCTCTCTCTCTTCTCTTTCTCTCTCTCTCTCTCTCTCCCATTGTGTTCGTGTTGCTCACTCTCTCCCTTCCGTTTTCTCTATTTACTGAGCTCCCTCTCGATTTAGCGACCACTTTGTCTCTCTCTTTCTCTCTCTATCTCTCTTCTCTATCTGTCTCTCACTCATCTCTCTCTCACCACCCATCTCCTCTACCATCTTCACCACTACTACAAATGCCATTCCACTACTACCACTACTACCACTGTTGCCACTCTACCTCTACGACTATCATTACTACCATCATCACTACCACTCCACTACCACCATTATTACTACTATTATCTCTCCTCCACCACCACTACTCTATCTCCTTTACTACTACCACAACTTCACCACTAATCTCCTTCACCATTACTACCACCACCACTATCACCTCTTATCCACCACCTTCAACACAACTGCCACTCCCTATCCTCTACCACAAAAAATTAGTTCTTGATTTTTAGTAACAAAAAAAAAAAAAAGGATCGCAAAAAAATATTTTTCATTGACCACAAAAAATTAACTTTATTTTAATAGAAAATATTACCCTACTTCGACCAAATAAAAAAAAAATTTATTCGTTAAAATAAATATGAAACAAATAAATTTTCAATCTTACTAAATAAAAAAAATAAAATTCATTAACTATAAAAAAAAATTATTTTAATAAAAAATATTTTTTTTTGGCGACGACATCCTCCGTTGTGAAAAAAAAAGGAGCCATTTTATTATTTAAATATTCATTTGTAATGAAAAAAAAAAAAATTTCCATTCCCGCTCCCGCTCCCCCCCTTTTCCATTCCCGCTTGGGTTCCCCCCCACCCCATACCCAAAATCCCTAATCTCTTGAACCAAAATCCCCAATCTCAAAAATCCCTAATCTCTTCTTACATCTCTCTCTCTCTTTCTCGCCAGCGAGCGGCAGACCCTTCGAAGTTCCTCATTTCTTCTCTCTCCTTGCTGGGTTGTTCGAACGAGTTGGAAATGCGGAGATGGTTGAGGTATGAATTTAAATTTTCGTCTATCTATGAAATATATATATATATATATATATGGGTTTAGGGTTTACTGAGATTTTAATTTTCTAGATAATGTTATTTGGATGTCAGTGAAAGAATCTTTGATGGCATGGCCATGCAAGCTCATCAGGGGAGAGGTGCATCTGGCAGTTTCATTTTTTCTAGATGCTTGTTTTCTTCCTAGTAAGGGAGAGAGGTATGATATTAAGCATAGATAAGCTTCTGGACGTGTTCTATTTTTGGGTAGTGGGTGCTGTCTTTTTTATCATATTGTTCGGGAGCACTGTACACTACATGCACTCTTAAATTTCTTTGGGAATTTACATTTTTATGAAGATCTTACCTTTCTGCATACCTGTAAGTTCTGCGATGTGCTTTTGATGATTTAGTGCATAAGTTTCTACCTTCAAACTTAATGTTGAGCATGGTATGATGGAGCTTTCTACCACCATGATAGTGGAATGGCTCAGTTTATTTCCCATAGGCATTGCAAGCTAGAATCCTTTCTTAAAAATGGGTTACAATAAATATAAATTTCAAACATGCAAACCATGACATAAAAAGGACAAGGAAAGAAATTTCTGTAGAATACATATGTCTATTCATTTGTATTGTAATAATTAATAATATAAGAGGATATTTCAAAACCATATTAATTATTATCTAACAAAATTATTAATTATGCACCAAGGAATGAAGTTAGTTTCTTAAAAGACTCTTGACTAATAGAGATTGTTATGTTATAGAATATTAATTATATAAGAGGCTCAATAATACATGGACTTGTGTCAATGCTATAAATTTTTTTTTTCTTTTCTAATTTATATGCATTTATCATTACATGTTACATGAATTAGATTGTAATTCAATACATCTCTTATATATTTGTAAACTAGGTCACGTCATGTGGTTAAAAAAACTAAATTCAAATGGCCACTAAAATATAGCACTGCAATCAAGTTTTCCAAGAATGTTACATGGGTTCAAGAGATAAATAAATTAAAACTAAACGGAAGCACAAATGGTGTCATAGTAAACTGTCAAACCCATACTATAATAGGACATTGCTCAATGTGGTGAAAGCTTGGGTTGACAAGCAGGATAAATGTGGGTTTGGAATCCAAAGGCTACAACTTTATGCCCAAAAGTATTGCCAAAAAAATAAAACAGAGTTTGAGCCTATATGCAATTAAGATGAATCAAAGGGAAAATCACTAGTTATAGTGGCATTCTTTATGTAAATGTGACGGCGTTTGGGGTATTTGTGACGGCGTTTTACCGTCGCAAAAAATCAATTTTTTTGTAGTGTTATGTTTGTTAGTTGTGTTGATTCCATATATATACTTGAAATTTGGCTTGTGTGTGAGATCTGATGTGTGGTAATTGAATTTTGTACTCATGTAACTGATATAAGACTAATTTTTTATTTGAAATCTGTTTATTTGATCCATTTGAGTGTAAAGTCCATTTGTTTAACTAGTTAAATAAGCCTTTTGATCCATTTGTTTTTTCTGTTTTAAAAAAATGGTACACCCAGTTTAGTCCCTATTGGATGGAGGTCTCGAATAATTTTGTTTATCTAGCTTTCTCAAATTATATTTAACTCTTTGTATCATCTTGATGCTTTTTTAATAAAGTTTGATTATTTATCCCAAAAAAAAAAAACATTATATTTAACTCTTTACTTCCAAACAAAAATTCTTCTAATGATACTGATTTTAATTCGTGCAGATCAAGGATAAAACTGGTGAGCAAATAGGTGAAACTGAAGGTATGACGTGTGATTAAAAAAAAGTTTTTCTTAATGTTAGATGGCATTTATGAAAATTTGCTTTTGATCTGTTACTGCTGCATGCTGTTTCAATGGTGATTTTATTTTGATGGGAAAACATGACAACCATCTGAACAGTATGATAGCTGACCTGGAATTATCATGAAGAAAAAATTATCTGAATTGATAATGTTTTCCTGTTTCAAGCTAATAAACTACCATAACTACATTTAATCCCAAACAATTTCCCGATTTTGAGTAGTAGTCCCCCCATTCACAAATATAAATAAAAATCTTATGAACAAGGTAAGTCGTTCTAACTTATTGAACTTAACTTACAGGGAAGTGTAGTGTTAAGAGCTATATCATTTCAAAAAATGTGGTATGGACATATCATTTCATGATCCTTTTGGCTATTATGGAGTTCCAGTGTTTCATTTGTCTTTGGAATTTTAGAATGATACAGTGAAGAACCTAGTGACTAAGTTACACTCTGCTAAAGCTAAGCTTGATTTGGTGACACAAACAAAATGCAAATTTGTTTTGGAGAATAGAAAGGTTCATATATTAAATTCTGATTTCTATAGCTTGAGTGGATGTACATAGACATTAAGGGTAGAGTATTTTTTTTTTTTTTGTTATAGGTCCTCAATTTCTCCATCTTAACGTAGAAATAAAGCTATACCTCCTCCATCCCTTCCTCTCTAGCGGTTGCATTAGCAGGTGTGTTTTTTAATTTATTTGCTTTTAATTAATAGCAGGGCACTGACGGGTGTGCTATTTTATTTATTTGTGCTATCTTTTTTTATTTATTTGTTTATTTTAATTGATAGCAGGGCACTGGTGGGTGTGCTACGTTATTTATTTGTGCTGTCTTTTTTTATTTATTTGTTTATTTTAATTGATAGCAGGGCACTGGCGGGTGTACTATTTTATTTATTTGTGCTGTCTTTTTTTATTTGTTTGTTTATTTTAATTGATAGTTATTTGTTTCATGTTAATTGATAGTATGCTAATTGCTTATGTTTTTTTGAATTTATTTGCTTTGAATTGATAGCAGGGCACTGGCAGGTGTGCTTTTATTTTGTTTGTGTATTTTAATTGATAGTAGGATACTTGCGGGTGTACTGTCTTTTTTTTAGAGGGAGATGATGTCACAAGAGAAAGATTGAATTCATTTTTGGTTGAACTCAAATTTGTTGAATGACATGTAAATGTTTGGAAATTCTGAACTGATACTTTTGCTTCCCACCCACGACAAAAATAAACATAATTTTGAGGGAGTAGAGAAATGTACATGTTTGAAAAGAAAGAACTCTAGGGCAAATACATCACAAGAGAGTCTGGTTCAAGTAAATTCATTAATTTTGATAGACATTTGAAAATTCTATACTGAGATTTTTGCCTTCAGCCACCCATCACAGATGAAGCATGAATCCTCTAGAGTGTTTATTTTATTTTATTTTCAAGTGATTCTACATATATAATAATTGCTTCCAAAATTGTGTTGTAAGTAGTAGAGAGAATAAGGTATGGAGGGGATGTAAAATGAGAAAGACAAATAGTTGTAGTCCTATTTAAACAATCTTTAGGGATAATAAACGAGCTAAACAGTTGATTGTTATAACTTGCTTTGATAACTTTAGCGAATTTTAAAATTTGTTCAACTTTGGTTCGTTAAATTTTCGAGTCGATATCAAATGAGTTTTTCTCAAGCCGACCTGAAGTAGTTTGGTAGTTTTAGATTCATCAAACAGAGCCGAACAAGCAATTGACTATTCAAGCTTAATTTGAAAACTTTAATGAGTTTTAAAATGTGTTCAAGTTTGGCTCATTTACTTAACGAACTGAGCTCGAACGAGTTTTTAATGAGCTGAACATAAGTCGAGCTCAAGTTGTTTGGTTCGTTTATCACTCCTAAAGTTGTTGAAAAAGTTGCCAATGGCTGGCGGTAGTTGGCAACAATGGTTGGTAGCAGTAAGGTGGGACAAATAGGTGACACGTGTATAATTAGGTGATATTTGGACAAATAATTAGAAAAGTACGTGACATGTGTACAGATAAATAACATTTGAACATATAGATAAATTTTTGGACGGATAAAAAAGTAATTTGCTTGGTATAAACCACGGTTTTATTTTATTGGGTGAATTGATTTCTTGATCTTGAGGAATCGTAAGATAAAAAAGATATTTTTTATCAATTTTATCAATTATTTGATAATTATTAGTCCCGATTTTAGTATTTTTATTATTGTTGGTATCGATCTTGATCCAGGCCTCAATATCGATTTTCTTTTTAAGACAAAAATAGAGAATTTTCCAATCAAAATATTTTCGATCCGGATTTTTTTCCATATACATAATATCACTTTTTCCTGAATAATTTTTGATAGGGATATCCCCTAGTATATCAAAAAATTTGCCCCTATGTTTGTGTGTGTTGTAATTATAAGAACTCTCTCGATTCTTATTTACTTGGAATGGTGATCCATAAATATATGGGTCCCTCTTATTTTCATAATTAATAGATCTATAAGATGAAAGATTATATCTATAGTATTTTTGAAAATTCTCATTTTGATTTGGTAATGAATATATTTCGTAATCGTTTTGTTTTTTGTAATGAATTAATAGGTCTTTTTCATATGAATTCTCTTTGTTTAAATATTGATTTTGAATTGTACGACATTGATTGATTCTATTTTTCCATTTTGCTGCTATTAATCTAGACCATCTAATCTGAGATAAATGGTATTGATAATGACCTTTTAACCAGTTTTTCCATTAATTTAGTCCAGAATTCCGAAGTTTCTTAGGTCTTAATTCATAATGAATTATTCCTTGTTTTCCAAAATAATCTTTTATTGAAGTCTTAAGAAAAAAAGACGTTTCGTGATATTGAAGAATAGATCTTAACTTATACAAGGAGGATAAGTCAAAAAAATTCTGTGAATTCTAATTACTAATATTATATATAGTCGAAATAAAATTCATTTTATTTTTATTTGTTTTATTAATTCTTTGCTATAAAGTAATAAGTTTGATTAATTATTTGCTATAAGTTGGACAGTGTATAAAGTTATACTTGCGGGTGTGTTTTAGAGCAATCCAAATACTTAAAAATAACCCAAGTCAATTAAGAAAAATACCAAAGAACCCAAATGAATTGCCTTAATGAGTCTCCATATATTTTTATTTATTTGCTTTTTCCTTTTCTTTGTTTCTATTTTATTGTGTTTCTATTTTAACGACAATATAATTTGTTTTTGCAGGTGTTGCTGTGGGTAATAGTTGATATGATCGAGCGGGTGATATTGGGAGCTAAACTAAGATTTTTTTTTAAATTTTTTTTGAGGACTTAAATTTGTTAGTATTTTGTATAAATACTCTTAAACGATGGTTGATGGATATTTTTTGAGGACTTAAATTTGTTAGTATTTTATATTTTATGGTTGATGTAAGTTTCAAATTTATATTGCAAAGACATTCACTAGTTTAGGTTCTGATAACAAAAAGTAAGAATTCTTTACAATTGAACAAATTTTCTCTAATTTGTTTGTGTTTGTGGGCGTATGTCAATTTCTATTCACTTGATTTTACTGCTATTGACAGAGCTGGATGCAAAGACAAATGGCTTTCTTCTTGTAAATGCTAATGTTGGCTTGAATCAGATGAGATTTGGGGTTTGGTTGTTGTGTTATTTGATATTTTAATTGTCTTCAATTTAATCCTTAATGTCAATTATAGTCTGATAAACAAATAATTTTAGATTGCAAATCTGTGATATGGTTGCTGCTAAATGGTCGATTGCTATTCTTTTGGTTTATAAAACCATACAAATGGAGATTGAACTGAAAATATCAAAACTGAACTGACTGAAGCTTATGGGGAAATTGATTGGTTTCTGTCAATTTGGTCTAGCTTGGTTCGTTTTCTTAGTTTGGTCAGTTTTGCGGTTTTTCTTGGTTGGTTTTATTGGTTTGGTCGGTTTTGCTACATAGCTAAACAAGAAGTGTTTTAATATTTTTGCTTTCCAACATCTCTTGCTAGTGTGCGGGTGCTGGACCACAAAATTTGTGTAGTGGTCACACTCTATTGCGACACGATGTGTTCGTCTAGAAAAAAAAAATACGTTAGTTTAATTTACATTTAATTCATTTCATATCATGCAGACTATTCAATATCCACATAAGAATTCAGATTATTTTTCAATGTTTTTTGCTTTCCTTTGAAATCATCCGCTGCTCAATTGTATGTAACCTAGAACCAACCGATGCAAAAGCCAATGTTTTTGTTTGAGAAGTTAAATAGTAGGTATTTGGAACTGGTTTTGCAAACTATTTTTATGAAGATTATATTGCAATTAATGAAATTTCTTCTGGTTGTCCACTGTGGAATCCATTGAACAAAATCAATAGTAGTCTAGTTCTGATGTTGTCATCTAATTGGCACTTTGATTTTTCATTTGTTTCCCTATTTTATAACCCATTTGAATCTGTCAAGGGTCTTGACCAATCCATTTATTGTTCCCTTTTCATTTTGCCATGAATTGATCAACTAAGTTGGTAACTATGTTACTATCAATATCCAGCAGGGCAGTCTACTTTTCAATTTCTTCATTTTCTAGTTTTTATTTTTAATTGGAAGGGGGTCTAGTAGGAATTCAAATGTTAAAAGAAAGAGAAAAAAAATCGAAAATTGAACTTATGAAGAGTGATGGAAGGAAAGTGAACCAATTTCTGAAACCAAATGATAATAATATCAATAATGATACCAACAAAAAAAGAAAATCTGTTTTTTCATTTAACATGATACCAATAATATACGTTCTATTTTTTTTTACTACTGAATCGATGAAAATCTCCTTTTTTTTATTAAAAACAAAAATAAAAATAAAAAAGAAGAAAATTCCGCTATAGACCAAAAAACCAACAAAAGACAGATTTTAAGCCAACATCAAACAAATCCAAAGAAAATAAACGATGATGCACAGCTAGAATGTAGCAAAGAATCTTGTTAATTATGAAGCTCTGTCTAAGTTTCCTAGACATGAATAGTAGTATGTTTCCATTATGAAGCAAAGCCAAATCAATATGTATCATATGACAAAGGTCCACAGACACCTTGAAAAGTAAAAATTGAAACATAATAGTATTAATCAGGAGGCATTAACGTGCTTGGCAATGGTAGCAACTCATCTTTGTTCGCTCCCACAACCTTATCCACTATCTTTCCTTCTTTCAGGATAACGAAAGTCTATAGCCTCTACTTCCGTTTCAATTCACCCCTAGCTCTAAGTTCTGCACAAGATAGCACGCTTGAGAATATAATTTTATGACAAAGGTTGAGTTATAAACTCAAAGTTCACCAGTTTAAGAAATGCGATAACATCATTGATTGTACGAAATTATGAAAAATAAAAAAGAATAAAGCATCACCAGCTTTATATTGCCCGATATCACCAACAATAGGAGCTGAATTGTGCTTGTATATCACAAGATCAGGTAACAAGCGAGCCATATGCAAATAGTCAAACTACATGCCAAAAGTAGTGAGTACCTGCACAATTTTGTTAGACTTGGCCTAGGCATTTAAAGCAGGCCCGTCTCTACAAGAAACACTAAACGTGGTCATTGTATTGATTAGATTAAGTAATTAATAAAGGTTTATTTTGAACCAAAAGGGAAAATCCAAAAAAATCATATTGTTGATTAAGAGTGGTACGAAATATTGCAAGCAAGGAAAACAAACCAATAAAAAATAAGTTGTTTTTCCTAATCAATAACAGTAAGTGATCAATGAAAATATGTTATTATTGGTTTGGGCATATTATCAAACACATGGTGAGCAAAAGATAAAATTGTAGCAAAACAACAAAACCAAGACGATACATAGGCTAAGCCAAATATTAAATAGAATTAGGGCAATAACAAGCATCAATCTAATACAGAAGCATAGAAATCAAGTAATGACATCCCCATAGAAGACAAAGAAACAGCAAACCAAACAATTACATACCAGATTGTTTGGATTTGCAGCTGGTTTGTGAAAGAAAAATGCATACAGAGTTCAGCACAATGCAAACTGTAGAATAAAGGCAGATACAACACTCAAACGAACATTCATTGTAAGAAATTGAACAATTTCTTTGATAAACTAGAGAGTAATTTGCAGCAAAGAAATTGAACAATTTACACCTCTTAATATCTCACGACTTGAGGAACAAGCTTGGGTGAAAAGCACACCGCCTAATTGCAAAACATATAATTTTATATATTTATTATATGTCATATTAAGCCTATAAGAAAATGGCACTGTCTATGAATGTAAATGATGCAAGAATATCTGTTGATGGGTCAAAGACTGATTTAGGTTGTGAAAGCAATGTAAGCCTTAGTCAGTACACAAAAATAAAATAATTTATGCAGGACAAGTTACTCACGGAGCCACATGACTATTAACTAGAACAAAGTATATCTTCCAGAACTTCCTTTCTTTCATCATGCACGGGCATAATTCGTATCTTAATTTTGAAATTTCCTGCAAAAGAATATTCATAAATATAGTTAACAGTTCAAAATTTTAAGAAGAATTTAAAACATTGAGTACAATATACTCATGCAAGCTATTTGACAATACATGAAATATTATATCCTATAAACTTAACAACCAACATCTAAAAATTGAAGCTATTAGAAAGTGTAATTGTATTTACATCATCAATGCACTTCCTCGTGTGGCCAAAATCCCGTCCATGAGCGAGCCAATGACAATTATGTATGACATCTATAAGGTAAGTGTGTAATACAAGCTCAAGACTTGTTTGCTTTAATGCCATGTTAAAAACCATTTGCTCAACTCCTTTAAAATCTTTTAAGAGCCATTGTTGGTTAACATTGCATCATAATAGGAAGGTCTTGTATTCAAGTCTCAAGCTCACCTAATAAAATTTAAGGTATGCATGAGTTTGCCAACTCAATGAAAGAAATTTGGCCATACCAGGGGCAGCCTGTTGACAATATAAAAAAAAAACTTCAAACCCTTTCCAATTGCTTAAAACCTTAAGAATTTGGTTCTTATCTGGAGTTTGGCACACATGAGGGGGCATGTTGACAATATATATTCTTTAAGCTACACCCTTTGAAACAAGTTAAGCTTTTAGAGTAGTTTGTGAATACCAAACCTACAATGGGTTACATTATAGAGTTTATGAATTGAAAAGATATTATTCTACTCCCATAAACTTATTTGTTTGTCCTTTAAATTGTTGATGTTGATAATTTATACAAAAGGACAGCATCATCATATGATTTTGGCCATTAAACCAACAAAGTTGTCATTAATAACCAAATAGTTCTGTTACCCAATTCAACTCACATCAAGCATCTTCTTTCTCAAAGTCAAGTTTAAAGACGTTAAACAAGCTATGGAAATAGGGAGTGGACAAGTCTTTTCCTTGATATTTAAAGAAATTTTTTTTTTATAAGCATTTACAACCAGGCAATTCATTGGAAGTTCAAGTTTTCAAAAATAGAGTAGTTTGGGTAGTAGAACCAATCTATCTTTCCCAGTGCACTGCTCCTTCTTACAGGTGGGTTGGGAGAGAGAGATAAATAATATTGCAGTTCATAGATTTATCAACCCAAAAAAAAAAAAAAATTGCAGTTCATAGACAAAGAAATTTTCATAACAAAGCATGCTCAAACCAAACTAAGCCTTATATCCCACTCAAGTAGGGTGGGCTATGATAATGAAATATACTCTAATATATATATTAAAAAGTGTTTTTAGCAACTTTTAGCAACCTTCTCTTTCAGAGTCACATTGATGATTCCTATTGGAGATTTAGGTCGATAATGTTCATCCGTATCCACCTCTTCAATTTCCTGGTAAGCACATTGCAGGACATGCGCTCAAACATCAATAAAGAACATGATTTAACGACTTGAAAACTAAAAGCACGACATATCTTTTCCCCCATTAACTTAACATGATCCAACTGGCTTGACATAGTGCCATTTGACTATATTAACGACGAATGCACGCGTCTTCTTTTTTTTTTTTTTTTTTTTTGTGGCCCAATGTAATGGGCTAAGACTATTGGGGAGCCACCACCACACCACCAAAAAAAACTTTACTAGTTTATCGAGATAACAATCTCAACTTAATATATAAAAGATTTATATAACAACAAATGTGCTATAGCCTCCTTTTTTTCCAGATCGGATACAGTCATTAGAGTACTACAAGCAGCTGCCTTGTGTTGAATCATCATGAATCCATGTCAATTTATCAGCATAAAAGGAGATGGTCCTATTACATTGTCTCAAGAATTTGGTTGTCTCAATCCTATGATACAATCATTCATTGCCAATACAAATAAAAATTCCCATCATATTCTTCATGAAAAAGTTTGAGAATAAATATGATCATGGTTCATATGTCCAGAAAGAACAGACTCTCAATTGCTCCTAGCATGCAACAACTTTAAGTAAAACATCCACATGATCATAGTTCACAAAAATCAGAGAGAGATAGAGCAAAAGGCTTATAACCTGAACAACATCCTCTCCCTTAATGACCCGCCCAAACACAATCAGCTTCTCATTTAGATTAGGGATTGGTGCAGTCGTAATAAAAAGCTCGAATCCCTCTTTGTCATGTTTAGCCTTTGTAGTGTTGGAAATGGTTATAAAAATCTGGGTAAAACCAGAATTTTTTCCTAAGTTTGGTCTAATTTTTAGGTGGGCCCCGTGCATCGTTTTACACGGGTCAAAGTGGTAACGCGTTCTATGCCACATTGTGATTCACATGGTATATTTGGTTGCTCAAAACCATTACCGAGTGAATGGGAAATTGAAGCCAAAGTATGTTCCATGGAAATGGAGTTTTGGTGGAAAATCCTTAAAGGTATTGAATAAGGCTTGTCCCGCATTGATTTGGTGGGAGGTTTTGAAAGGGTTTATAAGGCATGGGTTTGGTACTTGGGGTGTGCCCCAAGGGGTACCCAAGTGTTTTAGAGGGAGAGGTTATGGGCAAAATGGGCTAGACCCATTGGACTCAAAAATCACCACATGCGCACGCACGCCGCCCCCGCCCGTCCGGTCGGTCAGTGCCTAAACTGTATGTATCTGTTTAGTTCAAATTGAACAGGTACAGTACCTGTTTAATTCAAAACCAAGAGACACCTTTACATCTATAAATAGAGTAAGCCTCCCATTTGGATTTTTTACTCCAATTTTTGTACTCCATCCTCTGCTTTAAATCTCTGCATTTTGCTGCATTATATTTCTGAAAGAGTGTAAACACTTAGTGTGTTCGACGAACGATTAAATTGTAGTGCTGCTTTTATTCGTTGAGAAGATCATTTCATCCTGGGAGATAGACGTCCAAATTCTAAAAGCACCGTGGAGAGGACGAATCTGTCTTAAGGACACAGTGTTAAACACTGGACTTGATCAGAAAAGTTATTCAAAGAAATTAACCAAGTAAGTTATTTAATTTTATTCTGTTTTTAATTTGTTTATTTAATCAGATTTTAATTTTGTTTTTGTAACAAAATAAAATCTGTTATTTATTTATTTATTTATTTATTATTTCGAGTTTGATTTTTGTAATCAAACAAATTCTCTCCTTTTCTTTATTTCTTTAAATTCTAGTTGTTGTTTTGTACACAATAGAATTAAATCTTTTAAATACAGTGAAGATTGTCCTACAATCTTAAGACAGAATCCTTTTTGGTATCTTCATTGTATTTAATTTTTTGTGTTTTCAAAGTAATATTCTGGTTGGAAAAACAAATAGTGATTTATGCTATTTGACAGATAGTAGTAATATATTGTCTCTTTTCTTTGACAACTAGTAGTAATATACTGGTGTCATTAACAATTGCAGAATATTATTTGGTATTACAGAAAATTATTTTGGTGTTTTATTTTTCTCGTTTTAGTAACAAGGAAAATAAAATTATTTTGTGTTATAATTTATTTTCTGGTTTTAGTAACTAGAAAATTAATTTGTGTTTTAATTTTTCTGATTTTTGTAATCAGAGATTATGGCTACTACAACTGAAACTGCATCTCGCAGTGGTACTTCTATTGTTACACCAACATCGGTCCCTATCCAGAACCATGTTCATGTACCTATCAATCATGGGGGAAAATCGAAAAAATTTAACGGTATCGAGTTTAAGAGATGGCAGCAGAAGATGCTGTTCTATCTTACAACTCTTAATTTGGCCCGGTTTCTCCATGAAGAGGCTCCAGCACTTAAAGAGGGTGAAAGTGATCGGCAAGTTGTTGCCGCTGTAGATGCCTGGAAACATTCAGATTTCCTGTGCAGAAACTACATCCTCAATGGCCTTGACAACATGCTCTATAATGTATACAGTCCTCTGAAGTCAGCAAAAGAATTATGGGATTCTTTGGAGAAGAAATACAAGACAGAAGATGCCGGCACGAAGAAATTTGTCGTCGGTAAATTTCTGGATTTTATTATGGTAGACTCCCAAACGGTAATATCTCAAGTTCAAAGTTTTCAGATAATTTTTCATGATATTCATTCAGAAGGTATGTCTCTTAGCGAATCTTTCCAAGTCGCTGCTTTGGTGGAAAAGTTACCACCGGGTTGGAAAGATTTCAAAAAAATTTAAAACATAAACGCAAAGAGATGACCATGGATGAGTTAATTGTAAGATTAAGAATAGAGGAAGATAACCGAAAGGCTGACAAGAAGAATGGGAAAAATCCCATTGAGTCCAAGGCTAATGTGGTTGAACAAGTTCAAAAACCTCATAACAAAAAGAGGAAGTTTACTGGAGATGGTCCTAAACAAGGTAACAACAATGGCAACAAGAAGTTCAAAGGAAAATGCTATAACTGTGGCAAGACTGGACATCGAGCTTCTGACTGCCGCCGTCCTAAGAAGGATCATGGAAGTACAAGTAAGAAGACCACTAATCAGGCCAATGTAACAGAATTGGATTACATCTCTGACGGAGTGAATGACATCAACCTCTCTACTGTGGTGTCTGAGGCTAACTTGGTTGGAAATCCCAAAGAGTGGTGGGTTGACACTGGAGCAACTCGTCACATATGTGCGGACAAGAAGATGTACACTACCTACAATGAGGCTGCAAATGGTGAGCAACTTTTTATGGGAAATTCTTCTACTTCTACTGTGGCTGGACAAGGAAAAGTGATCTTGAAGATGACATCAGGAAAAGAACTGACCCTCAACAACGTACTGCATGTACCTGACATCCGGAAGAATTTAGTTTCTGGTTCTTTGTTAAGTAAAAATGGTTTTAGGCTTGTCTTTGAGTTTGATAAATTTGTATTAACAAAGAGTGGTACGTATGTTGGTAAGGGATACATGAGTGATGGTCTCTTTAAGCTAAATGTAATGACAGTTGTACCAAAAGTTGCTATGAATGAGAATAACACATCTTTTGCTTAAATTCTTGAGTCGAATTTATGGCTTGGTAGATTAGGTCATGTAAATTTTGATGCTTTGCGTAGATTAATTGGTTTAAATTATATACCAAAGTTTGAAATTAATCCTAATCATAAATGTGAAATTTGTGTAGAAGCGAAACTAACTAAGGCTCCATTTAAATTGGTTGAAAGAAAAACCGAACCTCTAGAATTAATTCATACCGATGTATGTGATCTAAAATTTATTCAAACTAGAGGAGGCAAAAAGTATTTCATAACATTTATCGATGATTGCATAAGATATTATTATGTTTATTTACTTAGAAGTAAAGATGAAGCCTTAGAAATGTTTAAACTCTACAAAACAGAAGTTGAAAATCAACTTGGTAAAACCATTAAAATGGTTAGAAGTGATAGGGGTGGTGAATATGATGCATCATTAAATGAATTTTGTGCACAACATGGCATTATTCACCAAACTACAGCCCCTTATTCTCCACAGCAAAATGGCATTGCTGAAAGGAAGAATAGAACCCTAAAAGAAATGATGAATGCCATGTTACTAAGTTCAGGCTTACCACAGAACTTGTAGGGGGAAGCAATATTGTCTGCTAATTATGTTCTTAATAGAATACCCCACAAGAAAACCAAAAGCATTCCTTATGAATTGTGGAAAGGTCGATCACCTTCCTACAAATACTTAAAAGTGTAGGGGTGTTTGGTAAAAGTTGAAGTTCCTGTTCCTAAAAAGACTAAGATTGGACCAAAAACAGTAGCTTGTGTGTTTATTGGTTATGCTCAGAATAGTAGTGCATATCGGTTTCTGACTTATAAATCAGCAATACCTGATATAAATGTGAACACTATCATAGAGTCAAGGAATGCTGTGTTTTTTGAACATGTCTTTCCTTACAAGAAAGGACAGGAATTAAGTTCACAGAAAAGAACTTATGATTGTACACAAAGTCAAGAGACTAATGACAATCAAACACAAGAGACTAGTAATGGTCTCAACCAACAGGATTTAACTGATGATGAACCAAGAAGAAGTAAGAGAGCAAGAACATCAAAATCCTTTGGTTCAGATTTTCTGACATACTTGTTAGAAAATGAACCTCAAAGCTTTAAGGCAGCAATGACAGGTCTTGAAGCACCTTTGTGGAAAGAGGCTATTAATAATGAAATTGAATCCATTATGCAAAATCATACTTGGGAATTGGTGGATCTTCCACCAGGTTCTAAACCTCTTGGATATAAATGGATATTCAAGAGAAAAATGAAAGCAGATGGTTCAATAGACAAGTATAAAGCTAGACTTGTAGTTAAAGGTTACAGACAAAAGGAAGGTCTGGACTATTTTGACACATATTCCCCTGTAACAAGAATAACATCCATTCGCATGCTTATTGCTATAGCAGCGTTGTTTAATTTAGAAATACATCAAATGGATGTTAAAACAGCTTTCTTAAACGATGATCTAAATGAAGAGATCTATATGGAGCAACCCGAAAGGTTTGTTGTATCAGGGCAAGAAAAGAAAGTTTGTCGACTTGTAAAATCCCTTTATAGATTAAAACAAGCACCTAAGCAATGGCATGAAAAATTTGATCATGCGATGCTTACTAATGGGTTTAAGATAAACGAATGTGACAAATGCGTCTATGTTAAAAACACTGACCAAGGCTATGTCATAGTTTGTCTTTATGTGGATGACATGTTTATCATTGGAAGCAGTCAAAACATGATCAAATCAACTAAGCAAATGCTTAACAAAAGATTTGATATGAAAGATATGGGGGTCGCAGATGTTATATTAGGAATGAAAATTACTAAAACATCTAACGGATATGCGTTATCTCAATCTCATTACATTGAGAAAATACTTGATAAATTTATCAAGGATGATTTGAATTTAGCTAGAACACCTGTAGACATCAGTCTTTATTTATCGAAAAATAAAGGTGATGCAGTGTCTCAGTTAAAATACTCCCAAATTATTGGAAGCCTAATGTACCTAATGAATTGTACTCGTCCTGATATAGCTTACGCATCAGTAAATTTAGTAGGTACACTAGTAACCCTGGAGAAGACCATTGGAAAGCGATCATTCGAGTTCTTAGATATCTAAGATTCACTCGTGATCATGGTTTGAACTTTACTCGATATCCAGCAGTACTTGAAGGTTATTGTGATGTCAATTGGATATCGAATACTAAAGATTCAAAATCCACTAGTGGATATGTCTTTACTCTAGGAGGCGCTGCTGTTTCTTAGAAGTCCACGAAACAAACTTGCATCGCACGATCCACAATGGAATCCGAGTTCATTGCTTTAGACAAAGCAGGTGAAGAAGCAGAATGGCTTCGTCACTTCTTAGAAGACATTCCAATGTGGCCAAAACCTGTGCCAGCCATTTGCATTCATTGTGATAGTCAACCTGCAATAGGCAAGGCACAAAATCATATGTATAACGGTAAGTCACGACATATTCGTCGTCGACATAATACCGTTAGGCAGTTATTGTCAAATGGAATAATCTCAATAGATTATATAAAATCTAAAGAGAATATTGCGGATCCGTTAACAAAAGGTTTGACAAAAGAGCTAGTGTATAGTTCATCGAAGGGAATGGGATTAAAGCCTATTACATAAGAGTCGTCATAATGGTAACCTTACTTATATGACTGGAGATCCCAAGAACTAAGTTCAAAGGGACAGCTAAGTTATGTATGGCTCGCCATAAATCACCAAGGGATTCAAATTCCCTACCCATTCCTATGGTGAGAGTGATATCTGCAACATATGTTGTCTGCAGGGGCATAAGGATAAGCTTTGCTTTTAATGATTACTTATATCTTGATTAAGGCATAAAATCAAGACGAGTATAAGAAGATACTCACAATAATAATCACCTATATGAGTGTTGAACTGGGGCCGGTTCTATGAGAATGAAAGAGGCTACATTCTCTAGAAACACTCATGAAAACCAGGAGCGTTCAAGGCCAAAATGAACACAACAGTGAGAACCACGATGTGTTAGAAGATATTTTGTGTGAAATCTATTGTCTTGGCTTACACAAACGGCTGAACAATTCAAGGCATCGCGTCCATTGGTTAGCCAGTAAGTCCGATAGGTTATCACTAGGGAAGGTTCAAGGCCGAAAACTACCTATCCTGATGCAAGATATTTTCGACTTATACTCTTTCGTTAAGTCTGCATATTGTTGCATTTCCGTTGTCATCAAATTCCATTCATGTGGGGGATTGTTGGAAATGGTTATAAAAATCTGGGTAAAACCAGAATTTTTTCCTAAGTTTGGTCTAATTTTTAGGTGGGCCCCGTGCATCGTTTTACACAGGTCAAAGTGGTAACGCGTTCTATGCCGCGTTGTGATTCACATGGTGTATTTGGTTGCTCAAAACCATTACCGAGTGAATGGAAAATTGAAGCCAAAGTATGCTCCATGGAAATGGAGTTTTGGTGGAAAATCTTTAAAGGTATTGAATAAGGCTTGTCCCACATTGATTTGGTGGGAGGTTTTGAAAGGGTTTATAAGGCATGGGTTTAGTACTTGGGGTGAGGTTGGGCTTGTTCGGCCCAACACTAATCTTTTTGGGCCAAAAACATTTGAATTTAATTTTATTTTTGGTAAAATAAAATCCAGAATTCAAATTAAACTGGTTTGGATTTACTATTCATCCAAACAGGGCCCTTCCCGTTTTCAAACAGAATTAAACTAATTTGGATTTACTGTTCATCCAAACAGGGCCCTTCCCGTTTTTGAACCCAACATCTTTAAATCTGTTTGAATTTCAAACCAAACAGTGCCTAAACTGTATGTATCTGTTTAATTCAAATTGAACAGGTGCAGTACCTGTTCAATTCAAAACCAAAAGCCACCTTTACATCTATAAATAGACTAAGCCTCCCATTTGGATTTTTTACTCCAATTTTCGTACTCCATCCTCTACTTTAAATCTCTGCATTTTGCTGCATTATATTTCTGAAAGAAAGAGTGTAAACACTTAGTGTGTTCGACGAACGATTAAATTGTAGTGCTGCTTTTATTCGTTGA
Organism: Camellia sinensis; assembly: GCF_055761805.1. Classification (NCBI taxonomy): domain Eukaryota; kingdom Viridiplantae; phylum Streptophyta; class Magnoliopsida; order Ericales; family Theaceae; genus Camellia; species Camellia sinensis. The sequence goes on along the minus strand of NC_138970.1, from coordinate 22,975,134 downwards.
GAAGATCATTTCATCCTGGGAGATAGACGTCCAAATTCTAAAAGCACCGTGGAGAGGACGAATCTGTCTTAAGGACACAGTGTTAAACACAGGACTTGATCAGAAAAGTTATTCAAAGAAATTAACCAAGTAAGTTGTTTAATTTTATTCTATTTTTAATTTGTTTATTTAATCAGATTTTAATTTTATTTTTGTAACAAAATAAAATCTGTTATTTATTTATTTATTTATTATTTCGAGTTTGATTTTTGTAATCAAACAAATTCTCTCCTTTTCTTTATTTCTTTAAATTCTAGTTGTTGTTTTGTACACAATAGAATTAAATTTTTTAAATACAGTGAAGATTGTCCTACATGTAGTACCAAGCATAAACGCCTCATGCTTCATGCTGGATGAAAATCACAAATTCAGTAACCAGGATAGAATAAGAAACTATAGAGGTAAAAAGGGAACTCCACAGGTTGGGTCAACAGGCAGGCAAACCTTGTTTCAAGTTGGCTATTATGCTTTACTTTCAAAGTCCAATTGTCTGTAGCTCCAGGTATATTAGAATTACCTCCTTGAATCACAAAGTTCTTTATTACATGGTGAAAAGGCATGCCCTTGAAATGCCCCCTCTGACTAAAAAATCGTTTCAATTTAAAACTTCAGTATATGTACAAAGTCAAAAATTATCCCCCCAGGTGGAAGGCTTGCGTGGAGACTGCCTACACCATTTTCAAGTGATGTATTACATAAAGATGATGCACTAAGCATATGCAATAATTGAACTACTTCTTTAGTGCAAAGATCAAATTGATGATATGTGTTTTGATTATACACTTACAAGCATCAGATTGCCCAACCAAATTAAAGTTTCCATAGCTTTGCTTGACTGAAGGCAAAGCTTGAGGTTCAAGTAAAATGATAGATTCCAAAAAAATTATGTGATGAAATGTTAGAGAAGCATAAAGACCACAAAAACACTAAACCCTCTCATCTCACTGCTGTTAACGTGTCTAAAGAACCACTCAAGTGATTAATTATGCACAAGGAAGAAAGTGCAGTAAGCAAATAAGTAAATAAGGATTTGGGAAACCAACAAGGTCAGCCATGTGAACAATGAAAATAAGAATCCACAACAACGGATCGAAATATAATAGAGTTGAGTCCAGTACCCACCATAAGTCAATAAATGCATCAACCACCTCAGGAGAGCCTTCTTTGTATAACTCGATTGTTATTGACCCTTTTGAGGTATTTAAAATCTGTTAAAACAGGAAAAACAAAAAAATATACAAGTATATCAATAGACAATAAACAATAAAATTTTGAGAAGACTCTCCAAAAGAACTGATACCCCCTGCATGTCCCAATAAAAAGAAAAAAGATAAATGGACATTATGCGAAAACAACAAACAGAGAAATGGAGAACTAAATGAAACTTTATTAACAAAATAGTAGCTCCCTGCCACATATTGGTATCTAAACTAAAGCCTGTAGCATCCTCTAAACTGACCAATAAGTGAAATGATTTCTCAGGAGCAGATTAAATCTAAAAGCAATACCTAATATAGTGGATCGACATTTAAAATAAGAACAAAATAAAAGCAATTTACAATGACTAGGATATAAACAAACTCACAACATATCCAGGGACATCAGATTTCTTTCCATCTGCAAAAGCATCGTCACGCTGCAGCACACACAGAACCAAATACGAAGAGAAAGAATAAAGAAATAGTGATGGTCACTTGAAAGGAATTTGTTCAAACCTCAATAGCATTAACACTGTATAGTAGACAAACACAAACACACACACACAAAGTAAGATAAACTTAATAAATCTTTAATTGTCATTATAAGTCGTCATTATGACTTAAAAGGCAAAGAGAGAAGAAGATATCAGCAATTTGTAAGTCTTTCTAATCAACAACCAACACTCATGCTCGCGAAAGGTACAACAACAACAATAATACACAGGTAACAACATTATCCAGAAAAGAGTACCTCAATAACTGATAACCGATGCTCTGTTTGAATTATTGACCTAAACACAAGTTAGCAAATAAAAGTTAAAAGCCATATAAAGCCCTCTTTGGTCTATAAAATAATGATTATTTCAAGTGGTTCTATTTTGTTACTAAATAAATGCAGATACCACTGCAACAGACCTCCTGCAATATTTCAAAACACCAGGTCCAGGATTAAATTAAAATTCTTTTTATCACTTATTAAATACATGGGTTGTTGCTAAATTTAGAGTTCAGAAATCATTCCAAGAAAACCGATACAGGTCTTTCACCAAACCCACAATATTCAAAACATATGAATTAATAATCAAACTAAAAATTAAATTCGGTTAACAAGATGCAAGGTGTCATGCTAGTCCCTCTGAATCCCAATTTATCAAAATAACAAGGATTTATTCATCAAAGAAGATTCCAACAAACCTCTGAATCCAATGTCTGTAACTAGCAAACAGGAAAAACATCATCACAACTATAATTAAGCTGTATAAAATAACTGTAGTGGCACCGATACGACTTGGACCCTTCTTCTTCTTACTTTGTTGTAGCAGAGCTTGAGGTTTAATCTTTGCCATGATGTATAAGCCTCAACTCCCAAGGACTAAAAAATCCCAGGATCCAGCACTCAGTTCCAAATCTATATAACCAAACACCATTTAAAGGAACTCCATAACATATAAATCAAACAGCCAGGTTTTGGATCCAATCTGAACTTTCATAGAACTTCATTGGTATCTTTGAATAAGAAACACACACAATAACCAGAATTCAAGAGGGTCCAAAGTTAGAGATACATAGATAAGTGAGAAAAATAAAAACTTCGGATTTTTTTTTGAAGTTTGATCTACAACCTCACACTAACAATCGATTAGATAGCTATGAAGTAACAAAAAATTACATAGAAAAGTAAATATTCATTCTTTACGATTACAGTTTTGAAATCAAAGCCCCAATGGCACAACTATCTTGGGTGGCTATGGATATTAATTTTGACTGATAAAAAAAATTAATAACAGATATTCAATGGTTAGGGTTTTGAAATCAAAGCACCAATGGCACATTTAGATGAAGCTTAGAGTTAGCAACGAAAATGAACTACAGAAAAGAGTTCTTGGAAAAATTCGATTCGACTGGAAGGGAAGGGAAAAGACGATGACTATGTCTTTGGTCACAAACCCATGGTGGAGACGTCCAGAGAGTGAGAGCTTGTGAAGAAGATGTCGACATGGCTGAAGCCCGGATCGCCGACGAGGCTGGTGATCCTTGGAAGCTTCGACTATGGCGGAAGAGAAGAGGGAAGAGAAGAGGGAGGAAAAGAGCCAACAAGAGGGCCAAACACGACTGATTCAATTTTGTTTCCCCTTCTAACCGGCTACACCGGTTGCCTATTTGAAAGTTTAATTATTTAAGTAATTTAGTTATGACCTAGTTATGAGATAGTATGGTATAAATAAATAACTGAATATAACTAAGTTATGAGTCAATATGATAATGGTTATGACTAATATGGTATTGGTTATGACATAAAATCATATAAGTTCATAACTAAATGTATGGTACATCTAAATGTACCATAGCATCACCCACAGCTCTTGATTCTTTGGCAAATCTGGATATATTTTGATGGTTTATACTCTTTGAGGAAGAAGGGAGGCATTTCTTTTTTCTTTTTTATTTTTTTGACATTTCTGATGAACACAAACATAGGTGAATTACATTCTATAGGTTGATTGTCCAAAAATATTTCTGTTTCTTTCTTCTTTTAAATCCCTGCACTAGACCATCGCAGAAGCTTGTTGATTTTCCTTCAGATTGTGGACTATCATTTTAATATTATTTGGGGTAAGTTGATTTAATGTGAATGTGCTACCAAAGGGTAGTAATTATTAAATCAGTTTTCTTTTCACTTTCCATCGCATACAACTGCTATTGTTTATGATTATTGATATTAATATGGATTGATGATTGTTTTCTTTATGAAATTTTCTTTTGTTAAGAATTAGTCTTTGTAGCTTATATTTCCATTTAATGTTATAATGTTAAATTGTTGTCTAGTTTTTCTTCTCTCTCTCTCTCTCTCTCCCCAATTGTATACATGTTTTAAAGTTCAGGGAACAACAGAGATAAATGGAAAAAGTGCATTGGAGACAAAGATGGAGAGGTTGGATTACAAGTCAACAAAACTGCATAGAGGGGCATCCTATTTTGGTGAACTAGGTTGATATGGTAGGAAAAGGATTTGTGTGTGAATGTGGTTATTGTGAATGGGAATATGAATATCAAGTTGGCTCAAATGTCCACATTCCTATTTTGGTGAACTCAGATTCCTATTTTGGCTCAAATAGAGGGGCAGCCTATTTTGGTGAACTCAGATTCCATTCTTTTTTCAGTGCTCAAAATACAGTGACTAATATGATTAAAATAATATTAAGAATATATATATATATATATATATATTTTTTGCACAATGATTGTGGACTATCATTTGATAAGATTTTATTATTTGAATGGAACTTATTATTTTATATTAGTGCTATCCAGTTTTATTAAAGGTATTTTTTTTTCAATCACATAAAATTAGCACAATTTCAAAAAAAAAAAAAAGATATCACAGCATTTCTTAAAACGTTACCTAAATCTTAAATCTAACAGTTAAATTTTTTAAAAAAGTTTTGACGGTGTTTTCCAAATGTCGCTAAATATCATAGTGGCGTCATAGAACAGTTATGTAAGACATTTGGTGGCGTTTATACTAATATAATGACATTTTTCAAACGTCTTAAAACTATGGCGACGGCGGCGGCGTCGGCATTTGGTACTAAACGTCACAAAAAGAATTAGTGACGTTTTTAGTACCTATAGCGGTGTTTTTTAAATGCTACTAAAATTGGTTTTTCCAGCAGTGTCGTGTATTCATTGATTTTTTAAAATATTTTTTTGTAAATATTTTAATTTTTAGATAAATAAGGTGTATCTAAAAGTGAAAAAAAAAATTTAAAATTTTAAAAATATTTACTAAAAACAAAAAAATATGAAAAATAAAAAAAAATAAATTTCTAAAAAATTAAATTCACAAAAATTGAAACCAAACCCAAGAAATTTTGGTTCATGCATCCCCATTGTAGTAATTGAGTTGCCTCCAAGAGGGTGTGTTGGAATATGTCCCACATTGGGCCTATGGTTGGTGTGCCGTTTGTTCGGTTGCTGTGTATTCTTGTGGTTCAGAGGGTGTGTTGGAAGGTGTCCCACATTGCTAATAGTTGCCCCATTTGTGTTAGTTATAAGACTTTAGTTTTTCTCTTTTTAATACATGGGTTTTAAGGAAAAGCGTGTGTTGAGCTTTTCAATTGATCCCAGTCACCATTAATTTACTTCTGGAATACCTAAACCTGATGCTTCATTTATGGCTGCCTCAATTATAGACCATGGAAGACTATGTTCACCGAATCGGAAGGACAGGGCGCACAGGATCAACAGACCAAGCTACTTCATTTTCTTGAGATCGCCCTTTAATACTAAGTGAGGGAGAAGAAGATAAGAAATCTTGAAGCTAAGCTTGTTGAATTGTAAGCGGCTTCTGAAAAGCTTTGCCCACCATTGAACTGGATTGCATTCTTGATCGGTGATCTTTATTTATCTTCTTCAAGACAAGGTTTAGTTCTAATTTGATGAAAACTTTGTCAGGTTGGGCTGCTTTGTTGCCTACCCCTTTTTTTGGAAAAGTGCAGCTGGCAATACCAATCTCATGGTTGGGATTCAACCGTCATACAATTGAATTAAATCTAGTAAGGGTAGGAAAATTTTAATTTTTTTGTTTCTTTCTGAACTTCTTGGTTACAATTGAATATGTTGATCACTTGACCAAATTCACTTTGTTTTGTGCAGCTGGAATATGAAGGACTTGTTTCTTCTGATACTGATATGGGATGATGAGAGATTTGTAGAGTTTCATAGGTTTCATGTACGATTTACTTCAACCTGAAATTCAATGGCATAACAAATTAGGCCGCCATGGTGGGACCTTCATGCAAACATGGAATATGCTTTTCTCAGTCATATTCAATTGTAATAATACATACATTACAAATCTATTGATTTCAGATTGTGTAAGCTAAAGCAATTCTACTTTAGACTTTGGTTTATCTGTCATCATTTTTGTTTCTTTCACGCGCTTAATGCTATTTATTTCAATGGTTTGCTTATATTTTCTCATCAACCAAATGGATGGTAACGAGAATTGTTTTGTTACATTTGTACGGAAGCAATTTTTTATTCCTTCTCCTCTGTGCTGCCGTGAGGATGAGAATATTGTTTTTTTGATTATTTCAGAAATAAATTTTTTGCAGCATATGATGTGCCCATTCTAGAATACAGAACTAAGAACACTATTGATACGTATCCGTGGGAAGCCAAAGCTGGTGCTAAAGACTATGTCGGAGACAACTATGTTCACCGTTTGATTCAATCCAAAACTGATGGGAAGTTGATTGAGTTGAATCACTAGTGTGCACATGCTGATGATGGTTGTGGTAGTTGCAACTGTAGTATTGATACTGGATTTAGTGAGACTCTTGAATGGTAAAGTTGAAAATGTATTGTTTTTAATTTGTTTGATTTAAGCTATTCTTATTTAATGTATTTGTTTCATTGCAGTTATTCTTGTCTGATGCATTTGTTTGATTGAAGAAATAGTAAATAAAATTTATAGAAAAAGAATTGAGTTCTATAAATCATCACAATTCAAAAAAATGAGATTTTTTAGCAAAAGATATGCAATAGAATATATCACGCTTTTATAAAAGGTTTTTAGGCAACTAAACTTTATTAAAAAATAAAGCATGATTACAACAAGATTTAGGGGAAAAAAAACTGCATCATTGTCTAAACTAAGTATCCCAACTATGTTGGCACCTAAGCTAGACCAATCATGTGCATCCCCAAACCCCAAAACGAGTTGGAGAGATTCCGAACTCAAAACAGAAACATCCAACACCCAACCTCTTACAAGAAGCCTCACAATCTACCACCTAAACATTTTCTAATCTGTGAAAAATTAAGCAAAAAATCAGTAGTAGAATACTGATATTCTTGGAAAAAGGCTTTCATCTGTAGACGTCCTTGAACGTCCCAGGAGGGAAATCCTGTTCTGTTCATTTGGGTTCACTACGGTTCAAGGACTCAATGTCACGGTCCTGTATCTAATCTCGCAGAGTGCAATGCAAGACCGATGAAATCATCAAAGAGTCCAAATCCGGCAAATCGTTTTTGAAAACAGATTTTTTTGAAAGAAGTACCAAACATGGACTGCTTTGCCAGATACAGAGTCGCCACCTAAATATTTTATTTTGGGGGAATTTAGGAAACCCTGACTCGTTTGCCTAAGGCCACGTGTCCGTCATCACCAAAGTTGCCTCGGCTCGGGAACTTGGGTACGATTGGAGAAGGTCATTTCGTGAGCACCCCCGCTCGCCCGATCAAAGATCGGCCTCTACTAACTATGATATCTAGTTTTGAAAACATTATGCGTTCTTATTCCGGTTATTAGCCTAGATTTACTATGTGATGCGCACAGCAAACAAATATAGACCAAATCGCCTGAATTGGAACAAAACATCTTATGTTTGTTTTTGAAAGATGATTTGCTACTCGCAAGTAGGCTTAAAAATACAGATTTTGCCACCCTCGGGTAGGCTTAGAAAAAGATGGTTTTGACACTATCTAGTGGGCTTAAAACTCACAGTCGATGATTTGTTCCAATCCAAATAACCCAACCTTCACTCACAGGCATTCAGGCAGTTATATCACATAAGCATATAGCCTCATGATAAGCATGCTATCATGGCAGTCACTCACACACATGCACGGATGCTAAAGCATAAAACTTACCTAGTACTCCAAGCCAAAAAAGAAGCTATGTTAGAAATCCATGCATGACCCTAATTATACAGAAATGCCTAATGCAACACATGCAAAAATACAACTATAGTAGGCTCGACTATTCTAAATATGGCATATGAAATGCTACAGTTAACATGTATTCAACTCGGAATTGAAATGCAAATGCAGTTAGTACGATGCGCCGAGCCCGGTACATGCAAAACAGATGAATGAATGCAAACATGCTATCATACTGTATGCTAATTGAAACATGCCCTAATCTAACCATCATAAGCTGGTAAATAAAAGGGAGAAAGACGTGGGGTTGGAAGACATACATCACACTCACGTACACTTATTATAATTGTGCCCTCGCTCGGAGGGTCCGAATAAATAATATACAGTCCGAATAAATACAAAATCCCTAATTAATTAACGAATTAACTAAGGAATGAAATAAATAACACGCAAATTCATGGACCGCCTCAGCTCTGTTCCGAATGATGAATGATGCATGTTTGAGTTGCCTTGCGCGGAAATCCATTGCGATGCCCCGATTAGCCTCTGTTTACAATTAAGCCCGAAATATTGCGTGAAGCTCCAAGAGACTGCCAGTTTCTGATTTGCTGCAACAGAGAGCAAGAAAGGGGCATGGCAAAGTATTTTCACATATGTATGCATACCTCGATCCTCGTGCCACCAAGCACGCATCTCGATGCATGATAGCCGAGGAGTCGAATTGCACGACTCAATATGAAATGAATGCACATATAAACACAACCATGCCTAGACTCCGTCATGTGTAATCCAGAGTGTCTGCGACCGGGAATTGAGACACATTCCGTCACTTGGAGTACGAAACGTCCCTCGTTTCCCGTGTTTGGACTAACTCCCATCCCCAAACACAATGCAATATGCATGACATGCATGAATGCGACTAACATACAACCTAGCATACGCAATGCTATGGACTAAGATGGCATACACAATGCAATATGGGCTTACACCAATATGAGTGGACCTCAGCCACACTCACATCAGCGGCCATAAGATGAAAATGGGACAACCGAAATGCGTGCACACATGCACGTAAATCGAGGACTGAACCTAAGGCACAACATGCAACTCTAACAAGGCATGGCAAGGATGAAGCATGGCATTCAAACATGTAAATTTCAGCACTGAAACATGATGCTAAATGGTCTCGAATCATGCAAATATGTCATACAATGCATGCTATAGGCCCCGAAACTCAAAACTAGGCACATGTATTGAACCATAACCATGCAAACAAAACATTATTTGACTATGAAGCACAAAGACAGAACCAAGGCAGTCCCAAAAAATGCACATTACTAGTTTAAAGCATGGCCAAAAAATGCTAACATGATGGGCTAAACAACATGCAACATTGGCTAGCAAGCATGGTTTACATGGCATGTATATGAAGCATATGAGAACTCATCAAACCAGCCAAAAACAGTGAATAAAACATGTCAAAATATGCCCAAATAATCACTGAAATGTAGCCAACACATGCAAAAATGATGAGTTCCTTTGAAAGTCCATGCAAGGGGTTACTTAACACATACGAGATAGACACTTAGCATGACCAAACCAACTTTGGAAATGAGTTATGATAGCCCTAAAACCTGCTAAATAGGCCCTGAAATTAGTCTAGTAAACAAGCAAAGAAAGGTCCATTTGAAAGGCCTTGAATGGGATTGCTCTACACATGCATAAGGGACACAAAATATGGCGAAATGGGCTCTTGACAGAGCTTAGGCAGACCTTAAAACCCACAAAATGAGGCCTGAAACATGACTTCAATGTATGCAAAATAAAGTCCCTTTGAAAGGCCAACAATGCTAGTAAAGAGAATGAGGGGTGAGAGGGTCACCCCTCTATGGTTTTGGAGCCCAAAGACACATCAAAGCCACTAAAAATATACTGGATTTCAGTGGCTAAGAGGCTAAAACAAGGCCAATGCAAATGCTCAAATGTATGGCTCAAAGCATGAGGAAATAAAACATGCAAGGAAGGAGATGACTCCAAACAGAAAAGTGACCTCAATCAAACTTAAAGAGGAGGTCAAAACAAGACTTTTTTCCAGTTTATGACAAATCTCGAAAATGTTTACAAGTAAGGCTAAAATATGATACAAAAATAGCCCTAAAAGAGAGATTGAGCAAACAAGGAAGTAGATGACCTCAAACAGCAAAGTATTCTTAAACAAAGTTGAAGAGGGGCTCAAAATAAGATCTTTTCCAGTTTATACCAAAACCCAGAAATGCTTGCAAATAGGGCTAAGTTATGGAGCAAAATAATGCAAGAAAAAGGGAAAAGGAGGCTTACCCTTGTAGCACAGCAATGTAGCAACTTCTAGACCAAGTTGGTGAGCTTTCAGCCTCTGCAAATGACCTCCAAGGTGCTGGAATGGATGATAGAGGTGGTAGGCTATGAGGTGTAGTGTAAAATGGCCAAGAACAAGGGTGTTTGGAGGCTTGAAGTAGAGAGATGGAGGGTTGTATGTATATATCTCAGCCCAAAGCTTCAAAACATTGCAAATGGAGGTGGAAGGTGTGTTTTATAGAGGGCGAGAGGTGAGGCTTCTTGGAAAAGCCATGAGAGGGGTTCAAAGCTTCTTGAGGAAGGTAGACCAAAAGGGTCAAGTGCAAAACAGCTAGCACAGTTGGAACACACTCACAGAGGCAAAACTGGCCGACCAGTTCAAAAGGTTCAAGGTGGTCGGCCGACCACCTTCCCTGGTCGGCCGACCAGGGGTCAAAAGGTTCAACAAGATTTTCTGGTCGGCCTACCCAGAAAGGTGGCCTCCCAGATGAGTGGAACACAGCTGTATAGTGAAAAACCAGAAAATGTGATCCAGGAAGGAGAAAAGCCAGCTTTTTAGAGGGGTTCAAAAGGGTCAAGAAGAATTACTGGTCGGCCTACCCATATTGGTGGCCTCCCAGATGAGCACAACACAATGGTGGTGTGAAAAACCAAAAATTGTGGTTCAAAAGTAAGAAAAACCAGCTTTCTGTCAAAAAAATCGGCTGGAGGAGAGAGAAAAAGGGAAAAGCTGGTTTTTCAGGGGAAAAGGTGGCCTCCCACCATAATACCACCTTCCTAACCATGAAAATAAGGCCCCTGCCAAAAATGGGCCAAGACGGATGTAAAACGGAGGTTCGGGGGCCGAAACGCGTGGCCCGAGGCCCCTAAAACTGACTGTGAAGCACCGGAGGTGGCGTTCGACCACAAAGTTGGTCTCTTGGGTCACAGTGTTCCTCAAAAGGGAGGAAACAAGGTGTGTGCCAAAAACCGGAGCAAACGGAGGCGGTTAAGCGGTCCCGAACAGAGGCACACGGCCGACGGCTCCAAAAAATCGGAAACCGGGCTCCGAACGGGAAAAACGGCCTACGACCACGAAACGTAGCCTATGGCCACTGAGATATGGTCTACGAGACCTCTCCCTCCCTTCGGGAGGAGAAAACAGAGAAAACGGGACCTAGTTCGTAAACCGAGCCAAAGCGCAAAAGAGCCCCGAGGTCCGGAGGTAAGGCTCGCAGCCGAGACTCTGAAACCTCAGAGCGAGCACAATATACAACATCACCGTGCGCTCAGTTGGTGACGTCTGAGTCTTAAGGTCAGTCAAAAATGGGGTGTCTACATCATCCAAATAGCTAATTTGATGATGATTGATTCTTGCAACTCCCCCATCCTTAGTTGAACTTCATTGAACAAGCATTCATTTCTATACTTCCATGTGGACCACAATGCAACCAACGGTAAAGCTTTCCAGATTTTCCTCTATGATTTTTTGAATCTGATACCCTCCTACCATTGTAACAAACACTCCACTGATCTAGGCACATCCCATTGTATCCCTCACCACTGTAACAAACTAGTCCACACCTTCCAAACCAGAGGGCATAAAATTAGCACATGCTAAACTGTTTCTAGCTCATTTTTGCAAAACACACACTAATAGGACACACTTCCATCCAATATTCCAATCCTCTGCAGAAAAATAGAGGTTTTTACTTTCTGTTTCCATGCAAGCCACTCAAAGAATTGAACTTTAGGAGGAAGATAATTCACCCAAACTAGTTTACTAACTGTACACTTCTCACCAGCATCCAAATCTGTATATTTATACAGAATTGAGACAATAGACTGACCTGGATGTGCAGCTAGCCAAACTGGTTTATCCTCTTCATTCCTATTCAGTGATGGAGCCAATCTGAGGTCCTCTCTGAGCCTGTTCAGTTGCTCATTCTCCCAAACAAATAAATTCCTCCTGAAACTAAATTCCCAAACATCCGAACTACTTTTCTTCTCAACAAAAGACCACAGAGAACCATCTCTATCATTAGATAACCTGAACAACCTGGGAAATTTCTCTTTGAGACAAACATCACCACACCACTTATCCAACCAAAATATTATAAAAGGTAAGATAGTAAGTTAAAAATGGTTGCGCTTTCCTACTAAAAAGTGAGATTGTAACTTTAAACAATGGGGAAACTATATATGCAGATAGGAATTGGGGAAAAATATTATCAACACACAGAGGAGTACAAGTGACACTTCCTCTCACAATTTTTCATTTGCACCCCATTACGTATACATTCGTACCCCTATGTGTTTATAATTTTTTTTCAACTCCGAAGTTTCCCCTTAAACAATCATGCTTTCTCGTAAAAAACAAGATCTTTTACAGACAAATAGTCACACTCACATCATGCTTTTTTTTTTAATTATAAAAACTCAGACTAAAAAGTAAAGGTCACAGTTTTACCATTATTGTAGTAGTGACACAAAGCACATTTATCAAATTCACACACAAATTATTACATGGTTTATAATAAAGTCAATCCAGTTATACCACAACAGAGAAAGCTATGCCAGCCCAATCAACCCGACCAATGACATGACACGTAACTTATACAAGCCCAACAATAGATAAAATTTAATCATAACAACTAAACAGTTCTTCATATATAAGAACACTTTGCAGCCTTGGTTTCTTCATAAATAGGGCCAATATCTATTTCTCCAACTTCTTTATTAAGAAAAGCATACTCAATAGATCACCTGCAATCAAATTTTGAAAATGAAAGACATTAAAGACTTATTTCCGATGTATCAAAAAAAAAAAAGACATTAAAGACTAGTTAAAAGCTATTACATTCAATGTGCTTTTGCTAATGGGTGCAATGTGAAAAATATTTTTTTGTTTCAAAAAATGTAATACATAGAAAATATTCTCCAATATTTAGTTAGAACTTTGAAATAATGGTTACTAATAGTCAAGGTGTGCTGTAGTGGTGGTGGTGGTTATGGTAGGATGTTAGGGAAGAAAGAAAGAAAGAAATAACTAGTAGAGACATATTGGTTAGAGAATTATTTGTGATAATTAAATCATCAAAATAAAGTTGAACAAGATAAACTTACATTAGAGAATAATATTAAACTCTTGTATTTACTATAAGATCAGTTTATTTTGAATGTACCTGGCCAATGAAATGAATTCTATATATAGTAACATGAAAATTGTACTATATGAAAATAAAAATTCATGAATTCTGTCTAAACTTTGGCCAGCCTAACAATCTACTAATTTATCCTTGTTCAAGATCCCCCAAGCAATTTTAGGAGAATTGGATAGACTGTAGAGGAAATTTCTCTCTCTTTAATACAATTTTTTTTTTCTTTGCTGATAAATTTAAAAAACTATTTCTCTAATTCACACAAATGAATTCTATAAACAACCAAAGAACAAAAAATACAACTCTTTACTTCACACAATGAAACAGTTTAGTAGAGTGTTTAGATTCTTAAAATAAAATAGGGTGAATTATACTGATAGTCTCTACATTCTGCCCCTTGTGTCATTTTAGATACACTATTAATTGGTTCAATTTTTATCCTTAATTTTTTGGGAGTCAATTTGGTTCAATTGATAATCTCATTAGGGATTTTTTAACGGAGAATTATCACTGAATTGGTTAAGGTTTTTTTTTTTTTTTTGATCGGCAAAAGAAAAAACTTTATTGATGATAATAATTTGATTACATCAATAAAGAAAAGGATGAAGGAAAATGAGTACAAAAAGCATCAAAGCGAATATAAGGATCTTAACTAAGTTGGCACACAAAAGCATGCTTAATCATTTGCTAGCACACCATCAAGTTGATGAGAAACCAACCATAACCAAAATGCAGCCAAAATACAACTAATACTCCAAGGAAGAACCCCTGCAACCTCAGCAAAAACCCCTAAACAAACAGAGCACACTAAATACACATAACAGCCAGCCAAATCCGAGTAGCAGATAAATAGCAGATGTTCACAACAGAAAAACCAGGACAATTTGAAAAACCAGAACAAAGCAGACCAGCAGCAAAGAAATAGCAGCCATATCAGAGACATAGCAGACCAACAGCAGAGGTAACAACAGAAAAACCAGAACAAACAGAGTTTCACAACAGCCGGCCAAAAGCAGAGAAGCAGCAGAGGTATCATCCATTAAAGTTGCAGCAAGCACCTACCACGTCCAACCCCTAGAGGTTTTGTCACACCCATTTTATATTTGAAACAATCTCTTGAATGGAGTAGAAACACCCCATATCATAAGAATTCAACCACATGGCCACTCTAATTTTTATTAACTCACACAAATCATTAATGGCAGATTGAGAATTATTAAAGATACAATCATTTCTGTATATCCACAAGGACCAAACAACAGAAATGAGAAGAAATGAGAACAACTCTCCAAACTTTCTTTTCCTTTTTCCTGAACTTCCACCCCAACCACCATTGCATCAAATCTTCAAAAGATCCTGGTATCACCCATTGAATTCCCCACCAGGCCATGATATTTGACCAAACATGCCACACAAATGAGCAAGACAAAAGGAGGTGATTAGAAGTTTTGACCTCAGCTTTGCACAACACACAGTGCAAAATTCCAGTACCTCTCAAAACTCCAATCCTACTAAGGAATGCAGATGTTTGCAGCCTACCTCTCCATGCAAGCCAAGTAATGAATTTAGCCTTAGGAGGGGCAAAATTATTCCAAACCAAATCTGGAAGGCTGAGGACAGGTCCAGAACCTTGCTTGCACCAGTTAACACAAAGCCAACTTTAAATAAGTCTGACTACTCAGCCTTCCACCAGATTGAATCCTTTTGATTAAGATGAAGGCATGGCCCTGCTTCCAACAGATTTTGCAACCTTATCACCTCATCTTCTTCCCATCCAAAGAGAGGCCTTCTAAAATTAAAAAACCATTTGTTAGTACTGTCTCTACAAGAAATCTGCATCTTCAAGGTGATCTCCTTATCTAAATTCGGCTGTTACAACCCAGGAAATTGGGATTTGAGACTTGATGTTCCCATTGAAATATCATCCCAGAACTTCGCCCTATTCCCATCACCAATCCTAAGCTCCACATTTTCCACAAAGAAGTTATACAACTTAGGATTTAAATATGACATAGCAAGAACATCTCTCCAAATAATAGAAACAGAAACAAAATCATCCAATGGAGAAAACCATTGACCCCTAGATACACCATATTTGGCACATATCACAGATTTTCACAAAGCCTTATCTTCCAAGGCATATCTCCACCACTACTTAAGTAATAAGCACTCATTAGTCAACCTGATATCTCTGATTCCAAGACCTCCTTGATTCTTATTCAGCTGCACCTCTTTCCACTTTACCAAATGGATTTCCTTTTAGATTCATCCCTTCCCCACAGAAACCTAGCTTGAATCTTATCAATTTCTTTAGCAACACACTTAGGCATCTTAAACAAAGACATATAATAGATAGGTAAAGAAGACAAAACAGATTTAATAAGAGTGACTTTTCTAGCATAAGAAAGCATCATTATCTTCCATCTAGATAATTTCTTCTTAAACCTATCCACTATTGGCTGCCAAGTTTGTTTCCTACCTGGGTTGGCTTCAAGTGGCAACCCAAGATACTTTAGTGGTAGCTTATGACTCGGACAGTTAAGTTTGGCTGCAAACTCTTCAACTAACCTATCTTCAACTCCCACACCACAAATCATACTTTTATGAAAGTTTATCTTCAACCCCGAGACCACTTCAAAGCATCTCAAAATGCATTTCACAACCACAATCTCAGCCTAGTCAGCCTCACAGAATATAAAAGTGTCGTCCATGAACTTTAGATGAGATATGTTCACCTCTCTATCACCCACTGCCACTCCTTTTATAATCCTCAACTCCTTAGCTCTTGACAACAATATGTTCTACCCTTCAGTAACAACATTAAATAAAAAAGGAGAAAGAGGATCACCATGTCTTAGCCCTTTTTGTGGATAGAATTCAGCAGACGGTGAGCCATTAACTAAAATAGAGATTCTAGCAGATTCCATACATTCTTTCATCCATCTAATCCATCTTGATCCAAACCCAAAACTAGATAACATCTGCAGCAAAAAAATTCCAGTTAACAGTATCGTGTAAGAATTTATGTATTATTGATTGATTAATTGATATATTCTGTCTATTACAAATGGTTCCTTATATAGATGTAGGTGTAGTGGGTTAAGTTTAGTGAAGTAGGTGAGGTGGTAGTGGTGTAGTGAGTTAGGTTTAGTGGAGTAGGTGAGGTGGTAGTGGTGTAGTGGGTTAGGTTTAGTGGAGTAGGTGAGGTGGTAGTGGTGGTAGGTTTATTGATAAATTTTAACAGCCCCCCGCAAACTCAAGGAGGATAGAAACTAACCAATTTGAGTTTGGAGAGAGTAATAAAACAAGAAAATACATAAACATAAAAGAGGATAGGAGACACTGTATGGTCGTGTCAGACCATTGGTGAAGACACTGGATGGTGGTGTCATAACGTTGTAGAGGATACTGTATGGTGGTGTCATAACGGTGTAGAGGACACTGGATGGCGGTGTCAGACCGATGTAGAAGACAGTTTATGGGGTCATGTCAGACCGTTGTAGAAGACAGTTTATGGGGTCATGTCGGACCGTTGTAGAAGACAGTTTATGGGGTCATGTCGGACCGTTGTAGCAGACAATGTGGTGACAGTTGTTGTAACAGTTTACAGAGTCTTGTCGGACCCTTGTAGAAACTAACCGGAATCAATGTCGGGACAGTTTACAGAGTCTTGTCGGACCCTTGTAGAAACTAACCGGAATCTATGTCGGGACAGTTTACAGAGTCTTGTCGGACCCATAAAGGAGCTAACCGGAATCAATGTCGGGACAGTTTACAGAGTCTTGTCGGACCCTTGTAGAAACTAACCGGAATCTATGTCGGGACAGTTTACAGAGTCTTGTCGGACCCATGAAGGAGCTAACCGGAATCAATGTCGGGACAGTTTACAGTGTCTTGTCGGACCCTTAAAAAGTCGCACCCTCAAAAGGTGTGCCCAATCTATCAAAAGGCGTGCCATCAAAAGGCGTGCCCAATCCATAAAAAGGCGTGCCATCAAAAGGCGAGCCCAAGTCATAAAAAGGTGTGCCGGACATGATGGCGAGGCACGTGGGCGCCTTGGCTTGCGCGCCCGTTTTGTCGTCTGGTGGCAAGAGGCGCGCGATGCGCGTGGCTGCCTCGGCTATTTAACCAAGACGGAGGCTGAGGCCGAGGCTGAGACAAAAAACCTGCGAATTTCTCTGAAAAACTCTTCGTTGTGCTGAGAGAGAGAGTCTGTAACACTCTGTTGCGAGAGATAGTCTGTAATACTCTGTTGCGAGAGATATTCTGTAACACTCTGTTGCCCAGAAAATGGCCTCGTCTTCCCGGAGTCTGCTCACTCTCTTTCCAGACCTCAACGAGTCAACAAGAGAGAAAACTGGTGCGGTGGCACTGGAACCTCAACCAAGCGCCCCGGAGTTTGCTCCATTGAACTTTCCGATGCGGTCGGTGGAGCAAAAAATGGCAGTGCAAACGGATGTGGAGGCTAATCAGTATACTTTGAAGGCATGTGTGGAGTCCATGACGGCGGTCACAAACTTGTCGCACCGGCTGCAGAGCAGGACAAATGAGGTGCAACAGTTAAACTCCCAGCTGGCTCTGCTCCAACGCATGTATAAGGATGCGCGAGTAAAGATAAGTGTGCTAAAGACAGAAAACAAGGAGCTGAAGCGGAAGGCCACCGTGATGTTCCGATTTGGAGGGCCGCCATATGCTGCAGTGGAGGAGCAGGGAGTAGTGATCGTGCCCAGTGGAGTGGGAAACACGGAGGCTACACCAGCAAGGGCCGCCCAAGACGGAGGCAAGAAGAAAAGACCGGCGGCAGAATAGAGAAGAAAAATCCCACCTGTGGATGTGTTTGGTTGTTTTTTTTTTATTATTTTTTTTTTGTTTTTTTTTTTGGTGTAAAAATGTGATCGGGGTTGATCCCTGAGATGAATAAAATATGGTTTGTTGTGCAAATTGGTAAAGGGTTTTTTTTTTTTAATATAATATAATAAAAAGAGTAATATATATATATATATATATATAAAATAAAGAAAGTTGGCTTGCATAGCTTTATGGTCTTGTGTGGTTGTTATTTGGGTAATATAGTATAATAAAAAGAGGATGAGAAAAGAAAGAAAGTTGGGTAATGGAGACATAATGATGATGATAAAAGAGGATGATAGGATTAAAATAAAATAAAATAAAATAAAATGATGATGGGATTTAAGAGAAAGAGAATGTAGGTTGGCGATAGGCCCCTGCAAAAGATAGATGGTTGGAGAGTGGGAAGTTGCTCAGTTATTGTAGGCCACAACAGAAACGCTGCTGCCAATCCAGCTGTACCCAAAGCAATATTGAAGAATACAAGAAAACTAGTGCTTCTGAACAAAGCAGTCTGTGGAATAGACTTTCCTTTGTAAGGGTAAAACAAAGACATCTGTTTGGTAGTAAATGCCATTGCACCGATTTGGAAGATTGATTCAAAACCACAGAATCGAAAATCTGATTCTGGATTCTCTGTCCATACCAATCAGATCAAGAAGCCCGTAAACCATCTAGGAAGATCGTTCTTTCTCTCTAGACTCTTCGATCTTGAGGTTCGGTCTGATTGCGAGTCCGATGAGGTTCGGTCTTATTTCCACCCCATCTCATGCTTTGTGGAAGGTGGATTAAAAAAAGGTGATCACGGACATGTTCTTGCCTCCGTGCTGACCATCCTCTTGCTCGAACACAATGCTCGGGACGCGACCCACCTTTCGTTCCTTGGCGGAGTACCGGCGGTGGAGGGTTCTGGCGAGGAGTTGGCGGTAGACCCACATTGGTTGAAGATAGAGAAGGTTCAGGAATGCAGAGAGGCTAGAGTATGGAATTTGTGGCAGCGGAGTGAAGGTATGTGTAGAGGTCCGGCAGGCGGCCAAGGCGAGGCTGCCGCCCGCCGGTGAAGCGGAATTACTAGGTTCTCAACCTTGCTCTGATACCATGTAAGAATTTATGTATTATTGATTGATTAATTGATATATTCTGTCTATTACAAATGGTTCCTTATATAGATGTAGGTGTAGTGGGTTAGGTTTAGTGAAGTAGGTGAGGTGGTAGTGGTGTAGTGGGTTAGGTTTAGTGGAGTAGGTGAGGTGGTAGTGGTGTAGTGGGTTAGGTTTAGTGGAGTAGGTGAGGTGGTAGTGGTGGTAGGTTTATTGATAAATTTTAACATATCGTATGCTTTCTAAAAGTCCAATTTGAAAATGAGGCCCTTCTTTGATTTTTTCCACCAATCCACCACCTCATTTGCTATAAGTACTTCGTCCATAATGTTTCTTTCCCACACAAAAGCAGACCGAGCCTTATCAATCACATTAGGCAGGACTTGCTTGATTCTATTGGCCAACACTTTGGACAAGACTTTATAGGGAGAATTTCTCAAGTTAATAGGTCTGCAATCAATAAGAGAGTTAGGATTCTCCTTCTTGGGGATAAGAGTACCAAAAGAGCAATTTACCTCATAACCCAATTTACTATTACTATAAAACTCCTTCATAAACTTCATGATGTCACCTTTTAAGAACTTCCAACCTTTTTGAAAAAAAACGCATGTTAAACCCATTAGAGCCTGAGGCTTTGCTACCATCACATTCTTTTATAACAGCCCATACTTCCTCCTCTGTGAATTCTCTCTCCAAAATGTCAACTGCTTGGTTAACATAAATCTTCTTGAAATCTCCTCCAATTCTTGGTCTATACCTCCATTGTTCAGTAAATAAATTCTAGAAGTGGTAACAAGCTGCTTGTTTGACCTCATTTGGTTCTTCAACCTCAACCACATTAACCGCAATAGAAGCAATCAAGTTTCTGTTGTGTCTCTTAGTAGCCATAATATGGAAAAATCTAGTATTTCTGTCACCTTTCAGAGCTTAGTCCATCCTAGATTTTTGCACCCACATCCACTCTTTTCTTTTCCTAAGCTTCCAAATCAGACCCATTACCTCCCTTCTTCTGCCCTCTTTCACCTCATCCAACTCCCTCAATTCAGATTGTAAATCCAGAGAATGTAGTTCAATTTCAGCTTCTTTCAAATTTGAGTCTACATCACCAAACCCTTCCACATTCCATCTTTTCAGAGCAACTTTTAAAGCTCTCAGCTTTTCCGTAATTATATAGCTTGCCAATCCATGTACACTTGTTGATTCCCAAAACTCTTTTTGCTTCATTAAGAAATTTAGCATTGATGAACTTGAAAGGTTTCGAACCCCAATTCCTATCATCCTCCATTAGAATAATGGGGCTATGATCAGAAAAAAGTCTAGGTAACCCCAAACTTTATATTTGTACCATTCCAACCACTCAGGGTTAACTAGAAATCGGTCAATCCTACTCCAGCTCTGAGAGTTGCCCCAAGTGTCTTGCCTACCCAACATTGGGATATCAACCAGTTCAAGGTTACTAATAAAATTTTCAAACTCATCCATGACTCTGTCCCTCCTAATACACCTTTTTTCTTTCACTAATAGATTTAACTACATTAAAATCCACCACCCCCCCCCCCCCAAAACACCATGGATTAGGGAAAGCAGACTTCAAATTGGATAAAATGCCCCACAACCTCCTCCTATTCAAATCCTCGTTTGGTGCATAAATGTTACCAACTACACAATTAAGAGAAGAATGCATAATACCTACCAAAAGGATGAAACTTCTGGAACAGCAACACTCATTTAATGAGAAAATCTTAGGATTCCAGATGCATAGAAGCCCGCCAGCACTTCCATCCGCATCCACAGCCATGAACTCCACCAAATCAATAGGCCACAAAAATCTAACAACACTGACATCAATGCTTGACCGTTTTGTTTCTTGTAGCAAAACCATATCAACATTTTTCAACCTCAGTAATTCCTTAACCCTTAATCTTCTATCTCCCCTACCAAGCCCTCTAACATTCCAGGATAGAATCTTCATGAAGACACAAGTACTCACCAAAGCCCCCTATCAAGTGTTAGAATTAAGCACCTAGCACCACCCCTTGTACATTCACTCTATCAATGTCTTCATTTTCCATCTGAATTATTTGCTACACAACATCAGCTTCATTCCCATTCATTACCAAATCCAAATTGATTCCCAACTACACTGTGGCCTTTGCTTCTTTTCTAATCTTCTTTTGCTTCCATACTGTGTTGCTAATAGACAGTGATGATGAGGTAGCCATTGCTGCAGCTCGAACAAGGGCACCTCTTTGGAAGCCATTTCTGAATGGTGCCCCATTTCTCCCATTTCTTCTCTAGAATTTACCCTGAATTCCAACATTGTTAATTATCTCCTTATCACTGAATCCCCTTTGTGGTTTTATCCTTTTACTTCCATTTAATTGGGCCTCTTTTCTATTAGCCCAAACATTGACACTTCCCCTTCATCTTCACTTGGGCTGAGCTCATCATCACTGTTCCCAACTTCTTCACTTGGGCTTTCCTCTTCAACAAGAATCGTCTTATCATTTTCAGGCCGCTTACTGTTCCCATCAAAGTGGGCTTCATGTCTCCAATACCTCAATTGCTCGTCTTCCACTCCCCTCAACCTCCTGTAATAATGGTGTCTGCAAGCTTACATTGGGTACTGGGTTATCCTCACCATGATTGCGAATTCTCATCTCCACACCTGTCTCATTAACCATAGATATAGAGGCTGAATTACACGTGTGATAATATCCTGCCTCCACCAACACGTCATTAATCTTCTTACTATTTGCCATGTCATGACTTTTCGCCACGTCAGCCACAATGTTTCCCATGTCATCATCTTCATTCCTGCTTTCATGGTAAGTTGAAGAGCTTTGATCACCACTGCCCATGGATTTTGTTGGCAAATCCCCATCTTCAACTACACGAACAGGGTAGATACTACCATCTCTTTCCAGAATAACCATTTTATCAATACGTTCCAATTGAGATGTACAAATTCTGATTTTTCCACACTTCAGAGACTCCATGCTTAAAACATTATGATCAAGCTCAACAACTTCACCACAAACTTCACCATTTTTTCGGAAGTTATTAACATTCCAAAACAACTTAACCAAACAAATCTTTCATTATCCAACCTCATACCTTTATCCCATTCAATGATTGATTCACACCACTCCATTATCCAATCACCAAAACTGTTCATCAATTGCTTCATGTCTTCTTTTGATTTGAAAGTGATAAGTGCATTTCTCCCTCCGCCTTCTCTGAGTTGAATGTCCTTGAACCCTCTGTTTCAGCATTCTGTCTTGAAATCATCGAAGCTGCGATGGGTTTTAAATTTAATTACGACACTCAGTAGTAACCAACCAATTTAAACATAGTGAACAATCCTTTAGGATTCATCGACTCTGGAATCTCATCCACAAAGATTGTGTGGAGCTTTGCTAACGGTCCATGCCTACCTTGCCTTCATCGGAACACCGGCTTCCACCCACCTTTGTCGGAACACATTCTCACTCTTTAGGCACTCACAATAGTCAAATTTTAGTGAATTGGTTAAGGTTAACTTACCAAGTTAATCTAGTTTACAATTTCACCCTCAAAGCAAGACACATGCCTTTCATTTGCACATTTTTCATTAAAAGATATGCTAGCAATTATAAGTAATTGGATCAAATTAAGATAAAATCATAAATTCTGAATAAAAATCAAATCAGTCAAAATTAAAAGGACCAAAATGACACAAGAACCTAAATACAAGGATTATTAATATAATTTTAACCAAGAAAATATTATTTGAAAGGCCTCAAACAAAATATAAATATATACACTACAAATTAAAGGATATGAGCATAAACAAATAAAACCACAGTATATTTATCAACAAGATGAAGAGGCATTTGGTGTAATAATTTTTTTACTTTTACTTTATTATTATTATTATTATTAGGAAAATTTACCCATAAGTCCTAGTTTTTTAAACGTTGAACCATTTAGTCCTAAAAATTTTCTTATGCTCCATTTAGTCCCATTTTTACATCAACATGATGTGAATGATGTAAATGATCTGATGTTTCATTCTATAATTTCAAAATTTATTGAAATCTGATGAACATTAGATGTTTTTCATCCTATATTTTCAAACATTATTGAAATTTGATGAACATTAGATGTTTGAAATCCAATGTTTGTAACATGACTCTGATGTTATTAACATTGTATCTGATGTTATTAACATTGTAATGGGACCTTTCAGTCTATAAGAAAACTTTTAGGACTAAACAGTGCATAAGTTATTAATTTGAGATTTATTGGTGCATCCCCCTTATTATTATTATTTGTGTGTGTATATTCATACCTTTTCTGTAAAGAGATTGGCGATCCACCGCAGCTAATGGTAAATATTACTCCCATTCCACATCATAACCTGCATGTGGCAAGTATCAAATGACTACTAAAACTAAAAATATAGCTAATAACTTGAGGGTCCTGTTGTAGTGTGCACCCCTTAAAGGGTTGCACACCGTGTGCACCTTCTTTGTTGGCCATTGGATTACACAAATACATCCTCACCCTTGAATTCTTTAATTTTAAAAAATTGGACCACCGGAGAGCAACCGGTTGACCATCTCTCTTCTTCTTCCACAGGCTATTCTCTCTCTCTATTTTCACTCTTTCGTTTCTCTCCCTCCCTCTACCTCTGCTACTCCCTCCTTCGAGTGATCTCTTCCCCTGCTCCTCTCTCTCTTCTCTCTCTACTGTGCTCATTCGTCTGTCTTCCTCTAGTTCGACTGACTGCAGATTCTAAGAGCATCTCCAGCAGCTTGGCTATTCTTTCCTTTTAGCCATAGAAGCGAGCTTGGAAGGGTAAAACATTGCTCCAGCAGACTCGCTCAAGGATCGCTACAATGGTGGTGAGCTACAGGACCTCGCCAGGACAAGCGAGGTACTGTTCATGAGCCTTTCAATTTTTTATTTATTTTTGCCTCCTCAATTCGGTTTTTGGCGGTAAAATTTTTCAACGCTCGAATGTCTCTTCCGATTGTCGACAATGGCAGAGAGCTCTTTGCTGTCAAATTAATCGAGAGAGGCGAAAACGTTTTTTTTCCCTTAATTTCATGCTTTTGTTCCATCTGGGTTATCATTTTTCCCATCTGGGTCTTTTTCTTTTTTTCTTTTTGGGTTTATTCTGAGGTTCTTTTTTTGCTGCAGATTGATGAGCATGTACAGAGGGAGATCATGAATCACAGATCATTGAAACATCCCAATATTTTGAGATTTAAAGAGGTTTGTCATTAACTTTTGTGACATACTATAAGAATTTGTTATTAATTTTGTCTGCTTGTATAATTTTGGAGTTAGACTCTTCTGTTTTGGTCCATTTTGGGTATTGGGAGTGTTTGATAGTGATATATTTTTCATATTTGGAAATAATCTGTTTCACTTTTTTTACCTCTCCCTGTTTAATGAGCTTATTTTTATAGAACTAATTCTCAAACTTTTTGCTCAAGGGAGGTAATAAATTTTGTCATTTCTGTTTATTTGTCTATGTATTTGTATTGCACACTATATGTTTGTTGTAATTTCTGTTAGAATATAGATTGTAATTATTTGGGTTCCATGAATGGAGAATTGAAGTTGGAGTGTTGCAAGAATTCTAATATGTAGAAGACCAGATTGAGGGCTGTGAAATGTGAAATGGTTCTCATTCCTCAGAAGACCAAAAAAAAATATAATTTCAGTAGTTATTAGATGTACTCTTCAAGTTCAAAGTTCCTTTGATTTTTTTACTTGTGTCCAACACATTCCATGCACTTAACTTTTTCTGTTTCTGTTTTTGTGGGTAAATGGGCAAACCTCTTTTTTCTAGATTCAATATTTAGTAAATTTTCTACATGTTTTGTTTAATATTGTGGCTTCAATTTTTTATTATTTGTCTTTTTCTTCTTCTCTCTCTCTTTTTTTTTTTTTAAAAAAAAGGTGTGCAGAGTACACTTGGCTTCCACGAATGTGAATTTTTCAATTAATTGATAAATTATTAAACTGTTGCTGTAGATAATGTTTTAGAGCAGTGATTTAATTTGTACTGTTTAATCATTTTCTTTGTTTATGTATGCATTCAGTGTTCTGCTCATATCTTTGGATAATCAAGTACTTTGATTTTTGGATCTGCATAGCTTTTAAATTGTGTCAATGCTGATATGTTTTTAACTGTGCTTATGCAGCTCCGTAATCTGGAAAGGGGTGTGGACATATTAGTTACCATACCGGGCCGCTTAGTAGATATGATAGAGAGGGCAAGAGTTTCTCTTCGGATGATCAAGTATTTGGCTTTGGATGAGGCTGATTGAATGTTGGATATGGGCTTTGAGCCCTAGATTCGAAGGATTGTTGAGCAAATGGAGATGCCTCCACCAGGTGCAAGACAGACGATGCTTTTCAGTGCCACATTTCCAACTGAGATACAAGTTGGTTTACTCAACTCCTTGATAAAAAACATAACTCTATGGAAGTCTGTTTCGGTTGCCTTTATGCATGATGTTGGATTATGCAACCAATATGAAGTTAATTTTAGCTCCAGATGAAGCATAATTCAATCTGAGTTTTTCATATTTACTTATATATATGAGGGCATTATTTCTAGTACATACCAACCGCAAGTAGAACTAGATCACAAGTTTTAATTAAGAAGTCTTGAGTGAAATCAAATTGCATTTTGTTGCATTTTGGTTTTATTAGTATAAGTTAATTTGTTGAATGGTTGGTATTTATGCTTTTCTTTAGTATAAGTTATCATGTGGATGTGGATGGATCACAACCACTAATTTATCTCTTGCAGAGGCTTGCTTCGGACTTTATGTCAAACTACATATTTCTTGCTGTTGGAAGGGTTGGTTCCAGCACTGATCTAATTGTTCAAAAAGTTGAATTTGTCCAGGACATGGACAAAAGAAATTATTTGATGGATCTTCTTCATACCCAATGTGATAATGGAGCCCATGGAAAGGTAAATTGTATAGTGGCAGTAGTTTCACCATTGTTAGACAATTGACGATTAATCTTGTTAATCTATCTGACTAATGCAACTCTGTTATTTGTAATGCAGTGTGCCTTGACACTGGTTTTTGTAGAGACAAAGAGGGGCTGATGCTTTAGAGCGCTGGTTGTCCATGAATGGTTTTCCTGCGACAGCAATACATGGTGACAAAGTGCAAATGGTGAGCTAATTCTGTCTTATTTTCAGTTGGATCTTTTGTGCTTTTGCTGTTTTGCCATGCCATGAACACTTGTCCTATGGTTCTGATTTTAGTCTACTGGGGGTTCATAATTCTATTTATCTGTTTGTTTTGCGTCTACACTGATAAATTGCTTAATCTGAGCAAGAGGACAACTATAGTATCCGATGTTGTATATGACCGTTGTAAAAATCTGAAAAAATGTGACTGTTGTAAAAATATGACCGTTACAAAAATATGACCGTTGAAAAAATATGACCATTTGAAAAATACGATAGTAGAAAAATGTAACTTTGACAAAAATATAATTATATTTAGAAGAATGAAAAAAATAATAATTTGAAAAAAGTTAGTTTTTTTTTTTTTAGATTGGAAAGAAGGTAGTTAAAGTATAAGAATATTTTAATAGAAGATAGCTAAAGTAGATAGCCTTGTTGGAGTGTATATTAAAAAAATGACTAGCTAAAATAGTAAAGTGAAATTTCAAATAGCTATTTTAACTAGCCTTGCTGGAGATGCTCAGTGGCTGTTCGGTTTAAAACGCTAATCTAACCCAGTGAGCCTCTGTTTGGTTTGTAAGAAAACGAAGGAATTTTTTTTTTGAAGAGCAATCAACAAGGTATGCCTCCCTCTGATTATTTCTGAAACCCTAAACCCTCTTTTAAAACTCTCTTCTTCCCCATTTTTTACTCTCTGTGTATATTTCTGAAATCCTCCCTCTTCTAAAACTATACTCTCTGATTTTTACCCTATTTTCTGTCTCTAGTGCTATCTGAATTTCTATTCCAGTCTTTCTTGGCTCACACTGATTCGAAATTTGCAGTGAAGCAAGGCTTGGTAATGATTTTGTTCTATTTTGCTGTTTATATATCTCGGTTGACATTCTTAATGAAATAATCCATTTTTACATTAATTAATATAGTATTTTGTAACCATATTGTTGGTTCCATGACTTGTTCTTGAGTTGTTGCAAAATATTTCATAAGAAATTTTGGCATTAAAATTATAGGTCTAATTTTGTTATTTGAATTTTGATTGCATTTAAGATGTTTGTAAAAATGCCTAGTTTGTTAGCAATTTAAACAAATGTATTTTGGAACTATATTTTCATTGCATTTAGATGCTGAAAACGTGTGATTGACTTTAACATGATTGACTTTAACATGTTCTCTGAAGATTTATCCCAAAATATATTGAGTGATATTCACATGAAGCAACTATAACTTGTGGTTGGGACCTCCCAATTTGTAAGTGTTTTTGGTAATGTTTAGTACTTCTTGTTCTAGTTGAATTAAATAGCCATCTCAAGTAAATCATTTGTTTAATTGGTTTTTAAAAACATACATACATACATATATATATATATATATATATAAGCGAACGTAGTTCACATAGAATAGAAATACTTCTAAAAATGCTAATCAAATAGTGCTTGAACTTCACTTGTATCCTTGTTTAAGCATGAGCAGTTGACAAGATAATGGGGAAAAGACTCCAACCAACAAAAAAGTGTGAAAAGCTAAAAAGAATTGAAGTATATTATTTTAATCTTAGCTAAAATGCAGTCAACATGCTTATGTTTAATAAAATGAATTTCCTCTGTTATACGATTTTAATTTTAATTTTTAATCCACATGAAGCTTATGTTTAATAAAATAAATTTCCTCTGCATACTTTTTTCGAAGTGTATTGATGCTAAGATAATCCATGAATTACTATCTTCCCTCTAAGCGTGGAGGCTTTCCTAGCAACCATGAAAGATTAGTGTCGAACTTTAGGTTTGAAGTAGTGGAAAGTGTGAAAAAGGGAAAATTTTGAATTTTTTTTTTCCTTTGTTGTTTAGCATGATAAATGATAGGGTCGTGCTGTAGTGTGCAACGCTTTAAGGGTTGCACACCATATGCACCTTTATTATTGGCCATCGGATTACACAAGTTGATCCTGGATGAAGAGTCGGTGGGTCATTTTCTTATCCATTATGAAGTTGCTCGGGTGCTGCTATGGGCTTTGCTCCTCATTATGATTGGTATGGAATGGGTATTCCCTCAAAGGGTGGGGGAGGTTGTCGTGGAGGGGAGCTCGTGTGGGTAAAAGGAGGAGGAAGGTGTGGTGTTTGGGCCCTTTGGTAATTTTGTAGTTAGTGTGGTCCGAGAGGAATATGAGGACTTTTGATGGAAAGGAAGAGCCAATTTCAAAGTTAAAGAATTCATTATTGTCTTGTCTTGTTAGTGTAGTTGGTTTTTGGGAAAGATCAATCCTTCCTTGAATCAATATTTAGAAAATTTTGAATGCTTCTAATGTATAGTTGAGATACGTTTTCTTTTGTATAAGGGCTGCATCCCTTGGTGCCTAAAAACAAGTGCATACCATATTTGCTGGTAGCAAATGCATTTCCTATAATAGAACGTTTTTGGGTTTCCTTATTTTGACTTAACGATTATTGTTCTATGCTAAATCGCTACTGTGATGTCATGCACTTGTTACTTAATGTTGCATACATGCAGATCTAAAATTTCCATCAAACTGAAACGTATTCTTCTATAAATATGCTAATAAATGCTTGGCATTATTTTCAGGCTCGTAGCTTGCAGTCAAACAAGTTGGGGCTCCATTTTTGCCCCGAGGATCCGTACTCACACCCTGCTTTTGGGGAGCTTCAACCCTGTAACAATTTTCTTTTGAAGATAACAAAAAAAGCTGTTTGGAATGGCCAAGATGCTGAGAACACTGACAGGGTATCAACATGTTTGTCAGAAGATGAAATTCATCTGAATCAAAAGAGTTGTACTGAATCAGTAAAAAATGATCAACACGTGGATGAATGTCAAATTGATTCAATTACTGCACCAACAGAAGTCAAAGCACAGTTGCCAGAAGAAGTGCAAGAAGATCTTTCTGCTGATATTGTTGCTAGAGTCTCAGAGGCTTATTATTTTAATGGTTAGAAAGTACTTTGTGTTATTTTGCAGTCTAGTTTCTTACTTTTTTTCCTTTCCATTTGTCCTCACCATGTTCTCACTTTTTTCTTTTCTTTTTTTTGGTTTCATTTCTTCACGTGCTTTTTTATTAAAAAAGGAATGGTAGATTACCAGCATATTGTTGCTGTTCATGCGGATGTTGCTCAGAGAAAGAAGAGAAACTGGGCAGATATGGAACCACAATTTGGTTAGCCCTCAACATTCATGGTTTATACAATTTGGAAATGAAAATGAACCGCTTATACTTAGTTTATCCAAATTTATTTTCTTATGCATGCTACTTTGTAGAGAAGTGTGGTCTTATGGATGTGGATCAGAAGGATTTGATGATTCTAGTGCCTCCGCTCTTCTCAATAAAGGACGTGCCAGAGAAAGTAGTGTAAGATCCTTCAGTTTGTTTTGTATTCTTCTGTTGGACACTTGGTTATCTAAATATAAAGTCCTTAAATTTAATTGAAAGATGGTTAATATTAGAAGTTGACCATTTTCAGTTTTCAATTTCCTTACACGGAATCATGCCCATTGTTTTGAATTTCAAAATATATGATCACTTGGGAATTTCATACTTGACTAATTCAAAATCATGGATCAAATACGACCATCCTTTGAATTTGATTTGATCTAGATTGATTGTCTTTTAGGTTAAAACCAACAGTAAGTCTTAGCTCAAAGAAAAAACAAAGGGGAGTTGTACAACACCGTTGGGAGGTTTTTTTTTTTCCCTGCTGCCAAGTAAAGAATTCTTTTAGTTGTGGTTGGGAGCTCCCAATTTGTAAGTTAAGGCAAATAGTTATTCCAAGTGCTTTTGGTAATGTGTAGTACTTATTGTTCTACTTGAATTAAATAGCCATCTGAATTAAAAGTAAACTCTTAGTAAACTATTTGCACAAAATAAAAGTAGCTTTGATGTCCAATCCTTATGGTAAACTCTTAACTTTTCAACAAAATAGCTTCATCAAGAAGGACATAATTATTTTTGGGATCCTTCTGCTTCGGCTGGTTACTTGGCAGTGGAGTTGCTTGGTATTTTTGGGATCCTATCCTTTGTTTTTCTATTTCAGTGCAGGTGTTGGTTTTGTTCTTTTATTGTAGGCTGGGTTGAGGTGGGGGAGTTTGCTTGCTTTGTTTGTTTTCTTTGGTGTTGATTCCTCACCAACCATTGCTTTATTGATGTATGTTTTGTATGATTGTTGCTATCAATAAAGTTGTTCTTTTTTCGTTGATCCAAATTTTTTTTTTTTTAAGATAAATGGTATTCATTTCATTGCTGCTGCATTTTAGTCAGTAACCTCTCTCTCTCTCTCTTTCAATCTGTCTATGTATGTATTGGATTTTTTGAAATCTACACTTGTCAAGCTCTTTATTGAAAAGAAATGGTGAATTCAGGTTTTGGATTTTTAGAGATATGTTATATTATGGCCTATAGATTTTAGGTTTTGGATTTTGATTTGGTCTACATTCTAATTTCGATATTTCGGACTTGTATTTGTGTTTCTTAATCAAACATTGAATCTAATCGCATTAACTTCTCCAGTTTTTTTTTGAAAATTTTACATACGTACTTGTGAATATATGTGAATGTGTGCCCTGTACTGGTTCAAGATTGACAACTTGTGGACTTATAAAGCATCTCCATCACCCACAGAGTGCATGGGTGTGTGTGTGCTGGGAGCTCAAGAGGTGATGTAAATCACTTTGACTCGAGATTATCAATTAGGAACTCTAGGTAAGGATTGCATGCTTGATTGTTGTAGATTAATTATCTAATAATTAAAATCAAGAAATGATTAGGCTCAATTTCATGTAATTGGAAAGAAATTAGGTTTAATTTGCATGTCATATTGGTAAATTAGAAAGAAGATGAAGAAATTGAGTTAGGTTTAAAAACAAAAATTAAAGGAATTAAGAATTTGTTTGATTTTGGCTCTAAATTCGTACCGTGTAAGATATATTTTGCAGCTGCTGTGGACAAATTCTTTACTATTCCATGCTGGTGTTGAATTTGTGTAGGTCACAACACATGACAAAGCCCAAAAATACAAATAAGTTGATATTTTTGTTTCACTAAACTAGAATGGAGTTGTATCTGTTCTATTTGTTGGGTGGAAATTGACTCCCTAATAATTTTTGGGTTGTTCATGATTGCAAACAGAAACTCTTAGTAACACAACACGATCTTTTTCCCGGTGGAAGGGTTTTGCTTAGGCCATGGGAAATATGATCTATTTTGCTTGGGGCATGGGAAATGGATGATGGATGAGTTTGTAGCTGCAGGAATCTCAAAGAAGCTTGGTATCATCGGATTCTGCTTTGGAGGTGGCCAACTAATAGATGCGCTCACCCAAGACGAGGGTGCCTGTTTTGGCATTGGGGGTTCATTTTATGGCACAAGAATTGACCCATCTGTCGTTGCTAATATAAAGGTGCCTGTATTGTTCATTGTGGGTGACAATGATCCGAGTTGTCTGGTCAGTGCCTTGGTATATGATTTTTTGAATTTAAATTTTGATGTAGATGTAGATATGGATGTATTGTATTTTAGAAAATATTAATAATTTGTACAGGGAATGAATTAATAGATGTGGATGTAGATGTGGATGTATTGTATTTTATTTTATTTTGATGTAGTATTGTATTTTAGGATCTTTGATTAATCATATTTTAGTATTTGTCACTCCATGTATTTCAGTTATTGTGTTTTCAGTGAGAGTCTGTAATTGTACATGAATTATTTGAAATACTACAATTATTTGATTTTCAGGAACACTCAGTCGCTGCTTTCACCCGTGTTCTTGATGAGGCCAGTGTTGTTCTTCTCTTCAGAGACAAAGTCTGTCTTCATCCCGATAAGGTACGTACACATATATATAAATAATAGTTTTCTTGTTAGAAGAAGATTCTTATAAATTGATTTATGTGGGACTAGTGATTTGTGCTTGTGTTAGAATATAACTAACAATTTTGTTGATGAAATTTGTGTGTTTATTAGTCACAAAAGTTTTGTGTATCTCATTATGGCTAATATGTATATTTTGCGTTGCCAAAAATCACATGTTATTTTTGTTTTATTATTTTCTTGTTAGTCTTTGGTTGTGTACACTACATGGGGAATGAGTTTACTCTATATTGCGTAGATGAAGGTTTAAGTTTTATGTTTCCCTCTGTATGATTAATGTCTAATTTTAGAGTTAAAAAGAGTCCAAAATACATTCGTTAGTTGCACTATGAGAACTAAGCAACTGTTTCTCTACAGAGAACAGTTCCAAAACCTCTGATTTTGCAGCAAGGGATTGAGGATAAAATATATGGACACAGTCACCATCAAAATCAGCACTAAGTGGCCCACATATAAGAGGGTTGATCTTCACTGTATGGTCATCGTGAACATAAACCGACAAAGCTTGCAGGGAATGTTTATGCGTTGTCGGAGGTCTATTGATGAAAACAATAGCCCCATCCATTATCCGTCGATGTACCACTTGACCAGGTCTTAAAAAAGTATGCCCCTTCGAACCTTCCCTCAGCGAGTAGGTTGACAAACCATCCCTATAGGTTAAACACAACTTTTCATCAACCAGCTTCTGCAGATACTGCATGTTATATTGAGTAACTCTCTCCTCAAATGTTATCCGTTGAGCAATTTCAAAAGGCAGTCCAATCTCATTGACTCCTTTATATGCATCACCTGTAATAACACTCCATGAGGAGAATCCACAACCCTTTCTGATAAATAGGGTTTTCATCTTCTCAAGCCATGCTTTAGTAGTAGAATCGCTTTGCTCTTTGTTAATCCCAAATCGTGTATCCAT
Source organism: Camellia sinensis (assembly GCF_055761805.1). Classification (NCBI taxonomy): domain Eukaryota; kingdom Viridiplantae; phylum Streptophyta; class Magnoliopsida; order Ericales; family Theaceae; genus Camellia; species Camellia sinensis. Next base: position 22,941,810 of record NC_138970.1, on the reverse strand, counting down.
GTCACGAGATGCCTTGTAGAAGAAATATGCACGGAAAGACAAAAAAACAACAGTTGTTCATGAACATTTGCACAATTTAATTGCCAAAGGTTTGACTAGATTATCAATCATATTCTCAATAAAGAACAAATGTCACCCAAGTAAATAGTAAACCAACATCAACTACAGAAAACACCATCTTCTAAAACGGATCATCATTCTCAGATAATTCAAATAAGCAATGCAATGGACATGATTGATTAACCATTCTTAAAGTGAGTTCAATCTTGGCAAAATTCATTCTTAACAATCTTGTTGAAGAAAATTTTAAACTCACATTGAGTAGTAGACCATTCATAAAAACCATATATGGTCATTGTAGCTTGTAATTCAAATTTCCATTTTCTTCTTGTATCATCTTGAAAAATATCTGGTTAAGTACATTGAAAGATATGTAACCTTATTTTTAGCTTTTTCTTTTTGGGCCTAGACCCATTTATGTTTGCAGAGTGCTGGTGGACCGAGCACTAGAAGTGATATTGGGCTGATTGCGAGGTTCTGCTGTGGGCCCTTTCTTGGTCCATATTTCCTCACACGACCCATTATGCTGTGGGCCCTTTTTAGGTGGATTTCAGTTTGTAGTTAGTGGATTATTAATCATCTTGTGTGGTAAAGATGATGCTTGTGCAAGTTTTCTTTAACATATTCAAGATCTTTATGAGGTTGATGTTGCCACATCAACTCTCTGCTTCATTTGCTGCTATGATGATGGTTTTATTTGCATCTGATTCTGTCTGTTTCTTTTACCAGTATGTGAATGTTTTTAGTTGCAGCTGCTAATCCATGTAATTTCTCTATTTCTTGTCTTTTTTTATTGAAACAGGAATTATCATTAGTTTTCTCATGTTTTCTATTGCATGATTTTCCTTTACACCAGCATGCTAATTACTAGTTTCATGCCTATTTACATGATCAGGACAAATGGCGGAACATGGGTATTAGTACTGCTGCACACAGTTCTAAAGAAAAAATAAGAATTCCTAGAGTAAAAGCTATTACCGCTGGCCCACTCACCAATGGTCAAAATTCTGCTTCTGCTTCACTTATTGATGATGACAAGGATGGGAAAACTTCTCCACGGTGCGCTTTTCTTTTCGTTCTCTTTTGTGAATATAGAATTAATCTCATGGCGTTGCTCTGATTGGTGAGAGACACTTTTATGTGCATAAATCTTCTGTTTCTATTGATATGTTTATTCTGCGCCTCCACTCAGCTGTGGGGAAAATAACTAATACAGAAGGATAAATAAGAATTAGGCAACAGAAACAGGAAACACTGTTACTAGACGATAACTTGATCGTTTTTGATATGTTGGAAGAAAATGGGTTGTAATGCCTATTGATAACTTGATCATTTTTGTGGTTAGATACACATCTCATTCTCTATAGATCATTAGCATGCTAGTACTACTCCCTTTATTCTTTTTCTTTCTTTCCTCTTGTTAGAGAAGAGCCAAGTGCTCGTTAAAACTATCTCATTCTTTGTGGAATGTAGCATATATGCTCATACTTGTGTCTCATGGACTCTTTTGTTTCCTATGAGGTCCTTGTGTGGACATGAGATACAATGGGTCCTTGTGTAAATATTTTATTCACGCAGCTGCTGCTATTTGTTATGTTCTATATGTGCATCCACAAATTCTTATGGTGGGTTCAAATTTCATAGATGGATGCATCTTGATCCCTGTGAAGGAATATACGACAATCCTTTGCTATATGAGAAAGGATACTTTCACCTACACATAATCTATATAGTTTTGGAATTGTTTTTTTCATCCTGATGCTTCATAGTTGAATCAACTTTTTGACTTTCATCTATATTGTTTGTAAATGTTTTTTTTCTTTGAAGGTGGAAAAAGAATTTGAATTATGTAATTGCTTTTGCAAAAGATGGAGTGTATGACGTCACTAAACGTTACAGCAGAAAGTGGCATGAGGTAGTCTTATAAATATTTTAATGATCACTTCACATTAAAAAATATGCGATTATGTGAGTTTTGACTGCGCAATAATATTTTCATGTTAAAGGTTCTGTCTCGGAGAAACATTACTACGGAGCCCATCCTGTCTATTTTTCTCTCCAACATAAGAAGAGAATGCCGACAGAATTTTGCATCTCAAGTGATTTCTGCCCTAGAGGATCAAGACAGGAATGAAGCTGAAGCACTTGAGAGAGAGTTGCACTCTAAAGATGATGCTTCAATCTCGTTACCTGGAAGACAAAGTGGTGACAAGGAATGGCGCATGTCAAGATCAGAATTTGGTTCTGACGAGATTTGCTTTCCAAGTTCTTCTTGTTGTCCAGCCCGTAAATGCATTGATGAGCATGTGACAAAGATCTACAATGCATTTTGTCCAATCATTTCTCAGTTTGTCGAGAAATCTTGTTCTAAATCTAGAGCTGTTGAAGTCCTACTGTTTTTTAAACAAATGTTAATCAATCTCAAGAATTCCCCTTTTAGAACGAGGAGAACTTCTATAAACCCTGTTTCAAATGGTGCACAGCATCTTTTCCTTCAGATGCTGCCTTCTTTTGATCAATTGTTTGATGCCCTTTCCCTGAAGAGTGAGCTAGATGCCAGTGGAAGGGTTGACATTTATTTGGTTGCTGATCCCGTTAGAACCTCCATAGCATTACCTGTTTTGTTCCATGCTCTGGATGATGTGATCCATAATGTCAATATGTGCAACAACTTCAATAAAAATTCTCTCTCTTGGCCACTTCAAAAATTAAACAGAATATACTCCGGTTTGGTCCTTGCTAGTGGGGAGGAGCTTCATTTTGGAATTGTAAGTTGCATTGACCAGTTCATGCTATTAGTTCAATTTTATTGATAATTAATATATGACACGTGTCTGGTGGATTTCTTTGTGATCCCATTGTTGATAATGAAATTCTTTTAAAGGCATTGCTGTCAACCAATTTCAGGTCACATCTGCATTTGACGGAACTCGAATGTCAAAGTGGGAAGAACCAAATGGTGCCAGAGGTACTCTGAACCGAATAACATGTTTTATCTCTTATGAGTCATAAATATGCCATGTAACAAAAGAGGGTGGAAATTGAAAATGAATATATATTTGTGTATATATATATCATATGTGATAATATTTAAGAAAGCTAGTTTTCGCACTGTCTAGCAATATACTACCTGAGTACACTATCATAGTCAGTAGGCTAGCAACGTAATGCCAGAGGTCAAGGAAAATCTGTTGGCTTTCCTCATGATTGTTGATCTGGACTGCATAGGAGGCTACCATGCACATCATATTATGATTGTTTTGGGAAAGATATAGAGAAAGGAAAAGAAATACAAATAGGAAGGATCTTTAAACATTCTTGTTTAACATGGTAGCTCATTTTCTGGCCATACTTTCTAAGCATCCAACCTTGAAATTTCAACACTCGGATGCAAAAAACATGATAATCAACAAACATGTCTTCTGAACCTCATTTCCACCTTAGTTCTTATACTCACTGGCTACTGTTATCAAGTAAACTCTTCTGCTCATCCTCTAGGAATCTTCAATGTTGTCATCAAATTACCTGCCACATGCAATCAAAAGGCAACTTGTCATGATTAGCAATGCCTCTATCTTTTCATACCTTGATTTCTCTTTTGTATGACCTTCATTTGATATAACTCTTTGTTTCTTATGCAGGTGAAGGTTGTTTGAGTCACCAAGAGGGTACATGAAGCATATTTTGCTCAGTTATACCTCACAAAGGCATATTCCTGTTACAAGCCTGTATTTTGTTTGACTAATATTTTCCATAGAACTTGCTTTAATAGTAATATTTAACTGGTAAAGTTTTTTTTTTTTTTTTTTTTAAATCTCAGTTGGGTAATGAAACGGAGAGTGTTAGCTTTGATCTTCGACCTTCGGATGCCATTAACATTGCAGTAATATGCAAGATACTTTTGCTCATTTTGAAGATTGTAACTGCTTTGGTGGATTTTAGTGGTTTTTATCATCATGTAGTCCTCTTATCTAACATAGTTATAATCATTGCTCTCTCACTAGATAGCATTATATAATGGTGTTGGATAAACATAAATTTTTAAAAAGGCTTCATTTACGGTTTTATGCGTTTGGCACCTAAACAAACTTGAGCATTCTGTATCTAATGCTGCTGGTCTATGCATTGATATCCATGTTGTCTTGTTTTTCCATATCTTTGTCAGCATTGTTAACAATTCTTAAAATGATCTTTTATATAATTTTTACTGGTGTTTTTCTTGAAATAAATATTGTTAGTGTACTAGTACCAGACTTGTTTCGTGGGGATCCATGGGCAAAGGATAGACCAAAGACTTTATTTGAAGAATGGCTGGCACAACAAACCCCGGAAAGGATTGCAAAAGATACAACCTCGAAAAAATAGATGATGGATGAGTTTGTAGCTGCAGGAATCTCAAAGAAGCTTGGTATCATTGGATTCTGCTTTGGAGGTGGCCGACTAATAGATGCGCTCGCCCAGGACGGGGGTGCCTGTTTTGGCATTGGGGTTTCATTCTATGGCACAAGAATTGACCCATCTGTCGTTGCTAATATAAAGGTGCCCGTATTGTTCATTGTGGGTGACAATGATCCGAGTTGTCCGGCAGTGCCTTGGTATATGATTTTTTTAATGTGAATTTTGATGTAGATGTGGATGTATTGTATTTTAAAAAATATTAATAATTTGTACTGGGAATGAATTAATAGATGTGGATGTATTGTATTTTGATGTAGATGTGAATTTTATTTTTACAGATGGTTTTTGGCGTGAAAAAGTGGATATTCTTTATTTTTGTGCGGAGGACATTGTTTTTTTTATAATATGTTATTATGTTGTCCTTTGTTTTTTTTTTTGGATTACCATTGTTCATACAGATAACTACTGGCATGGTACAAATTGCTTTTGGCATATAACATATTACTTTTGACATGGTATAGATTACCATTTGACATGGTATTGTGGATATTTCTTTTTTCGTGTACGGCAAACATGATTTTTGTATAATTCTCTGTTTTGTATAGAATTATTATTTTAGGTTGGATTATGCTTGATTCATATGGAATTTTTATTATATTTCGAATTCGACGTTAAAAGTTTAATTTTCTTGGATTGTTATTATTTTCGTTATATACAAGGTACAGGTTGCACAGAATAAATACAGGTTGTGGCGAAATCAATATATATATGTATAAAAATAAAAATAAAAACTAAAGAAAGTTTTTTACGATTAAACATGTAGTAGCTAAAAAGAAGTGAAGTTGTTGGCGACTAACCAATTCGTAGCCAAAAGGGAATAAAGGCTTCTTCACGATTAAATATTTGGTAGCCAAAATAAAGAAAATATTTTTGGTGTCTAAATAATTTGTAGTAAAAAAAAAAAATAAGATGAAAAATAAATTTTATTTAGTAACTAAATATTTAGTAGCCCAAAAAATTTGAAGTGTTTGTCTACTACAAATTTAATCATCAAAAAAAATATCGATATTTTTTACGACTAAACATTTAGTCACCAAAAAAGCTACAATCTTTTGCCTACAAAAAAGTTTGGTTGCTAGCTAAAGGAGTCAATTAGATGTTTGGCTTTTGTCACCGATAATGGAACAAAGAATTGGCGACTATATATTTTAATCACTAAATAAAACATAGTAGTGATAAAATTTATCTACGACTAAACATTTAGTTGATAAAAGTTCAAAATAAATTTATAAAAAAAGTTATGGCGACTAAATGATTAGTCGACGAATGGTATTTTTTGGCTACTAAAATAACTTTAGTCGACTAAAAATGATTTTTAACGATTAAAAATTTAGTTTTCAAATGTGCAATTTCTTATAGTGTGTAACTAGTTTGAAGATAATTCATAGTGTGAAGATAATTCTAAATGATAATTTTTATACCCATGCTTCATAGTGTGAAGATAATTCTAAATAATAATTTTTATATTTTTTGCAAAGTATATATTATTTAAAATTTATTATCATAATTTTGCGGTGTTGGTGTAAGAGGCGGTACCCTTTGTTCAATCCATTCAAATCCAATTATACTTGAGTTTGAGTTTGTAAGATAAAATTCATTTAAATTACGACGAATTTCTCACATAAAATTACATAATTGTTTAATGCTAACTGAATTTGTAAATATTTATACACAAGTATCAACATACATCATTATAACCTCACAATTGCTACAATCATCACTAATATTGCTGCAACCATCATTACCGTCACTGTCACTGTCAGCACCACCACCACCACCACCACCACCACCATTATGAAGCCACCATTGTTATTACTACCACCTTTATTATCCTTGTCATCGTTATCATAAAACATACCATCATTTCAAGTAGTGAAATTTCATTATCTTCAAATAGTGAAATTTAACCTTAATATTTAGGTGAAATTATTAAAAAAGTGAAATTTCTACTAAAGAAATAAAAATTACAAAATTAAAGGCAAATATGAACTAGCGAGTAAATAGAAAACTTACGAGTTGAAGAGAGATGTCATCAATGGAGTCGTTGGCAAAAAAGTAATTGTCACTATCATTTAAATTAGCTAACGATAATTTAATTTTCTTAATTAATTTGTTGTCTAATTAATCATATAATGTGTGTAATTACCAAAACTTTATGTTAATTTGAAATTCCCTCTCAAAATTTGGGACCCTCCAAGTTTTGCCCCTAATCCCTCATACGTTTCTCATGTCTCTTTCTCTTACTCTCTCTCACACGACTACTTCTCATTCTTTCTCCCTCACGGACGATTTTGTTGCTTCATTCCACCGTTGTACTGCCCGAAATCCAAAGTCGACACCGCCGATTCACGAACTTAGAGTATTTCATTCTGACCAGGTAAGTTGATTTATGTTTATTTCTCTACATCTTATTCTTTGACCTAATTTCTCACAAATCGACTCCCTCTCTTAGCAATCTCTACCTCACACACCTTCATCGCCCTGTAATCACTACGGCACCATGCCACCGTTGGCACCGTCTCTCTGAATACAGCGGAACCCCATTCCGTCGCCATAGTCCCCACATTCGCACGACCCATCGCTACCATCAGCTAATCCTACCGGTAAACCCGCTTTCCATTGCTTTTGTTGTCCATCTTCATCCTCTCTTGCTTCCTGCCATCGTGCCCTAATATCTTCCTCCTGCTTTCTTAGCCACCATATTTCGTTCTGAGCATATGTTAATTTTCATCTTTGGTAATTCGGAGAGTATTTTGTGTTGGTACTTCACATTTATGTTTCTTTGATCAATTGCAAATATATGTTTCTGTGTTCTCCTTGCTCACCAAGCTCTCTCTGGACCTATCGACCCACTATAAGAAAATGCACTTTTAGCGACCAGTTTCTCTCTCTCGCTTAACACTCTGTCTCTGTCTCTCTCTGTCTCTTTTCTCTATCTGTCTCTCACTCATTTCTCTCTCTCACCACACATCTCCTCTATTACCTTCACCACTACTGAAAAAATGTCATTCCACTACCACCACTACTATCACTGTTGCCATTCCACATCTACGACTACCATTATTACCACCCTTACCACCACTCCACTACCACCACCACTACTACTGCCACTACTACTACCATTACCTCTCATCTACCACCGTCATTCCATATCCTCTACCACTACCACAACTTCACCACTAATCTCCTTCGTCATTACCTTTTATCCACCACCTTCACCATTACTACCACACCCTCTCTTCTACTACAAAAATTAGTTCCTGATTTATAGTTAAAAAAAAGAAAATGGGCTACAAAAAAAAAAATTCCATTGACCACAAAAAATTAACTTTATTTTAACAGAAGTTTTTTTAATTAAAATATTACCCCTACTTCTACCAAATAAAAAAAGAAAAAAATTCAGTAAAATAAAAATGAAGCAAATAAATTTCCAATCTTAGTAACCTAAAAAAAATTGAAAAATTGAAAAATCAAAAAAAAAATCATAAACTACAAAAAAAAAAAGGAGAAAAAATTAACAAAAAAAATTATTTCGTTTTCCCGCTCACAAAAAATTAACTTTATTTTAACAGAAAATATTTTTAATTAAAATATTACCCCTACTTCTATCAAATAAAAAAAAACAAATTTTTTCAGTAAAATAAAAATGAAACAAATAAATTTTCAACTTTAGTAACCTAAAAAAAATTGAAAAATAAAAAAAAAATTGAAAAATTAACAAAAAAATTGTATTTCGTTTTCCCGCTCCCCCCCGGGTTTCTCAAATCCCCAACCCTAACCTAACACTCCCTCTCACTCTCCTCTCTCTTTTATCTCTTCTGCCTCCTACGTCGTCGGCTCTTGTGCCGCCACCGGCGACCACCACTGCCGCCGCCACACCTCCTCCCTCACCGCCCTCTCTCTCTTCTCCTATTCTCTTCACCAGTCGTCTACTTCGTCTTCTCTACTCTCGTCGTCGGATCCAAAACCCTAACCCTACCTTCGATCTTCTCCAATCCCTTCACAAGCCATATGTTCAAATCCATACCCTGCGCTCCCCTCAGAACCTTTGTCTATAAAGGACTATCGTCGGACTCGTCAGAACGGCGATCTCGAACGGGCTGATTGTGATGAGAAAGACCAGGCGGCGAGGCACATTAACGCGTCAGAAACGAAATCAGAAGATGGACAGTTCATCTTTGCCCTAATTTTTCTCTCCATTTCTGCTCAAATGTAAGTATGATATAGTCGTCCTCAATGTGGGTTTCTTGGGTTACTGGTACTAGTCTTAACTGTGCACTTTATGTGTTTGTTTAATTGACTGAATAGTGTGTTTGTTGGAATTACAAAATAAATTTGTCATGTAGTGGTTTAAATGCATTATAATATATATTTAGCAAGAAATCCCTACTTAAAATTAATTATCCCTGCAAATTGTTTTATTGATAAAATCTTTTGGTGTGTTCCATAGATTTGTGATCAAATTAGGGGAAAAAGAACATCTTTACACGTTTGTTTTGCATTTCTTAGTTGACCACCATGTGCAGCAGCACAATAATATTTGAGCATAGTCGAAGATACTATAACCTCTCCATATGCAGCAACATAATAATTTTTAGCATAGTACAATGAATTTGAGAAGCACATACTACAAGCCACATTATCTGCGGACCTACGTTCGTAAAAAAAAATTGTTTTATTTTAATTGTTGTTAAAAATTATTATAATTTTATTTAGTAAGGTGATTGTTTTGTTGGAAAGAACATGCCTATGAGTTCTGCTCGCATGGAACCCAACTTGCCTTTTTCTCCAGTTTTTGAGGCCTACGGGATTTCATACTAATTATGTGATACAAAGAATGCTCCAAGCTTTTGCAATATGAATACGAAAAGAAAAAAAAAGTCATTTGCATGGAACTTAAAAACTTTAGAAAAGTAATAAATAATAATCATAGAAAACACAAACAGAGAAAAAAAAAAACTTGGATTTTGGTTAAAGGCAAGAGAGGCTTTTGGAACATATTATCGAATTTAACTTGAATTGAATTGGATGCACATGGCAGATGTTAGATGCTGATATCGCACATTATTCCGCAGAGAGCGCAGGTATTTTCAAGTCTCCAATTGTGCCTATATAAAAATGTTTGTGAAATTTGATGTATGGCCTGAAAAATTAAACAAAATTCACTTGGATTTATGTGCACCATGTATCATTTCTTGAAATCATGTGTTTTTTTGTTCAGCAACATTGCAGAGGTTATTTCAAAATTCGCTCAACTGACACCACAAGAAAGGACAAAAAGGTCAGTACGGATATGCTTTAAATCTATGAGGATAAAGAGTTGTTTTTCTTTTCTTTTTTTTTTGGGTTAAATTTTAACTGCATTTGTCACAATGTCACAAAATAATTTTTATTTGAATGACCAGGAAGTTGGAGAGCCTTGAAGTAAGATTAATACTGCCCGTTCTCTAGTACACCAATTCATTCTTTCTTCCTCTGTTTTCATTAAATATGAAATGATAAACGTATATCATATTCATTCAAGCCTTTTGGTGTTCTATTTGAGAATATAGGCACTGAAGAAAACCTTTAAGAAGTTGGACCATGATGTAAATATACAAGACTTTTTGGGTTCAAGGTTTTTGCTTATTTTGATGAATCTTTTAAATCTTAAGGGATTAACCCTCGTGAAAGAAGTAATGTTTTTTTTTTTTTAATCTGTGCATAGTAATAAAAATAATTTTTTTTGGATTATATGCATATTTCCACCAACAGTAAGAAAATAAGAAATTTTTTAGAAAAGAACTTCATGTTTATGATTGGCTTTCATATAGAAAAGGTTTGCCAAGATTGACCTATTTTGCAAGGTTTATTTATTAGTCCCTAGCCTACTGGTTCTGACTCTTAATAAATCTGTTGCTCTGTAGAACGCATAACACTTCTTGGTGAAGGATGCCGAGGGTCATTATCAGAGGTATAAAGAGATTGTCTCTTATGGCTGCAGTATTAGCTATGGCTTCTACAATTTTCTGTCCAATCCTATGTTCATTAACTAGTAAGAACTTTATTTTGTTTTCTCATATGCAGAAAATAATGAAAAAGTACAATTTGAGGGAGAAGGTGCAGGGACAACATCAAACTTATACTCTAGGAATTAAAGAGGTAAATTTCTCTTGTTCTTAGTAATTTTTTTTGCAATAACAGTTGCATTTATTTTTCTAATTTTTTTGGGTTGGAGGTAGGGGCAATGTAGGTTGGAAATTTGATACATTGACCTATACATTTTTGTTTTTGAAACTTGTCACCAATGGTGGGCCTTGGAGTAACAGTAAGGTTGCTCTATCGTGACATAAGCATGAGTGTTTTGAAACACGAAAACAACCTATCTACATGCGGGAATAAAGTCTTGTCAACTAAGCTATCCATTTTCCAAATTAACTTTAATGCATCATATTATCAATTTGCACAGAATTCATTGAGGATAAATCATTCATAGTCTTATCTTCTAATGCATATGATTTAATTGTTATTAATTTTTCCTAGAAGCATGGTGAATCCATAAAAAGAGCCTTATGGCGTAGTTGAAGAACTAGATGTTTTATATCTAATGGTTGTTCTTCCGTGATCCTTCACTTTTGTCAGTAGTTTTGCTTTCACAAAATCTCATTTGACCAAATAATTTAAGAGAGAATCTTTTGGAGGCATGTAAAATTAGAGTACTAGCTAGTAAATACATCCCCAAGATTTTTCTAGCTTGTGCTTAATTCTTGAAGCGAATTTTATCAGGTTTGGGAAATTGATTCAAGCAAGCATGAACCTGGTCATGTACTTCACACCTTGGGTTGGCCATTGGATAACAAGACATATGGGGGATCTTTTCTATACCATATGAAAGACAGACAGGTATCATTTGCCCTTGCTTTATAGCTCTATATTAATTAAGGATACAATTTAGTGTATTAATTTTACTAATTACCTTAGCTTCTTGTGTTACATTATATGGTGTACAAAGGTATGTAATTGTATAAGTGGAGGATATACTAATAAAATGAAATGCTAAATCTACTCAGAAGTCGTTTATAAAAATATGGTTAACAATGCTAGAAATTTTGTCCTTTTAAATGCATTAGTCGTTATGTGATAAACGTTTTCAAAAGGAGAGAAAAAAGAGGTGGACGTCGATGTATAGTTCAGAAAGTGGCTGGAGCAACCTTGTTGACTTCATAAGTTCTGATGCTTTAAAATTGGAATTTACAAGTTATTAATTTTTTCCATTAGCATGCTCCACAATGAAACCCTAATTTCGGCACCTAAATGAGATGTTTCCTCGGTTGGATATACAGGTTTCTCTTGGCCTTGTTGTTGCTTTGAATTACCACAACCCTTTCTTGAATCCTTATGTGGAATTCCAGGTATTTTTTATTGTTATTTTTGCAATGTTTATTTATATATTATATATGGACCTACCTTCACATAAGCTAAGAAGCATGGACACGGACACGTGACACGACACGGATACGACACGGACACGCTGACACGTTAATTTTCAAAAAAAGAAGGACACGACACGTAGGGGACACGCGTGAAATATGTAATTTTATATATTTATTATATGTTATATATATTAATATATCATTCAAAGATAATAAAAAATGCAATATGACACTAATTCTTATAAATTTATATAATTTTTGTTTTATTATTGTATCTTAAGTTATTTTGTTTAAACTTATAATTAGTTTCACATGTATCTAATCGATAGACACGTTTGTTTATGGGATTGACACGTGTGTCTTCCAAGTATCAAAAGAGTGTTCGGCTGTTTAAAAAAATTTAAAAATTAGGACACGTTTTGAAGAGTGTCGGACACGTGTCCTAAGAGTGTCCAAAGAGTGTCGGTGTCCAACATGGACACGACACGGATACGTCACCTTCTTAGAAGTATCCGTGCTTCTTAGCACATAAGTCAAGATTGCACATTTTCTTTTTCATATGTGAGTCTCTCTCTCTCTCTCTCCTTTTTTATAAAATGAAAATCTGTTACTGTTTGTAATATAAAATGTTACCAAAAGTCTATAAACAGTTTTCTTTCTCTGTATATTCTTCTCATACATTGACGTAGGAAACAGCAGGAACTTGGAATGTTGCTGCTTGCAGTTAGCTTAATGGGGGTGGGAGTCGCATTATGCTTGTTGGTTAGGATTTAATAAACTGGAAGAAAGGTTGTAGGGCTTTCCAATTGTAAAGAGTTAGAACTTAGTTTTTAAAGTGAAAAGGCTGTTGGATTTTCAGTGAATAGTTTGTCAGTAGTTATTGACAGCAAGTATTTTAAGGTTTCAGTGCTCAATTCAATGCCAAAAAGTAGTGGAAAGAGTTAGTGTTGATTTTGGATTGACAGGATAAATGTGGGACTGAATAGGCACTACCTGCGAACAGTAAAATCTGACTAGTGTCTAAGAAGAATAAAAGTGAAAGAAGCAAGAGAAGAAGAACCTGGGAATTCCTTGGGAATCACCTTTTGTGGTTAGATTGCATCAAGCATCATACAAATCTAGAAAAGGTTTCCCTCCATAGGGATGATGATCTGCTGAGTTTAGTCAACAAATAGGATGATTGGATCAATTGTAACCATCATATTTGTCTCATATCAATTGTATGGTTAGAAGTATATGGTAAACAAACTTGAATGACAGTATTGTGAGTGGGTTTGGTAGGTGATGTTTATTGTTCAACCCATAACAAAATGTGCAAAACCCAGCTCATTTAAAAAAAAAGAAAAGAGTCAACTGAAGCTAATGCAATAGGCTGTCCTGCTTTCAAAGAATATATAAACCTTTTTTTTTTCTCATAGCTATTGACTTGTATTGGTTCCAAGTCTTTCAATGTTTGTTTGAGCGATTCTTTTATCACCTAAGTTTACTTTCTTGGAGAATCCCTTAACAGCTTTTTATTATTTTGAAGTCTGTAATCCTATCAGCATTTTTTTCCTTGGATAGAGTGTATCTCTTTACCTTTTAGGTATTTATCTACAAAGTGCAAGCATAAGGTCTTACTCGGTCTCTTGTGTATTAATTCCTTTGTGTAGAAACTTAAACATCATCCGGCCATCAAACCTCTTCTTGAAGGTGCTACTGTCCTCCAATAGGGTGCCCTTACATTGAATGAAGGCGGGTTTCAGGTGCGTGATATGTTATTTTATTTGTCCAGCGACCAATAGGAAAATTCACATTAAGATAGTAGAAGTGTCAAAGGCTTCTTGAATCCACCACATGCATGCCTGATGTAGTATTGTAAATCAGTGCTAAAAGGCAGATGCAAGTGCCTGAAAATAATTTTCATTTGCAAAATTATTGGTGGCTGTTTACACAAGATTTGCACATATTGTGTGCCAGAATCATAAGAGCTAAAATTATAATATTTATAGCCGATTAGACTGCAAATGCAAAGTGGCAACTCGTTTTTCCCATTTTTTATCTACAGCTCAAAAGGCATGGTACCTTATTAACAATATTACTAATTGTTTGTTAGATGTTATGCAAATATAAATATGATGCTAGTTAAATTTCAGTCTATTCCATATCTAGTATTCCCGGGTGGAGCAATTATTGGATGCTCAGCTGGCTTCTTAAATGTACGAAAAATAAAGGGCACACATACTGCCATGAAATCAGGTATAACTCACATTATCTCAAGCAGTGCTTCATCTTTAATGTGAAAACCATACGATATGTCTAGTTGGTATCTAGTTGATATAAAACAATGTTATTTTATGATTGTTTGGTGTCGTAAATTGCTAAATTCTAGGATAAAGTCATTCAAGATTTAGTTACTATGAGATTAAGTATGCCAGATGAGATTAATTTCCCTGCAATGTTTATATATCACTGTAGATCTGCAATTTAGGAACCATATTGAAATCAGGAAGCAGGAGAGGGGGTTTTAGCTTATGCTTTCTTGATTATTAGCTTTCAACTTGCAAGAAGCTGTACCAAACAGGCTTTTAACTCAATTGAAATCAGTGTCAATCAATTGGGATTTGAGAACAATGCCATCAGTAAAATGCTGATTACTAGATGTTGGTCTTTAGCTTGTTGTCAAACTTAATTTTATCTTGATATCATTTTAATTTGAGAATTTCTGTTAATTTTAATATGAGCTGATGTTCAAATCTGTATAATTAAAGCAATGTGACTTTTATCAGAGTTTGGCAGGATGTTCCTGTTCTCGTCATTGTCAGCATGCTAGCTTATTTATGTTTTCTAGAGCAGCTTTTGGTAAGTTTAGTGACTTCTAGGTACAACACTTTCAAGACTACCAATGTTCCTAATATGTGCTTTCTGTCTGCAGGTTACGAAAATGGGATCGGGTGCAATTGCCATATCCCTGCCATTTTCCTGCATGTTGGGTCTCCTTGCATCCATGACATCAACAACTATGGGTAGCTAAAGTTTTGTAAGTTTTATGTTTTGGTCGACCCTTTTGCTAGCATGAGTTTTGCATCTTTGATACTCTACTAATATATCTCTGCAATTTATGCTTAGTGAGGAGAAAATTTGCCTGGCTGTATGCAACTATTCAGTTTGCACTTGTAACTCTTTGGTCACCTTTTCTATTCACTGGTAAGAGTCACTTGAGTGAAGATAGAAATTAATGATTTATTCGGACAATGGAACTGACCTAGTTGAAGTTAGTGTCAAAATGTTTTTTTTTATATTGTAAGAGCTTTATATTGATCTTCCTGAACTTTTCTGTCATCCTAATTGACTTATTTAAAGCCATCTCATGAATGGGGTAAACAATATTTGAACATAGTTGGCTAATATTGTAAAAGGCAAACAAAGTGGTTCCCTCTAATGTTAAGGTTGCGTTTGGATTTATGGGTTTGAAATGAATTGATTTGGGTGCTTATAATTCAAAGAGAATAGGCAAATTTAGTCATGATGGTTCATATCTGGATTTCAAGATTGAATTGAAAGCTTTACCATGATAGATTATGATGGATTTGAAATAGAAATGTAAAAATTAGTTATGTTGAAATCCTGTGCTAAAAGATTACAGTTGTACAAAGATCATAATAATATATTTCTCATCTTACTCTACCATTATAGTTTCTTAATCTATCTATAATAGTCAATCCGTTCATTTGAAATTCATTTATCCAAGTGGAACCTAAATGTTTCTATATGTTTGTGTGGGAGCTACAGCTTCATGTGCAGGCTGCGCTTTCAGTTCTTCTTGCGACGCTTGCTAGATTTGGAGGCACAATGAGTGGGACTGCTATTCTTCTCGAGACTCTAAAATTGAGAAGACGATGGCAAGCTTGGTTAAATCAACAACCAAGTTCTCAAGAGGTAACACAGCCACATCAGTTGCCTGAAACTGCATATATACCACAAATAAATCCTCCCACCGAAACTGAAACCGTGGACTCCAGAATCGAGTGACGCAGCTGATTCAATGTTATGTTACAGCTCTAAGCTGTATGTAAATTTTGGATGAAAATATCAAGTTTGGTTTCTCTCAGTGCAACTGTACAGTCCAGTTTTTCCTCGATCTCTTCAATCAATAGTTCAAGACCGTTTTGAATTATAGTTTCTGGAGAAGACTTGGACTCCAAACCTTGTGTGCATTTGTAGCCCCAATAGGATATTTGAACTGAGCTCTCGTGTGTTCAAGTAATCAATGACATTGTACAGGCATGGGACTATATAAGCTTTTGTTTCTTTTCTTTCCCAGTTGAGTGAATTGTGAAGTTTGTCATACCATACAGCTAAGCATTTGATTGAATGATATATCATATTCTGTTGCATTATTATCAATGTTGGATACTCCATATAACTCCAATTAGTTTCAGATCATCGAGGTGAGACAATCCGTCTATATTGTTTTTTATTTTCTTCCTTTTAGATCCCGCTTTAATAGATCTTGTATACTGAATCATCTTTTATTCGAATTTGGCTTGGATATAATTTCATACTGCAGTTAGCATAAGGTTGTTTGAATCTTGAATTGTGATAGGAATAGAACATGAAACTAAAGTACAGTGTTCCAACAACACACACCCCCCCTCCCCAAATTTTTTTTTGTTTGTTTAGTCATCTGTAAAAATAAATAAGTTAGATATCATTTTTCTATGAACAACCAATTATT
This sequence comes from Camellia sinensis, assembly GCF_055761805.1. Classification (NCBI taxonomy): domain Eukaryota; kingdom Viridiplantae; phylum Streptophyta; class Magnoliopsida; order Ericales; family Theaceae; genus Camellia; species Camellia sinensis. The sequence goes on along the minus strand of NC_138970.1, from coordinate 22,925,163 downwards.
AATGAAAAATAAACTACGTAAATTAAAACTTTAAGAAAACCAGTGTAATGCAACTTATCAGACTTAAATGTATATTTTTCAAATCTTATGCAAAGGTTGGTGTAATTTACCCAAATAAGTATGCAAAGTATCTATATTTTCCATTTTTTTTTTTTGTTTCATCTAAATCCACAATCCAAACACAGCCTTAACTACTGCCTGCTTCATACAATCTACCTATTTCATGTGACCAATTGCATGATATATTTACTGTAGACCACCAGAATTTGAGCAATTAGATATAAATTGAAAGTGTACAACTATCCAATTCCAATCCCTCAAGAAAGTATAGAAAAAGAAGATTTCGAAAAAAAGAAAAGAAAAGAAACTGCAATTTCAAAAGAAAAATAGGGGTCAAAGCGCACCGCCCCCCCCCCCCCCAAAAAAAAAAAAACCTGCAGATTATATATTTGAAAGAAGCAACTTCCATTATTCTGCTCAGCCATTCCAAGCTTACAAGGTAGGTTGGGCAGTGTCTTCTCAATCTCATATGATGATATCAACTGCATTTTCATCCCTTGATATACAATGGAACCATTTTTAGTCTCCATGCACGCATGCTATGCAGGCTTTGCCATTTCCGAGCAAAACAACCAGATGAAAAGGAAGGAACAACCAAAACATCATGTAGAAACGGGACTTCTTGAAAGATCGCTTATGTCTCACTTCTAATCACTGTTTCATCACGGTTTGTAACTAGAACTACCAACTTTTCCCAACAGCAATGACTTTTCCTTCAAACTCGTGCTCAACGCAGAATCAGAGCTGTTCGATTGGTTTTCAGAAAATCCAGGTCTCATCCAAATCTTGATGTGTCCCTCTCGGCAGACAGTAAGTACAGATTCCTGAGTAAATACCAAACCAGAGAGGGGTTCGGAGTGAACACGGTGTGCAACCAGTGGGGAGAGTTTTGGAACATCTCGTGTGCTTGGCGCGGTTTGCAGAGTACCCACTGGGCAAGCGCTGTCCCAGTGAGCGGACTGATTTCCAGTGCTGTAAGTGGGGGACCCACCAGGAGCTCGGCGTAGTGGCACAACAATTTCATCCATCTCTATGTCCCACAAAAGCAATTGCGTGTCCTGCATAATAACAACATTAAATTGTGAAATGAAAAAGACATTAAAGTAAGCATATAATGATGATAGAAATACTTTTAAAAAACAGAATCAAACTGTTGAACAATGACAGAAGCAATGATAAGCCCAAATTTAGAGACGTCACTAGATGGCAGTGAAACATAATTTTTTTCTTAGGCACCATAAAATGGCAACATATTATGAAATAAAATAAATAATTGAATCAACTCACAATAATAGAAGAAAGAATTTTGAGGATAGAACATAAATAGAAAATGATAAACAATCAATAGTCTCAGCTTATCCTAAATGTCACTGCTTATCCTAAATTTATATGAATCATAATCATGACTTTCTACTAGGTCTCCTAATGATTTCTGGTGATCATTTATCATTTTCTGTGTGCTACCTATCCTCAAAATTCCAGTCTCTGCTTATCCTAAATTTCACTGTCTGGTGCTCAAAAAAAAAAAAAATTCACTGTCATGCTTGAGATTCATAGCAGATAGTCTAATGAAACTCCTCACAATTTTTAAGCCATACCACTGTCATTGTTTAGCATCAAAAATCATTATGACCTATGAAGCACCCGACACTTCAAAATAGGTGCCATGTCTGTATCGGATACGTTAATGGACACTGACATGCTGGGGACACGAGTGTTCACATGTCGTACACACCATGTGACATGTCAATTTTTTTAATTATTATTTTTTTGCAAGGCACTTCACAGACATGCGACTGTGTTTGGATATGCCTCAAGACACCTTAGTCTTTTTTTTTTATAATTAAGAAAGATGATTTGGGATCAAAGCAAAATATATGAAAATACAGGAGGAAAGTGAAGGGAAAAAGAAAAGAAAAGAAAAGAAAAGAAAAGAAAAGATACACCCACATATACAATGATGCTTCTTATATATGTTCCCTAAATTTATATGCATATACATATCAAATAAGAACATATATAATAAAATAAATTTCATATTTTCACCGTGTCCATATCCTAATTTCTCAAAATTTTCGTGTTCCATGCCTCTATTTGTGTTTGCTTCTGTGTTCATGCTTCTTACATTATGACATTCAGCCTAATGTGTATTGTTGACCAGGAATTGCAACTAATTACCTCTAACAACCAGCCAGATTAATTATAAAGATCAAAGAAATCACAAGTGCCAAGACCACTGAGAACTGTCAAATCTGATATGGAGTTCTAGGTCTCAGTTGCAAAGAATTTCACAAACACTGGATGACAAGGAACCATTTAATCAATAATATTTAACAGTATGAAAAAGGAAATTATGTGAGTATGCATCCACGAAATATGATATTCAACTATCACTGACAACAATGAAAGACTAATAAGATACCTGGCCAACAGAACCAAATCGGTACATAACATTTTCTTCTGAGCCATTTGAATTTGGCGACGACCAATATGAATCGAAAGCAACTCCACTGACCTGTCACCCACCAATCAAAGTGAATGTGGAAGTCATGGCGCTTGAGAGGAAACTATGAACTAATACCATCTATTGAAAGAAACTTACCCATGAGTTGTGTCCCTCACCTCATGCTACAACCTTACGATCTTCCATACTCCAAACTTGAACTAGATCATCTTCACCTCCAGTCAAAACGTATTTTCCATCCATGCTGTTGAGTAGCAGTAGTTGTCAAGAATACTATTCTCTTTAAATGGATTTAATAGCTAGTCTAAAAACAACACCTAGGAAAAACAGTATCATTTTACAAAAAGAAAGAAAAGCTACAACAATAAAAAGGCGTAAACTATTATGAAAGGAAAACCACAAAAGCTTCTCACCTCCAAGCACAACATAATACAGCACCATAATAGCTTTTGCCACCACATATCAGTTGTTCATTTTTGTAGTCAAATACACGAAGATAACCTACATTCATTGATTAGTTAAAGCCCATATATACCACTAATAAATACAAATGGAAAAGAAGGTAAATTTAGAAAGAAAAAAAAAAAAAATCTGTGAGACACACAAGGAATCAAGACAGTACCATCTCTTCCAACAGTCGCAATATAGGTCCCATCAGTTGAAAAGGCAATGCTGTTAATTGAACCTTGGCAAATATGCCATCTAGCAACTGGGTTCTGCACAAAACCATCAATGAACTTACAGAAGGTAGAAGCACTGACATAGTTCTTCACTTAATACCATCTATATGGTCATGTGAGAAAAGCATTAAAATTTCACCATCTCCCCTCATTAGCAAATAGGTGAAAAATTTCACCATCTCCCCTCATCAGTCAAAATACCAAATAGGTGAAAAATAACGATGTCACAATGTACATTATGAAAATGAAAGTAACAACTAACCGCATATGAACTTAATTAGAAAAGGCACTTGCACCTTTAAATCTTTTGTTAAGTCAGTGCAAAAATGCCACAATGTCATTGAAACCTTTAAACAATCATTGAAGAATAAGATAGTAGACAAATTCTCATGCTTACTGCTACTGAATATTGTTATATCAGGTAAAGGGCATTGAAACCCAAAACTTTAGGTTAGGTTCAACTTGTACCCTAAAATCTAAAAGCATCAAACTGGCACCTAAGATTTATTGAGTTCATTTTGACCTAAGAAGCACAGACACTTCTGTGGAGGAATTGTGGTGTTGGACACCGACACTCTTCGGACACTCTTAAAAGTGTGTCTGAAACTTCTTCAACATGTCTTAATTAAAAAATCAAATCCATAATATCGGATACTTTACCGATACTTTGCGGGCACTTCGGCGATACTTCTTCAACCCTCTAAACACATCTTATGTAATCAATCCCTTCAGAATAACAATGTTCTGTATTATGAAATATATAGCTTTTAATGTATTAAGTGTTGTGTTACATATTTTTCATTATCTGTGAATAACTATTCACATATATGACATATAATAAATTTGTAAAAATATAAACTTTTAACTAGCAAACAAGAAAAACACCATCACAACTATAATTAAGCTGTATAAAATAACTGTAGTGGCACCGATACGACTTGGACCCTTTTTCTTCTTGCTTTGTTGTAGCAGAGCTTGAGGTTTAATCCTTGCCATGATGTATAAGCCTCAACTCCCAAGGACTACAAAATCCCAGGATCCAGCACTTAGTTCCAAATCTATATAACCAAACACCAATAAAAAGGAACTCCATAACATATAAATCAAACAGCCAGGTTTTGGATCCAATCTGAACTTTCATAGAACTTCATTGGTATCTTTGAATAAGAAACACACACAATAACCAGAATTCAAGAGGGTCCAAAGTTAGAGATACATAGATAAGTGAGAAAAATAAAAACTTCGGATTTTTTTTTGAAGTTTGATCTACGACCTCACACTAACAATCGATTAGACAGCTATGAAGTAACAAAAAATTACATAGAAAAGTAAATATTCATTCTTTACGATTACGGTTTTGAAATCAAAGCCCCAATGGCACAATTATTATCCACCTCAAAGATTTGAAGAAAAAACAGAAGGCATGGTAATCATAAATCATGTAAAAGGCACCAAAATTGTTGCCCATGTCCAAAATCTCCAAGACATAATTTATTTATAATCCTCAGAATTGTCATACTGACTAGAGATCTTAAAAAATAAAAATAAAAATAATAACTAATAATAAAAAACCAGTCATATTCAGATCGAAAATATTCAAGGAAAGGAACATTCCCCGTCATATAAAGCTATATTTCTCAATGAACAAGAAGTGCACCATTCAAGCACATTACTTAATTAATAGATATGTAAACAAACCACAATAATGTCTATCAAAAACAGATTTTTGAATCACTGCAAAGGAATTGAGATGGATATGGTCAAAATCATAACAGTATGTCATGTTTACTGTACGCCATTGCAAAATTAAGTGAAAAGTGATGCAAATGCAATTACAATATTCACAAGGAATCATTTCTCTACATCAACATGACCAGTTCAAGCAATTTTGGGCAAACCTTAACTTAGCAAGAGCACCTCTTCTTTTCCTGGTACTACCACTGAGGTAACCTTTTTTTATTTTATTTTTTTTATTTTTAATTCTAGACTTCCATTATTATGCATTAATCTCTACATTAATGTGACCAGGCCAGGAGTTCTCCAATGGACTTAACTCCATATTTGCTAAAAAAGACCAGTGCCTTTTAGTTGTCAATAGCCAGTACTACCTATGAAGAAGGGTTCAACCAACTAACCTCTTCTAAACAACAAGAAGTCGACCAATTATTCCTACTGCTTAGTCATTTTTTTGAAGATCTTGCCCTCACCAGGGTTGAAGAACTTTCTGGCAGCTTTCAAAGTTTTCTACCACTAGCAGCAGGAATTTTAGATCTTGACCAGCTTCAAATCCTCCAAGACTTCATGGGTCAACTTCTCCAATACCTTTCTTTCATGACATAATTTAAAGTTCAGATTGAGGCTGCTAATGCACAAATGACCTTTGTAAGGCAAGTTTCTCACACATTGGCCAGTGCTGCTGCTTTGCAAAGAAAGTGCCTTCATCAATGAGAAGAAGGCTTCCAATATTGCACAAATACAACAGTTGCAAGTAGAACTTACTGTAGCTGATACCTAGCACACTCTCTTAATGGAGGAGCAGAGTAATATTAATCAACAAATGGACCAGTTGTTGGCAAAAGATGGCCCCACTGCCCCTAGAGATGTCCAAGTGAAGGCCAAAAGAAGGGCAATCCTCTCAGCTTGGGCTAGCTTTGTAATTGTTCTTCAAAGGGACTGAGATTTTTGTATTTATTTTTTCTCTTTTTTAGAATAGACATTAGAACTTTTTTTGTGTTTAAATTTTATAATGAAAAGAAAAATTTTTATGCATGTCTTCTTACTTTATGCTTGTCTAACATTTTCCTACTCGGTTGGATAATATTTATTTAAATATTTACTATTTATAACTTTCCTATGTGGGACCCCTTCCAAGGATGCAAGGTGATAGGCTCCTTCTCTAAGGACCTTAAAAATCTTAAATGGTCTTTCCCAATTTGGCGACCACTTTCCAAATTTTGGATTCTTACTGCCTATAGGTAAGATAGTCTTCCACACCAAATCCCCCTCTAAAAGTATCTCAACTTTTATCCTCATATTGTAGACTCTCTCCACTCTTCTTTTTTGGGCAACAAGATAGCTATAAGCCATAACTCTTTTTCCTCAAAATCTTGTAACTCAACCATCATGGCCTCAGTATATTCATCAATTGGAATATATTAGTGTAAGGCCACTCGACTAGATTGGACAATCACCTCTAAAGGCAACATTGCATCATGGCCATATACCAATTCATAAGGTGTAGTACCAGTACTGTTTCTCTTGGAATTTCAATAGGCCCACAATACATTAGTCAATAAATTGTGCCAATATCTAGGGTTCTCCTCAATCACCCTTTCCAAATTATTCTTTATTATTCTATTACTCAGCCTGCCCATTAGGCTGAGCATAATAAGGTGATGAATTGAGGATTGAAATGTCATATTCCTTGGCAGATTCACTAATCTCTTCCCCATTAAACATAGGTTCTTGATCAACAGTAACCGATTGGAGTAGACCAAATGTATGGATTATATGCTTTTTCACCAAGTCAATTACATGCCCTTGGGTTGCTACCATCAATGGCACTCCTTCCACCTACTTGGTGAAGTAATTAGCTACCACCAAAAGGTAAGAATGCTTTTTTGAAGAAGGAGAAAAAATTTGCCCAATCAAGTCCATTGCCCATCCTTTGAAAGGCTATGGCTTTATCACTGAATGCAAACCAATTGCAAGGACTCTTTGAAGGCTATCATGCTTTTGGCATGCTTGACATCTCTTAGCATAGGCCATACAACCCTTCCTTACTGTAGGCCAAAATAAACCGTACTTGTTGATCATTCACCTCATTTTTTCTCTAGCTTGATAGGCACCACATATGCTTTCATACACTTCATCCATTACTTTCATCTGTTCATTTTGGCTAATGTATAATAAGGTCATACCATCATGGGCTCTATTGAATAAGTCATATCCCATGATGACATAATTCAAGGTTTGATACTTAATCTGCCTACTAACCTTCTCATTGGCATTTATAAAATATTTGATCAAAGGATGTCTCCAATCCTCTTTTGCCACTTCCAAATTCATTACTGTCACGAAATTTCTCTTTTGGATCCTAATTATTCTTTATTGGAATCCTTTAGGAATCTTTAAACAAGAAGCCACTTGAGCCATTTCATTAGCCTCATTATTCTCCAATCGAAACATGTGCTAAAATGTCACATGGCTGAAGAAACTCACCAACCATTTAACCTCAACTAAATACTCTTCTAAGGCCTTGTTAGTGCACTTGTATTCACCTTTAACTTGCTTGATAACCAAATGTGAATCACCAAAAACTTGCAAACTAGTGATTATGAATTCTATAGCCAATTCTAAACCTATAATCAAGGCCTCATACCTAGCTTGATTATTTGATAAGACATGTCGTTCATCTAACTAGTAAGAAAATTGATGTACTTGCTCATTAGGGGCAACAAACACAACACCAGCTCCAACCCCTTCCTTAGTTCTAGAGTCATCAAACATTAGTCTACAAGGGGTGTTTTCTATACAATTAATTTCAAATAAGTCCTCGTTAATAGATGAACAAGGGTGTTTAGCTAAGAAATCAACCAAAGTTTGGCCTTTTACGACTTTTTGAGGGACATACTTGAAACAATACTCTATTAGAGCCAACAACCATTTGTCTTGTCTTCCCCTCATTATGGGTTTAGACAACATGTACTTGATCACATTAGTTTGTGCCACCACAAATACTTCTGATGGGAACATGTAATGCCTTAACTTAATGGCAGCAAAGTATAATGGCAAGCATAATTTCTCCATTGACTTGCTAATTCAAATGATAGAGCAAGCAACAACGAGGTGGAAAAAAGGCATGTTTCCAATCATATGCAAAGAAAAATACTGCAAATGGCTACCAGTTATGCTCTTGTCTCTTAGAAACATCAACAAATTATAGAGAAGGAAACAAGGAAAGTAAAAAAGAAAAAATGTTAGTGGTAAATTGTACTTACAATTTTTTTTTTTTTTCTTTTCAAACTTGTTCCAGTTTTTCTTTTTAAATTTTTAGGATGTAGACCTAGAAGGCAAACTATTTTTACTCAAAATTGGAAAAAAATTAAAATAAAATAACGTATTCAGGGTTGGTTTGAGTAAAGTGTAGAAAATTCATATTTGAGAAAACAAAAAGAGAACAAGAGCATAGCTGCGAAGCAAAGAACAAGAGAGAAGGGCATTGAAATTGATTTCTGTCCGACTGTCTCTGTATCAATAGAATTTGGGTAAAGTAGATAGAGAGATAGAGAGAGATACCCAGCGAGAACATCGAAGTTGTTAGCAACGACCTTGAGGAAGCTTCCAGCTCCAGATCCCATCTCCACCACTCCACGATCTCACTCTTTCTGAATCAGAAGAAGAAGATAGAAACTGTTAAGAGTGAGTGAAGGTTTCGATCGTCGGTTTGTGAAAGTGGTTCTTTTCTGATTAATTATGAGAAAAGAAAATGATCTTCCAGGAATTTTAGCATTTGGATTGGCGAAATGTTAGTGGTAAATTGCTATAAGATTTTAGGGGTTTCTAATGGCAGTAAGACAGCCTTGGATTAACCAATCCAAGTCCAAATCCAACCAAGTATCTCAAGGTAAAAGAGGACCTGTTTTTAATATAGAGGAAGGGAGAGAGAGAGAGACCGAGATCGACAGAGACGGAGAGACCGAGATAGACGGATCGACAGAGAGATCGGTAGAGAGAGAGAGACCGAAATCGACGGAGATCGACAGAGAGAGACCGAGGTCGACGGAGATCGACAGAGAGACACCGAGATCGACGGAGATCGACAGAGAAGAGACAGATCGACAGAGATAGACCGAGATCGACGGAGATCGACAGAGAAGAGACACAGATCGACAGAGAGAGACCAAGATCGAGAGAGAGAGAGAGAAAAAAACCTGCAACAGCGGCAGTGGTGATTTGCGGCGGTGGCGATGTGCGACGGTGGCCAGCGATGGTTGGGTGGTGAGCGGGAGTGAGGTTTGGTGGTAACTGTTCTGTGTGTGTGGGTGAGAGACAGAACAGAGAAACCGTTGGTGGTAACTGTTAAGTGGTTGTCCCAAAATGTATACTCCTTCTGTGTTTATGAACCTTGAAATGAAGACTTACTCCTTTTTATGGTTACGTTGGTAACCAACTGTTCAGTGGTTGTCCCAAAATATTTACTCCTTTTGTGTTTATGAACCTTGAAATGAAGACTTACTCCTTTTATGGTTATGTTGGTGGTAACTGTTCAGTGGTTGTCCCAAAATGTTTACTCCTTTTGTGTTTATGAACCTTGAAATGAAGACTTACTCCTTTTATGATTATGTTGGTGGTAACTGTTCAGTGGTTGTCCCAAAATGTTTACTCCTTTTGTGTTTATGAATCTTGAAATGAAGACTTACTCCTTTTATGATTAGTGAAACTTATACGTTTTGTAAAAATAAAACTTACACATTTTGTGAAGTTATTTACATCTTTTTTGAAATAACTTACACTATTTTTGAAAAGTTACTCATTTTGTGTAAGAATTTTTGACATAACATTTATACTTTTTCTTCGAACTTACACCTTTTATGGAAGCCCAACTTAAAACTTTTTCGGAAGTCACTTATACCTTTTGTGAAAAAATAAATTCATCAAATTTATACCTTTTGCTTAAGCTTATACATTTTCGTAGAAGTGCTTATATTTTTTTTGAAAAGTTACTCCTTTTGTGTAAGAATTTTTGGCATAACATTTATACTTTTTTTTCGAACTTACACATTTTGTGGAAGCTCAACTTAAAACTTTTTTGGAAGTCACTTATACCTTTTGTGAAAAAATAAATTCATCAAATTTATACCTTTTTCTTAAGCTTATACATTTTCGTAGAAGTGCTTATATTTTTTTTGAAAAGTTACTCCTTTTGTGTAAGAATTTTTGGCATAACATTTATACTTTTTCTTTGAACTTACACCTTTTGTGGAAACCCAACTTAAAACTTTTTCGGAAGTCACTTATGCCTTTTGTGAAAAAATAAATTTATCAAATTTATACATTTTGCTTAAGCTTATACCTTTTCGTGAAAGTACTTATATTTTTTTTGAAAAGTTACTCCTTTTGTGTAAGAATTTTTGGCATAACATTTATATTTTTTCTTCGAACTTATACCTTTTGTGGAAGCCCAACTTAAAGTTTTTTTGGAAGTCACTTATACCTTTTGTGAAAAAATAAATTCATCAAATTTATACCTTTTGCTTAAGCTTATACCTTTTCGTGGAAGTGCTTATATTTTTTTTGAAAAGTTACTCCTTTTGTGTAAGAATTTTTGGCATAACATTTATACTTTTTCTTCGAACTTACACCTTTTGTGGAAGCCCAACTTCCGAAAAAACTTTAAGTTGAGCTTCCACAAAAGGTGTAAGTTCGAAGAAAAAGTATAAATGTTATGCCAAAAATTCTTACACAAAAGGAGTAACTTTTCAAAAAAAATATAAGCACTTCCACGAAAAGGTATAAGCTTAAGCAAAAGGTGTAAATTTGATGAATTTATTTTTTCACAAAAGGTATAAGTGACTTCCGAAAAAGTTTTAAGTTGGGCTTCCACAAAAGGTGTAAGTTCGAAGAAAAAGTATAAATGTTATGCCAAAAATTCTTACACAAAAGGAGTAATTTTTCAAAAAAAATATAAGCACTTCCACGAAAAGGTATAAGCTTAAGCAAAAGGTATAAATTTGATGAATTTATTTTTTCACAAAAGGTATAAGTGACTTCCGAAAAAGCTTTAAGTTGGGCTTCCACAAAAGGTGTAAGTTCGAAAAAAAAGTATAAATGTTATGCCAAAAATTCTTACACAAAAGGAGTAACTTTTCAAAAATGGTGTAAGTATTTTCACGAAAAGGTGTAAGCTTAAGCAAAATGTGTAAGTTTTCGTTTGTTTACACCTTTGGTAAGTCAACTCACAAAAGGAGTAAGTGTTCATAAAAGGTATAAATAATTTCACAGAAGGCGTAAGTTTTCAGAAAAGGTATAAATTTTTACAAAAGGCGTAAATTTTCACAAAAAATGTAAGTTTTCAGAAATCAATTACGCCTTTTTCTGAAATTACTTATGTCTTTCGTGAAAATATATGCCTTTCGTGAAAATTTATACCTTTTTTGTGACCATCTACACCTTTAGTTATATAATATATTATTTTATTAATTTACCTGGAAAGTGACCTGCTTAGCAGGTCACCAATGTATAAGTTTTCAAATATTTTTATATAACCCAATACATATAAATGTGTAAATATAAAATAAAAAGGTGTAAGTGCCTTGCATACCATATGCAAGGCACACATGAGAGAAGTCCATAACTTGATTCATCATTATTGTCAACACCACCTCTTCTTTCGAATATCATTATTAAAGATCACTCAACTATTAGGTCATTTAAACTGTCACTTACAAGAAAAAGAGAAAGAAACAAAAATTATCTAAGGACTCAATTGAGACTTTGAGCTTCAATCACCACACGGTATGTTTGCTTATATAATCGTATTGATAGATAGATAGATTTGTAATTTGTAATTAGCCTTTTACCTATTGGCCAAAAGTAAATAAATAAATAAAGATAATCAAGTATATACTTTTGCATTGTGTTTTTTTTTTTTTAACACAACAGAGCTTATATACTTTTGCATTGTGTTTGAATAATAAATTTGGATAGAGAGAAAACAGAAAAGGTAAATGAAAATAGAGAAAAAAAATTAACTTATATTTTTATTCATATTTCACTCAATTTTTTTCTTTGCCTTTCTAAATCCCTATCCAAAATCATGATCTATGTTCAGATCACGAATTTGAGTAAAGATTTGAAAAAAAAAAAAATGAAAAATGTGAGAAAAATGGGAATGAAATATAGGTTTTTTTTTTTTTTTTTTTTTTTTTTTTTTTTTTTTTTTCACTTTTCGTTTCTAAATCCCTCTCCAAACACTACAACATATAAGAGTTTTAAAAGTAAAAATTTTGTTGCAAAAGACATTTAGGGACCAATTTCTATCGTCATGAAGATAGTCGCTAAAAGGTCGTCCCGAAAAGTAAAAAATAAGGCTTTTAACGAAATTTTTTTGAAAATGTCACTAATAAATAGACTGTTAGAGACAAAATAATTTGGTCTCAAAATGGTTTATTTTTTGAGACAAAAAAATTTGATCCCAAGAAGATAATAATTCATTACTAATGTCCAATTTTTGTTGCAAAAAATATAATAACGACATTTTTCGCAACAAAATTATTTTGTCCCTAAAAAATAATTTTGTCTGTAAATTTTAGTTTCTAAAACCTTAATTTTTTGTAGTGAAACATCCAAACAAAGCATAAGTTTATGAAGAATTAATCTATTGCTAACCAATACTATATTAGTGACGATCACGTTGTGACGTTGTTAAGAAATTAGTGTATAGACAATGTTCAAAATCTGGAGGATATACTATTAACTTCTGAAATATATAAATTGTTGGAGACAATAATTATATCTTAAATCTTAAGATTAAAAACATGCATAGAGTTTATTAAGGATAAGTATTTTTGGACATCTTATTATTATTATTAGAGCAATGCTATATGTAATTTCATTTCTTACCTCTTTTTATCATTCCTAGAAACAAAATAATAGGATTTATATTCACAAATGCATATAGGGCCGATTTATTTGTGTCTGAGAAAATGAAGAATATGTAGCGTTTGTCTTCTTCTTCTCCTTATTTTTGTTGTTGTTGTTGTTCTTCTTATTATTATTATTATGGATAAAAGACAGTTTTAGTCCTTAAAATATGTATTATGTCATTTTAATCCATCAAGTTTCAATTTTGTCATTTTGATCCTCAAAGTTATCAATTTGAGTCAATTTAGCTCTCTAACGTCTATTTACATTGATAACGGAAAAAATATTTTATACTTGGGTAAAAGATAATTTTGGTCCCTAAAGTATGCGTCTCCTGTCATTTTAGTCCCTCAAATTTTAAATTTTGTCATTTTGATATTCAAAGTTGTCAATTTAAACTAGGACAAAATCGACTAAGATTGACAATTTTGAGGACCAAAATGACAAAATTTAAAATTTGAGGGACTAAAATGACAAGAAACGCATATTTTAAGGACCGAAATTATGTTTTATCCATATTCTTGTTATCAACGTAGAAAGATGTTAGACTTAGAACTAAATTGACTCAAATTGATAATTTTGAGAACAAAAATGACAAAACTGAAACTTAAGGGATTAAATGAAAAACAAAATTGTCTTTTATCCTATTATTATTTTAGATAACCATGTGGCAAGTACAGTGCAGTGAAGTCACTTTCTTGAGTTAGTAGGAAGAACAAAATGAGAGTGATTTCTGGAGGTGCTAGCTTCAATTATAGCGATCCCGGGTTTTAACCCTTGTTGTATAGTGATCCGGACTTGGTTCTGTGGATGTTAGTTATGATTTATGTCTTGTTTCCATCCTTCCATACTTTGTTTTTGAGTTATAAGATGTGTTGGGCAGGTTTGTTACAGGTTGGTTGTGTTTGGGAACAAATGGTTGCTGCCCAGAATTTTGGTCCTTCGCTCGAGCGAGCAGTTTGTCGCTCGAGCGAGCTCTTTGTTTTTGGTTCGTCACTCGAGCCAGTGTTTCTTCGCTCGACCGAGAGACTGCATCTAGGTATAGACTTGAGAGCTGTAATTCTTGGCTCGAGCGAGCTTTTCTTCGCTCGAGCGAGCGAGATGTATGTTTTCGAGTTCTTCGCTCGAGCGAGCATTCTGTCGCTCGAGCGTGCTTCTGGGTTGCAGACCTGAAGCATCGCATTGTTGGCTCGAGCGAGGCTTTCTACGCTCGAGCGAATATTCTTTGTGTCTGGTCGCTCGAGCGACCAAGTCTTCGCTCGAGCGAGCCTGTTTTATTTAAATACACAGCAGCGGTTTTAAATACACTTTTTCATCCTCTTTTTGATTTCAGAACCCTAGGTCTGTGTTTTCTCTCCCTCCACTCACCTTCTCTCTTAGGTTTCATCTAATTATAGGGTGTTTCTACCCTAGGTTCTTTATTAAAAAGATAGAGGGTCACGAGAGCTTTACTTTAATCTGAGAGTCTAGCGGTTTGGAGCACTTTGGATTTTGGGTCATTATCTCCATCATCTCCATTTGAGTTCTTCACTTCGAGGTAGGGATTTCCTACTCCATATTATAGGTTTTGTCCTAAGTTTTGGTATTTTTGATATGTTGGTGTCGTTTGGAAATTTTGGGAAAACTATGGTTTGTATCATAATTTGAGAAATAGGGAATTGTTTATAAATTAAATTCCATGTGATTGTGAATCATGAAAAATGACATAGGTAGTGTCAAGTTGATAAAATTGAACCTTAGGGTTAATTTTGAGAAAAGGGGGAAAAGCCCTAATTATTGTAATAAATTAATTCGTATAATTAATTTTGGGAAAAATGTGGAATTGAGTTTAATTCATGAAATTGGGGAATTATGAGATAAATGGTGTAGTTGAATAGTTTAATCACTCACCTATGAAAATGCTGAGTTTACATTTGTTGATACATTTATTTCCTGTTTAGAAATAACTGTTTTGGGCTATCGGTGGTGGATAGTCGTGATTGTTGTAGACATTGCATGCTGATTAGGGAAAATTGAAACTAATCACATTGAATGAGTCATTGAATATGATAGTTGAATTAATACAGCGAATCTGTGTATTGATTGAATATTGTGTATGACAAATGTTTAATACATTGTATATGCACGTTGTTTGGGAGGAGATAGAGGATGTACTCCATGGTTTGAGGGAAGATAGGGGATGGACTCTCAAACCTGTTTAGGAGGAGAAAGGGGATGGACTCCATTAGTACAGCAAATATGTGTACTTATTGATTTATGAAAGTATTTTAGTATGAGCCTTAGTCTCATTTGATTTGTTGATATTGGAAGTAATGTTGATATGAGATGTAATCTCATTATTATTGTTTGGCCAGGTTCTGAGCCATGTCTGTATAATTGGAAAGTTGATTAATAACGTAAAGCGAAACATGTCATGGACATTATTGTCATGAAACTGTAAAGTGATATAATGGATTTAACAGTGTTAACCATCTATCGAATGCTATTGCTTTAGTCAATTCTTATATTTGGTTTAGTATATTTTTGCTGGGCTGTGGCTCACCCTATACGGGAATATCATTTTCAGGTTCAGGTGATATGCTACCTCCAAGGACTTAGCTTGGATGGATTTGGAGTTGAAGACTTTGTTTAAATTAGTTGTTATTTTGTTTTATTTTTGATGTTACATGTAAACTCAAGCCTAGGGCTTAATGTGTAATTGAGTTAGAACTCAGATTTTTGTGTCCAGGTGTTGGCTTGGAAAGATGTAAGCCCGTAGGGCATTTACTTTTGCTATTACATGTAATGTCTTTTAATAAGATTACTCTCATGAATGGGATAATGTTTTGTTTTCTTAATTAATGCATGTTAATATTGTGTATATTATGGGCTTATTTTGAGGGCGTTACAACTTGGTATCAGAGCGTACCGGGTTTGAATACTTTGGGTACGTGGGAAGTGATTAGTGTCACAATGGGTTTGTCTCGCTTGTTAAGAGACTTATGTATGATAGTATGTGTTTATTTGATAACATGCTTATATGACTATTTGGGTATGGGATTTGATTTCTAGGATGTTGACTGGATCCTTGAGTTTTTATGAGTCTTGTTGGAAAAGTACTTAATCAATGCTGTTTCCAACCGGAACTCTAGCAACGCCTTGGGACTGTCATTATCCAGGAATGAAATTCGTAGGTGCTTATGTGATTATGTGCTTACGTGGAGTGAATTACTGTTGTCCAATGCATTAGGACGCGGGTGTTATAGCTTCGACACATTTATTAATGTGCTAACGTCTTTGTTACCTTTATTAAGATGTCAGGACAAGGACGAGGACGTGGTAGGCGTGGTAGGCGTGGTAGGCGGGGTGGGAAGGAGATGCCTATATCGGATGAGATTTCGGAGCAGCAGGAGGGTACTGGTCAGGCCAATGTGGCCGAACCAGCAGGTCAGCAGGCTATGGGTGCCTTAGCCCGAGAGATGGCAGGGGCATTCAGGGAGTCTGTAGGCATTCTCAGAGCTGAGAATCAGGCCCAGGTTTATGTTGCGGATGCAGGGCCTTCTTTTCTGAAGAGGGAATTCTTCCGGTCTAACCCGGACGAATTTTTAGGTGATCCTAAAGAGCCACTTAAGGCAGATGAATGGCTCGAACAGACAACAAAGACATTTGAGATACTTGGCATCGAAGACGAGGTGTTGAAAGTGACCTTGGCATCTTTCCAGCTAAAGGGGGATGCAGCTCAGTGGTGGAAGTTCACAAAGGGCCGTATAGCAGAGACGTGGGAGGCTTTTGTGGATGTTTTCCAGGAGAAGTTCCTGTCTCCAGCTGTTAAGGAGAGGTTGAGAGATCAGTTCTGCCAGCTTAAACAGCTAAGTTCTTCAGTGGCCGAGTTTGAGGCCGCATTTACTAGCTTATCCAGGTTTGCACCTGAACTGGTGGCGTCTGAGGAACGCCGTTGTACCGAGTTTGAGAAGCAGTTGAGGCGCGGCCTCAAGTTGAGAGTTGGCGGGACTATGATTCGAGATTATGGGCGTCTGGTTGATGTTGCAGCCCATATGGAGATCATGATGCAGGAAGAGGATGAGGGGCAGAAAGGCTCCAAGAGGAGTCAGGATGGTCAGAGTGATGGCAGGAGACAGAGGGGTTTTAACCCTCAGCAGTCTCAGGGTAGCTTTACTAGATCGACTTTTCCAGTGCCGAGTGCAGTTTCTGGGAAAGGCAGCCAGGGAGACATTACCTATTTCAAGTATGGTCAGCTGGGCCACAAGTTTCTAGCTTGCCCGCAGAAGGGAGGAGAGCAGAGAGCAACGTCATCTTCGGCTCGATCTCAGAGCCAGAGTCAGGGTAGAGGCCAGCCGCTCAGTGTGGTCAGGCAGGGCACCTGAAGAGGTTTTGCCCGCAGTTGAGTGGCACATCTGGTGCATCTAGTTTGAGGCAGACTCAGAGTCATCAGCCAGCTCAGTCTGTTCAGGCCTCGAGGGCCAATCAAGGGGCTTCATCGTCCCAGTCTGTGCAGCAGTCTTATGCTCCTAGAGGTGAGCAGGTTGATCAGAGACTGTCTGGGGGCGTGTATGCTGTTACCGCGCAGGATCTTGTACCCGCTCCATCGGTTGTGAGAGGTACCTTCTTGTTTTGCACTCGGTTGCTAGTGTATTGATAGATACGGGAGCATCCCATTCTTTTATATCTGCTGCATTTGCATCTGTTTTGGGATTGGAGTTGGCACAGTTAGCATCTCCTATATGTGTAGTATCACCTGTTGGGGGTGAGTTGATTTTGAAACACGGATGTAGAGGTTGTGATATAGAGGTCGTTGATCGTTGGCTTCCGTTTCCTTTTGTAGTTATGCCCATGTCGGGATTTGACGTTATTTTGGGTATGGACTGGTTATCGTCATACCGAGCTGTTATTGACTGCCACCGCCAGAGGGTCACAGTTTGTACCTTGAGCGGGGAGTGTTTTTATTTTCTGGGGGATCGGGTTGGTAGTGTTTTGCCACCGGTGTATGATCCGCGAGGGCAGAGTGAGTTGAGTGGTCTTCTTGCTAGCCTTTTGAGTAGTGAGTGTGATGAGACCCAGACTGTGTTGCCGAGAGTGGTTTGTGAGTACTCGGACGTCTTTCCCGATGATCTTGTTAGTTTGCCACCTCACAGAGAAATCGAGTTCTCTATTGACCTAGTGCCCGGCACGGCGCCAATTTCTATAGCACCTTATCGTTTTGCCCCAGCCGAGTTAGTTGATTTGAAGATTCAACTCCAAGAGTTGCTAGATAAGGGCTATATTCGTCCTAGTGTTTCGCCGTGGGGAGCACCGGCCCTCTTTGCTAAAAAGAAAGGTGGTGCCTTGAGATTGTGTATCGACTACCGGAAGTTGAACTGGGCTACGGTTAAGAATAAGTACCCTATGCCCCGTATAGATGATTTGTTTGACCAGTTGAAGCGTTCCCGTTGTTTCTCTAAGATAGACTTGAGATCGGGTTACCACCAGCTGAGAGTCAGGGAGGAGGATATTCCGAAGACGGCATTCCGTACGCGGTATGGCCATTATGAGTTTCTGGTAATGCCTTTTGGGCTCACCAATGCACCGGCAGTCTTTATGGACATGATGAACCGGATCTTCCGGGAATTCTTGGATCGTTTTATGGTCGTTTTCGTGGACGACATCCTTATCTATTCACCTTCTGAGGAAGAGCATGAGGAGCACTTGAGAGTGGTGCTTGTGTTACTTAGAGCCCATAAGCTTTATGCTAAGTTTGGAAAGTGTGAGTTCTGGCTAGAGGAGTGAAGTTCTTAGGCCATCTGGTCTCCGGGGAAGGGGTGTCTGTTGATACATCCAAGATTGAGGCAGTGCAAGATTGGGCACAGCCTAAGAGTGTGTTTGAGATCCGCAGTTTTCTGGGATTAGCTGGGTACTACCGACGATTTGTGAAAGATTTCTCCAGGTTAGCTTCGCCGTTGACTAGACTGACTCGGAAGGGAGTCAAATTTGTATGGAGTAAGACTTGTGAAAAGTCGTTCCAGGAGCTGAAAGTTAGATTGACCACCGCTCCGGTTTTGATTATTCCGGAGAGAGGGTTGGGTTATGCAGTCTATTGTGATGCCTCACGAGAGGGTTTGGGTTGTGTGTTGACGCAAGAGGGAAAGTGGTTGCCTATGGCTCACGTCAGTTGAAAATACACGAGAAGAATTACCCTACACATGACCTAGAGTTAGTAGCTGTGATCTTTGCCTTGAAGATTTTGAGGCATTACCTTTATGGTGAGAGATTCGAGGTGTTCTCGGATCATAAGAGTTGAAATATCTATTTACACAGAAAGACTTGAAATTGAGGCAGAGGAGGTGGATGGAGTTCATTGAGGATTATGACTTCGAGTTGCATTATCATCCGGGGAAGGCCAATGTGGTGGCTGATGCCCTTAGCAGGAAATCTGTTGGTGACATAGCTAGTATAGCCATCCGGGAATAGGAGATGTTGGGTGCACTTGGAGAGTTTGATTTGCTTCTGGGCGAATCCGTTGAGGCTGCGGCCTTGTTCTCTGTTGTTGCGCAGCCTACACTTGCGACTCGAGTGTTAGAGGCACAGAGAGGTGACCTTGAGGTGGAATCCCTCTGAGAGAAGATCTCCAATGGGAAGGTTGAGAAGGGTTTGACGGTGTATCTCGACTTGAGTATAAGATACCGAGACTGTTTGTTTGTGCCGGAGTCTTGCCGAGAGGAGGTACTCCGAGAGTTTCATTATTCACACCTTGCGGTGCATCCGGGAGGCACTAAGATGTATCGGGATTTGGGTTGCCAGTTTTGGTGGCAGGGCATAAAGAGAGATGTGGCAGTTTTCGTGTCTAAGTGCCTTACTTGTCAGCAAGTGAAGGCCGAACATCAAAAGCCAGCGGGTTTGTTACAGCCCTTGTCTATTGCCGAGTGAAAGTAGGAGCATGTCACTATGGACTTCGTTGTGGGTCTTCCGAGGACTCAGCGGGGTAGTGATGCTATTTGGGTGGTTGTAGACCGGTTGACTAAGTCGGCGCACTTCATTCCTATGCGCGTGAGAGATTCGGTAGATCATCTTGCCGATTTGTATATTCAGGACATAGTGAGGTTGCACGGGGTCCCAGTGACGATCTTCTCGGATAGAGATCCTCGTTTTACTGCCAGGTTGTGGCAGAGTTTGCAGAGTGCCTTGGGCACTAAGTTGACCTTTAGCACGGCTTATCATCCTCAGACTGACGGGCAGTCTGAGCGTACTATTCAGTTCCTTGAGGATATGCTTCGAGGTTGTGTTCTTGACTTTAGTGGGTCGTGGGAGAGGCATTTGCCCTTAGTGGAGTTTGCCTACAACAACAGTTTCCTGTCTAGTATCGGTATGGCACCGTTTGAGGCCTTGTATGGCCGACCGTGTAGGTCTCTAGTTTGTTGGGCTGATGTGGGTGATGCACCTTTGTTGGGTCCGCAGTTGGTGAGGGAAACGACGGAGAAAGTTGAGCTTATCAGTAGGAGGCTTGTTACAGCCCAGAGTCGTCAGAAATCTTATGCCGACCGTAGGAGGAGACCTTTGGTATTTGAGGTGGGTAATCATGTCTTTCTGAAGATATCACCTAGGCGGGGGTTGATGAGGTTTGGGAAGAGCGGGAAGTTGTCCCCTCGGTTTATTGGCCCTTTTGAGATCCTTGAAAGGATTGGCGAGGCTGCCTATCGTTTAGCTTTGCCGCCGCAGTTGTCCAGAGTTCATGACGTATTTCATATGAGTATGCTTCGGAAGTATGAGCCGGATCCATCGCATGTATTGGTTTGGACCGAATTAGAGGTAGATGAGGATGCCTCGTATGAGGAAAGGCCAACTCGGGTCTTGGATAGGCGGGATCAAGTCTTGCGAGGCAAGACCATTCCCTTGGTAAAAGTTTTGTGAAAACATCACGGAGTGGAGGAAGCCACTTGGGAACGTGAGTTGGAAGTCCGTGAGAAATATCCGGACATATTTGTTGATGTGTAATCCTGTATTGAGATTTTGTAATATTATTTAACTTTAAGAGCATTATATATGTCTTGAGTTGTAAAACATTGAGAATGTTTTGGTTTAATGGAAGAATCTTGAAACTTGCCTAGAATTGGAAGTTTGTTATAATTGCATATGTTTAATATGTTATTGACATGGAGTTATATCATGAAATTGAATATGATATGAAAATGGGAATCATGTATATTGAAAATTGTTGAAAGTAAAAAGGAAATTGCATAATGATAGTGCAAGTTGAAATATATGTTGTTTTACATATTGTGAGATGCCTCTTGATAAGAGATGGAATGACCAGTTATAAGTCAAGTTATTGATTATTGTAATGTCATATTGTTGGAAATTGAGAAACAAACCTGCTTTTGAAAACTTGTGCTTAATTTTGGGGACGAAATTCTTTAAGGGGGGGAGGTTATAGCGATCCCGGGTTTTAACCCTTGTTGTATAGTGATCCGGACTTGGTTCTGTGGATGTTAGTTATGATTTATGTCTTGTTTCCGTCCTTCCATACTTTGTTTTTGAGTTATAGGATGTGTTGGGCAGGTTTGTTACAAGTTGGTTGTGTTTGGGAACAAATGGTTGCTGCCCAGAATTTTGGTCCTTCGCTCGAGCGAGCAGTTTGTCACTCGAGCGAGCTTTTTGTTTTTGGTTCGTCGCTCGAGCCAATGTTTCTTCGCTCGAGCGAGAGACTACGTCTAGGTATAGACCTGAGAGCTGTAATTCTTGGCTCGAGCGAGCTTTTCTTCGCTCGAGCGAGCGAGATGTATGTTTTCGAGTTCTTCGCTCGAGCGAGCATTCTGTCGCTCGAGCGTGCTTCTGGGTTGCAGACCTGAAGCATCGCATTGTTGGCTCGAGCGAGGCTTTCTACGCTCGAACGAGTATTCTTTGTGTCTGGTCGCTCGAGCGACCAAGTCATCGCTCGAGCGAGCCTGTTTTATTTAAATACGCAGCAGCGGTTTTAAATATACTTTTTCATCCTCTTTTTGATTTCAGAACCCTAGGTCCGTGTTTTCTCTCCCTCCACTCACCTTCTCTCTTAAGTTTCATCTAATTATAGGGTGTTTCTACCCTAGGTTCTTTATTAAAAAGATAGAGGGTCACGAGAGCTTTACTTTAATCTGAGAGTTTGGCGGTTTGGAGAACTTTGGATTTTGGGTCATTATCTCCATCATCTCCATTTGAGTTCTTCACTTCGAGGTAGGGATTTCCTACTCCATATTATAGATTTTGTCCTAAGTTTTGGTATTTTTGATATGTTGGTGTCGTTTGGAAATTTTGGGAAAACTATGGTTTGTATCATAATTTGAGAAATAGGGAATTGTTTATATATTAAATTCCATGTGATTGTGAATCATGAAAAATGACATAGGTAGTGTCAAGTTGATAAAATTGAACCTTAGGGTTAATTTTGAGAAAAGGGGGAAAAACCCTAATTGTTGTAATATGTTAATTCGTACAATTAATTTTGGAAAAAATGTGGAATTGAGTTTAATTCATGAAATTGGGGAATTATGAGATAAATGGTGTAGTTGAATAGTTTAATCACTCACCTATGAAAATGTTGAGTTTACATTTGTTGATACATTTATTTCCTGTTTAGAAATAATTGTTTTGGGCTATCGGTGGAGGATAGTCGTGATTGTTGTAGATATTGCATGTTGATTAGGGAAAACTGAAACTAATCACATTGAATGAGTCATTGAATATGACAGTTGAATTAATACAGCAAATCTGTGTATTGATAGAATATTGTGTATGACAAATGTTTAATACATTGTATATGCATGTTGTTTGGGAGGAGATAGGGGATGTACTCCATGGTTTGAGGGAAGATAGGGGATGGACTCTCAAACCTGTTTAGGAGGAGAAAGGGGATGGACTCCATTAGTACAGCAAATATGTGTACTTATTGATTTATGGAAGTGTTTTAGTATGAGCCTTAGTCTCATTTGATTTGTTGATATTGGAAGTAATGTTGATATGAGATGTAATCTCATTATTATTATTTGGCCAGGTTCTAAGCCATGTCTGTATAATTGGAAAGTTGATTAATAACGTAAAGCGAAACATGTCATGGACATTATTGTCATGAAACTGTAAAGTGATATAATGGATTTAACAGTGTTAACCATCTATCGAATGCTATTGCTTTAGTCAATTCTTATATTTGGTTTAGTATATTTCTGCTGGGCTGTGGCTCACCCTATACGGGAACATCATTTTCAGGTTCAGGTGATATGCTGCCTCCAAGGACTTAGCTTGGATGGATTTGGAGTTGAAGACTTTGTTTAAATTAGTTGTTATTTGTTTTATTTTTGATGTTACATGTAAACTCAAGCCTAGGGCTTAATGTGTAATTGAGTTAGTACTCAGATTTTTGTGTCCAAGTGTTGGCTTGGAAAGATGTAAGCCCGTAGGGCATTTACTTTTGCTATTACATGTAATGTCTTTTAATAAGATTACTCTGATGAATGGGATAATGTTTTGTTTTCTTAATTAATGCATGTTAATATTGTGTATATTATGGGTTTATTTTGAGGGCGTTACATCAATCATCACATGTTTTATGGTGAATGAAGCCAACAAGTACGACTGCATGTAAACAAACCATGGATGACAACAGCTAAATCGTGTGTTCGAATTCTCTCCAGCACTTTCTTCATCAAACTATTCAACAATTAATCATTATTACTAGCTGTGGCTTTTGGATAAACTATTAAATGATGAACGAATGAAGAAAATGCTAGAGAGAATCTTTTTCCTTAAACCGCTCCCATTTTGGGATGTCAATGTGGCAAATATATATATGGGGTAGTGAAGTTGCTTTCTTGAGAAAGTTTTATTTTTTTGAAAACAAAGAGAATGAAAGAAGCATATTTGTGTGGAAGTATAATTGGTTACCTCGATACTTGGGGCAGAAATCTAGACGCAATTCGGAGATATGAATTTGGGATTCTGGAATTCCAATACACACGAGACTTGGAAGATTTTCAAGTTCCACATTCAAAATATTGATTTTGCTCAATATTTCTTCTTTTTTTGTTTCCCTGGTGACAATCTTTTCTACTTTCTCGCAATTTCCAATTCTTAGATAATTTAGACGCACAAGGACCTTGACCATGGAAATTGTGAATAGATATCTCAAGTTGTCACACCTCTCCACTTCTAGGGATTTTAGACATTTGAAACAATGAGTTTGTTGGGAAACATTCTTCCATATATGCATCAACTTGGGCAAATACATCAATTTCAAATCTCCTAGGCAAAGGATTGATTCCACACCAGTAGTACCAGCGCGTACCGACCCTTGGAGGTCAAATATTGTTTCCAGTGAATCACAACACCATACCTTTAGCCGTTGTAGATATTGTAGTCTTTGTATTAAATTCCACGAGATCACATATGATAATTTCCCGCAAAATTGGACCAACATGAATTTCACTTGGTCATGTTGGTTGTGCCACATCTCTATCGATCCATTTATGTCTGTGATAGTAAGTTTTCCAAAGTCGTATGGAAACCAGTCACTGAAAATAAACTGCAAGACCATTAAACTTAACTGTGTTAGTGTTAGTGATATAATTATTTTACCCAAAATTTCATTTTATTCAGGGGTGTAATAGACATTTTGGAGATAATTTGAGGATAAAATAAAATTTTAATTGAAATTTAGATGTTATATCAACAACTTTCATTTGATCATAAACAACAATTCACAGTGAGGTAAAATTAATGCAAAATCGATTAATATTATAAAAAAAATTGTTGTAAGCAGTGCATCGATATAAATCAATTAATATTATAAAAAAAATTGTTGTAAGCAGTGCATCGAGCCAAAAATTAAATAGGGAGATAGCCTTTTCTAATTAAATTTGACACATCCAACTGTCTAACATCTGTTAACAATTACCATCTAAATTTTGCCTTTTGTGCCATTTTAATTCTTATAGTTTTAATTGGTTCAATTTTGATATTTAATTTTAAATTTTATGTCAATATAGACAAATTAATAACACCTTTAGTGTTTTTTATTATTTTTTATTTTTACATAAAATGATTACTGAATTGATCGAGATTAACTTATTGAGTTGAGCAAATTCATAATTGTGAACCTAAAAGTATGACACATGTCACTTATGTGCGCATTTTTTTATTAAAAAATGATAATAATTGTAATAAATTGGTTTAAATTGAGACAAAATCATTAATTCATAATCAAAATTGAACCAATAAAAATTATAGGAACCAAAATTACTCAAGAATCAAAATACAAGAACGACAAGCATTACAGAAAGTGACTTAATTTGTGTGAAAGACATCGAAAAATGCATTAATTTGTGTAAAAAAGATTTTCTATCTTATAAAATTAAAAGCATTTCCCATACTAAAATCTTAACACCACCACCACCCCCCAGCACTCTACTACCATCAGCACTCATTGCCACCACCACCCATCTATCACCTATCAATGCTATCCTAACACTACCACCACTTTATCACAACTACAACCCTCACCTCTTTAATATAAAGCCACCTAAACAAAGGCTTTAGGTTTCTTTTTTTGAATGCTCTACATTTTTTTACGATAATGTCACATAAAAATAAAATAATTTTAAAAAATTTTATACAAATTATATGACATTTTATAGTCTTTTTATTTCAAACAAAAAAGCATCCATCTTGTGGTAGTTCATAACTGTAAAATGTTCCGGCCACCAAATTTTTTATAAGTAGTTATATACATATATATATATATATATATAACTAAATTTTATTTGTAAATTATTTTTAATATCATAGTTAAGGCTTATATAGCTTATCATTTTTTTTTTTCTAAAGAAAACTCCACTCATTAAGAAATAACATCCAAAAAGTGATATTGTCACATTATCACGAGTAACAATATAAAATTGTGGACTATAGAAAATTTAAAATATATATATATATATATATTATGAACATTGAATGGAGAATTTGAGTAGGGATAAATCAGTAAGACTAAAGACACTTAAAAATCCTTAATAATTTATTAAATTATGGTAACGTTTTCCA
Organism: Camellia sinensis; assembly: GCF_055761805.1. Lineage (NCBI taxonomy): Eukaryota > Viridiplantae > Streptophyta > Magnoliopsida > Ericales > Theaceae > Camellia > Camellia sinensis. The sequence goes on along the minus strand of NC_138970.1, from coordinate 22,899,276 downwards.
TTAGTTGGCAAAATTAACTGAAGATGTTGTTGGGTTTTTGTGGGCCCACCACGGGACCACCTCAATTATATGAGCTGTTCATATCTAAGAACATGTTAGAATACCATCCTTACAAAAAAATCAAATTGTTTGGACAACTATAATTACATGGTTAGATCACATTTATATATAGTAATGGACAATAATTATATTTTTTATGATAGAATGTTTATTATTTTGAAGATAAATGTAATCTACTAATGTGTCTATAGCATTCAAATCAATTTAATTTTTTACAAGTATGATTTTCTGAACGAGCCATAATTCTATTGACTACGGCAAACCGCGTTTGACAGAAATACCATAAGACACATTTTATACGTTAAACAAAATTAAAACAAATTAAGGACTGCATAGCATGAAAATGAATTTGCGTGTAATGATCTCACGCAAAATAATAAATCCTATTATTATGCACCAATTAAATATGAACAAAATTAGACTGAATGGGTATTGATTGACTAATTGGACATCTTAAACCGTTCAAATCAAGTGGGAATCATGATCAAATCATGGTGTGGAATTAACACAATTTATCATTTCATATATTATAAATATATTATTTTAATAAAGAATACTCGGGTCAATCAGAATTATGATCAAATCATGGTGTGGAATTAACACAATTTATCATCTCATATATTATCAATATATTAGTTTAATAAATAAAACTCGGGTCAATCATTTAAATTTTCAGCCGTGCTGGGACCCCCGGTGGGGTGACCCCAGCACCCCCACCTCCACGTGGGAGACTGTGGACCAAGGAAAAAATATATATATATATATATATATATTATCCACCAATCACGCCCCACTGGGGGTCCTCGGGGGTCACCCCCAGTGGGGGTCTGCTTCTTTTTTCTTAAATTTTAAATTAAAATTTGGGAAAATCGGTCTAAGGTCCCTATTCAACTTTTAGTAATAGATTAGGTCCACAATCTATTCTTTTGTAGTCTAAGGTCCTCCCTCACCCATACCCATATAATGTCTAAGGTCCCTCAACTCCTACACCCATATATCACAGAGAAATTCCCACCTCTCTCTCCCCCCGATCTCATCACTTCACCTCAACTAATTTTGGTCTCTCTTCTCACTCTCTGCTTTCTCTCTCTCTCTCTCTCTCTCTCTCTCTCTCTCCTACATCAATGGCAGCTGGGCCATTGTAATCAATGTTTAAATATTGTGCCTGTGTCCAGTGAAGATAAGTGGTGATGCGAATATTGGGCCATTGTTATGGGTTACTTGGTTTGAAAAGTTTTGTGAAGGTGAATTGAAATTGTTTGCTCAATTTGTATGTTTATCATTTTGGCCCAATTTGTTGCTTGGTTTAGAGGTGACTAGTGGCTGCATTGACATGCCGCAACATTTTGATCTGAGAAGTGCTCTTGCGTAACCATTCTACCTGCATTTAGAATTTTTTGTTTGTTCGTTTGTTTGTTTGTTACTGAATTTGTTTCGTTATTTTATTTCAAAAATAAAAGGTTACGTGTATGTGTAGGATAAATAATATATCATTTTATATAGGAAGAAACTAGGTGATATGTATAACATGCTCTCTTGTCCATGAAATCTCGGGTGTTTTTATTACACAAATGGTGATTAGCATACAAGAATGACTATATTGAGACTGCAGAATACATAATAGATAAGAGAAAAGTGATTGTAATGGGAGAATTAGAGGTTGATGAGATCATGGGGCGGCTGAGGAGCGAAATAAGCGAGTGGAGCAAATGGAACAATAGAATTTGCGCTTTGTCTTGTGAGGGAATGGAACACAAAACACTACTAAATGGGTATCAAAATCCATTGCCATCACTGGTCCTCCACAGTATGGACATCTTCCTCCTTCTGCTCCTTCTCTTCTTATCATCTTTTCTCTCACATCTACCACCTGCATTCTCCCCATCTCTCTCTCTCTCTCTCTCTCTCTCTCTCTCTGTGCTTGGGTGCTTTCTTGCTGATTATGTGTGTGTATATATATATATATAGTGTGAATTTCTTTTAGGTTCTATGAAGCTTCATTTTTTTTGTAATTGTGTGAACTTCTTTTATGTTCTATGAAGCTTCATTTTCTCTTTGCCATTATTTCTTGTAGCTTCATTTTCTGAAAGCAAAAATTGCTATGATTGAATCCAGAGAAATTCTCTGGTGATGAGATTTTCTCTGTGTCTTTTCTGTATTTTTTGGGAATTTCTCTGGGTTGTGGAGTCCAGAATTTCTCTGGGTTGAGAGAACTACTGTAGAAAGATTTGTCTGGGAATTTCTCTGGGTTGAAAAATTTCTCTGGTTATCTGTCTATGAGTGTGTTTTGGTTAGCTCCTCAGTTCATCATTCTTGGGATTGAAGATGGGTTTACACTTGTTGGCCTACAAGAGTATTTCTATGATCAAATTAGAGTTTTTGAATCTGTAATAGGCTTCATTGCATTTTTCTAGGTATCAACATTTGTTTAACCCCTCTCTCTCTTTCTCTATTTAATGTGTTTTGTGTGTGCATTGTTTTTCTCTGGTTTGGAGTCCAGAGAAATTCTAGAAATTTCTCTGGGAGAAAACTAAAGAAATTTGCAAATCAGAGAAATTTGAAGAGAATTGGACCAGAGAAATTCTGGACTCAACTAATGCATAAGAGAAATACTGAGAAATTCTAGGAAGAATTGAGCCAGAGAAATTATGAGAAATTCAGAATTGCTGTAGACTTTCTAGAGAAATTTGGTCCAGAGAAATTTGGGCCAGAATTTCTCTGGACCAATTTTCTCTGGACTGAAATTTCTCTGGACGAATTTTCTCTGGATTGAAATTTCTCTGGACCAATTTTCTCTGGACTGAAATTTCTCTGGACTGAAATTTCTCTGGATCAAGGTTGAGGGACTTTAGACATTATGAAAATATTGTTGAGGGACCTTAGACATTATGAAAATATTTGGTGTCCTTTATGCTATAAAATCATAATACCAGGGACCTTAAAAAAAAAACCCCTTAAAATTTTGGGAGCAATTGTCTCAAATTATATAATTTTTTTAATCCACAAAAATAACAACAATTTGAAATATCATATAACTCTTACCTATCTATCTATTTATTCACATATTTGTCAATTTGTCCACGTGTCCATCTATTTGTCCATTTATTGTTCATCAGTAAAGTAGAGAACTCCAAGAATTGATGTTTACAAATTTGTAAGAGTGGTGGGGCTGGGCACCTTTATCACAAGTCCACTTTGGTAATTTATATCATTTTTTTTTCTTATAAAAGTTTTTATGTATATATCATCAAAAAAATAAAAATAAACTAACCATATTGATTTGATAATTAAAACAATATGATTTTATGATCGTTGACTTCAAAAAATGGATTCAAAAAATTGGAAGGTCTTTCATTTTTATGAACACAAATATGACAAAATTACATTATTATGATTATCATATCAATATGATTTATTTTTGATAATTTATGCATAAAATTTACAAAATAAACAATTTAGATTATTGAAATTTCCAGACTGTTTATTTTGTAAGGTCTTTCGTGTAAATCTTCCAAACAAAAAAAATTATCTCATAATTGTAACCTGTTCAATTTGTCATGTTTGACACCCCAAAAAAATGGTTGGTCTATTTTAAAAACACACATTTGCCAACAATTTTTCTTTGTAAGAATTGATAATTAATTAACGGTGAATGCTATATTTTAAAGTTCATTAACGTACCTTTCCATCCAAGAGATGGTGTGGAGATGAGGTTGAAAAGTCTGCCTTTTGTTGGTCTAGCTTGCGCTGAAATACTGATGGGAGTATCTTCATTTTGGGACAGTTGATTACTTCTATTGTTTTCAACAACGATCCCTCAAACGTACAAGCCTCAAAGCAAAAACTACTGAGGTTTGGCAAATTACTGAGTTTGAGACTACTCAGTTGAGGGAACATGATCATATTTGTTATCACTACATCATCTGCATTTGGTTCATTTCCAATGATTGACTCCATCATACCACATTCAGTTACCTCTATTTCTTGTAGTTTTACAAGAAGTTTGGCTAGAGAGTATGAGAATAGATTTCTCAAACTGTCGCACTCATTTACTACTAAAGATCTTAGATTCTGAAAGCCTTGAATTCCTGGTGAATTGTCCTTCCAAACATGTGTCAACTTTTGTAGATGGCGTAGTTCCACCTTTTTTAATGAAGGGAGTGCCATATCTAATATGCCTTCCCAAACAAGTCCTTCAAGGTCAAAGGCTACTCCAATTGATCGACAGTCCGTCACTTCCAGTACTTCAAGATTTTGCATGCCCTTAATTGAATTGGATGGGAAAAGAATACTTGAGAGCTTATGACACCAAGCTAATGTCATCTTTCTTAGTTTAGCTTCAAGTTCCCCAGGCCAAATTTCCATCAGATTCTCCATGCCACGGATGGTCAATTCTTCAATGGTAGCCAATTTATCCTGTGAGTTCATTCGCATGGTGTTACAAACATAACTAAGCACAAAAACTTGATTCCATTAAACATCATCCATTTAGTTTTCAAATTAATATACTTCATATTTGAATAATTAAATGTAAACAGTTCTTACAAATCTATTGCAATACATTTTTAGATCATTGACCTAAAAAACCTAACCCATTTTTTTAGATTCTTGAATTTTCCAAATATAAAAATACACATTAAATTTATTTTTGGTATACTGAGAGTCTTAGGCCCGTTTGGGAATAGGTTATTTTAGTTGGCTTTTTTACTATTTTAGCCTGTCTAAAAAAGTTATGTTTAGGAAAATAATTGGCTTTTTTTTTTTTTTTGTAATTGATTTGATGGTTGTGAAAAAAAAAATGAAATGATTATGATTCGGATGTGACATTTTGTCTTATTGATTATTTTAATCTATTTTATCTTTATTAACTATTTTAACCTAAATTCAACTTTTCAAATAGGGCCTTAATCTAGATTCTTAATCCATCAGAATCTTAATACACCATAGATTCATAAATTTTCCAAACATAAAAATACACATTAAATTCAAGGTGATGGGGCGTCGAATCAATCAGTAGATAAATGAGGTACAAGGATTTTTTTCATGGTTATTAGAATCTTAATTTAGATGGTAAGATCTTATGTTTTTATATTTTTAGTTGGGTTAAATGATTCGAATCACAGTAAAATCTTAAATTTATTAAGGGTTGTCTTGGCAAGTGCAAAAAAAAATTAACTTTTTTATTTATTACAAAAAGGCATGACAAAATTTTAAAAATGATATAACCCAAATATGTCAATAACCTGACTTTTTTGACAATTTTCAAAAGAAGCCTAAGATCTTGAAGTGACTATAATTGTAGTTATAAAATCGTATAGAATCACATTATAATTCCGATTCTATTAGCATTATGATCTGCTTTTACAACAATCTCAATCTTACTAAATTTTTTTCTTATTGTTTATTTCTAATATCTACGTGTATGTCTATAAATTTGACTATAAACTTATTTCACACGTCTTGTCTAATTTGTGTTAACTTTGAAAATAGGAAAAGACTACAATACACAACCTTTGAGGGTGTATACCATATGCACTTTATAACAATAAAATAAAATGACATAATTTCATACTTTTTGAGTCGTAATTAAAAAAAAAAAAAATCATAACCAAAATCTCAAAATGATATCATAACTAAAGAAGAAAATTGGTCATAACCAAAAAAGAAAATAGCGTAACTAAGGGTGCATATGGTATGGGGTGTGTATAATAAAATTCTTCTTGAAAATATATTATAAGGCAAATTACACCGGTGGTTCCTATATTTTATCCCTTATGTCATTTTAATCCCTACACTTTCAATTGGCTCAATTTTGACCCTTAATTTTAAATTTTATTTCAATTTAAAATATGACACATGACACTTATGTGTGTGTTTTCCATTAAAAAAAATGATAAGAATAATAATTAATTTAAACAAAATCATAAATTCAGAATCAAAATTGAACCAATTGAAAATACAGAAACTAAAATGACACAAGGAGTAAAATACAGAGATTACCGTCGTAATTTCTCCTATATTATATTAAATTTACCATTTTTCTTTAATGATTTCAAAATTATGTAACATGCATTTTCGTTATCAATAATTTTTATTTTAAATTTTAATTTGTATTAAAAGTAGAATCTTCCAAAGACACCACACTAAAAAAATTCACTGGTGTAAGGAGTAAATTGGGAAATAAAGTTTGGAAAATGATTTAGAGCCCTAAAATCCCTCCCCCTAATCCCCCTAATTTCCTTTTTTGGAAACTGTTTTCTTTTTCTTTTCTTTTTTTCTTTTTTTTTACTTGAAATGGCATTTTCGGGGGATTCGGGGTCCCCCCTTTTGGGGGATGAATCACTGCCGATAAAGTTTAGGGCCAAAAAATGAATTGGCAATACTTCAAGGGCACAAAGTTGATTTACCTTAAAAATTAAAAGTGTATTAACCTATAGTTTTTTTTATCAATGTTTTTCAAATCTATATGGATTAGCCTTAATTCATAATAATAATTTTAAGAACATTGTAAAAAGCTTTATCGAATTTTGATTTTATAAGGGTTCGTTTGGGAAGTAGGTTGGCATTTTGGCCTTTTTGTTTTTTTGGCTATTTTAGCCTGGGGCTAAAAAGTCTGGTTTGGGAAGAGCTTTTGGCTTTTTTGGCTTTTTTAACTTTTTTGTGAGAGAAAGAAAGTAATAATTATGAGTTGGACGTTATTGGGCTAAAAAGTCTATTTTATTTTTTGTGATTAAAATAATAAAAAAAAACGTGACTTTTTAGCTTCCCAAATGAAGCGTAAGTAGAGTTTTTCAATAGAAAATCCCATATTGAATTCGTACAATCCCTGAAGTCCCATTGAACAGTTAGTTCAAGTCTCTATTTTATGAATTGTAGGTGTTAACTTTTGTTTAGCAAATCATTAGCGTCGTCAGATTAATCTTCAGAACTGTTTATATTGACCTTTGTCATACATATTGATTGATATTTTTTGTTATAAATTCATGGGAACTGTTAGGGTGTGTACATCATCAAAATGTGCACATCATGTGCACCCTACTTTTTAACCAATAGATATCAAGAATTTTAATTTGAACCATTAAATAATTTAATTAAAAAAATTGAGGACCTTCTCAACCGGTTATAATTTTCTTTATTGAAGACTCTCTCTCCAAAAACTCACAACCAATTGTGGTCATTGAATCTCTCTTATTCTAATGAATGGTACAATCGATTAAATAATAATAATATAAACCCATATCAATCGATTGTACATTCAATTGTAATTGTTCAATCCAGCTTTCATTTACAATGGCTACTAATCGATTGTATGATCAATTGTGGTCTTTCAGCCCAACCAATTTTGCAATCAATTATGATTTTCCATTCACTCTTTCATGCCAATTGAATAAACAGGTACTTGTGCTATAATGACAAAAGTTAGGACAACGTTATGATATTGTTGGGTATACCTCCTTATTAGAGTGTAGGACCCAATTGATTTTGGAAAAAGAGTTTAATTTGGTTTAGTATTAATTATAATATATTTTTATATATTATATTTAATTTGTGGAGACCCAATCCAATTTGGAAACAACTAAGGGTTTGATAAAAAATCCTAGATGCACAAATATGATTGATATTGTTTTTCCAAGGAAAAGAGGCAGCCCTTTTTTTGCTTGGTGGAGGAGCAGTCGTGATGATCAATTTGGTTGGTTGATTGTGCTTGGTTTGTGGCTATTATTGCTCTTGATTCGAAGTTTGATTTGAGTTATTATTTTGGGTCTTTTTCAACTCTGATTCTGAAGATTTTGGTTCATCAATTTGGTGAGGTCTTTCCTCTTGTTTATTTGTGATTATTTGGAATTCACCTAAGGGTGGTTTTGTGAGACCATTAGTGTCTCGTTTGTAATCGTTTAGAACTTTTTTGGTTGATAGTGGAATCGGATTTCGATCCCGTAGACGTACCTCACATTGAGGAAACCACGTAAAAATTCTTGTGTTGCCTTTGATTTAATTTTTCCGCATTAGTTTTTATTCCCATTGATTGATTTACTTCTGGGGAATCACATATTTTCCCTAACAACTGGTATCAGAGCTTACGGTTTATTGGGATTTATTTATTTGTGTAAATCAATGGAGGGGAATGTGGGTCGTATGTCTAGCTTTAATGGAAGCAATTGGGTAACTTAGAAAACTAAAATGGAGGACCTATTATTTTGTAAAGATTTGTATGGACCCATTGAGGGTGATAGTGACAAATCAAAAGATGGTTCTTTTTCAAAGAAAGACATTGAGTGTTATTATTGCCATGAGAAAGGGCACATGAAGCGAGAATGCTGAAAGCTCAAGAACAATGAGAAAATGCGTGACAAAAGTGTGGATAAGAAGCAAGAAGACACAACGGCAGTTACTACTGATGATCTCATGGTTGTTTGTGAAGATGATTGTATCAATTTTGTGGGCCAAGAGAGCAATTGGGTGATTGATTCTGGTACTTCTTTTCATGTGACTTCTCGAGTTGATTTCTTCACTACCTACACCGAAGGAGATTATGGTTCTGTTCGAATGGGTAATGAAGGTTTGTCCAAGATTATTGGTATGGGTGATGTTTGCTTGGAAACAAATTTTGGCTGCAAGTTGTTGCTTAAAGATGTGAGGCATGTTCCCGACATTCGCCTCAATTTGATCTCTACTGGGAAGCTAGATGATGAAGGCTTCAACAACAAATTTGGTGATGGAATATGGAAGCTCACAAAGGGTTCTTTGGTGGTGGCTAAGTGCAAGAAGACTCATACACTTTATTCGATGCAAGGAAAAATTTGTAAAGGTGTTGTCAATGCACTTCAAGATGATAGTTCTACCGAATTGTGGCACAAGCGGCTTGGCCATATGAGTGAAAAGGGGCTACAAGTTTTGTTCAAGAAAGAGCTTCTACCCGGTTTGAAAGGTACACATCTTAAAACTTGTGTTCATTATTTAGCGGGTAAACAACATAGAGTTTCTTTTCATAAAAATGTTGCTTCTAGAAAAGAAAAAGTTTTGGAGTTGATTCATTCGGATGTTTGTGGTCCTTTAAAAGTTAGAATCCACGGTGGTGCACTTTATTTTGTTACTTTCATTGATGATTATTCAAGGAAAGTTTGGGCTTATCTACTAAAAACTAAAGATCAAGTTCTAGAAGTATTTAAGCATTTTCAGGCCATGGTTGAAAGAGAAACATGGCAGAAATTGAAGTGCATCCGAACAGACAATGGTGGTGAATACATTGGGCCATTTGATGAGTGTTGTCGCAGATAAGGTATTCGGCACCAAAAGACAGTTAAGAAGACTCCTCAACAAAATGGCGTTGCCGAGAGGATGAACCGCACCATTGAAGAAAGAACAAGGTGTTTGCTTTCACAAGCTAAATTGCCAAGATCCTTTTGGGGTGAGGCAATGAGTACAGCGGTTAACGTGATCAATTTGTCTCCTTGCTATCCTTTGAATGGTGATGTTCCTGAAAGAGTTTAGACTGGTAAAGATGTATCTTATGAGCACTTGAGAGTGTTTGGTTGCCGAGCTTTTGTTCACATTCCAAAGAATGAGAGGTCCAAGCTTGATAGTAAGTCAAGATAATGTATTTTTCTTGGCTATAGGCGTGATGAATTTGGGTATAGATTGTGGGATCCGGTCGACAAGAAAGTCATTCGAAGCCGTGATGTTGTGTTTCTTGAAGACCAAACAATTGAAGACTTTGGCAAAGGTGATCAACCGAAGCCAAAAACTAGTGATCTCATTGATATGGATCCATCTCCTTCATCTTCAGTTGATGATGAAAATGGGGGAGATGTGCAGCCACCTATTAAAGATGTAGAGGATGATGCTAATCCTAATGAAGTTGAGCTAAAAATTGAGGAAGAGCATCCAATTCAAGAACTGCCATCACAACTTGAGTTGAGGAAATCTACAAGGGACCGACAACCTTCAAGAAAGTATCCTCCCAATGAGTTTGTGTTGATTTCTGATCAAGGGGAGCCTGAGAGCTACCAAGAAGCAATTGAGCATGCAAAGAAAGATGATTGGAAAAAGGCCATGGAAGAGGAGATGAATTCCTTACTTGAAAATCACACTTATGATTTAGTGAAGTTGCCTAAAGGGAGGAAAATTCTGAAAAATAAGTGGGTTTTCAAATTGAAGAATGATAGGAAGAATCTAAGGTACAAAGCACGTCTTGTTGTGAAAGGCTTTGGGAAAAAGAAAGGTATTGACTTTGATGAGATTTTCTCGCCGGTTGTGAAGATGTCTTCTATTCGGGTTGTACTTGGCATGGCTGCAAGTATGAACCTTGAAGTTGAACAACTTGATGTGAAGACCGCATTTCTTCATGGTGATCTTGAAGAAGAAATTTACATGGAGCAACCAGAAGGTTTTGTGGAGAAAGGGAAAGAGAAATTTGTTTGCAAATTGAAGAAAAGTTTGTATGGCCTCAAGCAAGCTCCGCGGTAATGGTACAAAAAATTTGACACTTTCATGATGAATAATGATTTTTCTAAAACCACTTCGGACCATTGTGTGTTTGTGAAAAAATTTTCGGATGGTAAATTTATTATTCTTTTGCTTTATATTGATGACATGTTAATTGTGGGTCAAGATTCTACCATGATTAACAAGTTGAAGGTAGAGTTGATTAAATCTTTTGCTATGAAAGATTTGGGGCCGGCAAAGCAAATATTTGGTATGAAAATTGTTCGTGATCGCAAAGAGGGATTGATTTGGTTGTCTCAAGAAAGCTACATTGAGAAAGTTCTTGAGAGGTTCAACATGAATAAAGCAAAGCCGGTTGGTTGTCCACTTGCGGATCACTTCAAGCTTAGTTCGAATCAATGTCCTACAAGTGAGAAAGACAAAGAAGAGATGTTGAAAGTTCCTTATGCTTCAGCAGTTGGTTCTTTGATGTACGTCATGGTTTGTACAAGGCCGGATATTGCTCACGCCGTTGGTGTGGTGAGTCGGTTTCTCTCTAATCCGGGTAAAGAACATTGGGCCGCGGTAAAATGGATTCTAAGGTTTCTTCGAGGGACTTCGAAGGTGTGTTTGTGTTTTGGAGATGGTAAGCTGATGCTTGATGGGTTCACAGATTCTGACATGACTGGTGATGTTGATTCTAAGAAATCTACTTCGGGGTATTTGATGACTTTTGCAGGGGGAGCTGTGGCATGGCAATCTAAATTACAAAAATGTGTTGCTCTCTCAACTACCGAAGCTGAATTTATTGCCATTACAGAAGCTTGCAAAGAAGAGTTATGGTTGAAGAAATTTTTGCAAGAGTTGGGTTTGAAGCAAGAAAAGTATGTGCTTTATTGTGATAGTCAAAGTGCTATTCACTTGACTAAAAATTCTACCTTTCATTCAAGATCGAAACACATTGATGTGAGATACCATTGGATTCGTGATGTGTTAGATTCGAAATTGTTACAACTCGAAAAGGTTCACACAGATGATAATATTTCAGATATGTTGACAAAGACTTTGTCGAGAGACAAACATTTAAAGTGTCGAACTTTGGCGGGTATGGTTGATATCTCTACCTAAGTCGGTAGGGGGAGAATTGTTGGGTATACCTCCTTCTTGGAGTGTAGGACCCAATTGGTTTTGAAAAAAGAGTTTAATTTGGTTTAGTATTAATTATAATATATTTTTATATATTATATTTAATTTTTGGAGACCCAATCCAATTTGGAAACAACTAAAGGTTTGATAAAAAAAACCCTAGATGCACAAATATGATTGATATTGTTTTTCCAAGGAAAAGAGGCAGCCGTTTTTTTGCTTGGTGGAGGAGCAGCCGTGATGATCAATTTGGTTGGTTGATTGTGCTTGGTTTGTGGCTATTATTGCTCTTGATTCGAAGTTTGATTTGAGTTATTATTTTGGGTCTTTTTCAACTCTGAAATTGAAGATTTTGGTTCATCAATTTGGTGAGGTCTTTCCTCTTGTTTATTTGTGATTATTTGGAATTCACCTAAGGGTGGTTTTATGAGACCATTAGTGTCTCGTTTGTTATCGTTTGGAACTTTTTTGGTTGATAGTGGAATCGGATTTCGATCCCGTGGACGTACCTCACATTGAGGGAACCATGTAAAAATTCTTGTGTTGCCTTTGATTTAATTTTTCCGCATTAGTTTTTATTCCCATTGATTGATTTACTTGTGGGGAATCACATATTTTCCCTAACAGATATTTGTGTTATATGTTATACAATTGATTACACAATTGTGTTTGAAATTTTCATAGTGGTGATATTTTGTGAATATTGTTATGATTTTGGAGAAAAAGTTATAATCAACGTGCTATGGTTATGATTTATTAGTAAAAGTTATGTTCTGTTATGGTGAATCATAATAAAAAAAATGTTATGATAATTTGTTAGAAATAATTATATTTGTTATGAGTCATTGTCGTATTATTATGATTGATAGTGTCTTATTCATTGTAATTGTTATGATATTTGGAAAAATTTATGATTCTTTCATGTAATCTGTTGGATGATCGATTTAACAAGTCATTTTTTATAATGCGACACAATATGAATCACACAATAGTTGCATATCATATATTGTTTCAAAAGGTGCACGTCATATTATTGTATACACCCTAAAAAGTGTAAACTATTTGCAAGGTATGACATTTGTGGGGTTGATTACTGCAAATGTCGTAACTTATTATTTCTCAATCATAACTAAAAAAAAAAATCATAACTATACACATTTTGAATCATAGCCAAAACAATGTCATAATCAATATGACAATGTGTATAACCAAGTCATAACAAACATCACACTAATGAGTTATAACTAACACCACTAACATTTATTTATATATTTCAAGATATGAAGAATCATTACAATAACAAAAAAAATTAAAAATATAGTCTTACTACTTTATGATTTAACAAATCTAGATTACAACAAAAGAAAAAAATATTAAACTTATAATACAAAATAAAATTTAAACAATTACGGAAAAATATTAATCAAATAGTACTTTTATTGTATTTTTAAATGGGTCTAGCTTCTCTGTAGTTTGTGATCGAACTGGAGGGTGTTGTTGGGCCCGTGGAGGCCTACCACGGGTCTCGTTTTGATAATCTGAATCATTCAATGTGTAGAACTTATCTAGTATTATATACCTGCAAAAAATCATGTTGATCGGATATCGATAGCTACGCGATCAATCAATTTTGTATATAAAAAAATTCCGGTGAAAAAAATAAACGATAGACAGAAATCTGATCCGATGAGATAGCTATCGATATCCGATCAACGTGATTTTTTACAAACATATAGTACTCAATGAGTTCTACATATTGTACGGTTCGGATTATCGAAACGAGACCCGTGGTGGGCCCCTACAAACCTAACAGTACTCTCCAATCTGATCACGGATGGAAGGAAAGCCAAACCCTTTTTAAATATAGAACTAATAAGCATTCATAATTTACTATGACCTTTCGGTTTTGATTGTAAACTTAGATTAGTTGAATTAAATTCTTATTTTTCAGTTTCCTAAAATAGTTAGGGCTAGGTGAGAATTTTCCATATAACTTAAACCTTACACGAAATTAAAAAGTTAGACTAATATGATTTTATTTTATTTTTCCCCATTTAAGATATGTATTTTTTGTTACATATTTTAGATTCATTCTATTAATATATATAATTATATGTTATAATTTTTTTCATTTAAGATATGAATTGTTTGTTACATATTTTAGAGTCATTCTATTAAAAATATATAATAATTATATGTTACATTTTTTTTTTAAAATAAGGAAATATAATTGAGTTGAAATAAAATATTTTATGAATAATTTTATTTAGTAGAGATTAGTTTCATAAAATTTTAACTTGCAAAAAAAAAAAACATTAATTTCTCCATACACTTGGTACTTTTAACTAAGAGTGAAAGTTTTAACATGAAACATTAAATAGACACAAACCAAAAATGACTTGATACAATAAAATAAAAAAATTAATAGATTAAATTAGTATTGAAGTAATTATGACATAAATTTAAAATAAAACCACATGATACTTATTCCTAATTGTAAGCCCTAAATTTTATCAAAATTTGGAGGCCGAGGCAACTGTTGACCGGCCGCAAAGCAAGCTAATTAAAATTATAACAACTAAAATGTCAAAAAGACTAAAATACAAAAACTATAAATATAATTTTCCCTAAATCTTTTCTTATATAATTACATTGACTATATATATAGTGATTAACTAAAAAATTGTGTAGATGCTACCTTAATTGTAGCCTACATAACCCAATTTACACTTCATTTATTGGAAAACTCTAATATACACCCCCTTTAAAAGGGTGTATCATATACACCCTTAGTTATGTCAATTTTGGTTTTAACCAATTTTTTTCTTAAGTTATGATATTATTTTAGTTATGTCTTATTTTGGGTTTAGTTATGATTATTTTTTTATTTTTTTATTTTTATGACTCATAAAATATGAAATTATATCATTTTTCCTTTTAGTTATAAGATGCTGTAGACACCCTATTTTTGACCGACCTTAAGACTCAAACGTCATCGATTGAGCGCTCGGTGATGGTGCATGTTGTGCTCGTTCTGAGGTTTCGGAGTTTTGGCTAAGAGCCTTACCCCTGGACCTCGGGACCCTTTTGTGCCTTACCTCGGTTTGCGAACCAGGTCTTGTTTTCTCTTCCCGAAGGGAGGGAGAGGTCTCGTAGATCATCTCTCAGTGGCCGTAGGCTACTTTTCGCGGTCGTAGGTCACTTTTTCCGTTTGGAGACCAGTTTCTAATTTTCGGAGCCGTCGGTCGTACGCCCCGGTTCGGGACCACCTAACTTTCTCCGATTGGCACGGTTTTTAGAGAGCTTGAACATTTTGAACCTTCATTTTAGCTTCTTGAGGAAGCTTGAACCTTTTGAACCCTTCGATTTAGCTTCTTGAGAAAGTTTGAACCTTTTGAACCTTCATTTTAGCTTCTTGAGGAAACTTGAACCTTTGTTTTAGCTTCTTGAGAAAGCTTGAACCTTTTGAACCCTTGTTTTAGCTTCTTGAAGAAGTTTGAACCTCTTGAACCTTTGCTCTAGCTTCTACAAGAAGCTTGAACCCTCTTGTTTCTCTATAAGAGAGGGCCTCCCTCTCCTTTAAAGAGGTTGAAAAAAAATTGTCTAAGGAAAAGCACATATATCTCTCTATATCTCTACATTCTAGGCTTAGAAAGGGTGTTTGTTCTTGGCCTTTAACACCACACCTCATAGCCATACACCTCCACCATTGATCTAAGGTTCTTGGAGGGTCTTGAGAGGTCTCAAAGAGCTTGTTTTTGGTCCAAGAAGCTGCTAGTTTTGCTGAAACTACAAGGGTAACACACTATTCCCTATTTTAAGCTTTATTTTGCTCCATCTTTTAGCCATACTTGCAAGCATTTTTGAGCTTCGGTGTAAACTGAAAAAAGTCTTATTTTGAGGTCCTTAACATGTTTGTTTAAGATCATTTTTCTATTGAGGGTCATCTACCCCCTTGCATGCTTCATTTTGCCTTATTTTGAGCCATGCATTAGGGCCTTTGCATTGACCTTTGTTTGGCCTTCTAGCCACTGAAATCCAGTGGATTTTCAGTGGCTAGCATGCTGTTTTGAGTGCCAAAATCAGAGAGGGGTGACCCTCTCTCTCCTTGTTTTGTTTTCTAGCATTTTTGGCCTTACAAAGGAGCCCTTATTTGCATGTTTCCAAGCCATGTTTCAGGCCATTTTTGATGAGTTTGAGGACCTTCATAGGCTCTTTCCAGAGCTTGTTTTTCCATATTGGATGTCCATCTTGCATGTGTAGAATAACCCTCTTCATAGCATATCAAAGGAGCATCTCATTCTTGCATGCATTAACTATGTTTCAGTGGATTTTTGGGCTTTATTTGGCATGGCATACCTCTGAATTTTGCTGGTTTAGTGGCCTCTTGATTGCCTCACATGCTTGTAGTGCAAATCCTCTTTATTAGCTTACATTGCATGTTATTTTGGCCTTTGATTCTAGCACTTTTTGGCCATGCATTAAACTGATTTTGTGCATATTTTGGACTGCCTTAGCTCTATTTTTAGGCCTCTTGGTCGAATGATGCATGCTATGCATGCTTGTAGTGTAATGCCCATGCCTAGCTTTGAGTTTTGAAGCTTCTTGCATGCTTGAATGGTGGTGTTTTCATGTTTTGGAGTCATTGAGTATGTCATTTCAGAGCCTATACTTGTGTCATATTCCCATGTTTTCTATTCTTTAAGCGTGTTTGAGAGTTGTGCATGAATACCTCATTTATGGACCATTGCATGAGCTTCATTTCCATGCCTTTCGAGTCATCATTTTAGTCCATTTTCCTACTATTTTGGGCCTGCATAGGGACTGTTTGGGGTTAGTTTGGTCATTTGTGCATTGCTTTGCATACCTCTAGTGTAATGCACTTCACTAGTTTCGGTATCCGGGCCATCTAGTATGCATTGTGTGAGGTGTTTGCATGATTTGGAGCCACTTTGTATGACATTTCAGAGCTGGAAAATGTGTGATTGTTTGCCATATTTAATCCCTTGCCATGCCTTAGTAGAGTTGCAATTTGTGCCTTAGGTTTGGTCCCTCGCATTGTGCATGTTTGCATAAGTGTTGTTGCCTTAATTTCATCATGTTTGGCCACTGATTTGGGTGTGGCTATGGCTCACCTATATTGGTTTAAGTCCATCTTATGCCATTTAGTCCATGTTGGTGCATGATTGATCATTGCATTGTGTATGCCTTGATCATTTCATTGTTAGTCTCCATGTGTGTATTGCGTATGCCATATAGTTTTCATGTGCATTGAGTATGCTATTGATTATTTCATAGCATTGTGTATTCTAGTAACATGTTTGCATATCATCATTTGCATGTTTGCATCATTTAGTGGCATTATGTTTAGGTTGCATGTTAGAGTTGTATTTATGTATGCCATGTATATTGCATTGTGTTTGGAATAGGGTTTAGTCCAAACACGGGAAACGAGGGACGTTTCGTACTCCAAGTGACGAAATGTGCCTCGATTCTCGGTTGCCGACACTTCGGATTACTCATGATGGAATTTAGGCCTTGTTGTGTTTATATGTGTATTCATTTTATATCGAGTCGTGCAATCTGACTCCTCAGCCATCATGCATCGAGATGCGTGATTGGTGGTACGAGGATCGAGGACTACACTCCTTAGAGCTTATACAATGATGGAGAGAGTGGTCATGCACACATATGTTGAAAATACTTTGCTATGCCCCTTTCTCGCTCTCTGTTGCAGCAAACCGGAAACCAGCAGCAAAAACTGGTCAGCAGCCTTCTGGAGCTTTGTACAGTATTCTGGGACCAGTTGCAAACAGAGGCAAATCGAGGTATCGCGATGGATTTCCCGACAAGGCGACTTGAGCATGCATGTATCCCTATCATTCGGAACAGAGTTAAGATAGTCCATTTTGTTTAATTTTAATTTGCATGCTAGTTTCCTTACTTACTTAGCTAATTCGTTAATTAATTAATGTTGTGAAATAATTAGTTTAATTAGCTTAGATTAGCTAGTTTATTCTGTACTATTCATTCGGACTCTCCGAGGAGGGTAATGTTGTAATAACTGTACGTGTGTGTGTGATGCATGTTTTCCAACCCCACGTATTTCTCCCTTTTATTTACCAGCTTATGATGATTAGTTTAGGGCACGTTACAATTAGCATGCTTATGCTCGCATGTTTGCATCCATTTATTTGTCATACATGCACCGGGTTCGGTGTATCATACTAACTGCATTGTATTTCAATTTCGAGTTGAATACGTGTATTAGTTGTTGCATTTCATATGCCATTTTAGAATAGCCGAGCCTATCTTAGTTGCATTTTTGCATGTGTTGCATTAGGCATTTCAGCATAGTTAGGATTCATGCATGATTTCTAATTAGCTTCTTTCTTTGGCTTGAAGTACCCGGTAAGTCTTTATGCTTTAGCATCCTTGCATGCGTGTAAGTGACTGCCATGATAGCATGCTTACCATGAGGTTATTTGCTTATGTGATATAACTGCCTGAATGCCTGTGGATGAATGTTAGGTTATTTGAATTAGAACAATTCACCAATTGAGAGTTTTAAGCCCACTTGAGAGTGGCAAAATCATGTTTTCTTAAGCCCACTTGAGGGTGGCAAATCCACGTCTTAGCCTACTTGCGAGTAGCACCATCAAACCATCTTTCAAATAAACAAACATAAAATGTTTTGTTCAAACTCAAATGATCCAGTATATAATTGTATGTTGTGTGCATCACATAGTAATTCTAGGCTAATAACCGGAATAAGAACACATAATGTTTTCAAAACTCGATATCATGGTTAGTAGAGGCCGATCTTTGATCGGGCGAACGGAGGTGCTCACGAAGTGACCTTCCCCAATCGTACCCAAGTTTCCGAGCCGAGGCAGCTTTGGTGATGACGAACACGTGGCCTTAGGCACGAGTCAGGGTTTCCTAAATTCTCTCAAAATAAAATATTTAAGTGGCAACTCTGTATCTGGCAAAGCAGTTAATGTTTGACACTTCTTTTTAAAAATCAGTTTTTCAAACCGATTTGTCGGATTTGGACTCTTTGGTGATTTATCAATCTCGCATTGCACTTTGCATGATTAGATTCAGAACCGTGAGATTTAAGTCCGAACTGTAGTAAGCCCAATAAACAAAACGGGATTTCTCCCGGGACATTCGGGCGTGTCCACTGATACATATAATGCACACCCTTTAAGGAGTGTGCTCCATAGTGTTTCCTCTTATTATTTTATAAAGTTTAATATCTCAAGTTATTATTAGAACAAAATAAATTAAAACCCAGTTTACATTAAATTTATAATGTTTAATTAAATCTCTATTTATTCATTTATAATTCAAAGAAAATGAATGAACGATTAAGTTAGTTTACCAAAGTTAAAAAGATATTTTGAGTAAATATTTTAAAATTGATACTACTCAAATATATCATTTTTAAATTGGTCAGCAAAAAATTTGACTTAATAATTATGTAACACTTTTCATGATGTAAAATTTCGAGCTTAATTAGAGAGACTTTTATGATGATTGATTTACAATAATGTTCTGGACCCCCTTACCCTCCCACCCCCTTTGACCTCCTCTTAATATGATTGGCCAATTTTTCTTTCTCATTTTCTTTTTTTTCCTTCTTCTCCAATCACCACCCACCAAATGTGTGTGAAGAGTGATATGAGTGGTGATTAGAGGGGGTCTCAATCATGACCCATTGATTTATTTCTTCCTGCTTATTATGGCGTTGTTGAGCTTGGTGGGTTGACAAAAAAAGGAATGATGAATTTTCTCTTTTTGCTCCGTGGGGTGGGCTCCACCTCAATGATTTATTACAATATAAATATTAAAAAAATAATATATAAGTCTACATTTTAAATTTATTTTTTAAATTTAATAATTTATCAATAAGATGATTGATTAATAATTAAAGAATAATTAAGAAAAAATTAATTTAGAGAAAGTTGAGTATTACTATTGAGGTTAAAAAATTACATTCACTAGTAATACTCAATAGTAATACTCATAAATATCTTAGGAACAAACATTTTTGCCGTCAAAAGTGAAAATATTATTACAAAAAATATTAAGGGGTTATTTGTGATGTCCTAAATAAGTGTACTTTTTGAATTTTTAGATTAAAAAATTGAGAAAAAAAATATGGTTGTTTGGATTAACATTTTGACTTTTTATAAAAAAATGTGTATTAAAAAATTGTATAAATTAGTGGGTAGGAGAAAATTAAGATTGGAAGTTGTACAGCCGTAATTTTTGACTTTTGATAAATAATGATAACTTTTTAACTTTTTAAGTAACTTTTTAATTTTTTGACCACATATCAAACTTGGCCTAAGATTCAAATTTCAACCAAATATTTTTATCCTCAAAAGTGAAAATATATTATTACAAAAAAAAAATATTGGGCTGCAAATTCAATCGGTAGGAAAAGATGGTCCGCGAAAGTAAAAAAATGACGACTAGTGATAAAATTTTAAAATATCACTGGTTAAGGTATTTTTAGAATTAAAATAATTTGGTGTTAAAGGGGTTTATTTTTGGACAAAAAATTGTTCCAAAAAGATAGCAATTTATTATTAAATGTTTAGTTTCATCACTAAAAATAAAACAATGAATTTTTTGGCAGCTAAAATATTTTGTTTCTAAATTTTTTTCTCTAAAAATTGTTGTAGTGATCCAAACCATTCATTTGTTGTAAGAGTGATGCAAACTGCACTGTTCATTTGTTGTAGGGATCCGAACCATTCATTTTGTATGGCTCTCCTAAAAAGTTATTTAGATCTCATATGTCTAAAAAATTTTGATTGATTACATTTGAAAGTTATGCTATTTGTTAATTATTTTTTATACAAATGTAATCTGATCAAGTGGCACTTAGTGTCCAATTAAGCTAATTTTTTTTTTTTAATAAAATTTTCCATACAGAGTACAGCATGGCCTTATATGTTCCTCTCAGTTCAATGCAAAGCCCCGCCATTGTGGTTCAAGATTGTAAAAATACAATTATCACATCATTTTGTATGAATTTTATGTATAGTAATTCTATTATAATAAATTTTATTTATTTTTATTTGGTATGAATAAAGATATATAAATACAAATACATATGTAAACACACAATTTATATTGAATATGGCATAAAAGTGACGCAAACGATCTTATTACCCAATTATGAAAAAATTTAAAACTCAAATAGAGATGAAATAGTAAATAAAATGAAAAGTGGTTCACAAATTAGCAATTAATTAAGCTCTTAAATAAGAAAAGCATACCTTGTCGTTGAAGAGGGGTTGAATGATGGGATCACAATTACTCTCTGAATCCGAAGCAGGACAGAGACGCTTCAGCTTTGGCATATTCGATAGTGACATGGAACTCAGTTGTGGCAGCTCAATTGCATTCATAGCTTTGCAGATAGCAGTCAAACTTGGCAGCAATTCAAGATCCAATATCTTTAGTTTAGGAAACTCGATTTTATCTGTTGCTATTGCTGCTGTTTCATGCTCTACTGCTTCACTCGAAACAATTTCTTTCATCATAGGACACTGAATTATCTCAAGGTCCTGCAGTTGCACTAGATCTCTAGCTATGGAAAGTGAGAACATACTTTCTAGTATATCACAACCCACCACTTCTACAGACGTCAGGTTGCCGAACCATACAAGTTGGGTGGGACCCTTCCACAAAGCCTTGTTCGATAGTCGGCTTTCATGACTAGTAATCCCTTTGAAATTATCCAAACCATAAAGCCATATATAATCTAACACAGGGAAAGCACTCTGTGGAACCCCATCTGCTGTATTGATGAGGTATTCCAAATCATACAACTTAGATAGTGACAAATAAGTTAAGCATTCAAAACCACCTTCGCCGACCAAATCACAGAGAATTTTCAAACCTTTTACACTAGAGTTTAAAATCAGAATTTCAGTGCTCTTCCACAGAAAATTAAGCCTTGTTTCAATAATGTCACTCATGTTTTCAACTTCGAGCACCAACCGATTTGATAACGAAAAACGGATAGGGATGTAGCTATAGGAAATGCCAACACGTATATTGAACTTTTTTAACTTCTCAATGACCAAACCTCTCGGCCAGAAGGAAATGTTTATTACAGCAATATCCAAAGCCACCAAATTGGACAAGGACGCTAGCTCATCGATAATTGCTTTAGCACCTTCTTTGCTTTCTTCAACTTCACACCAACTTCGAAATATAGACCCAACATACAACTCTTCTAGCTTTGATAAGCTTGACAAAACCCCTGGGTAAATCCTTTCCACTACACATCCCAACAAATCAAGTACCTTCAAGTGAGCACGGTGACCTATTATTTCTTTTGGCAATTCCTTGATATAAGAGTCGCCAAACCTCAAAATTTCCAGGTTCTTTAATGCTCCGATAACAGAGATACCATCATCAATAAGTCGGCAACAAAAAAGTGACAAGGTTCGGAGGTTGGTCAAGCATCGAAGTGATGTCGGCAATGAGCCGTACATATCGGATAAAGCTAGCACTTTAAGTTCTTTCATTCCTTGGTAAAAACTATCTTGGGTCTCTTGTACTTTGACTTCCTCCATTCCTTTGTTGAGATCATCTAACGAGATTGGTGGTAATCCAGCATTGCAATCTAGCTTTAGAAGATGGAGATTTGGAAATTCTAAATTACCAGGAAGCTCATGCATGCCATCAACTTTTAATGAAATTATAGCATTTTTTTCGAGTCGGTCTTTCTTGGGCCATTCTGTCAACACTTCATCACACCTCACGACAATCGAATGCTCCTCCCTAGATGCAATTGATATAGCCACATCACGTATGACATCATGCATTTTGATACACTCTACTTTTTCACTTTCCATCAATAGATAGCATTTTTTCAAGTCATCAACTACGGAATATACTCTATTTCTTGCTTGATTCACACTATCAATGCGCTCAAACAACTCTATCCCAATTGCATATCTAACGAGATCTTCAATTGGAATAGCAAAATCTTCTGGATATAAAGAACATAGCAAAAAGCATTTCTTGGCTTCCTTACTTTCTAAGAAATTGTAACTCAACTCCAAAGATTTAATCACCTTGTCATACACTCCCTTGATGTTATTAACTATAGACTTCCGTAATTGTTCAAGAGCAGAATCCCATGAAGGCTTGCCTTTACCTTTGAGTGCCCTCCCAACTGTAACGATTGAAATGGGCAGACCTCCACATTCCTTTGCAACTGCCATCTGTGTCGACTGGAAATCAATTGTATGACCCATATCGTTGTATGGAATTGCAGCCTTCTCCTTGAAAAGATTCCACGCTTCTTCTTCAGGTAAGACAGGAACCATAAAATTCTTTTGTGTGTTCATGCTGTTGCATACATCTTCACTTCTCGAAGTCAACAGAATTTTGCAACTTTTGCAATCATCTCCAAATGGAATTCCAATCTCATTCAGCTCTAGTATGTCCCAAACATCATCCAATATTACAAGGACTCTCCCACTTTTCAATATTTTTGATCGTATCTCCCCCGCTCCCGTAGGTAAATTGTTTCCCTCAAAATTTTTTAAATCCAATATTTTGGCAATCTCACTTTGAATATTAATCAAGTTTGGGTTTTGGGACACTACTACCATCACAATAATATCAAACATTTTCTTTTCTTCCGCTTTCTTGGCAACTACTTTCACCATAGTTGTCTTACCAACCCCTCCCATCCCACATATCCCAATCACATTGATACTATCATCTGTCAGTGCCTCCATAACTTCATTCATAATCGACCTTCTAGATTCAAACCCCTTAAATCCTCCCATGGATATGAATGTTGTCCCCACATGAGATGCAACTGCAGGGATGGAAACCCCAGAGAAATTTCCATCCCCAAATAGCTCTTCCAAACCTTGAGTTTTCTTTGTAGCTTTCCTGCTCAATGAGTAGCGTGACTTCAGATTTGGACACCACCCATTCAGACACCCTTTGTTCGGTATGACTTCATCCTCAAAGAATTTGTTGGCATCATTGCTGAGTTCATCCACCTGTGTCAACCACCGTGAAACGGTAGTTTTAATACTATCGCTTCTACTTTTTGCCGCATCAACTTCTCCTTGTATATCAGATCTTTTATCTTGAAGCTTTTGGATTTGCTTTCTGAGATTTTCAATGTTTCTGTCATAGAAAATCAAATAACCAAACTGGCGGCCAACTGGGGCAACCAGACATTCTCCAATCTTCATTACTACAGGAAGAACAAAGTTCACGACCATTTCTCTCACGTTTTTCTTCTGAAGGGGAGTTTTGGCTCTATGACAGAAATAGAAACCAAGAAAGGGAGCTTTGTAAAATGAAAACAGAACACACAACAGAATATTATTCTGATAATTGTTCAACAAGAGTTCTAATAGAGTTGAAGTGGAGAAGATAACAAAGCTCTCTAAAATCAAAAAGGGATACACTTTTTTTTTTTTTTTTCTGGTAAGTAACACTTGAACACAGAATAAAATTGAAGGAAGAAAGTAAAATTATAGTGAGTTTTTTTTTTTTAGAAGGGGGGTGATAAGAAGCAATGATAAAAAGATAAGAGTAATAATATATATGATTAATTGAAGGAGGAAATGAAGAAAGAAAAACCTTTGAGATTTTGTTACGTCTCTTAGAGATGAAAAATGCACTGCATAATCATTCGCCGGCAGTGAAGAGTAAAGCTTTTCAGGAAGACAACAACGAAGTCAAAGAGAAAGAGTGTATCAAAAGCCAAACAATGAACTCTTAACTATTGATGCAGAGTAAATTACACTTACCTCTTTTGAGGTTTTCCCTTTTGAGATAATACAGTTAATAAATTAATATAATTATATTAATTTATCTTTTAGTATAATTAAAACTATCAAAATTAATACCAATGATAGTTAAATACTGAAATAAATAATGGAAAATAAACATTTTAGTATGAAAGAGATTGTAACATTATTTTTTCATTTATATGACGAAAAAGTTATTGATAAAAGTTAACTTAAGTGTTACGTGAATTAATGTACAAAATCAATATAATTATGTTAAAAATGTAAGATTAACTATATTTTTCTTAAAAATTATGAGAGGTAAGTGTAATTTATTTTACATACATAGAACAGAGCGCAAAGCATAAAGTGTATTTTGCATTAAAAAATAAGGGAAATATTCATAATTTATATAATGAGATGTGCCTTTTTAAAGTATTTTTTTAGAGTTAACTAAAAAGTTAATTTACAAGCTAAAAATTAAGCCTATAAAAAAATTAATACTAAAATAATTAGTTTGTTTGACATATTATAGTTTGGGCTCAGCTATCGTATGTAGAAGACTAGAACACAACAAAAATGGATTTCTACTACAATCAACATGGAAATGAGGAAATTTAACCTTGCAAATCAAAACAGAACAAAGAGAGTAATACTATTTTGCAGAGGATATGAAGACAGGAAAGAAGCACTTAGATGACACTTGACAAAATCCAAAGGGCATACAAATTTTTTTTTTTTTTTTTGACAAGCAGGGTTGAATATAGAGAATTATATTGCAATATGTTGGAGAAAATACCATAAACTAAATTATATTATTGATAAATTATGCAAAGAAAATAAAATACAAATAGATCAGGTTGAGACACGGATATCTCGTTTTCTTTAAGGAGATCAAGCCCACTGCGGTAGAAAGAATCCAAATACCGATGCAGCAGTCACAACACTATGACTTGTCCCCTCCAGGATACAACAGCCCGACTACTTGTCGTATGGTTCAGGCCAACTCTGCACAAGATGGTGAACCCAAAGCTCCACCAATAAAACACCCTTCTTTGCTAGTAATCTCTCTTGTATAGAAAATAGTTGATCTCTATAGATAGAAAAGAGTTGACTATATATAGGCTATAAGAACCTTACAGTTACACCAAAAATAATGACCATTAAACAAGAAAATGGTTACACCAAAATAATGACCATTAACCAAGTTCATGAATTCTATTTAACCTCTATTTATGACCAAGAGGTTACCAAAGTAATAAAACCCCATTTATGAAAAAGATAAACCAATAAATAAATATAAGATATTAAAATGGTCCAACAATCTCCCACTCATTTTAATATCAACAAGGATAAAAGAGATTACCAAACAAAGATAGACTAGTATGCATCATGAAGGTGTGCTCTGCATTGAACCTTCATTAGTGAAACAACAACCTCTACTCCAAAGTCAGTAGTGGTCTTAGACTTGAACTATGACTGCTTAGGGGAAATAAAGTATTACTGCTCGCACATAATAATCCAGGTGTTGACATGAGCTTTAATAGCCAACACATTACGGCCTTGTGCTAATCCCAGTTTTCATGAGCATATTTGAGAATAAGCCTTGTTCTCATAGAAAGCGGCCCCACTTTCATGCTCACATAGGTGAAATCTGTCAAGGATGTTCCTGTAATTTACACACCCCACTCAACAAGAGCTACAGAATTTCATTAAGAGTATAAAAACTCAACCCTCCAACATTACAGGACAAATGCACTTACATCATAGGGATGGATAACAAAATATTAAAGAGTGCATTTTTACAACCACCATATGATTCGTTCTTCCCATTGAACCTAGTTACAGGATCTCTGGTCCCTAGATTGGGTATCCTCATACATGGTTTTTGATTTTATAGGCTTCAAACCCATCCCCCTCGATGTATTCCAGACCTTATCTCTCGCCAAGGCCTTGGTTAACGGATCCGCAAGATTATCACAAGATTTTACATAATTCACAATTATGATGCCATTACTTAAATAGGATCTCACATTACTGTGTTTCCTTCTAATAGGTCTGGATTTACCATTATAAAAATGATTGTTCACTCTACCAATAGCAGCAGTGCTATCACAACGAATTAACACAGGAGGAATTGGTTTTCCCAAAAAGGAATTTCATGTAACAAATCTCTCAACCAATTCGCTTCCTCACATGCTGAAGCTAACGCTATAAGCTCAGCTCCCATTGCAGAATTAGCAATTATCGTCTGTTTTTTAGGCTTCCAACATATAGCACCACCACCCAAGGTAAAAATAAAACCCGAGGTAAACAGAGAATCACTTGACAAAGTGTTCCAATCGGCATCACTATATCCCTCAAGTACCGCAAGACACTTGTTATAAAACAAACCGTAATTTTTTGTTCCAAATAAATATCTCATAATTCTTCCCATGGCTAGCCAATGATCTCGACTTGGTTTGCTAGTAAACCTGCTAAGTACTCCAACAACATATGCAATGTCAGGTCTAGTACAATCAGTAGCATATCTCAAACTGCCAATCATGCTGGCATATTCCTTTTGATTAATCACTTCTTTGTCATTTGTTACAACATATAAGTGTATGCTTGCATCAAAAGGAGTAGCAACATGTTTACAGTCTAGAAAATTATATTTCTTTAAAATTTTCTCAACATAATGCGACTGATCAAGAAAAATGTCATCCTTAGTCTTGGTAATTTTAATTCCCAAAATAAAATTAGCTTCACCAGGATCTTTCATATCAAAGTGGCTATTAAGCATATTTTTAGTCTCATTTATAATATGCAAATTAGAGCCAAAGATAAGTAGATCATCCACATATAGGCTAATAATCACATGTGCATTCTCGCAAGTTTTATAATATATGCACTTATCACATTCATTAGTCTTATAGCCATTCTCAAGCATGCAGGAATCAAATTTCCCATGCCACTGTTTAGGAGCTTGTTTTAAACCATAAAGGGATTTAGTTAGCTTACACACTTTGCTTTCTTGGCCAGGCTCCACAAAGCCTTCAGGTTGGTCCATGTAAATCTCCTCATCTAGATCTCCATTTAAAAATGCTGTTTTTACATCCATTTGATGAATTTTTAAATCATGAATTGCAGCCACTGCAATCAACAGTCTAATGGATGTTACTCTAGTAACCGGAGAAAAAGTATCAAAGAAATCAAAATCAACTTGTTGCTTAAAACCTTTAGCGACAAGCCTCGCTTTATATTTATCTATAGTTCCATCCGGTTTAAGTTTTGTACGAAGGACCCATTTACACCCAATAGTTTTACAACCTGGAGGTAAATCCACTAACTTCCATGTTTTATTTGAAAGTAGTGAGTCTATCTCATCATTTACAGCCTCTCTCCAGAAAATAGTATCAGGTGATGATAAAGCTTCTTGTACCGTATGATGAATTTCTTCCACATTGTAAAGATAATAGTCAGGGCCAAAATCTTTTTCAACTCTAGCTCGTTTACTTCTTCTTGGTTGGATTTGAAAATTTTCTTTTTCTTGAAAAACTTGAGAAGGAGTAGAAGAGTTAGGCATAGATAAAATATTTTCAGATATTATTTGACCCCCACTATTTCTAGATTTGAAAGGAAATTTATTTTCATGAAAAATAGCATCACCTGATTCAAAAATAATATTATTTTCCATATCAAAAAATCTATAAGCTGTACTATGCAACGCATACCCAAGAAAAGCACAAGTGGTAGCCTCACAAAAGCTAAACAACCCCAAACCCTCAAATAACCTAGATTTGGTTTATGCCCCCGCCACAACTCATAAGGGACAATTTTAGTCTTTTTGTGTGGCACTCTATTTATCACATGGCAAGCTGTCAAAATAGCCTCGCCCCAAAGATTTGAGGGAGCACTTGAATCAATAAGCATAGCATTCGTCAAGTCAATTAACGTTCTATTTTTTCTTTCAGCTACGCCATTTGATGAAGGTGAATATGGTGGAGTAGTCTCATGAATAATTCCCAATGACTGAACAAAAGAGTTGAATCCTAGCGATTCATACACCCGGCGATCAACGTCTCTAAGGAAGTCTCCTTTTGTTTGTGACGCATACTCTTTTGGAATTCTCTCCAGGATGGCAGTAGCTTGTCAACAAGTCCTGTAACTACCAAGTTGTCACCAATCTTGATGCCTTCAGATCTTACTTCTGCAACTATCATTTGGAAATCTTGTGCTTGCTCCACAATGGATTTTCCATCTACCATTTGGAAGCGGAAAAACTGGCTAGCTGCATACTTTTTTGCTTCTGCCTCTTCGGTATCATACTTAGTCTGTAAAGCTTTCCAAATTTTCTTTATAGAAGTGTAAGTGGTGTCATAGTAATCATAAAATTGATCAGCAAGGCAATTTAAGAGATAAAAGCGACATTTATACTCATCTGTATTATAGGAAGCCACTTTTGCTTCATGTGCCTCATAGTCTTCATCATTCATCTCCTCGGTTGGGATTTTGTTGGATTCTTTTCGGTAAGAACATATGCAACTTTCAAAAGGCTAAGGTAAAAAAAAACTTTTCCTTTCCACCTCTTAAAATGAACTCCTTTGAACTTGAAAGGTTTGTTAAGATCTCCAATTCCATCATTGATTTTTTCTGGTACTTGTTCCATGTTTGATCTCCTTAAAATTGTTGGAGAAAATACCAGAAACTAAACTATATTATTGATAAATGATGCAAAGAAAATGAGATACAAATAGATCAGGCTGAGGCACGGATATCTCGTTTTCTTTAAGGAGATCAAGCCCACTGCGGTAGAAAGAATCCAAATACCGATGCAGCAGTCACAACACTATGACTTGTCCCCTCCAGGATACAACAGCCCGACTACTTGTCGTATGGTTCAGGCCAACTCTGCACAAGATGGTGAACCCAAAGCTCCACCAATAAAACACCCTTCTTTGCTAGTAATCTCTCTTGTATAGAAAATAGTTGATCTCTATAGATAGAAAAGAGTAGACTATATATAGGCTATAAGAACCTTACAGTTACACCAAAAATAATGACCATTAAACAAGAAAATGGTTACACCAAAATAATGACCATTAACCAAGTTCATGAATTCTATTTAATCTCCATTTATGACCAAGAGGTTACCAAAGTAATAAAATCTCATTTATGAAAAAAATAAACCAATAAATAAATATAAGATATTAAAATGGTCCAACACAATACAATGGGACTAGAAAGGGGAGCTTTTGTACTATAAGTTATAACAGAAATAGAGACCAAGAAAGGGAGTTTTTATAAAATGAAAACAGAACACACAACAGAATATTATTCTAATAATTCTTCAACAAGAGTTCTAATAGAGTTAAAGTGGAGGAGATAACAAAGCTCTCTAAAATCAAAAAGGAATACAGAGTTTTTTTCTTTTTTATTTTCTTGTAAGCAACATTCGCCGGCAGTGAAGAGTAAAGCTTTTCAGGAAGACAACAATGAAATCCAATAGAAGGAGAGTATCAAAAGCCAAACAATGAACTCTTAATTGTTGATGCACACTCATCTCTTTTGGGGTTTTCTCTTTTTCTTATATTTTTGACATAATTTTATTAATTTATCTTTTAGTATGGCTAAAACTATCAAAATGAATACCAATGATAGTTGGATACTTAAATAAATAATGGTAAGTAAACATTTTAGTATGAAAGAGATTATAACATCCTTTTTTTCATTTATATTGGTGAAAAATGACTTAAGTGTTATGTGAATTAAAACTTTTATGAAAGGTCAATATAATTAGATTAACTGTAATTTTCTTTAAATAACGTGAGAGGCAAGTGTAATATACTTTACAAACATGAAGTAAAACAGAAGGCGTAAAATATATTTTGCCTTAAAAATGGAGAAAAATGTTCATGACTTATATAATGATGATGTCACTTTTTAAAGTTTTTTCTTAGAGTTAATTAAAAAGTTAATTTACTAGCTAAAAATTAAGCATATAAAAAACATTAATGCTAAAATAGTTAGTTTGTTATGACATATTATAGTTTGGGCTTAGTTTCTAGATTGGATCATATTGTTTTGGTTTGTGGAGCCTATTATCATTTGGATGATACGAACCGTTCATATTTTAGATCACAAAGTGTAAATTATCCATAAAAAAATTAGGTCAATCCAATAATCGTAGTCACATTAGTTCATTATATTTATTTTCTAAAAAAAGAATGATCAAGTTTTTAAATACTATTTGCGCTTATCTTTGTCATGAACTAATATAGTTATATTGATCTAATTTTTTTTCATGAATAATTTACATATTGTGGTCTAAAAAGTAAATAGTTCAAATCATTTTATTTTTTTATTTTTTTGGGGGGGTTACATTTCTAATTGCCTTTATAATGGCTAAAGTGAGTTCTTAAAAAAAAAAAATTGGGGATTTTTTTTTAAGGTCCCTGGTATTAAGATTTTATAGCATAAAGGACACCTAATATTTTCAAAATGTCTAAGGTCCCTCAACATCAATTTAGAGAAAATTCGACCAAGAAAATTTCTCTACACTTCCCAGAAAATTTCTCTGGACTTCCCAGAGATTTTCTCTGCACTTCTTAGAGAATTTCTCTAGACCTCCTAGAGATTTTCTCTCTAAAGATATTTGTGTTTTGACTTAACTAGAGAAAATTGATCAAAAAGGAACCTCAAGATCAGTATATACCTAATCATTATCAAACCAGAGAAAATCCATTCAAAATCACATTTTTCATTTTTTTTCGCTTCCAATATCTAAGCAAGTAAACAAATTAATAGAGAAATTAAAGCAACCAAATATCAAAAAGAAACTAACACATCCCGAGTTTTCCAAAGAAAATTCGCACAGTGACTAAATTCAGAGAAAATTCACACAGTAACTAAATCCATAGAAAATTCACATATAATCTGCATAAACCCCCAGAATCTTTGAGTAAATAATCACCACTCTCATCATCTCCAAACTTGAACAAAATTGTTAATTTTTGAAACTCCAACTTGAACAAAATTCACAGAGAAAATCTCACAGAAATTCACATCAACCCAAAGAAATTCTTCAAAACCAGAGAAAATCTTACCTCCACTGTAGAAAAAATACTCAAACCAGAGAAAATCTCCCTTTCCTACCCAGATAAATTCCTCCTCATAATCTTTTTTGGTTGAAAATCATAAACCTCAGGCAAAATGTGTTCCATAGTTCACACATTGGCTCCAGAGAGAAAATTTTCAATTTTGTTGAAAAAACTGCTAATGCAGAGAAAATTCAAAGATAAGACCATAAATGTAATAAGAACAATCAATTTGGAGTTGAAAAATATATTTCAAACCAAGCGAAATTCTCTGCTTCTCTCTGGAGAAATTTCGATTTTGTTGAAAAAATCACTACTGCAGAGAAAATCCAATGCCAGAGAAATTTGAACAACGAAAGACCTACCAGAGAAATTTGAATAGAGAATTTCTCTAGACTCAAACTAGAGAAAATTGAAATTCCTCTAAGTTCAAACTAGAGAAATTCTCTCCAGCCAGAGAAAATTTACGAACAATTATCATAATTAGAGAAAATGCAGAGAAATTTGGCATCTTTGCCATATAAAATACAGTACAAGTTTTGACATCTTTACACCCTTATTTTTCTCCTATTCAATATAGTAACAACAAGAGAAATTTTCCATTGGCAACAATGGCTTGAATTACACATCCACCATCCATCAATGTGAACTACTGGGAGAGTGAGGAGTTGAGTGGCACCTTAAACAACAATCAACAATTAACAAAGTTGCAATTTCTTCCCCATTCCCACAGATTACACAACCCAGCTTCCCCTCCAAACCTCTTTAGCAAAATCACATTCAAATTCTGGACTTCCAAAGAATTTCTTTGGATTCAAACCAGAGAAATCCAAAGAAAATTAAACAAGGCAAAGAAAATTAAACATCACATAGAAAATTAAACAAGAATTTCTCTGAACCACTCTTTCACACCTCTCTCATGTATATGCATGAAGACATATTGATGTATAAATATATATATATATATATATATGCACAGAGAGAAAGAGAGAGAGAGAGGGAGAGAGAGATCGTTTCATGGCATCTACAACACCCTCTTCTTTGTTTTTGTCTTTGTTTGCAGAAGCCTTGATGATCAAATTGCGAAATCGGGTTTCATGGAATCCTCGAAGCCGAATTTCCAGAAATGGGAATTCAGCACCACCACGTTTCGTGACCATGTGAAGGGTGGAAGAAGTCATTGCAGCTCTAGTAGTTATGAAATCAACCACTGGAATGCCATAGGAAGAAGCAATGGTTATTGCCCAAGGCAGGTTGAAGTCATAAATAACCAAATTTGGGGTTAGTGTGTTGAGGATGTTGGAGAAGCTTGGGATTGCCATATCAAAGGCAGTTTTGAGGGTAGGGATGAGATGGGTTGGGAGGCCATTGGTGGTGAGGTAGTGAGGAGGAAGATCAGGGGAGGATACAAGGTGGATTTCTACTAATTCAATGGAGTGAGGGTAGTTTTCAGTGATTCGTTTCTTGATGGAACTGAGACTGATTGGTGTAGAACAAAGATATATGTGGAAGTTTCTGTGTGTGAGTTTCTTGGCTAGCTCTACGAAGGGAGAGATGTCACCATGTGCCAGCCAATGTCGACCACCATGTTGCCGGTGACTTGATTTGTCAAATTCCTTCGTAGAAGAAACCCTAATCTCTCTCTCTATACATACATACAAATGGGCAGTAGAAGCAAAATGAAGCAACATTCGGAAGACGCAAATTTCTCTGTGATAAGGGACCTTAGATATCATTAAATAATATTGTTGATCTCTTTCATTACTAAAATGGGAGAGGGACCTGAGACTAATTTTCCCAAAAAAATTTACCTATAAATCTCATATTGAGAAATGGTGATCCGTTTAATCCCATTAATTTTGGAAAAATAGATTTAATATATTATTTGGAAATTTTGTTTACGGTTATACCCTTTTTTTTTCTTTTGTGCTAGAAAAGTAAGATACACAACCTATGAGAATCAAATTTGAGATGAATTTTTATATGTAAATCTTTTTTATTTGAAATAACTTGAAATATTAGATTCTTCAAACATTCTAAAAGGAGTACAAAAATGACTTGAAATATGAGATTATTCAAACATTCCAAAAAGATATGAAATTCTTCAAATATTTCAAAAAGAGTATAAAAACTAAAAAGATATGAAATATGAGATTATTCAAACATTCCAAAAAAGATATAAAATTTGTGTTAAGTAATTGAAAACCTAAAAAAACGTAACGAATTGTGATTGATCTTGTGATGACCAGTGCGTGCTTTGCCTTGCTCTCTCGAAATTATGTTAGAATTATCGTTGTTAAGAGGACGAGTAAGCTTTTGTTAAAAATTTCTTTCTGAATTCTTTTCCGATTGTAGTTGTTTCAATTCTGAGTGTTCGCTCGTTTAAGGAGGTGCGGGATCGGCTCCGGGGTGTTGGGAGTGAAGCCGAAGTTTTTCGGGCTGGAAGGGCCAGGGCCGCACTTGCGGGGGTCTTGGGGCGCACATGCGGGGAGGGGCCGCACGTGCGGGGGATCTGGTTGCACGTACGGGAAGTTGGGAGGAAGTGCTGGGTGCACACTACCTAAAAGGCAGGTACGTGAGCTGAGGTGTGGGGCAAGCCGCACGTGCAGGGGTAGGAGCCGCACGTGCGAGAGGCCGCTCCGCACGTGCGGGAGTGGGCGCCGCACATGCGGGGGTGCGCGTTTTCTGCTTCGATTTTCATGTTTTTCAGCTATATTTTGCTCCTTTACTAATTTTCCTCATATTTTCTGATGTTGTCTCTCTCTCTATACAACATTTCTCTTTTTTTTTCTGTCATCTCTCTCTACCCAAACCCTCAAAGTTTTATATTTCTTTTGATCTCAAGAAATTCGTTGGGATTTTGGCACTAGTTCCTTGTACCAAAATGATGAACGCATCGAGGGCTTCGTCTTAACCGATGGATATTGTATTTCGGCGAGGTTGATTTTCGAGCCTTGTCTCCTCTTCTCCCTTGAGGTAGGGATTTCTTGAGTTATATATACATGTTTTGCTACATTGATGGTGGTTTAAGAGTTTTTCTCAAAGTTTTGTGTTGATTTTAAGAATTGGTTCAAAGTGTAGAGAAATTTTAAATGTTAGTTTCTACAACTCAATCCATGTTACTCCATGTTGATAGTTCACTCATATAACCTAAGAAATGTGATTTTGTTGGGATTTACCAAGGAAATGGGAAGTGTTTTGTCTTGATGAAAAACCCTAAAATTTGGGGATTTTGGCAAATATGAAAAATACCTATGAAATTCTTTGCTCTTTTATGTCAAGAGAATGAATGAAAGCAGACTTCATTAATGTTTAGAGAAATGACCATCTATGTGAGGTAAGGGAAATGAGATGTTATTTTTATATAATTGTTAAACATTAGAACATGGATTGTTGGAAAATGATTAATGGTTGTGTGCCTTGAATTGTAAGAATTGTAAATCTTGGGGAGTTATGTTGAGAACATAATAGGTACATTCTCAAAGAGGCTAACTTGCTATGAATTGTGTATGGCGAGTAATTGTGGTTGTTGCTATGAATGGAAGGCATGTGGTTATGTTGTGAAATAACATGGCAAGAGAAGAAATGAGAAACTGAATTTTATGGACCTTGTTGTAGAGATATTTGAAAATGAAGAAATGTATGAGATATTAATCATTGTGTCACATTCTCATTTGATATATTATCATTAATGTGCATAAAATGTTAGATGGGTATGAATGTCTACATATATACATAGATGTAACCCTTTTATTGATGGGAAACATCTTATACTACAAAAGATTTTGAGAGTAGAAATGAACACCTACATGTTGCATTGGCTTAAATGGAAGTAAATGTTGAAAGAGCATGGGTTGTGGTTGTATAGTTGCACATGGTCTCATGTTAATAAACTCCTGACTATTGGTTGCAAGAACATGGAAATGGTGAATGAGATTGCTTGGTAATGTTGTTAGAATGACTTGAGAATTTTCCATGAGACATGGAGAAATGGTTGCATTGCATATTCATTTGATTTACTATCATGCATGGTGTATTGAGATTGAAATCATTTACTCCATGAAAAGGAAATGTATTGTAATAAAAACTACGGAAATGTGAAAGGGGTAAATACGTTGGTAAGTCCAGTTAGGGGGTATAGATGACTTTGATAAGTTGGCCTGAGTGTCTATGGTGAAAGACCAGAAAACTGCGCGGATAGGTATCGACCTTTCCGATTAATACCGGTAAAAATGACAGTTTGGTAGTACTCGTAGAGTCTATTAGCAAATATCAGTCTAGGGATTACCAGTGTCGTATTTACCGCTCCTATTGATTAAAATTGGAAGTTTTGAAATATGTTTTGATTGTAAGCTTGAGTTGAAAACAAATATGGAAGTCTTCACGAAGAACATGAAACGAATTTTCTTTAAAAGAGCATGGCGTCGCATGGGCATTTGCATTTTGATTAAGAGTCGCATAACTGTATGTACTTTGTGAGAATTCTTTACTGAGCTTTATGCTCACCCCTATGGGATTTGGTGCAGGTAAAGATGTGGTGATCCCGCCGAACTGCAGGCGGGTGATATTTCTTTTGTGAAGAGTAAACGGCTCTCTTGTTTTTGTTGTGAACTTTGCAACGTCAAGAGCTAAACGTGTAAGGGTCCGAGAGACCATTTTATGTAACCGGGCTATTGCCTTGGAAGATGTAAGCCTACGGGCAATTTATTTAATCATAATCCATGTTGCATTCATTTTATGTCCATATGAGAGAACCCTTATTGTCGGGTTTCTTGTCATTATGATGAGCTTCTGTATGCTAACTTTGAAATTGAATTCATTGTTAATGGCTTTGGTAATAAATTCCGAATAATAAAAAGTGGGGCGTGACAAATTTGGGACATGACCGTGTAACACCCTAAGACCAATCAATAATTTTTCCTTCGTAACCGCGTTTCTTTCCACGCATGGGTCATTATTAAACTAAAATTTTATTATATATTACATTAATTTTCAACAAAATTATATAAAATTTATTAATTTGTATAAACTTTTCTTCTTGATTTGGCCAACTAACCACGTGAATGGTCCGCTAACCACGTTACTTTCAACGCATGGTCATTATTAAATTAAAATTTTATTATTATATATTACATTTATTATCAATAAAATTTTATAAAATTTATTAATTTGTATAAACCTTTCTTCCTGATTTGGCCAACTAACCATGTGAATGGTCCGCCAACCACGTCACTTTCAACACATGGTCATTATTAAACTAAAATTTTATTATTATATATTACATTTATTATCAACAAAATTTTATAAAATTTATTAATTTATATAAAACTTTTCTACTTGATTTGGCCAACTAACCATTTGAATGGTCAGCATAACTGCGTTGCTTTCAATGCTTGAGTTATTATTAAACTAAGTCAGTCATCATTTAAGAGTTCTAGAGGATCAAATGTTACGAT
The DNA here is from genome assembly GCF_055761805.1 of Camellia sinensis. NCBI lineage: Eukaryota > Viridiplantae > Streptophyta > Magnoliopsida > Ericales > Theaceae > Camellia > Camellia sinensis. The sequence continues at coordinate 22,862,316 of NC_138970.1, read as the reverse complement.
TGTTTATGTAATGCTTGTAATTAAAAATGTAGTAAAAGAATTAAGAGGTGAAACAATAGTGTGAGTCACCGAAAAATCAAAGATAACCAACTTAGGTGTTTTTTTTTTTTTTTTTTTTTTTACAATTTTTTATATTTTAAAATCACTACATAAATAAGGTCAATAATGTATCCACAACTATTTAATAATTTTCAAGTAACCTATATTTGTGCAAATTAAAGTTATTGAATAGTCCAATACTAAGGACAGGTAATTTGTATAATTTTGTTTGTATATAATTTGTATGATTTGATATATGATTTCAATGTAGATTATTTTATTGGACTGGGGTCCGACAAAGGGCTTTTACCAACTATGATAGTAGTGCTTGCTTTTGGACAAAAAAAATGACAAAATTTTCATTGATTGCGTGTGGTTTGGAAATCATATTTAAAAAATGTGATCAATCAATTTCTTTTTCAAAATTATAATCAAAAAAATCAATTTCCTTAATCATATTTTAAAAATGTAACTAATCAATTTCTTTTTCAAAATTGTAAAAAAAAAAATCAATTTCCTTTTTATCAATAAGATTGAAATGTTTCTACTTTATTTTTGTATAACGAACAAATTATCAATCAATTAAAATTACGTCCGTTATGCCTTTTTTGTTTTTTGTTACAATATATCTCAAGTACAATGAAATAAAAGGATAAATTATACTTTGTACATTTATACTTTGTATAAAATCATATTTTGGTTTCTACACTATTGACTTTTTGGCTTTCGAATGTTATTTTTGTAATTGCGAGCATACCAGCAAGGATCAATTAGTCCTTACAGAAAATTAATTGCCAACCAATTATCAGACGATTGTGTTTTAGTTCTTTCAGCCTCAATGAAGAGGACTTTTACTGGTGGCTTGACTTAGGAGAATTAAGCAAATAACAATTAAATAAAGAACAGTTAAAGCATTTCATTAAGATGGAAAAACTTACAATGATCCAAACTCAGCCTCGTAGAGGTTTACAGCGACAATCTACTTGAAACTACTCCTATGAATGAAGTGCAGTGCAGTGCAGGAATTTTAAAGTACAGAAATGTAAAGAACAGGAAATGTAAGGCTGGAAATGTAAAATAAGTAGAATAAGACTGAATTTTTGGATCTGAATCTGGGGGCTTTTTCTAGGGCCTTCTCTGCTATTTATACTTCTCAAGGATGACCATCGAACTGCATTTCCAACCGTCGAATTGCTCCTCCATGATCGCTGATCATATTGCCTTGTAATTAGCTCCACTATGCCATCACTTGCTGTTAGGCATCCCTCCTAAATTTGAATTGAAATGTGAGTAACCGTTAAAGCGACATCACCTTGTATCTCTTTGTTGATCCACTGTTACTCAGGTCTCGTAATAACCAATACTAACTGCCACGTGTACGATCAGGATCGAAGACTTGAATAGTCTACCTACATTACCCTTATTTTGCCATGCGTCGAATTGTAATTGGCTTATACAAAATATGTAGCCAACATTACCCCCCGCACTAATATACCCAATACTTAGTGATATTAGTGGATTAAGGTCTTTTTCCCACGTCTTAGAACATGCATGGGTTTTGCATTCTCTTAGAAATGCAACTGTCATTCATCATCGGCATTAAACTCTCTTTCAATCTTTTGAACACCCCCACCACCTTAGTATTCGAACAGACTGATACATTTTTTATCGCCGAATCAATTTTCCCCTCCATTGATCGAGCACACGAAGAGTCATATGATGATGCTGTTCCTCCTCGAAAGAACCTCCATGCATTAATTAGCCACCTTTACCCACCTTTCTATATTCACGTCATGGATGCCTTTGCAAATTATTAACCCTTGGACTTCGAACATATTGCCCTTAATCCATCGATTCAGAAACTTACAAATATGGACATGGGAAGTTCTTCTTCTGACTCATCCTTGGACTACGAACAAACTGCTCTCAATCCTTTGATTTAGAAAGTCGCAAATATGGACATGGGAAGTTCTTCTTCATAACCCTCTGCATGGGATAAGGCTGCAACTTCTTCCTCTTCTAGGGCTTCTGACTGGACAAACTGGTCAAAACCTGAGGCCTGTGATTTGAGGGAACGAATCAACCATCACTTTGTCGAGTTTACTGACCCTTTAGTGTTCCCTTCTTATGCGCAAAGCTCGGTGGTCTATCCCTACGTGCCCATTGACCATCAATGTTGTTTGGAGGAGAATCTGCTTGTGGCATGGTATACATCCTCCATGCCTACAAAGATAGTGCACGCCGTCCGACGCCTAGAAGAGGCACAAGGGTACAATTCATCATTCTTAGCCTAGAAGGCGAAGATTTGTTCTTCTGACTGGCTCGATTATATTAATGCCCTTGTTCCTTCTGCCCTTGCTCCATCTCCTAAAATGGAAGCATCCACACCTTCTCCTCCGCCAAATCCTTGCTGGACAGAGAGATTGAGGCTTGCTCTCTCCGCAGATAAGGTCTTTCCACCTTACAAACCTCCACATTCCCCTACTTCAGCTAAGCGGAAGCAAGCTCAACTTCTGCTCGTGGCTTTCTCTCACTTGCCCTTCAATGTTCTTGAGGACGAAGTCCCTCTCAAGAACCTTCGATGGGCTTGTGATATTCTGACTCGGGGTCATGTCCTCAATCCCCTCGCCCAAGCAGAGCTTCACATGTTTTTGGACCAACTTCCATTGCTTCTCCACTGGCATCGAACCTCTATGGCCACCACACAATCTTTAGACCAACTCTCGTCCCTTCGAGTTCATGCCCAATACGAAGCAAAGAACTTCATTGAAGAATTCGATGATTTCAAGAAAAAAGATTCTGCGTACTCTGATGAGCTCTTTTACGAAGTGAGAGCACATCAACTCATGCAGTCAATGTTAGAAGAAATAGAGGATAGAATAAAGAAAGAACAGAAATTCATTGATCATAGTTGGACTAAATTTCATGATCTTGTTATTTATTCCATTCCCCATTTTTATGAGCTTGAGTTTGTACCCAAATAGGGCCATTTGATGTAATTACTTTTGCTTTAATACATTAAGACTTTTTCTTTGTTCGGTATGGTTTGATCTTGTCCCCATTTGTCTATAAAGCAAATTCAGGGCTTCGAATTGAACATTCTTATCCTTTGAATTTGGACTCAATCATTTTAAATAAAACACTAAAAAGAACCAACAATGAACTTTTCCAATTTATGGAATATAGTTAACAGTTTTTGCTGATTTTCATTTAGAATTAATGCTTCGAATTTAACAATTTTACCCCTTAAAGCTCGTTTTAATCATAACCAACATGTGGTCATGGTTAGCATGATCAACCAATTTTAAATTGACCATTTTTGCTTTGAAGAACAGTCCATGCTATTTTAATTCAAAAGACAATCTCTGTCTGTATGTATACAAACCAACTATTGGTTTTGATATTTCGAATACCAATTCCTATCCTTAAGGGGTCTCAAGTTTTACTTTGAAAGACATTACTTTTATTGAGAAACCTAAAATAGGTCTTCAGTCCTTCTGAAGCAAACAAATACTTGAGTATTCTTACATCTTTAGGTATGGAATGTGCTTTGAAGCCGGCTTGGTAGTTTTGAAGCCGTTGTTATTTGATTTTTGGTGCCAAAATCTGATTTCGAAGCCAAATATTTTACTTCGAAGCTGGCATCAACATCTGAGCTGTGTTTTTCCCTCAAAAAGTATCAATATTGAAGGAAACTCTTCGTATTCGTACTTTTAGTACTTAACGAATTACGCGATATATCTTCCAGACACACAGGCTTTTAAAACCCTTTTATTTCATGCTCTGAAATCACTTGCTCGCTCAATACATAAACCCTTTATCTCTACCGATCTTCCACTTCTCTCTACTCCCTTTCCCAGCTTCGTCCTCTGAGAAAGCGTTCTATCAATGGCTTCTTCTTCATTGAAAGTGCCAGTCATAGAATGTGCGAGCCCGTCTGTAGTCCTGAAAATGATCATTGATGCAGAATGTGAAAAGTACAAGGCTGGGGAGAAAAGTGCCACGGACGCATCTTCATCCCTCGTCATCATGAGCAACAAGACTATGTGCTTGGGCCTATATTCAAGGAGATTCTTACTGAGCTTCCAGCTCTATATCCTCGTTTAGAAGACCATTGTCTCCTTTATGAAGGTGGCCTTGACTGGAGGAACTGGAGGACGAATTGCCCCCACCGATGCTGGCCCACAATGAGACTGGAGTGGCAAGAATGGTATGATCGGGTTGTCCCTGATAGGACTCCGGACCTTCAAGAACTCTGCCTTCTCGATGCCCTCCGATTATCCAGGTCAACTATCTTAGAGGACCCCTTCTTAATTCCTGCTGCCCTGTGCTTTTGGAATTATGTTTTTAATTTCTTCCAATTCAGATGTGGGATGATGGCCCCTACTGTTCTTGACATTTGCCATCTATTAGGATTATCTCCCATTGGAACCCCCATTGGACTAGATTATCCCGACCTAGCAGTCCCTTTTTCCCTCCCCTCTCTTAACTCATCCTACAGTGACTTTGTCAAGGCTGAGAATAGAAGGGAGGGTCCTGTGACTGATAGGGAATTCTTTTCTTTCCTATTATATTGGCTTTGCAAGTTCCTTTTTTGTACCTTCCCTCAAAGAATCATGCCTGAATTTGCCCCTCTTGCCAAAGCCCTTGTTTTACAGAAGAGGGTGGCTTTAGCTCCGTACGTTCTAGGTCACGTATATAGAGCCTGTTCTCTTTTCTGTGAGAAACCTTTAGATGCCAATCAAGGGGTGCCATTTTGGATTCTTCAGCTTTGGCTTTTTGTTTATTTCACTGAGTTACAATCCAAATGCCTTAAATTTTTTGAGCCAAACCCTCCTACTCATGGCATGAGGCTAGCCAATGCTTCACTTTATCCTTCTACCTTTGCTTTTCACTTCTCTTTCTTCCACTAACTTCCAGCTTCTCCTCCTTCCTACTGATTTCGTCCCTTCGAACCCATTACCATTGGCCCATCTTAGTTGAAGAATTTCCTAAGTGATAGGCTCTGTGCTTCACATGCTCACAAAGATATATGGGCCTCTATTTTAATCCCAAGAGAATTATTCATTGGGACCATGAACCCAGAGCTTACAAATGCATTGTTGAGCCCTATTGTCCTACTCAATTTGCTAGACAATTTAGCTTCTCACAAGGGGTCCCAATGCCTCTCTACAGTAACACCAATCTAAGTCTTACCACCAGGGATTTGAAAGTTCGAAGGTCCAAACTAGAAGAGGCAACTTCTAAGTTTATACAGGACTTGATCGATTTTGAGTATACCCCTTTCCTTCCTCAAGGTAACATTTTGAAGAAGTACCAAAACTGGTGGGTGACCAATATGGAAGTGTACCTAGCTATTTCTCCTCAAGACCTACTAATGGTGTTGGATGTGCCCAAGCCCAAAGGAGCTGGAGTTGTTACTTTTTTCACTATTCTTACCACTTCAGTTCCTGTACCTGCCACCACACAGTCTGCTTCTACTGCCTCAACTCCTCCTAGAGTTACTTGGGCCGCCTCGAAGAAAGGTATATACCCTTGTGTCTTCTCCTTTTTCCTTCTTTATAATGCTTTTAGCCTTATCTTTAGTTCTTCTTTTGTGAAGGTGGTGCGGGTGCCTCACAGGGAGATTCTCCTCAGAAGACCCAAGCTCTAAATCTTCTCAAAAGCAAACGGCAACAAAAGAAAATGAGACTTTTACTTGAGCCAGAAAGGAGGTACCTGAGGTTCAAGCTGAAGAAGAAGAAGAGGCAACTCAAGAGCAGGAGTCACCCTTCAAAAGAATGAGAAGAGTGACCGTCCCTTCTTCTGACTTGGTTCAAGATCCCGCTCATGAGACAACTGCCAGAGCAGTAGAAGAGGAACTCACTTCTGAAGAATCCGACTCCCAGATCGGAGAGAGAGAAATTAAGAAGGAACAGGCAATACCAGTACAAAGAAAAAAGAGAAGGAAAATGACTGTCTCTCCTTCTGATTTGGTCGAAGACCCTATTCATGAAGCAGCTGTTAAGGTAGTGGAACAGGAACATTCTAAGGCCATAATTGTCTTTGAGAAAGCTGAGAACAGACGGCAGCAGCAATTCTTAAGAGATGAAGCAGCTACTGCTGATGCAATTCAAAGGGAAACTGCAAGAAGGCAACATATTGCTGAGCACTATTCCCTTCGAAGCTCTCCTATTGCTGCTTTCACTTGTGAAACAAGTAACTTCTTTCAAGCCTCTACTGTTTTTCCTTGTCAAATTTTTTGGGTATTGAGACTTGACATTACTTTGTACTTCTTCTTTTGCAGCAACAACTACTGAGCCTATTCTTCCAATAAGGACTCCCTCAGTTTCAGTTGAAGTTAATCAAATACAGAATGTGAGATCTATTCAGATCATACTCCCACTTCCTAGGCCTGCATTCTTTGTACCCTCCTTGAGGCCAAGTATCCCTGCATTTCTTTCTTTTGGCTTAAATCCATACCTCCCTTACTTGTCCTTTGATCTATCTCGATTTAATTCTCTTTCGAGCCTTCCTCTTCCTTTTCCTCCTAAGGAAATTCCATCGATGGCAGCTGATTCCCCCATAGAGGGTGCTGGCAGCTCTCCAACTCATGGTTTATTACCTTTACCTACTTCCAGCCCTTCTTTCCTTGACCTATTGGTGGCTAGGACCATAGAGACTGCTGAAGATGCTCCACCCATTTCTCCTATCCCTATGCAGTCCTCTGTGCCTTCCACCATTGCTCTTTCTGCACCCCTCATGTCCACGGCTGAGGTAGATATCTTCGAAGCAAGACTAGCCAGTCTCTTCGACATGCCCTCCACCTCGCCAATAGCTAATGATGAGTCTGAGCCATTAGTTCTGGCTGATTCCTTGTTAGAAATTCTTGAGAGCTCCTCTTCCTCTAGTAGTAAACCTTCTGCACCTCTGATGGACTTAGACAGCTGTCTGGAGTTATTGACATATTTTTCAAGGATTCCTTTCGAGGCTTTACAAAGGCCTATAACAAGAAATGGCTTCTTTTAGTGCTGCAAAGTTGTTAAGCAATCCAGTATAACTGTCTCAAGTCATCTATCTCAGGCAACAGCTACTATTGACTTCTACATCAACATTTGTCATGCTGCCAAGGTTGTAGAGGAGAGATTAGTGAGAGACCAGAGCTTTGTTTCCACAGTACATGCTGAAGTCTTAGGGCTAAAGAAACAACATTCCTCTATCTCCCATTTTCGAACTCAACTACTGGAGAGGAAAGCTCAACTTGAGGAGGAGCTATCTGCAGTGAACCAGGCCTTAATCCGAACTGACATTAAAATGCAGATCACCAACCAAGGACTGGCTGATCAAAATCAAGAAATGACCATAGCCATCCAGTTGTTTTCTTCATTTAAGAATAGGAAGTCTGTTGTAAAAGAATAATTAAGGCATTGTAAGGATTTCTGGGCTAATTTATGGCAGAATGTATTTAACTCTTTATAATAATAAAAACAAATTCTGATTTATCATTTGAGTACTCTTGTGTTCTTTTGCTTGACATTTATTCTATTCCTTGTGTTTCCCAAATAGTTGGAAAATAAGGCTTCAAATATCTGCCATTAATCTTTTTGAGATATATGTATCCATTCAAATTTCTCAAATGGTATACTCCAAAAGGCAGGACTCTATGAATTTGATATAGTCCTTCCCAGTTAGGTGACCATTTACCAAACTTATGGCTTTTAATTCCTATTGGGAGTATTGTCTTCCATAACAAATCACCTTCATCAAAGCCAATGTATTTGACTTTCTTATTGTAATTTTTGGCTGCTTTCTTCTTTTGAAAGAGAATACTATTTAATGCCAAAATTCTGGCTTCATCTATGCCTTCTAATTCCAAGCACATACTCTGATGGTATTGCTCAGGATCTAGCTGGTCTTAGCATCTTACCTTCAAAGACTTAATATTAATCTCCACAGGCAACACTGCATCATGCCCATACACCAAGGCATAAGGAGTAACTCTTGTGCTTGACCTTAGAGAAGTTCTATAAGCCCACAATACATCCAACAATAAGTTATGCCAATCTCTAGGATTGTCTTCCACAACCTTTTGTATTCCTTTCCTCAAGGACTTATTGGATGATTCCGCTTGACCATTGGCTTGTGCATAATAGGGGGTGGAATTAACAAGGCTAATTCCAAACTCTGTCACAAAAGACTTCACCATTTTCCCATCGAACACAGTCCCATTATCAACAGTTATAGTTTGTGGGATGCCAAATCTATGGATTAAATCCTTGATGAATCCAATGACCTCAGTCTGGTCTACAGCCTTGTATGGCTTAGCTTCGACCCACTTAGTGAAGTAATCAGTGGCCACTAAAATGAAACAATGATGCTTCGAAGAGGGTGGGTGTATTTTCCCCATCATATCCATGGCCCATCCTCTGAATGGCCAAGACTTTACTACTGCATGCAGGTCAGTTATGGGCACATGCCTTATTGTGCCATGCTTTTGGCATGCTTGGCAACCTTTTGCATATTCTATGTAGTCTTTAAGGATAGTTGGCCAATAGTAGGAATGCCTTCGAAGCAACCACCTCATTTTCACACCAGGCTGATGAACACCACAGATGCCTTCATGAATCTCAGCCACAGCTGTTAATTGGGCCTAAACATTCTAACAATAAACCATCTCCCCCCCTTTTGTAGAGAGCATTGCTGTATATGATGTATTGCATAGATTGAAATTTAATTTTTCTGCTGGCCTTCGAGGATGAGCTAGCCAAGTATTGCATTATTGGATGCCTCCAATCTTGTTCCTGTAAGTCATTATGATTAACTTCCAGGACCACATTCCTTTTATTTAAGGGTGGTATAGATTTCTGGTATGTTGTTTGGCTTATGTCCCTTTGAGTATTATCCCTCATCTTGAAATTCGAAACTTTCTGAGCCACATCATTAGCTCTATTATTCAAGAATCTTGGGACATGAGTTACATTTGCTATTTGAAATTGAGAAAGCAGATGTAATGCAACAATATAGTATGGCAATATGCTTATACTTTGACATTTGAAAATCTCTTTCACTTGGTTAACCACCAATTGAGAATCTCCAAATATGTCAACTGCATGAACTTGTAATCCAATAAGAATTTCCAATCCCACTATTAAGGCTTCATATTCAGCTTGATTATTAGAATAAGTAATTTCATCCATTCTGAAACCATGTGTGGTTTCTATTCTTTGTGGTGACTTAATCACTATACCAATTCCAGTTAGGACATTGGCTTTCAATCCATCGAACCACATTTTCCATGGCTCAACACTAGCCATACCAAGTTCCATTATCTCTTGGCTTTCTGTTTGAGATGGATGGTCTGCCAAAAAATTGGCTAAAACTTGTCCTTTCACTGCCTTTTGGGGAACATATTCTAAATGAAATTCTAATAAGGCTAATACCCATTTGCTAATTCTTCCCTTCAACATAGGTCTAGATAACATATACTTAACCAAATCTGTGGTTGTAATTACCAAGACAGTTGTAGGCAAAAGATAGTATCTTAATTTCATTGCAGCAAAATACAATGCAAGGCACAACTTTTCTATAGCTGAATATTTACATTCACAAGAATTTAAAAACCTACTAAGGTAATAAACAACTTGCTCCTTGCCTTCTTCATTGTCTTGGGCTAAGAAAGCTCCCAATGAATCTTCTGCTGCAGCTATGTACAACTTCAAGGACTTATCACCCTTTGGTGGTATCAGCACTGGAGGGTTGGCCAAGTAGGCTTTGATACCTTCGAAAGCAATTTGATGCTCTGCTGTCTACACAAATTCCTTTTCATTTTTTAGGCTTAATAAGGAAGAAAATACTTTAGTTTTCCCTGCAGTGTTAGAAATGAATCTTCGAAGAAAATTAACCTGTCCAAGGAACTTTTGTAATTCTTTCTTACTTGATGGAGGTCCGGCTTCAATGATGGCTTTGGCTTTATTCTGGTCAATCTGTAGTCCTCTCTTGTGTACTACATAGCCCAAGAAGTTTCCAGATGATATGCTAAAAGCACACTTAAGAGGATTGAGTTTCAACTTGAACTTTCTCATTCTTTCAAAGGCTGCTTCTAAGTGAAACAGATGCTCCTCCATGGATTGGGATTTAACTACAACGTCATCAATTTAACACTCTAAATACCCTTCAATGAGGTCATGAAAGATAGTGTTCATAGCCCTCTGATATGTAGCCCCAGCATTCTTCAGGCCAAATGGCATTTTAACCCATTCGAAGGTGCCAATATTCCCAGGACATCTGAATGCTGTCTTGTGAACATCCTCATCTGCAATGCAGATTTGGTTATAACCAGAGTGCCCATCCATCATTGATAAAATTTGATGCCCTGCTGAACTGTCTATCAACAACTCTACTATAGGCATAGGATACTTATCTTTCGGAGTTGCTAGATTCAAGTTTCTAAAATCAATGCATACCCTCATTTTACCATTCTTCTTAATTACAAGCACAATATTAGATAGCCATTCAACGTACTTGGCTGTCCTAATAAAGCCTTCCTTGAGTAGTCTAAGAATTTCTTCCTTAACTTTCTGAATCACTTTTGGACTCATTCTTCTTGGCTTTTGCTTTTATGGCTTGAAATTGGGCCTCATAGGAAGCCTATGTTCCACTAATGGCCTATCCAATCCTGGTAGTTCATTATAAGACCATTCAAAACAATCTTTATATTTATTCAGAACAACCAACAACTGGTCCCTGTCCAGAGCATTCAAACAAGCACTTATATAGGTGGGCTGTTGTATAGAACCTTCCCACAAATTTACTTCTTCTAAGGGGTCTTGTGTCTGAGAATTTACTGAAGCTTCTTCTTTGATCCCTTCTGCCTTCGAAGTAATCTTCTTGCTTTGTTCTGCTCCCAGGTTCTTTAATTCAACATCTTTACCCTCCTCCTCATAGACAAAGTCTGTCCATAAGGTTTCTTCTTCCTGTATCTCCTAGACTTTTGTTTCAATGTCCAATGCACAGTACTTACCAAGGACCAAAACTCTGGCCTGTTGTTGCGCCTGCTTGCAGCCAATTATTATGGCTTCTTTCTCTTGCTCTCGTACTCTCTGGACTATTGATCTCACATCCAATATTGAGAACTTAATTAGAGCCAAAGACTTGGCTTCTTGGACTTCATTTATTTGCCTACAACTAGGCATCATTGTCATCCTTAACGATAACCTCTTCATCAACACTCTCCTGGACTAAGTGCTTCAGGTGTGTCACTTCCTCATCAGCCGTTACTTCGGCTGAGCCGTCAGGTTTTCTCAGTATACTGAGTGGTGTCACTCCCTCAATATACAATTTGGCCTCTGCGAAGTCTGCACAGGCTATGAAGGGTTGATGATCTGCATTAATTTCCTCTGTCTCTCTATTGCCCAAGGCCATCATTATTTTTTGATGCAAAGAAGAAGGCACACATTTGTTAGTATGGATCTAATCTCTACCAAGTAAAGCATTGTACTTAGCATTGCTGTCGATAACAAAGAATGCCGTCATGTAGTCTCTGGTTCCTACACCCAGGTTTATGGGCAGAATTCCCTGAGCCATCTGTTTGTCTCCAGCGAAGCTAGCAATGGTTGTGCCGGTTGGGATTAACCTGGGGTTCCTTTTCCCTAATTTCTTCAAGGAAGATTTCGGTAGTAAGTTCACCGCTGCCCCATTATCTATCAAGACTCGGTTCAATTGTATCCCATCGAAGAAGGCCTTGATATACAAAGGCTTAACATGTTGTGTCATAGAATTCGAGGGATACTCAAAAGGATACAAGAGGTTAATGCTCACCTCTTCTTCACTCTCATATTCAGTTTCCATTGGGGTAGCCATTCCAGATTCATCTTGCACCATACTCACCTGTGAGTCTTCACTAGAGACTGGAATTGGATCAATCTCTTGCCCCTCTTGGTTCTCATCTCCAGCTTGGAATTCATGCGGTAGTATGTGTACCATGTTCACTGACACTGAGCCAAATTGGATGGCTGGTTGTGCCTGTTTCTCCTCTTGGCCACCTTGTTCAGTTACTTCAGAAGCATCCTCCATACTGCATTCTGGCACTTCCTTACTAACAAGCTCCTTCGAATGGTCTTTTCTAACTGGCTTTTCAACCAAAAATGTTTGTTCAGCCATGAAGGCTTCGAACATTTCTTCTTCAACCATTTCTTTCTTTTGGCCTAGGCCAACTTCTTTCTCTGTCTCGCTATCACTCTCCATCAACGCCTTCTCCAATCCTGCTAAATTGGAATTCTCTCCGGCTTTTAGTTCAGAGTGAACTTTGGCCAACTGTTCTCTGCTACAACCCATTTTGCTTTGTAGAGTTGGTCTTGGAGAATGGTCTGACTTTGGATTCTTCTTTCCTTCTGTCTGGACCAATGGAGAGCTTTCTCCACTTTCCTTCAGGTCTTGCTAGTACTAAGTGTACCTGCGCTGAATCTTCCTCCTTTGTGATCTAGAAATTACAGGGACCATATCTGGTTCCTTCATTTTTGGGTGTTTAAGCAATACCCAATTGTTTGGAGCCACCAAAGGAGGTTTGACCATCCTACCTTGGTTTCCAATTACATCTCTTTGGGTAGACACTTCCCTAGGCTTGTTCTGCATCACAAACCAGTCTGGAACTCCAAGTACCCAGGAACTTACTGACCCAACTGTTAAAATACTTCTTTCTTCCTTCGAAGCTACCTTCGAAGCTGGCTGTGAAGGCCACTGCTTGGCCCTGACTTCATGCTTTGGGCCTAAATCAGGCCTTCGATGAAGGATTCCACTTTATGTCCTGCGTGAGGCTAGTCTAGGGGGCCAATCTCTGGCTTTGATCCCATAAACTAAACCCTTCTCTAGTCTCTTTTCAGAATGACTGCTCTACATTCTATAATAATTAGGTGACCTGGACTCATATAAAGGCCTCTTGCCTTTAGAATGCATTCTATCAGCTGTTGGTTCAACCATTAATGGCTGTTGCCTAACACCAGATGGATATGGCCTTTTATTGTAAGCATTGGTTGGTTTAGGACGTCTCTACACATCCTTGTAATATTGCTTCCCATCAATTGGAAGCCCTTTCAACCACTTGTAGCTTAGTCTGCACCTGGGACGCATCCTTTGCATTACAGCTGCCTCTAAGGAATCGTCATCCAGTGCTTCTTCATCAGAGTCTTCCCTCTGGTGTGAGAAACCTTGTCCAATAGCTGGTAGATTTCCAGTGTCTTTCTTGATAGTTGTCTGGTTGGCCACATGCATCTGTACATTGACTTCTTCCAATTCTTTCAAAGATAGGTTCTGAAAGTCTGGCATAATGACATTGGCTGCCACCTCTCCAATTTCTGGAAATGGATTACTGTCGATCCCCAAGGCCTTTTCTGCTTTGGCTGGGAATTTCAAACTTCCTTTCCGAATTTGTTCTTGGATCCTGTCTCGAAAAACAATACAGTTCTTAGTCGAGTGAGACCAAGAATTATGCCATTTATAATATGCTTTTCCTTTAAGTTCATCAGGAGATAGAATTTTGACTCATTTCGGTAACTTAAGGAAGTTGGCCACAAGCAAATGATCAAAAATGTCATCTGCCTTAGTTAAATCGAAAGAGTATTTCCTATGAATGTTTTTCTTTTTAAACTGTTGGTCGATTGTTGTATCCTTATGAATTAATGCTTCACAGATTACAGGTTCTTTCCCCCACAATCTCTACTGCATCGATCTCATAATTAGGATCTCTATAATATGTCTTGTACGATGCATTATTTCGATCTTGTTCCTCCTCTAGTAATGCTTCGTACCTAGACACCTTATAAGTGAGTTCCACTAAGTCTCTAAACTCAGTTGAGTCAAACTTCTTTCGAAGCCTAAACTCTAAGCCATTTTGAGCCATCTCACGAATTTTGGCTCTGGTAGGATGACTCTACATTTATTTCGAGCCCTTTTAAATCTGGCAATGAACTGAGTAGCCTTCTCATCAGGCCTTTGACACAATCTTGCCAAGTCTGCCATGGAAACCTCTAGCTCTGATTGGAAGAGCTGGGCATGAAATGCCTCTTCCATTTGTTGCCAAGTCTAGATAGAGCCAGGTGTAAGGTTAATATACCATACAAATGCTCCCCCAGTTAGGAAATTTGGGAATAACCTTAACTTCATATAATCATTATTAGTAAATTCGCCGCATTGAGCAGTAAACCTAGCAATATGCTCTACTGTTGATTGATTTTCATTCCCATAAAAAAGGGCAAAATCTGGTATCCTGAAACCTCTTGGGCATTCATGTACCCTGTTTACCCATTCTGGGTATAGTTTCCTGTATACAGGAGTTTGGACCCCCCGAGCCATCGGTCCACACATCTCTCTAACAATATCTGTAATTTGGTCCCTAGGGACCATATTTTGTGCCCGCTGAACCACTACTGGAGGGGCAAACACAGGATATGGTGGGCAAACTTGTGCCTGCGGTCCTCTTGGTCCATAAGATGGTATATTTGGGATTGGTTGTCCCTGTGGTGCAGGTTGCTGTTGGGGGTGTGGGTAACCCCTTTGAGCCTGTCCTACGAAAAGACCTACGAAAGGTGCTGGAACTGGTGTTATGTCTCTTCCATTTGTAGGAAAACCTTCCAACCCCCCTGGTGTAAATTCGAATAAAAGATTAGTGAACCCCCTTGTGCCAGGTATGGCTTCGAACATGGGATTTGGAACCATTCTTATGCCATTTTCTTATACTGGGCCAGACCCACCAAATTGCATGGCTTCACTGTTAAGTACTGAGGCATTTTGACTTGCTATAGGCCTCGGAATAGGCTCGTACCAAGATTGAGGTGATGGTCTTTCATAGTTCTGGTTACTAGTTTGGCCATTAGAATGTCCATTAACTTGCATAGGCTGTTTATCTCTGGCCAATCTTTGCTGAGGGACATTTGAAATTTCCTCGATGTGTCTTGCATTTGTTGGTTGGTGGTTATTCATTCGATCCAAAAAGGATGTTGCCCACCTTTCCATTGTGTTCATTAATTGCTATCCCATAGCATCTACTAGGCCACCCCATGGATTTATTGGCTGAGTAGATGGAATAGTGGATAGTCCAATTCCTTGGTCTCGTCCAATATTATGAATATGTGGTATTTGTTCTGAAGTGCTGGTCTGTTCGACCATAGGTTCTGATAAAAAGGGAGTTTCCACAGGATGTCTTATCACATTATCCTCTGGATTAGGTATCTCTACCTCTCTTCCATGCCTTCTTCCAAGCGTTCATTTTCTCCTTGTCTTCTACGTCTAGCCATTTAAATATAGTCCCACCGGGCGTGCCAAAAATATATGTTGGCTTTTTGGCTTTCGAAGGTTATTTTTGTAATTGCGAGCATGCCAGCAAGCATCAATTAATCCTTACAAAAACTTAATTGCCAACCAATTTTCAGACGATTATGTTTTAGTTCTTTCAGCCTCAATGAAGAGGACTTTTACTAGTGGCTTGAATTAGGAGAATTAAGCAAATAACAATTAAATGAAGAACAGTTAAAGCATTTTATTAAGATGGAAAAACTTACAATGATCCAAACTCAGCCTCGTAGAGGTTTACAGCGACAATCTACTTGAAACTACTCCTATGAATGAAGTGCAGTGCAGGAATTTTAAAGTACAAAAATGTAAAGAACAGGAAATGTAAGACTGGAAATGTAAAACTGGAAATGTAAAATAAGTAGAATAAGACTGGTTTTTTTGGATCTGAGTCTGGGGGCTTTTTTTGGGGCCTTCTCTGCTATTTATACTTCTCAAGGATGACCATCGAACTGCATTTCCAATCGTCAAACTGCTTCTCCATGATCGCTGATCATGTTGCCTTGTAATTAGCTCCACTATGCCATCACTTGCAGTTGGGCTTCCCTCCTAAATTTGAATTGAAATGTAAGTAACCGTTGAAGCCACATTACCTTGCATCTCTTTGTTGATCCACTGCTACTCAGATCTCGTAATAACCAATACTAACTGCCACGTGTACGATCAGGATCGAAGACTTGAATAGTCTTTCTATATTACCCTTATTTTGTCACGCGTCGAATTGTAATTGGCTTATACAAAATATGTAGCAAACATACACATAATCATAACAGTTAATCCCTTATATTTTTAGTCAAATCCTACTTTAGTTATTTCATATGAAATGGTGACGGTCAACCCTCTGCACTTTTGATCAAATCTCACTTTGGTCCTTGCACAAGTGGCAATGACTCTCTTGTGCTACTTCATTGTTTAAATTTTTAACAGAATCTTATTATGTGAAATGAGGGTAAGAGAAAAATTATCCATATTTTTCACAAATACACATTTTTTTCTATGTGATAAATACGTGAGAGTTATATAATACAATATATATATATATATATGTATATATATTTGTATGCTGAAAATTGAAACGAAGATGTAAAAAAATAGAACTTTTGAAATCAAAAAGGCAGCATAGAAATCGAAGAAAAAAAAAAGAAAAAAGGAATAGACAGAAGGCTGTGTTACTATGGAAAATAGAATTTCGTGATTCCAATTTATACAAAATTTTAATTCATCTTTTGAATTGTTTACAATTTTTTAAACTTAATATAGTTATAATTTAATGTAAATTTTGAAACAAAGTATATTGGTAGAAAATGAGAATGATTTTCCTCTCTTGCCATCATTTTGTAATTACATAACTGGATTCTATTAAAAATTTAAACAATAGAGTAGAAGAATGAAAATATCAACACTTGTGCAGGGACTAAAGTGAGAATTGATCAAATGTATAAAGAGTTGACTGTCACAATTTTATGTGTAGAGATCAAAGTGGATTTGACAAGAAGTATAGGGGTTAACTGTCATAATTTCATGTATAAAAATCAAAGTGAGATTTGATGTAAAATACATGAGTGCAAAGTGTAATTTACTCGAAATAAAATGAATAGTCACTTACAACACCAATTACAATTACCTATGAAAGTACAACTTAATTTTATTTTAAAATAAAAATGCCAATAGTAAAAATATAATAAGAATATTTATTTATTTTTCTTGCGAATGAAGTATCAATAGCAATAGGTTAATGTTTGGGATCCCCTTTGGGAATGACCTCCACACTCCAAAGTGATCCTGACTCTCTGTGTATGTGTGGGGTCCACTCATGTATGTATGGGGTACACATCATGAGTGGTCCAAATTTGTTAGGGTTTTATGGGAGTCTTGTGAGGATGAGAGTCTCAATCATTGTTCTGCCATGTTATGAAATTTTAAAAAATTATTCAAAATCTTATCAAAGTATAGCTCGTATCTATTTTGGTGTGATTCACGTTACACTAATTATGCCACACATTTTGTTTGTGAATAACTTCTAAACCACTTTTTAAAACCGTTTATGTTTTTTTCACAAAATTTGTGTGAAATATTTTTTGGTAAACCAAGTTGAACACAGACCAAAATAAGATTAGTGTGACGTTTTTGGTGACGAATTTATTTTTGTCACTAAAAATGTTAGAGATCAAAATAATGATTTTAAGGATCAAAATAACTGATCGCTAAAAATCTTATATCTTCGAGTGAGTACATTAAAGGAATTGAAATGAAGATACAAAGAGGAAAATCTTTTAAGCAATGGATCCATTATGACTTATAGAATTGAGTATCATTTGCGAATGATTTACATTAGAAAATCTTTATTTTAAATTTTAAAATTTCTAATATTTTAGAGTAGGAAGTTTGAAATTTTAAAAATGCTTTCCTAATTTGACACTTACAATAATATAACATAATAAGTGCACATTATTAAATTATAACACACTCAAGTCTATAAACTCAACTCTTTTGTAAGTTTAAACTTTAGAATTTCTAATATTTGTCTTCTTTAATATTTTAAAGTTTCCCATAAAAAGAATATTTTAAAGTTCCATTATTATAAACCAATTTTATAAAGTTTATTAGAAATTTTATTATTAACGTTCCAAATCCCAACACGTGGCATGGTGACGCCGATGTGTTAGCCAAGGTGCCACGTGTCCTGGTAGCTATGCCGAGGTTACTTAGGCAAGGCCGAGGTGATCTCCGAAGATATCGGAATCTGAGATAAGCGGATAAGGAGCAAGAGTCCTAGAGTAAAGAGAAGACTTTGCTAAAGATAAGGATAAAACTCTTAAGGAGTTTATCTTTATCTCTTGAAGAGTCCAAAGTCAGTATTGAATTGGAGTCCATAGAAGTCAGGCTTCTAGTGGGACTTCGATTGAGTAAACTATAAAAGAGAGGTACCCCCATGGGTCTAAGGTACGCAGTTTTATACTCAAGCTTGTGAGTTTAGCACTTGATTATCTTTGAGAGATATACTGACTTGATCGTCGGAGTGCCCCCGGGTGGAAGAGCCACCGCCGAAGCATTTTCTTTCTGTTACAGGTTTGCTGAAGCCATCTATTCTGCCGGTGCTCTCCAGCTGATTACTAGGCGGGCAGTGTGGTCAGAAAATTACCCACACAATTTGGCACCGTCTGTGGGAACTTAGAAGAATAGATGGCCAGTGACGGACAGAGGGAAAACATTGGGGGCGACACTCCTGCTGGGAGTGGCAGACCAATTGATCTTGACTTTGAAGGAGACAACCACAACACAGAAACTCATGGCCAGGGCCACGGAGAGAAAGACGTCGGCCAGGAGGGCAATACTTCAAAGAAGACAGACCAAGGCAAGTACTATAACGAAGATAACCTTTAGGTATGGAGGGATAGGTGCCTACGGAGGGATGAGGAAGTAAAAGACTTGGCAAACAAGTTGGCAGACCTACAGTCGGTCGTCAACTTCATGATGCAAAATAATGTCATGCAGCCACCATACCCGCTGCAAGATACACCGATGCCAGCAATTAATACCCAGAAGGGAGGAAGAAAAGCAATCCCCGAAGCCCCTCAGCACACCAGGAGTGGAAGGCACTCTCACCGACCTTCCAGGGAAGTCGGACGAGAGGAGCCGAGGCAAGAAGAGTCCCAAAGGACACATCGCATGAAGGATCCAGGGCCCAAAGAACATCGGCATGTTCAAGGGCAAGCACTCTGCTTTGACACAACCGATGGAGAAAGATCGAAACGGGCCCACCACGAGGCCGAAAGTAGTGTACCAAAAAGATTAAAGTCCAGAGATAGCCGAGCTCCAGGTAGGAGTAAGGAAGACTTGAGGGATTACCTCAGAAAGAGGCAACAGAATGTTGAAGTCGAGGTGACTTCCCCAGTTAAGCCGAGAACACCGTTCTCGATGGAACTGGACAAATTTGAAACACCAAAGAGATTCAGTATGCCGAGGTTCCAAATTTATGATGGTAAGTCAGATCCCAACTTTCATGTTGGACTATACCTGAACTCAATGGCATTATACAGTGGGAACGAGCCGTTGCTCTACAAAGTATTTCCCTCATCCTTTGGGGAAATTCCATCCGATTGGTTCCATAAACTACCGAAGGGAAGCGTAAAGACATAGGAAGGCCTGGCCGAGATGTTTGTGGCCAGGTTTGTAACGAACAAACTACAGCCCTTGAGGGTCGACGCCCTGATGGCTTTAAGAATCACCAAGGAAGAAGGCCTTAGGGCCTACGCGAAGAGGTACTACGAGGTGTTCAATCGAATACCCGAATGCAACCAAGAAGTGGCGGTCGTGTCTTTCAAAAACGGCCTGAAAGATGACTACCCACTACGGAAGTCTTTGGCGAAAACATTGCCAAAAAGCATGGAGGAACTCATGGCGAGAATCGAGAAGTACGCCAGAGCCGAGGAAGATACGTCGGGAAACAAATAGATGAAGCAGGAGAAGGGAAACGGCTCGCCGAAGCGAGGCCGAGGTACCAACGGGCCGGCCAAACAAGAAACAGAATTGAAGGGTAAACAGGCAGTGACGACGGTGTTCCGAATCCCTATCCATAAAGTCCTGGATCAAATACGAAATCAACCCTATTTCAGGGCACTGGCAAGAGCACCAGGGGAATTTATGGGAAGAAACGTTGGTAGGCGCTGTGCTTACCACAATGAAGAAGAACACCCAACTCAGGGTTGCAGAGCCTTAAAAGCACACTTAGAAGACCTAGTAAGGCAAGGCCATCTGAGGGACCTTGTTGATGAGGCCAGGACATGAGAAGAACATGCAAGATTGCCTCAAGCACCAGCAGCACCGCCTCCCCCAGCACAGCAACCACAGGCAGGAGGACCACGGGTGGTTAATGTAATCCACTCAAAGGTGAACGAAAGCGACATTCGAGGAGAAACCCAAAGAGTAAAACACCTGCAGCACGTGAACCAGGTCGGATACAAAAGACCTCGGCCGGAAGAATGCCAAGGACCGATGGTAACTTTCACAGAAGCCGACCTGGAGTTGGTCCAACATCCGCATAATGATGCCTTGGTAGTATCCCTCCAGGTTGGGGAATGCCAAGTGAAACGCATCCTGATAGATCAAGGCAACTCTTGTGACATCATGTATGTTAGATGTTACAAGGAGTTAGGCCTTCACCCAGACGACATGGAGCAATCGAATGGCCCGATGGTCGGCTTCAACGGAACGCCGACGTGGCCACTTGGCGCAACAAGCTTGGAAGTTCAAACCGGCACGAAAAAAATCAAGACGAAATTCATTGTGATTGATACACCCTTGCCGTATAACATCATCTTGGGAAGGCCATGGTTGCATGCAATGGGGGCAGTTCCCTCAACGTTACATCAACTATTGCGGTTCCCAACAGAACATAGGATTGAAGAAGTCAGAGGAGATCAACTGCAGGCAAAAAGTTGCTCCATGGCAGCAATGAAGTCTACTTGCAGCATTCGAGAACCAAAAGAAGTAGAGATTGAAGACGAGGACATGGAGGTCCTAGAAGATGTCGGCAAGGAGCCAACCGAAAAGAGTGAAGAGATACTAAAGAAAATCCTTGTCCAGGAGGGCGACGAAGAACGCTTCTTTCTTCTCGGCTCAGGTTTAGCCGAAGAAGAGGAAAGAGAACTGGAAGATTTTTTGAGAGCCAACATTGAGGTGTTCGCCTGGACACCTTACGAAATGCCTGGCATTGACCCCGAGGTCATTTGCCACAGACTGAATGTCGACAGGTCGGCAAAACCTATGATTCAACGAGCCAGAAGACCGACGTTGATGCACGTCGAAGCAGTAGAAGAAAAAGTAGATAGACTTCTGGAGGCCAGGGCCATCCGAGAAGTTCACTACCCAACATGGCTATCCAACACAGTAGTGGTGAAGAAAAAGAATGGCAAATGGAGGGTTTGTGTAGACTTTACCAGCCTCAACAAAGCCTGCCCCAAAGACAACTTTCCTCTACCCAAGATTGACCAGCTCGTAGACGCTACTTCAGGGGCATGAAAGGATGAGTTTTTTGGATGCATACAAGGGGTACCACCAGATTGCCATGTACCCTCCAAACGAGGAGAAGACCGTGTTCATCACCCCTAAAGGCTTGTACTATTACAAGGTAATGCCTTTTGGGTTGAAAAATGCAGGAGCAACTTACCAAAGGTTAGTAACAAAGATGTTCAAGCACCTGATTGGCAAAACGGTAGAAGTCTACATCGATGACATGGTCGTGAAGACCAAGGAATCTAAGGGTCATCTTGCTGACCTAAAAGAGGTCTTTGACATACTCAAAGCATATCGGCTCCGACTCAACGCATCAAAGTGCGCGTTTGGAGTTGGATTAGGTAAGTTTTTAGGATATCTGGTAACAAGAAAAGGCATTGAGGCCAGCCCCGACCAAATGAAGGCCATCCCAGAGCTGAAGCGCCTAACGTCGGCAAAACAGGTTCAGATGCTTACTGGAAGGGTCGCAGCCCTAAACAGATTCATCAGCAGAAGCTCAGATAAGTGCAGACCCTTCTTCAACTTGGTGAAAAAAGCCACAGACTTTCTGTGGACAGAAGAATGCGAAGCCGCTTTGACCGACCTGAAGAAGTACTTGACCACAACTCCGGTTCTTTCCAATCCAAAACCAGGGAAAGAACTATATTTGTACTTGGCAGTTTCAGAACACGCAGTCAGTGCAGTACTAATTCGAAAAGAAAAAGGGGAGCAAAAGGTTGTTTACTATGTAAGCAAAACCTTGGCCAGCGCAGAAACAAGGTATCTACCGCTGGAGAAATTAATGCTAGCCTTAGTAATGGCTTCAAAGAAGTTGAACCATTACTTTCAGGCGCATAAAATTATGGTCTTAACAGAGCATCCACTGAAGTCCTTGTTGCAGCAAGGAGACTTAACAGGAAGGATAGCAAGATGGGCCGTAGCCCTAGGTCAGTATGACCTGGAGTTCAGGCCGAGAACAGCAATTAAAGGCCAAGTTTTGGCTGACTTCGTGGCAGAATTCACCCCCGAAACCATTGAACATCGGGCTCCGTTGAGCCAGGATGAGCATTGTCCCAACAAGCAAGGAGAATCCCAGCCAAAGGCAAAAGAGCAAAGGAAGGAAAAACTCAAACCCTGCAGCATCTACATCGGCGACTCATTCAGACTGTTTGTCGATGGAAGTTCGAACCGACAAGGAGCAGGGGCAGGAGTACTGCTGATATCTCCAGATAGAAAAATAATAGAGCAGTCCATCCGTCTGGGGTTCCAGGCCTCAAACAATGAAGCGGAATACGAAGCATTAATTGCAGGACTAAAACTGGCAGCAGCATCAAAAGCAGATGAGGTAATAGTTTTTTGTGATTCACAACTTATTGTTAACCAGTCAACAGGAGAATTTGCAGCCAGAGACGAAAGGATGTCGGCATATGCAAAAGAGGTCATCAGATTAGCAACCCTATTTCAGAACTGCAGACTAGTCCAAGTTAGCCGAGATGACAACACCCACGCCAACGCGTTGGCTAACCTGGCAAGTTCAATGCAAATTGGAAAAACAAGGACAATTATGATCGACTATATGTCGGGCCCGAGCATAGAACCACGGAGAACAGGACAGGAAGCAATGTGTGTGGACATGGGGCCAAGCTGGATGGATGCAATTGTTGCATTCCTGAAAGAAGGAAAGCTGCCAGAAGATCGTAAGGAGGCACACAAAGTCAGATTGAAATCGGCAAGATTCTGTCTGACAGAAGATGGACACCTCTACAGAAGGTCCTTCACTGGACCACTTTTAAGGTGTGTACACCCTTTGCAGGTTGAAGATTTCCTATATGAAATTCATGAAGGAATTTGTGGAAGCCATGCTGGGGGCAGATCATTAGCCCACAGGGTCATTACCCAGGGGTATTGGTGGCCCTACATGCAAAAGGATGTTGAAACCTACGTAAAGAAGTGTGAACAATGCCAAAAGTTTGCACCTTTGATACATCAGCCAGCTGCTGACCTAAACCCAGTGTCCAGCCCTTGGCCGTTTGCTCAATGGGGCATGGATCTGGTTGGGCAACTTCCCCAGGCAACTGGGCAGAGAAAATACTTGCTGGTGGCAACAGATTATTTTACAAAATGGATAGAGGCAGAACCTCTTGCCAAAATCCGAGATGTGGACGTCAAGAACTTTATATGGAGAAACATCATCACCAAATTTGGGATTCCAAGAGCAATAGTTGCCGACAACGGAACACAGTTTGACAGCAAACTCATCAAGAACTTTTGTGCGAAATTCAAGATCAAGAATTACTTTTCAACACCAAGTTTTCCCTAAAGTAATGGGCAAGCAGAAGCATCCAACAAAGTAATTTTGGATGGAATAAAAAAGAGGCTGCAGGCAGCAAAAGGAAAGTGGGTAGACGAGTTGCCCAACGTGCTTTGGGCATATCGGACTATGCCGAGAAGATCAACAGGGGAATCCCCCTTTGCCATGGCTTATGGCACAGAAGCTATCATCCCATTGGAGATCGGCATCCCAGGGATCAGGACCCAGGAAGTAGAGAATGGCACCAACGACATACTCTTAGCCCGAGATCTGGATCTTTTGGAAGAACGAAGAGAGAAAGCTGCAATTCAGCTCGCAGTATACCAGCAACAGCTTGCTAGAGCTTACAACAAGAAGGTCGATCCAAGAGATTTTCAAGTCGGCGACCAAGTCCTGAGAAAAGCCGTCGGCAACAAGAAAGATCCCAGAGAGGGCAAGCTTGGCCCAAACTGGGAAGGACCCTACAGAATTACTTCTGTATTAGGCAATGGAGCTTATCGGCTAGAAGATAACGAGGGCCAAGCACTGCCAAGACCTTGGAACACTTGTAATTTGAAATTCTTCTATCATTAGATGTGCAGTATTTTTGGCCGATGTCATCAATAAAATCTTTTCCCTTTTCTTAAAACACATATATTTGATAAAGTTACATATTGGTGTTTTTTAAGACATGAATAATGAGAACCCAAGTAGAACTCAAGTTCACATTGGGGGCAGAGAGAAGACAGAGATTATTCCTTAATTCACTTGTTGAAATTTGTAGCAATTTATAAGTTGGAATTAAGCTGATTCTTTATCTTCACTTGTTGAAATTTGTAGCAATTTACAAGTTGAAGTTAAGCCGAGATTACTGTTTCTCTTCACTTGTTGAAATTTGTAGCAATTTACAAGTCGAAGTGAAACCGAGGTTATAGTTCGCACACTTATAGCAATCTACAGGTTGGTCCAACCAAAGAAGATGCTTAACACTTGTTGAAATTTGTAGCAATTTACAAGATAATGTTAAGCCGACATATGATCATCTGTTGAAATTTGTAGCAATTTACAAGTAGATCATTGTTATAACTTGAGAAAAATTTACAGTATATGTTAACACTTGTTGAAATTTATAGCAATTTACAAGTAGGTTAGACCGAGATCAATGTTTAAATACTTGTTGAAACTTGGAAAAAAGTTTGCAAAATTGACATTGAATAGTATATGTTTTACACTTGTTGAAACTTATGAAAAGTTTGCAGGTCAGTAGCTTGCCAAAGTAAAACTTGTAGTTATAAAACCCGAGATATGTGACTCCGAGAAGATTGCACAAAGGTGGCAAGATATGAAAGGCATACAAAATATTCTAAGTATAGAACCATGCAGAAGCAAATCAAGAGAAATTAAAAGATTGAAGCATCCATAGAAAAACAGCTGCAGTTGTACACAAAAGAAGGCACTACGGCCTACCAGAAGTAAGTTGTTTCGAAGTAACAAAGAAAGGCACATCGGCTATGAGAGGAAGCTTACATTGTCCAGAAAACAAAACGAAGTACAAAGGTGCAAAAGAAAAGACATGAAAGTTAAGACTTCTCAACATCAGCATCTGGCTCGATCTGAACTTCAGAGGTCTCCTGAAGAGATACCTCGGCTTCCTTATCTGCAGCAATTTCGGCATCAATCTCGGTAAGAGTTTCGTCAATACTCTTGTTGACCTGAGGAACGTCGGACGAACCCTGCTCCGGGGTAACTTCCTTGGCAACTGCATCACCATCTTCATCTTGAGTCAGGTCCAAGACCTGCTCATTCAGAGAAGGAGACTTAGCCCTAACAGCCTCCCTGGGTTTCCTTACCAAAATTTCAGCCTCATCCTCGTCCTCACCTCCATCTTCATCCTCAGATTCAGAAGCATCCTCAGGTTGACTTGGAGGTGGAGGTGGTGGGAAGGGAAAAGGGATAGCATCGGCATTGCGGAAGGGTGAATCAGCAGGAAGATCAAGTTTCTTTATCAGGGACATCCAACCAAGGGAGAAGCCCCTGTTGCATGCCTGCCTGACCTGAAGCTTGTATTCTTCAGTAACATCAGCCATACCCTGGGCGTATGCCTTTTCATCAGCCTCCTTGATTTCAGCATCCTTGGTGGCCAGGGCCTACTGTAGTTCCTTTTCGGCTTGGGCCTTTCCATCCTCGGCCTCTATCTTCTCGGCTTCAGCAACCTTCCTTATGGCCTCGGCTGATTCAGCTTTCTCCTCGGCTATCTGTTGCGCCTTAGTTGCAGCCTCGGCCTGCTCTTCCAGCTTCTTCATTTTTAGTTGAAGACCTTTGTTGGTCTTTTGCAGGGCAGAAAACTCCTTCTTCATCTCGGTCATTCTTTCCCGATTCTTAAAAGATTGCATTGAAAACGAATGGGCATGCTGGATCACCTGAAAGAAAATAGAAGTGTTAGAAAATATTTTAAGTATGAAACAGAAAGAAAGTCAAAAGTTCAAAGTAGGAGCACTTACTTGAACGGAGTGTTGGAGCATTAACGCGTAGTTCTCATACTTACTATACTCAGCATTTCGTTCCAGGTCCCCTGGAAGGAGAAGAGCAGTGCTAAGGGCGACGCCGACATTAATGTCATCGGCGCTCTCACTAGACATGATTGGCCTGTCCTCCAAAGCAATCTTTGGGGCCCAAGGGACGTCGGGTTTTTTGGACCCCGAAGCTGCTGCAGAAGACAACCTCACTTTCTTTGACTTTGAAGATTCTGCTGGCTGTGTTTCAGCCGACCTTTTTGTAGAAACAGTCTTCTCACTCCCAGCCAATTGTGAAATTGGCAGAACATCTTCATTCTCCACTGCAGTGGCTTTGGCCTTTGGCTGAGCCTTTTTTGTTCTTTTTGGCTTTGGTAGGGGCATGGATTGGGTTGGTTTAGCATCAGCATCAACTGGGAGGTCGGCTAAGAGATCTTGGGCAACAGGCTTCGGGCGACCCATCTCAGCAGTCTTGACAAGTCGACGCCGACGTCTTCTTTCTGGTATTGGGATTAAGTATGGGGCTGAAGTAGATGGCAGATCAGCTGGGTCAAAAGTGGATCCTTGGTCTGCTCGTGATATGTAAGCAGTGGGAAGAGTTGTGGCAGAAGGTGGAGAAAGACTCTTCTTCTTCTTCTTTGGGACGTCGGGCAGAGTGGATTTGTACGTAGGAATAAAGTTTAGAAGAAGAGGTGCTTTCCTTTTGTGGACAGGCAAGTCCAGGAGCTTTTTCAGGTCCTTGCTAGGAACGTAAGATTGGCGAAAGTCTTTCGCTGGCTTGCGAACGTCTGCAAGAAGAAACAGACATTAGAAACAGATAAGATATTGAAGACATGAAGAGAAACAACTAAGTAAATAACACTGGGCTCTTACCCTTGCCCTCTTTAACTGTTCGAGGAAGAGGGTATAGATGGACATCTTCGTCTGGAGCAAATTCTCAATTTCCAGAGACAATGAAGTAGTCATCTCCAGCCCCCTTGTTGGAGTCTGGGAGGTCGGCTACGATTTTGAATTCAGTGGACCTCGGTTTGAAGTAGTAGACGTAACCTTTTTTCTTCAGGCTAAGGGGGCACATGGTGTAACAATACTGTGTGTCGGTTAGGGTGATTCTAACGTTTTCTTGTCTGGCTAAGGCGATGATATCAAAAATCACTCGATAAGAGTTTATGGCAAGTTGCATAGGGTTCAACTTATAATAATGCAGAATCTCGCGAAAAAGAATGTTAAGTGGAAGCCGAAGTCCACACTCAGTAAAGGCTACAATAGGGAGAGGCATGGTGTTTTCGGTAGGCATGATGGAGTCATCATCCCTAGCTAGTCTCAGGTGGACATCGGCAGGGACGGAGAACTCCTGCCTAAAGTACTCAAGTTTGGTCGGGGTATCAACCCTATGTCTCCACATACCCATAACGTCGGCCCAAAGATAGAAGGCTAGGTTTCAGAAAGAAGGTGCTCTTAAGGGGTTACCGGGACCTCGGCAAAACCCTAAGGTATATACTGGTAAGGATTGTTTCCGTTTTCCCTAAAAATTGAAGGTTCTATAAACAAAACCCAAACTTAAATCTATGAAGGCAAAGATTGAGAGCAAAAATTAAAGGCAGAAATCTGGAAAACAAGAAACAAAGAACGACGTTTCATAATCAAAGAACAGAGGTATGGTTCTCAGAAGCGAAAGAAATATAGAAGTAAAAGGTCAAGAACAGTGGCAAGAAAAGTGTTGAAACAATGCAAGTGTTCAGAATATAAGTGAAATCATGGGATAGATGCATCCAGATGAATAGTTCAGCAAATCAAAGGTTTGAACAGAGCAATAATGGCAATAAGTAAACGAAAGCACATAGAAGAAATTGGGAGTGAAAGGAACAGAGGCTTACCAGAACAAATGTAGCCGGAATGAAAGTCGCCGAGATAAGGCAACGGTTACAGACACGACGGAACGGCGAAACCCCCGCTGAAATGGAAGAGTGAAGACGGTTGCAGAACTTGAAGTTAGAATAATGGCGGATTTGGGAAAGCTTTAGAGAGAGAGAAAGCCAGAAAAATCAAGTGCAAAAGTAAAGAAACGAAGAAAGAAAGTAAAGTTTTATCAAAAACTTGAAGCGGCGGCAAAACACGGCATTTATTGCGCCTGGAGGAATGCGTGCGACAGACGGCGCAGACGGATGAAAGACGGCTTACAAGCGCGTCACAGACACGGGCCAATGAAGATAGAACACATAAGGGGAATGGTTGTGAAGAGGTGCATGACAGCTCATGCGCGTGGGGGAGTTCGTTTGAGTTCCTGTTCTCTGATGAAGACATGTCGGCCTAAAATGAATGATCTCGGACGAAGAGTTCTTATGCCGAGGTACTGGAAGAAAATACAGATATAGGTTCCATCACCTCAGAATGCCGAGGTAATAGAACCTAAGGGGCAGTTGCGGGGATGTATTTTCTGAATACCAACACGTGGCATGGTGACGCCGATGTGTCAGCCGAGGTGCCACGTGTCCTGGTAGCTATGCCGAGGTTACTTAGGCAAGGCCGAGGTGATCTCCGCAGATATCGGAATCCGAGATAAGCGGATAAGGAACAAGAGTCCTAGAGTAAAGAGAAGACTTTGCTAAAGATAAGGATAAAACTCTTAGGGAGTTTATCTTTATCTCTTGAAGAGTCCAAAGTCAGTATTGAATTGGAGTCCATAGAAGTCAGGCTTCTAGTGGGACTTGGATTGAGTAAACTATAAAAGAGAGGCACCCCCATGGGTCTAAGGTACACAGTTTTATACTCAAGCTTGTGAGTTTAGCACTTGATTATCTTTGAGAGATATACTGACTTGATCGTCGGAGTGCCCCTGGGTGGAAGAGCCACCGCCGGAGCCTTTTCTTTCTGTTACAGGTTTGTTGAAGCCATCTATTCTGCTGGTGCTCTCCAGCTGATTACTAGGCGGGCAGTGTGGTCGGAAAATTACCCACACAGTGATAAAAATGAAGTATCAAAAGCAATATTACAAAATTAAAAAATTATTCAAAAAATAAAGTGTATAACTCGTATTCATTTTGGTGTGACTTACATTTATCTTATTATACCACACATTTTGTTTTTGATTAATTTTGACTAATTTTTTAAATCGTTATTTTTTTCATAAAATTTGTGTGAAATACTTTTTGGTAAGCCAAGTTGAATAGAGAAATACATAAAAGAATTGAAATGAAAATGAAAAGAGTAAAAGATTTTTAAGCAATGGATCCATTATGACTTACAGAATGGAGTACTATATGCTAATGATAGTCGTTATTTTAAATTCAAAATTAATTTTTTCAAAATGAAAAAATTTATAATAATCTAAAAAGTACAAATCATTGAACAGTGCTCTGGTTTGTAATATATAAAGGTTCAACACATTTTATCTACCATCCTTTTTATTAAATTTTTTTAATTATGAACGAAGAAGTATAATTAGGATTTAATTAATATATTGTGAGATGTATATACAAAATGAATTTAATTTACACATTAATGCTCCTAATTAATATTCGAAATAAAATCCCTTCTATGGGATGATTTTTGCCGACCCCAACTCATGTAACTAGGCCACTTTGCAATGTGCACATGGATCAATTATTAACCTCAATGACGTGTGAGTGACCCATTGCATTAATCGGTGTTATAAAAATGTTTTATTATGCAATCCTTGCCATAGTATTAATCTATATTTTATGTATATCTTGTTCAATAATTCAAAGTTTTGTTGTTGTATATTATATAGTAATTTTTTTTAAATATTAATTTATATAATATTTTCAATCACATTTTTTTGATACCAATCAATGTGTGTAGCCCATTTTGTTTGGGAGATTCTATTTGTATCCAAAAAATTATTAAGTATTATTCTCAATACACCTTATGTTTTTTCTCGAATAATCCTTCAAGATACACTTAGATAATAAATAAATCAAAAATCTTAAATTACATCACTTTAAAAAATCTTTTCAAAAATCCTTTTGATGCTTATTGCAATTGATCATTTTCAATTATCAGGGGGAGGTAATTCCATTTTCATTTGTGTTCTGGCTTGTAGCCATTGGTGTTTCAACTTATTTTGGTATTAGGGATTTCTTGAGCTTAGTGGGAAAAAAAATGAAATATAGAAAAGGACTTCCGAGGAATATGCAAAAATAAAAAAGTGAAGCAGAAAAAATTAAAAAAATGATCAAATAGTAAACAATACTCAGAGTCTCAAGTGTTTATCACCATGTAGTCGCATTCCTCAAACCGTCTTTGGCTTTTAAAAGTTATTTTGATTGGCCTGAAAGCTTTTCCACTGCGCAAGTTCAGGAAAACCACTCAATTGATCTTAGATGGTAAATTTTGGTGTAGTGAATTGGAATTCTAGAGTGGGGAAGGAGATGAAAAAAAGAAATTGAAATTAAAATTAAAACTTAAAGAAAAAAATTAAGAGAGTTGAATATAAAAAAAATAATTTTTTATTTTAAAATTTGATATATATTGTCCTTATTAATAAATTTACATTTGTGTGAGTGATTTTTCGATCACACTGCCAACTTAGTAATCAGCTGGACAGAACTGGCAGAATAGATGACATATGGCTGACCTGCAATAGAAAGAGAAGATTCCGGCAGTGGTTCGTCCACCCGGGGGCACTCCGACGATCAAGTCAGTATATCTCTAAAAAATAATCAATAGTGCTAAACTCACTGTTGAGAATATAAATTACGTACCTTAGACCCATGGGGGTGCCTCTCTTTTATAGCAAACTCAATCGTAACCCCAATAGAAGCCTAGCTCTAATGGACTTAGGATTACTGCTAATCTTGGACTCCCAGTAGGATTTAGGATAAACCCTCTAAGAGTCTTATCTTTACCCAAATTGAAGTGTTCTCCCATCATAGGACTCTTGTTCCTTATCCGCTTATCTCGGATTCCGATATCTTCGGAGACAACCTCGACCTTGCCGAGATCACCTCGGCGTTTCCACCAGGACATGTGGCACCTCGGCTGACACGTCGGCGTCACCTTGGCCACGTGTTGGTATTTAGAAAATATATCCCCACAACTGCCCCCTAGGTTTTATTACCGTGACAATCTGAGGTGATGGAACCTATATCGGTACTTCCTGCCAGTACATCGGTTTAAGCCGAGCTCATCACTATAGGCCGACATGTCTTCTTAAAGATCAAGATTTCCAAGAACTTCTTCACGCGCATGAGCTGTCATGCATAACAACTCAACCATTTTTAGCCACGCGTCTTTTTCTTACTGGATCGTACCTGATACGCGTCTGTAAATTGAATTATTCTCACGTGTGCCGTCTGGCACATACGTTCTTCTAGGCACATTTATGACCCTTTTGCCGTCATTTCTATTTTGTCAAAACTTCTTTCTTTCCCCCGTCTTTTCACTTTTCATTGTTTCTGAAGTTCTCTCTCTCTCTAGCTTTCCATCTCCTCCATTGTTCCAAGCTTTCAAGCTCTGCTACCACCGTTGTTCTCCTCTTCCGGCGAGACACTTACTATTCTTCTCCGCTGCTACCGTTCGTCTGACTTCGGCGAACTCAACACCGGCCTTTCTCTTTCTGGTAAGCCATTATTTCTCCTGGTTTCAGTTTCTTATTACCTTACTAAACTTTACCGTTTTACCTGCTGTCTTTGCAATCTTGTTCATACTTCTGATATTTCATCTTGCATTTTGTATTCCACCGTATATTCGAATTTGTTTGCTTCATGATTCTGTTTTTACCCAAATCATCTTCTTGAATATACACTGTTCATACACCAGTTGATTTTTGCCACTGTTCTTGGCCTGATACCCTTTGTTCTTTCAATGTTCTTGACAATCCATCTTTGTTCTTGATTCTGAAGCGCATCCCTGTTTTTCTGTTTTCCAGATCCGTGCATCCAATCTTCGTTTCCATAGATCTAGGTTTGGGATTTGCTTGTAGAACCATCGATTATTAGGAAAAATTGAAACTATTTCCACAAATTCTTACCCAGCACATAATTTTGGTTTTTGCCGAGGTCCCAATAACCCTTTTAAAACACCATTCTGAAATCCAACCCCTTCAGTTAAGCCGATATCATGGGTATGTGGAAGCATAGGGTAGATACCCCGACAAAATTAGACTACTTCAGGCGAGAGTTTTCCATCCCTGCCGACGTTCATCTGAGGTTGGCTGGGGATGACGACTCCATTATGCCCACCACTGATTCTATGCCCTTCCCTGTAGTGGCCTGTATCAAGTGCGGACTTCGGTTCCCATTAAACATCATTTTCCGCGAGATAATCCACTACTGGAAGTTGAACCTAATGCAACTTGCCATCAACTCCTACCGAGTCATTAATGGCATAATAACCTTAGCCAAACAAGAAAACGCTAGGATCACCTTAGCCGATATCCAATACTGCTACACCATGTGTGGCCTCAAAAGAGATACGGGCTACGTTTACTACCTCAAGCCAAGATCTACAGAGTACAAAATCGTAGCCGACCTTCCTGACTCCAACAAGGGAGCTGGAGACGACTACTTTATTACCTCGGGGAACTGGGAGTTTGCTCCAGATGAGGACCTCCATCTTTACCCTCTTCATCGAACCGTTTTTGTAGAGGGCAATGGTAAGAGCCCTGCGTCCATACTTGTTTGTTTTTCAAAAAAATTTCAAAGTCGTTAATATTTTATCTGCTTCTAACGTCTGTTTTGTTTGCAGCTCTTTCTCAGCCACCAAAGGGTTTTCGTCTGTCTTTCTTTCCCAGCAAAGACTTGAGGAGACTTTTGGATCTTCCAGTTCTCAAATGGAAGGCCCCTCTGGTACTTAATTTCATTCCGACGTATAAGTCGGCTCTTCCCGACATCCCAAAAAAGAAGAAGAAAATCCTTTCTCCACCTTCTGCCACAACTCCACCAGTCGTGTCCACATCTCGGACAGACCAAGGATCAACTTCTGATCCAGCCGAGCAACCGTCAACTTCGGCCCCATATTTGATCCCGATATCCCAACGCCAACGCCGGCGACGATCTGTTTTTGTTGCTGAGATGGGCCGTCAAAAAACAATTGCAAAAGACCTCTTAGCCAACATCCCTTCTGACGTTGACACTCAGCCAACGCAAACCCAGCCTCCACCAAAACAAAAAAGAATAAAAAAGGCTCAACCAAAAGCAAAGGTGACTCAGGTTGATACTGAGGACACCTTGCCAATTTCCAAAGTGGCTGAGAGTGAGAAGACTGTCTCTGTCCCCGAGAAGAGATCTGCTGAAACACACCCATCTGAATCCATCAGATCAAAAAGACCGAGGTCATCTTCTGCAACGACCTCGGGGTCTCAAAAGCATGATGCCCCATGGGCCCCCAAGATTACTCTGGAGGATAAGCCAATTATGGCCAATGATAGCGCTGATGACATTAACGTCAGCGTAGCCCTCAGTAGCGCTCTGCTTCTTCCCGGCGATCTTGACCGAAACGCCGAGTTGAGTGAGTATGAAAACTACACCCTGATGCTTCAATGCTCCGTTCAAGTAAATGTCTTTATCTGGCAACTTTTTCTTTCTTTATTTCTGTTTTTTATTTTTATTTTTATACTTGTAATTTTTTCTAACAACTTCTGTTTTGTTTACTTTCAGGCCATCCAACATGCCCATTCGTTCTCAGTACAATCTTTTGAGAACTGGGAGAGGCTGGCCGAAATGAAGAGGGAGGTCTCCAGCCTTCAAAAGGCTAACAAAGGTTCGCAATCAAAAATGAAAAAGTTGGAAGACCAGGCCGAGGCTACTATTAAAGCTCAAACTGATGCCGAAGAAAAGGCTGAATCTATTGAAGCCATCAAGAAGGTTCTTGAGGCCGAGAAGAGAGAGGCTGAAGAGAAGATGGCCCAAGCCCAAAAAGAACTGCAAGATGCTCTGGCCATAAAAGAGGCCGAAGTCAAGGAAGCCGATGAGAAGGGCTACAATGAAGGGGTGGCCGATGTCACGGCGGACTATGAAAAGCAAGTTAAGCAGGCATGCAACAAGGGTTTCACCCTTGGCTGGATGACTTTGCTAAAAAGGCTTGATGTCCCCAAGGACTCTCCCCTTAGGAATACCGATGTCCTTCCTCTGCCATTCCCCCAAACTCCAAGCCAACCCGCCGACGACGACTTTGAGTCCGAGGAGGAGGTTTTAGTGAGGAAGTCAAAAGAGGTTGCTGGGGCCAAGTCTCTTCCTCGAAATGAGCAAGTCCTAGACTTGACTCAAGATGAGGAGGTTAAGGAGGTCCCCAAGGAAGGTACCCTTGAGCAGGCATCATTGGACGTGTCTCTCGCCGACAAGAGCCTTGATCAGACCCTTCAAGAGATTGATGCTAAGCTTGCGGCCGAGAAGGTGGCCGAGATGTCCTCTCAGCAGTCTTCTGAGATCCAGACCCAGCCTGTTAATGATGCTGAAGACTCTTGATTCTATGTCTTTTTCTTTTGTCTTTTGTACTTTTGCTTCCTTGTTTTTTGAGACAATGTAAGCACTTCATATGGCCGACGTGCCTTTTAATGAAGACAACTTCCTTCTTTTTTGAATGTTTATTTGTTTGTCTTCCCTTTATTGCTTCTTGTATGACTTTCATACTTAGAATATTTTGCATATCTTTAATATATACTTCAATCTTGTGCAACCTTCTCGGGGTGACATGCCTCGGTTATACAAACTGACGATTTACTTCGGCAAGTATCCAAGTACCTTTCTTGGCGTGACCTCGGTTTCAACTTGTAAATTTTTCTCAAATTTCAACAAGTGTTAAACATCATCTCGGTTTAACTTCGACTTGTAAACTTTTTAAGTTTCAACAAGTGTTAAACATCATTTCGATTTAACTTCAACTTGTAAAATTTTCTCAAGTTTTAACAAGTGTTAAATATCATCTCGGTTTAACTTCAACTTGTAAACTTTTCTCAAGTCTCAACAAGTGTTAAACATCATTTCGGTTTAACTTCAACTTGTAAACTTTTCTCAAGTTTCAACAAGTGTTAAACATCATCTCGGTTTAACTTCAACTTGTAAACTTTTCTCAAGTTTCAACAAGTGTTAAGCATCATTTCGGTTTAATTTCAACTTGTAAACTTTTCTCAAGTTTCAATAAGTGTTAAACATCATTTCTTCTCTGTGCCCCCTAATGTGAACCTAAGTTCCACTTGGGGTCTCATTATGCATGTATTCCAGAAACAACGTTATGTATCTTTATCAGTCACAAATGTAGAAAAATTATGCTAAGATTTTATTCATTACGTCGGCAAACAACAAGGAAAATCTAATGATAGAAAAATTTCAGATTACAAGTATTCCAGGGTCTTGGCAACTCTTTGCCCTCACTATCTTCAAGCTGATATGCCCCATTGCCCAATACCGAAGTAATTCTGTAGGGTCCTTCCCAGTTTGGGCCAAGCTTGCCCTCCCTGGGATCTTTTTTGTTGCCGACGACTTTTCTTAAGACTAGGTCACCGACTTGGAACTCCCTTGGGTTGACTTTTTTATTGTAAGCTATGGCAAGCTGCTGCTGGTAAGCTGCAAGCTGAATTGCAGCTCTCTCCCTTCTTTCTTCTAGTAGGTCTAGATATCGGGCTAAGAGTACATCATTAGTCCCGTTCTCTACTCTCTGGGTTCTGATCCTAGGGATGCCGACTTCAAGTGGAAT
The DNA here is from genome assembly GCF_055761805.1 of Camellia sinensis. Lineage (NCBI taxonomy): Eukaryota > Viridiplantae > Streptophyta > Magnoliopsida > Ericales > Theaceae > Camellia > Camellia sinensis. The sequence continues at coordinate 22,826,508 of NC_138970.1, read as the reverse complement.
GACAGCTTCTGTGCCATAGGTCATGGCAAAGGGGGATTCCCCTGTTTATCTTCTCGGCGTAGTCCGATATGCCCAGAGCACACTTAGTAGTTCATCCACCCACTTTCCTTTTGCTGCCTACAGCCTCTTCTTTATCCCATCTAGGATAACTTTGTTGGATGCTTCTGCTTGTCCATTGCTTTGAGGAAAGCTTGGGATTGAAAAGTAGTTCTTGATCTTGAACTTTGCACATAAGTTCTTGATTAACTTGCTGTCAAATTGTGTTCCATTGTCAGCAACTATTGCTCTTGGAATCCCAAATCTGGTGATAATGTTCCTCCATAAGAAGTTCTTGACGTCCACATCTCGGATTTTGGCAAGGGGCTCAGCTTCTATCCACTTGGAGAAGTAATTTGTTGCTACTAGCAGGTATTTCCTTTGTCCAGTTGCTGGGGGCAACTGCCCAACGAGATCCATGCCCCATTGGGCAAACGGCCAAGGACTGGATACTAGGTTCAGGTCTGCTGCTGGCTGGTGTATCAGTGGTGCAAACCTTTGGCATTTTTCACACTTCTTGACATAGGCTTCTGCGTCCTTTTGCATGTAGGGCCACTAATACCCCTAGGTAATGGCCCTATGGGCTAGTGATCTACCCCCGGTATGGCTTCCACAGATTCCTTCATGTATTTCATATAAAAAATCTTCAACTTGTGATGGGTGTACACACCTTAAAAGGGGTCTAGTGAAAGATCTTCTGTAGAGATGTCCTTCTACTGTCAGACTGAATCTCGCCGACTAATCTGATCTTGTGTGCCTCTTTGTGGTCATCTGGAAGCTTTCCTTCCTTTAAGAATGCTACAATTGTATCCATCCAGCTTGGTCCCATATCCACACACATTGCTTCGTGTTCTGCGATCGGTGGTTCAATGCTCGGGCCCGACAAGTATTCGACCATTATCGTCCTTGCTTTGCCAGGTTGTATTACACTGGCCAGATTGGCTAGTGCATCGGTGTGACTGTTATCATCTTGGCTAACCTGATGTAGTCGGCAATTCTGAAACAAAGCTACTAACCTGTTGACTTCGTTTGCGTAGGCTGACATCCTTTCATCTCGGGCTGCAAATTCGCCCGTTGTCTGGTTGACTATGAGCTGGGAGTCACAGAAGACTATCACTTCATCTGCTTTTGCTGCTACCGCCAGCTTTAGTCCTGCAATCAATGCTTCATACTCTGCTTCATTGTTTGAGGCCTTAAACCCCAATCGAATGGACTGTTCCAGTACTTCTCCATCTGGAGATATCAGTACTACTCCTGCCCCTGCTCCTTGTCGGTTTGAGCTCCCATCGACAAACAGTCGAAAGGAGTCGCCGATGTAAATGCTACAGGGTCTGAGTTTTTCCTCTTTCCTTTGTTCTGTTGCATTTGGCTAGGCTTCTCCTTGCTTGCTTGGACATCGTTCACCTCGGCTCAACGGAGCCTGATGTACGATGGATTCTGGTGTGAACTCGGCCACGAAGTCGGCTAAAACTTGGCCTTTGATTGTTATTCTGGGTCTGTACTCCAAGTCATACTGTCCCAAGGCCACTGCCCATTTGGCTATTCTTCCTGTCAGGTCTCCTTGTTGTAGCAAAGACTTCAAGGGGTGTTCTGTTAGCACCACAATTTTATAGGCTTGGAAGTAATGGTTCAGTTTCTTTGAAGCTATTACTAGAGCTAGCGCTAATTTTTCTAAGGGTAGATACCTTGTTTCTGCATCGGCCAGGGTTTTGCTTACATAGTAAACAGCCCTTTGCTCCTCTTTTTCTTCTCGGATTACCACTGCGCTTACTGGGTGTTCTGAGACTGCTAAGTACAAAAATAACTCCTCCCCAGGTTTTGGATTTGAAAGAACTAGAGCTGTGGTCAAATACTTCTTTAGGTCGGCTAGGACGGCCTCGCATTCTTCTGTCCATAAGAAATCTGTGGCTTTCTTCACTAAGTTGAAGAAAGGTTTGCACTTATATGAGCTTCTGCTTATGAACCTATTCAGGGCTGCGGCCCTTCCAGTCAACATTTGTACCTATTTTTCTGACGTCGGGCTCTTCAACTCCAAGATGGCCTTAATCTGATCTGGGCTGGCCTCAATGCCCCTTCTAGTCACTAGGTATCCTAAAAACTTACCAGATCCCACTCCAAATGCACACTTTGCTGTATTGAGTCGGAGCCGATATGTTTTAAGGATGTCAAAGACTGCTTTCAGGTTGGCCCGATGACCTTTAGGTTCTCTGGTCTTCACAACCATGTCATCGATGTAGACTTCCACCGTTCTGCCAATCAGATATTTGAACATCTTGGTTACCAGTCTTTGGTAAGTCGCTCCTGCGTTTTTCAACCCAAAAGGCATCACTTTGTAGCAGTACAGACCTTTTGGGGTGATAAACGCAGTCTTCTCCTCATCTGGACATGGCTATCTGATGGTATCCCCTGTAGGCATCCAGGAAGCTTATCCTTCCATGCCCCGAAGTGGCGTCTACCAGCTGATCAATCTTGGATAGAGGAAAACTGTCTTTAGGACAAGGCCTTGTTCAGGTTGGTAAAATCCACGCAGACCCTCCATTTACCATTCTTCTTTTTCACCACCATTGTGTTCGATAGCCATGTCGAGTAATTTACCTCTCGAATGGCACTAGCCTCGAGAAGTCTGTCTACTTCTTCCTCCACTGCTTCGACGTGTATCAACGTCGATTTTCGGTCTCGTTGGATCACTGGTTTTGCCGACCTATCAACATTCAATTTATGGTAAGCGACCTCGGGGTCAATGCCAGGCATCTCATAAGGTGTCCAAGTAAACACCTCAATATTGGTTCTCAAAAAAGCTTCCAACTCTTTTTTTTCTTCCTTGGCTAAGCCCGAGCCGAGAAGAAAGAAGCGTTCTTCATCCCCTCCTGGACGAGGATTTTCTTCAGTGCTTCTTCACTGTTCTCGGCTGGCTCCTTGCCGACATCCTCCAAGACCTCCACGTCTTCGTCCTCCATTTCTGCCTTTTCTGGTTCTCTTATGCTGTAGGTGGATTTCATTGTTGCCATGGAGCAATTCTTTGCCTGCAGATGATCTCCTCTAACCTCCTCAATCCCATGCTCTGTTGGGAACCGCAATAGTTGATGCAAAGTTGAGGGAACAACCCTCATTGCATGCAACCATGGTCTTCCCAAAATGATGTTGTAAGGGGAGGGTGTGTCAATTATGATGAACTCTGTTGTTATCTTCCTGGTGCCTGCCTGCACCTCCAAGCTGGTGGTTCCTAGTGGCTATGTCGGCATTCTATTGAACCCGACCATTGGGCTATTGGATTGCTCCATATCGTCTGGGTAAAGGCCAAGCTCCTTGTAACATCGGACGTACATGATGTTACAAGAGCTGCATTGGTCAATCAGGATGCGCCTTACTTGGCATTCCCCAACTTGGAGGGATACTACCAAGGCATCATTATGCGGGTGCTGCACCATCTCAAGGTCGGCTTCAGAAAAGGACACCACTGGTCCTTGGCACTCCTTTGCCCGATGTCTCTTCTCCCCGACTTGGTAGACATGCTACAAGTGCTTCACCTTCTGGGTCTCCCCTCTGATCTCGTTTTCGCTGACCTTCGAGTGAATTACATTAATTACCCGAGGTCCTCCTGCTTGTGGTTGCTGTGCTGGGGGGGTGGAGCTGCTGTCGCTTGAGGCAATCTTGCCTGTTCTTCCCTTGTTCTAACCTCATCGACAAGGTCTCTCAGATGGCCTTGCCTCACCAGGTCTTCCAAGTGTGTTTTCAGGGCTCTGCAACCCTGAGTCATATGCCCGTTTTCATTGTGGTAAGCGCAATGCCTACCAAGGTTTCTTCCCATGAATTCTCCTGGTGCTTTTGCCGGTGTTCTAAAATAGGGTTGATTCCGAATTTGATCCAGGACTTTGTGAATTGGGATTCGGAACACAGTTGTCACTGCCTGTGCAACCATCAATTCTGTCTCTTGCTTGTTCAATCCATTGTTACCTCGGCCTCGCTTCGGCGAGCCGTTTCCCTTCTCTTGCTTTGTCTCTCTAGTCCCCGACGTGTCTTCCTCGGCTCTGGCATACTTCTCGATTCTCGCCATGAGCTCTTCCATACTTTTTGGCAATGTCTTTGCCAAAGATTTTCACAGCGGACAGTTATCTTTTAAGCCGTTATTAAAAAATACAACCGCCACCTCTTGATTACACTCTGGTATTCAGTTGAACACCTCATAGTATCTTTTTGCGTAGGCCGTAAGGCCTTCATCCTTACTGATCTTTAGAGCTATCAATGCGTCCACCCTCAATGGCTGCAGTTTGTTTGTCACGAACCTGGCCACAAACATCTCGGCCAGGCTTTCCCAAGTTTTTACGCTTCTCTTTGGTAACTTGTGGAACCAATCTGATGCAATCTCCCTAAAAGGTGAGGGGAACACTTTGCAGAGCAACGGCTCGTTCCCACTATACAATGCCATTGAATTCAAGTATAATCCAACGTGGAAGTTGGGGTCTGACTTACCATTGTATATTTGGAACCTTGGCATACTGAATCTCTTCGGTGCCTCAAATTTGTCTAACTCCACTGAGAATGGTGTTCTTGGCTTATTAGGGGAAGTTACCTCGACATCGGCATTCTGCTGCTTCCTCTTGAGGTAATCTCTCAAGTCTTCTTTGCTCCGCCCAGGAGCTCGACTATCCCCTGACTTCAGTCTTTTCGGCATACTACTCTCAGCTTCATGGTGGGTCCTTTTCGATCTTTCTCCATGAGTTGTGTCGAAGCAGAGTGCCTGCCCCTGAACATGCCGATGTTCTTTGGAGTCTGCCTCTTTGGCGCGATGCGTCCTCCGCGACTCTTCTCTCCTCGACTCTCCTCGCCCGACCTCCCTGGAGGCCGGTGAGAGTGTTTTTTGCTTCTGGTGTGCTGGGGGGCTATTTGGATTGTCTTCTGCCCTCCCTTCTGGGCATTGGCCGCTGGAATCGGCGTGTCTTGCAGCGGGTATGGTGGCTGCATGACATTGTTTTGCATCATAAAATTGATGACCGATTGCAGGTTTGCCAATTTGTTTGCCATCTCTTTTACCTCTTTGTCCCTCCGCAGGCATCTGTCATTTCATACCTGGAGGTCATCCTCATTGTAGTACCCACTTTGATTTGGCTTCTTTGGTACGTCGCCATCCTGGCCGACGTCTTTCTTGCTGTGATTCTGGTCACGAGTTTCTGTGTTGCGGTTGTCTCCTTCGACGTCAAGGTCGATAGGTCTGCCACTCCCAACAGGTGTGTCGTCCCCAATCTTTTCCTTCTGTCCGTCACTGGCTATCTACTCTCCTTTCTTTCCCACAGACGGCGCCAAATTGTGTGAGTGATTTTCCGATCACACTGCTAACTTAGTAATCAACTGGAGAGAACTGGCAGAATAGATGACATCTGGCTGACCTGCAACAGAAAGAGAAGATTTCGGCGGTGGTCGTCCACCCGGGGGCACTCCGACGATCAAGTCAATATATCTCTCAAAGATAATCAATAGTGCTTAAACTCACTGTTCAGAATATAAATTGCATACCTTAGACCCATGGGGGTGTGTCTCTTTTATAGCAAACTCAATCCTAATCCCAATAGAAGCCTAGCTCTAATGGACTTAGGATTACTGCTAGTCTTGGACTCCCAGTAGGATTTAAGATAAACCCTCTAAGAGTCTTATCTTTATCCAAACTGAAGTCTTCTCACATCCTAGGACTCTTGTCCCTTATCCGTTTATCTCGAATTCCGATATCTTCGGAGACAACCTCGGCCTTGCCGAGATCACCTCGGCGTTACCACTAGGACATGTGGCACCTCGGCTGACACGTCGACGTCACCTTGGCCACGTGTTGGTACTTAGAAAATATATCCCCACAACATTAATATATAATAAGAATTAAAAATTTAAAATGTTAACTAAACTAATGTGTTTTATTATTTAGCTGCAAATAGAATTATTATTTTATTTTCATCCCATGGGCCATTCGTAAACTCTATTATGAGGTGTGAGTGACCCACTTTGTTTTGGGTGAAAAATTATTAAATAGTGTTTTTAGTATAATGTGACAATTTATATGGAGATTTTTAAATTAAGATTTGAATTTGAAAAATGTTAGAATTTATTCTTACGAATCCTAAATTTAACTTGAATATATTTGTATGATAGAAATTAAATTAATGAGATGTAAGATTTGCATATGAAATAAACTTTTCCACTTGATTGGGCCAACTAACCATGTGAATGGTCCGCTAACCACGCTGCTTTGAACGCATAGTCATTATTAAATTAAAATTTTATTATCATATATTACATTAATTATTAACAAAATTTTATAAAATTTATTAATTTATATAAAACTTTTCTAGTTGATTTGTCCAACTAACCATGTGAATGGTCGGCATAATTGCGTTGCTTTCAATGCTTGAATCATTATTAAACTTTTTTTGAACAAAGTCATTATTAAACTAAATCGGTAAATATTTACGAATTCTAGAGTATCAAATGTTTTTGATTGTTTATGTAATCCTTGTAATTAATAATGTAATAAAAGAATTCAGTGGTGAAACAATACTGAGTCACTAAAAAATCAAAGATAACCAACATGGGTTTTTTTTTTTTTTTTATATATTTCTAAATCACTACATAAATAATGTCAATAATGTATCCACAACTATTTAATAATTTTCAAGTAGTCTATATTTGTGCAAATTAAAATTATTGAATAGTCCAATACTAATGACAAGTGATTTGTATAATTTCTTTATATATGATTTGTTTGATTTGATATATGGTTTCAACTTCGAGTTGCGTCCGACAATGGGATTTTACCAACTATGATATATTAGTGCTTGCTTTCGGACAAAAAAAAAATGACAAAATTTTCATTGATTGCGTGTGGTTTGGAAATCATATTTTTAAAAAATGTGACCAATTTATTTCTTTTTCAAAATTATAATTAAAAAAATCACTTTCTTTTTTATCAATAAGATTGAAATGTTTCCACTTTATTTTTGTACAATGAAAAAATTATCAATCAATTAAAATTACGTTTTGCTCTTTTTGTTTTTTATTACAATATATCTCAAGTATGATGAAATAAAAGGGTAAATTATATTTTGCACTATTGTACTTTGCATAAAATCATATTTTGGTCTCTACACATGAAATCATAACAGTTAATCCCTTATATTTTTGGTCAAATCCTACTTTAGTCATTTCATATGAAATCGTGATGGTCAACCCTCTGTATTTTTTTTTACTATCAAATCTCACTTTGATCCTTACACAAGTGTCAATAACTCTCTTGTGCTACTTCATTATTTAAATCTTTAACAGAATCTTGTTATGTGAAATGAGGGTTAGAGAAAAATTATCCATATTTTTCACAAATAAACACTTTGTTCTATGTGATAAATACACGAGAGATATATTACAATATATAGATATGTTCGTATGCTGAAAATTGAAACGAAGAGGTAAGAAAATGTTTCGAAATAAAAAAGACAACAGAGAAATCGAAGAGAAAAAAAAATTGACAGAAGACTGTGTTATTATGGAAAATGGAATTTCGTGATTACAATTTATACAAAATTTTAATTCATCTTTTGAATTGTTTACAATTTATTTTAACTTAATACAATTATAACTTGATGTAAATTTTGGAATAAAGTATATTGGTAAAAAATGAGGATGATTTTCCTCTTTTGCCATCATTTTGTAATCACATGACTGGATTATGTTAAAGATTTAAACAATGGAATAGAAAAAAGGAAAACATTAACACTTGTGTAGAGACTAAAATGAGATTTGATCAAAAGTATAAGGAATTAGCTGTCACGATTTCATGTGTAGAGATCAAAATGGAATTTGACAAGAAGTATACGGGGTTAACTATCATAATTTCATATAGGAATCAAATGTAAAGTACATAAGTGCAAAGTGTAATTTACCTGAAATAAAATGAATAGTCACTTACAACACAAATTACAATTACCTATGAAAGTACAACTTAATTTTATTTTAAAATAAAAATGCCAATAGTAAAAATATAATAAGAATATTTATTTATTTTTCATTTGACAATAATATAAATGAAGTATCAATAGCAATATTATGGAATTAAAAAAAAAAATTAATTGTAGCTCGTATCTATTTTGGTGTGATTCACATTATACTAATTATATCACACATTTTGTTTTTGAATAACTTTTAAACTACTTTTTTAAACCGTTTACGTTTTTTCATAAATTTTGTGTGAAATATTTTGTGGTAAACCAAGTTGAACAGAGACTAAAATAAAATTTGTGCAAGATTTTTGGTGACAAATTTATTTTTGTCACTAAAAACATTTAGAGGTCAAAATAATAATTTTAGAGACCAAAATAATTGAAATGAAGATATAAAGAAGAAAAGCTTTTAAGAAATGGATCCATTATGACTAGGGGTGAGCATGGTCCGGATTGGACCGGATTGGAGGTAAAACCAGGACCAATCCGTTATTTACGATTCCTAAAAAATTGGAACCAATCCAATCCGTTTAAATCATGGAACCAATCCGAACCAATCCATTTAAACACGGATTGGATCGGTTTAGGACCACGGATTCACATAATTAAATAACAAATATATATATATATATATATAACACTTTAATTTCATAAAAACATAAACATAGCGCTATATTAGTTCCACAATAGCAACATGTCTTTCTATAATAGCGACATACTGTTCTAGAATTTAAACAACCATAAGAAAATTAGTTTCACCATAAGTATTTAAATTATTACAAATTAAAACTAAAAACTAACAAACAAAAGTAATAAAAGAAGATATTATGCTGGTTTAGGTTTGAGTTTAGGTTTTATATGGAATAAGAGAAGATACTATGGGGAGGATGTATAATAAAAATATAGACTATTTGTATACGGTCTGGATCGGTTCCAATCCGGAACCGTGGAGTTCAATCCGGAACCAATCCATGGACTACGGATTTTTAATTGTTCAATCCGGAACTGAACCACGGATTCAAAAAACCAATCCAAACCTATCGGATTGGACTGGACTGGATCGGATTACGGATTTCACGGATTCCTTGCTCAGCCCTAATTATGACTTATAGAATTGAGTACCATTTGCGAATGATTTACATTAGAAAATCTTTATTTTAAAATTTAAAATTTCTAATATTTTAGAGTAGGAAGTTTGAAATTTTAAAAATGTTTTCCTAATTTGGCACTTACAATAATATAGCATAATAAGCGAATATTATTAATTTATAACACACTCAAAGTATATAAACTCAACTCTTTTGTAGGTCTAAACTTTAGAATTTCTAATATTTGTCTTCTTTAATATTTTAAAGTTTCCCAAAAAGAATATTTTAAAGTTTCATTATTATAGGCCAATTTTATAAAACTTATTAATTTGTATACATTTTTTCTACTTGAGGTTGTCAACAAGAACCCATATGAATGGTCCGCGTTGCTTTCAATGGGTCATTATTAAACTACGTCGGTCCTTATTTAATAATATTCTATGTATTAATTAATATACTAACTAGAGTATTTGTAATTTGTATAACAGGTGAAATCAGTAATAATGACATAACATTAATTGATACACTAATTAATATACTAATTGATATATGTAATACCACCGTTAGCAATATGCATCCGTCATTATTAAACTAAGTTGGTCCTTATTTAAAAATTCTAGAGTATTAAGTGATATAATTATTTACGTAATATTCATAATTAATAATGTAATAAGAAATTTATGAGGTGAAATAATGCTGATTTACAGTAGTCAGATAAATAAAAAATTAAAGATAACCAATTTTTTGTTTTTTCATATTTGGAAATCACTACGTAATAATATGGAAAATGTATGTTTCAAATTTTTTATTAAACAAATGAGTAAATGTTTTACATGGATGTGGGGTCCAAAAAACTTCAAACCCATGTGAGATATTTGATTATTTATTTGATAAAAAATTTGATATCCTTAACATTATCCAAATAATATATCCACAGCTATTTAATAATTCTTCAACTAACCTATATTTGTGCAAATTAAAGTTATTGAATAGTCCAACACTAAAGACAAGTGATTTGTAAAAATCTTGATATACGATTTTAATGTTGGACTATGATAATTAGTGATTACCATATTGAAGTTGGGTCCGACAATAGGGATATTTACTCGACAACTATGACAAAGTTTTCATTGAGTGTGGTTTGATCTGCCAACTCATATGTATAAAATAAGACTGATCAAATTTCTTTGTCAAAACATGAAGAAGGTAACAATACTAATAATACTAAAAATAAGTTAAACTAAAACTGAAATATAATACTAAAAGAAAACAGTTTAAAAATACATTAATAATAAAACTTACAATTGTTTAATGGAGTGAAATAAACAATTCTTCAAAATACATAACTTGAAAACGAACTTGAAAAGAAAAATTACAGAGATAGGTTTTTCTCTTGAGGAAGGAATGCTCTCCATTTTTTCTAACTCTGCCTTATTCTTGACTGAAGAGACCCTTTTATAATCAAAAGAGACCACTGTTAGCCTTGTGAGTGAATACTATGAGCCTTGTGAGTGAATAGTCTTGACTTGAAAGGAGCATCAGAAGCACATGGGAGTTGTCTGCTGCTTTCGGTGAGTGACTAAAACTTTTACTGTATTGAATTTGTCGGTGGGATGAATCATGATGAATGATGAATAGTAATGTTGACTTTTTGATGAATAGTGAACAGTAAAGTTGACTTTTTTACTATTCATTGCTTGGAGGTATGTGACTGAGGGAATCAATATAGATATATATAACAGCAGCTTTTCTCAAAAGACGAGTGTTGATTGAAACTGATAATTATAGCTATATAGAATCCAATGACTGAATTAAGCATATGGGTCTTGAGCATCTTGGAACTCGGGTCCATATGGATTTTGAGTAGTTGAACCTTCAGAAGAGCTTGAACTGTCTGAACCATCTTCTGAATTGCTGTTATCCGAGTCTGACTTGGCTTGGGCCATGAGTAGACGAGCCATTTGGAGGAGCTCATCTTTGGATGACTTGGACTTGGGCTTAATCTTTGATTTGGATTTATCCTTTGACTTGGGCTGGTCAGAACTGGGCTTTGCTGTCTTGGATTTAATCTTTGATTTGGATGACTTGGGCTTGGAAGAACTGGATGATGGGCTTCCAAGATTGACTGGAAGAAGTTGGCTTTCTTGAGTGACTGGAGCAGTTGGGATCTGCTGAGCTTTAACCATGGCAGGTGTAGGAGCATGAATGTTAATCGGGAACTCAGTTTGAACAATTTCAACAATTCGTTGAATCTTGAAGTTATCCCACCATTTAACCTTATGTAGCCGCTGAATCTCTTTACCAGAAATACCATATTGCCATTTGAATATCCAAGGGATTTTATATTTGGATATAAAAATAAGCAATTGAGGGAATTCTCTTTGCTGTGGAGTAAATGAGAAAACAGTGGAGAAGTAATTGACTTGATCCAAAATTACTGATGGGAAGATGTCTGGAATGGCACCATAATGGGTCCACCATCTCAGAAACCAAGTAGGTAATTCTAACTTAAACTTTTGATCAAATTGAAGAAACCAGGAGTGACTAAATGTTTCATTTTGATATAGGAGGACTTTGAACCATGCATCAATATAATCATAATAATTATACTGAAGGGAGTGATTAGGTAAATCTCGATGTTGATAAGGAGAACCCCATTCAACTAAGGAAACAAAATTGTGAATATAAAGTGAATGGTAAACCACTTTACTAGTGTAAGTACAATCATAAATGGGTTTAATCACAATTGACTGATGGTTGAGCAAGATGTCTTTATAAAAGGTGATTGTTTTCTCTGGATGGAGAGGAACAAAATGCCATCCAGGAGGGAAATAAGTTTTAACCAGATCATTAACAGATTGACTCTTTGGGTGACTAGGTTCTTTGAAAAAGAGATTAGTAGTTGTTGAGTCAACATAATCAGATCGAGCAGTTTTAATAGGATTAGGAGGGTATGGAGTAACTGCTTGGCTGGATGAAGCAAAAGGATCAGTGGCCAAAGCAGATGTGAAACTGGGTCGAGGAATATTACAAAGAACTTGGTAACGATTAATCATTTCAATAGGATGGTATTGGGTGACTAACTCCAAAGGAGGAATAAAAGGTTGACTAGTTGGGACCAAGGCTTTAGAAGGGGGCCTTGGGCGAGACATCTGTTTGAAAAGAAATAAAGGTTAGCAACAAAAATTAGCAACCACTAAGGAGATCTAAATAAGTTTGATGAAAATCCAAACAGTTGTAATAATCAGCAAGTAAATGGCGACGAGCTTAAATTTGGTGGTACTGAATGTATTGAGCACGTTTAGTAGTTTTTCTGGCTAATTTTAACTGGGCAATGCGATAAGCAGATTGGTGAATTAGATCACGATAATGGGTAATTTGGGTTTTATGGTAAGCAATAAATGGAGTGGCCATCCCTATCCCCCCTGTAAAAATTCCCGGGTAAGGAAATCAGGAATGGAATTTTGACAACCAGGTATATATTCAATAGTAAAATCGAAAATACTTAAAATAGATTGCCAACAGGCAAAAATTTGCTTACTAGCAAGATTTTAAACATCTTTTTCTAAAACATATTTAGCAGATTTGCAATCAACACGAAGTAAAAATTGTTGATTTAAAATATCATCTTGAAATTTACTGATACATAAAACAGTAGATAAAATTTCTTTTTTAATAGTACTATAATTCTTTTGTGCTTTATTCTAGACACCAGAATGATAACGAACAATTTGTTTAGATGACTGAGGAGTAATTTGTTGGAGAAGGATGCCGCCATAACCGATATCAGAGGTATCAGTTTGAATAATTTTGAATGAATTTTCAGTATGAATACCAAGACAAGGAAGAGACTTGACATATTGTTTAACCTGTTTAACAATAGTAGTATGAGTAGAAGACCAAGGAGGAGGATTGTCTTTTAACCGATCAAACAGGGGTTGACAAGTTTTCCTAAGGTCTTTGTAAAATTCAGCAATATAATTCAATGATCCTAAAAAACGTTGTAGCTGAGTTTTATCTAAGATTTCATCAGGGAATTTAGACGTAAATTCAATGGAACGACTAATAGGTAAAATAGTATTATGGTGAATATCATAACCTAAAAATCTGACTTTGGTTTGAAACAATCTTATCTTAGGAGCAGAAATGACTAGGCCATGACTCTTAATGGTATAAAAGAATGCAGTAAGATGTTTCTAGTGTTCACTAATTGATTTTGAAAAAATAAGAATATCATCTATATAAACTATGGAAAAATGACTAAATGGATTGAAAATATCATTCATTATATTTTGAAATTCACTAGGAGCATTTTTTAACCCAAATGGCATGACATTCCATTCATAGTGACCAAAAGGTGTAGTAAAAGCAGTTTTATATCTATCTTGAGGATGAATTTGTATTTTCCAAAAACCACTGTTTAAATCAAATTTACTAAAAATAACAGCTTGACTAAGTCTTTTAATCAAATCTTTTTTATTAGGAATAGGATATCGAATCCATTCTAAAACTTTATTTAATGGTTTATAATTGATGACTAAGCGAGGGACACCTCGTTCTAATTCAGCATTTTCATTTACATAAAAAGCAGGACATGACCAAGGTGATTTACTTGGACTAATTATTCTATTTTTTAATAGTTCATTGATTTCTTTTTTACACATTTCAAGTAATTCATGATTCATTTGAATAGGTTTAGATTTAGTAGGAATTTGACTTTCATGAAAATTCTTAATATATGGTAATGTGACTAAATGTTTTTTCCTATGCCAAAGTGCAGTAGGTAAAGTAGAACAAATGGTAGTTTTTAATTTTAATTTAAATTCATTAATTTGAGAAATAATAACTGGATTAGTTAATTGCTGATCAATTCTTTTGTAATTAATTTCTTCTTTAAGATATCTTAAATGACGAGTTAATCGATTAATTGTTTGAGAAATAGAACAATCTTTTAATTGATTTAATTCTAATATTTCAGGAGGAGATAAGAATTTAAAAGTAACAGGTTGCCCTAAAATATGAGTAGTTATTCCTTCACTAGAGGTGGTAAATGGGTATAGTAAAAATATAAATGGTGTTCCTACGATAACTTTATCAGTCATATTTTTAACCAAAACAAAGGAAGTTTTAAAGCAAACATTATTTTGACATATATAAACTTTAGGTATTTTATATTTAATATGCATTTTACTACCATTAGCAGAAGTTAATTTTTCACGACATTTTTCATAATATTTAGTAGGGAGTAATCCTTCTTGAATACAATTAAGATCGGCACCAGTATCAATTAAAGCGATAACATCTAATTCAAAATTACTAATAACTATTTTAATTTTAGAATACCATTTTTGAATATGGATTTTATTAAGGAGATTTAATCTATTATCTTCATGATTATGAGATTGAGGTTGATGTGATCGATTATCAAATAAAAGATTATCAGGGTTAGTAGGTTCATCAGATTCATGTTCAGATTCATTAGGAGAAACATTATTGGTTTTGAAATTATCTAAATTTTTATTAAGTTTTAATGTAATAATTTCATCTTCTAAATGTTGATCTTTATTTTGTAAGTCTTTAATGGTTTGTTTAATCTGATTAATTTCTTGTTGTAAATCTTGTAAGGTAACTTCTTTTTGTTTATTTTTAAATCTTTCTAAGGTTTTAGATAGACTAATAATAGGCTTATCAAACTTAGGTTTATGATTAGTATTAATTAACAAAGATTTTAATTTATCAGTATATTTCTTTTTTAATTCAGAATCTTCAAGTCTACTAATTAATTCAATAAGAGCAGTTTCTTCTTGATTTTGTTTAGTAAGAATAGTAATTTGTTTAACAGGTTTACAACAAATATCATTACATCCTAATTCTATATTATTATCAGAATCTTCACTAGGTGAATTGTAATTAGATGAAGTATTAGAATTATCAGGAGAGGAATTGCTAACAGATTGATTTAATTGAAAGATTTCAAATAATTGGTTTTTTGATTCATCATTAATTTGAAGTTGATTAACTTTATCTTTTAATTTCTGTTTTTCTTTACATTTATTAGAATAATGACCTTTTTTACCACAGTTGTAACAAGTAATATCTTTATTACATTTAGCTTTTGGATGTGATTTCTTGTAATATTTCTTTTTAGGTTTAGTATAGAATTTATCATTTGATTTAGAAGGTGAATAATTCTTTTTATACTTGTTTGAATATTTGTAATGGGATTTACTATGTTTTTTATGTGTTTTCCTACGGGAAGGTGCAACAGGAGGTAAACCATATTGTTCACAAAAATTACCTAATTCATATTTAGCGTTATGTTTATCTTTAGTAGCTTTGTGACTGAGTTTAAGATCAATACACATTTTTAATCCTTCTTTTTGAATAGTGCTAATGATATCACCATAAGTTAAAGTGTCATATCCAATGATACCGGTAGGTTGACTAAGAACATCTCTAATTTTGTGAGCAAACAAACTAGGTAATCCGTTAATAAATTTTTCTTTCCAAAAAGATTTAGTACAATCTTCTCTTAACATAACTCTAGAGGTAAATACATCTTTATACCATCTAAAATCACTTAATTTTGGACAAGTAAGGTTACTAAGTTGATCATGTATGCGAGAATATATATTAGTAGGAATACCTATGAAATGTCTAACTATGGTATAGATTAATGTGTTAACACCATCAGGTTTGTAATAACCAATAGTTTCATCAAAGATTGGCAAATCATTTTCATCTTTTTGATTGGCATGTGAGATTGATTCTCTTTGTTCTTCAGTAAGGTATTTTTCCCACCAAGATTTGAGCATACCGGTAAAACCGGAGGTAATTAAAGAAGTAATTTGAGGTTGAGAGTAATCAGGGTAGTTAGTAAGATAACTATTTGCAACCATAGATAAGTGATTTAATTTTTGAAGTATTTGATCTTCACTAAGACCATCAATATTCCATTCGTATAATTTTTTAGCAGATACAGAAAATTGATTAGAAAGATTAGTTTCTTCATATTGGAGGTCAGGTGGAGTAGGTCGAGAATACCAATTTTTAGTAAGAGTAGTCGGTTGAGGTTTAGGATAGTGGAGATTATTAAGATGAGAATATTGAAATTGTTGAGCTAATTGATCAATTTCATTATCAGTTGTATCAGTTTCTGATTGAGTAGAAGTCTTGTCCAAAGGTTGGTTTAGGGCAGTAAGACCTTTTTCCTTAGATGGTGAGGCTTGTTCCGAAGTAGTTAATTTAGTGAATATTTGTTCTATAGCTTTAACAATAGAAGTATCTTGAGTGACTAAACTATTTCTTTTAGAATGATTACTGGGTAAGTTAATCAAAGGTTGATCTAAAGATTGTTTAGTGGATGTAGTGTTAGTAGAATAATCATCTAAATTAGTTTCTAGCTTATCTAATTGTTTACCAATTGTTTTTAAACATTGATTAGTATAATTATTTTGTTCAATAACTTTTTTAATTTCAGGGTCAGTGCCAGGCAACTTAAAAGGAGAGGCTGGGACTTCAGATCCTTGATGTTCAATAATAATATTAAATAAAGGAGGATGACTGGAGCTAACAGAAGTATTTGGAGAAGTTTTCCATTTATGTTTTGTGATTGTATTAACCTTTTTGTAATAGTTGTCTAAATATTCAAAGAAAGGAATTTTCATACTATATTCAATCATAAAATCATACCATTTTCTAGTAAGTTTAGATTGTTGAGTAGAATTATATTTAGTACGATAAGCATGTCTTTTAGTCCTATTTTCTTTAGATTTAAATTCGACATGTAATTTATCAAGATCAGGAGCAAAAGATTTACTAATTGTCATTAATTGAGGATTGATTGGAGGTATTACTTCGAAATCGGTTTGAGTAGGAGAATTATTTGATTCAGTATCTTCTTCACGGAAATGTGTATGAGTAGAATAAACAGGTTTACTAATTTGAGATGTAGTAGAGTTATCAATGCCTTTTAATTTACTATGGGAGGGTTGACCAAGATTAATTTGACTATTTTTTCGGAATAAAGGAGTATTAAATATTTCATCTTCAGTTTCAAGATCAGTAGGTATACTAGAAGTACTATGTCTAGAAGATTGACTACGATTAAATTTAATACGGACTGAACCGCCAGTAAATTGTTGAATATCTTAGATATCTTGACTAGTGGATTGCTGTTGATTATGTTTGTAATTTTCATTAACCGTAATCCATTGATCAGGGAGAGTAATATCTTTCCATTCTATCATTTGAGGAATATTTATATTAGTATCATTGTTACTAGTTTGAATCAGTAATGTTTTGTCCTTAGGGCTTTTATGTAAAGCTTGAACATTTAAATTGGTTTTAATACATTTATAATGGACACGGTAAATTAAAGCAATATTATGAGTTTTTTCTTTCATATTAGTAAATGAACCATTTAATTGAATATTTAAAGTTAATGCATCTAATATGTGTGGATCTCTAAGACTGAGTGTGAAATCAGGAAAGCAATTAAAATGAATAGGTCTTTTGTGAAGACCAGTTTCCACCATACCCATTAAACTATCATTATAATCAAGAAAACGAGCATCTCTTAAACATAATAAAACAGAAGTATTTTTGCCTTGTGGAGTTAATGGTTTGATTCCAACTTGAATTAATCCTAAATGAATAAAATTGTGACTAGTTTTTAAATGACATTTAATAGTGTTAGCATCAAATAAGTGACAGGTTTCTCTAGGCTTTTCTAAAGCATAAACTTGTTCTAATGTTTTAACATGCAGATTAACATTAAAAGCAGATTGTAAAAACGTAGTTTTATAAATCTCTTTAATTGATAATTTTGGTATTTCCAACTTAAATCCAGTTTATCATTTTGTATTTCTAATTCTTCTTCATTAATTACTAATCCTTGATTAGGTATTGAGGGCAAAGTTGTTGACCTAGAACTGACTGAAGAGTTACTTATAAATAATCGACTCATTTTTCTTTAATTAAACTGTTTTACAGGAATCTTAATACATTGTCTAAATTTATCATGTTTTCACATACTATGCTTTCACACATACCCATTTCGGAGGACCCCTAAAATCCTATACTGCCTAACCAAAGGACTGACCAAGGACAGGGACGAAGATTGGGTGGCTAGTAACAAAGTGGAAAATACAGATATAATTTTGACAAATTAAGATGACTGGAAACAGATTAACAGACAGAAAATAGAGTTGACTCAACAGAAGTAGCAAAGCAGTAAGCAAGAGATCTCAACATAACTTGGCTAACTTAGCTACAACGTTTTTTAGGGTCGTTGAATTATATTGCTGAATTTTACAAAGACCTTAGGAAAACTTGTCAACCCCTGTTTGATCGGTTAAAAGACAATCCTCCTCCTTGGTCTTCTACTCATACTACTATTGTTAAACAGGTTAAACAATATGTCAAGTCTCTTCCTTGTCTTGGTATTCCTACTGATAATTCATTCAAAATTATTCAACTGATGCCTCTGATATCGGTTATGGCGGCATCCTTCTCCAACAAATTACTCCTCAGTCAACTGAACAAATTGTTTGTTATCATTCTGGTGTCTGGAATAAAGCACAAAAGAATTATAGTACTATTAAAAAAGAAATTTTATCTACTGTTTTATGTATCAGTAAATTTCAAGATGATATTTTAAATCAACAATTTTTACTTCGTGTTGATTGCAAATCTGCTAAATATGTTTTAGAAAAAGATGTTCAAAATCTTGCTAGTAAGCAAATTTTTGCCCGTTGGCAATCTATTTTAAGTATTTTCGATTTTACTATTGAATATATACCTGGTTGTCAAAATTCCATTCCTGATTTCCTTACCCGGGAATTTTTACAGGGGGGATAGGGATGGCCACTCCATTTATTGCTTACCATAAAACCCAAATTACCCATTACCGTGATCTAATTCACCAATCTGCTTATCGCATTGCCCAGTTAAAATTAGCCAGAAAAACTACTAAACGTGCTCAATACATTCAGTACCACCAAATTCAAGCTCGTCGCCATTTACTTGCAGATTATTACAACTGTTTGGATTTTCATCAAACTTATTTAGATCTCCTTAGTGGTTGCTAATTTTTGTTGCTAACCTTTATTTCTTTTCAAACAAATGTCTCGCCCAAGGCCCCCTTCTAAAGCCTTGGTCCCAACTAGTCAACCTTTTATTCCTTCCTTGGAGTTAGTCACCCAATACCATCCTATTGAAATGATTAACCGTTACCAAGTTCTTGGTAATATTCCTCGACCCAGTTTCACATCTGCTTTGGCCACTGATCCTTTTGCTTCATCCAGCCAAGCAGTTACTCCATACTCTCCTAATCCTATTAAAACTGCTCGATCTGATTATGTTGACTCAACAACTACTAATCTCTTTTTCAAAGAACCTAGTCACCCAAAGAGTCAATCTGTTAATGATCTGGTTAAAACTTATTTCCCTCCTGGATGGCATTTTGTTCTTCTCCATCCAGAGAAAACAATCACCTTTTATAAAGACATCCTGCTCAACCATCAGTCAATTGTGATTAAACCCATTTATGATCGTACTTACACTAGTAAAGTGGTTTACCATTCACTTTATATTCACAATTTTGTTTCCTTAGTTGAATGGGGTTCTCCTTATCAACTTCGAGATTTACCTAATCACTCCCTTCAGTATAATTATTATGATTATATTGATGCATGGTTCAAAGTCCTCCTATATAAAAATGAAACATTTAGTCACTCCTGGTTTCTTCAATTTGATCAAAAGTTTAAGTTAGAATTACCTACTTGGTTTCTGAGATGGTGGACCCATTATGGTGCCATTCCAGACATCTTCCCATCAGTAATTTTGGATCAAGTCAATTACTTCTCCACTGTTTTCTCATTTACTCCACAGCAAAGAGAATTCCCTCAATTGCTTAATTTTATATCCAAATATAAAATCCCTTGGATATTCAAATGGCAATATGGTATTTCTGGTAAAGTGATTCAGCGGCTACATAAGGTTAAATGGTGGGATAACTTCAAGATTCAACGAATTGTTGAAATTGTTCAAACTGAGTTCCCGATTAACATTCATGCTCCTACACCTGTCATGGTTAAAGCTCAGCAGATCCCAACTGCTCCAGTCACTCAAGGAAGCCAACTTCCTCCAGTCAATCTTGGAAGCCCATCATCCAGTTCTTCCAAGCCCAAGTCATCCAAATCAAAGATTAAATCCAAGACAGCAAAGCCCAGTTCTGACCAGCCCAAGTCAAAGGATAAATCCAAATCAAAGATTAAGCCCAAGTCCAAGTCATCCAAAGATGAGCTCCTCCAAATGGCTCGTCTACTCATGGCCCAAGCCAAGTCAGACTCGAATAACAGCAGTTCAGAAGATGGTTCAAACAATTCAAGCTCTTCTGAAGGTTCAACTACTCAAAATCCATATGGACCCGAGTTCCAAGATGCTCAGGACCCATATGCTTAATTCAGTCATTGGATTCTATATAGCTATAATTATCAGCTTCAATCAATACTCGTCTTTTGAGAAAAGCTGCTGGTATATATATCTATATTGATTCCCTCAGTCACATGCCTCCAAGCAATGAATAGTAAAAAAGTCAACTTTACTATTCACTATTCATCAAAAAGTCAACATTACTATTCATCATTCATCATGATTCATCCCACCAACAAATTCAACACACTAAAAGTTTTAGTCACTCACCGAAAGCAGCAGACAACTCCCATGTGCTTCTGATGCTCCTTTCAAGTCAAAACTATTCACTCACAAGGCTCATAGTATTCACTCACAAGGCTAACAGTGGTCTCTTTTGATTATAAAAAGGTCTCTTCAGTCAAGAATAAGGCAGAGTTAGAAAAAATGGAGAGCATTCCTTCCTCAAGAGAAAAACCTATCTCTGTAATTTTCTTTTGAAGTTCGTTTTCAAGTTATGTATTTTGAAGAATTGTTTATTTCACTCCATTAAACAATTGTAAGTTTTATTATTAATTTATTTTTAAACTATTTTCTTTTAGTATTATATTTCAGTTTTAGTTTAGCTTATTTTTAGTATTATTAGTATTGTTACCTTCTTCATGTTCTTTATATTTCTGCTTCCGTCCCTTTTGGTATCAGAGCCAAGTTATGTTGAGATCTCTTGCTTACTGCTTTGCTACTTCTGTTGAGTCAACTCTATTTATATATATATATATATATAATGGTATAAAGATGTATATATATATTTATAAAAAAAGATCTACTTTCATTTTTATCAATAAGATTAAAATGTTTCCACTTTATTTTTGTATAACCAACAAATTATCAATCCCGCCTTTATGCTCTTTTTATTACAATGCATCAGTTATAATGAAATAAAATGCCTCGTAACTTACAACACAAATTACAATTACATATGTAAATACAACTTAATTTTATTTTAAAATAAGAACTTCAATAGTAAAAATATAATAAAAATATTTGTTCATTTTTTGTGACATTAATAAAAATGAAGTATCAAAAGCAATATTACAAAATTTAAAAAATTATTCAAAAAGTTATCAAAAAATAAAGTGTATAACTCGTATTCATTTTGGTGTGACTTACATTTATCTTATTATACCACACATTTTGTTTTGATTAATTTTGACTAATTTTTGAAATGGTTTATTTTTTTCATAAAATTTGTGTGAAATATGTTTTGGTAAACCAAGTTGAACAGAGAAGTACATAAAAGAATTGAAATGAAAATGAAAAGAGTAAAAAAATTTTAAGCAATGGATCCATTATGACTTATAGGATGGAGTACTATTTGCGCATGATAGTCGTTATTTTAATTTCAGAATTATTTTTTTCAAAATAACAAAATTTGTAATAATCTGAAAAGTACAAATCATTGAACAGTGCTCTGGTTTGTAATATAAAAAGGTTCAACACATTTTATCTACCATCTTTTTTATTAATTTTTTTTTATTATGAATGAAGAAGTATAATTAAGATTTAATTAATATATTGTGAGATGTATATGTAAAATGAATTTAATTTACACATTAATGCTCCTAATTAAAATTTGGAATAAAATCCCTTCTATGGGATGATTTTTGCCAAACCCAACCAACAATAATTGAGACCTCTTTTTTTGGAAACCCCACAACTCCCTTTGGATCTCAACCATTGATAATGTAAGCCCCACACATACATAAGTGGATCCTAAACATATATCAATGGTTGAGATTTAAAGAGAATTGTGAGGATCTCAAGCATTTTTCACATGTAAAAATAAAAAAGTGAAACAGAGGCAACAAAATATCAAATAGTAAACAATACTCAGAGTCTCAAGTTTTTATCACCATGTAGTTGCATTCTTCAAACTGTCTTTGGCTTTTAAAAGTTATTTTGATTGGTCTCAAAGCTTTTCCACTACGCAAGTCAATGAAAACCACTCAATTGATCTTAGATGGTGAATTTTGGTGGAGTGAATCAGAATTTTGGAGTGAGAAAGAAAATGACATAAAAAAAATTAATTAAAACTTAGAAAAAAAAAGATAAAGAGAGTTGAATATATGAAAAATATGGGTGTACTATAAAAAAAATAATGATATTTTATTTTAGAATTTGATATGTATTACTGTGGGGATATATTTCCTGAGTCCCAATACGTGGCCAAGGTGACGTCGACGTGTCAGCCGAGGTGCCACGTGTCCAGGTTATGACGCCAAGGTTATCTCGGTTTGGCCGAGGTTATCTCCGAAGATATCGGAATCCGAGATAAGTGGATAAGACACAAGGAGTCCTAGAATGAGGAAGGACTATAGCATGGATAAGGATAACACTCTAAGGGAGTTTATCTTTATCTCTTAGAGAGTCCAAGAAAAGCACTGAGCAAGAGTCTATTGAAGTTAGGCTTCTATTGAGACTAGGATTGAGGTAACTATAAAAGAGGGGCACCCCCAATGGGTCTAAGGTGCGTAATTTATATTCTGAACAGTGAGTTTAAGCACTATTGATTATCTTTGAGAGACATACTGACTTGATCGTCGGAGTGCCCCCGGGTGGACGAACCACCGCCAGAATCTTCTCTTTCTGTTGCAGGTCAGCCAGGTGCCATCTATTCTGCTAGTACTCTCCAGCTGATTACTGAGATTGGCAGTGTGGTCAGAAAATCACTCACACAATTTGGCGCCGTTTGTGGGAAAGAAAGAAGAATAGATGGCCAGTGACGGATAGAAGGAAAAGATTGGGGACGACACTCCTGCTGGGAGTGGCAAACCTATCAACCTTGACGTCGAAGGAGACAACCGCAACACAGAAACTCATGGCCAGAATCACAACAAGAAAGACGTCGGCCAGGATGGTGACGTACCAAAGAAGCCAGATCGAAGTGGGTACTACAATGAGGATGACCTCCAGGTATAGAAGGATAGATGCCTGTGGGGGGACGAAGAGGTAAAAGAGATGGCAAACAAATTGGCAGACCTGCAATCGGTCGTCAATGCCCAGAAGGAAGGGCAAAAGACAATCCCAATAGCCCCTCAGTACACTAAAAGTGAAAAACACTCTCACCGGCCTTCCAGGGAGGTCGGGCAAGGAGAGTCAAGGAGAGAAGAATCACAGAGGACGAATCATGTAAAGGAGGCAGACCCCAAAGAACATCGGCATGTTCAGGGGTAGGCGCTGTGCTTCGACACAACTAATGGAGAAAGGTCGAAGAGGACTCACCACGAAGCTGAAAGTAGTGCACCAAAAAAATTGAGATCAGGAGATAGCCGAGCTCCTAGGCGGACAAAGGAGGACTTAAGATATTACCTCAAGAGGAAGCAACAAAAGCCCGATGCCAAGGTAAACTCCCCTAATAAACCGAGAACACCGTTCTCAGTGGAGTTGGACAAATTTGAGGCACCAAAGAGATTCAGTATGCCAAGGTTCCAAATATACGATGGTAAGTCAGACCCCAACTTCTACGTTGGATTATACTTGAAGTCAATGGCATTGTATAGTGGGAACGAGCCATTACTCTGCAAAGTGTTCTCCTCATCGTTCGGGGAGATTGCATCAGATTGGTTTCACAAACTACTGAAGGGAAGCGTGAAGACCTAGGAAGGCCTGGCCGAGATGTTCGTGGCCAGGTTCGTGACAAACAAGTTACAGCCATTGAGGGTGGACGCATTGATGGCTCTGAAGATCAGTAAGGATGAAGGCCTCAGGGCTTATGCAAAAAGATACTATGAGGTGTTCAACCGAATACCAGAATGTAATCAAGAGGTGGTGGTCGTATCTTTCAAGAACGGCCTAAAAGACAACTGTTCACTACGAAAATCTTTGGCAAAGACATTGCCAAAAAGTATGGAAGAGCTCATGGCGAGAATCGAGAAGTATGCCAGAGCCGAGGAAGACACATCAGGGACTAAGGAGACAAAGAAAGAAAAAGGAAACGGCTCGCCAAAGCGAGGCCGAGGTAACAATGGATCAAGCAAGCAAGAGACAGAACTGAGGGCTACACAGGCAGTGACAACTGTGTTCCTAATCCCAATTCACAAAGTCCTGGACAAAATTCGGAACCAACCATATTTCAGAGCCCCAGCAAGGGCACCAGGAGAGTTTATAGGAAGAAACCTTGGCAGGCATTGTGCTTACCGCAATGAAAACGGGCATATGACTCAGGGCTGCAGAGCCCTGAAAACACACTTAGAAGACCTGGTGAGGCAAGGCCATCTGAGAGACCTTGTTGATGGGGCCAGGACAAGGGAAGAACATGCAAGATTGCCTCAAGCAATAGCAGCTCCACCTCCCCCAGCACAGCAACCTCAAGCGGGAGGACCTCGGGTAATTAATGTAATTCACTCAAAGGTCAGTGAAAACGAGATCAGGGGGGAGACCCAGAAGGTGAAGCACTTACAGCATGTCTACCAAGTCGGGGAGAAGAGACATCGAACAGAGAAGTGCCAAGGACCAGTAGTGTCCTTTTCTAAAGCCGACCTTGAGATGGTGTAGCACCCGCATAATGATGTCTTGGTAGTATCCCTCCAGGTTAGGGAATGCCAAGTAAGGCGCATCCTGATTGACCAAGGCAGCTCTTGTGACATCATGTACGTCCGATGTTACAAGGAGCTTGGCCTTCACCCAGACGATATGGAGCAATCCAATAGTCCAATAGTCGGGTTCAATAGAACGCCGACATGGCCACTAGGAATAACCAGCTTGGAGGTGCAGGCAGGCACCAGGAAGATAACAACAAAGTTCACCATAATTGACACACTCTCCCTTTACAACATCATTTTGGGAAGACCATGGTTGCATGCAATGAGGGCTGTTCCCTAAACTATGCATCAACTATTGCGGTTCCCAACAGAGCATAGGATTGAGGAGGTCAGAAGAGATCAGCTGTAGGCAAAGAATTGCTCCATGGCAGCAATGAAATCCACCTGCAGCATAAGAGAACTAGAGAAGGTAGAGATCGAAGACGAAGACATGGAGGTCTTAGAGGATGTCGGCAAGGAGCCAGCCAAGAAGAGTGAAGAAGCACTGAAGAAAATACTCGTCCAGGAGGGGATGAAGAACGCTTCTTTCTTCTTGGCTCGGGCTTAGCCGAAGAAGAGGAAAAAGAGTTAGAAGCTTTTTGAAGAGTAAATATTGAGGTGTTTGCTTGGACACCTTATGAGATGCCTGGCATTGACCCCGAGGTCACTTGCCACAAACTGAATGTTGACAGGTCGGCCAAACCTGTAATCCAACTAGCAAGAAGACCGACGTTGATACACGTCGAAGCAGTGGAAGAGGAAGTAGACAGACTTCTTGAGGCCAGGGCCATTCGAGAGGTAAATTACCCAACATGGTTATCAAACACAGTGGTGGTGAAGAAGAAGAATGGTAAATGGAGGGTCTGCGTGGACTTTACCAGCCTGAACAAGGCCTGTCCCAAAGACAGTTTTCCTCTACCCAAGATCGACCAGCTGGTAGACGCCACTTCGGGGGCATGGAAGGATGAGCTTCCTGGATGCCTACAGAGGATACCATCAAATAGCCATGTATCCCTCAGATGAGGAGAAGACTGCATTTATCACCCGAAAAGGTCTGTACTGCTACAGAGTGATGCCTTTTGGGTTAAAAAATGCAGGAGAAACTTACCAAAGGCTGGTAACCAAGATGTTCAAACACCTGATTGGCAGAATGGTGGAAGTTGACATCGATGACATGGTCGTGAAGACCAAAGAACCTAAAGGTCATCTGGCTGACCTTACAGCAGTCTTTGACATCCTTAAAACATATTGGCTCCGACTCAATGCAGCAAAGTGTGCATTTGGAGTGGGATCTGGTAAGTTTTTGGGATACCTGGTGACTAGAAGGGGCATTGTGGCCAGCCCAGATCAGATTAAGGCCATCCTGGAATTGAAGAGCCCGACGTCGGCAAAACAGGTACAAATGTTGACTGGAAGGGCCGCAGCCCTGAATAGGTTCATAAGCAGAAGCTCAGACAAGTGCAAACCTTTCGTCAACTTAGTGAAGAAAGCCACAGATTTTTTATGTACAGAAGAATATGAGGTCGCCCTGGCCAACTTGAAGAAGTATCTGACCATAACTCCAGTTCTTTCAAATCCAGAACCTGGGGAGGAGTTATTTTTGTACTTAGCAGTCTCAGAACACGCAGTAAGCGCAGTGATAATCCGAGAAGAAAAAGAGGAGCAAAGGGTTGTTTGCTATGTAAGCAAAACCCTGGCCGATGCAGAAACAAAGTATCTACCCTTAGAGGAATTGGCATTGGCTTTAGTAATGGCTTCAAAAAAAGTGAACCATTACTTCCAGGCCCATAAAATTGTGGTGCTAAAAGAACACCCCTTGAAGTCTTTACTACAACAAGGAGACCTGACAGGAAGAATAGCCAGATGGGCAGTGGCCTTGGGACAGTATGATTTGGAGTACAGACCCAGAACAGCAATCAAAGGCCAAGTTTTGACTGACTTCGTGGCCGAGTTCACACCAGAATCCATCGTACATTGGGCTCCGCTGAGCCGAGGTGAACGATGTTCAAGCAAACAAGGAGAAGCCCAGTCGAATGCAACAGAACAAAGGAAAAAGGAAAAACTCAGACCCTGCAGCATTTACATCGGCGACTCCTTTCGACTGTTTGTCGATGGGAGCTCAAACCGGCAAGGAGCGGGGGCATAAGTAGTACTGGTATCTCCAGATGGAGAGGTATGGGAACAGTCCATTTGATTGGGGTTCAAGGCCTCAAACAATGAAGTAGAGTATGAAGTATTGATTGCAGGGCTAAAGTTGGCGGTAGCAGCAGAAGCAGATGAAGTAATAGTCTTCTGTGACTCCCAGCTCATAGTCAACCAGACAACGGGCGAGTTTGCAGCCCGAGATGAAAGGATGTTAGCCTACGCAAAGGAAGTCAACAGGTTAGTAGCTTTATTTCAGAATTGCCGACTACATCAGGTTAGCCAAGATGATAACAGTCACGCCGATGTACTAGCCAATCTGGCCAGTGCAATACAACCTGGAAAGGCAAGGACGATAATGGTCGAATACTTGTCGGGCCCGAGCATTGAACCACCGATCGCAAAACACGAAGCAATGTGTGTAGATATGGGACCAAGCTGGCTGGATGCAATTGTAGCATTCTTAAAGGAAGGGAAGCTGTCAGATGACCACAAAGAGGCACACAAGATCAGACTGAAGTCGGGAAGATTCAGTCTGACAGCAGAAGGACATCTCTACATAAGATCCTTCACTGGCCCCCTTTTGAGGTGTGTACATCCTTTACAAATTGAAGATTTTTTATATGAAATACATGAAAGAATTTGTGGAAGCCATGCTAGGGGCAGATCACTAGCCCATAGGGCCATTACCCAGGGGTATCGGTGGGCCTACATGCAAAAGGACACAGAGGCCTATGTCAAGAAGTGTGAAAAATGACAAAGGTTTGCAACATTGATACACCAACCAGCAGCAGACCTGAACCCAGTATCCAGTCCTTGGCCGTTTGCCCAATGGGGCATGGATCTCATTGGGCAACTGCCCCAAGCAATTGGACAAAGGAAGTACCTGCTGGTAGCAACACATTACTTCACCAAGTGGATAGAAGCTGAGCCCCTAGCCAAGATCTGAGATGTAGACGTGAAGAACTTCTTATGGAGAAACATCATGACTAGATTTGGGATTCCGAGAGCAATAGTTGCTGACAATGGAACATAATTTGACAGCAAGCTAATCAAGAACTGTTGTACAAAGTTCAAGATCAAGAATTATTTTTCAACCCCAAGCTTTCCTCAAAGCAATAGACAAGCAGAAGCATCCAACAAAGTTATCTTGTATGGGATAAAAAAGAGGCTGCAGACAGTCAAGGGAAAGTGGGTGGATGAACTTCCAAGTGTGCTCTCGGCATATCGAACTACGCCGAGAAGATCAATAGGGGAATCCCCTTTTGCCATGACTTATGGCACAGAAGCTGTCATTCCACTGGAGGTCGGCATCCCAAGGATCAGAACCCAGGGAGTAGAGAATGGGATTAATGATGTACTCTTAGCCCGAGATCTGAACCTACTAGAAGAAAGAAGGGAGAGAGCTGCAATTCAGCTCACAGCCTACCAGCAACAGCTTGCCAGAGCTTATAATAAAAGAGTCAACCCAAGGAAGTTCCAAGTCGACGACCTAGTCTTTAGAAAATTCGTCGGCAACAAGAAGGATCCTAGAGAGGGCAAGCTTGGCCCAAACTGGGAAGGACCCTACAGAATCACTTCGGTATTGGGCAATGGGGCATATCGGCTTGAAGATAGTGAGGGAAAAGAGTTGCCAAGCCCTTAGAATACTTGTAATCTGAAGTTTTTCTATCATTAGATTTTCCTTGATTATTTGCCGACGTAATGAATAAAATTTTAGCAGAATTCTTCTATATTTGTGACTAATAAAGATACATAACGTTGTTTCTAGAATACGTGTATAATGAGACCCCAAGTGGAACTTAGGTTCACATTAGGGGACAGAGAGAAGAAATGATGTTTAACACTTGTTGAAACTTAAGAAAAGTTTACAAGTTGAAGTTAAACCGAAATGATGTTTAACACTAGTTGAAACTTGAGAAAAGTTTACAAGTTGAAGTTAAACCGAGATGATGTTTAACACTTGTTGAAACTTGACAAAAGTTTACAAGTTGAAGTTAAACCGAGATGATGTTTAACACTTGTTGAAACTTAAAAAGTTTACAAGTAAAAGTTAAACAGAGACGATGTTTAACACTTGTTGAAACTTAAAAAGTTTACAAGTTAAAGTTAAACCGAGATGATGTTTAAACATTTGTTGAAACTTGAGAAAAGTTTACAAGTTAAAATTAAAACCGAGATGATGTTAAACACTTGTTGAAATTTTAGAAAAATTTACAAGTTGTAACCGAGGTCGCGCCAAGAAAGGTACTTGGATACTTGCCGAAGTAAATCATCAGTTTGTATAACCGAGGTATGTAACCCCGAGAAGGTTGCACAAGATTGAAGTATATATTAAAGATATGCAAATTATTCTAAGTATGAAAGTCATACAAGAGCAATAAAGGGAAGACAAACACACAAGCATTCATGAAAGAAGGAAATTGTATTCATTAAAAGGCACGTCGGCCATATGAAGAGTTTACATTGTCTTAAAAAGAAAGAAGTACAAAGTGTAAAAAACAAAGGAAAAAGACATCAAAACTAAGATTCCTCAACATCATTAGCAGGTTGGGTCTGGATCTCGGAGGACTGCTGAGAAGACATCTCGGTGGCCTTCTCAGCCGCAAGCTCAGCATCAATTTCTTGAAGGGTTTCGTCAAGGCTCTTGTCGGCAAGGGTCACGTCGGCTGATGCCTTCTCAGCTGTAGTATCTTTGGGAACCTCCTCAACCTCCTTATCTTGAGTCAAGTCCAGGACTTAATCATTCAGAGAAAGGGACTTGGTCCCAGCAGCCTCTTTTGACTTCCTCACCAAAACTTCCTCCCCGGATTCAGAGTCGCCATCAGATTGAGTTGAGGTTGGAGGGAATGGAAGAGGAATGGCATCGGCGTTCCTGAGGGGTGAGTCCTCGGGGACTTCAA
Source organism: Camellia sinensis (assembly GCF_055761805.1). Taxonomy (NCBI): domain Eukaryota; kingdom Viridiplantae; phylum Streptophyta; class Magnoliopsida; order Ericales; family Theaceae; genus Camellia; species Camellia sinensis. The sequence continues at coordinate 22,796,368 of NC_138970.1, read as the reverse complement.
GCTTTTTTAGAAGAGACATCCAACCAAGGGTGAAACCCTTGTTGCATGCTTATTTCACTTGTTTTTCATAGTCCGCCGTGGCATCGGCCACCCTTTCATTATAGCCCTTCTCGTCGGCGGCCTTGACTTCGGCCTCTTTGGTGCCCAGGGCGTCTTGAAGCTCCCTTTGGGCCTCGGCCATCTTGTCCTCAGCCTCTTTCAGCTGGGCTTGAAGGACTTTGTTTATCGCCTCAGCAGCACCAACTTTTTCTTCGGCATCGTCCTTGGCTTTGATAGCGACCTCGGCCTGATCCTCCGAAGTCTTCATCTTTGACTGCAGATTTTTGTTAGTCTTTTGCAGACTGGAGACCTCTCTCTTCTTCTCGGCTAGCTTCTCTCGGTTCTGGAAAGATTGTACTGAGAAAGAATGACCATGCTGGATGGCCTGAAAGTAAACAGAAGTTATTAGAAAATATTGTAAGTATGTAAATGAAGAGAAAGAAAGAAAAATTTCCCAATAAAGAGACTTACCTGAACAGAGTGCTGGAGCATCAGAGCATAGTTCTCATATTCGCTCACCTCGGCGTTTCAGTCGAGATCACCGGGGAGGAGCAGGGTGGTACTAAGGGCGACGGCGACATTAATGTCGTCGGCACTGTCGCTAGTCATAATTGACTTATCTTCCAAAGTGATTTTGGGGGCCCAGGGGGCATCATGCTTTTGAGACCCCGAGGTCGTTGCAGAAGATGACCTCGGTCTTTTTGATCTGATAGATTCAAATGGGTATGTTTCAGCAGACCTCTTCTTGGGGACAGAGGCAATCTTCTCGCTCTCAGCCAGTTTAAAAATTGGCAAGGTGTCCTCAGTATCAATCTGAGTCACCTTTGCCTTTGGTTGAGCCTTTGTTATTCTTTTTTGCATTGGTGGAGGCTAAGTTTGCGTTGGCTGAGCGTCAACGTCAAAAGGGATACTGGCTAAGAGGTCTTTTGCAACAACTTTCTGGCGGCCTATCTCAGAAGAAAACATAGTTCGTCGCCGATGTTGTCGCTGAGATGGTGGGATCAGGTATGGAGCCGAGGTTGACGGCTGCTCAGCTTGATCAGAGGTTGATCCTTGGTCTGTCCGAGATGTGGACGCGACTTGTGGAGTTGTGGCAAAAGGAGGAGAAAGGCTTTTCTTCTTCTTTTTTGGGACGTCGGAAAGAGCCGACTTATAAGTGGGGATGAAGTTGAGAAGCAGAGGGGCCTTCTACTTGTGGACTGGAAAATTCAGTAGTCTCTTCAAGTTTTTGCTGGGAAAGAAAGATTGACGAAAGCCCTTTGGTGGCTAAGGGAGAACTGCAAAAAAAAAAAATAAAGTGTAGACATTAGAGCAGAATGTTGAAAACTGTATGCAAGAAAGTAAGAAAATTTGTGAAGGGTGGCCCTTACCAGCTCCTTCCCCAAAAACTGTTTGACTTAGGGGATAAAGATGGAGATCATCATTTGGCTGAAATTCCCAGTTACCCGAAACAATGAAGTAATCATCCCCCGCTCCCTTGTTGGAGTCAGGGAGGTCGGCAACGATTTTGTATTCCGTGGACCTCGGCTTGTGGTAATAGATATGGCATTTTTTCGATTTCAGGCGACACATGGTATAACAGAACTGGAAGTCGGCAAGAGTAATCCTAGCATTCTCTTGTTTGGCTAAGGCTGTGGTACCATTAATAACTCGATAAGAATTGATGGTAAGCTGCATTGGGTTCAACCTATAGAAATGAAGGATTTCACGAAAAAAAGGGTCAAGTGGAAACCTAAGTCCACACTTAATAAACGCTACTATTGGGAAAGGCATGAGGTTTACATCGGGCATGATAGAGTCATCCTCCCCAGCCAACCTTAGATGAATGTTGGCCGGGATTTCAAACTCCTGCCTAAAGTGCTCTAATTTGGCCGGGGTGTCTACCCTATGCTTCCACATACCCATGATATCGGCTTAAACTGAAGGGGTTGGATTTCCGAAAGGTGTGTTTCTAAAGGGTTTTATGGACCTCGGCTACAGCTAGAAGATGCACAAAATTTATGGGGAATCGTTTCAGTTTTTCCTAATAATCGTGGGTTCTACAAGCAAATCCCAAACCTAGATCTATGGAAACGAAGATTGAAGGCGCGAAATCTGAAAAACAGAAAAGCAAAAATGCGCTTCAGAATCAAGAACAAATATGGACTATCAAGAACAGTGGCAAAAGTGCAGAAGAGTTGTGAGCAGTGCGTGTATTCAAGACATGGGCAAAGAACAAAATCGTGAAATAAACACACTCAGATACATGATTCATAAATCAATTGCTTGAGTAAATAGCAATGACGACTAATAATGAAGCAGAATTTTTTGAAAAGCAACAAGAAATAAGAACCAGGAGGAACAGTGGCTTACCAGAAAGAGGGAAGCCAGAATGGGATTTGCCGAAGTCTGATGACGGTTGCAGAGGCGGAAGATAGACGGAAATCACGCCGGAGGTGGTAAACGGAGCAAGTTGCAGAGTTAAGAAAGCTTGAGCAATGGCGGATCCGAGGAAAAGAACTAGAGAGAGAAAAAGCTAGAGGATTGAAACAAAAAGTGAAACGACGAAAAGAGGGAAAAAAGTTTTGTTAAAACTTGAAACGACGGCAAAACAGGATTAATGCGCCTAAAACAACGTGAGCGTCAGACGGCGCACGCATGCGCAAGACGATTTAGAAGCGTGTACCAAGTACGATCCAATAAGAGAAGAACATGTGACTGAAACGGTTGAATTGTGATGCATGACAGCTCATACGTGTGAAGAAGTTCTTGGAATTCTTGATCGTTAAGAAGACATGTCGGCCTATAGTGATGAGCTCGGCTTAAGCCGATGTACTGGCAAGAAGTATCGATATAGGTTCCATCACCTCAGAATGCTGAGGTAATAGAACCTAGGGGGCAATTGTGGGGATATATTTCCTGAGTCCTAACACGTGGCCAAGGTGACGCCGACGTGTCAGCCGAGGTGCCACGTGTCTAGGTTATGATGCCAAGGTTATCTCCGATGATATCGGAATTTGAGATAAGTGGATAAGACACAAGGAGTCCTAAAATGAGGAAGGACTATAGCATGGATAAGGATAACACTCTAAGGGAGTTTATCTTTATCTCTTAGAGAGTCTAGGATAAGCACTGAGCAAGAGTCCATTGAAGCCAGGCTTCTATTGGGACTAGGATTGAAGTAACTATAAAATAGGGGCACCCCCGATGGGTCTAAGGTACACAATTTATATTCTGAACAGTGAGTTTAAGCACTATTGATTATCTTTGAGAGATATACTGACTTGATCGTCGGAGTGCCCCGGGTGGACGAACCACGGCCGAAATATTCTCTTTCTGTTGCAAGTCAGCCAGGTGCCATCTATTCTACCAGTACTCTCCAGCTGATTACTGAGATTGGCAGCGTGGTCAGAAAATCACTCACACAATTACCGTTATTAATAAATTTACATTAATATATAATAAGAACTAAAATTTTAAAATTTTAACTAAACTAATGTGTTATTATTTAGCTGCAAATAGAATTATTATTTTATTTTCATCACATGGGCCATTCGTAAACTCCATTATGAGGTGTGAGTGGCCCACTTTGTTTTGGGTGAAAAGTTATTAAATAGTGCTTTTAGTATAATGTGACAATTTATATGGAGATTTTTAAATTAAGATTTAAATTTGAAAAATGTTAGAACTTATTCTTACGAATTTTAAATTTATCTCAAATGTATTTGTATGATGAAAATTAAATTGATGAAGTGTGAGGTCCACATATGAAATGAATTTAAGTCATTGATTTTTTTTTTCTGCGTAAATTATGATTTGATAAGGGCAAGATTATAGTATTGTTGGTTTGATTTGGGAAAACATAGACATTTTCATCAATCAAAAGGCAGTTGAGATAATTTGAGACTTAAAATAATAATAATAAAGGACAAGTTTTACAAAAAAAAAAAACAAATTTAACATTGTTACAATCTTTTTTATTTCAAATTTTTTTTGGGGTCGCTTTTTTCCAAATGCAAAATAATTAAAAATAATATTAAAAAAATATCACCACAATGACTCCACCTTTTTAAACATTTTAAAGTTCTGCTGATTTAGCTTACTTTTCCATGTTAATAATTGTTTGGTTTTGTTTTTAAAATCTGTTTCTAAATTTTTTTTTAAAAAAAAATTAAAAATTAGTTTGTTGAAAAAAATAAAAATAAAATCAAAAGTACTTATCATTTTTATATAGTTTTATTTCTTTGGATGACAAATTTACAAATTTAAAAATATATTTTGATTTTTTTTTTTGTCAAACTAATTTTTATTTACAATTTTTAACAATTTTTAACAATTGTTGTGAAATGCCTCTTGTTAAAGGGAGGGGGTGACCGGTAATGGGTCGAATTGTTGAATGTTAAAATGTAACATTGTGTAAAATGGAGGAAAACTTATTTTTGAAAACTTGTGCTTAATTTCGGGGATGAAATTCTTTAAGGGGGGGGAGATTATAGCGATCCCGGATTTACCCTTGTTGTACAGTGATCCGGACATGTGTCCGTGGATGTTGGTAGTTGATTATTATCTTGTTTACTTCCTTTTTACTTCATATTTGAGTTGTAGGATGTGTTGGGCAGGTTTGTTACAGGTTGGTTGAGTTTAGAAACCAAAACTAGCTGCCCAGATTTTGACCTGTCCGCTCGAGCGGGGGTTCTGGCGCTCGAGCGGGAATTGCACCCATCCAGTATTTCCTCTGCAGTGTTGGACGCTCGAGCGTGGGATTGGCCGCTCGAGCGGGGTTGTGTGAGTGCCGCTCGAGTGGGGAGTTGGAAGCTCGAGCGGAGACCTGGTTCTGTAAAAGTTCTGGGAGTGTGCATCCGCCGCTCGAGCGGGATGGTTGACGCTCGAGCGGGAGTCTGTGAGTGACGCTCGAGCGGGGTGTTTGACGCTCGAGCGGGGCGACTGGGTTTAAGTTCCGAGTTTTGACTTTTCAAATCACTTTTTCACTTTCTCTTCTCTCTCCTACTTTTCCAAAAACACCATTGTTGAGCCTCTCACTCTAGAACTCTACCTTCTCTGTAGGTTTTGATCTAGTAGGAGTGATTTGCTCACCTTTGGCCTTTACAAAAAAGTTGTTGATCGTCGAGGGCTACATTTTAATCTGAAAATTTCAGGTTTTGGAGCACGTTGGGTTTTGTCATCTTCTCTCTTGGGACTCCGGATTTGAGGTAGGGATATCCTACTCATCTTTATGGATTTTGTCTTTAAATTTTGGTATTTTGAGATGTTGGGGTTGGTTTGGTAATTTTGTGAAAGTTTGGGGCTTTTGTGTTATTTTACAAAAGTTGGGGTTTTATTTATAATAAACCTAGATGCATGTTTGGTATAGAGAAATGGAATAAATGTTGAATCATTGATGAAAATGGGACCTAAGGGTTGTAATGTTAATTATGGAAAATGACCTAATTACATTGATTGATTAATTGGGGTAATTAATTGTGAGAAATGAGGAAATGAAATGGAATTGTTGAGATTGGGAGTGCATGGAGTTAAAGGGTGTAGTTGAATTGTTTATCACACACCGAATTGAAATGTTGATTGAATATCCATTTGTGCATTTATTTTCTGTTTAGAAATAACTGCTTTGGGCTATCGGTGGAGGATAGTCGTGATTGTTGTAGACAATGCATGGTGATTAGGCAAACGGAAACTAATCAATGGAATGTGTCATGAAATTTGACGGTTGATAGAATACATTAACTGTATGTATTGAGTGATTGTATATAGAACCAATGTGTTTGTATACGTTATGTGTAGAGGAGGAGATGGGGGATGTACTCCGCGGTTTAGGGGAAGATGGGGGATGTACCTCTAAACCGGATAGTATTGGGAGAAGATAGGGGATGAACTCCGTAGATACAGCTCATATGCTTGTCTAGAGAAGTGAAGATAGAGCTAATATGCTTATCTTTGTGAAGTGTGGATACAGCTTATATGCTTATCTGTGAATGTGGAATATTGTTGTTATACATATCTGTTGGGAATGTGGATATAGCTTATATGCTTATCTGTGAATGTGGGATATAGTTTTTTATACATATCTGTTGAGATGATGATAGAGCTAATATGCTCATCTGTTGAAAAAGGGAAAATGAAAAGTAACTTGGACTCATAAGTCGGATGACATAAAATGTGATTTATGTGGATGTATCAGTGTTGGCCATCTATCAATTGCTAATCTTTTAGTCATTGTTCATGGTTGGTTTAGTGTATTTCTACTGGGCTGTGGCTCACCCTATATGGGAATATCATTTTCAGGTACAGGTAGCATGCCACCTCCAAGGTCATAGCTTGGGAGGCTAGAGGCGAGCAGATTGTTGTGGTTTTAGTTCCTTTTTGATGTATTACATGTGTATTCAAGCCAAGGGCTTAATGTGTAGATGAGTTAGCACTCTTTTGTTGTAACCAAGTGTTAACTTGGAAAGCTGTAAGCCCGTAGGGCATTTTTGCTTTTGTTGTTAACATGTAATACTTTTGTAATGAAACTCTAATGAATAGAAGAATGTTGTTATTTCATTTGTCAATGAATGCCTTATTTGATGGGTTTATTGTTCTTATTTTGAGGGCGTTACAGCATTCAACAATCACAAAAGCCGAATACTCGAAAAAATAGTGGAATATACATATATATATATATATATATATATGTATATGAAACTTCTAAAACACCATACAAACCTTTACATAATCAAAAACCAAAAAGAAAACCTAATTACGTAGCTAAGGTTTTGATGAAACCCTAGAAAAGAAGAGCTTAGCCACTCATGGAGGAGTGAGAAGAGGTGGAAGAGATGGAATCCTCCATGGAAATTTGCTTTGAAGATTGAGAATCACCTTTTTCCAAACCCTAGCCTCATCTTTCTCATTCAATTTTTCAGAACCCTATTCTAGCCTCTTTTCGGTCTTTTTATACCTTTGTTGTCTTTCAAACAGGTTCAAAACAATGACACGATCCAAGGTACGACCACACATGCAGGAGTGGTCACTGCACGTGCGGGAAGGGGTGCTGCACGTGCAGGAAGATTAGGCCTTGTTTGGCTGCGACGTAAAGGCCGCACATGTGGCAATGGGCCTCCACACGTGCGAGAAGAACTTTTCTCTCCAAAATTTTGCATTTTTACTCATTTATGCTCCCACTATGTACAACCTGATTAACATTAAACAGGCATAAAATATATGGTTTGACAAGCAAGTAAAGCTAAAAAATCCTCATTAACGGCCTCAGTGAGGCACAATTCGGCCTCAATCACTCATCCAATCATTTTTTTCTTCCATTTTTTCATATACAAAACAAAACTAAGCAATTGAGAGTTTTGTATTGGAAACTTAAGAATTCAATGAAATTGATGGTTAGTTGATTTCAATCACTCAGTACATATGCACATATGGATATTTATGGTTTATGTGTATAGATGTATATGTATAAGATTATTATCGTATGGGATTAAAAGATGAAGGGATTTGTTGTTGAAATTATCATTAAAATAGTATTCCTTTGATTACAGAGACCACTACTGAGATTATGATGGTGGTGGAAGTATATCATTTGCTAAAGAAATTTCGAAACCAGAGAAATTTGTGCAAATCAAAGAAATTCTAATTTGGAGACCACTACTGAGCTTATTATGGTGGTGAAAACATATCATTTGCCAGAGAAATTTGTACAAACCAAATAAATTTGCAAACCAGAGAAATTTTTATTTGGAGACCACTACTTAGATTATTATGGTGGTGGAAGCATACTATTTGTCAGAGAAATTTATAAACTAGAGAAATTTACAAACCAGAGAAATTTGTGCAAACCAGAGAGTGAAAAGTCCAGGGAAATTTGGATCTGGATTGAAATTTCTCTCGATCGATGTATATAGACGTTCCTGAATGCCCCAGGAGGACGAGTCCCGTTCTGTTCGTTTTGGGCTCGCTACAATTCAGGACTCTCAAATTGTCACGGTTCTTAATCTGAACCAAAGAGTCAAAATCCGGCAAATCGTTTCGAGAAAAAATAGATTTTTGAAAGAAGTGCCAAACATGGACTGCTTCGCCAGATACAGAGTCGCCACATAAATATTTTATTTTAGGAAATTTAGGAAACCCTGACTCGGTGCCAAAGGCCTACGTGTCCGTCATCACCAAAGTTGCCTCGGCTCGGGAACTTGGGTACGATTGGGGAAGGTCAGCTATGAGCACCCCCTATCGCCCGATCCGAAGATCGGTCTCTACTAACCGTGATATTCGTTTTTGAAAACGATATGTGTTCTTATTCCGGTTATTAGCCTAGAATTACTATGTTATGCACACAGCAAACAAGTATAGACCAAATCACCTAAATTGGAATAAAACATTGCATGTTTGTTTTGAAAATGGTTTGCTACTCGCAAGTAAGCCAAAATGCAAGTTTTGCCACCCTCAAGTGGGCTTTAGAAAAGATGGTTTTGCCACTATCTAGTGGGCTTAAAACTCACAGTTTTAATACATTATTCCAATTTAGGTAATTCAACCTCCACCCACAGGCATTCAAGCAGTTATATCACATAAGCAAGTAGCCTCATGGTAAGCATGCTGTCATGGCAACACTCACACGCATGCAAGGATGCTAAAACATAAATGCTCACCGAGTACTCCAAGCCAAAACAGAAACTAGTTAGTAATTATATGCATGATCCTAGTTCATGTTAAGATGGCTAATGCAACACATGCAAGATGCAGCTACAATAGGCTCGGCTAATCTATGGATGACATATGATGATGCTACAACTAACACGTATTCAACTTGGAATTGAAATACAATGCAGTTAGTATGATGCGTCGAGCCCGGTGCATGTAGGGCAAATGTATGGATGCACGCATGCATAGCATAAGGTATGCTAATTTAAATATGCCCTAATACTAACCATCAAAAGTAGGTAAGTAAAAGGGAGAAAGAAGTGGGGGATTGGAAGACATGCACACACGCACCCACACTTATTACAAGTTAGCCCTCACTCGGAGGGACCGAAAGAATAATACAATTTAACTAACTAACAAGCTAATTAAATATTACAGACCACCTAATTAATTAATCTAATTTAAGCAATAAACAGCCTTGGGAAGAGGGTCCAATGCGATGCGTGCTCGATTCCGCTCGGATGCCACTGCCATGCACAAGCTGCCTCTGCTTTGACTATTCTGCTTCTCTGAAGACTTCACAAGTCCCAGGGTTGCTTTTCTGAGTGCTGTGGAGCACCACCGGCCGTGAGGAATAGTCACGGCCATGTGGAATGGTCATCGGCCATAAATTAGTCCATCGGCCACTTATGGATGGCCGGCCAGCCAAATCTTCCTGCAAAAACTGGTTTGACAGCAGCAGAGGACAGAACTTGGCATGGCAATGCATTTCAAACAATGTATGCACCAACCACACTCCTTATCATATTTATGACTCAAAGGAGGATGTGCCTCGATTCTCGGGCCACCAATCACGCATTTCCATGCATGATGGCCCAAAGAATCAAGTGTGCATGTTGATATGGAATGTAATGCACATAATCAAGCAAATTGAACTTAACCTCTATCACAAGCAATTCAAGAGGCGAAGCATGCATGCCAATGCAATGCAATCTTAAGCATGTCGACTAGTATGCAACATGGACAATGCTAAGAAGCATACAAGGCATACAATGGTCATGCAAGACACAGGGCATGAGACAATGCAACTAACAAGTATGCAAGGCACAATGTGGGTGTTCGAGCATGCAAGCAAGCATGTGACTTCATTCAATCATGCAACTCCAATCATGTAACAACACACAAATATGCAACAACATACAAGGTGGACATACAACAACATGCAAAGGGGTGGGCTTAAACTAACATGGGTAGCTTGCAAACTTGCCAAAATCAGTGGCCAACACTATGGAAGTGAGGTCCAACACACACACACGCATGCATGCAAATATGGTCCAACACTTAAGCATATGAAGACAACTTGTAAGCACAAAAACATGGACTAATGACATGCAACATAAGCTCTGAAAATCATGTTAAAATGGTGCCAAACCAAGCCAACAAGACAAGCATAAGCATGCAATTAGAGGTCCAAAACTCAAGGCAAGCTAAGGAGGTATTGAACTACCCTTAGCAAAACCGAACATGGCATGAATTAAATGACCAAAAACAAAATTTTAGCATATTAAAACAAAGCCTAAAGACCACTTAGATGGCATCTAAATGACTTAAATTCAAGGGCATGCACAATGACCAAACATGGATTATAAGGCACAACCTCATAAGGCATCAAAGGCAAGCATGGAAGCATGTCATGAGGACTGAAATGATGCTATAAGTGGTGTCAAACCATTGAAATAAATCAAACAATGCATGCTCAACACTTCACACATTTAAAGCCTACAAGCTAAACAATGTAAAGGGGCTATGCAATGCATGCCATGGTCGACCAAAACAACTAAGGCAGACCTTAAGCATGGAAAAACAAGTACAAAAGCTTCACAAAGCAGGGCCTAAAACATGCTTGAACAAGGGTCAAAGCCTAGATGCATGTTAAGGCTAAATGATGGCATTACAAGACATGTATGCAAAGCATGCAAGGTGTGTCCAAACCAACTCAACACAATGCTATTTCATGGCAAAATAAGCATAAATATCAGTCAAGGCATGGTCAATACACACTTAAACTAGATGCTCCCTCAAGAGGCAAAAATAGCCCTTTTCAAGGACAACAAGGAGAGGGGGTGGCCCTCTCCTTCCTAGGACCTCAAGGCACCATCCTCACCTCTGAAATCCCTCAAGATTTCAGTGGTGAGGAGGCCCAAACACAATGGTCCCGGAGCTCAACCAAAAATAGCACAAAATGGGGCCAAACAAGGCCTAAGAGGGGGTAAACGACCCCAAACACAAAAGTGACCTTAATGAACTATCTTAAACACAAAAAAAAATAGAACTTTTTTATGTTATACTCAAAGCTTAAATCAGCATGCAAGACAGGTCAAAAGCTAATGCAAGATTGGGGAAAATAAAACAAAAGTGTTACCCTTGAAGAACACTTCAAGAATAGTAGGCCCAGCCACTCTCTTCTAACCAAAATCAGTCCAAAACCTCAAGAAAAAACCCTCAATGTCTCTCAAAGTCGAAGTAATGTGTAATGCTGTGTGTTTTAGTGCAAAACTAAGAACAAACACACACTTTAGGCCCTCAAACACACACAAAATGAAGAGAGAAAGGGAGATATGGAGAGAGAGGATGATATATATCAGATATATATGTGTATAGCTCTGGTTTTTTGCTGAATCCCATCAAAGGAGAAGGGAGGTCTCTATATATAGACAAAACAAAGGTTTGAAGCTTCTCAAAGAAGCTAAACAAAAAAAGGGGTCAAAGGGGGCAAGGCTTCCTGAGGAAGCTAGGACAGCTGGCAAGCTTCTTGAGGAAGCTTTGACAAAGGGTCAAGCTTTCTCAAGAAGCTTTGGCCAAAAGGGTGCAAAAAGGGCAAAACAGCTACATGTATGCCCCGGGGCAGGTTTGGTGCATTCCAGCTGGCACAGCTGGCATGCACCATGCCTGAAAAGGGTAAAAAGGTGCTATCGGCCAGAAAAAGAGGTCACCGGCCAAACAGATGGCCGGCCGGCCATACTGAGTGCCGACCAGCCAATGGTATAATTCACCAATGGCCGGTAGCCTCAAAACATGGCCGGTGGCCTCAAACCAAGGCCGGTGGGTGTCAGGGGTAGCTAACAAGCTACTTTCTACCCTCAAAAGCAAAAACACAAGTGTTTGGTGCAAAACCAAACACATAACAGTCGAGTTGACAGATCCTGAGGCAAGGCACGTAGCCGAGACCTCCGGGAACTCAAAACGAAACACAAACATGAGTAATCACCGAGTGTTCGAGCGGTGACGTCCAAGTCTTGAGGACGGTCAAAAATAGGGTGTCTACAATGTATGAGGAACCTTAGACATTATAAAAATATTGGATATCTTTTATGTGTTGGAAAATAATGATTTTTCGACAACTTTAATTCGAAACTAAAGTGGGACCCAACCGTTGGTTGAGGTGGGTCTGAGTGGTTTTGTATTCTCTCAAGTGAGAACATTATAATATAAAAAAGATGGGCCGAAACCATTGAGTTGTGAATGAGAATTGTCTCATAAAGAGGGCATCAATAAAAGTTGGGCTTGGGCCTAGGCTTAGACTTGAACTTAGTTTTAGTCTTGGTCTGGAGTGGCCTAGGCTTGTGTATGTGTATGTGTTGGACTTAGTCTTGGGCATGGGCTTTGTGCTATGCTGGACTGGGTTTGTCTTGTGCATATGTTTTAGACTGGGTGTGGATCGGGTTGTAATCCAATACCCCGTATCCATTTTTGCGACCCATCTTGTTGGATGATTTAAATAGCATTATATTTTTATATATGTATATTCATTTATTCAACCTTTGTAACTCTCATCTTTTGATGATAGAGTTGATGTTCATTATGCACAAGGGAGTTTTGCACCTTTGTAACTTTATCCCTAAAGGCTAGAGTTGATGGCCATTGATGCTAGGTTTTATGGTAGCCTTCATGGCTAAAACCTCTTCCCTATAAGTATAAAAAGTGTCTTTCCCCTCCAACTTAAGAGAAGAATTTTAGAGAGAGTTTTGATGGAAAAGTTGGAGATGATTTTTTACATCAAAGAAAAATTTTCTTATCTTTTGCTAGTCTTTTCTTTGGTTTTTGTTAAAGAGAGTGCAACCATTATCAAGTTCGTTAAAGCTAACAGAAGGTGTTTCTACGTTAGCTCGGTCTAAACTGTCGTATCTTGGGAGACAAAATTCGACATTCCTCCAGCACCCATGGTGAGGCGGCTAATCTGTTTTAAGGACACTGTGGTATCACACAGGCTTCGATTTTTTTCCTTCTACTAGCTTTATTTTATTATGAATTTTGTAAATTCTAGCATGTTCTTATTCTGAAATTCAAAGTGATTGTTCAATATGAATCTATTTATTTTATTTAAGTTACACAATTTGTACAACATTATTGTGATACCCCTGTTCTGTAGTATGCTAATTGGTCCCTGAATTGAGTATGATTATGTGTTTAGCATGATTTTATGTGCCATTATGTTAATATATGTGATTTTGAAGTTTTATTTGTTCACCGTAGGAATATCTGTTTGAATAATCTGCTTTGGAAATTAAATTGAGGGCCTTAGCGGCCACAGAACCCGAAATTGATTACGCCATTGTGATTGGCATAATTTTTAGAGCCTACAGTGAAATTTAATTGAAAATTGATTTGGGTCGGATTAAATTGATTAAATTAGTGAATTAGTGCTCTATTCTTTGATATTATAATAATATTACAAGAGAGGGGCTGTAAATATGAGCATTACACAATCAATTACTCCCTTTTGCTTCACTTGGCTAATATACACTCTAAAGAGAGGAAAAGGTCGGCTGTTAGAGAGAGAGAGAGGGGGAGAAAAATATGTGTTTGATCTTGAAGGCTTGGAAATTTGAAGTCCAACTCTAAATTGGACCATAGATTGAAGGAATTGGGCTTCTAGGTAAGCCACTGACTCTTGAATTCATGAATTGAACTTGTAATCATGTAAGCTCAAGGTTTAATTGTGATCAAGGGCATGATTTATATTGGTTTTGATGAGATATGGTCATGCATGCATAGAATTGCTTTTAAATTGCCATAAGTTGCATAATCTAGCATGTATCATGTCAATTAAGCAAAATTTGAAGTTTGATCATGCATGCAAGCTTGATTTTGTTGAGCTTTATGAGAATAGGCACTATTTGCATATTTTGAAATGGAATTTGAGCTGAAAGATTGCATGCATGTTTGATTAATGAACTTATATGAGATTTGAAAGCTTGAACCATGAGTTTGCAAGAATGTCGATCTATTTTGAAGAAATGCGACCTTGATTTTGAGTAATTGGCCTCCTAATACTTGTATACTCATGGTATGTAATATGTTTGCATGTTTGGGAACCCAGATTTTGAGTTTGGAACCTTTGGAGGCCGTTTGGAACTCAAGAGCACGATTCTGGATTTTTTCCAGAATTTTGAGGTCCGCTCGAGCTGGATAGCCTCCGCTCGATCGTAATTTTTGTGCTCCCAGCACTTTTTGCAGAGTTGGATGTCCGCTCGAGCGGAATATTTCACGCTCGAGCGCGGAGCTTTTGTAGACAGGCCTTCTGCTCGAGCTCCCTAATTCACGCTCGAACGTAATTTTGAGGTAACCAATACTTTTGCAGGCCTCTTGAGTCCGCTCGAGTGGGTAAGTTCACGCTCGAGCGGGGACCCTGTTTTCTGAAATTTTGTTCATGCATTCTGTGTTTTGTTTTCCGCTCTCTTTCACTTGTAATCACTCTTAGGCATGTGTTAAGCGTTGTAAATGAGTTAATGAGATAAGAATAAAGCCTAAAGAGGAATATGTGAATTAAGGAACGGATTGAATTGTTAATGACCCTTTTGTGTTCATGAAATGTGTAGGGTCAAGCTCCAGGGCAAATCCACAAGCCGATCACTGTGAGTAATATCGATATTTGAAAGCTTATCAATGTCCAATTGTGTATTCCCTTATAAGCTTTATGAGTTGCTAATTGGGATTATGGGCAAAAATCTGACATGAATGAATACTTGGACCAAAGGTCGTTTTGGTAATAATGAATGGACCAAAGGTTTTTTTGATAATGATAAATGGACCAAAGGTCGTTCTGAAATAAATAAATGGACCAAAGGTCGTTTTGATAGAAATGAATGGACCGAAGGTTGTTTTGATAGAACTGAATGGACCGAAGGTCGTTTTGATAGAAATGAACGGATCGAAAGTCGTTTTGACATATATGAATGGACCGAAGGTCGTTCTGACATGAATGAGTAGGCCGAAGGCCGTTTTGACATGAACGAGTGGGCCGAAGGCCGTTTTGACAGAAATGAATGGGCTGAAGGCCGTTTCGACATAAGTGAATGGGCCGAAGGCCATTTTGCCATGAATGGAAACCTGAATGGGCCAAAGGCCTGAATGTTTGGAACTACAGTTACTTGATTTGAATTTCGTAGAGTTATATATATATATATATCTGTTAAATAGAAGTATGAATTGGACCCAAGGCCATTTGGAGCATGTTGTTCTACATATTGTTACATAACTTCTGTATTTGATATTATTCACTGGGCTATCGCTCACACTCATTCATGTGTTTGTAGGTGAGCCAAGGGAAGTCCAAACCCAACCCCAGCGAAGTCTGTCAGGAACAACATGAGTTTTGGAGAGTTAGCCTTGTGTCTCACGCACGAGACCCATCCTTGCCATTTTGTTATGTATTCACCTTTTGTCTTGTTGGCAAGGACTTCATGTAGATTTGTACATATTCTGTTATGGGTTGACTCAGTTTGAATGATCCTGTCTGTAAAGACTTCTATGGTGTTGTACTTTTGATGTGGGTTATTAACATATATCTGTATGGTTTGTTTGATGGCATATAAGCACGGCTCTATGGACAAAGTTTTAAATTTGTGCTTCCGTTTGGCCCCTTTACTCTGTTGAGTTACGTTTGTTTTAGTTTGAGGTCGTAGGTAATCTCAGGATTACTGGCCGATTATGTCCTTAACCCATAGGGGCGGGTTCGGGTCATGACAATTATATTATAAAATCTTAATATCAGGACCCTAAAAAAAATCCCCTTCATCTTGATACAATTTCCAATTACTATGAATTTGTAACCATATATCAGCTGGCTGAAACTTGGATGGTGCTTTTAAAATTGATAATTGCATTAACCCAAAAGCAAATATCTTTTCGACATGTCTTACCAATTTTTTTGTGTGAGTTTTTCACAACCAATTTTAAATCAAAATATGCCAAAATAACAAATAAATAAATAAAAGGCAGGGTGCAATTTCCACTACATGGATAAAAAAATGACAAAATAAATAAACAAATAAGATAGAGCTGTTAAAAGAGCAAACAAGTAAAATAGTAATATCAACCTGGAACTTTACACATGCCATTGCCCATTTTTCAATTAATCAACCCACATTAAAATTAAAAGCAACTTCTTTAAAGTCTCCTTTATAATTTATCCAGGAAAATTGACAATCACTTGTGACATTGGTGCAATTGCACACAAAGCACAAATTTCAAATTCACCTAGTTGTACCCACCCATAAGGTTTTGCTAGCATCATCAACCCAACAAACAAGAATACACACTAAGAGCTAATAGCTTACTCAATTTAGATCATAGTCCGATAAAACGTAATCATAACAACTAAATAGTTTCCATAGATATATGTGATCACTCTGTAACCTTGGTTGGTTTCTCCAACTTCTTGATCTTCATAGAATTTGAAAAAATCATGCCTTGAAAATCACCTGTGAGGCAAAAAGCCAAATCTAAATAGCTTATACAGAAACCAGAGGAGAAAAATGCTTAAAAAAGGATTAAACACATGTTCTCATATACTTTGTTTCTTTCTTCTTTACTTTCTTTTCTTTCGGATGGAAAACATAGATGTCTCAACAACATATGTCGTTTCTTAGTTGGTTTAGTTAACAAATCCAAAGATGACAAAAAAAGGTTGACATCAAAAGAAGAAATTTATTAAGAAAATCAGAAAGGATAAAAGTGCTAAAACAAGAACAAAGTACAAACATATAATTTCATTTATTTGTTTGTTTGTATTAGGTTATACTTTTAATTTAGCATAAATTCATTTCAAAATTTATTTCATTTCATTAAAAAGAAGGCTATATATAATTACTATCTATTTTAATTTCATATACTTATGCTCTATTTGTTTTTGCAAAAAATAAAAACAAAAAAATTCTATGAGATTTTTCAAAAAATGTGTATTGCATAAAACATTTTCCTATATATTTGGTTAGGACTCTAAAAATGATGATATACTAATAGTCGTGGTAGCAATGATGTGGATTGTGATGGTGGCAGTACGGGTGGTGATAGTGTTAGTGATAGTGACGGTGGTGGTTGTAGGGTGGTTGGTGGTAGAGAGGTGATAGTGGTAACAGTGGTGACAGACTGGGTTGGTTGAATCATAATAGAGATTTTGATACCATGTTGAAAACAAGAAGAAAAAAAATCCTCGAGTACATCCATATTGGTTAGAGAATATTTGTGGTAGTTGAATCACAATGGAGTTGAATAAGAAAAACTTGCACTAAATTTGAAAATGATAATAATAAACCATTGTATTCTATTAAAGATCAGTTTACTTTGGATGTACCTCGTCAATGGAATGAAGTCTTCATACAGTAACATGAAAATTGTACTATGTGAACATAAAAATTGATGAATCACAAAACATTTTGTCTAATAGACTTTTCATTCATCAGTGAGTCATCTAATTAGAATTTTCATTCATCAAAAGAAAAGAGATAGATTTGTCAGAGGGCTTCCACATAAGGAGAGCGAATTGAAAGCTCAGTTTTGCAAAGCAGACCAATATTTTGTACCGCCCCTCCGGTAAGGGCTAGAGCTCGCTGGCATCACTAACCAGGGGAGAGAGAACTAATGAAAAAATTGCCCAAATAATTCAATAAACAAAGAAAATCGTCCTATCCTATCGAATAAGGAATTAACTTGGACTACCTACATGCTAGTCGATGAAAACAACCTCTAGACTTTGTGACTTTGCAACGACATTTGCTGCGTCGGAAACACAAGCTTCTAGTGGGGTACTGCCCATTCTATGCCTACCAATGCTAATCTACTAAAACAGGGAATTTTGGGTTTCAGAGTTATCATTGGTTCAAAATAAATTTAAATCAATATAGCAGAATTTAGAAATTGACTGATTACTTTGGACAAAATAGGAGAGGCAAGTCTATATAATTTGGAGATGATCATTAACTAATACTATTATAATAGTAAATTTTTTAAATTATAAAGGGGCGATTGCCCCACTTGCCCCTTCTAGTTTCTAGATTCATGCTTGGTGGTGATTATTGATTAGTTTATTGCTGTGACACTAAAATATTAGAGATGAGGCCAACAACAGGGATTAAAATATTAGAGATGCTGCAGCGTTTAGGGGTGAGCATGATCCGGATTGGTCTAGATTGGGGATAAAACCAAGACCAATCCGTTATTTACATTTCTTGAAAAATTAGAACTAATCCAATCCGTTTAAATCGTGGAACCAATTCGAACCAATCCGTTTAAACACAGATTGAATCGGTTTAGGACCACGGATTCACATAATTAAATAACAAAAAAAAATATAGAACATTTAAATTTCATAAAAACATAAATATTTTTGAAAAGTTGGTAAAAAGCTAGCTTTATAGTTTTTTTTAGCTTATTTTGTCTTTTTGTAGGTAAGTTATGTGAGAGGTTATTTGACCCAAAATGGGTAAAAAGCTGGAAGCTGGCTTTTTCCAGCTTTCCAAAAGACTCAGTATCAAACAAAAGCAATAAACAAAAGCAACAAACAAAAGCAATAAAACTAGATACACATTATACAACGTAGAGTTTTCCTCTGTATTAAAACTAAACATAGCATCAAACAAAAGCAATAAGAAAATTGATTTTAGACAAACAAAAGCAACAAAACTCTATGAACAAAAGCAACAAACAAACAAACAAACAAAAGCATACTAGCAGCAGCATGGTATAAGGGTTTAGCTTTTATATGAAATAAGAAATAATATTATGTGAGAGGGTCTATAGTATAAATATAGACTATTTGCATACGGTCCGGATCGGTTCCAATCCGGAACCGTTGGGTTCAATCCAGAACCAATCCATGGCCTACGGATTTTTAAATTTCCAATCCGAAACTGAACCACAGATTCAAAAAATCGATCCAAACCTTCCGGATTAGACTGGACCAGATCGAATTACGAATTATACGAATTTCTTACTCAGCCCTAACAACATTTGATTTGTGTGTTGTAACTTGTAATTATTATTCTTCACAATGCTCATCTCGCGTAATTCTTCACAAAAGAATCATATAAATTTATTTTTTTTAAAATATATATTATGGTTTGAAATTTTCAATTAAGTGATAAAAAATTGCAAAATATTCCTTAGGAAAAATTATACTTTGGACCCCTACACTTTGTATCAAATCTCACTTTGACCCCCTACATATAAAATCATGACAGTCAACCCCCTTGCATCTCTGATCAAATCCCACTTTGGTCCCCTACACATGAAATTGTGACAGTCAATCCCCTGTATCTTTGGTCAAATCTCATTTTGATCTTTATACAAGTATCAATGTCTCCTTTCTATTACTCAATTGTTTAAAATTGTTTAAATTTTTAAACAGAATCTAATCCTATAGTAAGAATGTGACTACGACATGCGAATAAGCAAGGAAAATCATCTACATTTTCTACCAATACACACTTTATCCCAAAATTTAAATCAAAATATAACTTATTAGGCTAAAACAAAATGCAGATTGTAAACAATTAAGAAAATGAATTAGGATATTGCATAAATTGAAATTACAAAACTCTGTTTTTCACAGTAACACGATCAGTCATATGTCTTTCATCTTTCTTTCTCTTTGATTTCTTTGTCGCATTTTTTTTTCTTTTTCAAAAGCTCTACTTTCTTATCATTTCATCTCAATTTTTACCATACGAACATATATATTGTATTATATAACTCTCATATGCTTATCACATAGAACAAAGTACATTGGTGAGAAATATGAATAATTTTCCCCTCTTATCCTCATTTCGTAGTCAATTTTTGTCACATAACTAGATTTTGTTAAAGATTTAAAAATGAAGTAATAGAAAAAAGACATTGACATTTGTATAGGGATCAAAGTGGGATTTGAGTAAAAGCGCAGAGGGGTTGACTATTACGATTTCATATGTAGGGATCAAAGTGGAATTTAACCAGAAGTGTAGGAGGTTGACTGTTATGATTTTATGTGTAGGAACCAAAGTAAGATTTGGTACAAAGTATAATTTACCCTATCCCTAAATTGAAAATTAAGGTCAACTACAAAAATTAGGTACTTATTTTAAAATTGAGGATTATAAATATCAAATTGAGTACTCCAAAATAATATAATAGAAATTTCTTTATTCTAAAATTGAGGTTGAACTTTTAAAAAATAGGGTATCTAAATTGAAATTTATGTCTTTAATTTTTTAATCAAGTGTGCAAAAATGAAAAAAAAAATTTAAAATTTATTTATTCCAAGATTTACAAAAAAATAAAATAAAAAGCCACTACTACAAAATAATGAAATTTATATATTTTAAAACCAAACAATGATTGCTGACTAAAACTACCACCACCACCACCAATCTCTACCATTAGCACACAAGATTCTAAGCACCACCAACCACCACCAATTACCTTAATAAGCATCACCATCATTACAATAAAAAGAAAAACATCCTTTGAAATAACTACAATTTATGCACAGTAATTAGAATTACCTTGTTTAAAGGCCATTTTATTAATATTACATTTGTCATATTCAATAAAAGCAGAAAAAAAGAAAATAATGAAATTCTGGTGTTGAATGGAAAGGCACTTGCAATGCCAAGATACCAATACCAACATCATCACACAAGAATTTTTTTCTCTCTTCTTTAAAAAAAAATATACTAGCATATGTATAGATGATGTTGTGACTGACCAAATCATGATGGTTTGACTTCTTCGACTCTGAGTCATGTGCCGAGAAAGCACCTAGAGAACCCATTCAACCATTGAGGGAAAATAAAATAAATTATGATAGCGTACAGTAGAGTTTTAAATTATAATTTAAAAATACAATTATATTTTGAATTTTTGAGTTTTAAAATTATGATTTGAGTATAAAAAATTTGTTTAGTTATAAGTTTGAAAAGAATTTTGAATTGAGTTTAAATTTTTTGATGTGACATATGATATTTGATTCAAAAACTTATAACTTATAACCAAACACACAATCTAAAATTCTATTCAAAACTCATTAAAAAATTTAAAAATATTTGAAAATATTTTTTATTTAAAATATAAAAATAACATGTGCCAATTTTTCCAAAAAAAAAAAAACACTTTTCCGGTCAATCAATTAGGCCAAATTTCAAAATTCCAAACTCCGCCTGAAACGAATTTGCAAAAATAGGTGTGGAATTAATTTTTCAAAGTTATATTCAAACACCATACTCAAATATAAATGTAAAATCATGATTAGAACTACCTACCAAACACATGTTTTTCCACTTTCCAAGAAGTTCATCAACCACTCTACCAATCCACAATATTGTTTGCTGTGTTTATTTCCACCACCAATATAAGCACAATTTTTTCATTTTTTTTCTCTGATTTTGACACACAAAAAAAAAAAAAAACAAAAACAAAAACAAAAACAAAAACAAAAAACAAAACAAAACAAATACTACTTCTCTGCTTTTGATGGGGTGTGCTTGTTTGTTGCTCCATTCAACTACCAAAAATAATCGCTGCCTGCTTATTTCATATTCCAACAATGTTACAGACTTTTAAAAAATGCAATCTATATAATCTCTATTCACTTGTGACTGGTGCAGCAAGGAAAGGGAAAATAAAAAATAAAAAAACAAAATGTTGTAATTGATCCACATCATTTTAAGGGTTATGTCCCCAACTTTGGAGGTCCCAAGCATTTTTGTTCATATTATATTCTACTTTAATTAAACATAGTAAATGTAATCTCACCGTATATATAATCTATATCTTACTATAAATATATTCTACCACATTTTATATCTCTAAATACTATATGACAAATGTTTAAGACTCTTGAAAAGCTCTCAAAATTTGACTCAGATTAGGTGTTATTTTTTTTATTTGTTATACATTCAATTATGTAAGATTCAATTTTATTGCCATACCATTATGAGTAAATTTAGAAATTTAAATTATGAATTTTTAAAATTACTCATGTTACATGTCATCCTCAACGTCTTATATCTAACCCGATCAAAGGGAAACTAAGAGTATAAATTGATGTTATAAAGCCTGTGTTTGGCAAGGGCTTTTTCAGGCTTTTTTGGCTATTTTAGCCACAAAAAACAAAATAGGCTATTTTAGCCATAACAAACAAAACATCACATCCAACCTATAATCATTACATTCTTCTCTCACAAAAAAGTCAAAAAAGTCAAAAAGCCAAAAAGCCCTTCCCAAACCAAGCTTTTTAACCCAGGCTAAAATAGCCAAAAAAGCCAAAAAGCTAAAAAGCCAACCCACTTCCCAAACGGAGACAAAATAAGTTTTCACTGCTTTCGGATGGGAATAAACTTGAGGTTAGTTTCCACCGACTCTATCCATTGAGTTGTTTAAAAAAATGACCAATCAAATTCTTGATTGCTTGTGAGTAGATCCATCGATTCTATCCATTGAGTTATTTAAAAAGGTGACCAATCAAATTTTTAATTGATTGTGGTTAGGTCTGTTTATCTATCGAGTTATTTTTTTTGACCAACCCAATTTTTGATTAAATCTGCCGACAATTTATTTAAAAAAAGTGATTAATTAAATTTTTGATTGCTTGTGATAGGTCTGTCAACTCTATCCATCCAGCTATTTAAACAGGTGACCAATCAAATTTTTAATTGCTTGTGGTTAGGTCTGACTTATTTGGAAAAGGGACCAATCCAATAGTCTGGAAAAATAATCAATTTGAAAGCCAATCTTCTTGGCAGTTTTGTGGTCTGTGTGGAAAGCTCGGAATGATTTTATTTTCAATAACAGGACTTCAGGGGGGGGGGGGAGAAACACTTATTGATCTAATTAAAGGTAGGCTGGGATTCTGGACAAAAAGTACATTGGGATCTAAAACATTACCTCGTTGCTGAGTTTTAACAGATATTGAAGCCATTAGATCGTTGAAGCCTGATTAATCAAAGTTAATTATGCTCTGCTTTTGAAGGATCTGATTCCTTGGCCTTTTTCCCGAAGCTCTTTAACCCTCTTTTGATGGCACGTTGCTATTGTTCTTTTACGTCTAATATTGATGTACTCGTAGAGAAATTTCTCTTTTCTGAAGAAAAAATAAAAAAGACACAATAATGAAAAGTATATTGGCTATGAGTGCTAATAAAACAACGCATGTCAAGATTTGAAAGAGCACTCATTTATCTAAATCCAAATTATGTATAGACAAACACATAT
Source organism: Camellia sinensis (assembly GCF_055761805.1). Lineage (NCBI taxonomy): Eukaryota > Viridiplantae > Streptophyta > Magnoliopsida > Ericales > Theaceae > Camellia > Camellia sinensis. Next base: position 22,773,175 of record NC_138970.1, on the reverse strand, counting down.
GTAGAGAAAAAAATCTACAAATTTACTCGAGAATATTGACAATCACTTATGATGACATTGGAGCAATTGCACAAGTACAGTTTCTATATTTACACATAATTTATTACATGGCTCATTGTAAAGGCAGACCAGTTGTATATTACGAGACAGAAGGCTATGCTAGGACCACTGACCCAGCCAACGAGAAAACACACTGCATGTATAAAATAAATCAAGCCAATGAAAAGACACAGTATTATATAAATTGAGGACAAACTGTAGGACCTATCGGCTTATTCGAGTTTGGACAGTAGATAAAACATAATCATAATAATTATATAGTTTCCCATAGATAATACATATAAGGACACCCCTGTAACCTTACTTTCTGCATAAATTGGACCGCCATCTATTTCTTCAACTTCTTTATCAAGAAAAGCATATCTAGCAAATCACTTGAAATCAAATTTTGGAATTGATGACACTAATTAAAGACTAGTTAAAAGTAACTATGTGCTAATGTTAAATTGGTGCAAACCGTGTCTAAGCTAAGCAAGATACAAATATTTATTACAAAGTTAAGAATGGAAATCAAACATATATGTAACATGATGTCTCAACAGCCATTACGTTAAATGAAAATGCCAAAACCAATCATTTGACAAATTATAAATAAATAATAAAAAGGGTTACCAAAAATAACTGTGACAACAATTACAACTAAATATCAGGGTCAAGACATGTATAATACAACAATGGACGTTAATGCCAAGTCAGTGAAGGCCCAAAGCCAAGGCAATATACACATACGACCTGAAAGATAATATTGATTTAGTAAGTTGTTGGTGAGACAGAGAGGGTGCACGGTAGGGGAGGGGATGACAAAGAAGGTGGTGGCTATGCATTGGAAAAAGAAAATTTGAAAAAATAAATATTCACTCTGTTTGGTTTTGATTTCTAAAATTTACTTTTCAGAAAATTTTATTTTTTTTGTTTTTCGTATTTTTTTTTATTTTCACTGAATTTTTAATTTTTTTTAGCATTTTTATTTTTTTTAGACACACCTAACATAAATATACTTAAAAATTATAATATTTGTGATTTTTTTTTTAAAAAAAATTCACTAAACACCATAAATACAAAAAATACAAATATTTAGTATATTTTTCGTATTTTTGTATATCTATTAATTTTTTAAAATATTTTTTCACAAATATTTTATTTTGTAGATACATCTAAGTAAGGTACACTTAAAAAAGTAAAAAAATTGCTTAAAATTTTAAAAGTATTCACTAAAAATAAAAATACATGAAAAACAAGAAACTCAATTTCCACAAAATTGAATTCAGAAAATTGAAACCAAATACACTGATTGATTTTTAGAGAAAAATTCATAGAAATATTAAAAAATAGAAGAAAAAAAAAAGGCAAATTTGTTAATTCTTGGCCTAGATGACAGATAGACCATGCATTGTGGATACCTTGCATGAAAGTTGTTTCACAAAAATGGGCAAATGTGTTGTTTGATGAAAAGGGTGTTCCAGTTAGAGTTGCTAAGTCTTGCAAATTTAATATACTCGTTAAAAGACAGCTTGTGTTGACAATTTTTTTCATAGACCAAGATATAAAAGGATATCAACAAAAATCCATTATCTATGAACTCGAATGGAACTTGGGAAAGACAAAATGACTCCTAATTGAATGCATGCTTATGTTTAGCTGGGTTTAGTAGCAATTTGAATTAGCAATCTTTGCTACTATATTTGAAAAACCTAGAAATCCCTTAGATATTGATTTGTGATTATGTATCAATTTTAACCAGTAAGTAGCAATTGCAATCAAACAATTAAAGACAAATCGACACAACGATTTTATGTAGAAAAACCACAATTGGAGCGCCTCCAATTGTAATAAAAAAAACCACGGGTAAAAGCTACAAAATAATTCACTAAGAAGACATAAATGAATTACACAGGTGTACTCTCAATTACCTAGCGAATTGTGATAACCTTGTTCCGTATTATGCTAATTGATCTTAATTATGATTGTGATTATGTGTTTAATATGATTTTGAATGCCATTTATATGAATATATGTGGTTTTGAATTTCTATCTGTTCACCGTAGGAAAATTTGTTAAACTTATCATTGTAAACTGAAAATTGAAGGCCTTATCGGCCACAGAAACCGAAATTGATTACGCCTTTGTGATTAACGTAATTTTTAGAGCATACGGTGAAATTTAATTAGAAATTGATTCAGATCAAGATAATTAGATTCAGAATGATTAAATTAAGCTTAATTACTTAGCCTTAATCAATTTGGTTAGCTAAGCCTATAAATAGGCTTCTATACACTCAATTCCTCTCTTATGAACTCATATTTGCTGAGATTACTCTAGAGATAGAGAGAGAGAGGGTCGGTTAGAGAGAGAGAGAGAGTAAAGGCAATTGAAGCTTTGATTAAGAAGCTTGGAGAGGTCTTGAAGATTTACTCAAGAATTAACCATAATTTGGAAGATTTGAGCTTCCATGTGAGTAATTAGACATGAATTCATAAGTTGAGTCTGTAATTTTGTGGAATCAAAGTTAGATTGTGATCAAAAAGTGTAATTTGAGTTGTATAAAAAGTTAAGTACATGAATTAAGCTAAGCTTGATAAATTTGAGATCATTGGATGCATGCATGTAAGGATTGACCATAATTTTGCATGTTTAGATGTAAAACATGTTGATCATGTTGTTTTGAGGGTTGTTTGATACATGCATGCAAGAATTTCCATGCATTGGAGCTTAATTTCAAGCTTTGAAGCTTGGTCATGCTAAACACAAACATGATTTGTGTATATATAAAATGTATGGTTTGAAAGTTGTTAAACCCATGGAATTTTGAGCTATGGTTGCAAATTATCTTCAAATGTGTGTTTTGGGAGTGTACCTGCATATTTGAATGTTTTATACATGAATTGGACCCTTGGGATTTTGATTTGAACTTCAAATAGAATTCTGGAAAACCCAGAATTCGTCAAGCCTACTCGAGCGGAGAATTCTCAACTCGAGCGTAAAATGTTAACTCCCAGAACTTTTGCAGACATTGATGTACACTCGAGCAGAGAAAAGTCACGCTCGAGCGTCAGTCACATGTTTCGACTCTCAGCTCGAGCGTCCGAAGTCACGCTCGAGCGTAAATATGAGGTAACCGGTACTTTTGTAGACCAAAGGGGTCCGCTCGAGCGGTAGAAACCGCGCTCGAGCGGGGACCCCTGTTTCAGAAATTTTGTAAAGTCGATTTATGTTTTATTTTCCGTTCCCTTTCATTTCTAAGCACTCTTAGGCATGCATTGAGCATTATGAATAGATTAAGAAGAAGAGAAAGAGGCCTAAGAGAAATGACTAAATTAAGAACGGATTGAATTGCTTGTGACCCATTATGTGTTATGATTTATGTAAGGTTGAGCACAAGGGAGAATCTTCCGACAGAAAACTGTGAGTAATATCTTAGTAAAGATATTTGAAGTATGCTATTTGTCCAATTGCTTACTCTTATTTGAATTTCACAAGTTTGTTAATTCGAATTGTAGACAAATATTCGTTGTACCAATTGATTGGGCCAAAGGCCGTCGGATATAATTGATTGGGCCAAAGGCCGTCGGATATAATTGACTGGGCCAAAGGCCGTTTGACATGAATGATTGGGCCAAAGGTCGTTGGACATAGATGATTGGGCCAGAGGCCGTTTGATATATTTGGGCTTGAAGTCGTCTAATGTACTAGATGAATCATACATGGGTCTAAGGCCGTTTGATATATGTATATCTGTTTGAACTTTATACATGTATCTCCTTTATTTGATATTATTCACTGGGCTTTCACTCACTCTCATTCATGTGTATGTAGGTGAGCCAGGAGATGTTCAAACCCAGTCTCGTGAAGTATATGAGAAAAAGTCAAAGTTTTGAGGAGTCAGCCCAAACGTCTCATGCATGAGACTTGTTGTTTCTTTTGTCCTTTTGTTGTTACTTTGGTGAAAATGTTAGCTCACCGTGTACATAAGCTTTTGGTTTGGCTGGCTTGGACTTGAGTGATCCTGTTGTGTAAAGTTTATATGTTATCTTCCTTTTGATGTGGGTTATTAACGAATACATGTGAAATGTTATGATGTGCCACGTACATCCCTATGGACAATTTTTAAGTTTGCTTCCGTTTGGCCCCTTAACTCTGATAATATATGTTTATTTGGTTTGAGGCTGTAGGTAATCCCCTGATTACTGGCCGGTTATGACCTTAATCCATAAGGGCAGGTTCGGGTCATGACAGAGTGGTATCAGAGCACAAGTTAATAATTCACACACTTGTCCAATGAGCAATTAGCACCTAAAAAAGATCTAAGATGCATCTATGTGATAAGTATGAATCTGAAAGTATTAAGAACATGCTGGAATGTTTCGAGATGAATGATTATGTGCTACATGTTTTGGACTTACTTGCATTGAGAATTATTTGAATATGTGTGCTCTTTAGTATATGCATACTTGTGAACCTTTTGTATGAGGAATGATACAAGTCTAATCAGATGGTGAGAACAAGAGGTGATGAGATAGAGGAGTCTTCTATTGCCAGAATGGATAGGATGGAAAGATTGATATAGGAAATGGCAAAAAACATTGAGGCAACAACAACAGTGGCAACAACCACATCCTCCACCTCCACCTCCACCTCCAGTACCACTTGTCCAAGACCATCAGAATGATGACCGAATAATAGCCTTCACCAAAAAGTTTAAGAAAATGAAACCGCCACAGTTCCATGGGGGATTGGATCCGCTAAAGGCTAAAGTATGGGTCCTTGGCATAGAGAAACTGTTTGAAGTATTTCCTTGCCTAGAAACACAGAAAGTATTACTAGCCACTTTCACTCTTGAAGATGAGGCAAGAAGGTGGTGGATGCTAATGCGTGAAAACAATAAAGATATTGGTTGGGCACAGTTCTTGGAAATTTTCTGTGACAAGTACCTTCCACAGTGTGTCCGTGACAGGAAAGTGTCGGAATTCATGGAACTTAAACAAAATAATGTGACAGTGGCTGAGTATGAGGCCAAGTTTACGGAATTAGCTAGATTTGCACCACATGTGGTCGACACCGACTATAAGAAAGCGAGACATTTTGAAGGAGGGCTTCGAGAGATATCCTAAAAAGGGTGAATGTTCTCAAACTGGAGACCTATATTGAGATGCTACATCGGGCCATAATATCAGAAGCTAACATAGACAAACATGCCAAAACAACAACTGATTGGAAGGGTAGTAAAAGGCAAGGCTTCTTTTCGAAGAAGAAATTTTCAAAGAAGCAGAATACGGGCTCCTCAAGTACTTCTAATTCTTCCTGAGATACATCTCCAATGTGCAATATTTATAGTAAAAGGCATCGCGGAGTTTGTCACCGTATGTCAGGGGCTTGTTTTAAATGTGAAAAAACGGGGCATATGGCCAGAGATTGTAATCAGAACAGTGGGAAGTTAGCTGCCAACTCCATCGCATCAATCCCGAAACCGGGAGATACTATGAGATCTACTACCACCGGAGATACCGTGAGGCAAATGAGAGTTTTTGCGCTTGTTCAAGGCGATACACGGAATGCTGGAGCCGTTGTCTCAAGTACTATTTCTATATGCAACCAGGATGCTTTTGTGTTAATTGACTCCGGATCAACACACTATTTCGTAACTTGTGCATTTGCATCTAGACTGAGTAGACATCTAGAATCATTGCCATATTTGCTATGTATCTGCTCCATCTGGGGAATCTGTGTTGTGTACATCTGTATATCGATTTTGTGACATGCATATTGAGAATGCTATTCTGCATGTAGATTTGTTGCCCTTGGACTTTAGACATTTTGATGTAATTTTGGGCATGGATTGGTTAACTAAATATTGTGCCACCATTGATTGTGTAACAAAACAGGTTGTATTTAAACCACCAGAATATGAAGAAATTGTGTTTGTGGGTAATAGGGTGGTGCCTCCACCTTACTTGATATCTGCAATAAAAGCATGTAAATTGATCAGGAAAGGGTGCTAGGGTTATTTGTGTTGTGTGCTATCTAAACAATCTCTGAATGTTGAATTGAACATTATCCCTATTGTTAAAGAATTTCCAGATATGTTTCCAAGTGAATTACCAGGGGAACTAGTGGACAGGGAGATAGAGTTTACTATTAAAATTATGCTAGACACACAGCCTATTTCTAGAACTCCCTATAGAATGGCTACTGCTGAAATGAAAGAATTGAAAGAACAGTTGCAAGACCTGCTTGACAAGGGGTTTATTTGACCTAGCCTTTCACCATGTGGTGCACCGGCGTTGTTTGTGAAAAAGAAAGATGGAACCTTGCGCTTGTGTATTGACTATCGAGAACTGAACAAGGTGATGGTAAAGAATAAATATTCCTTACCTCGTATTGACGATTTGTTTGACCAGTTGCAGGGATCGCAAGTGTTTTCCAAAATTGATTTGAGGTCAGGATATCACCAGTTGAAAGTAAAAGCAGAGGATGTTGAGAAAACTGCGTTTCGAACAAGGTATGGCTATTATGAATTTTTTGTTATGCCATTTGGGGTGACTAATGCTCCTATAACGTTTATGGACCTAATGAACCAAATTTTTAAGACCTACCTTGATGAATTTGTTGTGGTTTTTATTGATGATATTTTGATATACTCGAAGAATAGACTTGAACATGAATAACATCTGAGGACTGTTTTGCAAACACTTAGAGAAAAGAAATTATTTGCCAAACTAAAGAAATGTGAATTTTGGTTGGATGAAGTTATCTTTTTAGGGCATGTTATCAACAAGGAAGGGATTTCAGTGGACCCGCCGAAGATAGAGGCAATTGTGAATTGGCCTGCACCGACGAATGTAACAGAAGTGCGCAGTTTCATGGGCTTAGCCGGGTACTACAGAAGGTTTATGAAAGACTTCTCAAAAATAGTTGTGCCTCTTACCCAACTGACATGCAAAGGTCAACCATTTGAATGGAATAACGACAGAGAATCTTCCTTTCATGAACTAAAAATGAGGCTGGCTATCGTACTAGTGTTGACATTGCCCACAGGCACGAAAAACTTTATGATTTACAATGATGCATCTTATAAAGGTTTGGGCTGTGTATTAATGCAGAATGAAAGAGTGATTGCTTATGCCTTCCGACAGTTAAGGCCACATGAAAAGAACTATCCGACACATGACTTAGAATTGGCCGTGATTGTGTTTGCCTTAAAAATCTGGTGGCATTACTTGTATGGGGCAAAATGCGAAGTCTACACGGATCACAAAAGTCTAAAGTACTTCTTCACGCAGAAAGAGTTAAATATGCGACAGAGAAGGTGGCTTGAACTGATAAAAGACTATGACCTCCAAATTCAGTATCACCCTGGGAAAGCCAATACAGTTGCTGATGCCTTGAGTAGGAAATTGATGGGAAGTTTGGCTTGTTTACTTACTGAACAGAAAGAAATCTTGCAAGATTTTGAGAAGTCCGGAATTGAAGTATTATTGTGTGAACCAGGCGGATTGATAGCCGCTATTTCAGCCGAACCAGCAATCGTTGATGAGATTAAACAGAAACAAAAAGAGGACAGATTAAATAGAAATCTTAGTCAAATTTTTAAATTTCTGTTAAAAAACCAACGTTCCTCAAATTTATAAGTTGAGACAACCATTTATAAATCAAAAAAAATATCAAATAAATTTTTATGACATTTTTTTAATTTTTGTAAATATAAACTGAAAATTAAAAATGAAATGGTTACCAAACGGGTTTAAGATTAAGATTTAGATTTATTTATTTATTTTTTTAAAAGTAAAGAGGTTTATTCAAATTAGATTTTTATTTTTATTTTAAATGCATTATTGTTACTAACTAAATTAGAATTACAATATTTGTCAATTGAAAACTAGTATTTTAGATAATTGAATATTATAATTGAGACTAAAATAAATACATATTATTTAGTTGAAAATGATTCAAATTTGATATGTATCAAAATTTACTTTTAAATACAATTTGATATGTACCGGCTGATACATTTAGTTGAAAATGAGTCAAATGAGTAAAATAAATACATATCATTTACTTTTGAAAGTGCTCTTACATATCAAAATTTTGATTAAAATGTGACAAATTAAGGCTAAAAGAGTCGAAAAAATGTATAAAATTGAGTTTTAGAGGGTTTGCTACTGATTTTTAAAATTTCACGGCCGCGACACCCGATTCTCGATATGTACCTGCTGATACTACTGATACTGATACTGATACTTCGCGATTGATACTGTTACGTTACCCTGATACCATGATTTAGAACTATGATTGGTAGTTAATGGTGAATACTATATAATTTCAAGTAAAATTAACATACCTTTCCATCCAAGAGATGGTTGAAAAGTCCACCTTTTAAACTTCTTCATGCAATCCAACATTGTTCCTATATTACTTTAGCTTGCGCTGAAACGCTGGAGGGAGTGTCTTCAGTTTGGGACAGTTGTCTACATCCACGGTCTTCAATAATGATTTCGCAAACTTATAAGTCTGAGAGCAAAAGCTCTGAAGGTTTGGTAGATTTCTGAATTTGAGTTTTTTTAGTTGAGGGAACATGATTATCTTCCTTATCAGTTCATCATCTGCATTTGGTTTATTTGTAATGATAGCTTCCATCCCACCACATTCAGTTACCTCTATGTCTTGTAGTTTCACAAGAAGTTTGGCTAGAGAGGATGAGAATAGATTTATCAAACTGCCACAACCATTTACTATTAAGGATCTTAGGTTCTGAAAGGCTTGAATTCCTGGTGAATTGTCCTTCCAAACATGTGTTAACTTTGGCAGACAGCTTAGTTTCACCTTTTTTTTTTTTTATGAAGGTACTACCATATCTGATATGCCTTCCCAAACAAGTCCTTCAAGGTCAATGTATATCAATTAGTTCAAGATTTTGCAGACCTTTAACACCAGTGAACTTCCATCTCTCTTAGTTTAGTTTGAAGTTCCCCAGGCCAAATCTCCATAGATTCTTCATTTGAGAGATGTACATATTTTCAATGGTAGTCAATTTAATTTACGAGTCCATTCACGAGGTTGCAAACATAATTAAGCACAACAAACTTTATTCCATTAAACATCATTGATTAATTTAATTTGATTTTCAAATTAAAATACTTCATATTTGAATAACTAAACGTAAAACAGTTCTTACAAATCTATTGCAACATATTTTTAGATCCTTGAGCTAAATGCCCAACCCATTTGATTGGATTCTTGAATTTACCAAATATAAATACACATTAAGTTTCTTTTTGGTATACTGGATGGTGATCAAGATGATAGGGAGTCAAATACATCACTAGATAATGAGGTACAAGAATTCTCATCATGATTATCAAAATCTTGATCCAGATAGTAGAATTTTATGATTCTCTAATTTCAATTGGACCAAATAATTTGGATCACACTAGAATGTTAAAGTGACTGCAATCGTAGTTGTAAAATTGAGTGTAATTGTACTACAATCCCAATTCTACTAAAATCCCAATTTCACTAATTTTTTTTCTTATTATTTATTTCTTATATATATATATACACTAGCATTACATCCATGCTATGCCCGGCATTAAATATGTAAAAATAGATGTATTATTGATTGATGTTATAGATGTTGTGTTTACAATGATCAAATATATAGAAGAGAAGAAGGTAGTAGGTGAAGTGGTAGGGGATGAAGTGGAGGTGGTAGTGGTAGGTTAGGTGAGGAGGTGAGTGTGTGTGGTAGGTAGTAGTGGGTTAGGTTTAGTGGGTTTAACAGTCCCCCTCAAACTCAAGGAGGTTAGACACAAACCAACTTGAGTTTGGAGAGAGTTACAAAACAGAAAAATAAACGGAAAAATAAAACAGGATAGGAGACACGGTATGGTCGTGTCAGACCGATGTAGCAGATAGTTTATGGGGTCATGTCGGACCGTTGTAGCAGACAGTTTACGGGGTCATGTCGGACCGTTGTAGCAGACACTGTGTGGTCGTGTCAGACCGATGTAGAAGACAGTTTATGGGGTCATGTCGGACCGTTGTAGCAGGACAGTTTACGGGGTCATGTCGGACCGTTGTAGCAGGACAGTTTACGGGGTCATGTCGGACCGATGTAGCAGGACAGTTTACGGGGTCATGTCGGACCGATGTAGCAGGACAGTTTACGGGGTCATGTCGGACCGTTGTAGCAAGTTGTGGTGGTGCACCAAGGGGGCGACTTAGGGAGTGCGCCATGAGGTGACTTGAACATGATACTATGTATAACCCCCCCTCAAACTCAAATAGGTATGAAGATAGAAACCTATTTGAGGTTGAAACAAAGGGATCGATAAAGCTGACCGGTGTAGAAGACACTGTATGAGTGTGTATATAGGCTGCCCAAAAGATATACATGGATGTAGATATCGAGCCCTCAAAAGTCGTGCCCTCAAAAGGTGTGCCCAATCTGTCAAAAGGCGTGCCATCAAAAGGCGTGCCCGATGCATCAAAAGGCATGCCAGATATGATGGCGAGGCACGTGAGTGCCTTGGCTGGCGTGCCTGGTTTGTCGGGCGTCAAGAGGCGCGCGATGCGCGTGGCTGCCTCGTCTATTTAACCAAGACGGAGGTGAGGCTGAGGCAGAGAAAAGCTGCGAAAAAACCTCTGAAAAAAACTTTGTTGTGCTGAGAGAGAGAGTCTGAAAAACTCTGTTGCCCAGACAATGGCCTCCTCTTCCTCTTCTTCCCGTGGTCTGCTTACTCTCTTTCCCGAACTGAACGAGTCAACAAGAGAGAGAACTAGTGCGGAGACCAGTGAACCTCAACCAAACACCTCTGTGTTCGCTCCGTTGAACTTTCCGATGCGGTCGGTGGAACAAAGAATGGCAGTGCAGTCGGATGTGGAGGCCAATCAGTATACTTTGAAGGCATGTGTGGAAAGCATGACGGCGGTCACAAATTTGTCGAACCGGCTGCAGAGTAGGACAAATGAGGTGCAGCATTTAAACTCCCAGCTGGCTCTGCTCCAACGCATGTATAAGGATGCGCGAGCAGAGATAAGCGTACTAAGGGCAGAAAACAAGGAGCTGAAGCGGAAAGCCACCGTGATGTTCCGATTTGGAGGTCCTCCATATGCTGTAGTGGAGGAGTATGGGGGAGTGATCATGCCCAGTGGAGTGGGAAACATGGAGGCAACACCGTCAAGGGCCGCCCAGGACGGAGGCAAGAAGAAAAGGCCGGCGGCAGAGTAGAGAAGTGAGGGCGGTGGGTGGCCGGCTGCAGAAAAGAAAACAAAGCTTTGGGTGTTTGTTTGTGGTTTTTGTTTGTTTTGTTTTGGTTTTTTTTTTTTTTTTTTTTTTTTTTTTTTTTTTGTGTGTGTAAAATGGTTGATCGGGGTTGATCCCCGACATGAATAAATGACAAGTGTGTGGAATGTTGGTGGTGTTATTTTAGTGTGGTTGTTTGGGTGAATAATAAAAAGAAAATAAAATAAACAAAATAGATAAAAGAAAAAAAAAAAAAAAGAAGAGTGGATAAGTGATGTGAGAAAAATCGGTGTGATGGGTGGAAAAATGATTTTTTTTTTTTTTTTTGTTTTAAAATACAATATATATTCCCCTCTGGTGTTCAATTCGGTGGAGAATTATTATGTTAGAGGGAGAGTGAGTTGGTGGGCTATGCACTGAGAGAATGAAAAAGGAATAAAAAAAATGGGTTATGTGTAATGGGGTATAATGAGTGGGAGGATGGGTTTGTCAATTATTATGTCTCTTCTAAATGCTCTGGACTCTGAATCTCTCTGCCTTTATTCACCTGTTTGAGCCACTAGAGAGAGAGAGAGAGAGAGAGAGAGAGAGGGAAAGAAAATCTGGGTTTGTTTGTTAACTCAGAAAGAAGGCCAAGGAAGGGGGTGGACAAAGGTAGAAAGCGACGGGAGCAAGATCGGCTCCCCCATGGCTCTGCGCGACGTGCTGCGGAGATCGGCGAAGTTGACGGCTCAGGCGGCTGTTGAGAGGGGGATCATCGAGTCGGCGCACGATAGCGCGGAGGAGACGGTTGGGGCTGCTGTGAAGTTGGGGGAGGAGCTGGTGGGCAGGAGATGGGATGGACACGTGTACGGCCAGATCTCATCGGAAAGTTCTTGGTAGCTCTTGTACATCTTCAGATCCACCTTTCGAAGGTAAGGTGCGCCATCCATGGAAACCTTCACTGCTGCCGAGCTGCTGCGCCGGAGGTTGGTCGCCAATCTGTGTCTTTGCTGATCCGGCATGAGCTGAGGATGAAGCTTGCGACGTGTCTCCTGGTGCTGGAGAGTTGCATCTTGAGATCTGTTTGAAGGATTTGCAGGACGATTTCAAGAGGTGAGGCCCTTGTTGTTGAAGGCATGTGAAGCCTGCCAATTTCTTGTACTCGCATGAAAAGTTTCTTATAGGAGTTGCTACAAAAGTAGTGATCAAGCTATTTAATGCTGTTAACAAAGCTCAAAATGCTACAATGAACGAAGAGCTAGAGTAATTGATGGGAAGTCCGTGGCTGCGGAAATTATAGCAGGAATAGGTGGTGAAGTAATCAGAATGCAGGAGTCCACTGGGAAAGTGCCTGGCCTGGCTGTGATTAGGTGGGTTGTATATATATGTATTATATATATACATGTAAGTTAGTGAGCCAGGGTAGCTTTATATGGCAGGCTATTCAAGTTGGTTGAGGTCCGGCGGGCGGCCAAGGCGAGGTTGCCGCCCGCCGGTGAAGCGAAAAATACTAAATTCTTAACCTTGCTCTGATACCATGTAAAAATAGATGTATTATTGATTGATGTTATAGATGTTGTGTTTACAATGATCAAATATATAGAAGAGAAGAAGGTAGTAGGTGAAGTGGTAGGGGATGAAGTGGAGGTGGTAGTGGTAGGTTAGGTGAGGAGGTGAGTGTGTGTGGTAGGTAGTAGTGGGTTAGGTTTAGTGGGTTTAACAAAATAAATAATTAAAATTTCATCTTAAAATTTAAAGTAATAATCGATTAAAAGATGAAGGTTGTAAATGGCAATGGGAAATAGAATTTGTTCCTTAAGATTTGGATGTGTTGTTGATCGATCTTGGAGGTTGTGAGAAATCTCCATCTAAGCTTTGAGGTATTTTTTCAATGAGGCAAAGGTTTTTTTATTACAAATCATCTAATATTTAGAATGTTGCTTAAGGATGCTAAGATCGAATATAACTACAACAATGAAGGTCCTCACTTGCTTCAATGTGATGCTTGCCATAGTCATAGTTACCTCTTTTGTTACTTCTAACTACCACCTTAGCCTCTTCTTTTCTATCAGCGACTTCCTTCCCTATTACAACCTCTCTTCCACTTTTCTTGTTGTGACTCCACAATCTCTCTACTAGGGCTACTCTCCCCAATCCTACCATTGCAAAAAAAATAAAGAGAAATAAAGTACAAGGTTTAAAGAAGAAAAATGAGAAGGAGGAAGAAGAATAGGAGGAATGTGGTGACGTAAATGGGAGAGATGGTGAGGGAGTGGTAAAAAACACTTGAGCAGCTAAGAAGGGTTAGGAAGGAGTTAGGGATGGTAGGAAGGGTACTGGTCTGCCATTAAGAAAGAAGAAAACAAATGCCAGGGAGTTCATATTGGCAGAGTGACCTAGGATACCCAGATCCAGAAAAAGGAGTAGTTATGGTAGTGAAAAGAGGCAATAATGGTGGTGGATGATAGAGGTACTGGTGAAGGGGTGAGAGTAATAACAATTCGAATTTTAAGAGTACATGAATTAAAATTTTTAATTTTTTAAGATCTAGATACTTTTTAATAATTTCAAAAAGATAAACTTTTAATAAAAAAAATATTTTTATTATGCAAATAGAACCTTGCACATAAAATAGAAATTTATTGGATTGTGCTAGTCTTCGGTGTATTATTGGAGAGTCCTATCCTGGCTGGTAAGCTCACCACTGGTCTCGATGATCTGATAATTTATATAACCTATTCATTTGATTGCATTTAGTTTATTTTAAAAATACATTTATCGTTAATTTTTGAAGACAAATTTGATTAAATAAAGAGTTAGGAATATCAAATGAACTTAATTTTTGTTTTTTTTTTTTTTATGAATACTGTACCCCTCTTCGACTTCCTTAACAGCCTTATCTATGCTTTTGTGGGTGTGGGTATTCACACCGATGTCCAGAAGTTGACTGAAGATTATGGGTTGTTTGTGGCCACCGCTATTGACCTTTGTTCGTTGGCAGCTGAGTGTGGCATGATCGAGCTTTGCAATGCGTGGTTGAAGAACTTGGCGAGAGAGGTTTTGGGAGGATTACGATGAGTAGGTGGGACAATGAGTGGCTCTACCTTGAACAGGTTCAGTATGCTTGCATTGATGCTTTTCTTTCTTTTGAGATTGGAAGGTGTTTGAATGCAACTGGGTTTTAGATTTATTAGGAGTAATATGGGGTTGAATTTGTAATTTGTAATTTCTTGTTTTTTGGGGTTTGATGGAGATTTGGTATGGTTTTGTTTATATTGGGATCTCTGTTTGATGGATTTGGATGGTGGGTTTGTTTACTAGTTGGAGAAGTTTATTATGATATGCAATTTGGATGTGTTTGATGATTGATTGATATGTTCTATACTTCTATATTGTTGGGAAAATACATGATTGTTGATGCCTGAGTTGCATTGTCCTAGCATATAAATGGTTTCTTATTTTTGTCTTTAATTAGGGAATATATTGTTTTGCTTAGTTACTACATTATTTGTATAGCAACCGATGCCATACAATATATATTGATGGTAGTGTGGATCCCAAATTTGGAGCGAGTATTTTTACTATTTTTGCACTTGTTGCCCTATTTTTTATGTATATGGAGTTGAGAATAGTGGGGGTTTGTCTCTATATCATATTGGAACTGCAGAGACCATGGATGCAACTCTATTTTTGGGGTAAATCTTATGTTCATGTGCATGTGTGTGATTTACAATTTTTATACTTTTGTTTTTCTTTGTTTTTTTTTTTTTTTTGTCTCACTGATCCTAGTTAGGTGTTTGTTATGAATTCTTAACATGTGATGTGTATGAAACATTATGGTTGTCATAGTGGATGTTGTCAAAATGATAGTATGAGAGGCATAATTGAATTGGTGGCTCAAATTTGAAGGAGTGAAGAGAGGGATTAGCCGAGGAAGGGGATGTGAAAATAGTGGTGGAGCACAATTAGTGTTGTGAAAGGTGAGCCTAGGCTCAAAGCGCAATGAGGCGCAGCTCACGTGGCTTGTATATGGCGAGGCGAATGCCCATTCAATGAGCCGTAACAAGGCACACTAGTTGCACGTTTCATTGAAGATTCTGCATTTTTTTTCCTTTTTAATATCAGCTTTTGATTTTTATTTTTTTAACATATTAGACTTATATATGCTGCCACAAAGGATTGAAACTCTTCTTCTTTTTCTTCACAAATTTGGGATCTGTTTTTTTTCCTCCTCCTTTTTTTTTTATTGTTTCTTTTTTTCTTCTTCCACACCTTCTAGGTTCTTTTTTTTTTTTTTTGGGTGGCGGGGGAGGGGGGGGGAGGTGGCTAGGCTGCTTCTTTTTCACATTGTTGCTTCTATTTTTTTTTCCTCCTCTGCTCTAATTTTTCTTATTTTCTTCTTCTTCTCCTTCCTCTTTCTGATTTGTTGCTCCTTTTAGTCTACTTCTCTTTTGAAGTTTTTCTAACTTTGTTGTTGTGTGATTATTTTTTGGATTTTTTTTGCGAAATTTGTGTTTTGGTGAATCTTAATTATTTTGCATTTGTAATGATATGTGCTTTTATGGCTTTGGGAATTCTTCCACAATATGCCTTATTTTTTTCTTTTTTTCTTTGTCTGTGTTATTAATTGTGAATTCCTAAGAAGCATGGACCTAGACACGCGACATGACACGAATACGATATGGACACTCTGACACATTAATTTTCAAAAAATAGAGGACATGACATGTGGGGGACACGCTTGAAATATGTAATTTTATATGTTTATTATATATTAAATATATGAATATATCATTCAAAAATAATAAAAAATGTAATATGATACTAATTCATATAAATTTATATAATTTTTATTTTATCATTGTATCTTAAGTTGTTTTGTTTAAACTGTTAATTAGTTTGACATGTGTCTAATCAATAGGCACGTGTGTTTAAGCAATAGACACATGTGCCCTCCAAGTGTCTAAAGAGTGTTCGGGTCTTTAAAAAAAATTTAAAAATAAGACACATTTTGAAGAGTGTCAGACATGTGTTGGGGAAGTATCCAAAGAGTGCTGGTATTTGACATGGACAGGACACGTATACGTCACCTTCTTAGAAGTGTCCATACGTCTTAGGTGAATTCTTTCATTTTTGCTTACGTTGAAGTTTGAATTATTAGACTATACTAATTTTTATCTAGTTTTTTTACTTAAAAGGTGCCTTGCTTTAGTGAAGCGTGCACCTCGCTTTGCGCCTACTGTCACAACCCAACCCCAGGGGCTTAGGGTTGGAATCGCAACTTACTAACTTATTCTATTCCTAGCAAATTAAACTGCGCAAGTGGAAATAAAAATAATTAAATAGGAAATTACTCCATTTTACTATTTTAATAAGAGAAAATACATTTATAGGGCTTTTATTATTTTATTATTTAGTGATAGGCCCCGAGTAGAAACAAAAGGGAGCAAAAATATAAAATAAAAAAACAAAAAGAAAAGAAACACAAAATAGTTCAACATCAATCCACGTGCGGGTTCCATTTCGTGAGGTTATTGGTTTCTCCTACATCTCGTCACATGAAAGGGTAACAGCTATAAGCACACAGCAGAGTGAGAAATATTATGCCAACAGTATAGGGAATACAAAATAACCATGGATAGTTGATTAAGCCAAAACATTTATGTAACTCAATTTGGTAAGTAAATCACTTAAATACAGAAATTATGTAAATAAATAACCATAATCACGGTATGGAACAGAACAGAACAGAGGTCATAGAAGTGACAATCAGAACAGAGGTCAATGGCTCCATGACAAATAGAGGACCACAAAGTGGCCAAACAGAGGCCAATGGTTATTTAAGTCCCCCAAGGCATGGGACTCCTATGATGGTGCTTACAAAACATAATTGTTTATAAGGTCATAGTCAAATATATACTAAAATTTAAACAAACATATCCATGGGTTTCATTTTAAACAAATAGAGTTCAGAAAATAACCCGCGTAATTGAAATATTAATATAATTTATAAAACATAACTTGTATAAAATAAATTATGGTGATTCAAAACATACGTAACATATATTATGGTGACTCAATGTATAATACAACTCACCTTAAGATTGAGTCTTACTATTTCTTATCTTCCGACCCTTTCCTTGCTTCCTATTTGTGTTGATTCCTTCTTTCTCTCCTTTTTTTTTTTTTTACTCTTTGTTTTTCCGTTCAATTACAACACTCCTTCTCCCTATTTATACACGTAACTTTAGGTGATGACTCAGCTTGTGTGATGATGAAGCAGCCTGATGACTCACCTCCCCCTATCCGTTAGATAGTACGCGTGGCTAATTTACCACACTGTTAGAAAATCTGCAAATCTTCCTCCTTAATTGCTATTTATTATTACTATTATTATTTATTTACTCTTATTTTTATTTATTTATTTATTATATTTAATTCTAATTTGACTCAAGTAGTATTATAATTTCATATTTGTGTGAATTCGGCCCTAGATAATAATCCCTAAATAAATTACACTTTATTGCATACCAACAGAAAATTAATTATTTGTTTTACTACAACGCCCACTATTATTATTATTATTATTATTATTATTATTATTATTATTATTATTATTATTATTATTATTATTATTATTATTATTATTATTATTGGTTGTGGTATTAATTAAATATTTAGGGTGTCACATTTCTTCCCTCCTAAATAGAAGTTTGTCCCCAAACTTGATGTACCTTAATTTTCGAAGAGGTGTGGGTATTTGTCTTGCATTTGAGTTTCCATTTCTCACGTAGCTTCTTCGATACGATGATTTCGCCATAAGACCTTTACTAGCGGTATGGTCTTATTTCGAAGAATTTGATCATGACGATCGAGAATCTGCACTGGTTGCTCTTCATAAGAAAGATCCTCTTGAACTTCCAGGTTCTCATAGTCGACAACATGTTCTGGATCTTGGAGGTATCGTCGGAACATTGAAACATGAAACACATTTTGGACATTGGATTGTTCAGGTGGTAGTGCAAGGCGATAAACTACAGGATCAATTCTTTCCAGTTTCTCGAATGGCCTAATGTAACGTGGGTTTAACTTTCCTTGCTTTCCAAATGGATAACTCCTCTTGTTGGTGAGATCTTGAGGAACACATGATCCCCCATTTGAAATTCCAAGTCCCGTCTCCGTGTATCTACATAACTTTTCTGGCGGCTCTGAGCAGTGCGAATTCGTTGTTGGATGAGTTGGATTTTCTCACTTGTGACTTGCACGATCTCAGGGCCTAACAATTTCTTGTCCCCGACTTCTGTCCAACACAGAGGTGATCGAAATCTCCTTCCATACAGAGCTTAATATGGTGCCATTCCAATGCTTGCTTGGTAACTGTTGTTGTAGGCAAATTCCACTAAAGGTAGGTGCTCATCCCAGTTACCTTTGAGGTCCAACAAGTATACACGCAACATGTCCTCCAACATCTGGATTGTTCTTTCGGATTGCCCATCCGTTTGTGGGTGATAAGCAATGCTAAACTTCAGTGTGCTTCCCAAAGCTTCCTGTAATTTGTTCCAGAAGTGAGACATGAAGCGGGGGTCTCGGTCAGACACGATTGAAATTAGGGTGCCATGCAAACTAATGATTTCCTTACTGTACAAGGTGGCAAACTTATTAAGGGAGTACATGATTTTGATTGGTAGAAAATGCGCTGACTTCGTCAGTCGGTCCACTATAACCCATATTGCATCATTCTTTGAAAATGACCATGGTAGCCCCGACCACGAAGTCCATAGTGATGTGTTCCCATTTCTATTCAAGAATGGGGAGTGGTTGTAGCGGTCCTGCAGGTCTCTAATGTTCTGCTTTAACACGCTGACAATGCAGACATTTGGAGATTTGGCTTGCTATGTCTCTTTTCATTCCTGCCCACCAGTAGTGTTCCTTCAGATCATGGTACATCTTTGTGTTGTCAGGGTGGACTGCAAATCTCGAGCTATGAGCTTCCATCAATATCTTCTTTTTGAGTTCCAGAATGTCGGGTACGCAAATTCGATTTCGAAATTTTAGTATCCCATTGTTTATAGTGAAATCAGGATCATGTGTACTCCTTTACTCCTCGTACTTTTTCTTCAAAAGTTTATCTTCACATTGGCGCTCTTTAATTTCTTCAATCAATGCAGGTTCCACGGTTATGTTGGCGAGTAATCCATTGATCTTGTAGGAAATGAGAGTACATGCCAAACCTCTAGTCATCTTTCGGCTCAGTGCGTCTGTTACCACGTTAGCTTTGCCTGGATGATGATGGATCTCTACATCATAGTCTTTCATAAATTCTAGCCACCATCGTTGCCTCATATTCAGTTCATTCTATGTGAATATATATTTAAGACTCTTGTGATCAATGTAAAAATCGTAAGTTGCACCATAGAGATAATGACGCCAGATTTTGAAGGCAAAGATTACTGCAGCCAATTCCAAATCATGAGTCGGGTAGTTCTTCTTGTGAGTCTTTAATTGTCGCGACGCATAAGCAATGACTTTTTCGTTTTGCATGAGAACGCAACCCAAACCATTGTATGAGGCATCACCATAGATTACGAACCCATCTACTCTTATAGGGAGTGCTAGTATAGGGGCTGACACAAGTTGACTTTTTAATTCTTGAAAGCTATGTTCCTGTTTGTCAGTCCATTCAAAGGGTGTGTTCTTCTGAGTTAGCTAGGTCAAGGGTGATGCTATCTTTGTGAAATCTTACACGAAGCATCGATAATAATCAGCTAGACCTAGGAAACTTCGAATTTCTGATACATTAGTAGGTTATGGCTAGTCCACGATTGCTGTAACTTTTTGAGGGTCAACCGAGATGCTATCTTTGCTAATGATGTGACCGAGAAAGTGTACACTAGTGATCCAGAATTCGCATTTCTTCAACTTGGCATAAAGTCTGTGATCACGCAGTGTTTGTAGAACCATTCGTAAGTGCTGCTCATGGGCCTTTGGTGACTTGGAGTATAGAAGGATGTTGTTAATGAAGACGATGACGAACTCATCAAGATAGGGTTTGAACACCAGGTTCAGGAGGTCCATGAAGGCTGCTGGGGCATTTGTGACGCCAAAAGGTATGACAAGAAACTCGTAGTGCCCGTAATGAGTTCTAAAGGCAGTCTTTTCGATGCTTTCCGTTTTGACTTTTAGCTGATGGTAGCCAGAACACAAGTCGATTTTGGAGAATACTTGGGCCCTTGAAGTTGATCGAACAGGTCATTGATTCGTGACAAAGGGTACCGATTTTTTATGGTGACCTTGTTCAGCTCCTAGTAATCGATGCATAATCTCATCGTGCCATCCTTTTTCTTCATGAACAATATTGGAGCTCCCCAAGATGAGGTACTAGGTCGAATGAAACCTTTGTCCAGTAGTTCCTGGAGTTGAGTCTTCAGCTCTTTCAATTCTTCCATCGACATGCGATAAGGAGCTTTTGATATTGGTTGTGTGCTAGGTTGGGTTTCAATGGTGAACTCCATTTCCCGATCAACCAAGATACCGGGTAGATCTTCAAGAAAAACATCCGAGAATTCTGGTACTATGGGGATCACATCAACGGTAGGGGCCTCTTTTTTGTGTATCGATCATATACTAAATATAACCACCACAACCTTTCTTAGAAGTCGTTGGGCTGTCATGGAGGATATAATATAGGAAGGGTTGGAAACTCCAGTCCCATCAAAGATAAGCTCGGGTTGGTTGGTAACCTAAGGAAGACCTTTTTGGCTTTACAATCAATAGAGGCATGGTTGGCAGCCAGCCAATCCATACCTAAGATCACATGAAGTTCCTAATGCAGAGGGGAATCGAGTTTATATATAAGGTTTTGCCTTTTAAGGATATAGTACATGATCTATACACATCAGTACTACATGCAGACTTACCAGAAGGAAAAAACACAGACAATATATATCCTAATGGTTCGGGTGTTGATGACAACTTGGTAGCAAGGTGTGGTGCAACAAAAGAATAAGTTGACCCAGAGTCAATGAGGACATGACCTGTAGGAACCCATATTTTACGTCTTAATCATGTTCATGAGCATCTGTATGATTATGGCTTGATAAGCTTGCATGTGTATGTTTGTGACTCGTTCTGCTTAAGTGAGTGAGATCCACGTCTTGTTTTGATGCCTTGGTGATTTGTCTAAGTGTTGTGCGCTTGCCTTGCTCCTTCCTTGATGTGAAACCTAGGTCACGCCTTGCCTGAGTTATGATTAGCCGATGTTATGCCAAGCCTAGGTTACGTTACGCCTAGACCATTCCGAGCCGAGGTCATCCTCAGCCTAGAAGTATCTTGGAACCCCTTTGTTGACCTCTATCCTTGCTTTGACTCATTGGCCGAGATGTTACCTTTGCACCCAAGTGATCTCGTCCTGGAGTGGTATGACCTAGACCGAGGTGTGGCACATCTAGACCAAGGTGTGGCACAACTTAGTCAAGAGTTGTCCTTCCTAGCCGAGGTCATTGTCACCTTAGTTGCCGAAGCCCTTTTATTAGCCGATGTCATTGCCTCGTCAGAGAGCCCATACCGCTTTACTTGTTGAACACCCTTTCGCCATGCTTTGTCTGGTCTGTCAGCCACCTTTTCAGGGAAAACCCAACCGGTCGCCGCCACGTGTCCCTGCCGTGGGTTAACCCCAGAACCGGGTAAGGGAAACTATCATTTGGTATCATAACCTTGCCTTTTAGAGAGAGAAGCTCTAGGAGAAAGAGGAAGTTTTAGAGTGAGAAAGTAAGTCTTCAAGCTTGATTCCAAGAGATCGAAGCATTAGATTCGTGTATTGAGGTTAGATCCTTGGCTTACTCTTGTTGTTCCTTGTGTTTATCTAGCTGCATTGCATGATCGGACCTGTTCTGCACGTCATGCATTAATTTGAAACTGATTTTAGAAAGAGAAAATAATGTTCATACGTTCTTGAAGAAAAAGTCTTGTTTTGATCCGGAAGCTTGCATAGAAAATCGTGTTTTGTGTTTATTCCCGCAAGAACCTCAAGTACGGGTACCCAGGTCCATGTTTTCAAACTCGTAGCATGAAAATTCCAGATTTTGTAATAACGGGTTGTAAATGAACATTCATATTCTTCATCTTTTCGTACTCATGTTCTTCATGATCATCAGCAGAGGGAAGCCTAGAGTTTCCCGACCTCTTTTCCTTGCATGTGGCCCTCGGGGACACACCTCGGCAAGGAGGTGTGGAACCTTGGCCTAGACCTGGTTAGTGCCCAGCATGTTTTTCCGAGATCATTGGTATACATATGAAACTTGTTTGAAAGTGCATTCAATAGGCTTTGCCATGTGTTTGTAGGACTTGGGCTTGTCTCGACCCCGACGTTTGAAGAACTATGTGAGTGGTATTTTTAATAAAGCTATGTTATACTCGTTTTGATAAATCTCGTTTTGCTTTGTTTTGATGAAAAGTATTTGATTTAGCATGAATGACTATCCCTATTTGTATATCAAGCACTATCTTGTTTTGATGACATGTCTTGAAAGTCCTTAGTGCCAGGGGACTATAATGCAACTGCACTCTTGTCTTGAAAGTCCTAAGTGCCAGGGGACTATAATGCAACTGCACTCTTGTCTTGAAAGTCCTTAGTGCCAGGGGACTATAATGCAACTGCACTCTTGTCTTGACATGTCATCGCCCCTTGTAATATGTAGATGTTATTAACATCCAAGGAACTTGAAAGACCGGCAGTGAACTTGATTTTTCCCTCTTGATTGTATAGTATGCTATGTATTGTTTTGAAAGAGACCCTGGATATCAATCATGCAAAACCTTTATTTCTAATATCATTCACTGAGTATCCAAGCTCACCCTCTCTATATATATGTAGGTGGTGAACAAGAAGGCAATGAGGCCTAGACGTAATGCCGATATGTTTTTGGGTGCATTGCCAACCTGTTTTGGGATTGCATTTTGTACCATCTTGAAGATCATGCTTCTTAGCTTATGTTTCATGTGTACTTGTATACGTCGGCTTGAGAAGCCTTTTGGTCAAGATGTATTTTGTATCTTATTTCCTTATTGTACTTAAGTTTTAAGACTTGTAAAAATGTATGTCATTCCATTGGACTTATGCACGGCTCTCATGGACTACTCAGATTTTTGTATATATAATGCTTCCGCACTTGTAAGCCCCATATTTCATACTCTGATCGTGTGTGATTTTTGTAAGTCGGCCTTCGGTAACCTCGGGTTACTGGCCATCACGGCACCAAACTACTAGGGGCGGTTTGGGGGCGTGACAGATTGGTATCAGAGCACGCGTTCCTTATAGTACGTTAATCACACACTTTGAGTCCTAAAGAGCATAGGATTTCCCTTAGAATGATGTTAGGATTGCATCATATTGCTTGCTACTTGACTATGTGTGCATCATTTCGGCACAGACGCTTGTTACTTGCCTACGTATTATCTGTTCAGTTGTTTTGAAGTCTCATCTTACGTCCTCCTAGCATCATGAGGAGAGGTAGACCTCCAGTTGGCCGAGCTCATTCAGAAGATAGATTGGAGAGATTGGAAAGGTTAGTCGAAGGTTTGGTTCGTGAGCAGAGACAACCCAGGCCACAGGATACTGGTACCACTTCCACGCAGGCCGAGGAGACGAATGGCCGATATACAGCTCCACCTCCTCCATTGCCACAAGTGCCTCTACCGCAAGCTTTGTATGGGAACGACACGATAACCCTAATCAGAGAGTTCAAGAAAATGAAGCCGCCGAGATTTTAAGGCGGTATAGAACCAATGAAAGCCGAGGCATGGGTTTTAGAGATGGGGAAGTTGTTTGAAATTTTCCCCAGTACAGACGCCCAGAAGGTATCTCTGGCAGCATTCACATTAGACGACGACACTGGTAGGTGGTGGATGATCGTCCGAGAAAGCAATCCGGGTTTGACTTGGGCCAAATTCTTGGAGTTGTTCTACAACAAGCATTTCCCCCTTAGCGTCCGAGATCGAAAGACCACAGAGTTCCAGAATCTGATGCAAGGGAACAAGACAGTGGCAGAATACGATCGTGCCTTTACTGAACTGGCGAGATATGCGCCTCACATGGTTGACGACGAGTACCGAAAGGCGAGGAAGTTCGAAAGTGGGTTGCGTGGACCGATATAAGATCGGGTCAACATGCTCAATATGCCGACATACGCCGGAGTACTGGACAAGGCCATCCTGGCTGAAGCTAACTTGAACCGATACCAGAGTTCAGGTGAGGGTCAGAGGAAGAGATAGAATTACGATAATCGCCGAGCTCCGTTCAATGCCAAGAAGAAGATGAATATGGACAGTTCCAGCAACTCAAATCAGGAAGGTAATGCTAAGCCGTTGTGTGGGAGTTATGGAAAGCTACATTTTGGGGTCTGTCGTTGGGCAACAGGGGCATGCTACGAGTGTGGCGAGATTGGTCATCGTGTGAAGGACTGCCCGAAAGCCAAGGCTGATGACGGAAAGAGGAATGGAAGCACCTCGGGCCCTGCACAGAACAACAACGTCGGGAGGATACAGGCAAGGCAAGGCAGAGTTTTTGCATTGGTACCAGGAGACGCCCAGAGTGCCGAGGCGGTAGTGTCAGGTACCCTTCCAATTTGTTCTCAAGATGCATACGTATTGATTGATTCGGGTTCTACGCATTCATTTGTATCTACTATGTTCACCGAGAAGTTGAATAAGGAATTAGAACCCCTTGATTATGTATTATCTGTGTCTACTCCATCTGGGAGAAATATGATTGTTACATCCATTTATAGGGCGTGTATTGTTGTGATTGGGGGTGTAGGGTTGTTAGTTAATTTGATGCCATTAAGCATGACTCACTTCGATGTCATATTGGGAATGGATTGGTTAGTAGCGAATCATGCATCCATTAATTGTGTTACTAAGAGCGTCACATTGAAGACCCCAAATCTAGCCGAAGTCATTTTCCAGGGTAAAGGAGTAGTACCCCCACCTTACTTAATCTCATCCATGAAAGCCTACAAGTTGATCCAGAAAGGATGTCAGGGGTATTTGTGCAGTATACTAAGTGACTTGAATGGGAGTGTTGAGTTAGCCGGCATACCCATTGTTGAGGAATTCCCCGACGTCTTTCCAAATGAGCTGCCTGGCCACCTTGTCGATAGGGAAATAGAGTTTACTGTGGACATCCTGTCAGGAACACAACCTATCTCCAAAACACCCTACAGAATGGCCCCAGCCGAACTAAGAGAACTGAAATCGCAATTACAAGAATTGTTGGATAAGGGATTTGTTAGGCCGAGCACTTCACCGTGGGGAGCACCCGTTCTATTTGTTAAGAAAAAGGATGGCACACTTCATCTTTGCATTGACTACAGAGAACTTAATAAGGTGACCATTAAGAACAAGTACCCTTTGCCTAGGATCGACGATTTGCTTGATCAACTACGAGGAGCACGAGTCTTTTCCAAGATTGACCTTAGGTCGGGCTACCACCAATTGAAGGTTAAAGCCGAAGACATTGAGAAAACTGCTTTTCGGACAAGATATGGCCACTACGAATTTTTGGTAATGCCCTTCGGAGTGACCAATGCCCCAACAGCGTTCATGGACTTGATGAACAGAGTCTTTAAGCCATATCTAGATGAGTTCGTAATTATTTTTATTGATGACATATTGATCTACTCCGAGAGTACGAGCGAGCACGAGAATCATCTGAGACTTGCCCTGCAAATCTTGAGAGATAAGAAGTTGTACGCCAAGTTGAGTAAATGCGAGTTTTGGCTTTCCAGCATTTCATTTTTAGGGCACGTGATTAATGAAGATGGTATATCAGTTGACCCCAGTAAGATTGAAGCCATTGTGAATTGGCCAACGCCGACCAACGTGTCCGAGGTTCGTAGTTTTCTGGGTTTGGCAGGATATTACAGAAAGTTTGTGAAGGATTTCTCGAGGATCGCAGTACCATTGACACAACTAACTAAGAAGGGAGCAGCTTATGAATGGACTAATGATAGAAAATCAGCCTTTCAGGAGTTGAAGACGAGGTTAGTTACAGCACCAGTTCTTGTACTACCATCAGCTAATGAGGAATTTCAGATTTACAGTGATGCTTCACATAAGGGTTTGGGTTGCGTGTTAATGCAAGGAGGTAAAGTCATAGCGTACGCGTCTCGTCAGTTGAAGCCCAACGAAAAGAACTATCCTACCCATGATTTGGAGCTGGCGGCCGTGGTTTTTGCTTTGAAGATATGGCGTCATTACTTGTATGGAACATCTTGTCAAGTTTTCACCGACCACAAAAGTCTGAAGTACTTGTTCACTCAGAAAGAGTTAAATATGAGGCAGAGAAGATGGCTCGAGCTATTGAAGGACTATGACATGCAGATTCAGTATTATCCAGGTAAGGCAAATTCCGTAGCCGACGCGTTGAGCAAGAAGCTAGTTGGGAGTTTGGCGTGCCTGACAACGATCTCAGTGGAACCGACCATTATTGAGGAAGTGACGACCAGACAGATGGAGGATAAATTCCTCAAAAGGATAATTGATGAATTCATCACCAAGCCGAGGCCAGGGTACACAATGGAAAATCAAGTGCTTAAGTTTGAAGGAAGATTGTGCGTGGCCGACGTGCCAGAGTTGAAAAGGAAGATTTTGCAAGAGGCCCATAGCTCCAAGTTTGCCATTCATCCAGGGAGCACCAAGATGTATCAGGACGTAAAGCGGACTTTTTGGTGGCCAAACATGAAGAGAGAGATAGCTGAGTTTGTATTTCAGTGTCTGTGTTGTCAGCAAGTGAAGGCAGAACACCAGAGGCCGGCAGGACTTCTTCAACCTTTGTCAATTCCTGAGTGGAAATGGGAACACACCTCCATGGATTTCGTAGTAGGTCTGCCGAGGACGCAGAAGGGTATGAACTCGATTTGGGTTATAGTTGACAGATTTACTAAGTCAGCACACTTTTTACCTGTCAAGACTACGTTCAATGCCGACCGACTTGCCGAACTGTACATGAATGAGATTGTTAGGCTTCATGGCGTGCCGATGTCCATTGTGTCAGGCCGAGATCCGAAGTTCGTTTCTAGATTTTGGCAGAGTCTACAGGAAGCCTTGGGAACTGAGTTGAAATTTAGCACAGCCTTTCACCCCCAGACTGACGGGCAAACGGAAAGAACGATCCAGACACTCGAAGACATGCTCAGACTATGCGTGTTGGATTTCCAGGGAAGTTGGGAATCGCATTTGCCATTAGTGGAGTTCGCGTACAACAACAGTTATCAAGCCAGCATGGGCATGGCGCCGTATGAAGCTTTGTATGGAAGGGAGTGCAGATCGCTGATATGTTGGACTGAAGTAGGGGACAAGGCTCTAATTGGCCCCAAGTTGGTTCGAATGACAACTGAAAAGATTAAACTCATTCAGCAGAGGATTAAAACCGCATAGAGCCGACAGAAGAGTTATGCCTACCAGAGAAGGAGGGAGTTAGAATTTGAAATTGGGGATCATGTATTTTTAAAGGTCTCGCCGATGACAGGAGTTTCGAGATTTGGGAAGAAGGGCAAACTTGCACCCCGATACATTGGGCCATTTGAAATTCTTGAGAGAGTTAACACCGTTGCTTACAGACTTGCTTTGCCGCCATATTTGAGCCAAGTCCACAGCGTGTTCCATGTTTCGATGTTGAGGAAATATATCCGAGACCCACTGCATGTGATAGATTATTCCAGGGTTGTAATTAATGAAGATCTAGGCTACGAAGAGAAACCGATGAGAATTATTGACGGACAAGTGAGACGGTTGAGAAACAAGTCGATATCGATGGTGAAAATCGAATGGGCGAAGCATTATGGCAAGGAAGCCACGTGGGAAAAGGAAGAGGAAATGAAAATCCGTTATCCGGAGTTGTTCGTAGGGCAAGGTAACTTGAGTTTGGGGACCAAACTTCTTTAAGGAGGGTAGACTGTAGGAACCCACATTTTATGTCTTAATCATGTTCATGAGCATCTATATGATTATGGCTTGTTAAGCTTGCATGTGTATGTTTGTGACTCGTTCTGCTTAAGTGAGTGAGATCCACGTCTTGTTTTGATGCCTTGGTGATTTGTCTAAGTGTTGTGCGCTTGCCTTGCTCCTTCCTTGATGTGAAACCTAGGTCACGCCTTGCCTGAGTTATGATTAGCCGATGTTATGCCAAGCCTAGGTTACGTTACGCCTAGACCATTCCGAGCCGAGGTCATCCTCAGCCTAGAAGTATCTTGGAACCCCTTTGTTGACCTCTATCCTTGCTTTGACTCATTGGCCGAGATGTTACCTTTGCACCCAAATGATCTCGTCCTGGAGTGGTATGACCTAGACCGAGGTGTGGCACATCTAGACCGAGGTGTGGCACATCTAGACCAAGGTGTGGCACAGCTTAGTCAAGAGTTGTCCTTCCTAGCCGAGGTCATTGTCACCTTAGTTGCCGAAGCCCTTTTATTAGCCGATGTCATTGCCTCGTCAGAGAGCCCATACCGCTTTACTTGTTGAACACCCTTTCGCCATGCTTTGTCTGGTCTATCAGCCACCTTTTCAGGGAAAACCCAACCGGTCGCCGCCACGTGTCCCCGCCGTGGGTTAACCCCAGAACCGGGTAAGGGAAACTATCATTTGGTATCATAACCTTGCCTTTTAGAGAGAGAAGCTCTAGGAGAAAGAGGAAGTTTTAGAGTGAGAAAGTAAGTCTTCAAGCTTGATTCCAAGAGATCGAAGCATTAGATTCGTGTATTGAGGTTAGATCATTGGCTTACTCTTGTTGTTCCTTGTGTTTATCTAGCTGCATTGCATGATCGGACCTGTTCTGCACGTCATGCATTAATTTGAAACTGATTTTAGAAAGAGAAAATAATGTTCATACGTTCTTGAAGAAAAAGTCTTGTTTTGATCCGGAAGCTTGCATAGAAAATCGTGTTTTTGTGTTTATTCCCGCAAGAACCTCAAGTACGGGTACCCAGGTCCATGTTTTCAAACTCGTAGCATGAAAATTCCAGATTTTGTAATAACGGGTTGTAAATGAACATTCATATTCTTCATGTTTTCGTACTCATGTTCTTCATGATCATCAGCAGAGGGAAGCCCAGAGTTTCCCGACCTCTTTTCCTTGCATGTGGCCCTCGGGGACACACCTCGGCAAGGAGGTGTGGAACCTCGGCCTAGACCTGGTTAGTGCCCAGCATGTTTTTCCGAGATCATTGGTATACATATGAAACTTGTTTGAAAGTGCATTCAATAGGCTTTGCCATGTGTTTGTAGGACTTGGGCTTGTCTCGACCCCGACGTTTGAAGAACTATGTGAGTGGTATTTTTAATAAAGCTATGTTATACTCGTTTTGATAAATCTCGTTTTGCTTTGTTTTGATGAAAAGTATTTGATTTAGCATGAATGACTAACCCTATTTGTATATCAAGCACTATCTTGTTTTGATGACATGTCTTGAAAGTCCTTAGTGCCAGGGGACTATAATGCAACTGCACTCTTGTCTTGAAAGTCCTTAGTGCCAGGGGACTATAATGCAACTGCACTCTTGTCTTGAAAGTCCTTAGTGCCAGGGGACTAAAATGCAACTGCACTCTTGTCTTGAAAGTCCTTAGTGCCAGGGGACTATAATGCAACTGCACTCTTGTCTTGAAAGTCCTTAGTGCCAGGGGACTATAATGCAACTGCACTCTTGTCTTGACATGTCATCGCCCCTTGTAATATGTAGATGTTATTAACATCCAAGGAACTTGAAAGACCGGCAGTGAACTTGATTTTTCCCTCTTGATTGTATAGTGTGCTATGTATTGTTTTGAAAGAGACCCTGGATATCAATCATGCAAAACCTTTATTTCTAATATCATTCACTGAGTATCCAAGCTCACCCTCTCTATATATATGTAGGTGGTGAACAAGAAGGCAATGAGGCCTAGACGTAATGCCGATATGTTTTTGGGTGCATTGCCGACCTGTTTTGGGATTGCATTTTGTACCATCTTGAAGATCATGCTTCTTAGCTTATGTTTCATGTGTACTTGTATACGTCGGCTTGAGAAGCCTTTTGGTCAAGATGTATTTTGTATCTTATTTCCTTATTGTACTTAAGTTTTAAGACTTGTAAAAATGTATGTCATTCCATTGGACTTATGCACGGCTCTCATGGACTACTCAGATTTTTGTATATATAATGCTTCCGCACTTGTAAGCCCCATATTTCATACTCTGATCGTGTGTGATTTTTGTAAGTCGGCCTTCGGTAACCTCGGGTTACTGGCCATCACGGCACCAAACTACTAGGGGCGGTTTGGGTTACTACATTTGTCACGACCCAACAGTAGGGGCTTAGGGTTGGAATCACAACTTACTAACTTATTCTATTCGTAGCAAATTAAACTGCGTAAGCGAAAATAAAAATAATTAAACAGCAAATTACTCCATTTTGCTATTTTAATAAAAGAAAATACATCTATAGGGCTTTTATTATTTTATTATTCAGTGACAGGCCCCGAGTAGAAACAAAAGGGAGCAAAAAAAAAAAAAAAAAAAGAAAAGAAAGACAAAATAGTAGTTCAACATCAATCCACGTGCGGGTTCCATTTCGTGAGGTTATGGGTTTCCCATACATCTCGTCACCTGAAAGGGTAACAGCTATAAGCACACAGCAAAGTGAGAAATATTATGCCAAGAGCATAGGGGATACAAAATAACCATGGATAGTTGGTTAAGTCAAAACATTTACATAACTCAATTTGGTAAATAAATCACTGAAATACAGAAATTATGTAAACAAATAACCATAACATGGTACGGAACAGAACAGAACAGAGGACACAGAAGTGACAATTAGAACAAAGGTCAATGGATCCATGACAAACAGAGGACCACAAAGTGGCCAAACAGAGGCCAATGGTTATTTAAGTCTCCCAAGGCATGGGACTCCCGTTGTGGTACTTACAAAACAAAATTGTTTATAAGGTCATAGTCAAATATATACTAAAATTTAAACAAACATATCCATGGGTATCATTTTAAACAAATAGAGTTCAGAAAATAACCCACGTAATTAAAATATCAATATCATTTATAAAACATAACTTGTATAAAATAAATTATGGTGAGTCAAAACATACGTGACATATATTATGGTGACTCAAAGTATAATATAACTCACCTTAAGATTGAGTCTTACTATTTCCTATCTATTTTTCCTATCTTTCGGCCTTTCCTTTGCTTCCTATTTGTGCTGATTCCTTCTTTCTCCTTTTTTTTTTTTACTCTTTGTTTTTCCGTTCACTTACAGCACTCCTTCTCCCTATTTATACATGTAACTTTAGGTGATGACTCAGCTTGTGTGATGATGAAGCAACCTAATGACTCACCTCCCCCTATCCGTTAGACAGTACGAATGGCTTATTTACCGCACTGTTAGAAAATTTGCAAATCTTCCTCCTTAATTGCTATTTATTATTACTATTATTATTTATTTACTCTTATTTTTATTTATTTATTTATTTATTATCTTTAACTCTAATTTGACTCAACTAGTATTATAATTCCATATTTGTGTGAATTCGGCCCTAAATAATAATCCCTAAATAAATTACACTTTATCGCATACCAACAGAAAATTAATTATTTGTTTTACTACCACGCCCACTATTATTATTATTATTATTATTATTATTATTATTATTATTATTATTATTATTATTATTATTATCATTATTATTATTATTATTATTATTATTGGTTGTGGTATTAATTAAATAGTTAGGGTGTCACACCTACGCTCCAAGAGACTTTTGGTGCCTTGGTGTGCCTTGAGCCTTTAAAAATACTGAGTGCGACATTAGTAATGGTGATTAAGTAGTAGAACTAGTGGCAGAATACTGGTGTTGTGGTGCTAGGATTTTTTATGATAGGATGAGGTTTATTAATCAAATTATCGAATATTTGAATTAGGCAATGTGTTAATAATATTACCATGTCACTCATTGATTGATTACTCGGAATTGATGATGACATCTTTTGGAGTAGGGTTTATCTAAAACCTTGTTTGGCTAGAGATAGTTTATTAGGAAATGGAAGTTAGAAATCCAAAAAGATTGCTTATAGTAGGCAGCCCATGGGTGGCTTAGTAAGCCCTACTTGGATACAAAGTGTTTCATTGATGTTTTTATTTGTTTCCAAATTGAGAGTTTAAATGCAGGGAATTGGAGTAATGAGTTTATTGTGGAAGTACTGGACTATGTAGTATTGGACACCTCCCTAAACCTGCTGAAAAAGACCAAAACCACCTCCCTCACAGGACCACCATATCCAACTACAAGGGCTATTATGAAAACAGAATCATTGTAAGGGAACTTGAAGCCACAATGGTGTAGGTAGATTGCTTGTTTTGGAATTTAATGAAAAAGATGAACAAGTTTTGAGGAAATCAGTGGATCTTGAAGAAAATGATAATCACTTCCTCATTGGTGATGTCGGGGACCTTCTAAACTCAGATTTTGTTTGGAAGAATATTGATAGAGTAGGGTAAAGTATAGGAATAGATATATTCCTTATCTGTTGGCATATGTGCATATGAACTAGTTAAGAAAATTAGCACCAAAAATAAGATAAGTAAAGAAAAACATACAAATAAATTATAAACTAAACCATATACCTACTTGATTAAAGACTATTTAGATCAAGAGAAAAATGGGGCAAGAGTTTGATATTAATATTTTCTTTTTCTTTTTCAGTCGTTGTGTGAAGAAACAAAAAGGAACAAGCTCAAACATTTTTTTGTGTGCAAATAAGTTCTCTATAAGATTTTTTTGAAAAAAGTTCTCTATAAGATAAGAATTTTTTTAAGACTGTATTTGATTCATGAATTTAAGTAGAGATTTAGAAAGAAAAGAGAAAAAGTGTGTGAAATATAGTATATTTCATTCACATTTCACTTGTCTTCTTACTTTCTCTTTCAAATTCTTACCTAAATTCATGAACCAAAAATAGTTTAAAGTTGATTATATCACTATAGGAAATTACACTTTTGGCGACTAAAAAAAATTGATTCGCCAAAAGTTGTGGAATTGGCGACCAAAAATTATATTAGTCACAAAAGTACAAGATTTAGCTACCAATTTTTTTTTAGTCGAGGTATATTGATTATTGGAGCCCAAAAAAAACTTTAGTCACTAAAAATGCCACAATTGGCGACTAAAAAATATGTTAGTCATTGTATAGTTAGTTTTGACTACTAAAATTATTTAGTCGCCGAATGAAAAACAAAAATTTATTTTTTATTTTTGGCGACCAAAAGTTTGGTTGGCAAAAATTTAATTTCAACGACTAAATAAATATTTTAGTCGTTGTATAGTTACTTTTGGCTACTAAATTTATTTAGCAACAATGCTACAGGGCCCGAATTCCTCCGCCCCGAATGCCCCTAAACCACGAAACGACGTCGTTTCGTGGTTTTAATTTTTTTTTTTTTTTTTTTCCAGCAGAAGAAGGAGACGAAGACGGAGAGGGGGAGGGGGAGACGAAGACGGAGGAGGGGGAGGGGGAGGGGGAGGAGGGGGACTGGAGGGGGCCTAAAAAATGGGCTGGAGGCGGAGGCGGGGGGCGCGGCGATCGGCGATGGCAGAGGCGGCGATCGGCGATGGCTGAGGCGACGAGCAGAGGCATGGCGGAGGCGACGGAGGCGGAGGCGCGGCGATCGGCGACGGATCGGAGACGGCGGCGACCCCTCTCCCTCTCCCTCTCCCTCTCCCTCTTTCTCTCCCTCTCCCTCTCCCTCTCTCTCTTCCTCCGCTTCCTCTGCGTCGAAAATGGCAGAAAAAAAAAAAAAATTCGAGCCACATTCGAGCCAAGCCATTTCGGGCCCTCAATCATTTTTCTTTATTTAGTCACCGAATGGAAAGCAAAAATTAATTTTTTATTTTTGGAAACCAAAAGTTTGGTTGCCAAAATTTTTCTTTCAACGACTAAAAAAGTTTGGAACTTTTTTAGCCTCGTTTGATTTTTGTTTTTGGACTTTTGTGAGAAAAAATGTGTAATGATTATGGATAAAAAATAATATTTTATCTTATTGATTTTTGTAATCAATTTTATCTTTTGTGATTTTTTGGACCCAACATGAATGCTAAACCAAGGCTTAGTCGCCTTTAGCTGACTTTACCGACTAAAGTTTTTTGTTGGCAATTGTAATTACAAGGTTTGGAGGTAAGACTCCAAAATTTGGAGCCATTTTTAAATTATTTTGGTGAGGAACTCTGGAGGGATTTTAGAGGGATTTCAAACACACTAAGCCTCCATTTGGGAAGTGGGTTGACTTTTTGACTTTTTGACTTTTTTGACTATTTTAACCTGGGCTAAAAAGTTTGATTTGGGAAGGACTTTTTGACTTTTTTGACTTTTTTTTGTGAGAGAACAATGTAATGATTATGGATTAGATGTGATATTTTATTTTTTGTAGTTAAAATAACCTATTTTATTTTTTGTGGCTAAAATAGCCAAAAAAGCCCCGTTTAGCTCTTGCCAAACGGAGCCTGAGTTAGGGCTTAAAAACGTCTGTCTCTCTCACTCTGCGACTCTCTCTCTCTCTCTCTCTCTCGCATCTGCCCTCTTCCGATTCTCTCTCTCGCATGCATTTGCCCTCTTCCGATTCTCTCGCGCCTCTGTCTCTCTCATTCTATTGCTCTCTCTCTCTCTCTCTCTCTCTCTCTCACGCCGGTTGTCCTCCTCTTGATATTGAATCTCTGTCGCTTTGTTTCCATCGCCATCGGGTAAGGAGCATCACCGCCATCGAGCACCACCGTCGATCCACTATTGGAGCATTACCCCAGATATGTCCTCTCTATTTTGCCTTCTCTCTGTCTCTCTCTTTGCCTCTCTTCCCCTAATATCTGTCTCTCTTTTCCACCATTTGGATTGTAATATAGTTTTGGGGAAGAAGTATAGAAATCACAATTGGTATTTCTGGTTTTCTTTTATTCGGAAATTGGAAAACATGGCTTCATTGGGCATCCCATTGCAGACAAATCCCATTGGAGCAATATTTTCTCTTTAGGATTGAATAAACAGTTGACCTCTGCTATTATTCATTATTTTAATCAAAATTTTGTTATTTAGATTTTTGACCATTGTAATACATTAATTCTATGGTTTGATATGATCTCCTAGGTAGGTACTTGTTCACTTCAAGCTTGTATCTCCTTGTTATAATTGATTCCGTTTTCTAGCAGAAATTAAATTGATGTACATAGATAGTCCATCCATATTGCTTTCTTCTTTCGTAATTGGAAATGCTGATAAATCAAAAACAATAGATTGTGTGTTGCTAATTGTAGTTCTCCTGGAATAAAATGAATCTCCTTAACGAAAAATTAACATGTTTTGGTAATCCAAGAACCACAAACTGTGTTTGAGGCTAACAATAAACAAATAAAATGATAATCAGAGAGAAATAGAGGAGCACAAAAATCAAGTAGACGTATTTGATTTAAAAACGTGCCATTATCGTGGTCAAATGTGTAAGATTCTACTTGATCTGTAAAGTTTTTAAGGGAAGCAGTTCAAATTGAAAAAATGATGCATTCTAAGTCTCTTCTGTGTTTGTATTGTTTTTTTTTTTTTTTCTTTTTTGAGAACATACTGTTTTGGTTTGTTGTTTATCCTTTTATCTAAATATTTCTAAGACCAATCGGACCATAGGTCACTCTGGAAATTGAAACATGAACTAGTCTAAGAAAAAGAGAATATGATATGGTATCAAAAACTGCATAGTGATTATAAATAAAAGTTCTATAGAATTGGGTAGTGTTGTGGTCCATGGAATAGTGTTTATAAGAGGTTTTTCTGATTGGGAGCTGGGGTTTATAAGACTGTTGAGGGATTGGGAAAGGGAGGATGTGGCTAGAGTCAACATGTTAGCTTCAGCCAATGCTTTGAGGGCAGATAAGGATGTCAGTTTGTTATGGAAAGCCGAGAGCTCTGGTCAGTTTATACTTCAGTCCAATTCCAATGATATAAGAGGAGTTGATAAGGTGATTTGGCAGAATGTAACCCCACCCAAAGTCATATGTTTTGCTTGGTTAGCTTGGAGACAAAGATTGAAGACTACTACATACTTGCAAAGACTTTGTGTTATCAATGGCAATGCCAATATGGATTGTGTGTTCTGTGATGCTGAACCAGAGATTGTGAACCATGTGCTACCATGGTGCCCACATATCTAGAGAATTTGGTCTGATGTGCTACTATGGTGGGGGATCCGATGGGTGATGCCAGAATCTATGGAAGGAGTGTTGCTTTGGTGGTCTGGGTTCACATTCAACAAATTTGAACCGAAAATTTGGAAAGCTTTACCTCTGGTAGTATTGTGGTCCATCTGGAAGCTGAGGAATGTTGTTTTCCTGAGGAATTGAGTGAGGCTTAAAAACGTCTCTCTCTCTCACTCTGTGACTCTCTCTCTCTTTCTCTCTCTCTCTCTCTCTCTCTCTCTCTCTCTCATCTGCCCTCTTTCGATTCTCTTAAATGAGGCAGCTCTACTTCATGCAGAGATTTGATATTCTATTAAGATGTGCAAGTTTAAAACCATATTAATGTGGGCATCACTTTTGCATCAAATCACAATGCAAGGCGATTTTGCATTTTTATCATGTAATTACATTGTGATTTATTCGTTTCTGCTTCGAATATTTTCAAATTCAATGATAATTCTTTGAGTTTGGCTACTTTTTGTCAGCAAAGCCATTACTTTATTACTCTACTTCACTTTGGCTATTTTATACGTTCCCTCTTTCAACCATCCTCATCCAACATAGTGGGGTTGTTGAATTGCAGTGTGTTCTACCAGCTGGTGTGGAGTTCTACACATCATGCTTCAATTCTAATGATGTCTCAACCTTTCCACGGAGTTGTCCTATTGTTTTAACTGGTATGCAACTGTTGTATATATTTCTAGCAATGTTTACTTGTAATTATTCAAGTTTTTGCTCCTAGCATTGAGAGTATGCAATTTGCTTTTTTCCTTGTCAAGTTGGCTGACTAGATGTAGTAGAATTACTGTTAAAGAAGTTAAAATCCAATAGATAATTGAATATTGATTTAAAAGCAAGGTATATACTTTTTATGAGGTTCTAGCACATCATTGAGGGTCTGTTTCTTTTGTTCTTTGTAGAGTTGATGCTCCCTTTTGGGGGTGGATGAAATGTAAAAACAAAATTACGAGTCACATATAGCCCTCCAATTTCTCGAAATAAAAAATAAAGGTAGCCCCCCGCCCCCTTTTTTTTTTCTTTTTTCTTTTTGGATTAATATAGGTATCCCCTTGATAGGAGAAGACATTGAAGCACAAAAGAAAGACAAATGACAAATAATGTCCCACAACCCTCCATTCTCTTCAATCTTGCTCTAAAAAAACTCTTTTATTTCTCTCCAACCAAATTTTAATTCTACACAACCAAAGTTTTTGAATAGTTGATAATGAAATGGGTATTACTGATAATAGATTTAGATGATAATTGATAGATGTATTATTTATTTTCATTATTTAAATTTTAATAGATGTTTTATTTAATTTCATTATTTAATTATTATTATTTTTAAAAATAAATTTATTTAAAATTTTAATTAAAAAAATAACATATATGTTTATTGATATTTAATTTATTTAATTTTTTAAAAAAATTATTTAATTGTGTAAAAAATAAAATAAAATAAATTTTTATTTAATTTAGTTAAAAATAATTAAAATATTAAAGATATGTTTAATATTGCTATTACTTGGTAAATAATTGAAAAGGTTAAAATAGTCATTTGAATATTTATCTTTTTCCATAATATTCCAAACAAACATAGGATTCATATCTTATTTAATCAAATAATCTTTTTTTGACATCTAATCCAATGACTAAATAAACGTGAGATACAAATTCAATTTAACCAAATAGTCTGGGAACAATGTATCTCAGGACTAATAGTCCGGTGAATTCCAATCTCCCTTTATTCAATGCGTCCAAATAAACACACTCTATATGTATAGGTTATAGGTTGCATTGATAATGGAATGCGTAAAATTCATAAATTAATGAAAAATATTCAATTTGTGTATTTTAAAAAAATTAATAAATAAAGCTTTTGGCGACTAAACATTTAATAGTCAAAAAAATAAAAAAAGGAACTTGTGGGTGACTAAATAGTCAGTAGCAAAAAAAAATGAAAATTTTTGGCGATTAAAAAATTAGTAGCCGAAAAGGAGCACCTTGATTTTAGCTACAAAAAATTAGTAGCCAAAAAGGAGTGTCACGTTTTTAGCGACTAAATATTTTAGGTGCTAAAACAAAAAAGCCCATTTATTGAAAACGTTGGGCGACTAGATTTTTAATCGTCAATTGTTGACTTTCGGCGACTAAAAAAAAAATTAGTCGCCAATATTTTTCCTTTTGGCAACTAATTATTTAGTCGCCAATTTAGGACTTTCGGCGATTGAATATGTTTTAGTCGCCAATGCCTTCCCCGACAGTCTTCTAGCAATCAAGTCGGCGACCAAATTATTTAGCCGGGAAAATTTTTCGGCCACTAAATTTTGACTTTTAACAACTAAAAATTTATTCGTCAAAAGTGTAATTTCATGTTTTTTTAGTTGAGAGTCTTCTCTCCTATGCAATGCTTTCAAGCCATTCAATAAAGTTAAGTAGTGACTCGGGCAATACCATTTTTTCAATCTAGAATTTTGTTTTGTTAATTTAGAAATATTTACTCTCTAATAAATTACATTTTTATCAATTTCCTCATAACATACAATTCATGGTTATGAATTAGCTAAACAAAGGTAGTAATGGAGGCTAGATAATAAATTGCATATCTAAAATATGCAATTTAAAAAATAAAAATATAATCGTATTTAAATGTACATTTAAAAGTACATCAACATTAAGTCATATTTTTTTAAAAAAAAAAAAACTCACATCAAATAATAATGGCATTGTTGCAATTACACATAAAGCACACTTACATATTCAAACACAAATTATTACATGGCTAATAATAAAGTTAATTCAGTTGTACCACAAAACAAAAAGCACAATCAACTCAACAGTACCACAAAAAGACACTAATACAAACCTAGCAATACCACATAGGGGTTGTTTGGGAAGTGGATTTGGGTGGGTTTGAGGTTAAAATAGTTACAAAATACAAAATAGGTTTTTTAGCCCCAATTAGACAAAACATCACATTTAATTCATAATTATTACATTATTTCTTTTACAAAAAAGCCAAAAGTCCTTCTCAAAACTTTTTAATCCCAGGTTAAAATAGTTTTAAAAAGTCAAAAAGTTAAAAAATCAACTCACTTCTCAAACCAAGCCATAATAGCAAACAAATTATTCAAAGTTGGGACAATAGTGGTTTTTATTTTTATTTTTATTTTTTTCTTTCAAGTTTGGACAAAAGTTAAATGAAAACATAACAACTAAACAGTTTTTCATAA
Source organism: Camellia sinensis (assembly GCF_055761805.1). Lineage (NCBI taxonomy): Eukaryota > Viridiplantae > Streptophyta > Magnoliopsida > Ericales > Theaceae > Camellia > Camellia sinensis. The sequence continues at coordinate 22,733,407 of NC_138970.1, read as the reverse complement.
ATGAGAATACCTTGTAAAGTTGTAGCCGGTTTATGCATAAATAGGTCCGCTATCTACTTCTTCAGCTTTTTGATCTTCATAGAAATTGAGTAGATCCACCCACACCTCCTATTTATCAAGAACAACATACCTAGCAAAACATCAAATTTTGAAAATGAATGCCTACTAATTAAAAGCAACTACATTCAATGTGCTTTATACAAACCCAATAACAGATAAAATGTAATTGTAACAGCTAAATAGTTTGTTCATATATAAGAACATCTTGTAGCCTTGGTTTTTTCATAAGTAGAGCCAAAATCTATTTCTCCAACTTCTTTATTAAGAAAAGCATACCTATGAATGCAGCTGCAATCAAATTTGAAAATGAAAGACATTAAAGGCCAGTTAAAAGCTATTACATTCAATGTGCTTGTGTATATTGGGTGCAACATGTTTCAGGCTTAGCTACAGATAAGTATTTATTATCAAGTTAATAATGGAGGTCAAACGTATATGCAATATAGATGCTCAACAATACATATTACGTCTTTTGTTAAGAAATTAAAAACAGGAGATGCCACACAAAAAAAAAAATAAATGTGATTTCACGTAAGAGCTAAATATCTATCTATTTACACTGACCTTCCTTAAGATTTAAAGGATAAATACAACTCCTATAGTTTTTACATAATTTATTAATTTCATAGACTTCTCTAACACAAAGATAAATAATGTAAAATACAAATTTCAATATAAAAGATATAACATTAATTTTTAATCCATATGATTAATAAATTATCAATGAAAAATGGCTAAGTGTTTTGTGAATTAAAATATTAAGAGAGTCTAATATAATTATGCTAAATTTGCGAAGTTTATTGTATTTTTTGGGGGATAAATTATACAAATAGTTCTTGTAATTTACACAATGTGTTAATTTGGTCCATATTGTTTCAATTTGCTCGATTTTACCCCTTAATTTAAGAGATTGTGTTATTTTAGTCCAATAAATAATGGTTGTTAAGTTTGGTGGACAGAAAATCAAATTATATGTCAATGTGGTCTTTGTAATTTACATAATGTGTCCATTTGGTCTCTGTCAAAATCGAGCAAATTAAAATAATATGGATCAATTTGATACGTTGTGTAAACTACAGGGACCAAATTGACATATTGTGTAGACTTTCCGTCCACCAAACTTAACAACCATTATTTATTGAACTAAAATGACACAATCTTTTAAATTAAGTGGCAAAATTGAGCAAATTGAAACATAGATCAAATTGACACATCGTGTAAACTATAATGACCATTTGCATAGTTTACTTTTCTTTTTTATTTTTTTTTTAAATCTCAAAGGAGGTTAGTGTAATTTTTCCTAATAAATTTTGTCTTGAAATTTTGAAAAAGTAAATGGAAAAATTATTTATACCAGTAATGGGCTTGTCGGCAATTTTTCCATTTGGATTGCACAGAGCTCTTATTGGGCTTCTCAATAGTTCTTCAATTATTTTTAAGAGTAATGCTACAATAATCATGTCTTTATACCTTATTTGGTTTATCATGGAATGTGTCATCATTGTATTGTTGGTAACAAACATGAGCGGTGGGATTCATTCAACCAACATATTTATGATAAATGAGATACTAAACCTTATATAGCTTAAAGACATGGTCATTGTAATATTACTCCTAAATATAATTAGATTAATTTGATAATTATAACATGATTTTATCATCTTTATCTTCAAGAAAATAAATTTCATTTCATTTGAAAGCAAAGATGATAAAATAATGTTGTTAATTATTGAATGAATTTGAATTTTTATGACTGACTTAACCACTGTGTTTATAAAATGAGAGGTTCAAATCCTCATAGTGGAATGTGTGGTTGACTGACTCCACAAATCTAACTCAACTGTACAATCCAAAAGGCCAATTGTTGAGAACCCCATTCATTGTACAATGTTTCTATTTAAAGGTAGTTTGGAAAGAAAATGGCTTTAGCAAATAATTATTCATACAAAAGTTTCTATTGAGAACAATACCTACCTATGGCACTTTCAAAATTAGATTTACAGCAATTGATTGTCATTTCTTCAGAAATGTAACCTAATGAGTCACTGAACCTAAGATGGAATTTTTGTATGAAAAAACTCAACTGTCATTTGATCTAATTGAACTGAACTCATCCCAGTGACTTTTTACCCATTTCTTTGGGACTCAATTGGCATTGCATTTAAAGACAATATTTTACTGAATTAGTAATAATGAGTTTAACTCAATGATTTTATGTGTATAAAAAAAATGCTCAATTAGTACACACTTAATTTTTGGCATAATGCACAAAGTGGTGGTCCCAAGACTTGAATCCATAACTTCAAGGTTATTAGGTAAGGTCTTAATTATTGAACAAATGGTCACACCTGATTTTGTGTGTATATATATAAATATGAAACACCATCGATTAAGACTTCATCTTGACACAATTTCAGATTAATGTGTTTGTACTGTCTATAAATGTAATTAATTTTATAAATTTATGCTCCGTTTATTTTGGTAAAATATTTTATGTGAAATATATATATATATATATATTTAAAAAAAGTCATGGATAATACATAGAAAATATTTTCTAATATTTAGTTAGAACTCTGAAATAACGGTTACTAATAGTTATGGTGTGCTGTAGTGGTGGTGGAGGTGGAGGTGATGGTAGGATGTCGGGGAAGAAAAAAACAAGAAAAAGAAACCATTACAAACATATTGGTTAGAGAATTATTTTTGATAATTAAATCACCATAATTTGAACAAGATAAACTTACATTAAATTAGAGAATAATAATAAACTCTTACATTTGATATAAGATCAGTTTATTTTGAACGTACCTGGCCAATGAAATGAATTCTGTATATAGTAACATGAAAGCTGCAATATATGAAAAAAAAAAAAAATTGATGGATTCTGTCTAAACTTTGGCCAACCTAAGTCTACTAATTTATCCTTGTTCAGGATCCCTCAAACAATTTTAGGAGAATTGAACAGACTGCAGAGGAAATTTCTCTATTTACTACAACTTTTTTCTTAACTAAAAAAAAAAAAAAAACCACTATTTCTCTAATTCACACAAAGGAATTCTGTAAACCACCAAAGAACAAAAAATACTGCTCTTTACTTCACACAGTGAAACAGTTTAGCAGTGTGTTAAGATTCTTAAAAGAAAATAAGGTGAATTGTACTAATAGTCTCTACATTTTGCCCCTTGTATCATTTTGATTGCACTTTTAATTGGCTTAATTTTAATTCTTAGTTTTTTATTTTGGGTCAATTTGGTCCAATTGATAACGTACGTCATTAGAATTTTTTGAACATAGAATTATCACTGAGTTAGTTGAGATTAACTTACTGAATTAATCTAGTTTACAATTTCACCATAAAAGCAAGACACATGCCTTTCATGTGCGCATTTTTCATTAAAAAAAAAAATGTTAACAATTATAATCAATTGGACCAAATTATGACAAAATCATAAATTCCGGATAAAAATCAAATGACTTGAAATTATAAGGAACAAAATAACACAAAAACTAAAATATAAGGACTATTAGTATAATTTGTCCAAAAAAATATTATTTGGAAGGCCTCAAACCAAATACAAATACATATATACTAAAAGTTTAAAGATATGAGCATAAACAGATAAACCCACAGTATGTGTATGTTCATCAACAGGATGAAGAGGCATTTGGTGTAATATTTTTTTAACTTTTACTTTATTATTATTAAATTTTTTATTTTTTATTTTTATTTTGTGTGTATAGTAATAGTGCATACCTTTTCTATGAAGAGATTGGCGATGCACCACAGCAAATGGTAAATATTACTCCTCTTCCACGTCATAACCTGCATGTGGCAAAGTATCAAATGATTACTAAAAGTAAAATGTTTGAGGGTAACAATTTTTGTGGTTACAATGACTTAAAACTGTTAAAACGATGTCATTTTGGCATGTTTTGCACCTAAAACGACGTCGTTTTGGCAGTTTTGAGCCATTGTGGCCACAAAAATTGTGATCCTCTAGCATTATTGTTACTAAAATTAAAAATATATAGAGCTAATAGTCAACACCACCTCTCCTATCTAATATCATTTATGAGAATGACTTAGCTATTAGGTCATTTAAACAATCACTTTTGACCCACAATATAAAGAAGAAAAAAAAAATTATCTAACCGCTCAACTTTTTAAAAATAGATTGAGAGTTAGAGTGTCAATTACCACGTTATATTTTTGTTTATATAATCGTATAGACAGATACATTTGTAATTTTTAATTAATCTTCTGTCAATTAGCAACAAAAACAAAACAAAACAAAAAAGAGACAAAGAGACAAAGATAACCAAGTACATACATTTGCGTTGTGTTTGCATCATAAATTTGGATAAAGAGAAAATGAAAAAGGTAAATGGAAATAGAGAAAAAAATTAACTTATATTTTCTTTCACATTTCACTTACTTTTTTTTTTTTTTCTCTTTTCAAATTCCTACTTAAAACTATACCTTGTGTTTGGATCATGAATTTGGGTAAAGATTTGGAAAGAAAAATAAAAAATTGAAAACATAAGAATAATATGAATGAAATATGAGTTAATTTTTTTTTCACTTTTCATTTTCAAATCCCTCTCCAAATATCCAAACAGAGCATAAGTTAATGAATTAATCTATTGCTAACCAATACTATGTTGGTGACTATCACGTTGTTAAGAAATTGGTGTATAGACAATGCTCAAAATCTGGAGGATATACTATTAATTTCAGAAATTATACCAATTGTTGGAGACAACAATAATATCTTAAGATTAAGAACATTCACATAGTTTATTAAGGATTGGTATTTTTGGAGACATTATTATTATTAGAGCAATGTTATATGTAATTTTATTTTTTACCTCTTTTTATCATTTCTAGACACACAAAAAAAAAAAAATGGAATTCATATTCATAAATACATATGCAACCCATTTATTTGTGTATGAGAAAATGAGATAATTAAAAATATAATTATATGTAGCATTTTCTTATTGTTGTTAGGGCAAATGGCACTGATAGTCTTTATATTGTGCAGTTTATATTATTTTAATCCCTACACATTTAATTGACTCAATTTTTCATTAATTTTAGATTTTCTATCAATTCAATCCAATTGATAACAGCATTAATATTTTTGACGAAAATTGATCATTAAATTACTTTAAATTAACTCACTAAGTTGAGTAAGACCAAGTTTGGCAACTCAAAAATAATCCATCTTTTTATCTTTTTATTTTTTTTTTCATCACATTACCTCTCTACTTTTCTGCACATCTTTTCGTAAAAGGACAAAAAGTACACAAGTGACTCTAAAAGCATGACTTGGGTCACTTATATGTGTATTTTTTATTAAAATACTAACAATTATAAGCAATTAGACTAAATTGAGAATTTTTTTTTTTTTATAAATTTAGAGTTAAAATCAAATTAATTAAAATTATAGGAATAAAAATAATATAAAGATCAAAATATTGGAACTACTAGCATAATTTGTCGTTATTGTTATTATTATTTCAGATAACTACGTGGCAAGTACAGTGCAGTGAAATCACTTTCTTGAGTTATTAGGAAAAACAAAATGAGAGTGGTTTCTCAAGGTGCTAGCTTCAATCATCACGTGTTTTATGGCAAATGAAGCCAAAAAGTGTGATTGGATGTAGCTTAAAAGTCAGTTTTTTAATTTGTTTTTGAAAAAATGTTTAATAAAGTAAAGAGATGATACGAATAAAAAAAAATCTAAAAAAATTAAGAAGTTAATTTTTAACCTATTTTCCAAAATAGACTGTAACTAAAACATGGATGACAACAGCTAAATTTCAAATTTGAATTCTCTCTAGCACTATTTTTTCCATCCAACAATTCAACAATTAACGATTATCACCGGTTGTGACTTTTAGATCAACTATTTTATGATGAATAGATGAAGAAAATGTTGGAAAGAACTTTCTTCCTTAAACCGCTCCCATTTTGGAAAATGTCAATGTGGCAAGTATATAGGGTAGTGAAGTTGCTTTCTTGAGAGAATTTTATTTGGAAAACAACTAGAACAAAAGAAGCATATTTGCGTAGAAGTATAATTGGTTACCTCGATACTTGGGGCAAAAATCCACACGCAATTTGGAGATATGAATTTGGGATTCTGAAATTCCAATACACACGAGACTCGGAAGATTTTCAAGTTCCACACTGAAGTGGTTCCATTAGTACCAGCACGTACCGACCCTTGGAGGTCAAATATTGTTTCCAGTGAATCACATCACCATACCTTCAGCCGTTGTAGATATCGTAGTCTTTGTATTAAATTCGACGAGATCACATTTGATAATTTCCCACAAAATTGGACCAACATGAATCACTTTGTCAAGGCGGTCAACTTCAAGTTGGTTGTACCACATCTCTATTGATCCATTTATGTCTGTGATAGAAAGTTTTCCAATGCCGGCAAAATAAGGGTCTCTGAAAATAAACTGCAAGTCCATTAAACTTAATTGTGTTAGTGTTAGTGACACAATTATTTTACCCAAAACTTCATTTTATTCAGGAATTTTGGGAATAGTTTGGAAAGAAAATGAAATTTTGGTGTCATATCAACAACTTTCATTTGATCGTATAGACAACCATTAATGGTGGTGGTAAAATTAATTCAAAATCAATTGATATTATTAAAAGAATAAATGTTAAATTAATTTTTGAGTGATAATTTGGGGACAAAATGATATTCTGTGCCCTATAAAATACTTGCATAATGTAAGATACCCAACAACGGTTAAATTCTTTCTTGGTAAGTCAACATTTAACAGATTAAATCATTAGTATCTTCTACATTGTGTTTGATTATGAATTTAGATACGAATTTAAAAGGGAAAAGGGAAAGAAAAAATGAAGAAAAAAATTAGCTTATACTTTATTCACATTGTCCTCATATTTTTTCTTTCCCATTTCAAATTTTTTATATAAATCCATGATTCAAAACACAATCTTAGTATTTGAACGATAGCCAAGGAAAGTGAAGCATTTAAACTTAGGACAGACTGGTTTTGTGCATGGAATTTAATTAAAGAAAAACAACAGCATCCAAATAGTCTTATATCGTGTTCAGTTGATGGATTTGAGGAGAAATTTGAAAAGAAAAAGAGAAAATATAAGTAATATATGAATGAAATATAATTATATTTTACCTACATTTCACACATATTTTTCATTTTTCTTTCTATTTTCAAATTTCAATCTAAATTCATGAATCAAACACAACTTTAAAGTAGAATGGTCAGACTCAATATGGTACAAGAGCTTGTATGGAATCTGAAAATAAATTTTATAGTACGGTAGTCTATCATCAGGAAAAACTGTAGTAAAGCAGTGGTTCAAGACAAAAATTAAATAGAGAAATTGCCTTTTCTATTTAAATTTTACACATCCAACTCTCTCCCCCCAACATCTGTTAGACAGTTACCATCTCATTCTGAAAGTATTATAAAAAAAAGAAAAGAAAAATTACACAGGTTTCCCTAAATTTTGCTACTCCCACCTAATTTTTTGATAAGTTGTGTATATAAAAAATTTATTTATAAATCTTTTTTATTTTTTTTAATATCATAGTTAAGACTATAGTTTGTTTCATTTTTTTCCCGAAGAAGGTTCAAGAAGATCCAAAAAGTCATATTGTCACAATATCACGAGTAATAATATAAAATTATGGACTGTAGAAAATCAAAAAAAAAAATTATGCGTTTTGAATGGAGAATTTGAGTAGGAATAAATCAGTAAGATTAAATAGACTTAAAAATCTTTGATAGTATATCAAATTAGGGTAACATTTTTATTCGGTTGGCAAAACTAATTGAACGTGTGGAGATATATTTTCTGAGTATCAACACGTGGCAAGGTGATGTCGACGTGTCAGCCAAGGTGCCACGTGTCCTGGTCATGACGCCGAGGTGATCTCGGCAAGGCCGAGGTTATCTCCGAAGCTATCGGAATCCGAGATAAGCGGATAAAGGACAAGAGTCCTAGAATAAAGAGGGAACTCAACCTAGATATGGATAAGAGTCCTAAATTGGGAGAAGACTTCAGTTTATATTAAGATAAGACTCTTAGAGAGTTTATCCTAATCTTACTGGGAGTCCAAGATTAGCACTAATCCTGAGTCCATAGAAGTTAGGCTTCTATTGGGACTAAGTTTATGTTGGCTATAAAATAGAGGCACCCCCATGGGTCTAAGGTATGCTTTTGATACTCAAGCTTGTGAGTTTAGCACTTGATTTATCTTTGAGAGATATACTGGCTTGGTCGTCGGAGTGTCCTCGGGTGGACGAACCACCGCCAGAATCTTCTCTTTCTGTTGCAGGTTAGTCAGGTGCCATCTATTTTGCCGGTGCTCTCCAACTGATTACTAAGCGAGCAGTGTGGTCAGAAAATCACCCACAGTGCTGTTAGCCTTCTAGGCCCATCATGAGGCCAACTTCAATGATCTAAGCCATTCCTATCGAAGCCTATTGAGAAAATCATCATTGTAAAATATCAAATTGTTTGGACAACTATAATTACATGGTTAGATCACATTTGTTTATATACTGTATATTATTTTAAAGACAAATACAATATAATAATGTAACTATAATATTCAAATCAATTTGATTTTTTATAAAGATAATCTTCTCAACTTGTCATAATTTTAACAATACGACAAACAACCTCTGATAGAAATACCATAGGGCACACTTTATACATCAGACAAAATTAACACAAATTACGGAGTGCATGGCATGAAAATTGGACAAGATGGGTATTGATTGACTAATTGGACATCTCAAACTGTTCAAATCAAGTGGGAGTTATGATCAAATCAGGGTGGGAATTAACACAATTTATCATCTCATATTATCAACATATTAGTTTAATAAAGAACACTCGGGTCAATCATTTAAGTTTAAAATTAAAATCTTGGGAGGCAATTGTCTCAAATTTTTTTTATTTTTTTATTTTTTTATTTTTTTTTTATTTTATCCATAGTGATAACAACAATTTGAAATATCATATAATATTTACTTATTTATTCACAAATCTGTCATTTTGCCCACGTACTATCTATTTGTCCAATTATTGTTCATTAATAAACTAGAATAGAGAACTGCAAGAATTGATGTTTACAAATTTATTTACCTAATAAATCTTTGTTTGTTCCTCCCCCAAAAAAATAACAATAATAATAAATCTTTGTTAAAAAATTTGAAAGAGTGGTTGGGCTAGGTAGGGCGCCGGCCTACGTTTATCACAAGTCCCACTTTGGTAATTTAAGGAGTTGTTTAAGATAATTTAAATAAATATATTTTTTGATTTTTTTTATAAAAAAATGTACAGAAAAGTAGAGAGATGAGATGACCCAAATAAGTGCACACTTATCTTAATAAAGTGCACTTATTTAGTTTACTAGTGGGTGGCACACGCAGTGCGCATGCAATTCATATAAGTAAACATAAAAACAAATAATAATGAAATTAATATCATAATATGTATATTGTCTAAATGATAATAGTGCTGTTAATGAAACTGTAACAACCCTCATACTGTTTACCGATTAATGACTGATTGATTACCGATAAACATCGATTACCGTTAAACTGAACTGATTATGACTGATAATTGGACTGGTTAAAGTACTGAACTGACTGACTGAAATTTGGAACTGAATTGACTGAGTATGTATGTTAATCTGTATTCTATCTGTTTGATTGTTTCTTTGATCTGTTCACGTTTTATGTTTAAACTGCTAATTGAAGGCCTTATCGGCGGCCGAACCGGGAATTGATTGATGTTCCATGACCCTCATAATTAATGTGATTTTATGGTATATTTATCTGAAAACTGAGTAGGTATGATTAAATTAGATTAGAATAAGCTAATTAAAGAGCTAGGCTTATCTACCATCTTGCCATTGCTAGTGGGCCCCTTAGTATATCATACTAGAGCCTTGTACTCATTGAAACAAACATTTTCCTCAGCCTTTTCTTGCTCTAGCCAACCAAGAGAGGGAGAGAGTGAGAGAACTTGTCTTCCATCTTGAGTTTTGCTTGCTAATTGAAGAACTTGAAGGTTGAGTGCCTAATTGAACCTCTAGACTTGCATTCAAGGAACCTAGGTATGAATTTCATCTTTTTGATTTTGAGTTTGAACTAATTCTTGGATGGTCCATGTTAAATTGTAGAGCTAAGCCATGTTTTAGTTCATACATGTTGTTATAGAGCTCATTTCATGCTTGCATGTTTGAATTAATGAGTTTTGAGTTGAATTCATGGTAAAATGATGCATGCATGTTCATAATTTTGTAATGGTCCATGTTTTCAACTTGTTTTTGGATCAATTGGCTCCTTAGAGCATCAAATTGGAACTTCAAAATGATTTGAATCCATGCATGTTTGCATGTTCATATTGTTCATGAAATTGGTTTGAAATTGAGTTTGAATTAAACACCCTTGGGCCTTGATTACTCAAAAATGAGCTTTGAATCATGATATTCTATATGGTTACAAGTGTTTTCTGGAAATTCAGCCCAAGAGGATCGGTTTTGATGCTTTTGAACTTGGTTTTTGGCTTGGAGGTGCAATCTAGGTTTTCCAGATTTTGCACTTCCGCTCGAGCGGGGTAAGTTCCGCTCGAGCGTGGAATCCGAGCATCCAGTATCTCTGCACTGTTTTACAGACCGCTCGAGCGGAGGATTGGGCGCTCGAGCGGAGTCATGTGTCTCAAGCTCGAGCGGGCGTCGAGCGTCCGTCGAGCGGAGATTTCACCCATCCAGTACTTTTACAGTACGCTCGAGCGGGAAAGTTGACGCTCGAGCGTGTACCTTTGTTGCATGTCCGCTCGAGCGGGTAAACCTGCGCTCGAGCGGGACTCTGTTTTTCTGAATATTCTAAAACTGTTTTCTGATCACATCTTTGCATCCGCATCCCATTCTAGGCATTCTTAGACCTAGTTTTAGACATCTTGTTGAGGATATAGATGTAGAACACACCAAGGCAAATTAGAGATTAAGTTATGATATTTCCCAACTGTGTAGCTTAGTGTGTGTTCAACCTGTGAACTGTGTAAGGTTGGCGACTGGGGAGGCACGCTCTAGCATACTGTAGCCCAAACTCTGTGAGTAACAATTGTGTAAAGATATGTTCAAATGATTATCTTCTGAATACTGAACTGAACTGTTTACCGAACTGATATTGTTTACTGAATGAATGTATGTCCTATATTCTAAACTGTATTGTGGCATCTTTGGCATCTACTGTTACTGTTACTGTTACTGTTACAGAGATCTCTGTCGGTTCCCTCGTGGAACCACTACTGTTTACTGATTGATGGCCATCATTACTGTTCGGTCTTTAAGACCTATTGTTTACTGCTATGCTAATGGATGTACCGCATATGACTGAATAACTGTTCTGACTGAAAGACTGAAGTATTGTTTAATGAACTGATTTCATTACTGTAAGGACATTTCATTCATAACCCCTTTACGCATTATGTTATTCACTGGGCTTTAGCTCACTGTTTATATATATATGTAGGTGCTCAGCTGCCAGATCGGAGCTAGGAGCGTGGGTTAGACTCCAGTTTTGTTAAGCCAGCCTTTGTGCCTCACTGCGAGGTTCCGAGTTGCCATGCTATGGCTTTGGGGTGTTTTGTTTTTCCCCCGTCTGTCTCCACACTGTTTGGATTACTGTATAGACTGTCAGCTACTAACTGTACTGTTATCAAGGGATTAAGTCCCTATACTGTGTGACTGTAAATTTTGTATAGGCTGTACTGTTTGTCTGTATGAATGCATGAGAAAAATTTTTTTGGCATACAGACTGTCACAGCTCAATAGACATTATTCATTTACTGTATTGGCTTCCGCCGGGCCCTGAACTCTGTTTTACTGTACTACTGTTAAGCAGGCCTTCGGTAATCTCGGATTACTGGCCGGTTACGGTGCTAAACCCATAGGGCCGGGTTTGGGTCGTGACAGAAACCTAAGATCTTGGCTTCAAATTTTGCTCACATCTTTGAATAATTTATTTTTATTTTGTGATAGGAGAAACCACCATACTATTAAACACCAAATCATGTCCTCACATATATAATATTTAGTTTATGTCAAATGCTGCCTAAATAGTTTTTTTTTTTTAATTATTATAAAAGTCTGTGTATAGATCATAAAATATAATAATAATAAACTAATCATATTAATTTGATAATTAAAACAATATGATTTTATCAACTTTGTCTTCAAAAAATGGATTCAAAAAATTGGACGATCTTCCATTATTTTGAACATAAATATGATAAAATTATATTATTATGATTATCATGTCAATATGATTTTCTTATTGATAATTTATGCACAAATCTTACAAAATAAATTATTTAGATTATCGAAATATCTAAATCGTTTATTTTGTAGGGCATTTTGTGTAAATCTCCCAAGCAAAAAATATTATTTCAATCTGATAATTGTAACATGTTCAATTTATCATGTTTGTCACCCCCCCAAAAAAATTGTTGGTCAATTTTCAAAAACACACGTTTGCCATCCACTTTTCTTTGTCGGAATTGATAATTGATTAACAGTGAATGCTATATTTTAAAGTTCATTAATGTACCTTTCCATCCAAGAGATGGAGTTGAGATGAGGTTGGAAAGTCTGCCTTTGTTGCTCTAGCTTGCGCTGAAATGCTGACGGGAGTATTTTCATTTGGGGACAGTTGATTATATGTAGTGTTTTCAACAACGATCCCTCAAACATATAATTCAGCCTCAAAGCAAAAACTCCTATGGTTTGGCAAATCACTGAGTTTAAGACTACTCAGTTGAGGGAACATGATCATATTTGTTATCACTGCATCATCTGCATTTGGTTCATTTCCAATGATTGATTCCATCATACTACATTCAGTTACCTCTATTTCTCGTAGTTTCACAAGAAGTTTGGCTAGAGAGTGTGAGAATAGATTTCTCAAACTATCACAATCATTTACTATTAAGGATCTTAGATTCTGAAAGTCTTGAATTCCTGGTGAATTGTCTTTCCAAACATGTGTCAACTTTCGTAGATGGCTTAGTTCCACCTTTTTTTAATGAAGGGAGTGCCATATCTTCTATGCCATCTTCCCAAACAACTCTGAAAAATCTAGAAATCCCCTAGATGTTGATTTGTGATTATGTATCAAATTTAAGCAGAATAAAACAATCCCAATCAAACAATCAAGACAAAGAGACACAACAATTTTAACGTGAAAAAAACCACAATTGGACACCTCCAATTGTGATCAAAAAACCACGGGCAACAGCCACAAGAACAATCCACTAAGAAGATTTAAAGGAATTACACAGGTATACTCTCCATTACCTAGCGAATCCACAACGCCTAATTGAACCAACCTTTATGTGCCTCTTCCAACCCCATCTTCACCACAGAATTGTCTTTCTGATGAGCCACTCTGGATTCCACCACAACTTCAGGCTCGAATTCTTCAGAATACACAACTGAAGAACAACACTCTCTTTTGTAGAACAAAACACAACCTTTGATGTACTCTATTTAGAACATGAGTTGAAGACTCTATCAAAACATCAAAGAAAAACTAGCAAAATCTCTCCAGATATAAACCTTAAGATCCAAAAATAAGATCTGGAGAAGTCCCCCTAGTGTTGGGAGAAAACCAATTATTTATAGAAAACCAAAGCAATCCTAATTTCAGAAGAAAACCAACTCTTTAATCAAATCTGGAAATCTGGGATCGCGCGGTCCGCTCGAGCGCCCTTTTCCCCGCTCGAGCGGAGACTTCAAATTCTGTGATTTCATACAGGCTCTACGCTCGAGCGTCGGTTTTGCCGCTCGAGCGGCAAATCACACTATCCAGTACTTTTGCAGGCGACTGCAGAGATGCTGAGAGCTTCCAATCCCAGCTCGATCCCCGTCATAATCAGCGAAGTGGCAATCTTGAAAGCTTTATCATCACAAACTTCTCTGAAATGCTTGATTCGGGTTGGATTCGCATCTAACAACTCATAGCCTCACTGAAATAAAAATGCGAAATAAAATTACAACTCAAAGGAGTTTTGTCAAACGGGATTGCCAAGAAATAAAACCTAACAAACTCCTTCAAGGTCAAAGGTTACTCCAATAGATCGACAGACCTCCACTTCAAGTACTTCAAGATTTTGCATGCCCTTAATTGAATTGGATGGGAAAAGAATATTTGAGAGCTTAGGACACCATTTAACTGTCATCTCTCTTAGTTTAGCTTGAAGGTTCCCACGCCAAATCTCTATCAGATTCTCCATTCAAGAGATGGCCAATTTTTCAATGGTACTCAATTTAACCTGCCAGTCCATTTACATGGTTACAAACATAATTAAGCACAACAAACTTATTCCATTTAACATCATCTATTTAGTTTTCAAATTAATATACTTCATATTTGAATAATTAAATGTAAAATAGTTTTTACAAATCTATTACAATAGATTTTTGGGTAAATTATGCAGATGGTCCCTTTAATTTACACAATGTATCAATTTAGTCCTTGTTGTTTTAATTTGCTGGATTTTGTCCCTTAATTTAATCGATTGTGTTATATTGGTCCAATAAATAACAATTGTTAGGTTCGTAGACGGAAAAGTTGTCACGTGCTCAAATGATATGTTAATTTGGTCCTTATAGTTTACACGATGCATCAATTTGGTATTTATTATTTTAATTTGCTCGATTTTGACAGAGACCAAATTAGCACATCGTTTGAGTTTCCATCCACCAAACCTAATGTTCGTTATTTATTGGACTAATATAACACAATCCGTTAAATTAATAGGCAAAATCTAGCAAATTAAAATAACAAAAAATAAATTGACACGTCGTGTAAACTATAGGGACCATTTACATTATTTATCCTAAATTTTTAGATCCTTGAGCTAAAAAGTTCAACCCATTTCATTTGATTCTTTAATTTACCATATATAAAAATACACACTAAATATTTTTTGGCATGCTGTAGGGTGATCAAGATGATGGGGAGTCAAATTAGTTACTAGATAATGAGATATAAGGATTCTCATCATGGTTGTTAGAATCTTAATCCATAAGATCTTACGATTCAACAATTTCAATTGGGCTAAATGATTTGAATTGCACTAGGATCTTAAATTTAGTAAGATAAGTAAGCACAATCCTTATCATAAAATTGTGTAGAATCGCACTATGATCCCGATTCTACAACAATCCCAATTCTACCAATTTTTTTCTTCTTATTATTTATTTCTTATATGTATGTATATCTATATATGACATTTGATTATAAACACATTTCACATGTCTCCTCTAATTTATGTTAACTTTCAAGACGTATTATATATTAAATTTAGGGTAAATTATGACAATAGTTTCTATAGTTTTGTTGTTGTATTATTTTGGTTCTTACAATTTTGATTGGCTCGATTTTGATCCTAATTTTATGACTTTGTTTCATTTTTGTCCAATTGATTACAACTCTTAGTTTTATTTTTTATTTTATCAAATATATTCATATAAGTGGCATGTGTCATAGTTTTGAGAATAGAATTATAAACTTACTCAACTCAGTACGTCAATCTCAATCAATTAAGTGATTATCTTCTGTCAAAAACAATAACAACATTGTCAATTGGACCAAATTGATACAAAATTTAAAATTAAGGATCAAAATTAAGTCAATTGAAATATAGGGACCAAAATGACACAAGAGGCAAAATGCCAGGATCACTAATGTAATTTGTTATTAAATTTATCATTTTTCTTTAATGATTTCAAAATTGTGTGACATACATTATCGTTATCAATAATTTTTAATTTTAATTTTTATTGAAAGTAGAATCTTCCAAAAGACATCTTCCAAAGAGATCACCAAAAAACAAAAAAAATAAAAAATAAAAAACAAAAAACTTAATATTTAAAAAAAATGGAGATTACCGAACAAATGAGATTACCAAATGAATCAATTCCTTCATTTTCAATCTTTTAAAATTTCTTTAAATCACAAAAGGGGACGAACATTGATTGTACGGAATGCATCAATTCCTTTCTCGGCACAAAATTCTTTACTTTATGTTCTCTTATTCCAATGATGCTGTGAGTCTCAAGATAAATCAGCCCACAAAATGATATGCTTACAAATAGAACATTCAGGCATCCATGTAATCATTGCAAATTTAACTACTCAAAACAGGAAAGAAACGTTTACCTTGTTTTGTGAAGCATTAATTTCCACACAAATGCAATTTCACTATTGGTTGTATTTTGAGGTATTTTTAGAACTTAGCTGAAATTTACTATAGCATCACACCCAACACAATCACCATAATTAGAAATACTGAAAGCATCATCTGAATATATATATATATATATATATAGGGTCATGCTACATCCCCCTAAAAAACATCCCCCTAATCCCCCTAATTTCCATATTAAGTAAAAAAAAAAAAAAAAAGGAAAAAGTTGCCAAAAATGGAAATTAGGGGGATTGGGGGTGAGGTTTTTAGGGCTACAAATCATTTCCCATATATATATATATATATATATCTATATAATAAAGTAAGATGTTTTTGAATTTTTCCTACACACATTTGTCCTACTAGGACATTTGGATGGCTCAAATCTATTCAAATTGTAAAACAACGGTTGAGATATATTTTTCAAAAAATATCTTATATGTACATTTTCTATTTTCCCGCTTCTCTCTCTTACTTTTTTTTTTCTCACACATTTTTCTATGATCCCGCCTTCATCTCTTTTTTCTTTTTATTTTTTTATTTTCTCCCATTTTTATTTTTCTCACTATTTGTTTTTTTTTATTTTCTCATTTTTGTTCACTTATTTTTATTCATATTATATGGAAAAGCCTGTGATCCCATAATTAGGAGTCAGATATTACTATGTGTAATATAGATTAAATTAATAAATTTTATGGTCCACAAATTAAATGAATTTTGACAATTAATTATTATTTTTAAATATATTGAATACCTGATAGACTTCATAAGTTTAGACCTCATATGAATCTTCAACATATTTTAATAAAGCAGGACAATTTTTGAATCTTCAACATATTTTTGTCCTATTAGGACATTTGGATGGCTCAGATCTGTTCAAATTATATAACAATGGCTGAGATATATTTTCTAAAAAATGTTCTACATATACATTTTATACTTTCCTACTTCTTTCTCTCTTACTTTTTCCTTTTCTCACACCCATCCTGCCATGATCCCATGATCCCGCCTTCCTCTCTCTCTCTTTTTTTTATTTTTTTTTATTTTTTTATTTTTTTATTTTCTCCCGTTTTTATTTTTCTCTCTATTTGTTTATTTTTATTATTTTCTTCTTTTTGTTCAATATATTTTGCATGTATGCATGCCCGTAATACACTAGGACATTACGAGCATACATACAATTTTCATATAATTATATAAGCAAAAGCAGTATTGTATGTATGTCAGTGGAAATTGTATGTATGCTAGGCACATCTATCTATCTAACTATATATTATATAAGCAAAACTGAGTTTTTGTGAGAAATTTTGTGAGAACTCCAAAATTTTATAATAAATTTGTGATTTTATCAAATTAAAAAATAAATTTAAATAGTGTTGGGATTATAATTATATTATAATCTTAATATTATTTACACCGTGTCTTCAGGCACGGGCATACACTAATATATCTATATAATAAAATAGGATGGTTTTTGAATTTGTCTTATACACATTTGTCCTACTAGAACATTTGGGCAGTTCAGATCTATTCAAATTATAAAACAACGGCTGCGATATATTTTTCAAAAAATATCCTACATGTATATTTTTTATTTTTCCGCTTCTCTCTCTTACTTTTTCTTTTTCTCACTCATCTTTCCATTATCTCATGATCCCACATTCCTCTCTCTTTTCTTTTTATTTTTTTTATTCTGTCCCGTTTTTATTTTTCTCTATATTTGTTTTTTTTTTCTTCTTTTTGTTCAATATATTTTACACATATTTCTATATAATGCTTGTATGCCGGTAATACACTAGGGCATTACGGGCATACATACAATTTCCATATAATTATATAAGCAAAAGTAATATTGAATGTATGTCCGTAAAAATTGTATGTATGCTAGGCACATCTTTCTATCTAGCTATTTATTATATAAGCAAAATCGAGTTTTCGTGAAGAGTTTTGTGAGAACTCCAAAATTTTATAATAAATTTGTGATTTTATCAAATTAAAAAAGAAATTTAAATAGTATTGGGATTACAATTATATTCTAATCCTAACATTATTTACGCTGTGTCTTCAGGCACGGACATACGCTAGTATATATATATATATATATGTGAAGGCATACATTTGATTAGGGAATCTTCATACTCCAATTTAAAGTACCTCTTACAGCACGGCATCAG
This sequence comes from Camellia sinensis, assembly GCF_055761805.1. NCBI lineage: Eukaryota > Viridiplantae > Streptophyta > Magnoliopsida > Ericales > Theaceae > Camellia > Camellia sinensis. The sequence continues at coordinate 22,714,882 of NC_138970.1, read as the reverse complement.
AAGATTCAACCTTCACTTTTGGTGTATCGTTTAAATGAAAGTCTTCATCACAACGGCTTTGATCTAGCTTATCTAAAAACAAATTATACCTGCCAAGAATATTGCATACGAAGCTACAATAACAGTACAAAACAAGAATAATTGTATATGGATTATGCTCTTTAGTGAACGATGAAGTATCTTTCAACTTAGAGAAAAGCTTGGGACCCCCACTGGGGAGACCCCAGCGCCCCCGGTGGGTGTTGATTGGCCAATTTTTTATTTTTTATTTATTATTTATTTATTTACTTATTATTTTTCTTCTTCAATCACTAATCCCACGTGTGTGTGGCGGTGGTGGGGGTGGGAGGAGAGTGGGGGTCTCAATCAACTCTCTAATACATACATATCCATTGCATTGCATATATTACTTGACACATGTATTTAAATTTTTTTTTATTTTTATTTTTGGTGTACTCATATGTATCTACAATGTATCTAAGTCGTATCGCATCTCAGTCTAAATAATATTTTCTTCTACTACAGAGACAAAATTCGTTACAGTAGACTTCTTTTTTATTTTTAATTTTATGCTTAGCATGATTTTAAAATTAAGCTATAATTTGTAAGTTATTTAATATAATGACATTTAATTTTGATTTATACTTTTACTTTTGGCATCAAATGTTAATTGTAGGTTGGATCTTAACAAATTAACCCTTCAATCAATTTTTGAATTGCTACAAATTAAAAATAAATATTTTTTTTTTATAAACATATCAAGCTGTACCTGTATTCTAGTTTTTTATTATTTTTATTTTACCGTATCAACGTACCCGTATTATACTAGTATCAGTACTTATATCCATACACGTGCTTCATAATTGAGCAATAAGGATAAAATACAAACCAGTAGGGCGACCAAAAGCCTTAACCATACTTCAGTTGTTTGGTGGAAAGATCATCTTCTGTAGGATTGTATAAAAAGGAAGTAAAGAATAGCAAACAGAATTAAATAAGCAATCTGAGGACCAGCGAGGAGGCAATGAGTAGAAAAAACATCAACTCTTTACCGTGACAAAAGAAGCAAAGAATAGCCAACAGAGTTAAATAAGCAATCCGAGAACCAGTGAGGAAGCAATGAGCAAAGAAAACATCAACTCGCCGACGTCAATACCACAATGTGTGAAAATCTCAAATCCTAAACAACCTTTCGTTTAAATATATAGTGGACCAAAAAAATTGATTGGAAAAAATAAGTTCAGTTCTGACTCAACTAAGTCCTGCTCATTTTTTGGATCTTCCATTAAAAATAAAATAAATAAATAAATAAAACTAAGCTTTCCATGGAGAAAAACAAGTTACTAGCAAGATGCAACAGTGAGAGGTAGGCTAACCCTATCCAAAAAGTAATATCCTCCCATATTTGCCAATTCGAAAAGTTAATGTAAAAACTGCAATGGCCCTGCCACAAAGTGATCTTGAAACATTTTTAAGCATAGCTAAAAAAGGGATATCAGTGTTCGTTCCAAAATGCCAAATATCCATATATGAAATCCAAGGTCGGGGCAAACAAGTGCAGAGATGAGGGAAGAAGAGAAGTTAGCTCTCAAGTATCTAATGAAGTGGCTCATCCTGGCAACAGTTTTATTCAAATTTTGTATCTCCAATAAGTTAAATCATCCATCTAATTTTTTCATTCAATCAGAAATTAGCTTGAGTTTCTTCTAGTAAAAGTAGGAGGTGGCACGACACCATAAAGCAAGAAGGTGAAGATCCATCCTCCCATTGCCAAACTAATTAACACCGCTTACCATACACTAGATATAATTAACCTTTCGTATGCCAAGCATCTTTAGAAGGGTATTTCCTGAAAAAGATAATAAGATCAATAACACCTGTTTGGCCAATATGAACTTACAAATAACAATTCTCTTACCACTTTGCATAGACGATGCTTTGGGTAGTGCTGGAAGTGTGGCAGCTGCAATTAGCACACCACGGATTTCATAGCTTCTACTATAAATCCGACAAGAATACTAAAAGCCTTCTTTTTCAAATTAATTATAATAAATATGAGAGTCTACTATATATCACAACCTTGGAATACTTCTTACAATCTTAGTCTTGTTCATCATACATAACTATAGAACCGGAAAATTAACAGGAAGAAACACGCAATCAAAGGGAAAATTTCTAGTCACAGAAGATTCAGGAAGTAGATAAGTTAACTACAAGGAAAATAAAATTCAGAATTGTCAATTTGGAGAAAAACTACTTAAACATTTAATTATTACCTGGTGATGCAACTGGTGCTCCCATTAATAGATTCCACCAAAATAGCAAATCAAACCCAAAGAACCACTAACCTAAAACAGGAAAAGATTCACTAAATTGAAAGGGTGACCAGTAACAGACCTCGAAGAGAGAAATCCTTGGGGCTTATTTGACAAAGATTACAAACATTGTGGGATTAGCTTACTGCAAATTTAAAATGCTGCATAATTCAAGGCTTGCAAGTTGGTAATCAGGCTTTGCTCCTGCAAGCAAGGCACATAACTCTCCATGGCATTGCTACAAGCTGTCTGGTTACTTATCACATTTCCACATTCTTTGGTAACATTTCGCATGTCGGGGAGAACCAGTGGGCAGACTAGGCAAGGTGGTAAATGATTTAAAACGAAAAGAAGATAAATGAGTTATCCGTTGGTGTTGGTATTCCCGAATAAACTTAGAACAGATATTAATAATAAAGCAGCAATTAATGAATGATTTTAGATTTTAGAGATCATGCGGGTAGAACCAATGCTTATATATCATTACAACAAAGGCAGAATGAAAACAATGCCTTTTATTTTCTTGTATCGTTTCTCTCTTCACAAAAAGTTGCAATTACTTATATATCATTACAACTAAACTAGCCTTCCCAACCAATACGAAACAGAACTCTTAATGAAATTCTCTTTTCTTTTCTTCTTTTCATCTGCAAATGCATACCTTTGCTTTCACTGCAACTAGAAAGTCCTCTAAGCACACTATTCATAGAAGAAGGATCAACATTAGCAGTCAGCCACTGAAAGACAATACTTTTACAATCATCAATCATGGTGAACTGTTCAGACAAGACATGAGGCCCATGCAAACTTGAATTACCATAATCCTTCAAAGCAATTTCTCTTGCAGCATCTGATATAGCATTCTGGAAAACTTGGTTGCAACACTCATTGACCTCGTCAATTTTTCCACAAGCAACTAGAAGTGTAGGAGAATTCATTAGTTGAGGTTTGATGGACTAACTGAGCCTGCAGGATCTGCTCAACAACCAACTGGCAGTGCTTGGCATGAGTTGCATTCAAAGCAAGCTTCCAGAATATTTGCTCAACTGCCCTATAAGAATTAATAGGGTGGCAACAAATTTTAGGGCAACATACACATTGGCCAGGTACGGAGCAAATGAAGTCCAACAATTAGTGTGCATAGTCCTGAAAAATAAATGCAACATCAATCTGCTTACTACATACAGCAGTTTCAGCTAAAGAGAAATGTTTAAAAGTGAAGTGTTTCAATAGCAGACATTTACTAAGCAGATTTTGTACATTACTAGTTAAGGACAATTTGATCATTTTACACAAGTTCACTTATCACTTCATAATTATTCATTGTGCACCAAGTAACACACAAGAACGATGCCCAACATGCACCCAATGGATTGAAGAAGGATAAGTTGGGCATAAAAACAGAAAAACTTTAAATTCCCAATTTAAGTACATGCCCAATTCCAACAATGATAGAGACCACTAATTTTAGAACTCTAAAATAACACTAATGACATGGTACTCAATAAAAAAAGAAAAAAAATAAAACACCAAGGTCAAAACATCAAATTATTCATGGTAGAGCCCACTGCCACATCATTAGTGGCAGCACTAATTAGTGCTCTCACTCATTTTCCTTAAAGTTATACTATTTGTTAATTATTTTTTATACAAATGTAATCCGATCCAGTGGCACTTGGTGTTTGATCAAGCTAATACGTTGTTTTTTAAAATAGAATTTTCCATATAGAACAACATGGCCTTATATGATCCTCTCACTTCAATGCAAAGCCCACCATTGCGGTTTGGTTCAAGATTGTAAAAATACAATTATCACATCATTTTATATGAATTTTATACATAATAATTCTGTTGGTAAATTTTATTTATTTTTATTTGGTACGAATAAAGATATATAAATACAAATATGTATGTAAACACACAATTTATATTGAATATGGCATAAAAGTGACACAGACAATCTTATTACCCAATTATGAAAAAATTTAAAACTCAAATAGAGATTTAATAGTAAATAAAATGAAAAGTGGTTCACAAATTAGCAATTAATTAAGCTCTTAAATAAGAAAAGCATACCTTATCGTTGAAGAGGGGTTGAATGATGGGATCACAATTACTCCATGTATCTGAAGCAGGACAGAGACGCTTCAATTTTGGCATATTCCCCAGTCTCAAGGAACTCAGTCGTGGCAGCTGAATTGCATTCATAGCTTTGCAGATAGCAGTCAAACTTGGCAGCGATTCAAGATCCAATTTCTCTAGTTTAGGAAACTCGATTTTATCTGTTGCTATTGCTGCTATTTCATGCTCTCCTCCTTCACTCGAAACAATTTCTTCCATCATAGGACACTTCATTATCGTAAGGTACTGCAGTTGCACCAGATCTCTAGCCATGGAAAGTGAGAACATACTTTCCAGTTTATCACAAAAACTCACTACTACAGACGTCAGGCTGCCGAGCCATACAAGTTGGGTGGGACCCTTCCACAAATTTGTCAGTTCAGGCAAGATTTCTATTTTCAACACTTTCAATGCACTGAAAGCCTTGTTCAGTAGTCGGCATTCATGACTAGTAATCCCTTTGAAATTATGTAGCCTATGAAGATGCAGAAACTCTAACATAGGGAAAGCACTCTGTGGAACCCCATCTGCTGTTTTGATGAGGTATTCCAAATCATACAAGTATCGTAGCCTCAACTTCATTAAGCATTCAAAACCATCTTCGCCGACCAAATCACAGAGAATTTTCAAACCTTTTACACTTGAGTTTAAAGTCAGAACTTCAGTGCTTTTCAACAGAAAATTAAGCCTCGTTTCAATAATGTCACTCATGTTTTCAACTCCAAGCTGCAACAGATTTGATAATGAAGAACAACCGAAAGAGATGTAATAGCCAAAGGGAATGTCAACACGTATATTGAACTTTTTTAACTTCTCAATGACCAAACCTCTCGGCCAGAAGGAAATGCGTACTAGAGCAATATCCAAAGCCACCAAATTGGGCAAGGACGCCAGCTCATCGATAATTGCTTTAGCACCTTTTTTGTTTTTTTCTAAACAAACTTTCGAAAATAGACCCAACATACAGCTCTTCTAGCTTTGATAAGCTTGACAAAACCCCTGGGTAAATGCTTTCCACTACACATCCCAACAAATCAAGTACCTTCAAGTGAGCAAGGTGACCTATTATTTCTTTCGGCAATTCCTTGATATAAGAGCCGCCAAACCTCAAAATTTCCAGATTCTCTAATGCTCCGATAACAGAGATATCATGATGGATAAGTTGGCAACGAAAAATTGACAAGGTTCGGAGGTTGGTCAAGCATCAAAGTGATGTCGGCAATGAGCCATACATATCGGATAAAGCTAGCACTTTAAGTTCTTTCATTCCTTGGTAAAAACTATCTTGGCTCTCTTGTACTTTGACTTCATATGGAAATCCAGCATTGCAATCTAGCTTTAGAAGATGGAGATTTGGAAATTCTAAATTACCAGGAAGCCCATGCGTACCATCAACTTTTAATGAAATTATAGCATTTTTTTCGAGTCGGCCTTTCTTGGGCCATTCTTTCAATACTTCATCACATCTCACGACAATCGAATGCTCCTCCCTAGATGCAATTGATATAGCCACATCACGTATGACATCATGCATTTTGATACACTCTACATTTTCACTTTCCATCAATAAATAGCAAGTTTTCAAGTCTTCAACTATGGAATATACGCTGTCCCTTGCTTGGTGCACACTATCAATGCGCTCAAACAACTCTATCCCAATTGCATATCTAACGAGATCTTCAATTGGAATAGCAAAATCTTCTGGATATAAAGAACATAGCAAAAAGCATTTCTTGGCTTCCTTACTTTCTAAGAAATTGTAACTCAACTCCAAAGACTTAAACACCTTTTCATACACTCCCTTGATGTTATTAACTATAGACTTCTGTAATTGTTCAAGAGCAGAACCCCATGAAGGCTTGCCTTTACCTTTGAGTGCCCTCCCAACTGTAACAATAGCAATGGGCAGACCTCCACATTCCTTCGCAACTGCCATCTGCGTCAACTGTAAATTAGTTGGGTGACTTGTACCTTTGTCAGAAATTCCAGCCATCTCCTTCAAGAGACTCCATGCTTCTTCTTCATGTAAGACACCAACTTTGAAATTCTTCTGTGTGTCCATGCCGTTGCATACATCTTCACTTCTTGAAGTCATCACAATTTTGCAACCCTTGTGATTATCTCCAAATGGAATTCCTATGTCATTCAATTCCGGTCTCTTCCAAACATCATCCAATATTACAAGGATTCTTCCTGCCTTCAATATTCTTGATCCTAGTTCCCCTGCTCTGGCAAATAAATTGTTTCCCCCAGATAATTCAAAACCCAATATTTTGGCTATCTCACCTTGAATATTAATCAAATTTGGGTTTTGGGACACTACTACCATCACAATTTTATCAAACATCTTCTTTTCTTCCGCTTTCTTGGCAACTTCTTTCACCATAGTTGTTTTACCAACCCCTCACATCCCACATATCCCAATCACATAGATACTATCATCGGTCAGTGCCTCCATAACTCCATTCATAATTGATCTTCTAGATTCAAACCCCTTAAAACCTCCAGTGAATGCAAATGTTGTCCCCCCAGAAGGTACAACTGTAGGATAGGACATTGTAGAGAAAACTCCTTCTCCACGTAGCTCTTCCACACTTTGAGTTTTCTTTGTAGCTTTTCTGCTCAAGGAATAGCGTGACTTCAAATTTGGACACCACCCATTCAGACACCCTTTGTTTGCTTTCACTTCAACCTCGAGGAATTTCTTAGCCTCTTCGTTGAGGTCGTTCACTGTTTTCAACCACCGTTCGACACCTGGTGCAATAGTTTCTCTCTTTGCCTCTGCTTCTTCAACTGATTTTTGTACTCCAAATCTTTTATCTTCCAGCTTTTGGACCTGCTTCTCCAGATTCTTAATGTTTCTGTCATAGAAAATCAAATAACAAAACTGGCGGCCAACTGGGGCAACCAGATATTCTCCAATCTTCATTACAACAGGAAGAACATAGTTCACAACCATTTCTCTCCCGTTTTTCTTCCGAGGATAGTGAAACTTAAAATGTAAAAGAGTAGAACACAACAAAGGGATTTTCTACAACAATCGAAATGGAAATGAGGAAACTGAGCTTTGCAAATCAAAATAAAACGAAGAGAGTAATGCTATTTTGCAGAGGATGTGAAGACTGGAAAGGAACACTTATATGATACTGGGCAAAATCAAAAGGGAACACAGATTTTTTTTTTATTTATTTTTTTCTCTCTGAGAAGAAGGGTTGAATATAGGGAATTATATTGTGATATAATTGGACAAGAAAGGGGAGCTTTTGTACTATAACAAAAACAGAAACCGAGAAAGGGAGCTTTGTAAAATGAAAACGGAACACACGACAGAATATTTATTCTGATAATTGTTCAACAAGAGTTCTGATAGAGTTGTAGTAAAGAAGATAATAAAACTCTCTAAAATCAAAAAGGGATACACAGTTTTTTTTTTTTTTTTTTTTTTTTTTTTTTTTGGTATGCAACACTTGAACACAACAAAATTGAAGGCAGAAAGTACGGTGTTTTTTTTCTTTTTTTTGGGGATAAGAAGCAATGATAAAAAAAGAGTAATAGTGTATGATTGAAGAAGGAAATGAAGAAAGAAAAACCTTTTTTGAGATTTTGCAGCGTCTCTTACAGATAACTCGGCGGCAGTGAAGAGTAAAGCTTTTCAGGAAGGAAAAGAGCAGAAGAAATCAAATAGAAGCACTGTATCAAAAGCCAAACAATGAACCTGATAATAGGGGGTTTGTTTGACTTTGGGAAATTCGATTATGCACACCTGTTATGGTATGTATTTTAAGTTATACTATTTTTTATTTTTTTTAAGTAAAGATCTTATTTTAGTTATACTTGATGTGTTATTTGGTTGCGATTATTATTATGTTTTTATTTTAGTTATATCGTAGAACGTATGAAATTATACTATTTTTTTTTGTTATAAGATGCATATATATAAACTAAAATTTATTTTGTTCTTAAACTATTGAATATATTAAATATCTAAAATATTTAATTCAAATATATTCGGTCTGATTTGGTGCCAAAATTTTCATAGTTTCGTTTAATTTTAAAATTTATGAAATCATAAGTAATGGTTGTCTTGGTTTAATCCTAAACTGAACCAATACGAACCATGCGCATTCCTAGTTTTGATATCCAAACAGTTCATTTTGTAAAGTTCTCAATTTATTTCATCCATGCAAAAAATTAGTCAGATTTAATAATCATAACCTTTTCATTTAATTGTATTTATCTTCAAAAAAATAAATGATAAATATATTTTTTAAAATAGACTATTCATTTTTTAGAAACAAAAATAATAAAACTAAAATGTTATTATCATCGAATCGAAATAATTTTTTTTATGTATGATATACGTTAAGAGTCTTACAAAATGAATGGTTTGAATCATTGAAATAAAATTTGTAATGGATCCCATGGGGCTTTTAATTTTTGTCATGTTAATATATAAATATGAAAGAAATCCAATCCTTTTAAAGTAAAGTTTCATTCCATTTATTAATGAACTCCTAAAATTTGAATACAAAAGTGAGTAAAGACTTCACAATCTTGTTAGAGAAGTATTAAATAATTTTGAGTGATGCTATAAAATAAAAAATAAATAATTAGAAACATTCACTACAAGAAAAAGCATTTTTGCCGACCATTTTTAGCTACCAAAACTAATTTAGTCGCTAAAAGTCACGGAATTGGCTACCAAAAATAATATTAGTCGGCAAAAGTCAACTTTTTAGCTACTAATTTTTTTTAGTAGGGGAATGTTGATTATTGGCTACTAAAAAAAATTTAGTAGCTAAAGATATTACAATTGGCGACTAAAACAATTTTTAGTAGCTAAACATATGACAATTGGCGACTAAATAAAAATTTTAGTAGCCGTAGAGGTACCTTTCGGCTACTAAATTGTTTGGTAGCCGAATGAAAATAAAAAAATTAATTTTTAATCTTTCCCGACCAAACTTTTGGTCGCCAAATGTTAAGTTTCGGCAACAAAATTCTTTTTAGTCGCCAAAGGCCTACTTTTGGCTACCAAATTTTTTGGTAGCCGAATGAAAATAAAAAAATTAATTTTTAATCTTTGCCGACCAAAATTTTGGTCGCCAAATGTTAAGTTTCGGCGACAAAATTCCTTTTAGTCGCCAAAGACCTACTTTTGGCTACTACATTTTTTGGTAGCCGAATGAAAATAAAAAAATTAACAAAATAGTTATTTTATTTTATTAATAACAATATCATTAGTCTCCACTTGAAAATTTGACTAAACAAAATAGTTATTTTATTTTATTTTTATTTTATTTTATTTTATTTTATTTTATTTTTATTTTTATTTTTATTTTTAGGTTGTACACCCACCATCCAAAATTATTAATATCTTATTTTATTTTTTATTATCTAAAAATATTAATTTTTTTAAAAAAATAATTATTAAAATAATATGAATTTCTTATTTTGTCCTTTTTTTAAATCCATTAATAATACAAACAGAACAATTATGACAATTGATATTTCTAAAAAAATATACTATCAAAAGGTAATTTTGAAAAATTAATATTTTTAAAATGTAATAATTGTATTATAAAAAAAATTAAATTCTAAAAATAGACTATTATTTTTAATAATTGTAATAATTGGGCCCTCACGCGAAAGGTATGCTAAAATGGGCAACTTGTTATTGGCTGTTTGTCGATAGTTTTACATTGCAAAAATTTAAAGGCATATTTACAGGTCAGTCTGATGAATTTAATTTTTAATAATAAATTTATTATTTTTAAAAAGTACAATTAAACTATTTATAGTTTTTACATCATCATATTTCAATAACACTAATAAATTAAGAATAAATCAAAATTCACAAATAAAAGACAAAATATCCCAATTATTTATCATTTTAATAAATTTTTCAATATTATTACCAGTACTAATGAAATAATCATTTTACAGACACAAAACATATATTTAAAAAGTTTTTAAAAAATTTAATTATCAAAACGAGGGCTAAGTGTGTAAAAAAAATTCACAATTGACTTATGAGTAAATAAATCTGATTTGTAAGACTTATTTTTAAATTTATACTTTCTAAATATTTCTAAATTTTGTAATTTTTTTTCACAAACTGAGTCATAAAACTCCAATAAAGTAAAAGTATAAACAATAAATAAAATTAAAAAATATTAATTTAACAAGCCTGATCTATTTTTCACATCTCTAAAAAAATTAGCAGCAAATATTTTCACAAAATTTTTATCTTAATTTGAAATTCCCTCTCAAATTGGGATTCCCCCCAAAATTTTGCCCTAACCCTTCTCCGTTTCTCATCTCACTCTCACACACACAACTCCTTCTCATTCCTCACTACAAGAAAAGTGGGTATATGAGACGGAACTATTTGCGACGGCACACTTGCTCGCTCATCACTCTGTCTCTTTGTCGCTCATCACTCTGTCTCTTTCTCTGTCTCTCTATCTCTTTTCTCTATTCGTCTCTCACTCATATCTCTCTCTCACCACCCATCTTCTCTACCACATTTACCACTACTGCAAATGCCACTAATTTTTAATCTCCCTTCTCTCTATCTCGCTCATCTCTTTTCTCTCTCTGTCTCTCTCGTTCATCTCTCTTTTCTCTCTCTCTGTCTCTCTCACTCATTTCTCTTCTCTCTATCTCTCTATTTTTCTATTCTCTCTCTCGTTCATCTCTTTTCGCTCTCTTTCTATATATCTCTCTCATCTCTTGTTTCTCTCTATTTTTCTATATGTCTCTCTCTATCTCTTTCTCTCTCTGTCTCTCTGTCTCTCTCTCTATATATATCTCTTTCTCTCTTTATCTCTCTCTCACTTATCACTCTTCTCTCTTTCTTTCTCTCTCTGTGTCTGTTTGTTTCTCTCACTCTTCTCTCTCTCTCTCACTTATCACTCTTCTCTCTTTCTTTCTCTCTGTGTCTATTTTTTATTTTTTATTGACTATAGAAAATTAATTTTTATGTTAGTGGAAAATATTTCTCATTAAAATATATATTACCCCTATTTCTACAAAATAAAAAATAATAATATTTTTTTTCACTAAAATAAAAATGAAACAAATAAATTTTCAATCTTAATAACTAAAAAAAAATTTTAAAAAAAATCATTAACCACAAAAAAATATATATTTTAACAAAAAATAAATTTATTTAATTATTTTTTTATTTTTATTTTTATTTTTCAGTCCCGCCCTTTTATTTTTTTCCATTCCCGCTCCCCCCTTTATTTTTTTCCCATTCCCCCCCCTCAAAAAAAAAAAAAACCCTAATCTCACCCAGTCTGTCTCTCGCTCACTCTCTAGTCTGAGCTCATGAAACCCTCTCACCGATCTCTTCCTCGCTCTCTCACATGCACCCGAGCAATGCTGGAAACCCTCTCTCTGTTCGAATCGCACCACCGGAAGCCCTCTCTCTTCGTTCGTTTTGCTTCACTGATGTGGCACCACCGAAAGCGCTCTTCTCCATCCATTTCGCACCAGGTATCTTCTTTTCTATATATATATATATGTACACTCTTTGTGAATAAAGATTTGTATACGATTTCCCTCAATTTTTTTGTGATTTCCAATTGGATAAATTGTTGAATACGATTTGTTCCTACTTTGTTTTGAGGTTGTGGCATGCTGGTATGCTCTGATTTGAGGTTGTGGTTTGATTGATTAGCTGCTGTGAGGCTTGGTGGTTATCTCTGTTGTTGTTGGTGTTACTTGGTTTTATGTAGAAAATGGGAATGCAACTGGTTGGTCTCCATATGCCAAGTTTGGCAAAGGATTTACAAATACTTGATCAGTTACAACAATCAGAATGTATCTGCATCAGTCATAAATAAGTTCAGCTTGAGATTTTACATAATGCAGAAAACATTCCCAAACAAATGGAGCATTATTGGAGGGGCAAAAAAGGAGAAGAAGAAAGGTCAGCCTTGACAATTATCACTACTATATTACTTTTTAATGATTCAATCACAACAAGAATCAGCAGATTTTGCTTTCATTCTTACATGAGGAGCATTTAAAATTCCTTAGGTGCTTCTTATGTGAAGAAAATTATTAGAATCAGACCAAATTACTAGTTAAAGCAACATTAGAATATAAGCTACTCTACCTTTTTGATAATTACTGGAGAATTACCTATTGGTTCAATTTTAGAAACCAGTCCCTTTTCTTTGGGTTAATATTTCCTTATAATTTTTTCATTCTCAGCCACAGATGCACCTTACAGCAAGTGGCAGTGCCAGATCATGTATTATTGGTATAAGAAGGTTAAAGCCATGCCAGGTTCTGATATGGGAGGATTCACTAGGGTTTTGCATTCAGGAAATCCAGACAATTTGATGGAGGAGATTCCAACTTTTGTGGTTGACCCTTTTCCAGACGGGCTGGACTGGGTAAGAGTCTTTTTTTTGTCAGTACTTAGGACTTGCTATTATACATTCTGTAGTTTTTTTAGTAACTGTTATTACTTTTTTTAGATGTGGTTTGAATTTTATAAGTTCAAAATGAAATGAGCCCGATTTTAAATGCTTCCAGTGAGTTTTTGTTTATATGGAGATGATGTTATTGCTTTCTAGTGGTCTTATATTGTGTTTTTGGTTAACGGAAATACTAGGTTGTGGTACCTACAATCTCAAACTAATTTAGATTGGGCCTTTTCCTGTGTTCTCTTTTTCTCATCCACAACCTCATAACTAAAAATATTTCTTTGGGATATAGTTTTTATTGAAACTCAAAAGCACTTTTAATAACTCTGTAATTTAAAGATTTTAAGGGATATACCAATTGAATTCTAGATTGAAATTTGAGAGATCTCACACTTCTTGAAATGATTAGCTATAAAAGACCTCTACTTCTTTCACTCAAATGGGTGTCCAACCAAACTGAATAGGACATACAATTTTATAAATTTTGTCCATCCAGCAAACAATATTTGATTTGCAGATCCATAATGGGGGGTAAGGTTGTATATCCAGACCCTACTTTAGTGGGAGTTTTGTACACTGGGTTCATCCATAATGTGAGATCATCCAGCACCACATTTGAATTACTTTATATATATATATATTTACAAATAGCATTATGAATGTTTTTAAGCCCAGATCTGTGCTTAATCTTTTCATGTGTGTGTTATTCTTGGGTATTATAGAATAATTTCATATTATCTGATTTTCAATTTTTCTTGTTGCTGGTGTTATGTTAACTGTGTTCAGTATTTCACCATGACTCAAACCAAATAATGCTAAGTTATAAATTTGAATGCACTTTTAATTTCATGTGCACTTTTTATTACATATATTAACATTAACAACCCAATGAGTAATGGTTACCAGTTTTCAATAATATTTGTGCTCGACAGTAAATATGTAATAAAAAATTGAAAAAATATATGAACCTAGTTACAACAAATGTTGGCCAACAACAATTCCCCCCAAAATCATTCTAAGAGTAAATATTCTACAAGAAAATTATTTTTACAGATTGTCTTTTTTTTTTTTTTTCGTAGGAGTTTGATTTGTAGTTTTTTTGGATAATTCCCAGATTCTGTTACCACACCCGCCTCTTTATTGCCGGAAACTGCCGTACGTACCTTGTTGAGGTCGAGAAGTTGCCCAAGCCCGTCGCTTCTTGCACCATGCCCACTCTTCCAGGTTTTCATTTATTTTTTTACGGATTAGTAATGCCATTTGCTTCATTCATCTGGGTTTTAGTATTTTGTTGGGTTCATTATCTATGGTCTATTATTATTTAGAAAATTTAGATCATAAACTCTGAATTTGGATCATTGGTTTAGGTGATTGTTTGTTTGATATGTGGATTGTTAAATTTTTTGCCCACCAAGTGTTTGATTCTATGCTCAAGTGACAAATTTATCAGAAACAATTGGAACATGGAGTGTTTGAATCTGTTTCAATCTGCTTTCACAATTGAACATGGTCACCAATATATGTACACCATTGTAACTCTGTTACAGAGTATTGTGATTTTATTGAGAGATAGACATTAATAGCAAATCAAACCACTGCATAATTAGCCAAGCCCCATGGAACATGGTCATCAAAAATTTGGATATAATCTCACCATTGTGTTTGTTTGTATGCATTTATTGATGAGATATGTTGTGGTTAAATTCTCATTCGTTGATGAATCCCCATATATTTTATTCATATTTAGTTGGAACTAGGTGGATTGAAGACAATTTTATGCTCTAACTCACTCAGATTCTTGTACTTATTTGAATGTGTCGGTTAGTTTAATCATATGAAAAGAAGTCAATTTTGGGCATTCTGCATATTGAAGACCCATTTCTACTACTTGGTCTAAACTTGAGCACATCGAATTCAACAAGCTGCTGTGAGAGCTTGACTGAGTCCATTTTAGACAATTTTAATAATTTAAATTATTTATTATGCAAGGCTCATTGACTACTATTAAAAAAAATTACGTTAATCGAATATTTGTAGTAATATGGTCAAATGATATATATTTTTTAGTTATGCGTTAATGATTTTGATTGCTAAGTTATGCTTGAGAAAATACCAAATTTTGTTGCATCTTAGATTAATGATTGGTAGTTGTGGATTTACTTATAGATCACTTAATGATTTTTAGCCTCCTACTATATTTGATTTTTAGCTTCCTACTATATTTGAAGGTGCGATTATTACAATGTTTGATAAGACGTGGGCAATGGGTGTATTGGAAAATGTTCTTGCATCTTTCCATTCCATTTCTTGATTTTCTGATTGCATTACTACATTTGCTTTATTTTGCAGCTGGTGTCTTCAGAAAGAAAGGTACCAAACTATATGAAGCAAGCTTGAAGGATGAGAAGCGTTTACATCAATGGCTTCATTGTTAAATTAAGCAAGTGTTTTAGTAAATAAATTTAATTTTCCCATCATGTTTACACTTTCAAAATATTCTGTAAATGACATTTGATGTAGAATTTTCCCATCATGTGTTTGTATGGAATTATTATTTTGGGTTGGATAATTTAGATTTGTATGGAATTTGATGTTAAAAGATCAAATTTTTGTATTGTTGAAACGAAATATAAATAGATATATGTATTATTTTGTTTAAATACAGGGTGCAGGTTGCACGAAATAAATACAGGCTGTGAAGAAATTAATTATAATAAAAAAAACACTAAATAAAGTTTTTGGCAATTAAATGTTTAGTAGCGAAAAAAAAAAAAAGAAGTGAATTTGTTAGTGACTAACCAATTGGTAGCCAAAAAGGAAATCAATATTTTTAGTGACTAAATATTTGGTAGCCATAAAGAATCCAAAGATTTTTGGTGACTAAAAATTTAGTAGGTAAAAATAAATGAAGACTTTCGGCTACCAAATGGTTAGTAGCCAAAAGTTTAATAAAATGAAAAATAATATTTTTGGCGACTAAATTCTTTAGTCCCTAAATGTAGTAATGTTGTGACTAAAACTTATTCCCGACAAAAAAGTTTTAGTTGCTGAAAATTTAATTTATTTTATTTGAACACTTTTGGCGACTAAATATTTAGTCGCCAAAATATACCCTTTCCCGACTACTCAGAGTTTGGTAGCCGAATGTTCACTTTTGGCGACTAATATTTTAGTCGCCAAAAGATAGCCTTTGCCGACTAACCAGAGTTTAGTAGCCAAAACGTTCACTTTTAGCAACAAAAAATAGTTTAGTCGCCAATACTATCGCCGACAGGGTATAGGCGACTAGTTTGGCGACAAAATATTTTAGTCGCTAATTGTTTCGGCGACCAAAAATGGGGCTTTTGGCGACCAATATTTTGGTCGCCAAAAGTGGCATTTCCTGTAGTGATTTGGCCACAAATCCCATTTCAAAGAGTTATTTACGCTTCAATCTTGCACATAATTTTTAAACCTCTCAAGTTCAATTGTATCTGGGTGTTGTGTACTTTATTATTTGAAATATTTTTGACATGTTTTTTTTAATTTTTACTTAAATTCATAATCTAAACACAATCTACAAATACGTTTATGAAGTAAGATTTTTAGTTTTAAAAACTAGAAAATTAATATAAAAAATTTTAAAAAATCAAAATTATAAAAATTGTATAAAAAAAAATTAAAAATTCTTTATCATAGCTTGCGTGCCGACTCTTTCCATGGAGATAATTAAAAGTGGCCAATTAAATACTCAATTGCTTGTGGTTAGGTATTTCGCCTCTATCGTTCTGATTTATTTGTATATATTTTTTCGAAAAAGGGTCCAATGAAATTCTTTTCCTTCATTGATTAAATGTCTCAACTTTACTTTGATTTTATTAAGGAAGATGGTCTTGTTAGGGACCAATCAAATTCTTTTCCAATTTCTTTTCTTTCATTAAAATTAGAAGAATAATATTATACGCACCAATTGGTATATACTAATTAGTGTATTAATAGATGATATGTCACAATTTTAGAGATTTTCAGTATTTGTGATTTATATAATGGATGGGGTCAATAATAATGTCATAAGGTATGTTGGTACACTAGTTGGTATATCAATTGATGCATATAGCACTACCGAAAATGTTTCAACTTTATTTTCATTTTATTAAGGAAAATAGCCTTGTTGACGTGTGATTATAAGGAACCAGTGAAATTTCTTATAGTTTCTTTTGTTTGTTTGTGTGTTTGTTTTTTTATTTTTTCCCATTAAAATTAGAATATTTTAACTTTACTTTCATTTGAGATGATCTTGTTAACGTGTGTGGTTAAAGTTTTTTTTTTTTTTTT
The DNA here is from genome assembly GCF_055761805.1 of Camellia sinensis. Lineage (NCBI taxonomy): Eukaryota > Viridiplantae > Streptophyta > Magnoliopsida > Ericales > Theaceae > Camellia > Camellia sinensis. Next base: position 22,697,688 of record NC_138970.1, on the reverse strand, counting down.
GGATCGGTGAAAGCTAATAATTAGTTGTTAGATTACCATTTTAGGATAGTTGAAACTTACATCTATATACCTCGTAAGAAAATCTTACCCTTTTATTTCACTCGTAAAAATAAAATTTAAGATCTCCCCTTTAAAAGAAGCTTTAGTGGCCAAAAAAAATTAACCAATTAGGTTAGAACCCCTCGTTATGACCTAAGAAAGTTGTGGTTTTATAACATTTTAAAGTTGCTTAAAGACATATGTTAATGGATTGAGCGGTGCTATTATGACCAGCAGCTACTGTGAATTTTGTAGGAAGTCTATTTTAATGATTGGAATCATTCATATTATTGAATTTATTGAACATATCATTCATCTGAAAAATTAAATTAATTGAATATGTGTAATTCTATGATCAAGTTTTAATTATTTTTAAAACCATTATCAAAATTATGATAGCCGTTTAATTTTTTACAAAATATGAACTTGTTATGGGATGGGACTATATATCCAATTAACTCGATTTCTTACATGACTAATTTATTTTACAAATATTACAATTTAAACAGTCTAGATAATCAAAATAGGTTCGAAATAAAATTTCACTAAGCTCGCAGCAGTAATTGTTGTGACTAAGTCATCACAGTAGGAGCACTGGTTCCTATGTTAATACAATTTTTATTAAAATTGGGCATGTTTAATGGAAAATGTCTCTTCAAATTTGACTCATAATGATATAGCAGGATATGTGTCAATTATAAATTTGTAACGCACTCAAATACATAAACTCAACTATTTTGTTACATCATTATGAATTAATTTATGAGCCTAAAATTTAGAATTTCTAATTATTTCTCTTGTTTAATTTTTAAAAATTTTATTATTATATATTACATTAATTATCAACAAAATTTTTTAAAATTTATTAATTTGTTTAAAACTTTTCTACTCTCTCTGTCCAAAAATATTAGTCCTTTATTCTATTTTTTATTGTTCCAAAATATTAGTCTATTTTCAAAAATTAAGGACTAAAATAATATGAATTTCTTATTTGGAAAATTTACCCATAAGTCCTAGTTTTTGAAACGTTGAACCATTTAGTCCTAAAAGTTTTTTTATGCTCCATTTAGTCCCATTTTTACATCAACATGATGTGAATGATGTAAATGATCTGATGTTTCATTCTATAATTTCAAAATTTATTGAAATCTGATGAACATTAGATGTTTTTCATCCTATATTTTCAAACATTATTGAAATTTGATGAACATTAGATGTTTGAAATCCAATGTTTGTAACATGACTCTGATGTTATTAACATTGTATCTGATGTTATTAACATTGTAATGGGACCTTTCAGTCTATAAGAAAACTTTTAGGACTAAACAGTGCATAAGTTATTAATTTGGGATTTATTGGTGCATCCCCCTTCTTATTTTGTCCTTCTTTTAAATATATTAACAACACAAAAAGTATAATTATGACAATTGACATTTTTCAAAAATTATACTATCAAAGGATAATTTTGAAAAATTAATATTTTTAAAATATAATAATTGTATTACTAAAAAAAATTAAATTCTCTAAAATGAATTATTATTTTGAAATGGAGGAAATACTTGATATGGCCAACTAACCATGTGAATGGTCCGTAACCGTATTGCTTACAATGCATGGGTCATTACTAAAGTAAAATTTTATGAAAAATGCTATAGGTTCGAAATGAATTATCAAATATTTTATCAAATGTCTCACATAGGTGTGGGACCCACACACATGTGATTTGTGTGGGTCTCACACCCATGTAGAAGGTTTAGTAGAATATTTAGTAATTCATTTGGGGTTCCTAGCATAACTCAAATTTTATTATTATATATTACATTAATTATCAACAAAATTTTAAATTTTTTTTTAGTTTATATAAAACTTTTTGACTTGATTTGGTGAACTAACCATATGAATGGTCTACGTAACGAAAATGTATTTGTTAGTTTTGAAGTATTGCTATGTGATATTTTAATGTTATTGTGAATAATGAAGATGATGAGATTTACGAATTTATGTTAGATAATTGAAAAATATAAAAAAATATAATAAATTATAATTAATGTGGAAAACGGCCAAGCGCCTCAAAACCAAACAATAATTTTTCCTGCGTAACCGCATTTCTTTCCACGCATGGGTGATTATTAAACTGAAATTTTATTATATATTACATTAATTATCAACAAAATTTTATAAAATTTATTAATTTATATAAACTTTTCCACTTGATTTGGCCAACAAACCATGTGAATGGTCGGCGTAACTACGTTGCTTTCAATGCTTGAGTCATTATTAAACTAAGTCAGTCATTATTTACGAATTCCAATTCCAAAGGATCAAATGTTATGCTTGTTTATGTAATGCTCGTAATTAATAATGTAGTAAAAGAATTTAGAGGTGAACCAATACTGACTCACCAAAAAATCAAAGATAACCAACTTAGGGGTTTTTTTTTTATTTTTTTTATTTTTTATATTTCAAAATCACTACATAAATAATGTCAATAATGTATCCACAGCTATTTAATAATTTTCAAGCAGTGTTACATACACTAACTAATGTATCAATTAGTGTTATGATATTATTACTGACTCTACCCATCATGCAAATTACAGTTAAAAATTATAAAATTATATCACATTATATGTTAGTACACTAATTAATATATATATATATATATATAGCATTATTCTTTCTTTATATATGATTTGTATGATTTGATATATGATATAAACGTAGATTATTTTATTCGAGTTGGGTCCGACAATGGGATTTTACCAACCATATGATATAGTAGTGCTCGCTTTCGGACCAAAAAATGACAAAATTTTCATTGGTTGCGTGTGATTTGGAAATCATATTTAAAAAATGTGACAAATCAATTTCTTTTTCAAAATTATAAATAAAATAAAAAATCAATTTCTATTTCATCAATAAGATTGAAATGTTTCTACTTTATTTTTGTATAACCAACAAATTCTCAATCAATTAAAATTACGTCCTTTATGCTCTTTTTGTTTTCAATTACAATATATCTCAAGTATAATGAAATAAAAAGATAAATTATACTTTGCACCTTTATACTTTGTAAAACTCATATTTTAGTATTTACATATGAAATTATAACAGTTAAGCCCTTATACTTTTGGTCAAATCCTATTTTAGTCATTTCATATGAAATCGTAACGGTCAATCCTCTACACTTTTGATCAAATCTCACTTTGGGCCTCACACAAGTGTCAATGACCCGCTTGTACTACTTCATTGTTTAAATCTTTAACAAAATCTTGTCATGTGAAATGAGGATAAGAGAAAAATTATCCATATTTTTTGCAAATACACACTTTGTTCGTATGCTGGAAATTGAAATGAAGAGGTAAGAAAATAGAACTTTCGAAATAAAAAAGGCAGCAGAGAAATCGAAGAGAACAAAAAAAAAAAAAGAAAAAGAATAGACAGAAGACTGTGTTACTATAAAAAGTAGAATTTCGTGATTCCAATTTATACAAAATTTTAATTCATCTTTTGAATTGTTTACAATTTATTTTAACTTAATACAATTACAATTTAATGTAAATTTTGGAACAAAGTATATTGGTAGAAAATGAGGATGATTTTCCTCTATTGCAATCATCTTGTAATCACGTGATTGGATTCTGTTAAAGATTTAAACAATGGAGTAGAAAAATGAAAACATTAACACTTGTGTAAGGACTAAAATGAGATGTGATCAAAAGCATAAGGCGTTGACTGTCACGATTTTACATATAGAGATCAAAGTGGAGTTTGACAAGAAGTATAGGGATTTAACTATCATAATTTCATGTATATGAATCAAAATGAGATTTGATATAAAGTACATGAGTGCAAAGTGTAATTTATCCAAAATAAAATGAATAGTCACTTACAACACAAATTACAATTACCTATGAAAGTACAACTTAATTTTATTTTAAAATAAAAACGCCAATAGTAAAAATAAAATAAGAATATTTATTTATTTTTCTTTCGACAATAATAAAAATGAAGTATCAATAGCAATATTATGGAATTTTGAAAAATTATTCAAAAATTTATCGAAGTGTAGCTCATATCTATTTTGGTGTGATTCACATTACACTAATTATACCACACATTTTCTTTTTGAATAACTTCTAAACAACTTTTTAAAACAGTTTACATTTTTTTCATAAATTTTGTGTCAAATATTTTTTGGTAAACCAAGTTGAACAGAGATCAAAATAAAATTTGTGCGACGTTTTTGATGACAAATTTATTTTTGTCAATAAAAATATTTAGAGATCAAGTAATGATTTTAGGGACCAAAATAATTGATCACTAAAAATTTTATATCTTGGAGTGAGTGCATTAAGGAATTGAAATGAAGATACAAAGAATAAAAGCTTTTAAGCAATGGATCCATTATGACTTATAGAATTGAGTACCATTTGCGTATGATTTACATTAGAAAATCTTTATTTTAAAATTTAAAATTTATAATATTTTAGAGTAGGAAGTTTGAAATTTTAAAAATACTTCCCTAATTTGACACTTACAATAATATAGCATAATAAGCGTAGATTATTAATTTATAACACACTCAAGTATATAAACTCAACTCTTTTGTAGGTCTAAGCTTTAGAATTTTTAATATTTGTCTTCTTAAATATTTTAAAGTTTCCCATAAAAAGAATATTTTAAAGTTTCATTATTCTAAGCCAATTTTATAAAGCTTATTAATTTGTATACTTTTTTTCTACTTTAGTTGGTCAACAAGAACCCATGTGAATGGTCCGCGTTGCTTTCAATGCATGGGTCATTAGTCGGTCCTTATTTAACAATACGCATGGGTCATTATTAAACTATAAGTCGGTCCTGATTTAAAAATTCTAGACGTATTAAGCCTTTGTTTAATATGTGGGCTAATTTTTTGATTTTTTAATTATTTTAATATAGGGTTAAAAAATTTTATTTGGGATGAATTTTTAATTTTTTTTTTATTTTTGTGAGAAAAAAATAAAATAATTATGATTTGGATGTGATATTTTATTTTATTAGATTCTTAGCTTATTTTGTCTTTTTGTTATCAAAATAACCAAAAAAAACCTCATGCCAAACGAAGCCTATGTGATATAATTATTTGCGTAATGTTCGTAATTAATAATGTAATAAGAAATTTATGAGGTCAAATAATTCTGATTCACAATTGTCAAATAAATGAAAAATTACAGATAACCATTTTTTTTTCGAAATCATTACATAATAATATATCCACAGCTATTTAATAATTTTTCAAGTAGCCTATATTTGTGCAAATTAAAGTTATTGAATAGTCCAACACTAAAGACAGGTGATTTGTATAAATCTTGATATATGATTTGTATAATATGATAGTATATGATTTCAATATTGGAGTATGATAATTAGTGATTTCTATATTAGAGTTGGGTTCCACCATAGGGATATTTACCAGACAACTATGACAAAGTTTTCATTAATTGAGTGTGCTTTGGTCTGCCAACTCATATTTATAAAATAAGACTGATCAAATTTCTTTGTCAAAATAATTTTTTTTTTTTACAAAAAGATCCACTTTCGTTTTTATCAATAAGATTAAAATGTTTCCACTTTATTTTTGTATAACCAACAAATTATCAATCAATTAAAATTCCGCCGTTATGCTCTTTTTATTACAATGCATCAGTTATAATGAAATAAAATGACTCGTGACTTACGACACAAATTACAATTACATATGAAAGTACAACTTAATTTTATTTTGAAATAAAAACTTCAATAATAAAAATATTTGTTCATTTTTTGTGACAGTAATAAAAATGAAGTATTCAAAAATTATTCAAAAAGTTATCAAAAAATGAAGTGTATGACTCATATTCATTTTTGTGTGACTTACATTTATCTTATTATATCACACATTTACTACTTTTTTAAAACGTTTACTTTTTTCATAAAATTTGTGTAAAATATTTTTTGGTTAACCAAGTTGAACAGAGAAGTACATAAAAGAATTGAAATGAAAATGAAAAGAGTAAAAGCTTTTTAAGCAATGGATCCATTATTATAGAATGGAGTTCTATTTGCCCATAATTTTTTCAAAATAACAAAATTTATAATAATCCGAAAAGTACAAATCATTGAACAGTGCTCTGGTTTGTAAGGAAAATTATTCAATACTCCCAGGACACTATGTGTTCATATTCCAAACCAATCATCAATTAGTTAGCCCTATGTTGTCCCCCTATTTCCAACATAAATCGTGGGTCCATGTGTCTCTCCACCAATCAAAGCCTTATGGAGCACCACGTGTCCATACTCCGGGAGTACTGAATAATCACCCGGTTTGTAATATAAAAAGGTTCAACACATTTTATCTACCATCCTTTTTATTAAAAAAAAAAAATTATTATGAATGAAGAAGTATAATTAAAATTTGATTAATATATTGTGAGATGTATATACAAAATTAAATACATTAATGCTCCTAATTAAAATTTGGAATAAAATCCCTTCTATGGAATAATTTGTTGGAACAATCTTCTGTGTAAATAAAATAAATTGAAACTAAATCAAACAAAATAAAATAAAAATTTACAGAATTTATTTTGTCGAACCAAATGAAAAATAAAAACCAAGTCGAGTGTGTGCACTCTGTCCTTAAGACAAATTCGCCCCGCTACGGTGCTTACGGTTAAGTGGCGTCTATCTCCCAGGATACAATGAGCTTCACAAATTTGTAGTAGCACTCCAAACAAATTTGTCCGGTGAACTAGAACCTTGTGTTCTATACTCCCTATAAAAATTCCTAAAAACTAATATGAAGAATGTATGCAAAAGTGCAGAATTTAGGACAGCAAAAATTGAATTTTCAGACTATTTTTTCCTCTCTCAACACTGCTGGAATGATCTGTATTTATAGGCAAAATTCACAGCCCGAACAGGTGCTATTTGTCACTGAACAGGTGCAAACTAGTGTCAACAGATACTGTTTTGAAATTCAAACAGATTCAGAGCAGTTATATAACTGAATCTGTCCGTTGTTTCTTGGAACAGTGTTTCAAACAGTTTGAAAATATATCCGTTGCTGGAACAAAGTTTTAAACTGTTGAAACAGTTTTTTAAAACTGTTGGAATAGTTTTGGAAGAGGTACAACTTTAGGAAAACAAAAATTTTAATTTAAATTTGGAAAAAATTTTGTCCAAAAATTAATATTAGAACCGACCTGACCCACAACCGGACGGATGGACGGATGGCGGCGGCGCTCGTGTGTGGTGGTTTAGGTTAAGGTTCACTTTGTCTATAACTCCTCCCTTCTACAAACTTAGGGTGTTGGAGGTCACCTCATATGAAAGGGGTGATCCTCATGCTGCAGGCCAATTATTGTTCCAACTCCATGCAAGCAAAGGAGAGAGTCAAGGAAGGATGGCATGCAAGGACTTCCACCACAGGTAAAGTGAAGGTCTAAGTTGGGCATTATTGACTCTCACCATTAAAGAAGGTAGAAAATTGTGGTGAGTTTGTCTTCTCTCCCTCACTCTCTTTGTGTATAAATAGAGACGGAAGGGAAGGGGTGATTTGTATCAGAAAAGAGAGAGTTGTTGGAAGTCACTGAGAGCTCTGAGTTGAGTAGAGAGAGTGAGATACTCTTCCTCCTCTGTTTTGTATTTTACTCCATTTTAGTGAAAATTCTCATTTATGTCCGTGGATGTAGGCATTGCGCCGAACCATGTAAATATTGTGTGCTCTGTGTGTGAGATTATTTTCTGAGTGTGTTTGATCCTAACAAAGTGGTATCAAAGCTAGTTGAGTCTTTTTTGAAAAAAACAGAGTGTATTTTTCAAAAATGCCTAGAAATTGAAGTTGTCGAATCCACTCTTGATCATACCAGCTTGAAGCCCTCGACGAGACGAGCACATAGGAAAAAACCACGTAAAAAATGGAGGTCGGAGTAGGCTGCACGTGCCACGCGCGCACTTGACGCCGTTCTCACGCGTAGACAACTGCCGCACTCGCTTCATGCGCGAACCCAAGGAAGAAGATGACCCTTCTGTTTATCTAATAAAAACATATTGGTGAACCTATAAGACACAAGTGTTGTGCTGGCATAGTGTCTAAAACCCAAGGGTTGCTACTGGAAGTCAGGAGTTCAAAACTCCTTGTGGACAATTTTTTTTTTTTAAATCCACTTGAGCCGAGCCGCCCAAGACAGAGCTGTTGACCAATTTTTTTTTTTAAATCCACTTGAGCCGAGCCGCCCAAGACAGAGCTGTTGACCAAGCAGTTGACCAAGCCATTTGAGGTCCGATTTGGATGATCTAATAGTGCTTTCCAACTATTTGGAATATTTTGGACACATCCGTATGGTCAGATTTTGCAAATCATCTTTCAAAATTTTGCAGTTTTTATTTTGGCAATCCGAAGTGTTTTTCCGGTTAATTTGACCAATCCGAACTCCACAGTGAAGCCTGTTTTCAGACAGAGATCACTTTCTGTATAATGGAGGAATCCACATCAGTTTCAGGGCCGATGATTCTGTTGAACGCTTCCAATTATGCGATATGGAAGCCGCGGATGGAGGACATCTTGTATTATAGAGACTTGTTTGACCCTATAGTACTAAAGGTGGTTAAACCAGATGGAGACAAGTAGGGGTGTGCGCGGTGCGGGTCAGTGCGGTTTGAGTGAAAAATAGAAACCGTATGGCAGGTGGCGGATTGATAAAAGTGTCACTAGAATTTGCCATTTTCCTTATCAAAAATCGGCGGTTCGGTTGGCAAATAATGGCGGATTTGCCTTTGCGGTTCGGACAGATTGGCGGTTTATAAAAAATATAATTCAAATTACAAAACTTAAATCAAAGAGTAAAAGAAAGACGAGAGATACCGTGATGTTAAGCATCTTGCGAAGCTTTCTTCTGATGCAGCAAGTGTACCAATAACATGATAATATCAACGACTATGCCATCAGTTCATTACAAGCATCTGTGGAAGCTACAATGATCAAATACAATACATAAAATTAATATCATTCAGGGTTTACAATATATTGAAAATGTTTACTGTTGAAAAGTATTTAGATTGAAAAGTGAGCTGATGCAAGTTTGCAACATGGCCATAAAAAAAAAAAGATTGAAAAGTGAATTGGAATCCAACTTTATTTTGGATTACTAACATCTTGAATTCCCCTCGAGCAGTAATGTAATACTATATTCTGAGGTATAGAACAACAAGCAAACTTAAGTAAAAAAGAATTTTTAGAATCTTATAAAACATGATTTAATAGCGGTGCGGGTCGGTGCGGTTTGGAAGAAAAATAGAAACCGGCGGATTGATAAAAGTGTCACTAGAATTTGTCATTTTTCTTACCAAAAACCGGCGGTTCAATTGGTAAATAAAAACGAATTTGCCTTGGCGGTGCGGTTCGGTGCGGTTTCGGCGGTTTCGGCAGTATTATGCACACCCCTAAAGACAAGGATGAGGACTGGATAAAAACCAATCGGAAGACTGTCGGTCAAATCAAACAATGGATTGACCATAGTGTGTTCCACCATATTGCCCAAGAGACGGACGCCTATGCCTTATGGATGAAATTGGAGGGCATGTATCAGTCCAAGACCGCACGGAACAAAGCCTTGATAATGAGAAGGCTTATAAACCTGAAACTGAAGAGTGGTGTGTCTGTTGCAGAACACACCAGTGAATTCCACAGCCTTGTGAACGAGCTTGTATCAGTCAAAATGAAGTTGGAGGATGAGATGCAAGCATTATTATTACTTAGTTCCTTACTAGACAGCTGGGAGACGTTGGTGGTTCCTTACCCGAAGGGAAGCTAACCATGAGGATGGTCACAGACGCCTTATTCAACAAGGAGGCAAGAAAGAGAGAGATGGGAGGAGAACAGTCCCAGGCCCTTGTCACAGAAAGTAGAGGCAAAGATAGAGAAAGGGGCAGAGGTAGAGAAAGAAGTAAAAGCAGAGAGCGTTCACAGTCCAGACAGGGCAACACGAGGAGGTGCTTTTACTGTGATCAAGAGGATCACGTAATAAGAGATTGCCCAAAGAAAAAGGTAGACAAACAAGCCAAAGAGAAGGTCCCTCAACTACAGCAGTTGCAGTGAATTACTCTGACGATGAAGATGTGATACTTACAGTCTCATTAGAGTTGGAGACACCCAGCTAGATTTTGGATTCAGGGTGTACGTTCCACATATGTGCAGATATGAAGCTTTTCTCCACTTACCGAAGAGTCAGCGGTAGCATTATCCGGATGGCCAACAACATAGTGAACAGAGTTGTCGACATAGGGACAGTGCGGTTCCTTACTAAGGATGGAAGAAAAGTGGTTTTATCTGAGGTCCGACATGTGCCGGGAGTATGAAAGAATCTAATCTCCCTGAGTATGCTAGATCTAAAAGGAAATTGTTTCTCATCTAGTGGCGGGGTTCTTCATGTACACAGAGGTGATAGAGAAATGTTGCAAGGCAAGTTGTGTAACAAACTATGCAGACTGGAAGGAGAAGTTTTGACAAAGATGAGTGTTTTCCAATGCCAGTCGAAGGATACAAAGGGAGAATATACGCAACCAAAGCGTATGACTAAGTAAGGCTTTCATCAGGAATGGCAAAAAAGGTGCACGGGAACGCAAGGAGGCAGTTCGAAGGTGCACAAATCTGAGCCAGTGAAGCCAATCTTGAAGGAAGTTCATAGCAAAGAAACCAAGTCGATAGAGATTGTGCCAGTGAAGAAGAGTGTTTCTTTTGCTCCCGTGTTAGAGACATTTTGCAATCTCTCAAAAGATGCATGGAAGGGAGGGATGCAATCTCGAGTCGCAAAGTGAGCTTTGCACGACACCCCAATAAGGGGGTGCGAGTACTATGCACGAAGTTTCATAGTGGTAGCTTGTACAGCTCGATGGAAGCTGTCTTGGCAGAAGGGCTAATTGTCAAACATCAGTACGGACGTACAAGTGAGAGAGAACTGAACATCAGGGATTGCAGCACAGACAATGGGCGTATGAGATCGCTGGGAAGTTGTTTTGAAGTGCAGAAAGAAAAGGCTGGTTGTTCAGAAATAAGCTCTGAGCAAGGAAAATTAAGGATGTTGATGTGTTAAACTCTGAAGTTTTCTAGTTGCTCCCGTGTTCATTATGCAAGGAGTTGTACGGCAATGCAGGGCATCTAATTAGGGGGTGCCGGATACCTTGGCAGCAGATTTTGTTGCGGATCACCTTATATGGGCTGAGGGGGTGATTGTTGGAGGTCACCCCATATGAAAGGGGTGATCCTCATGCTGCAGGCCAATTATTGTTCCAACTCCATACAAGCAAAGGAGAGAGTTAAGGAAGGATGGCGTGCAAGGACTTCTACCATAGGTGAAGTGAAGGTTTAAGCTGGGCACTTCTTCTTCTCTTCCCGTTGTAGCCATTGTTGACTCTCACCATTAAAGAAGGTGGAAAATGGTGGTGAGTTTGTCTTCTCTCCCTCACTCTCTTTGTGTATAAATAGAGACGGTAAGGAGAGAGTGTTTTGTATCAGAAAAGAGAGAGAGTTGTGAGAAGTGTATGAGAGCTCTGAGTTGAGTAGAGAGAGTGAGATACTCCTCCTCCTCTGTTTTGTATTTTGTTCCATTTTAGTGAAAATTCTCATTTCTGTCCGTGGATGTAGGCATTGGGCCGAACCACGTAAATATTGTGTGCTCTGTGTGTGTGAGATTATTTTCTGGGTGTGTTTGATCCTAACATGGGGTGCCCCTTGGGGTCCAACTCAAATGTTGTAGGCTAGAGCTTATATACACATAAAAGCTCTCTTAAAGTTTCAATGTGGGACAACCTATTTTAAAGAAACCCACATTTACTTGTTTAACCATCTATTCCATGAACTCGAAAATGACATCAAGTTCTCATTCACTCATAAATAGTTTTGACGAACCGTCTTCACCGTGTAGCTTACCATGCGGCAAGGAACACGTCACCTCTTCGGATCCACCCCAAAAGGCGTTTGAGGCCCACTCAATTTTGGACTAAAAAACGGCTCAAAATAAGTCTATATAAACCATTTTTCCAACATGATGTTTGCTGATCCCAACCCATGTGAATAGACCGCTTTGCAATATGTACATTGATCAATTATTAAACTCGATGACGTGTGAGTGACCCATTACATTAATTAATCTTATAAATATGTTTTATTATGCAATCCTTGTCATACTGTTAATCTATAGTTAATGTATATCTTGTTCAATAATTCAAAGTTTTATTGTTGTATATTATATAGTAAATTTTTTTAAATATTAATTTATATAATATTTTCAAGCACATTTTGTCGAAACCAATCAATGTGAGCAGCCCATTTTGTTTGGGAGATTCTATTTGTATCCAAAAAATTATTAAGTACATTAAATTTTTCAGTATATTTTATTAAATTATTTAGATTATAATTTATTTTCAATACACCTTATGTTTTTTCTCGAATTACCCTTCAAGATACACTCAGATAATAAATAAATCAAAAATTTTAAATTATACCACTTTAAAAAATCTTTTCAAAAATCCTTTTGATGCTTTTTTCAATTGATCATTTTCAATTATCTGGGGGAGGTAATTTATTCCATTTTCATTTGCGTTCTGACTTGTAGCCATTGGTGTTTCAACTTACTTTGGTGTTAGGGATTTCTTGAGCTTAGAGGAAAAAATGAAATATAGAAAAGGACTTCCGAGGAATATGCAAAAATAAAAAAAGAGAAACAGAGGCACAAAAAAAAAAAATGATCAAATAGTAAACAATACTCAGGCCAAGTTTGGAAAGTTGGAAATAATTCATCTTTTTATCTTTTTATCTTTTTTTCATCGCATCACCTCTCTACTTTTCTACACATCTTTTTGTAAAAAGATAAAAAATACACTTATTTAGGTTATCCCAAACAACTCCTGAGTCTTCAAGTTTTTATCACCATGTAATTGCATTCCTCAGACTGTCTTTGGCTTTTAAAGGTTATTTTAATTGGCCTCAAAGCTTTTTCACTGCGCAAGTTCAGGAAAACCACTCAATTGATCTTAGATGGTGAATTTTGGTAGAGTGAATTAGAGTTTTGGAGTGAGAAAGAAGATGAAAAAAAAAATAAATAAATAAAACTTAAAGAAAAAGATTAAGAGAGTTGAATATGAAAAATATGGGTGTTCTATAAGAAAAAAATATATATTTTATTTTAAAATTTGATATGTATTATCCTTATTAATAAATTTACATTAAAATATAATAAGAATTTAAATTTTAAAATTTTAATTAAACTAATGAATTATTATTTAGCTGCAAATAGAATTATTATTTTATATTCATCACATGGGCCATTGGTAAACTCCATTATGAGGTGTGAGTGACCCACTTTGTTTTGGGTGAAAATTTATGGGATAGTTACGTGTAGGTCTTAATAAGTGAATTTATTGTCTAATAGATTTTATAGGGAAAAAATTGCTATAAAAAAAGTCACTAATTGTAAGTTTTAGCGACAATTTATAAAAATCATGACAAAAAAAAGTCACTAATAGTTAATTTTTAGCGACATATATAAAAAATTGTCATAAAAAATTATTTTTAGCGACAATTTTACCAAAATTTATTTTCAATAGGACTTGATGAAAATTAAGTCCAACTATTAGGACCTATTTGTAGTTTATCCAAAATTTATTAATTAGTGTTTTTAGTATAATGTGACAATTTATATGGATATTTTTAAATTAAGATTTGAATTTGAAAAATGTTAGAACTTATTCTTATGAATCCTAAATTTATTTCGAATGTGTTTGTATAATGAAAATTAAATTGGTGAAATGTGAGATCCACATATAAAATGAATTTAAGTCATTGATTTTTTTTTTTTCTACGTAAATTCTGATTTGATAAGGGTAGGTTTATAGTATTGTTGTTTTGATTTGGGCAACAAGACTAAACATAGACATTTTCATCAATCAAAGGGCGATCGAGATAATTTGAGACTTAAAACCATAATAATAAAGGACAAGTTTTACAATATATATATACATATATATTTAACATTGCTACAATCTTTTTATTTCAATTTTTTTTTTATTTCGGTCTCTTTTTTAAAATTGCAAAATAATTAAAAATAATATTAAAAAAATATCTCCACAATAACTCCTCCCTTTTAAACATTTTAAAGTTATGCAGTTTTAGCTTACTTTTCCGTGTTAATATCTGTTTGGTTTGATTTTAAAATCTGTTTCTAGAAAAAAAATTTAAAAAATTAAAAATTAGTTTGTTGAAAAAAATAAAAAAATCAAAATCAAAAGCACTTATTTCTTTTATATAGTTTTATTTCTTTGAATGACAAATAATTTTTATAAATTTAAAAATATATTTTGATATTTTTTTTTTTGTCAAACTAATTTTTATTTTCAATAAAAAAATTTAAAATTTCAGAAAAAATCAAACCTCTTTTGAAGCTTCGAGTTACAAACTGTCAAACAAAAACTGATCAACCACATATACATATTTCTTTTGTTTTTGGTACATAGCTAATAATAATGTAAGTCCAGTTGTACCCACCCATAAGGTTTTGCTAGCATCATCAACCCAACAAAGAAGAAAACACACTAAGAGCTAATAGCTTATTCAAATTTAGATCATAGTCCAATAATACGTAATCATAACAAGTAAATAGTTTCTATAGATATATGAGACCACCCCGTAACCTTGGTTTCTCCAACTTCTTGATCTTCATAGAATTTGAAAAAATCATGCCTTGAAAATCACTTGTGAAGCAAAAAGCCAAATCTAAATAGTTTATAAAGAAACTAGAGGAGAAAAATGCTAAAAAGGGCTAAACACATGTTCTCATATACTCTGTTTCTTTCTTGTTTACTTTATTTTCTTTTGGACAGAAAACATAGATGTCCCAACAACTTATGTTGTTTGAGTGAGTTAACAAATCCAGAGATGCCAAAAAAAGGTTGACATCAAAAGAAGAAATTTATTAAGAAAATCAGAAAGGATAAAAGTGCTAAAACAAGAACAAAGTACAAACATATAATTTCATCTATTTGTTTGTCCGTATTAGGTTATACTTTTAATTTAGCATAAATTCATTTCAAAATTTATTTCATTTCATTAAAAACAAGGCTATATACAATTACCATCTATTTTAATTTCAAATATGTATATATATTATCAAAATAGCAATATCCATTAAAATAACTCAACAGCACCTACAAGGATAGGAATCCATCCAAAATCAACTTACATCATCAAAGGTAAGATGAAAAATCAAAGAAAATACAGGAGTAAATCTATGAAAAATGCCCAGCTACACAACAAGTGCTTGTGCTCGTACTGCAAGGAGAGGCCAACAGACGGCCGTAGAGCATGCCGAGAATAGATCATAGAATACATCCACAAAGTGGGTAAGCAACACTACGCACAGATGGATTCCTAATACAAAACCAAACTAAAATAAAAACAATAACAAAAAGAAAACCATAAACTCAACCGCCAATCGAATCGGTAGCAGATCTGTAGCAAATCTACACCAAACGGGTTGGAGGAGGAGAACCCAGGAGGCCAGATGGTGGAGGCAGCAGATCCGGCAAGAGGAGGTAGATATGGTGTCGATGTGGTGGTGGCGACGCCGGCGTGAAGCTAAGAGGATGGAGACGACAGATCTGGTGAAGGCTTCAGCTGGGGTAAGGCAGAGGGAAGGAGGAGTGAAGAAAACCAGACTAAATCCACCGAAAGGGGAAAAAACACCTCACAAGGAGGGAGAAGATGGAAAGCAAAGCTTCCAAGGCTTATTGACCAGAAAAGGCCGAGGGAACTGAAGAAGAAAGGGGTAGAGAGGAGGAGAGATGCGGCCGATGGCCGGAGCCCCCCTCCCCCACCCCCAACGGCACTCAGAAACGAAAACCCTAGAAGCAAAAAGGGTTAGAGAGAGAAGCTCTGGGTTAGAGATATGGTTTATGCTCTATTTGTTTTTGCAAAAAAAAAAAAAAAATCCATGAGATTTTTCAAAAAATGTGTTTCGCATAAAACATTGTCCTATATATTTGGTTAGAACTCTAAAAATAATGATATACTAATAGTCGTCGTAGCGATGATGTGGATTGTGATGGTGGCGGTGCAGGTGGTGACAGTGTTAGTGTTAGTGGTAGTGATGGTGGTCGTTATAGGGTGGTTAGTGGTAGAGAGGTGATAGTGGTAATAGCGGTGACAAACTAGGTGGGTTGAATCATAATAGAGATTTTGATACCATGTTGAAAACAAGAAGAGAAAATCCTTGAGTACATCCATATTGGTTGGAGAATTATTTGTGGTAGTTGAATCGAAATAGAGTTGAACAAGAAAAACTTGCACTAAACTGAAAATCAGAATAATAAACCATTGTATTCCATTAAAGATCAGATTACTTTGGATGTACCTCATCAATGGAATGAACGCTATATACAGTAACATGAAAATTGTACTATGTGAAAATAAAAATTGATGAATCACAAAACAGTTTGTCTAATAGACTTTTCATCCATCAGTGAGTCATCTAATTAGAATTTTCATTCATCAAAAGAAAAGAGATAGATTTGTCAGAGGGCTCCCACATAAGGAGAGCGAATTGAAAACTTAGTTTTGCACTGCAGACCAATATTTCGTACCGCGCCTCCGGTAAGGGCCAGAGCTCGCCAGCATCACTAACCAGGGGGAAGAGAACTAATGAAAAAATTGCCCAAGTAATTCAATAAACAAAGAAAATCGTCCTATCCTATCGAATAAGGAATTAACTTAGACTACCTACATGCTAGTCAATGAAAACAACCTCCAGACTTTGTGACCTTGCAACCACATTTGCTGCGTCGGAAGCACAGGCATCTAGTGGGGTACTGCCCATTCTATGCCTACCAATGCTAATCTACTAAAACAGGGAATTTTGGGTTTCAGAGTTATCATTGGTTCAAAGTAAATTTAAATCAATATAGCAGAATTTAGAAATTGATAGGTTGTTAAACTTTGGACAAAATAGGAGAGGCAAGTCTATACAATTTGAAGATGATCATTAACTAATACTATTATAATAATTTTTTAAAACATAAGGGGGCCATCGCCCCTCTTGCCCCTTCTAGTCTCTAGATCTATGCTTGGTAATGATTATTGATTAGTTTATAACCATGACACTAAAATATTAGAGATGAGGCCAACAACAGGGATTAAAATATTAGAGATACTGCAGCATTTGATCTGTGTTGTAACTCAAAATTATTATTCTTTGCAATGCTCATCTCATGTAATTCTTCACAAAAGAATCATGTAAATTTAAATTATTATTTTTAATAATATATATTATGGTTTGAAATTTTCAATTAAGACATAAAAAGTTGCAACGCCCCAAATTTCTAGCTCAAATGATAATACAACAATCATGACTCTTTCAAGGAAAATCGAATATAAATCTCCAAACTTACATTACATGATACAATAGTTTTTCATGCAACAATACATTAATCCAACAATAATAAAATAAATAAATAATTACTCCCAAGGGTTTAGAAGTTTCCAAGGCTTGAGCTTGGTTACACAAAATTGTTATTCAAACCCACACACATATAACCTTTGGCTTACACACGGAGTCACAGCAAAATGAGAGTCTCATACTCTCAACACACATTTCCTTGCCTTTAGTTAGGCAGCATCACCACATCTTCTTCTGCACAAAAATCCCGTAGGGTGAGCATAAAGCTTAGTGGGAAAATCCTTAACAAAGTACATTTATGTTTGGAAGATCTATATGATTTTCAAAATCATATTTCAGTAGCTTTGAAAATTGATTGTTGATTCAAGAAATTGAGCGATTTTCAAAGTGGGTTTGTCTCTTGTTCTTTTAAAATGATCTTATGGGTTTTTATTTTAGTTCATTAAAGAAAAGATGATTATAGCGATTCCGGTTTTCCCTTTCTTTATTTATTGTATTCCGGACATAGGTTCCATGGAGTTGGTTGTTGTATATGTCTTGTTGTCGTCCTTTAATTCCGTATATTCGAGTTTTGGGTTGTGTTGAGCGTGTTTCGAACAGGTTGGTTGAGCTTTAGTCCCATTCCTTGTTGCCTAGATTTTTGGTGTTACGCTCGAGCGGGTCCCTTTGCGCTCGAGCGGATTTTGATTTTTTTGTTGTCCGCTCGAGTGGACCATTTCACGCTCAAGCGGAGTTTATACACTCTTAGCATTTTGTGCCTCTGCAAAACTTCTGCAGATGCGTTTTTCATGCTTGAGCGGATTTCCTCACGCTCGAGCGGGTCTATTGGCGCTCGAGCGGAGTGTCCTTTGTCTGTGAAAGTACTGGGTGATGGTAATCTACACTCAAGCGGGTGTATTTTGTTTTTGTGTCTTGGCGCTCGAGCGGGCATTTTTGGCGCTCGAGCGGGTCCAGTTTTTGTGCTTGACGCTCGAGCGTCCTGTTCTCTGCTCAAGCGGGCCATATGTATATCAGTTGGCAGCTGGGTGATTTTAAATCACTTTTCACACTTTCTCTCTCTCTCTCTCTCTCTCTCTCTCTCTCTCTCACTTTTCCAAAAACCCATTTTGAGAGCCTCTCTCTCTATATTTCAACTTCTTTCTAGGGATTGATTTAGCTAGAGTGATCTACTCCCATGGTGCCTTTGTTAAAAGTGTAGAGCTTGGTGTGGGCTTCCTATCAAACTGAAAATCTTGGGTTTTGGAGCATTTCGAAAATCTTCATCATCTACTTTGTGTCTCATCTCTTGAGGTAGGGATTCCTACTCATCTTTATGAGCTTTGACATGAATATTGAGGTTTTTGTATAAATGGTTTTGGATTTGGGAAGTTAGGGTTTTAAAAGTGTAACATTGAAAGAGGGGTTTTGCTCATTTATCTCATACGTATGTGTTTTGGGTCTAAAATGGAGGTTATTGATGTCGTTGGTAATATTTGGACCCTTTGGGGTCAATATTGAGAAAGAGGGGGAAAATGCCATGTTTGGGTATATTTGGGTCATTATTGTAATTAATGACATTTATTATGGAAATGTGAAATTGAGTTGAATATAATGAAATTGGCTCATTATGAGATGGAATAGTGGAGTTGGATTTATTAATCGCTCACTTTTGAAAATATTGATAAATTATCTATTGATGCATTTATTATCTGTTTAGAAATAATTGCTTTGGGCTATCGGTGGAGGATAGTCTTGATTGTTGTAGACAATGCATGATGATTAGGCGAACTAAAACTAATCAATTGAAAATGTCATCGAATATGACATTTGGAATAATACAGCGAATTTGTGTATTGATTGAACATATATATGATAAACGTTTATATGCATTGTGTTGTGTGGGAGGAGATAGGGGATGTACTCCACGATTTAGGGGAAGATAGGGGATGGACTCCTAAACCGGATTTTGTTTGGGAGGAGATAGGGGATGGACTCCATTGATACAGCAAATCTATGTATCTATTGAAGTGTTAATACAGCGAATCTGTATATCATTTATGAAGTATGGAAGTGTTTTAATGTGTTGTTGATACAGCGAAACTGTGTATCATTTATGAAATGTGGAAGTGTTATAATGTGGTTTTGATACAGCAAATATGTGTATCTATTGTGAATTGTGGAAGTGTTTAATATGAGTTATAATCTCATTAAATTGTTGGCCAGGTTCTGAGCCATGTCCATGAATTGAAAACTAGTTGAGAAATAGAAAATGGAATAACTCATGGACATCTAAGTCATGGAATTGAAACGTGTTATAAGTTGGTGTATATGAGTCAAACATTTATCGAATGCTAATGTTTTAGTTATTGCTCATATTATGTTTAGCATATCTCTACTGGGCGTTGGCTCACCCTATATGGGACATCATTTTCAGGTACAGGTGTTATGCCACCTCCAAGGACGTAGCTTGGGAGGCTTGAGGCTGTTAAACTTTTTGTTGTTTTGTTGTATTACTTGTATATCAAGCCAAGGGCTTCTCTTGTATAGAGTTAGCACTCTCTTTTATAACCAAGTGTTGACTTGGAAAGTTATAAGCCTATAAGGCAATTACTTTTGTTGTCAACATGTAATACCTTTTGTAAGAACACTCTGATGATTGTAATATGACATCTCCTTTCTATATCGTGAATGTATGATATTATGGGTTTATTTTGAGGGCGTTATAACTTGGTATCAGAGCGTACCGGGTTCGAATACTTTGGCTACGCGGGAAGTGGTTAGTACCACAATGGGTTCGTCTCGCTGGTTAGAGACTTATGTGTGTGAAGTTATGTGTTTACGTGATAACATGTTTACGTGACTACTTGGGTATGAGATTTAGTTTCTAGGTTGTTGATTAGATCCTTGGGTTTCTGTGAGTCTTATTGGAAAAGCACTTGATCAATACTGTTTCTAACCGGAACTCTAGTAACGCCTCGAGACTGTCATTATCCTGAAATGAAATTCGTAAGTGCTTATGTGATTATGTGCTTACGTGGATTGAATTACGGTTGTCCATGTATTAGGACGTGAGTGTTATAGCTTCGGCACATTTGTGAATGTGCTAATGTTCTTCATTACCTTTATTAGGATGTCAGGATGAGGAAGAGGACGCGGAGGTAGACGTGGTAGGCAGGAGATGCCTTTACCAGATGATATTCTGGTGTAGTAGGAGGTTGTTGGCCAGGCCAATGTGGCCGAGCCAATAGGTCAGCAGGCTAGGGCGCCTTAGCCTGTGGGATAGCTGATGCTTTGAGGGAGTCCTTGGGTATTCTCAGAGCTGAGAATCCAGTTCAGGCCCAGGTTGTTGATGCAGGGCCTTCCTTTCTGAAGAGGTAGTTCTTCCGGTCTAATCCAGATGAGTTTGTTGGGGATCCGAAGGAGCCACTTAAGGCGGATGAGCGGTTGGAACAGATGACAAAGACGTTTGAGATGCTAGGCATCGAAGACGGGGCTTTGAAGGTGACCTTGGCATCTTTCCAACTTAAGGGAGATGCGGGTCAGTGGTGGAAATTCATGAGGGGTCGTATTGGTGGCACTTGGGAGGCCTTTGTGGATGCTTTCCAGGAGAAGTTCTTATCTCCAACTGCCAGGGAGAAGCTGAGGGACCAGTTTTGCCAGCTTAAGCAGCTGAGTTTGTCTGTGGCCGAGTTTGAGACCGCTTTTACCAGTTTGTCTAGGTTTGCACCTGAGCTTGTGGCATCTGAGAAACGCTGTTGTCTCAAGTTTGAGAAGAAAATGAGGCACGGCTCAAGATGAGAGTTGAGGGTTCTATGACCCGAGACTTTGGGCGCCTTGTGGATGCCGCGGCCCATATGGAGATTATGATGTAGGAGGAGGATGAGAGGCAGAGAGGCTCTAAGAGGAGTCAGGATGGCCAGGGGGACGGCAGAAGGCAGAGGGGTTCTAACCCTCAGCAGTCCCAGGGAGCTTTTGCTAGATCGACCTTTCCAGTGCCGAGTGCAGGCTCTAAGAGAGGCAACCAGGGAGACATCACCTGTTACAAATGTGGTCAGCTGGGCCACAAGTCTCCAGCTTACCCGCAGAGAGGTGGAGAGCAGAGAGAAGCTTCATCATCGGCTCGACCTCAAAGCTAGGGACAGGGCAGAGGTCAGCCATTGTCTTTCTATCAATATGGTCAGGCGGGGCACCTGAAGAGGTACTGCCCGCAGTTGGGTGCCACATCGGGCGTGTCTGGTTCTAAGCAGACGCAGAGCTTTCAGCCAGCACAGTCTGTTCAGGCCTTGAGGGCCAATCCGGGAGCTTCGTCGTCCCAGTTTGTGCAGCAATCTTTTGCTCCTAGGGGTGAACAGGTAGATCAGGGGCCTACAGGACGCGTGTATGCTGTTACCGCACAGGATCTTGTACCGGCTCCATCTGTTGTGAGAGCTACCTTTCTGTTTTGCAACTCGGTTGCCACTGTGTTGATTGATACGGGTGCATCTCATTCCTTTATATCTGCTGCATTTACATCTGTTTTGGGGCCGGCTGCCGTTTCCTTTTGTAGTTATGCCCATGTCAGGTTTTGACGTTATTTTGGGTATGGATTGGCTATCGTCATACCGGGCTGTTATCGATTGTTACCGCCAGAGGGTCACTATTTGTACCTTGAGCGGGGATTGTTTCCATTTCTTGGGGGATCGGGTTGGTAGTGTGTTGCCATCGATGTATGACCCGCGAGGGCGGAGTAAGCTTAGTGGTCTTCTTGCTAGCTTTATGAGTAGTGAGTGTGATGAGACCCAGTTAGTATTACCGAGAGTGGTTTGTGAGTGCTCGGACGTCTTTCCCGAGGACCTTGTTAGTTTACCACCTCATCGGGATATTGAGTTTTCCATTGACTTAGTGCCTATCACGGCGCTGATTTCTATGGTACCTTACTGTTTTGCCCCAGCTGAGTTAAGTGAGTTGAAGATTCAGCTCCAGGAGTTGCTGGATAAGGGCTTCATTCGCCGTAGTGTTTCGCCATGGGGAGCACCGACCCTCTTTGCTAAAACGAAAGATGGTGCCTTGAGACTTTGTATCGATTATCGGAAGTTAAATCGGGCTACGGTTAAAAATAAGTACCCTATGCCTCGTATAGACGATTTGTTTGACCAGCTAAAGGGGTCCCGTTGTTTCTCTAAGATAAACTTGAGATCGGGTTACCACCAGTTGAGGGTCAGGGAGGAGGATATTCCGAAGACGGCATTCCGTACGCGGTATGGCCACTATGAGTTTCTGGTGATGCCTTTTGGGCTCACCAACGCACCGGCAGTCTTTATGGACTTGATGAACCGGATTTTTCGAGAATTTTTAGATCATTTTGTGGTCGTTTTCGTGGACGACATTCTGATTTATTCGCCTTCTGAGGAGGAGCACGTGGAGCACTTGAGAATGGTGCGTGAATTGCTTAGAGCCCATAGGCTGTATGCCAAATTTGGGAAGTGTGAGTTCTGGCTAGGAGAGGTCAAGTTCTTAGGGCATGTGGTTTCCGGGGAAGGGGTGTCTGTTGATACGTCCAAGATTGAGGCAGTGCAGGATTGGGCACAGCCTAAGAGCGTTTTTGAGATCCGCAATTTTCTGGGATTAGCTGGGTATTACCGCCAGTTTGTGAAGGATTTCTCTAGACTAGCTTCACCATTGACTAGATTGACGCGGAAAGCGGTCAAATTTGTATGGAGTGAGACTTGTGAAAAGTCGTTCCAAGAGTTGAAAGTTAGATTGACCACCGCTCCGATTTTGATTATTCTGGAGAGAGGGTTGGGTTATGCGGTTTATTGTGATGCCTCACGAGAGGGTTTGGGTTGTGTGTTGATGCAAGAGGGGAAAGTGGTAGCCTATGGCTCACATCAGTTGAAAATTCATGAGAGGAATTACCCTACACATGACCTAGAACTAGCAGCTATCATTTTTGCCTTAAAGATTTGGAGGCACTACCTTTATGGTGAGAGATTCGAGGTGTTCTCAGATCATAAGAGTCTGAAATATCTGTTTACATAGAAAGACTTAAACTTGAGGCAGATGAGGTGGATGGAGTTCATTGAGGATTACGACTTTGAGTTGCACTATCACCTGGGAAAGGCCAACGTTGTGGCCGATGCCCTTAGTAGGAA
The DNA here is from genome assembly GCF_055761805.1 of Camellia sinensis. Classification (NCBI taxonomy): domain Eukaryota; kingdom Viridiplantae; phylum Streptophyta; class Magnoliopsida; order Ericales; family Theaceae; genus Camellia; species Camellia sinensis. Next base: position 22,674,071 of record NC_138970.1, on the reverse strand, counting down.
ATCCATTAGTGATGTTGCTTGTATAGCCATCCGGGAGTGGGAGATGTTGGGTGCACTTGGCGAGTTTGATTTGCTTCTGGGCGAATCCGTTGAGGCTGCGGTCTTGTTTTCTATTGTGGCGCAGCCTACGCTTGTGACTCGAGTGTTAGAGGCTCAGAGAGGTGACCTTGAGGTAGAATCCCTCCGAGAGAAGATCTCCAGTGGGAAGGTTGAGAAGGGTTTGACTGTGTATCCCGACCAGAGTGTGAGATACCGAGACCGTTTGTTTATGCTGGAGTCTTGCCGAGAGGAAGTACTCCGAGAGTTTCACCAATCACGCCTTGTGGTGCATCCGGGAGGCACTAAGATGTATCGAGATTTGGGTCACCAGTTTTGGTGGCGGGGTATGAAGAAGGATGTGACAGTTTTTGTGTCTAAATGCCTTACTTGTCAGCAAGTGAAGGCCGAGCATCAGAGGCCAGCGGGTTTGTTACAACCCTTGCCTATTGCCAAGTAGAAGTGGGAGCATGTCACCATGGACTTCGTTGTAACTCTTTCGAGGACTCAGCAGGGTAGTGATGCTATTTGGGTGGTTGTAGACCAGTTGATTAAGTCAGCGCACTATATCCCTATGCGCGTGAGAGTTCGGTAGATCATCTTGCCGATTTATATATTCGGCACATAGTGAGGTTGCACGGGGTCCCAGTGTCGATCGTCTCTGATAGAGATCCTCGTTTTACTGCTAGGTTGTAGCAGAGTTTACAGAATGCCTTGGGCACTAGGTTGACCTTTAGCACGATTTATCATCCTCAGACTGACGGGCAGTCCGAACGTACTATTCAGATCCTTGAGGATATGCTTAGAGGTTGTGTTCTCGACTTTAGTGGGTTGTGAAAGAGGCACCTGCCCTTAGTGGAGTTTGCCTATAACAATAGTTTTCAGTAGAGCATCGGTATGGCATCGTTTGAGGCCTTGTATGACCGACCTTGTAGGTCTCCAGTTTATTGGGCCGAGGTGGGTGATACACCTTTGTTGGGCCTGGAGTTGGTGAGGGAAACAACGGAGAAAGTTGAGCTTATCCGTAGGAGGCTTGTTACAGCCTAGAGTCGCCAACAGAGTTATGCCGACCGTAGGAGGAGGCCTTTGATATTTGAGGTGGGTGATCATGTCTTCTTGAAAATATCACCTAGACGGGGTTTGATGAGGTTTGGGAAGAGTGGGAAGTTGTCCCCTCGGTTTATCGGTCCCTTTGAGATCCTTGAGAGGATTAGGGAGGTTGCATACCATTTAGCTTTGCCGCCGCAGTTGTCCGGAGTACATGGCGTGTTTCATGTTAGTATGCTTTGAAAGTACGAGCCGGGCCCATCGCATGTATTGGATTGAACCGACTTAGAGGTTGATAAGGATGCGTCGTATGAGGAGAGACCGGTTCAGGTCTTGGATAGATGGGATCAAGTCTTGCGAGACAAGACCATTCCCTTGGTAAAGGTTTTGTGGAAGCATCACGAAGTTGAAGAAGCCACTTAGGAACGTGAGTTGGAGGTCCGTGAGAAATATCCAGACTTATTTGTAAATGTTTAACCATGTAATGGGAAGTCTGTAATATTGATAAACTTTAAGAGCATTGATTGTGTCTTAAGTTGTAAAACATGGTGTATGTTTTGAGTTTATGGAAATATATTTTGGAACTTGCCTTGTAATGGAAGTTAATTTTAACATTGTATATGTTAATGATGTTTTAGAAATGCAAGTGTATTGTTGGCATTGAATATGTTTTGAGATGCATGTTGATAATGCATGTTGGAGATTATATGGAAATGTGCCTCTTGAATAGAGATGGAATGACCGGTAATGAGTCAAGTTGTTGAATTTTGCATTGTAATAATGCGGGTAATTGAGAAATCATGTTTTTGAAAAAACTTGTACTTAATTTCGGGGACGAAATTCCTTAAGGGGGAGAGGTTGTAGCAATCCCAATTTTTCCTTTCTTTATTTATTGTATTCCGGACATAGGTTCCGTGGAGTTGGTTATTGTATATGTCTTGTTGTCGTCCTTTAATTCCGTATATTCGAGTTTTGGGTTGTGTTGGGCGTGTTTCGAACAGGTTGGTTAAGCTTTAGTCTCATTCCTTGTTGCCCGGATTTTTGGTGTTACGCTCGAGCGGGTCCCTTTGCGCTTAAGTGGATTTTGATTTTTTTGTTGTTCGCTCGAGCGGAGTTTATACACTCTCAGCATTTTGTGCCTCTGCAAAACTTCTGCAGATGTGTTTTTCACGCTCGAGTGGATTTCCTCACGCTCGAGCGGGTCGCGCTCGAGTGGGCCTATTGACGCTCGAGCGGGGTGTCCTTTGTCTGTGAAAATACTGTGGTAATCTATGCTCGAGCGGGCTTTCCTTTGCGCTCGAGCGGGTGTATTTTGTTTTTGTGTCTTGGCGCTCGAGTGGGCATTTTTGGCGCTCGAGCGGGTCCAGTTTTTGTGCTTGACGCTCGAGCGTCCTATTCTCCGCTGGAGCGGGCCATACGTATATCAGTTGGCAGCTGGGTGATTTTAAATCACTTTTCACACTTTCTCTCTCTCTCTCTCTCTCTCTCTCTTACTTTTTCAAAAACCCATTTTGAGAGCCTCTCTCTCTATATTTCAACTTCTTTCTGGGGATTGATCTAGCTAGAGTGAGATGTGGGCTTCCTATCAATCTGAAAATCTTGGGTTTTGGAGCATTTCGAAAATTTTCATCAGCTACTTTGGGTCTCATCTCTTGAGGTAGGGATTCCTACTCATCTTTATGAGCTTTGACGTGAATATTGAGCTTTTTGTATAAATGGTTTTGGATTTGGGAAGTTAGGGTCTTAAATGTGTAACATTGAAAGAGAGGTTTTGCTCATTTGGCTCATACGTATGTGTTTTGGGTCTAAAATGGAGGTTATTGATGTTGTTGGTAATATTTGGACCTTTTGGGGTCAATATTGAGAAAGAGTGGGAAAATGTCATGTTTGGGTATATTTGGGTCAATAGTGTAATTAATGACATTTATTATAGAAATGTGAATAATGAAATTGGCTCATTATGAGATGGAATAGTGGAGTTGGATTTATTAATCGCTCACTTTTGAAAATAATGATAAATTATCTATTGATACATTTATTATCTGTTTAGAAATAATTGCTTTGGGCTATCGGTGGAAGATAGTCTTGATTGTTGTAGACAATGCATGATGATTAGGCGAACTAAAACTAATCAATTGAATATGTCATCGAATATGACATTTGGAATAATACAGCGAATTTGTGTATTGATTGAACATGTATGTGATAAACGTTTATATGCATTGTGTTGTATGGGAGGAGATAGAGGATGTACTCCACGGTTTATGTAATAACCCTCACCACTGATTACTGATAACCCTACTGATTACTGCTAAACTGAGACTGATTATGATAAGTAATTGAATCGACTGAAATACTGAATTGACTGATTGAATATGCTAGTTTAAATGCACATCTATCTGTTGACTGTTTAAATTATCTGTTCGTGTTTTATGCATTAAACTGCAAATTGAAGGCCTTATCGGCGGCCGAACCAGATATTGACTGGTGTTTTATGATCATTAGAATTTATAGGATTTTATGGAGTATTTATCTGAAAAGTGATTTGGTATGATTAAATTAGATTGAATTGAGTTAAATTGCAATAGTTGGCTTAATTACCAACATGCCACTTAGTGGACCACTTAGGCAACACATATTTGAGCTTTATTATACATTCAACAAAACATTTCATCAGCCTCTTTCCTTGTTATTGCCGACTAGAGAGAGAGAGAGATAGGGAGTTAGAGTGAGTTCATCTTGTATTGCTTGGAAATTGAGAAGATTGGAAGAGTTTGTGATCAATTGAGCTTCTAGACTTGTATTTGACAACTTAGGTAAGGAGTTCATCCTTTTAATTGTGAATTTAAGTTAGTCCTTGCATGTTTCATGCTAATTTGAAGAGTTGAGCCTAGAATTGGTTTAAATTGTTGCATTAGAGCTTGAATCATGCATGTATGTGTGCATTGTTGAGTTTGGAGGTTTGATTCCATGGAAATCTTGCATGCATGTTCATGTTTATGTTAAAGTTCATGATTTCATCTTGTTTTTGAAAGAATTGGCTCAATTGAGCTAGCTTTTGAAGCTTTGAAGTTGTTGAATTCATGCATGTTACACATTTATCATGTTCTTGAAATGTTGGTTGAAATTGGGTTAAATTCCCTCACCTTTGGGCCTTGATTTTACAAATTGAGCTTTGAATCATGTTATACTATGTATTTACAAGTGTTTTCCAGGAAATGGGCCCAAAGGAATTGAATTTGTTACATTTGAAGTTGAATTTGAGGTTGAGGTTCAAATCTAGGAATTCTAGATTTTGAACTCACGCTCGAGCGGGGTGACTGGCGCTCGAGCGTGAAATTCATGCTCCCAGCACTTTACACTGTTTTGAAGTCCGCTCGAGCGGGGTAATTTAAGCTCGAGCGTGATTTTCACACATCCAGCACTTTTGACTATTTTGCAGTACGCTCGAGCGGGTAAGTATACGCTCGACCGGAAACCTTTGTTTTCATGTCCGCTCGAGCGGAGTAACCTACGCTCGAGTGTGAACCCTGTTTTCTGAAAATTCTGAAAATGCTTTTAAAGTGCATCTTTGCATCCTCATTCCATCCTAGGCATTCCTAGGCCTAGTTTAAGGTATCTTAATGATGATATAGATGTAGAACCACACCGAGTCTAAGTAGGGACTAAGTCTTGGATTCCCGAATGTGAACTTAGTGTGTGTTCATCCTGTAAACTGTGTAGGATTGGCTTTCGGAGACGCGCTCTAGCTTATCTGTAGCCCAGAACTCTGTGAGTAACAACTGTGTAAAGATATGTTCAAATATGATTATCTTCTGAATAATTGAACTGTACTGTTTTCTGAAATGATACTGTTACTGAATGAATGATATCCTAATTGTGAACTGTATTGTGGCATCCTTAGCAACCTACTGTTACTGTATTGTACTGCTACGGTCACAGAGATCTCTATCGGTTCCCATGTTGGAACCACTACTGTTTACTGATATGATGGCCATCAACTGACTGTTCTGTCTGATAAGACCTACTGTACTATTTTGCCACCGGATGTACCACATATGACTGTAATGACTGAATAACTGACATACTGATTGAAATGATTGTTTTCAATATTGCAAGGACATTCATTCTTAACCTCTTTACGCATTATGTTATTCACTGGGCTTTAGCTCACTGCTCATATATATATGTAGGTGTACTGGCACTGGACCGTTGCTAGAAGCGTCGGAGTAAACTCCAGTTTTGTCAAGCCAACCACTGTGCCTCACTGCGAGGTTCTGAGCCTGTCAAACCAGGGCTTTTGGGGTGTTTTAGTCCCCCCCCCTTTTGTATCTGTTATGTAACTACTGTTTAGATTGAATGTTTTTGTACTGTACTGTTTAATAGGGATTAAGTCCCTGTCCTGAATGATTGTATACATTGTACATATTGTCTTGGTACTGATTGTATGTAGATATATTTGAAAAGTCTTTTTGCATACAGACTGCCACAGCTCATTGGACATTGCCTATTTACCGTTTTGGCTTCCGTCATGCCCTTATACTCTGTATTATTGTTTGACTATTAAGCAGGCCTTCAGTAATCACGGATTACTAGCCAGTTACGGTGCTAAACCCATAGGGGCGGGTTTGGGTCAGAGTGGTATTAGAGCGATACTTAGACCACGAGTTATACCGCACACACGTGTCCAAATGAGCTATAGGGTGCCCTAGAAAAGCAATTAGGGCATCACATGAGCATGAAAAGTGTGTGTGGACATGACATGAATATATGTTAATGTGTTGAAACATATAACTACTTATGTTTAAATGTTTAAAGTATGCAACTTCCTATGTTTATTATTACTATGTTGCATATAGTGAAATGGATAATGCAAGCACTGTTAATGAAGCTGAATCCTCTGAGGCAAGAATGGCGAGGTTGGAGAGAATGGTGGAACTACTAACCGCAAGACTAGAACAACAACAGAACCAACAGCCCCCACCTCCTCCATTACAACTAGAGCCACTTGTTAATGATGATATCATAGCTCTGACACAGAAATTTAGTAAGATGAAACCGCCATCCTTTGAGGGAGGCCTTGAACCCTTAAAGGCTGAAGCTTGGGTTCTTGAAACAGAAAAATTGTTTGAAGTGTTTCCATGCTCTGAAGCTCATAAAGTGTTGCTAGCTACCTTCACCTTACAAGAAAAAGCTAGAAGGTGGTGGATGTTAATCCGTGATCCAAATACTGTCATGACCTGGGCTTAATTTAAGGAGTCCTTCTTCAAAAAGTACTTCCCTCAGTGTGTCAGGGACAGAAAGGTGACTGAATTTGAACAGCTGAAACAAGGTACCATGTCCGTAGGAGAGTATGAAACAAAGTTCACCGAACTTGCTAGATATGCACCACACATGGTGGACACCGACTACAAAAAGGCCAGGAAGTTTGATGGCGGCCTGAATATGGAAATTCTTGACAGAATAAATGTACTGAAACTGTTGAAATATGTAGATGTTCTTGACTGAACCATTATGGCCGAAGCAAATATCGAAGCTTTGAAACAGACTGAAACACCCGCAATTGAGTGGCGCGGGAAGAAACGGGGTTTAAAATTCAAGAAAGGCAGAAACAACCCACTGAACAAAAAGCAAAACTCAGGGTCAACCACCAGCTCCAGTCAGAGAGGTGGTTCCATACCGCCCTGTTCTGAATGTGATAAGAAACACAAAGGGGTTTGTTATAAATTGTCTGGCACTTGTTATAGGTGTGGCAAGGTGGGCCACATGGTAAAAGATTGCCCCTCTGCTCCTCAGGGCAATAGTAAAGCTGCAGCCAGCGGCGTAGCATTAACTGCTCCACCTAAACCCAACCCTAAAGCAACTGGAAAAGAGCCTATGAGGCAAGGCCGAGTGTTCGCACTCGTACCGGGAGACGTACAAAATACCGAGACTGTCGTGTCAGGTATCCTCTCTATTTGCACCCAAAATGCTTATGTACTGATTGATTCGGGGTCTACATATTCGTATGTATCGCATGCTTTTTCGCGAAAGTTGAATAGACCATTAGAACCCATGAATTATCTGTTAGCTGTATCTTCACCTGTTGGGGGATCTATGACTTGTGCTTATATGTACCCTGCATGTGAAATTATTGTTGGGGATATGCATCTGTATATTGATTTACTGCCTCTGAACATTGACCATGTTGATGTAATATTAGGGATGGACTGGTTAACGAAATATCATGCTACCATAGACTGTGTAACGAAACAAGTTGTTTTCCGTCCACCTGGTTTGCCTGAATTTGTGTTTAACGAAGTAGGAGTAGTACCTCCCCCATATCTGATTTCATCTATGAAAGCTTGTAAACTGATTAGAAAGGGGTGTAAAGGGTACCTATGTTCTGTCTTGATTGTATCTACTGATGATAATGCTAATGTGAACAGTATTCCTATAGTTAGAGAATTCCTAGATGTTTTTCTAGATAATCTACCAGGGGATTTGATTGATAGCGAGATTGAGTTCACCGTTGATGTGATTCCGGGTACACAGCTAGTATCTAAAGCTCCTTACCGAATGGCTCCGACTGAATTGAAAGAATTAAAAGTTCAACTGCAAGAACTTTTAGATAAAAAGTTTATCAGGCCTAGTACTTCACCGTGGGGCGCACCTGTCTTATTTGTGAAAAAGAAAGACGGCTCACTGAGACTCTATATCGACTACCGTGAACTGAACAAGGTAACTGTAAAAAATAAATATCCATTGCCGTGTATTGATGACTTATTTGACCAGTTACAGGGTGCTCAAGTGTTCTTTAAGATTGATCTCATATCCGGTTATCATCAGCTGAAAGTTAAACCAGAGGACATTGATAAAACTGCTTTTCGAACGAGGTATGGACATTACGAATTTTTAGTTATGCCTTTCGGAGTTACCAATGCACCTGCTGTATTTATGGATCTCATGAAAAGAATCTTTAAACCATTCCTCGATGACTTTATTGTTGTATTCATAGATGACATTCTGATTTATTCCAAGAGTAGAGAAGAACATGAACATCATCTGAGACTTGCCTTATAGACACTAAGAGAATAGAAACTTTTTGCTAAACTGTCTAAATGTAAATTTTGGCTTGATCATGTTATGTTTTTGGGACATGTTATTAGCAAGGATGGAATTTCAGTTGATCCGTAGAAAGTTGAGGCAGTAGTAAATTGGCCTAGACCAACAAATGTTACAGAAGTCCAAAGCTTTTTGGGATTAGCTGGATATTACAGAAGATTTTTCAAAGATTTCTCTAAAATTGCCTTACCATTGACTCAATTAACTCAAAAGGGGATATCATTTGACTGGACTGACCAAAGGGAATTAGCATTCCAAGAGTTGAAAACTGGACTTGTGACTGCACCGGTTCTTACCCTACCTTCAGGTACGGATGGTTTTACCATTTTTAGTGATGCTTCTCATAAGGGTTTGGGGTGTGTTTTAATGCAGAATGGGAGAGTTATTGCCTATGCTTCCCGACAACTGAGATCGCCTGAAAAGAACTACCCGACCCATGACTTAGAACTTGCTGCAGTAGTGTTTGCACTGAAGATCTGGCGTGTCACGACCCAAACCCGGCCCTATGGGTTTAGCACCGTAACCGGCCAGTAATCCGAGATTACCGAAGGCCTACAGAACAGTAATATAGTAAAACAGAGTACAGGGCCTGGCGGAAGCCAATACAGTAAATAAATAATGTCCATTGAGCTGTGACAGTCTGTATGCCAAAAAGATTTTTCATACATTCATACATAAACAGTACAGAACAGTATGCAATATTTACAATCATTTAGATTAGGGACTCAATCCCTACATAACAGTACGGAAACATTCAGTCTATACAGAACAGTAAAACAGTACAGAAGGGGGAAGTGTAAAACACCCCTAAGCCTTAACACAATAGGCTCGGAACCTCGCGGTGAGGCACAATGGTTGGCTTGACAAAACAGGAGTAAACCTGACGCTCCTAGCTGCGGTCTGGTGCCTGAACACCTACATATATATATGAGCAGTGAGCTAAAGCCCAGTGAATAACATAATGCGTAAAGAGGTTGAGAATGAATGTCCTTACAGTAATGAAAACAGTTCATTTAAACAGTAGTTCAGTTGTTCAGTCAGTACAGTCATATGCGGTACATCCATTAGCATAACAGTACAGTAAACAGTAGGTCTTAAAAGACCGAGCAGTAATGATGGCCATCAGTCAGTAAGCAGTAGTGGTTCCACGAGGGAACCGACAGAGAATTCTGTCACAGTAACAGTAAACAGTAGATGCTAAGGATGCCACAATACAGTTCAGAATATAGGACATACATTCATTCAATTAATAGTAATCAGTTCAGTAAACAGTACAGTTCATTTTGTTCAGAAGATATTTGTTTATGAACATATCTTCACACAATCGTTACTCACAGAATTTGGGCTACAGTATGCTAGAGCGTGTCTCTCCAGTCGCCAACCCTACACAGTTAACAGATTGAACACACACTAAGCTACACAGTTGGGAAATAACATAACTTAATCCCTAATATGCCTTGGTGTGTTCTACATCTATATCCTCATTAAGATGTCTTAAACTAGGCCTAAGAATGCCTAGGATGGGATGAGGATGCAAAGATGCTATCAGAAAACAGTTTCAGAAAAACAGAGTCCCGCTCGAGCGCATGTTTCCCCGCTCGAGCGGTTATGCAACAAAGGTACACGCTCGAGCGTAAACTTTCCCGCTCGAGCGTACTGTAAAAGTACTGGATGGGTGAAATCTCCACTCGACGCCCGCTCGAGCTTGAGACATGACTCCGCTCGAGCTCCCAATCCTCCGCTCGAGCGGACTGTAAAACAGTGCAGAGAGATGCTGGATGCTCGAATTCTCCGCTCGAGCGCCAAGTTCCCCGCTCGAGCGGAAGTGCAGAATCTGGGAACTTCCAGATTGCACCTCCAAGCTCAAACTCAAATCTAAATGCATCAAAACTCGACCTCTTGGGCTGTACTTCCAGAAAACACTTGTAAACACATAGCACAACATGTTTTAAAGCTCAATTTTGAGAAATCAAAGCCCAAGGGTGTTTAATTCAAACTCAATTTCAAACCATTTTCAAGAACATGAAGAACATGCAAACATGCATGAATTCAAATCGATTCAAAGCTCCAATTTGATGCTCTAAGGAGCCAATTCTTTTCAAAACATGGTGAAATCATGGACTTAACATAATTATGAACATGCATGTCACATTTTTGCCATGAAAACAACTCAAAACTCAACCAAGAACACATGCAAGCATGGAATGAGCTTCTTTCAACATGTATGCACCAAAACATGGCTTAGCTCTACAATTGAAGCATGAATTGTGCAAGAATGCATTCTAAGACAACAACAAGAAGATGAATATCCTACCTTAGTCTTGTGTTCAAGGTCTAGGAGCTCAAAGTAGCAATCAACACTTCAATTCCAAGCAATTCAAGCCAAAACTCTCAAGAACAAATCAACCCTCTCTCACTCTCTAACTTGGGTCGGTTGAGTGCAAGAATAGGAGAATAAAAGTGTGTTTTGATCACATACGTGGAGTGTAATAAGGCTCAAGAGGTGTGAAGTGGTGGCCACTAAGTGGCGAAACGGTAAATAAGCCAAACTATGCAATTAATCAATATTTAATCCAATTTAATCATACCTAATCAGTTTTCAGATAATTATACCATAAAATCACATTAATTAAGAGGGTCCTAAAACACTAATCAATTTCTAATTCGGCCGCCGATAAGGCCTTCAATTAGCAGTTCAACCATATAAGCATGAATAGATAATCACACAGTCAAACAGATAGAATGCAATTCAAACAGATATACTCAATCACTTCAGTTTCAATTTCAGTCAGTCAGTCCAGTACCTTCATCAGGTCAATTATCAATCATGATCAGTTCAGTTATCAGTAATCAATGTTTAACGGTAATCAGTGGTGAGGGTTATTACATGGCGTCACTACCTATATGGGGCGACATGTGAAGTATATACCGACCACAAGAGTTTGAAATATTTCTTCACACAGAAAGAACTGAACATGAGACAGCGGAGATTGCTAGAATTGATTAAAGACTATGACCTACAGATTTTGTACCATCCGGGGAAAGCCAACACCGTTGCCGATGCTTTGAGTCAGAAATCGATTGGGAACTTAGCCTGTTTACTCACCGGACAGAAAGAGTTGCTATGTGACCTTGAAAAGTCTGAAATTGAGATTGTTTTGCGAGAACAAGGTGGAACAATGGCCGCTATTTCTGCTCAACCGGCACGGATTGAAGAGATTAAAGAGAAACAACAACATGATGACTTCTTGAAGAAGATCGTCGAAGAACGAGAATCCAAACCGAGGTCGGATTTCAAATTTGAGAACAATGTGTTGAAATTCCAGGGAAGATTATGTGTACTGAATGACTCTGAACTGAAAAGAAAAATTCTGTAAGAGGGCCACAATTCAAAACTGTCTATCCATCCAGGGAATACAAAAATGTACCAAGATTTGAAACTGAATTTCTGGTGGCCGGGAATGAAGAAAGAAATTGTTGATTTTGTATCAAAGTGTCTTCATAGCCAACAAGTCAAAGCAGAACATCAACGACCCGCAGGCTTACTGCAGCCCTTACCTATACCGAAGTGAAAATGGGAACATATCACCATGGATTTCATTGTTGGTTTACCTCGCTCCAGTAAAGGTATGGACTCAATTTGGGTTATTGTTGATAGACTGACTAAGTCTGCTCACTTCTTACCTGTCAAAACAATTTATAATGCGGACAAATTGGCTATACTCTACATTGATGAAATTGTTAGATTGCATGGAGTGCTTGTGTCCATTGTTTCTGATAGGGACTCGAAGTTTACATCGAGATTTTGGCAAAGCCTACAGACTGCATTGGGTACTAAACTGAGACAGAGTAGTGCATACCATCCTCAGACAGATGGCCAGTCAGAAAGGACCATCCAGACTTTGGAAGACTTACTGAGAATGCGTGTCCTTGATTTTCAGGAAAATTGGGAAAGCTATTTTCCATTGACTGAATTCGCCTACAACAACAGTTATCACTCAAGTATTGGTATGGCGCTTTTCGAGGCGTTGTATGGCAGAAAATGTCGATCTCCGATTTACTGGGCAGAAGTTGGAGATGGGCCTTTGCTTGGGCCCGAGATTGTGTATGAAACGACTGAGAAAGTAAAACTGATACAACAGAGACTGAAAACCGCATAGAGCCGACAAAAAAGTTATGTGGATGTCAGAAGATGAGACAGAGAGTATGAAGTGGGTGATCACGTTTTTGTGAAAGTGACACCGATGAAAGGTCAGACTCGTTTTGGAGTCAAAGGCAAGTTAGCACCGAGATACGTCAGACCGTATGAGATTATTAAGAAAGTCAATCCGGTGGCGTACCAAGTAGCGCTTCCTCCTGAAATGGAGCATATGCATAACGTGTTCCATATTTCCATGTTGAGAGAATACCTTCGGGATCCCTTCCACGTGATTGAACCTACCCGTGTAGTGCTAAGTGATGACTACACTTATGAGGAACGACCCATTCAGATTGTGAACCGACGGATCAAGAAGTTAAGGAATGAAGAGATTCTGTTAGTGAAAGTTGACTGGCAGAACCATGGTGGCGTGTATGCCACTTGGGAAAAAGAAGATGACATGGCCAAGAGATATCCTGACTTGTTCCCACTGAATCCTGTTTTCTTCCAGAATGAAGGTAATTCGAGTTTGAAGGACCAAACTCTTTATAAGGAGGGGAGACTGTAATAACCCTCACCACTGATTACTGATAACCCTACTGATTACTGCTAAACTGAGACTGAATATGATAAGTAATTGAATCGACTGAAATACTGAACTGACTAATTAAATGTGCTAGTTTAAATGCATATCTATCTGTTGACTGTTTAAATTATCTGTTCGTGTTTTATGCATTAAACTGTAAATTGAAGGTCTTATCGGCGGCTGAACCAGGAATTGACTGATGTTTTATGATCATTAGAATTTATAGGATTTTATGGAGTATTTATTTGAAAAGTGATTTGGTATGATTAAATTAGATTGAATTGAGTTAAATTGTAATAGTTGGCTTAATTACCAACATGCCACTTAGTGGACCACTTAGGTAACACATATTTGAGCTTTATTATACATTCAACAAAACATTTCATCAGCCTCTTTCCTTGTTATTGCCGACTAGAGAGAGAGAGATAGGGAGTTAGAGTGAGTTCATCTTGTATTGCTTGGAAATTGAGAAGATTGGAAGAGTTTGTGATCAATTGAGCTTCTAGACTTGTATTTGACAACTTAGGTAAGGAGTTCATCCTTTTAATTGTGAATTTAAGTTAGTCCTTGCATGTTTCATGCTAATTTGAAGAGTTGAGCCTAGAATTGGCTTAAATTGTTGCATTAGAGCTTGAATCATGCATGCATGTGTGTATTGTTGAGTTTGGAGGTTTGATTCCATGGAAATCTTGCATGTATGTTCATGTTTATGTTAAAGTTCATGATTTCATCTTGTTTTTGAAAGAATTGGCTCAATTGAGCTAGCTTTTGAAGCTTTGAAGTTGTTGAATTCATGCATGTTACACATTCATCATGTTCTTGAAATGTTGGTTGAAATTGGGTTAAATTCCCTCACCTTTGGGCCTTGATTTTACAAATTGAGCTTTGAATCATGTCATACTATGTATTTACAAGTGTTTTCCAGGAAATGGCCCCAAAGGAATCGAATTTGTTACATTTGAAGTTGAATTTGAGCTTGAGGCTCAAATCTGGGAATTCCAGATTTTGAACTCACGCTCGAGCGGGGTGACTGGTGCTCGAGCGTGAAATTCGTGCTCCAAGCACTTTACACTGTTTTGAAGTCCGCTCGAGCGGGGTAATTTATGCTCGAGCGGGACATTGTGTCTTAAGCTCGAGCGGGTGTCGAGCGCCCAATCGAGCGTGATTTTCACACATCCTGCACTTTTGACTGTTTTACAGTACGCTTGAGCAGGTAAGTATACGCTCGAGCGGAAACCTTTGTCTGCATGTCCGCTCGAGCGTAGGTTACTTCGCTCGAGCGTGAACCCTGTTTTCTAAAAATTCTGAAAATGCTTTTAAAGTGCATCTTTGCATCCTCATTCCATCCTAGGCATTCCTAGGCCTAGTTTAACGTATCTTAATGAGGATATAGATGTAGAACCACACCGAGTCTAAGTAGGGACTAAGTCTTTGATTCCCGAATGTGAACTTAGTGTGTGTTCATCTTGTAAACTGTGTAGGATTGGCTTTCGGAGACGCGCTCTAGCTTATCTGTAGCCCAGAACTCTGTGAGTAACAACTGTGTAAAGATATGTTCAAATATGATTATCTTCTGAACAATTGAACTATACTGTTTTCTGAAATGATACTGTTACTGAATGAATGATGTCCTAATTGTGAACTGTATTGTGGCATCCTTAGCAACTTACTGTTTCTGTATTGTACTGCTACTGTCACAGAGATCTCTGTCGGTTCCCATGTTGGAACCACTACTGTTTACTAATATGATGGCCCTCAACTGACTGTTCGGTCTGATAAGACCTACTGTACTATTTTGCTGCTGGATGTACCACATATGACTGTAATGACTGAATAACTGACATACTGATTGAAATGATTGTTTTCAATACTGCAAGGACATTCATTCTTAACCTCTTTACGCATTATGTTATTCACTGGGCTTTAGCTCACTGTTCATATATATATGTTGGTGTACAGGCACCGGACCGTTGCTAGAAGCGTCGGGGTAAACTCCATTTTGTCAAGCCAACCACTGTGCCTCACTGCGAGGTTCCGAGCCTGTCAAGCCAGAGCTTTTGGGGTGTTTTAGTACTGATTGTATATAGATATATTTGAAAAGTCTTTTTGCATACAGACTGCCACAGCTTATTGGACATTGTCTATTTACTGTTTTGGCTTTTGCCATGCCCCTGTACTCTGTATTATTGTTTGACTATTAAGCAGGCCTTCGGTAATCACGGATTACTGGCCGGTTACGGTGCTAAACCCATAGGGGCGGGTTTGGGTCGTGACAGTTTAGGGGAAGATAGGGGATGGACTTCTAAATCGGATTTTGTTTGGGAGGAGATAGGGAATGGACTCCATTGATACAACAAATCTGTGTATCTATTGAAGTGTTGATACAGCGAATTTGTGTATCATTTATGAAGTATGAAAGTGTTTTAATGTGTTGTTGATACAACGAAACTGTGTATCATTTATGAAATGTGGAAGTGTTATAATCTGGTTTTGATACAACAAATATGTGTATCTATTGTGAATTGTGGAAGTGTTTAATATGAGTTATAATTTCATTAAATTGTTGGCCAGGTTCTGAGCCATGTCCATGAATTGAAAACTGGTTGAGAAATAGAAAATGGAATAACTCATGGACATCTAAGTCATGAAGTTGAAACGTGTTATAAGTTGGTGTATATGAGTCAAATATTTATCGAATACTAATGTTTTAGTTATTGCTCATATTATGTTTAGCATATCTCTACTGGGCGTTGGCTCACCTTATATGGGACATCATTTTCAGGTACAGGTGTTATGCCACCTCCAAGGACGTAGCTTGGAAGGCTTGAGGCTGTTAAATTTTTTGTTGTTTTGTTGTATTACATGTATATCAAGCCAAGGGCTTCTCTTGTATAGAGTTAGCACTCTCTTTTGTAACCAAGTGTTGACTTGGAAAGTTGTAAGCCTATAGGGCATTTACTTTTGTTGTCAACATGTAATACCTTTTGTAAGAACATTCTGATGATTGTAATATGATATCTCTTTTCTATATCGTGAATGTATGATATTATGAGTTTATTTTGAGGGCGTTACAATGATTTTGGAAAGTTTTCTTTCAAAGGATTTGAGTTGTATAGTTTTGGTGAGAAAACCTAGAATTTGGGGTTTTTTTTTAAAAGAGACTGAAAATCCATGAATGATATTGTTGTATTTATTTTGTGTGTCAAAATAAATGGGTGGTTAGAAAATTTCTTATTTATATTTATATAAATGATGAATTTCAGGGAATATGAGAATTGCTGTTCATTTTAGAAATTATTGTTCAAAATGTTGAAATAGTCTTGAAATGACTAATTGTTAAGGATACTTGAGAACAGGGAATTGTGTTATTCCTTGGATGATGAATTGGAATAAAATTCTTTATATTCATCTTGTGTTATTGGCATAACAATTCATTTGATTACATTAAACTTTGAAAGTTGATTTGAAAACTTACATTGAAAAAAGAATGTTGAGAAACAAGTTTTTATGAAATAGTTTTGGGGTAAATACGTTAGTAAGTCTTGATAGGTGGTGTCGATGATATTGAATAAGTTGGCCTGAGAGTCCGGGGTGAAAGACCGAAAACCCGCGCAGATAGGTGTCGAGCCTTCCGGTTAATACTGGTAAAAATGACGATATGGTAATACTTGTATTTTCAGGGCGTTACAAAAGTTGTAAATATTCCTTAGGGTAAATTACACTTTTCACTAATACATTTTGCACCAAATCTCACTTTGACCCTTTACACATAAAATCATGACAGTTAACCCTTGCATTTCTGATCAAATCCTACTTTGGTTCATGCACATGAAATTATGACAGTCAACTCCTATACTTTTGGTCAAATCTCACTTTGATCTCTATATAAGTGTCAATGTCTCCTTTCTGTTACTCAAATGTTTAAACTTTTAATAAAAATATGACTACGACATGAGGATAAGAAAGGAAAATAATCTACATTTTTCGCTAATACACACTTTATCTCAACATTTACATCAAAATGTGACTTATTAGGCTAAAACAAAATACTAATTGTGAACAATTAAGAAGATGAATTAGGATTTTGTATAAATTAAAATCACGAAACTCTGTTTTTCACGATAACACAGTCTTTTATCTTTCATCTTTCTTTCTCTTTGATTTCTTTGTCGCATTTTTATTTATTTCAAAAGCTCTACTTTCTTGTTATTTCGTCCTAATTTTTACCATATGAATACATACATATATATATATATATATATATATTGTATTGTATGACTCTCATGTGCTTATCACATAAGACAAAGTGTACTGATGAGAAATATGGATGATTTTCAACTTTTATCCTCATTTCGTAGTCAATTTTTATCACATAACTGAATTTTGTTAAAGATTTAAAAATGAAGTAATATAAAAAGAGACATTGACACTTGTGTAAGAATCAAAGTGGGATTCGAGTCAAAGTGCAGAGGGATTGACTGTCACGATTTCATATGTAGGGACCAAAATAGAATTTGACCAGAAGTGTAAGAGATTGGCTGTCATGATTTCATATATAAGGGCTAAAGTGAGATTTAATACAAAGTGTAATTTACACTATCTGTAAATTGAGAATGAAGGTCAACTGTAAAAATTAAGTACTTATTTTAAAATTGAGGTTTACAAGTATCAAATTGAGTACTCTAAAATAATATAATAGAAATTTCTTTATTCTAAAATTGAGGTTGAATTGTAAAAATAGGGTATCTAATTTCAAATTTATGTCTTCAATTTTTTAATCAAGTGTACAAAAATAAAAATAAAAAAATTAAAATTTATTTATTTCAAGAATTACAAAAAATAATAAAATAAAATAAAAAGCCACTTTTACAAAACAATGAAATTTATATATTTTAAAACCAAACAATAATTGATGACCAAAACTACCAACACCACCAATCTCTAACGTCAGAACACAAGATTCTATGAACCGCCATCATTACAATAAAAGAAAAACATCCTTTGAAATAAGTACAATTTATACACAGTAATTAGAATTACTTTTTTTAAAGGCGATTTTATTAATATTATATTTGTCATATTCAATAAAAGGAGACAAAAAAAAAAAAAAAAATGAAATTCTAGTGTTGAATGGAAAGGCACTTGTAATGCCAAGGTACCACTACCAACATCATCACACAAAAGAATTTTTCTCTCTTCTTTAAAAAAACGGAAAATATTTTAGATTTCTAAAAAAGGAGTTAAAAAGAGCTCTAATTTGTTTTTTTTTTTTACTATTATGATTTGTCTTTTTTAATTTTTTTTTCCGTTGGCAACTGTATAGAGCTTTATTTAGAGCTCTATACTTAGAGCTCTTTATCACTGTCGTAAAAAAATGGGTCCAGCTTTTCTCTAGTTCGATCACAGATTGGAGGGTGTTGTTGGGTTTGTGGAGACTTATCACAGGTCCCGCTTTGATAATTTGAACCGTACAATGTATAAAAGTCATCAAGTACTATATACTTGTTAAAAATTACGTTGATCGGATATCGATAGCTACTCATCAGATCAGATTTCAGTCAACTGTTATTTTTTCACCGTCTATTTTTTTTATACAAAACTAATTTGATCACGTAGCTATCTATATCTGATCAATGCGATATTTTACAGGTATATAATACTCAATAATTTTCACACATCGAGCGATTCAAATTATCAAAACCGGACTCATAATTAGTCTCTACAAATGCAACAATATCCTCTAATTCGGTCATAGTCGGACCTTAAAAAAATATACTAGCATATGTATAGATGATGTTGTGAATGGCCAAACCATGATGGTTTGACTTCTTGGACTCAGAGTTATGTGCCTAGAAAGCACCTAGAGAACCCATTCAACCAATGACAGAAAATAAAATAAATTATGTTTTTCCATTTTCCAGGAAGTTCATCAACCACTCTGCCAATCCACAATATTGTTTTCTGTGTTTATTTCCACCACCAATATAAGCACAACTTTTTCAAATTTTTTTTCCTCTGATTTTGACATTTTAAAAAAAAAACAGAAGGTGGTGGTACTACATCTCCGCTTTTGATGGAAAAAAATATTAGAGATGTCAAAAGTTCTACTAAAATTTATATTACATATCTTACAGGAGTGTAGGATCCACACCATGTGGGTCTCATGTAAATTCTACATTCATGTAAGATATTTGTTAGAAATTTTAATAAAACTTTTGAAATCTCTACCATTACTCTTTGATGAAGTGTGCTTGTCTGTTGCTCCATTCAAGTACCAAAAATAATCGCTGCCTTCTTATTTCATATTCTATTCTACTTTAATTAAACATAGTAAATGTAATCTCACTGGATATATAATCTATATCTTACTATAAATATATTATATCACATTTTATATCTCTAAATATCATATGACAAATGTTTAAGACTTTTAAAAAATTCTCAAAATTGGACTCGGATTAGTTGTTATTTTTTGATTTGTTATACATTCAATTATGTAGGACTCAATTTTATTGTCATAGCGTTATAAGTAAATTTAGGAGTTTAAATTATAAATTTCTAACCATATGCATATTACATGTCATCCTCAACGTCTTATATCTAACCCGATCAAAGGGAAACTAAGAGTATAAATTCATGCTATAAAATAAGTTTTCACTGCTGGCAGATGGGGAGAAACTTCTTGTTAGGTCAACCGACTCTATCCATCAAGTTATTTAAAAAAATGACCAATCAAATTCTTGATTGCTTGGTCGATTCTATCTATCGAGTTATTTAAAAAGGTGACCAATCAAATTTTTAATTGATTGTGGTTAGGTCTGTTTATTTTATCTATCATGTTATTTAAAAAAATGACTAATCAAATTTTTGATTGCTTCTGATTAAATTTGCTGACTCTATTTATTTAAAAAAAGTGATCAATCAAATTTTTAATTGCTTGTGAAAGGTTGGTCAACTCTATCCATCGAGCTATTTAAACAGGTGACCAATCAAATTTTTAATTACTTGTGGTTAGGTTGACTTATAGCTAGGCTGGAATTCTGGACAAAAAGCACAGTGAGATCTAAAACATTATCTTGAAGCCATTAGATTGTTAAGCCTGATTAATCGAAGTTAATTATGCTCTGCTTTTGAAGGTTCTGATTCCTTAGCCTTTTTCCTGAAGCTCTTTAACCCTCTTTTGATGGCATGTTGCTACTGTTCTTTTACGTCTAATATTGATGTACTCGTAGAATTTTTGTCAAGTTTCTCTTTTCTGAAGAAAAAATAAAAAAGACACAATAATGAAAAGTATATCGGTTATGAGTGCTAATAAAACAATGCACGTCAAGATTTGAAAGAGCACTTATTTATCAAAATCCAGATTATGTATAGACAAACACATGTAGAGAAAAAAATCTACAAATTTACTCGAGAATATTGACAATCACTCTTGATGACATTGGAGCAATTGCACAAATACAGTTTCTATATTCACTCGTAATTTATTACATGGCTCATAATAAAGGCAAACCAGTTGTATATTACAAGACAGAAGGCTATGCTAGGACCACCGAGCCAGCCAACGAGAAAACACACTACATGTATAAAATAAATCAAGCCAACGAAAAGACAGACACAGTATTATATAAATTGAGCAATACCACTACAGGGCAAACTGCAGGAGCTATCGGCTTATTCGAGTTTGGACAATAGATAAAACATAATCATAAGAATTAAATAGTTTCCCATAGATAATACATATAAGGATACCCTGTAACCTTGCTTTCAGCATAAATTGGACCTCTGTCTATTTCTTCAACTTCTTTGTTAAGAAAAGCATATCTAGCAAATTACCTGAAATCAAATTTTGGAATTGATGACATTAAAGACTAGTTGAAAGTAAATGTGCTATGTCAAAGAAGGTGGTGGCTATGCGATGGAAAAAGCAAAATTGAAAAAATAAATATTGATTTTTAGAGAAAAATTCATAGAAATACTAAAAAATAGAAAGAAAAAAAGGCAATTTTGTTAATTCTTAACCCTAGATGACAGATAGACCATGCATTGTGGATACCTTGCATGAAATTTGTTTCACAAAAATGGACAAATGTGTTGTTTGATGAAAAGGGTGCTCCATTTAGATTTGCAAAGTCTTGCAAGTTTAATATACTCGAAAAAAGACATTTTGGGTTGATAAATTTTTGCATAGACCAAGATATAAAAGGATATCATGGTATAGACTAAAATCCATTATCTATGTACTCGAATGGAACTTGGGAAAGACAAAATAACTCGTAATTTAATGCATGCTTATGTTTAGTTGGGTTTAGTGGCAATCTGTATTTGTAATCTTTGCTACTATATTGATTTGGTATAAATTTATTGTAATAAAGACGGTGAAAAATTTAAACTTACGTAATTGTTTGGGTTGGTGCAAACTCAAAATCAAATGCATATTGAATTTTTTTTTTTATTTTAAATTGTGATGGTGGGTTTTGTGCAATTGGTATTTGTAATCTTTGCTACTATGTATAGATTTGTAGATTCGAGAAGCCCATTCCTTATACAATGTTTTTATTTAAGTCAGTTTCGATGCAAAATTGCATTATCAAACAAAATATCCATACAAAGTTTATATTACTTATGGCACGTTCAAAATTTGACACGCAACAATAGGCTGTCATTTCTTCGGAAACAATAGTGAGTTTTAACCAAAAATGAAATTTTGGTGTGAAAAACTCAATTAGCATTTGATCTAATTGAACTAAACTCAGCCTAGTGAGTTTTTACCCATTTTTTGGGACTCAATTTGGGTGACTCAATTGACATTGCTTTTAAAGAAAAAATTCTTGACTGCATTAGTGATAAAGGCTTTGTCTGTTTTTAAGTAAAAATGTTTTCCTCAAAAATATTTTACAAATTTTCCACTGTTTGCTTAACAAAAAGTAAGTAAAAACTTACAAGAATTCTCATCATGATTATCAAAATCTTGATCCAAATAGTAGAATTTTACGATTCTGTAATTTCAATTGAGCTAAACGATTCGGATCACACTAAAATTTTAAAGTCAAATTCAATAAAATAAACAATTTAAATCATAAAAATTGACTCCACAATAGACTCTGCAGTCCCCAACAACCGTTTCTACGATAACCCCTCCACCACTCTCCAACTCTACGTCAGCTGCCGATGACTTATCTTCCAACTCATCTACTCCCCTCAAATCCCCCAATCCCTTTCTGGTTTCCTCAACAACCCTAGCTACACTTTTGTGGGTGTGGGTATTCACACCAATGTCGACAAGTTGATTGAAGATTATGGATTGTCTGTGGCCACCACTGTTGATCCTCGCTCCTTGGCGGTTGAGTGCAGGATGATCGAGCTTCGCAATGCGGGGTTGAAGAATTTGGCGAGAGAGGTGCTGGGGAACGAGATTGAGAAGCCCAAGAGTGTGGGACAATGAGTGGCTCTACCCTAAACAGGTTCAGTATGCTTGTATTGATGCTTTTCTTTCTTTTGAGATTGGAAGGTGCTTGAATGCAGTTGGGTTTTAGATTTTATGAGAGTACTATACATCAGGGTTTTAGATATTAGGAGTAATATGGGTTTAAATTTGTAATTAGGATCTCTGTTTGCATGGTGGGTTTTGTTTACTAGTTGGAGAAATTTATTATGATTTGCAATTTGGACATGTTTGATGATTGATTGATATGTTCTCTGCTTCTATCTTGTTGGAAAAATATATGATTCTTGATGCCTGTGTTGCATTGTACTAACATACAAATGGTCTCTTATTTCAGTCTTTAATTACGGAAGATATTGTTTTGCTTAGTTACTAAATTATTTGTATAGCAACTCATGCCATACAAAATATATATATATATATATATATATATTGATGGTAGTGTGGATCCCAAATTTGGAGAGAGTATTTTTACTATTTTTGCACTTGTTGCTCTATTTTATATTTTATTTTTTTTATGTATATGGAGTTGAGAGCGGTGGGAGTTTGTCTCTGTATCATATTGGAACTGCAGAGACCGTGGATGCAACTCTAGTTTTGGGGTAAATCTTGTGTTTGTGTGTATGTGTGTCTGATTTACCATTCTTATACATTTGTTGTTCTCTGTTAGCAGGGTCGGCCCTGAGATTTAGGGGGCCCAAGGCAACCTTCGGAAAAGGGGCCTTTCTTACATTGAAAAGAAAAAAAAAAGTTGATGGATAAATGGATAAAAATTTATTTGCACATATAATCATTAAAATTATAAACAAAAATTTACTTTCATATATTAAGATAGGAAGCAATCATTATAAATACTCAAAAAACTAAAAATTTGGTTTTATTGCTTTATAGTTTAGCAATATCCAATTTACAACTGAACCAACTATCACATAAACATTACTCTTCTCACATTTTTAGCTGCAAAATTACTAATGAAGCTTGCATAATTGAATTTATCCACCATATCCTTTTCAATGGATAACAAAGCTAACCCATTCAATCTTTCTTGTGACATAGTTGACCGAAGGTAAGATTTGATTAACTTTAACTTTGAAAAACTTCTTTTTCCAGAGGCCACTGTAACAGCTATAGTTAACAAAATTCTATACACAATCCATGCATTTGGGAAACAACCATCCGTTGTTTTCAAATAATTTAATACTTCAATTGGCCTTTTGATTCCTTCCGGTAAAACTTCTTTCAAGACATTCAACTCTGAAAATAGATCTCTCTCATCAATATCAGAAAGTTCATCATGTTTCAGAAAATCTTCAAGATTAACACAATAAGTCTTCAAACATTCCTTGTTGGTAGAACTCAACCTTTTCAAATCAAACAAAAATCCAAAATTTTCCTCATATACTTGAAATTGTTCAAACCTACTCTTAAGTGAAGAAAGAGCTTGATCAATTATATACATAAAGTAATTAACTCTAAAAGATTCTTCAGCAGTCTGTGTCACCTCTTCACTAACATTCTCATCAAATTGCTTCTTTCTGCGAATGACGCGCTTTTCACGAAATACTGGATCAATTTCCATTAGAGTAGCAACTTCTTTTGCCTCAATCATGGCATCCAAAAATCCAGTTTCTCTATACTTTTCAAGAAAGGTAACAAGTCCTTTTAACTGAATTATAGCAACATCAATATGCGTGTCTTCCCTTTGAAATATTTTGCTAACTGAGTTAACTGCAAACAATAAATTATGCCAAATCATTATGCCAAGCAAAAAGTCAAAGTTCTCAATTTCATATGTTGCTAAAGACTTAGCTTCACTCTTTGTATTGTGGGGTTCACTGAGATTTGCCAAATGATTTAAAGCATCTCTTATTTGTGGAGCTTGATATCTTATTGCTTTAACACTTTCAACGCGACTTTCCCACCTTGTTTGTGACAATGGCTTCAATGTGAGACCTTCCACATGATCTTTGAAAACTTTCCACCGCTTTGTAGAAGATGAAAATAATAAATATATACGTTGTAACACTCCAAAAAAAGAGATAGCTTTGGAACAAGAGTTAGCCATATTACAAAGTGCAAGGTTAAGACTACGACAACCACATGGTGTGTAGAATGCTCTAGGATTTATTTCAAGTAGCCTTTTCTGTACACCTTTGTGTTTCCCTTTCATGTTAGAGCCATTATCATATCCTTACCCTCTTATATCACCAATATCAAGTTGGAGTGTGCACAATACCTCTTTAAGTACATTAAAAAGACCCAATCCCGATGTGTCATCCACCTTTAAAAATTCTAAAAAGAACTCTTCCACCTTTACTTGATTAGTTGAAACATCCACACATCTTATTATAAGAGACATTTGTTCTTCATGACTAACATCTGGAGTACAATCAAGAATAACTAAAAAAATATTTCGCTTCTTTGATTCTTTTCACAATTGTACTTTTGATCTCACCCGCTAACATTTGTATCAATTCATTTTGGATTTTGTGACCAAGATAATGGTAATGAATTTCATTCCTTTCAATGCGATGAAGGTGGTCTTTCATTACCGAATCAAATTGAGCAATCATTTCAATTAAACTCAAAAAGTTTCCATTTCTTTCTTGATAAATCTTCTCATTGTCTCCACGAAACGCTAAATTATTTTTAGCAAGAGTTCTCACAACAACAATTATCCTTAGTAACACATTTTTCCAATGTTCTCTCTCCCTATTGATTTGTTCTTGAACACCTTTATCAATTGTTTCATTCTTTTGCAATCTTTTTTCCAATTCAATCCATTTGCTTATACAAGTCATGTTCTCATTGCTAGTTTCATGACTTCTAAGCCTGTGACCTAGATTCTTCCAATCTTTAAATCCATTAGTAGCCAACTGAGTCTTGTTCCCATCTTCCTTAAACAACTTACAACAAAAGCAAAATACTTTGTTTGAAGCATTTGAATATACTAGCCATTTCCTATCTTACTTCTCTTCATTTGATAAATTTCGAATCTAATATGTAGAGGAGAAATGTCTATCCTTGTTATCTCTAGGAAAATTGACAACATTACTTCTTATAGGACCTCTTTCAACTAATAAATCTCTGAAATTCTGATCAATCTTGTCCCAATTACTTGGGTCATTAATATTTAAAGGTCCATATTCAACATTAAAATCTTCACTTTCAGTGGCTTTCTCATTCACCAAATCTTCTTTGTCATTCTCATTCAAACATTCAATAGGCTCTTCAACACCCAAATCTTCATTATCATTCTCATTACATTGATTAAGTTCTTCCATTACCAAATCTTCATCAACAAAACATGAACATTCTATTTGTTTCTTGCTACCAAAAAATTTATCAAGCGCTCTCGATTGAGATTGAATAAAATTTTCTAATTTTTGCTTCTTTTTCCTTTTTTCACATCCAGAAATATACTTCCTAGGAGGCATGACTACTCTATATAGTCACAAATCTACACAAATTCACAATCACTGATCTCTGCAAATAATATACTTTCACTAAAGCACATAAATTAAGTAATTTTCTAATTTAAAGAACAAATTATATAGGGCAAGAAATTAAGAGGAAAATTAGGGGAAAAATTAGGGAAAAAATTCGGGCAAAAACTTCCTCCATTTAAATGTGATATACACACACACATATATATATATATATAGAGAGAGAGAGAGAGAGACTCACGGTTTTGATGCCCAAAATCGTTAATGCTTAGCGTCCATCAAATATGGAGGAGAGGAGAAGATTGAAGACTCACGGTTTCATCTTCATCAGTCCAATGCAAGACTCACGGTTTCGTCAAATATGGAGGAGACAGAGATGTGTTTCATTCTTCTCAGAATCTCAGGTGCTGTGTATGTGTTTCGTCAAATATGCAAGCAAGACCCATGTGAATTCATTCTGTGGGTATATCATGATGTTCATTGGGCCTCAAATATGATATATCATGATGTGAATTCATTCTATGGGTATATCATGATGTGTTTCATGTTTTTGGGCCCATGTTCATTGGGCCTCAAATTTGATATGTTTTTTTTTTTTTGGGCCCTATGTTCAATTGGGCGTATAATATTTGGATTTTTTTTTTATATCTAAAACAAAAAATCATATTTTGGGGTCCTATTTTTAGCCCAAATCTGGGGGCACAAGGCGCAGGCCTCTTTGGCCTGCCCTCAGGGCCGGGCCTGTCTGTTAGCTGTTATGAATTCCTAACAAATGATGTGTATGAAACATTATGTAGTTATAGTGGATGATGTCAAAATGATAGAGTTATGAGAGGCATAATTGAATTGGTGGCTCAGATTTGAGGGAGTGAAGCGAGGGACTTGCAGAGGGAGGGGATGTGAAGATAGTGGTGGGGTGCAATCAGTGTTATAAGAGGCACAACTAGGCTCATGGCGCAGTGAGGCGCATCTCATTTGACTCGTACATGCCAAGGGGATGCACATTCAATGAAGCACAACAAAGCACACAAGTCACACACTTCATTAAAGATTATGCATTTATTTTTCCTTTTGGGAAAAGTTAGGGATCATGAATTTTTTTTCATGAAAATGATCATGAAAGATTTATGGTCCTTGGATTACCTTGATTAGTGTGTAGTGCTTTATTCTAAGTGTAATCTAAGAGTCACAAAGCTTTCATGATTATTTTTATAAAATGTTTTTCATGATATCTAGCATTGCTGTTTCCTTTTCAATACCAGCTTCTGATTTTTATTTTTTTGGTAAATTACACTGACATTCCTGAGGTCTTTATTTAATACAGATTCTCTTCACATTTGAAAAATTACATTCCCCTCCATGAGGTTTGTAATCTCATTACAAATTGTCTCTTGGATTGCTGATATTATATCTTAAAATTTTCTAAATGTCCATTTTGTCATTTTTCCTACCATTTCTTCTTCCTATCACCATGACTACATTCTACAACTTTTCATCATTAAATTCTACTTGAACATATTTTTCTTGAGTGATGATATACAAATATAAATTTTATATAAAATTTTCAAACACAATGATATAGCCTAAAACAAAACACTCATAAACATGATTTATATTTATAACATCACTATCATAACATTTTTATGATATTTTTTGTATAGATATTTATATATGAATAGAATTTTTCATTTTTTATTTCCACCATTATTTTTCTTTCTAGTCTATTCACCCACATTTATTACAGTATTGCCAAATACCATCATTCACATTTATTATAGTATTACCAAATATGGTCATTCACATTTATTATAGTATTACTGAATTTTCGTTTTTTTTCTTTGTATTTGGTGAATTTAAAAAAAAAAATACAAAATATTATACTTTTAAAGTATATCTAGATTAGGTGTATCTCAAAAATAAAAAAAAATTGTTTAAAATATTAAAAAAAATTCAGTAAAAATAAAAAAAATAAAAAATAAATTCATTTTTTTGTGAGTTAAAGCTAAACAAGATGATTGTTATTTCTCTTGAAATGACATGAATAAAATATCAGCATTATTTTATTATTTTATATTTATAAAGGCTAAGGGGCAGATATGTCATTTTAATTTGAAGGGGGTAAGTGTAATTTTTCAAATGTGAGGGGAATCTGTATTAAATAAAAACCTTAGGGGGTGTCAATGTAATACCCTTATTTTTTTGTAACATATTAAACTTATATATGCTGCCACAAGGGATTGAAATTCTTCTTCTCTTTCTTTACTAATCTGGGATCTATTTTTTTTCCTTCTCCTTTCATTTTGATTGTTTCTTTTTTTTTCTTCTTCTTCTTCTTCTTCTTACACACCTTCTGGATTTTGGGATTTTTTATTTTTTATTTTAGTTGGCTAGGCTGCTTCTTTTAGACATTGTTGCTTCTATTTTTGTTATGTTCTTCTCGATTTTTTCTTATCTTCTTCTTTTCCTCTGTCTTTTTTGATTTGTTGCTTCTTCTAGTCTACTCTTCTAAAGTTTTTCTAACTTTGCTGCTGTGTGATTGATCAATTTTCTTTTTCTTTTTTTTTTTATTTTTAAAATTTGTGTTTTGGTGAATCTTGATTATTTTGCATTTGTAATGATATGTGCTTTTATGGCTTTGGGAATTCTTTTACAATTTGCCTTATTTTTTCTTTTCTTTTTCTCTGTTGCATTGTTATTAATTGTGAATTCTTTCATTTTAGCTTAGGTTGAAGTTTGAATTATTCGGCTATATTAATTTTTATCTATTTTTTGACCTTAAAAGGTGTGCCTTGTTTCAATGAAGTGCGTGGGCCCCATGAGACCTTTGGTGCCTTGGTGTGCCTTGAGCCTTTAAAAACACTGAGTACGACATCAGTAATGGTGATTAAATAGTGGAACTAGTGGCAGAATACTGATGTTGTGGTGTGGTGCCAAGGTTTTTTATGATGGGATGAGGTTTATTAATCAAATTGTCGAATATTTGAATTGGGCAATGTGTTAATAATATTACCATGTAGCTCATTGATTACTTACTAGGAATTGATGATGACATCTTTTGGAGTAGGATTATTATCTAAAACTTGTTTGGCTAGAGAGAGTTTATTAGGAAATAGAAGTAAAAAATACAATAGGATTACTTGTAATAGGCAGACCATGGGTAGCTCTACTTGGATACGATTTTTTTTTTTTTTTTTTTTTTGAGCATTCCAAATTGAGAGTTTAAATGCAGAGAATTGGAGTAATGAGTATATTGTGGAAGTACTGGAATATGTAGTATTGGACACCTCCCTAAACCTGCCAAAAAGGACCAAAATCACCTCCCTCATAGGACCACCATATATCCAACTACAGGGAATATTATGTATAGAAACAGAATCATCATAAGGGAACCTGAAGCCACAATGGTGTAAGTAGATTGCTTGTTTTGGAATTAAGTAGTTTGACTTAATTCCCATCAAGTCCTATTGAAAATAAGTCTTGGTAATATTGTCGCTAAAAATAATTTTTTTGTGACAATTTTTTATATATGTCGCTAAAAATTGACAATTAGTGACTTTTTTTTTGTCATGATTTTTATAAATTGTCGCTAAAACTTACAATTAGTGATACTTTTTTATGACAAATTTTTTTCATAGGACCTATTAGATAATAAGTCCACTTATTAGGACTTACACGTAAGTACCCCAAAGATAAATAAGTTTTGAGGAAATCAGTGGATCTTGAAGAAAATGATAATCACTTCATGATGGGTGATGCTGGGGACCTTCTAAACTTCGATTCTGTTCGGGAGAGGATTGATAGGTTAGGGTAAAGTATAGTGATAAATAGATTCCTTGTTTGTTGGCATATGTGCATGTGAACTAGCTAAGAAAATTAGTACCAAAAATAAAAGAAGAAAAGAAAAACATACAAATAAATTATAACCAAACCATATACCTACTTGATTAAAGAATATTTAGATCAAGAGAAAAATGGGGCAAAAGTTTGATAGCATTAATATTCTCTTTTTGTTTTTCGGTCGTTGTGTGAAGAAACAAAACGAACAAGCTCACACATGTTTTTTGTGTGCATATAAGTTCTCTATAAGAATTTTTTTAAAAAAGTTCTCCATAAGATAAGAATTTTCTTAAGACTGTATTTGGTTCATGAATTTAAGTAGTAGAGATTTAAGTATAGTTATATTTCATTTACATTTCACTTACTTTTTTCCATTCTATTTCAAATTCCTACCTAAATTCATGAATCAAACATAACCTAAGATGATTATATCATGGTTTTTGAGTTCATAGTCTGGTATCCTATGCAATACTTTCAAGCCATTCAATAAAGTTAAGTAGTGTCTCAAGCAATACCATTTTTTCAATCTAGAATTTTCTTTTGTTAATTTAGAAATATTTACTCTCTAATAAGTTACATTTTTATCAATTTCCTCATAACATGCAATTCATGGTTATGAATTAGCTAAACAAAGATAGTAACAGAGGCTAGATAATAAATTGCATATTTAAAATACACAATTTAAAAAATAAAAAAAATAATCATATTTAAAAGTACGTCAACAGTAAGTCATATTTATAAATAAATAAATAAAACAACTCACATCAAATAATAATGGCATTGTTTCAATTACACATAAAGCACACTTACATATTGAAACTCAAATTATTACATGGCTAATAAAAAGTTAATTCAGTTGTACCACAAAACAAAAAGCACAATCAACCTAGCAATACCACAAAAAGACACACTAAGACAAACCCAGCAATACCACAAAATAGCAAACAAATTATTCAAGTTGGGAAAATAGTTTTTTTTTTTCCTTTCAAGTTTGCACAATAGTTAAAATGAAGTCATAACAACAAAAGAGCTTTTATAAATAAGAACACCTTGTAAAGTTGTAACCTTGGTTTTTGCATAAATAGGTCCGCTATCTAATTCTCCAGCTTCTTGATCTTCATACAAATTTAGTAGATCCTCCCACACATCCTATTTATCAAGAACAACATACCTAGCAAAACATTTGCAATCAAATTTTGAAAGCGAATACATGCTAATTAAAAGCAACTACATTCAATGTGCTTTATACAAACCCAACAACAGGTAACACTGCTGGAAATTAGATTTTTAGTGGCGTTTTTTAATCTATCAAAAATGCCGCTAATTCCTTTTGTGGCGTTTAGTACCAAACGCCGAAGCTATGGCCGTCGCTGTATCTTTGCGACGTTTTAAAAACGCCATGATATTAGTATAGGAGGCGTTTTAAAAAATGCCGCCAAATGTCCCACTATGCACTCGCTGACGTCACCAACGATATTTAGCGACGTTTTTGAAACGCCGTGATATCTGTTTTAAAAATATGACCGTTACTATTGACAGTTTAGAAGGCATTTGTAGAAACGCCGTCATATCCCTTTCTTTTTTTTTTTGAAATTGTACTAATTTTTATTTGATTGAATTAAAAAAATATCTGTAGTAATAGTGACATATAAAATATTAACTCTCATTCAAATAGCAAATAAAGCATTAATTCAGTTTCTTATTGAAATCCATGACTGAAGGATGGAAAGAGTTTAAAAAATCATAATTTATAGTCACGTCTGTTTAAGATGATACATTAAAAAGGTTAGGATGCAACTTCAAATGAAGCAAGCCACCATGCCAACGTTACTTCAAGAATCTCAAGCTCAGACCCATAGCATATTTTGAAAGGCAATTTTTCTGAAGATGAAGATCTCTGACACCTTTACACCAAGTTTCTTACGAACTTCTCAACATTCACCATCCTAATTAAATCATATTCTTTCGTTTCCCAACCCCTTCCATCCACCATATATATGTACATGTACAGATATGTACCAAGAAAAGTTTCTAACCATAATCACCATCTTGTATGCATTTGTTGCTTTTTCCTGTCAAAAAAACTTTCAATCCTTCAGAACGTTTTAAGAAGACACATGGCTCCAATTAAATAAGTACAACATGCACTTGTGAGCTCTAACTATCCAGGCTCCCGGTAACAAATTCCACATTTCGACAAAATCATCACTACATATAAAGTTTGCCATATCAGCAACCAAGATTCCAAGTTAATTTTCCTGTCCATTTAACTAACCAAAAGTTTTTGTTAGCAAGAAAACATTCGAAAGCCAAATCAAGGAAAATATGAATTTCTTTCAAGGCATCTAAAAACTGAAAAGTAAAAACCTCATTACAGTGAATTAGTAAAAGACGGAAATGAGGTCAAGAAAAAGCACTATTAATAGTTGCACATTCCATTGTAAAGTAGAGGACGAGTATGAAAGAATATGAAGAATTACCGGACAGCTTAAGGAGCGTGAACAATGTAGCAGCGGTGAAGAAAACCATGGAGATAGCCACCCAGAAGTGCTGAAAACATTAAGTTGTCATTCAGTAACACTCATCTTCATAAATATTTAGCATATCTATCTACCTCAAAACTGAAACGGCATGTTACACTGAAATACTTTGTGCACATGATATCTATTGTGGAAAATTATAACAATAATCAATATCCTAATTCTTAGTGGCAAAAAAGATCTACATTGTTGATATTTGCCTGAGTGATGCATGAGGACTAGAGCATACACTTAAGAAGAATCAATCTTAATTTCAAAGTCTCAAAACTTTGAAGCCCAAGGTGTTTCAGAACTATCACCAATAGAGTCAAGCCTCCAAGAAAGAAACACTTTCTTCAATGATGTAGAGGCTATAATTACAACAATAAATTTTCATAAATGATTTAGAGATAGATGTCTAAAAATTTAATAGAATAGATAATCGAAGCAAAACTCATAGTACACAAGCTACTCAAACTGAATATGTCCACAAACAATTCAATCTATTATATATTTATTTTATTATACAAAAGTCTACACTTAAATTTGCATACATTATCAAGTTTTTTTTATTTGAAATTAGAAATACATCGGATTTTGCACAAACAGCTAATATATATATGGTTTGTTTTTTTGGACATATGTGATCCCTTTTATGCTGAAGGACCATAACTGGCTGGCATATTGTCATGCAACATTTTATAAACAATAATACTATTCCATTTTGAAGTTGCACTATCTATGCCACTTTTACAATAAGTAAGAAATATAACCGGTTTCAAATTCTTGATCAATAACTTACAATATATACATTAAAACTATATAATGACAAAAGTAATCGTACTATTTCCATTTGTATAACCAAAAATAAATACATAAAGTTACTATATTTTCAATATTAACTTTAGAAGAAACAAGATTCACCAACCTTGCAGTCGCTTCCTACTCTTGTTCTCCGAGTCACCTTAACTTAAACAAGTTAGTATCTGCATTTTTATTCAACTTGTTCATGACCATTTATATTCAACTTGTTCATGACTTCGCCATTAGACTGTCATTCATCATTTTGCTTCAAATGGTGAACACGATTGAACTGAACTTGTCAATTCTTTCTCTGTTCTAATTATAGATGGGATTCAACTACAGAAATCAATCGACTTGATTAACAAATCCGCATTTTTCTTGGACTTGTCAATTAGCTCTGCATTAGGCCGGTCATTGTACTATATCTGCATGATTAATTTGGTCATATAAGTTTCAAAAAACCAAAAAACTTAGGGGTACATTATGTAATGTGGAACTAGTAATAGACAAGAATCAATAAACCATCAATGGAAGTTATAAGCACCATGACGTCAAGCTTACCCGCCATTTAGCAACATCTGGAGGTTTTCCTACAATACACAGAAATAAAATCAACACACACCAATCGTTTTCATCATGCATGTTAACAAGTGGTTGATTAACAATATACAAATGCATACCAGTCAATATATGCCTCTTTAAAACTCGTTGCATTGCTGTCTCAATGTCAACCTCGATGAACCTTTGAAAAAAATCAGCATCCAAAAGACATTATCCCAAATAAGTCCCCAAAATTCTGAATTTAATGTTGCCACAAAATAAGAGGAAAAATTATTTTTCCCAGCTCATTTAGCGAGATAGTAATTTACTACAGGCTTATTTTACAAGGGTTGAACATGCCGTCAAACAAAATATAATTTGTTTATAAAGTGCAACTCCATATAGATCTAAGTCAAGTCACCATGTTGACATAAATGCCAGAGTCCAAGCCATCTCAACAAAACATACACTTGGAGCATTACGAAAGTTTTCCAAAAAGCAAAGGGAACAGGAAGTGGAGACATCTTTGTTAGGCCATTACTCTTTAGAAATGTATTCCTCATTTTTTATCACCATTATCAAATATACTATGAAATTGAAGATGAAGCAGATTACATATGAAGCTACCATCGTCAAAATCATATATTTATAGCAATTAACTTTAGTTTGAAAACTGTTACACAGTTCAAGTGATCCGCCCTATAAACATTTATTAAGATCTTTTTGGAACTTAGGAATGGGTAGAGGAAAAACAAAAATTATTAATGGCTTCCTTTCCATAACATTGATGAGGATTTTCCAATACCCAAATAGAAATAGGGTTCCAAACAAAGAAAGTTTATCTTGCTCGTTTATTTTAGCTTTTTCCTACTTCGGTACATATAAGCCTCACACGCCTTTAAAATGAAAAGTCATGAGCTAAATGTGTAGACAATCAAACATAAATGGACATCATAAATAATATCTAAGTTCAAACTTGGTATCAACACAATTTTTTATTTTTTTTAAGTCATTGATTTTGAACATGGAAAAAGGAACTGTTAAAGTATAGTGAGATCTACATCTTTCCCCTTCAAATTTAGCAGATCAAAGGCCCAGTGATTGCCATTAGCATTCACACGAGATTTTTCACAGGCTATCCATTCCTAGAAAATCAAAAGATATGAACAAGATTGTATATCCAAAAGAAGAAAAAATTGTATATCCAAACGAAGAAAAATACTTACTGAAGGTTCACAAAAATATCATCTTCAATTGGATCTCCAACACCATGGTCAAATGAAGGAGCGTAAACTGATCCCTGAAAGAGAAATAACCATCAGAACTCAATATGAGGAAAGAAAGCATACATGCTATTCTTGCCTATAAGCAATAAATTCCAAAGTACTATAGAAGAGAGCCGTAAAAGAATTTCCATAAGTCTATGAACTAAATCTATAATTTCAACATAAATAGCTACTCACCTGATTCTTCAAAGTCTTGAGACATTTTAGTAGTAGTTCAGGATCAAATGTCCATGGAGCTGGTTAACCAATGGAACAAGCAACGATTTCAAACACTAACAAGATCTAAAACAAAAAATTACCAGACGAAGGAAGCTCACCTCCCCTTCTCGCATGAGCTTCCTCTGGATCCTGAATATGCAAAAACACAATTCCAACAATAAGAAGTGTCTATGAAGTTTCAGTACCAAAAGCCTGCATTTTCGTGTCTGCGTGTGTATCTTTTGTGCGCATTCACATGTATGCACATATACCCAATATACTAAGACATATCATAGTGGCAGAGTTCTTTACATTGCAAAAGAAGCATTGTACAATTCTTACCGTCTTTGTCTACATCACAAGCATTAACTAAGTAATAGAGTAAACAAATCAATGAACCAGAGTAGAGTATCATTCTGAAATGGTATAGTTTTTCCTATCATAGTGATATTAACCAAAATATAATGCTTGCTCAAGCTGATACTTGCTTTTGATGTTCTAAAGGAATTTGAACATCGAAATTCCTATGGCATTCAATATATATATATAAGATGTTATGAAAAAAACTAGATACATTTTACGAAAATCAAAGTTTTGAGCTCCACTGAATCAGAATCTATTTTACAATGGAGTCATCTGGAAACCAACCATGAACAACAAAAAGTTATGATTTTAATAGTCATATAAAATTTTTTATAATAATAAAAAAAAGGATAACTAGTTTTGTTCGAACATGTGTCTCTAAATCATTTATGAAAAACAATGCATGTTCCAACTTCTATTGGTAATATAAAATAGTAAAAAATTAAATCCCATGATCAACAGACATTCTAGTTCATTTAGCTTCCTTGATAGTAAAAGAAATACAAACTGAGAGTGCAGGGCATAAAGTATAAACTAAAAATTCAGAGCTAAATCTGCAGACAAAGGCTTGTATATTTGACAAATTTAATACTGCTAAATCTCCATAAGATCCATAGTTTCTAAGTAAATATTTTCATACAAATCTAAGTAAATATCTGCATAAGATCCATAGTTTCTAAGTAACAGAGCAGCACACAGAAACAGAGGCATAAAATATAACTCTAAATTTTCCATCATGTTTATATTAGCTTCATGTAGATGATTTCTATGAAATCTTGAAAATGAAACTTTCTATGTAGAGAGCGAGAGAGAGAGAGATAGAGAGAGAGAGTACCGATTTAAGCTTGAAATGCGAGTAATTGAGGGGTCAGAGGTCAGATCTGGAGCTTCGAAATCGGTTCGATCTGGAGCTTTGATGGAGCTTCGAATATCTGAATTTTCGATGGAAATCACCGAATCTCTGAATCTTCGACGGAGCTTCGAAATCGGTTCGATCTGGAGCTTCGAATATCTGAATCTTCGATGGAGCTTAGAGAGGGTTGTGAGAGAGAGAGAGAGAGAGAGAGAGAGAGAGAGAGAGAGGGGGCTCAGATTCTCAGATTCCAAATGATGTATGCGTATGGGTTGAGAGAGGGCCCAGATACAAAATAAGGATTGAAAAGGCGCGTGTGGTATACCGCATTCGGAGGCGTTTTTCAACGACTCCTATTATAAAATGGTGTCGTTTTGGTTAAAAGAATATAAGGCGTTTAAAAAATGCCGTTAAATATTAATAACAGTGACGTTTAAAAAACGTCGTTAAAAAAATGCCACCATAACCCTTTTTTCCTGTAGTGTAAAATGTAATCACAACAACTAAACAGTTTGATCATATATAAGAACGCCTTGTAGCCTTGGTTTTTTCATAAATAAGGCCAAAATCTATTTCTCCAACTTCTTTATTAAGAAAAGTATACCTAGGAATTCTACTGCCATCAAATTCAGCTGCATACCTAAGAAAAGCTATTACATTCAATGTGCTTGTGTATATTGGGTGCAATATGTTTTAGGCTTGGCAAGAGATAAGTATTTATTATCAAGTTAATCAAGTTAATCATGGAGGTCAAACATATATGCAATATTGATGCTCAACAATGTATATTACTTCTTTTGTTAAGAAATTAAAAACAAGAGTTGCCAAACAGAAAAATTAAATGTGATTTCATGTATGAGCTAAATATCTATCTATTTACACTGACCTCTCCTAAGATTTGAAGGATAAATACAACTCCCATAGTTTTTACATAATTTAATTTCACTAACTTCTCTAACACAAAGATAAATAATGTAAATACATATTTTAATATAAAAGAAATACATATTTAACATTAATTTTCAATCCATACGATCAATAAATTATCAATGAAAAAAGGGGCCAAGTGTTTTGCGAAGTAAATATTAAGAAAGTTTAATAAATTTGTAGAATTTATTGCATATTTTTTTAAATCTCAAAAGAGGTTAGTGTAATTTTTCCTAATAAATTTTTGTTTTGAAATTTTGAGAAAGTAAATGGGAAAAATATTTATACCAAGAATGGGCTTGTCGGCAGTTTTTCCATTTGGATTGCACAGAGCACATTAGGCTTCTCAACAGTTCTCCAATTATTTTTTGGAGTAATGCCATTATGATCATGTCTTTATACCTCATTTGGTTTATCATGGGATGTGTCATCATTGTGTTGGTAACAAACATGAGCAGCGGGATTCATTCAACCAATGTATTTATGACAAATGAGATACTAAATCCTATATTTTTTTTTATTCGGCAAAAGAGGAAATCATTATTGATGAAATTGCATACGTACATATGATAAATACATCAATAAAGAATGAGGAAGTGGAACAAGCATCAAAGTAGAGATCCCCAATCCCAACTAAGTTGACACTAAGAAATCTACACAATTATATACTATCACCAACCTCAATGTTGGTGAGAGACCAACACAGCAACTACAAAACAAGTCAAAACAATGCTCCAAACTTTAAAAGATGAACTTGACATGTTGCCAACATCATTCTAACAAATTCCTTGTAATCAAATAGATCATCACCATCCAAATCGACATCTCTAATTATCTGCTCCACACCCTGCAGCCAATTGATAAGCATAACAGATAACTCCCCCTAGATCAAGGCCAACTCAACCTCCACCAATGCATACTCTGATTAAGGCTAACCCAGCAGAACAACCCCTACGGCCAACATAACAGCATCAAACTGCAACATCCAACTGTTAAGCACATCAGATATCTCCCCCTGGATCAAGGCCAACTCAACCTCCACCAATACATACTCTCATCTGATCTAAATTAAAAATAAAGTCACTCACAGAATAGTGTAGATCCTTGAATGATGATTTCAGCCAAATTGCAACTCTAATTTTTATATGATCACATAAATCCCCGATGACAGGTTTGGCATCCCTAAACACACACTCATTTCTGAGCTTCCATATGGACCGCAGAATAGCAAAGGAGATAGCTCTCTATAACTTATTTTCTAATTTCTTCAAATGGTGACCCTCTCACCAGTGCAAAACACCTTCAACAGAACCAGGAATGGCCCACTCTACACCCCACCATCTTAGTAAGTTAGACCACACTTCCCAAACAAAAGGACAATGCAATAATGCAAGAATCATAGTTTCATCAACACTTTTGCAAAAACAACACACTATAGAGGAGGAGCTATTGAGTACACCAATTCTTTGAAGAAGTACAACTGTCTTCACCTTATGTTTCCAAGCTAGCTAGCCATAGAATTGCACTTTGGGAGGCAATGCTTAATTCCACACCAATGTACTCAATTTGAGATGAGTGCCCCCTTTAGTATTACTAAGGGAATACAAGGACGAAACAGAGAACACACCTAAACCATTAGCTGCTCACCTTGTACAGTCACTAGCCTCTCTCCTGATTGTAGGACTAAATGATAGAACATATACTAATCTCAACCACTCTAACCTTTCCCATTCAAACATCACTCTTTTAGGCAGCAAATTCCACTCCCCTAAAGCTTCTCGCAAAACAAGGAACCTACTAAGAGTGCCTTCCTTTTCGAATGACAGGCTAAAGAGTCGTGGAAACTCCAATTTCAAACAGACAGATCCACACCAGATATCTTCCCAGAATCTAACCCTTTCCCCATTACTAACCACTAACATAAAATTATTCAAGAAACCCAACATCATGAGAGGATTGCCAAGGATACAATATCAAACCAAACTCTAGAATATTTAAGGATTACTTCTCTGGATGGTAACCATCTATTGGCATCAAGCTTGTACTTGTTGCAAATAACTTTTCGCCACAATGACTTGCTCTCATTTGCAAATCTCCACTACCATTTGAACAATAAAGAATAATTGACATCTCTGATCCTTCTAATTCCTAACCTACCCTAATCTAGTCTCTTTGTTACTTCCTCCCATTTAACTAAATGAACCTTTTTCCTTAAATCACTGTGACGACCGGGTCTTTTCTTCTCTTTTCTTTCTTTTCGCTCCGCTCTTCTTTTACTTTCCTTGGATTTGAAATGTCTGAAAATAGTCCTCTAAATAAAGTTCTTGTTCTTGTTTTGTTCGGTGTTGAATTTCACCTGTTCTGGAGGGTGCACGGTTGGGTTTGGAGTGTCCAAGGGTTGAGCCAGAATTTTCTAGGCTGTTAGGCCAGGGCTGCACATGTGGGGAATAGGGGAGGCTGGGCAATGCATACTGAAATATATGCACGTGCGTGAAGCAGGTGCGGGGAGGTGCCGTAGGTGCGGGAGTGAGAGTCGCAGGTGCGGGAGTGAGAGCCGCAGGTGCGGGAGAAGCCTAGATCCGAGGCTCTGTTATTTCTTCCCTCTTTTGGCTGTGTATATCACTTTTGATATACCTCTCTCTCTCTAAAAATACTTCTCTCTCACTTTTCTCTACATTTCTCACCAAAAACCCCACAAGATCTTTGATTTCTCCACACCCAAACACATTTTGATCCAAGATCCTTCATCAAAGTGGAAGAACACCCCTAGAACTACGTTGTGTACGGTAGAGATCGAATTTTTACACCACTTGATCCTAGGGTTTCATCCTTTTTCTTCATTAAACCTTAAGGTAGGGTTTCCTTTGACTTATATATATGTTTATGTAAGTTTTTGGTTGCTTTTGTGAGCTCCTCTTTGTATTTTGAAAATGGGTTTATGGCTTAAGAGATTGTTGATTTTGTTCGAAGGAAAAACTCATCGTAATTCTTTTAAAAAGGATTTTGTGAAATGTTGAGCCAAATGGGTAGAGATTGAGGTATATAATGTGGTTTCAAAATGAAGATGAGGAAATGTTTGGATTTTGTGAAAACCCTAGAATTTGGGGATTTTGGGACATATGGGCAAAACCTATGGATTTTCCCTCTTTCTTGTGTTCAATGAATGAAGGAGTGTAGATTTATCATCTAATTTGTTTAATAGCAATCTTTTGACATATGAACAATGATAAATTATTTCAACATTTTTATTAAATACATGAGCATGTATAGTTGAGAAGTGACAAATTGGTGTCCACTGTGGATTGTGAAAATTGTAAATTCTTGGAGATTAATGTTGAAGAATATCACATGTAGTGTTGAAGAGATTAATTTGCTTTGAATTGTGCCATGGTAGACAAAGAGAATAGAAATGTTTTTGTTGTATACAAATGCTTATACACACATATTTATCTTGATGAAGAATTTCTTAGCATGTGAGAGATTTTGGAACATGAGAATGATATTTACACATTGTTATGGTTTGAAATGATCAAATGTTGAAACAACACATTGTACGGTAAATTATCGTATTGGCATTACGAACATCTTGCATATCATGAAAATTTAGTTTTAAACATTGGAACTTCCATTAAGAATGAGATACTGGGGTTGAAACTATGGGAACATTGTGGGGTAAATACGTTGGTAAGTCCGGTTAGGAGGTGTAGATGAATTGATAAGTTGGCCTGAGTGTCTGGAGTGAAAGACCGAAAACACACGCGGAGGAGGTACCACTTCCCTTTCGGTTAGCAACTTGTAAAGCGGGGTATTGGTAGAGCTCGTAGAGCCTACTTGCAGACACCAACCTAGGGATTACCTGAGTCATATTTACCACCCCTATTGTATAAAAATTGGAAGTTTGAAATTGATGAGATTGCAAAATGTTATTGAAAACATGGTGACTTTTTATGAAAAAACATGACATGTGATTATTTTGAAATGGCATTGCATGGCATTTGCATTTGCATTCAATATTGGATACCTTACATAAATGTATATACCTTGTTAAAGATTCTCTATTGGGCTTTATGCTCACCCCTATGGGATTTGGTGCAGGTAAAGATGTGGTGATCCCGCCTAACTGAGGGCGTGGATATGTTTTGGTGAAGAGTAGATTACTCTTTTATTTTGTTGTAATTTTTTGTAAAGCCAAGGGCTAATATGTATGGGTCCGATGGATCATTTTGGTGTAACCAGGCTCATGCCTTGGAATTTGTAAGCCCTTGAGGGCCCTTATTCATTTGGTTTAATGATTTCACATGCTATAGATTCATGTACTAGCTTTCAATGAATGTGTATTCGCATGTGAGATTACTTTTGTATAAACATTTCAAGTTTTGTAATAGAATATGGTGATTACGACCTTCCAGTATCTCTTGTGTATCAGGGTCATTATTTAATGATTGTGGGTTGATGTATTATATTTATGTCAGATTATTTCGGGGCATTACATTCAGAGCCTCCCCACAAAAATGTTGCTTGAGTTCTGTCTATTTCCTTAGAAACCCCTTCAGGCATCTTGAACAATGAAAGGTAGTACACTGGCAAGCTAGCTAGCATTGATTGAATCAGAGTCAACCTTTCTATAAAAGAGAGAAACCTTCTTTTCCAACCTGCCAACTTAGCTTTAACTTTATCAAGGACTAGTTTCCAAGTATTCCTCCTACTTGGATTGGCCCCCAAAGGAAGACCAAGATAAGTAAAAGGCAAAGATTAAGTCCTGCAATTTAGTTGGAAAGCTAAATCTGCCAAAATGACATCCTCAACACCCACCCCACAGACCATACTCTTGTGATAATTGATTTTAAGGCCAGAAACAAGCTCAAAGCACCTTAAAATCCTTTTAATGTTACTAACTATAGCCCCATCAACCTCACAAAAAATTAGGTAGCCATCAGCAAATTGCAGGTGAGATACTAACACTCCATTTGCCCCTACTTTCACTCCATTAATTAGCCCCAAATTCATAGCCCTAGATAGGAGCACATTAAGGCCTTCAACCACAATGTTGAATAGGAAAGGAGATAGTGATCACCTTGTCTAAGACCTTTTTGGGGATGTAGCTCATCTGTTGGTGAGCCATTCATCACAACAGATAATCTAGCTGTGGAAACACACTCCTTGATCCATGAGATCCACTTCGATCCAAAACCAAAATTGGATAACATCGAGAAGAGAAGCCCCCAATTTACTGAGTCATAAGCCTTCTCAAAATCAAGCTTTAGAACCAAACCCTTCTTCTTAAACTTTTTCCACCCCTCTACTACATTTGCAATCAAGACATCATCTAAAATATTTCTATCACTCGAGGAAGCTGATTGAGCTTCACTAATAATTTCAGGCAAAACAAGCTATAGCCTAATAGAAAGAACCTTAGCCAGGATCTTATACACTGATCCCACAAGGCTAATA
The DNA here is from genome assembly GCF_055761805.1 of Camellia sinensis. Lineage (NCBI taxonomy): Eukaryota > Viridiplantae > Streptophyta > Magnoliopsida > Ericales > Theaceae > Camellia > Camellia sinensis. The sequence goes on along the minus strand of NC_138970.1, from coordinate 22,631,491 downwards.
GGCCTATAATCTGCCAAGCCAACATGGTTCTCTTTTTTTGGGATCAAGCATATGAAAGAGCTATTGATTCCTCTGACCAATCTTATGACAACCCAATTGTTTAGTTAATCTACTAAAAATAATAAGTAAATAAATAAATAAAATAAAATATTTAATTTTATAGTTATATTGTCATTACCAAAACATAACAATGTGATTAACATACACTACAAGAAATTGCATTTTTCGCAACGCAACAAAATATGTTGCTAAAAGGGAAAATTCGTTGGTAAAGAGTTTTGCCAACACACAAAGCTACGTTGGCAACCCGTAGGCAAAAGTGAGTTGGTAAAAGTTTTTGCCGACGAAATTATCATTGCGTTGGTAAAAGTAATGCCTTTAGCGACGAACATAGTCGTCGATAAAAGCCTTCATCCATCGTCGGCAATTTACCTTGCGTCGGTAAAAGTCATTTAAATATGATGATTGTGTGGCACTTTTCGCGACGCAAATTTGCATGGGCAAAAAATATTCTTTTAGCAACAACATATGCGTCGGCAAAAGTAAACTTTTGGCGACACATTTACGTCGGTAAATGTTGCCATTTGCCGACGTTTTGTTTGTCGCTAAAGCTTTACTTTTGGCAACGACAAATTGGCATTGGCAAAAAATACACTTCTACCAACACAATATGAGTGGGCAAAAGTAACTTTTAGCGACACATTTACGTCGATAAATGTTGCCATTTGCCAACGATTTGGTTGTCGATAAAGCTTAAGTTTTGGCAACGACAAATTGGCATTGGCAAAAAATACACTTTTAGCAACACAATATGAGTAGGCAAAAATAAACTTTTAGTTACACATTTACTGACAAGTTGTTTGTCGAGAAAGCTTTACTTTTTGGCAACGACAAATTTGTAGCGGCAAAAAAAATTGAAAATCATATATATTTTTGTATAAGATTTACATATTTACAAGAGGCATCCCTCAGGCACTACTATTACAAACTAATAACATTGATATTAAATCACCTAAAGTTGATGTGTAGGCAAAAAAACACTGCTGAAAAATATGCTTTTGGAAGTGTCGTATAAAACCTAAAAGGGAAAACTCACTAAAATACTCAAATACATCCAAATTGTGAACCCATAGTAAAAATAGCAGATAACAAAATGAAAACATGAAACTAACAACCCCAATTTGCAGCAGACCAGCATCTAGTAGTAGCCCGCTTCACAGCAACATTGCAGCAGCAACAGCCCAGCAAAATTCTGCAGCAGCACACCGGCAGCAGCAGCAGACCTACAGCAGACCAGCAGAATTAAAGATGAAGAAGCATTATTCTTTGGGAAGAGACTCAAATTAATTAAATGTGGAAATCTATATAATTTTCAAGTGTGCCTTATGAGAGCATAGTAGTTATTTATGTGCAACAGTAGATTCTTCCAAGCGATTTTGGGTAGCAACACTTTCAAGTAAATAACTTGTCACAAATTTATGGTTTATTTACTTTGTAATTCATTTTCACCATATCAGAGAGTGTGGTTGAAGAATGATGTGGCAAATATCAGTTACAGGAGTGACAATGCCTCAGTTCAATTCTAGCAAATCTCATGACCTCAGTAAGCAATCTAAGCACTATCAAGTAGAGTAGTATTTGGTTGAGACTATCTTATCTCCTATTAAATTTAAAACTACTGATCCAAAGTCTATTTTAAAAGAGAGCCTTAGTTTTTACCTGATCCAAATTCTGTACTGCCTCTGAAGAATTAGCAGACTTAGGCAAAGCAGCCTTCACTAGCTCAAAATAGTAAACATTCTGGTTAATTTTTTTAGATGCATCTTTGCTGGGTTCTTCATCCTCATCAATGTAAGCTACACGAAGAGATGGATACCTGTGACAAGGAAATATGACAATGGTAAATTATGACAATCACCAAATCCATAAAAGACTATACCGGAACACATATGTTGTCATAAGCCTTAGAATGTCTTGTGCACGGGGATTTCCAGATCGTTTGTCAATCCCATATTGCTGACATGAGACCACGTATGTAAACTTCATATCGGCCACTGCTTGACATTGTGCCCACAATGACCTTTCTCCTTTAATCTGATCCTCCATATTTAATTCAACAGCCTTGTAGCCTTCCATTAAATCTGATCATGGGTAGTCATCAAGTAACAAAAGCGCATTCAGAGTATCTTGATGTATAACAATTTTTTCATTCAAATAAAAAGAATACTAGCATTTTTATTAACATCAAAGCGAAGAGCTGCATAACATCAATGATCCCAAATTCTCCAAATGGACGAGCAAGTACCTTCATCCTTGGCCATATAAAGGAAGGCCTGAAGTTCCAAAGCTTTCCGGTAATACATCATGCCTCTTACTGGTATTTGTAATAACGTGTCAGTACAATGAAAAATGAAACTAAATCAGTGTGAACACTTCATAAATCCCATTAACGAGTCACATAAAACAACTGCCATGATATTGAAAATACATACCAAGTACTTGATAAGCTTGACAAAGTGGTCATAGAGGCTATGAAGACCACCCATATTGTATTCAGTTAATAGCTTGCCTTCTTCTCAGCACAAAGCACAACTATCTTCATCCTTACACATTCAAATATTGCAAAGGTTGTCCATAATAACCCAAAACAACACCAGCCCATCACCAATATGGGCATCCTTCTATAAACATCTTTACACTTCCTGCAAATGGAGAAACTATTATACTCTGTACCTTCATTCTTAAAGTGTGGCTAACACATCTGGAACAAAAAAAAAAAGCAATTTTGGATATAGATACTTATATAATATATATTGGGGGACATATTGTTAATTCTCATTTTAAATCACTAACAGAAGTGACATAACTCATTGGACTCTCCCACAGATTGGAACCAATTTAAATACCCTTATTCAGGTGTGCAACTAAAAGTGTCCATATTCAGGTGTTCAACTAAACTGAATCATGTATTCTTCTCACGCGCAGAGGAATCACATGACCAACATTGGATTTTAGTGGAATGAACTCCAGGATGTAAAAAAGACACAATTATGTAAAATTCTGCAGCAGCAGCCCAGCAAAATTCTGCAACAGCACACCGGCAGCAGCAGCAGCAGACCAGCAGAATTAAAGATGAAGAACATCTAAGCAACAAGGCAATCATTATTGTAGTGTGTTACCGAGTGGAAGCAGTAAAGATGAAACCATATTTTCTTTCTTTTGGTAACAAAAATTGAATTTCAACGCAATCACTATTATTGTAGTTAAACAATAAATCTATTCAAATTTGTAAATCTACACTTACAAGGATAAATACTCTTCAAAAAGGACCTGAACAATAACACGGGCATGACTCTCTCTTCCACCCTCATAGGACATAACAAGGCTCATCAAAGGTTCAACAAGCATCTCTTGGGCTCCCTTTTCATTAGCAGGGCAGGAGTTTAGATGGGCCTGCAATGAAAAAGTAAATACCACAAAAGTTAATGACCATTCGAACAAGAAGAACAGTTTTTGCAAATGCGGAATTTGAAAGAATGAACCAACCTCAAGAACACGCCGTAATACTTTGGCAGGGAAGTCAACATTTTGAAAGCTTGCGCTACCTTCATACATTTTATATTTTGATTCCAGCTGGACAAAAACATAATGAAAAATTAGTTAATAGTACAAGTATAAAGCTACTATTTGTGTAAAACAAAAAAATAAAGCACCAATTTGTTTACCTCATATCTAAGGTCTTTAGGAAGTCAGGTTGCAAGAACAGACAAGCACTCTTGCCATTGAAGGAATGGGAGCTCAGGATTGTCAAGACAACTGAGCAAGTTTTGCACAACCTGGAAAAGATTTGAAACTCTATGATAACAATTAATTAATTCCACCAAATGTCGTCGAACATGATTTTTCCTATGTGTACTCAGCTTATGTACCAAAGTAATTGAATATTGACGGTGGATCTAGCAAGAGATACTTACTTCATCAATGTTATGCTCATATCCAGCAAGAATCATCTGGGCAGCATACAAACTGCACGCCTCTGATGAACTTTTTCAGATATTGCAGTTGGGGGGCTGTAGACACCCCATTTTTGACCGACCTTAAAGACTCAGACGTCACCGATTGAGCGCTTGGTGATATTACATAATGTGCTCGTTCAGAAGTTTCAGAGTCGCGGCCGTGAGCCCTGCCTCCGGACTTCCGAACCCTCTTTTGTGCTATGCCTCGGTTTGCGAACCAGGCTCAGTTTTCTCTGTTTCTTTTCCTGAGGGGAGGGAGAGGTCCCGTAGACCATCTCTCAGTGGCCGTGGGCTACATTTGGTGGCCGTAGGCCATTTTGCCCATTTCGGAGCCCGATTTCCGGTTTTTTCGGGACCGTTGGCCACGTGCCTCAGTTCGGGACCGCCTAACCATCTCCGTTTGCTCTGATTTTTGGCATACTTCTTATTTACTCCCTTTTGAGGGACACTGGGGTCTGAGAGACCCATTTCGTGCCCGAATGCCACTTTCGGTGCTTAATAGGCAATTTTCGGGGCCTCGAACTGCGTGTTTTGGCCCCCGAGCATTCGTTTTGCATCGATTTTCGTTCATTTTTGGCAGGTACCTCTGTTTTATCACCAGGAAGGTCACTGGAGGGTGGGAGGCCAGCAATTATCTTGGAAACCAGTTATATTCCATTTTCGCCCTCCGGCACCCGTTTTTCTCACTTCCGAGCCAATGTTGAACACCTTGGGGCCACTTTCTTCAACCCCAAACCACATATTTGTGTTGTACACACATGGGAGGACCCTAAAAGTTCATGGCCGGCCAGAAAATCCAATTGAACCTTTTGAACCGCTCCTAAAAATGGCTTGTTCTCTCTCCTGCTTTAGAGTTTCCAAATTCGAACCACAAGGTTGTGACGAGGGGACCTGGGAGGCCATCTTTTTGTGGTGGCCGGCCACTAACTCAACTTGACCTTTTTGACCCCTAGCCGGCCGGCTAGGGGGGGGTGGCCGGCCGGCCACCTGCAGCTCCAAAAGGTGGCCGGCCATGTTCCTTACAATTCACACTTTACAGCTGTATAGCTATATCCCCCAGAAAAGATCTGTATCCGGGGGATATTTTGTGGGGGAAAGCCTTGGTCCTTTTCCCCCACCCTTTCCCTCCATGCTCCCCCTCCTTTTGGTCCTTATAACCAGCTGCCAACCTTTGTTTTAGGGGTTAGAAAAAAAATCCTTTGAGCCTCTTGCATTAGATCCCCTCTCCTTCTCTCATTTCTACCCTAAAACACCCAAGTTTCATCCCCTTTTGTTCACTACCACCTAACACCATCACCACCACTCCATTTCCAGCAGCAAGGAGGGCTTCTCAGAGGCTAAAGGTGCTGCAACTTGGTCCAAGAAGCAACCAAAGATTGGTCTACAAGGGTGAGTTGCCATTTCCTTCTTTTTAAGCCTATTTTTGCAACATTCCTTAGCCATATATGCTTGCTGTTTTGAGCTCCGGCCCTAACTGAAAGTGGCCTTATTTTGAGCTCTTTTTCACTTTTTATTAAGGGCTCAACCCTATTTGAGCCCCCCATCTTGCACTTGCTTCAATATCTTCCTTGAATGCTATTTTCTTGCATGCTTTGGCAGCCCATTATGCTTCCATTTTTGGGCGTTTTACAGAACTAAAAATAGGCTTAGTTTGATCCCCTCTTCAACATTGAAGAAGGGCTCAACACTATTTGGGACCTCCATGCTATACTTGCCTTTATATTCTCTTTTGGGTCCCATTTTTGCATGTTTTGGCAGCCTATCATGCTTCGGTTTTTGGCCTTTTTATAGTACTAAAAATAGTCTTATTTTGGTCCATTATTCATGTTTTATTAAGGGCCTTTCATGGTTTGGGACCTCCATATGCTACTTCATGTTATATCCCTCATTGGTCCCCTTTTCTTGCATGTCTTGGAAGCCTATTGTGCTTCGGTTTTTAGTCATTTTACAGAACTAAAAATAGTCTTATTTTGGCCCATTCTTAATGTTTCATCAAGGGTCTTTGGCTGTTTGTTGAATATTTTGCATACTTTGTGTTATAGCCACTTTTGAGCCTCATTTTGCATTACATTTCTAGCATGTTTTTATACTGTTTTGGGGGTTTTACAGTTCTGTAAATATGCATATTTTTGGTCCCTCTCCAATGTTGTAGAAGGGAATTTTTCAGTTTGGGCTTTGCATATACCACTTGCCTCTTTGGCCACCTTTTGGCCCTTTTTTCTTGCATAAGAGCTTAGCTATATCTATGTTTGTTTTTAGGGTTTTTACAGTTCTGTAAATGTGTATATTTTGGGCCCCTCTTCAGTGTTGTTGAAGGGCCCTAACCTGTTTGGGGTCCGCAGCTGTGAGTTGCTTCATAATCTCATGTTTAGGGCCATTTTTGCATGCCATTGTTGCCCTATCTTCGCTTGCTGTTTGGCCATGATTTGTACTAATAAAATGCTAATTTTGGGGCTGCCTTGCTTCTGTATTTTCATTCCATGTACCAATTATTTATGCTTTGTATAGCTGTAGTTCATTCTACGTGCCTAATTTTGCATTTCGGGAGAGATTCTATGCATCGGGTGTGTTTTCGCCTCATTTCGGGGCAGTTTTCCCCCACATTTCAGTGCTGAAATTCCATTAGCATGTTTGCATATGCCATTCCCATGCCATCACATTGCATATGCCATTGCCTCGGTTTGCGTGCCTGTGTGCACGCATTTCGAGGCACTTCATTTTCATCCATCGGCCTCTTATGTGAGTGTGGTTGAGGCTCTCTCATGTTAGTATAAGTCCATATTGCATTCTATATGCCATTCCCATGCCATCGCATTGCGTATGCCATTGTCTCGGTTTGCGTGCCCGTGTGCACGCATTTCGAGGCACTTCATTTTCATCCATCGGCCTCTTATGTGAGTGTGGCTGAGGCTCTCTCATATTAGTGTAAGCCCATATCATATTTTCATGTCATTTGCATTGCGTATGTCATTTTCTCGATTTGCGTGCCCGTGTGCACGTATTTCGAGGCATCTCATTTTCATAGCATTGTGCATGCTAGGCTGTATCTTAGTTGCTTTCATGCATATTATGCATATTGCATTGTGCTTGGGATAAGAGTTAGCCTGGGCACGAGAAACGAGGTGCATTTCGTACTCCGAGTGACGGAATGTATCTCAATTTCCCAGTCACCGACACTCCGGATCACCCATGATGGAGTTAGGTCTTGTTGTGTTTTTCATGTGCATTCATCCTATATTGAGTTGTGCAATTCGACTCCTCGGCCATCATGCCTTGGTATGCGTGATTGGTGGCACGAGGATCGAGGCATGCATATATTTGTGAAAACACATTGCTATGCCCCTTTTCTGCTCTCTGTCGCAGCAAAATGAAGAATCAGCAACTTTTCAGAACTTGGCACGTGTTTCAAGAATAACTGCTAAACAGAGGCTAATTGGGGCATCTCGGTGGATTTCCGTGCAAGGCAGCCCAAACATACATCATTCATCAGAAGCAAGGCAGTCCCTGGCTTGCACGGCAGTTTTACAGCTTTCTTAGTTAATTTAATTAATTAATTAGGAATTTGTATATTATTTGGACTGTAATATTTGGACTGTAATATTCTTTTATTCGGGACTGTATATTTATTTGGACCCTCTGCGCGAGGGCACAACTGTAATAAGTGTGGGTGAGTGTGATGTATGTCTTCCAACCCCACGTCTTTCTTCCCTTTTATTTACCCGCTTATGATGGTTAGATTAGGGCATATTTCAATTAGCATACAGTGTGATAGCATGTTTGCATCATTCATCTGTTTTGCACGCACCGGGCTCGGCGCTTCATACTAACTGCATTGTACTTTCAATTCCAAATTGAATACATGATAGTTGTAACATTTCACGTGCCATGTTTAGAATAGCCGAGCCTGCTATAGTTGCATTTTGCATGTGTTGCATTAGGCATTTCTGTATAATTAGGATCATGCATGATTTCTAATACAGTTTTTGTTTTGGCTTGGAGTACTCGGTAAGTTTTATGCTTTAGCATCCTTGCATGCGTGTGAGTGAATGCCATGAATAGCATGCTTACCATGAGGCTATATGCTTATGTGATATAACTGCTTGAATGCCTGTGGGTGAAGGTTGGGTTACTTGGATTGGAATAAATCATCAACTGTGAGTTTTAAGCCCACTAGATAGTGGTAAAACCATATTTTCTAAGCCCACCTGCGGGTGGCAAAATCTGCATTTTAAGCCTACTTGTGAGTAGCAAACCATCTTTCAAATAAACAAGCATGAAATGTTTTGTTCCAATTCGGGCGATCCAGTCTATACTTGTATGTTGTGCGCATCACATAGTAACCTAGGCTAATAAACCGGAATAAGAACATACAATGTTTTCAAAAATAGATATCATGGTTAGTAGAGGCCGATCTTTGATTGGGCGAGCGGGGGTGCTCACGAAGTGACCTTCCCCAATCGTACCCAAGTTCCCGAGCCGAGGCAACTTTGGTGATGACGGACACGTGGCCTTTGGCACTGAGTCAGGGTTTCCAAAATTTCCCATTAAAAAACATTTAGGTGGCGACTCTGTATCTGGCAAAGCAGTCCATGTTTGGCACTTCTTTCAAAATCTGTTTTCTCAAAACGATTTGCTGGATTTGGACTCTTTGGTTCAGACTTAGAACCGTGACAAATTTGAGAGTCCTGAGTTGTAGTGACCCCAATATGAACGGAACGGGAGCTCGTTCCTCCCAGGGCGTTCGGGGACGTCTACAGTTTCTGGCGACTCTGCTGGGGAATTTAGAGAACTTGACTCGAATTCATGATATTTGTTTTTGACTACACTTGTGTGTTTCTTTGCATTGTATTTGCATTGGTGCGCCTTGGACACCGTGTTTGCCATCTGCTATTCCTGAACGGTTGCCGGAGGCTTGTCTTGTCAAGGCATGACCATAAGGCTGACCGGTTGTGGGCTCTGCCAGTATGGGAACACAAACCCCGGTTTTACCGGGGCACCCTTTTTGACCATTCGACATAGTGCATATTCGGATCCATAGTGACCATTCCAAACTAGGACAGGTTGCTTACCCGTTTATAGGTTGTTTGAAACCGCTGTGTGCGTAGTGAAACCCTAGCTCCTGACAAAATAAGACAGGGAAACCTTACCCCAACATAGGGGTGTTTTGGCTCTCACTTATCTGTTATGTGCTTTAGAGTGCGTCTCTACCGGAATGCATGTATCAGTATATGAGTTTGGGCATCAGGCCTGCGGGCATCAGTTCAGTATTGTCAGTATCAGGCCTGCGGGCATCAGTTCAGTATATGAGTTTGGGCATCAGGCCTGCGGGCATCAGTTCAGTAGTATGGGTATCAGGCTTGCAGGCATCAGCCAGTATTTGAGAATTAGTTATCTGCGGGTATCAGATTCTATTTTAGGGGACAGTGATACAGGGATAATAATCAGTGTTTGAGGACAGTGTGTATTCAACTTGTCGACTGTGTGTTGTTATGCCCGGCTGTGTGTCATGCATTTTATTTTAAGCTGTTATGCTGTCCGTTTATCTGTTTATTCATTTCCTTTTCGCTTTATTTATCTTTTGCTAGGTCAGTTCTAGCACAATTGCTTCCAACCCAGCAGGCATTCCCCAAGCACTTTGGACACGAGGTCGTCGACTCAATCGATCTGAGGATCTAATCGACGGACAGCCAGTGTTCCATTCTCTACCCCTCGTTACCAAAAGAAAGCCGAAAAAGCGCAGTGTGTCAGAACAGAGGTTGCCAGAGCAGTGGGTTACTTCATCAGAGGACTATAGGACTGAGGTCTCAATTACTGCTGTAGAAATAGACATACCAGTTAGACAGATGGATCAGCAAAATACATCAGGGATAGAGGCTCTAATGCGCTAGATGCAGGAGAGCATGAGACAGATGCATGATGATGCCCCCCGTCAAGCGGAGTTCTCCAAACAGCAGGCCACGATCATGGCCCAACAGGCCGAACTAATCACCAGACTGCAACAGCAGAATGCGGCATCTGCTTCACACCAAATTCCTCCTCCGGCAGGGGCTCCATTACCCAAGCAAACACCTACCGTTCAGAATGCTCCCCCAACCACTCAGAACACCGTGCCAAATATCCAGAACTTGCAAGAGGACACGAATCTTCCAATGGGGCCAGCTCCGCCCCCGCTTCCGCCCCAACTATCTAAGGTCCATACACCCAATCACCCGGACTGTTCCTTCGAGTTCGAGGTTGATCATACAACTCTGAAATTGAGCAAACTTGAGAAACTCTTCAAGAAATCCCAAGGGGTCAAGGCTATCCCGGATATCGAGGATGGATATACCGACGTGGCCGTAACATTGCCCGATAGGTTCAAAATGCCTCAAATTGACCGCTTTGACGGGTCCGGGGACCCCATGGTCTATCTCCGACTGTTCTCAGACATCTTGCGGCCAATGGGCCTAACGCGACCACAGAAGCTTTCATTATTCGGCCGAACCCTGTCGGGTGTGGCCGCCCACTGGTACACAAAGTTAGAGGATGAAGTGAAGAAGAATTGGGATGAAATGGCTGAGGCCTTTGTCGCGCAATATTCGTACAGCACTCAGATCGAGATTACAACTCGTGATCTTGAAACAACAAGGCAAGAGCCCAAAGAAACTTTCTTGGACTTTGTAATCCGATGGAGGGCAAAGGCGTCAATGATGACTCTAAGGCCCACGGATAAGGACCAAATCCGGATGATTGTGCGCAATCTCCACCCAAAGTTGATGCAGAGAAGGATTGTAATCCCCTTTCCTACTTTCTCAGATTTACACGAGATGGGGGTGCAAATCGAAGATGCAATGAAACAAGGTCTGCTTGACCACGATAGGGAACAACCGAGGAGGACTTTCAACCGTAACAACAATGCGGGCCCGAGTGGCGCTGCAAATACAAGAACCTCGGAAGTCAGTATGGTCACCACCACTCCCCCTCCCCCTCCAAGGCCCATGGCTGCCACACCCTTCTCCGGCGCGTCCGGAAGCAACACACAAACCACCAGATTCCAACCTCGAGGCCAAAGAACCTTCACCCCATTATATATGCCCCTGTCCAAAGCTTTAGGGTATTGATCAGGAAAAAGCATTTGAAACCCCTGGAGCCGAAGCCACTACCGAATCCACTCCCTCCCTCTCATGACCCAGCAAAGTACTGCGCGTATCACCAACAACACGGTCACGACACCGACCGTTGTTTCAGATTACGTCATGAGATCCAAGATCTTATTGACAAACAGGTGATTGCGCCTCCCAATAAACCCAATGTCACAACCAACCCTCTCCCACCACATAACCAAGCTCTCCCTCCCAACAGAATCAATTTTATCCAAACTGGGGTCGCATCTTACGATCCCAGTATCTATATCACCCCATCCCACCTACCCAAGCCGGAGGTGTTCCTCCCCGATTGCACTGACTTCTTGTGCATGGTGGACATCTCCAAAACCCAACCAGAACCGACGGTGGTGACCGTCGAAGATGGGGCAGGGCAGATTTGGGAGAGAATGAGATTGTTGAATCTGGGACTGGACAGAGTTTTGCTGGGGGAGCCTATGATCCAAGCGAGTACATCCTATCAACGAGCCGAATTGGGCTAGGTATAGAATTGCCAGAGACAGGAGAGCTGTGCATGATCCCGGGGGATGGATCTGGGTTAGGGGCAGATGATCTGACAGCCGTAGAGGAGGACTTTGCCAACCTGCAATTTTTCGATGACCAGGAACCGGGGGATTCGGCAATCAACTGGTTCGACTATGAGGAATCGGCGGAGGCCACTGGATGGCTCGAGGATCAACCAGATGAAGTGGGGGAAGCCCAACCAGAACAGAGCCCGACAGGGGCAGGAGTATCAGCTGTGGCCGGAATGGCCGGAAGTCAACTTGTATCGCCGGGGAGCGCCGGTGCTAAGAATTTCGCTCGAGATTTGGGCATTATGGATACAGGAATTGTTGAACAACCAACTGTACTGACGCAGCTGGAACGAGAAAAGTTTGAGGATGCCGAGAGAATTAGGAAAGCTAAAGGCCCTGAGGGGACTGAGAGTGCTGTGTGCACGAAGATAGAGAATGCTGTGAACATGTGGACAGAGAGTACTGCGAGTGCAACTGAACCAGAGCCAGACAGGTGTCTGTTGGCTGCCGACGGAATGTGGTGGGAAGACGAGGACTTATGTCTTGCCCACACGGATGAAGACTGGGGAAATAATCAACCGGATGACACTTGGTACCTCGATGAGGTTGACCATATGATGAGAAGTGGGCGGTACTTTAAACCCCCACACCTAGACCAACCCGAGGCATCCGGGAAGGATAGAGAAGCGGAGAAGCAGAAGGAGAAGCAGATTGAAGAGGAAGCTGTGTTGAAACAGTTAAAAAAGATACAAGCAGACATCTCCATCTGGGGACTGCTAATGGCATCGCGAGTACATAGGGAAGCTGTCCTGTCTGCTATGGACAAGTCCAAACTCTCCATAGATACCACGCCTGAACAACTGGTTGGGCTGGTTTTTCCGGGAGGAGGTTCCCCGGCATTAACCTTTTCGGACAAGGAACTACCGCCTGAGGGCACAAATCATAACAAACCTCTCTATATTTCCGTGGAATGTAGAGATAAGTGGATACCGGTGGTACTTGTTGATACCGGGTCTGCGATTAATGTCTGCCTGACCAGAACGGCATATGCAATCGGGTTGAAGCCCGTGGACTTCGTCCCAACTACTCAAGTGATCAGAGCATACGACAATACCAGCAGAGAAGTGATGGGGACTGTTAAAATTCAAACCAAGGTTGGTCCAGGACAACACAGCATTGAATTTCATATCTTGGACGTTCCCGCAACCTTTAACCTACTTTTAGGGCGACCGTGGTTGCACCAGGTCAAGGCAGTCTCTTCCACTCTACATCAGATGCTAAAGTACCCTCACGGGAAAGGGGTAGCGATCATTTTTGGGAATTCATCAATCCATCCGCCGCCGGAAGTGTCCACACCTGTCTTGGAGATCGAGCACGGCACGGAGGATGTGTTTTTATTGGGGTTCACTTTGGCCGAGGCTCAAGTGGTGCAGAATGTCATGGCTGTGAATGAGGGTATGTACGTCAGTGCTCAATCTGTCTACCTCATGAACAAGCTACAACATATCCCCGGAATGGGATTAGGAAGAAGCGGCCAGAAAGGCGTCGCGGCATCGGCCGAAGTGCCACACAACCCTCACACTTTTGGATTGGGTTATCTGCCCACCAAAGAGGACTGGGTGAGGAAGGGGAAAGAAATAGCCGGAAGAGCCAGAGCAAAGAAGGCTGGAAAGCCATTTGAGTTAATGCATAGGCCCATCTGGGGTACCCTAAACGGGCGCTTCGTCCGGGAGGGGGAAGACTTTCCATTCTGCGGCTTCCCAGAACCATGGCTGAACGCGGAGAGGAAGCGCGTGCCTGGTTTCGAAATCTTCTTCGACTTACAATTACCTGGGGATGACGTTGCCGAAGCGCAGACAGACCCACCAACTGAGGTTGAGCAGTGTAAAGCAGTAGATTCTGAGAGCACCGAGCTTGAAATGGGGGTAACACTGGCGTGTCTACTTTCAGATCCTCCGGTCGACCAATAGTGCTTGGGGGATAACTCTTCGGTTTCCATGATTGGAGATGAAATAGCTGCGGGATTTCCAGCGCCGATCTTGGATGCATCTATCGCACCTTCTCTCATCTGGCAATATGACGAAGGCTTTTTATCTAGCAGCACCGGGTCAGGTAGTGAGCCGGAATCTGATTCCACCGAATCTTGTGCGTCGGAATCAGGTTCCAGCTCGACTGAGTCTGAGTCCGGTATTCCTGGGGGTGATAACCCGGATGCCACAGTCCTGTCTAGGTCGTCATTTTCATTTTCTTTTGAGTCTGTTGTAACAGAGGAATCCGACGGCTTGGAAGTATTTAATGAGAATGATGTGGATGTGGTTTCTGAGTATTTTTCTGTGCCTTTGATTTATTGCTTAAATCAGGATTTTCAAAATTTTGATGAAAACAACGAGTGAGAAATTCCTCCGGTTTTGCAACGGTTAATTGATCAAGAGCAGGAAAGATTTGTTAAACCCTTAATGGATGAAATCACTACCGTGAATATTGGTACTGAGAAGGACCCGCGGCTGGTCCAGATCAGGTCCACGTTGTCTTCGGAGGAACGCGAGCGCTTAGTCGCTTTATTAAAAGATTTCAAAGATGTTTTCGCGTGGTCCTATGACGACATGCCTGGAATCGATCCTGAGATCGTACAGCACCGGATCCCTCTTGACCCCGAGGCCCGCCCGGACTGGGCTCTCAAAATTAAGGAAGAAGTCACCAAGCAAATTGACGCAGGTTTCCTGCTGGTATCCGAATACCCAACTTGGTCGGCCAACATTGTTCCGGTGCCAAAGAAGGATGGCAGAATTAGGGTCTGTGTAGACTTCAGAGATTTGAACAGGGCCAGTCCGAAGGACGACTTTCCCTTGCCACACATTGATGAATTGGTGGATTTCACGGCAGGACACGCCTTGCTTTCGTTTATGGATGGTTTCTCAGGCTATAATCAGATAGTAATGGCACCCGAAGACTGAGAGAAGACTGCATTCACTACCCCGTGGGGTACATATTGTTATAGAGTGATGCCATTTGGGTTGAAGAATGCTGGAGCTACTTATCAACGGGCAGCAACTACAATATTGCATGATATGATCCATAAAGAGGTCGAGGTGTATGTGGACGACATGATTGTCAAGTCCAAAGAAAGAGAAGGCCACTTCACCGCCTTACAAAAATTCTTTCAAAGGATCAGAGAGTTTCGGCTGCGGTTGAATCCCCAGAAGTGCATGTTTGGTGTTACAGCAGGGAAGATGCTTGGGTTTCTGATTACTCAAAGGGGCATCGAGGTCGACCCTTCCAAAATCAAGGCCATCTTAGAAATGCTGCCACCAAGGACTGAAAAGGAAGTGCAAGGCTTTCTGGGTAAAGTGCAATTCATAAGACGGTTTATTTCTAAATTAACCTTGACTTGTGAACCACTTTTTGGTCTCCTGAAGAAAGGAAAGAAGTTCCAATGGGACGGCCGATGTCAAGCAGCTTTTGAACAGATCAATGAATATCTACAGAACCCGCCCGTGTTGTCACCACCAGAGCCGGGGAGACCGTTGATGTTGTACCTTTCGGTAACTGAGACTACCATGGGCTGCATGCTCGCGCAGGAGTCAGAAGACAAAGTGGAAAGGGCCATCTACTATCTGAGCAAAAAGATGCTGGATTACGAGACCCGCTATACACCGTTGGAGAAGGCTTGTTTGGCCTTGGTATGGGCTACCAGGAAGCTGCGGCACTACCTGTTAGCTCACTCTGTAATGTTGGTTTCACGATTGGATCCCATCAAATATATTTTCGAGAAACCAGCACTTACAGGTAGGCTAGCTTGTTGGCTGCTGTTGCTCTCCGAATTTGATTTGAAGTATGTAACGCGCAAGTCAGTAAAAGGAAGAGCGGTAGCAGAGTTCCTTGCCGACCACCCGGTTGAGGGGGATGAAGCGGTTGAGTACCTATTCCCAAATGAAGCCATTCTGCACGTCGAAGATGAAACTTGGACGATGTACTTTGACGGAGCGTCAAACCAGTATGGGTATGGGATAGGGGTGTTGCTGATAGCGCCTGACAATTCCCGTATCCCTTTAGCATTCAAGCTCCGGTTCAAAGTCTCGAACAATGAAGCAGAGTATGAGGCATGTATTGCTGGCCTGGAAGCAGCCCTAGAACTAGGGGCAAGACGGTTGGACGTCATTGGGGACTCAAACCTAGTTGTATCTCAAGCAAAAGGAGATTGGAAAGTCAAGGAGGAAAGGATGATAATTTACCACCAAACCTTGGATTTGTTAATTCCTCGGTTTGAGAAGCTAAATTTCACCCACCTCGTAAGAGAGAACAACAGGTTCGCAGATTCACTAGCAACTCTATCTTCCATGATAGACATCCCGTTCGGAGTCCGGATGCGTCCAGTCATTATTGATCAAAAGTTTGCGCCAGCATACGAGTCGATTTCCGCCATAGATGAGGCTCAAGACGGCAACCCCTGGTATTACGACATTTGGAACTTCTTGGAAAATGAGACATATCCACTAGGGGCAAATGCCAAGGATAAGAGGGCCGTCAGAAGAATGGCTGTTCAGCTCATCATCTGCGGGGGTAAGCTGTACAAAAGGGGTCATCTGGGAATGCATAAGCTCTGTGTAGAAGCTGAAGAGTCGAAGTGCCTGATGGAGGCCATCCATGGAGGGGAGTGCGGTGCACATATGAATGGAGTAATGCTGGCCAGAAAGATCTTCAGACAGGGCTACTACTGGTCAACCATGGAGGAGGATTGTATTAGTTTTGTTCGGCGATGCCACAAGTGTCAAATTCATGCAAACCGCATGAACATCCCGCCGTCAAAGCTGTACAACATGACTTCGCCATGGCCTTTTTCAGTTTGGGGAATTGATGTGATCGGAGCTGTTACCCCGAAGGGGTCAAACGGGCATGAGTTTATCCTGGTAGCGATAAATTATTTCACAAAGTGGGTCGAGGCCCAATCATACGCGGTGTTGAAGGCGTCGCATGTCGCAAAGTTCATTAGAAACAACATCATCTGTCGTTACGGGGTGCCAAACGAGATAATTTCAGATAATGGTTCCCACTTCAAGAAAGAAGTAATAGAATTGTTGGAAAAATACAACGTGGCTTTCCATAAGTCATTTACATACCGACCGCAAACCAACGGAGCGGTCGAGGCCGCCAACAAGAATATCAAACATATACTGCAGAAGATGGTGGGAACCTACCGGGATTGGCCAGACAAGCTGCCATTTGCTCTGTGGGGCTACAGGACTTCAATCAGAACTTCTATTGGAGCGACTCCGTATTCATTGGTCTATGGAATGGAGGCTGTTCTACCCATCGAGATTGAGGTTCCGTCGTTACGAGTATTGGTTGAGTGCCAAATAGTCGAAGCAGATTGGCAGCAGAGCAGATTTGAGGAACTCATGCTCTTTGATGAAAGAAGACTGAAAGCACTATACCACATTCAAGGCTATCAACACAGAATTGCCTGGGCTTTCAACAAGAAGGTTAAGTCCAGGAATCTGAAAGAAGGAGATTTGGTGCTCAAAGACAACCGAGCTCCCATCCACGACCCAAGGGGCAAGTTCAAACCCAATTGGACTGGTCCTTACATCATCAAAGCTATCTGGTCAGGTGGAGCTGTGGTTCTGATGGATCTAGATGGCTTGGAGTTCTCACAACCGATCAATATGGACAAGTTGAAGAAATATTACCCTTGAGAGGCTCGCTAGGCCGAAAACCAGCAAAGGGCGACCTAGGCAAAAGTCAGAGCACAAAAAATTAGAAAATATAAAAACTGAGCTCGCAAGGTTGAAAACCCGCAAAGGGCGGCCTTGGCAAAAGTTAGAGCGCAAAAGGAGAGTGAAAATACTCGAGTGAACCTCGGCCTGAACTACGTAAGGCTTGATTCCCATCTTTGGGATACGTAGGCAACTTCACCTTGAAGTTCAGCCATAAACTCTTCCCCGATCAACTCTGTCCATTTTGATCATCTCAGTCATCTTTATCCATCAGCATTTATCGCGATCTCCGGTACAGTGCTATTCAAACTAGGGGCAACTTTCCGTTGCCGCGACGGTGCAAAGCTACTCAGACTAGGGGCAACTTTCCGTTGCCATGCAGTGCCGCATTGTTCTTCAGACTAGGGGCAACTTTCCAGTTGCAGGGATCTGGGGTTGTACATCTCAGTGACAGATCTTCGGCGTGTCCAGTTCTGATCCACATCGAAAATAGTTTTGAAAAGTTTTAATAAAAGTTGACTTTGTTCAAATTAATCTTTTTATGACTAAGACCATTTTTGGACGAAAGCGGAAAATTTTTAGTACCACAACCTTCAATTTCATTGATTTCAAAACAGAGTTCTCCTGCTCTTGCATACAATCGAGGTTGTTTTTTTTTATTACATTCATAAAGAAAACTTGAAAATACTAATAAAGCAATAAATTTGGGGCATAGTCGAGTCAAGTATCTCTGCGCCTCCTCCCAGAGCTGGTCGAAGCATCTGATGCCAAGCTAGGCCCAACCTGTGCCTCCTCGTTGAGCCAATCCAAGCACTCGTCGGACAAAGTGCAACTAAAAGTGGAAGCAGGGGCCAGGAGCTCTCTAGTCCTCCATGCTGTGGCATATCGGGCAAGCTGTGCACCCCGGACCGGGAAAGCAGCTGGGTACTCAATCCCCTCCGGTGGGCAGGTCTGATCATGACCGAACTGACGCAGGAACCGGAACGGAAAATAGAATACGCAGTGGGTTAGACCAATCAATTGGATCCCAATCAGCCGGGACATACTATAGCTCATTGCCGGGAGGTTGAGCCAAGGACAACGCCAAGCAATACGGTCTGCGGACAAATTGCACATCCAATCAAACCACCACCTTTCGTCAAGAGCATTGACTAGGCGCTGCCGAAAGAAGTAGCCTCGAGCCGAATAGGCCGGGCAAGAGTCCACAACTTGCAACTTGTCCATTAACCATACCTGGGGGAGGGATGAAAAATGAGAGAATAAAGAATACAGAGGTGTACAATGAGAGAAAAGTAAGACAAGGGTTTTGTGAGAAAAACCGAGCCTGAGGGTCGAGTGATGTGAGCAAATATATATGTAAGGTTGGGTGGGAAACATTACCTGCAGTAGCAGTGGACTCCCAGCAAACCTAGTCGTCTTTCGGCGATAGACAGAATCCAAGCCCATCAGCGTCTCAGCCAAGGTCATGGTGATACAGCTCTTTCCTTCTCTCAAGCCTTGGGCAACTTCAATCAGACGGATGCTAGCTCCGCCGAAGCCCGAGGAAAGCAGAAAGTGAGACAACAAACACAAGCAGAGGGCGTGTTGCCGGAAACCCTGCCAATAATGGTTGCTGCGGTCACCGGCATCGGAAAAACGATGGATCAAGCCGAGGATGTCCAGTTCCCCACTGCAGATCAGAGATCGAGCATCATGCGCCGTGAGCCCACACATCCGTCCTAAAGCCTGGGCGTGGCCGAAGCGGAGCTGGGGCAAGATCACTTCAGAGCATTCAGACTCCATCAAAACCTGAAAATCTTCGAAAGTGGGACATACCTCTTGGCCGCCAAAGCTAAAAACGTGCGTCACTGGGTTCTAGAACCTTGCCGCGGCATGGAGAAAAGGGAGATGTAGCGGAGTACGGCTCAGCGTGAATAGTGCATTCAAACCAAAACCCCGGAAGTTCAGCTTTTCCGAGCCATCTAGAGAAGAGATCCAAGATGTGAGATTTTCTGCGAGAAATGCCTCCATCTTTGTGTAAAACTAAGATGAAATGAATGTTCCCGAAGTTGAGGCTTTTATAGAGGGAAAAACATTATTCAGGAGGACACATGTCAAAAATTGGGCGACTGCAGGGACAAGTGGCCGGCCGGCCACCTTTTCTGGCTGGCCAGCCATTCTCTTTTTCAAAACTGGCCGGCCGGCTCCCCCTCTCCATAAAATTGACCGGCCGGCTCCCAAAGGTGGCCGGAAATGCTCCAGTGTATCTCCTTGGCCCTGTTTTACCTTTCGAGGGAAAGTTTCAAGCATTTCCATGCAACGGGAGAGTCAAAGGCCTTCATTTCCCTCTGTTTCGGATGCGTTCCGGTGCCCAGATCGTCCGAAGTACACTTTGTTGTTGTTGAGTTTTGTTTATCGAGTTGTTGTTTTGATTATCGAGTTGTTATTTTGCTTATCGAGTTGTTTGTCGAGCGGACGTGTTTCACGTTTTTGAGTCATTGCTCTCTGTTTAAGCAATCTTTGTTTAAGTCTTGTTTATTTGCGTTGTCAACATTATTATATTTTGATTATCGAGTTGTAAACTTGCTGGGGTTCTGTTATATCTTAGTAAGTTGAGTTGCTTAGTTTGTCGCGTCGGTTCACTACCTGACTTGGTGATTACACAATGCACATTCCCATTCAATTTCATTTTGTGTGCAAAATAAAATGATGCGATACGATGGTAAAAGTTTAAAATACAAACACCTTTTCGAAAGCTGTTTCATTCCATCATGTTTTACAACGAACAAAGGTACAAGTTTTACAAAAAATAAAACTGCCTAACAATGTGCAAAGTGCTACAAACTACTAGCAAAAAGAAAAATAAAGCAGGAAACAGCAGCATCAATGTCCTCGGGAGCGGGAATGAGAAGCACTCCTCATCCTCTTCTGCGGGACAACCTCTGCACCATCATCATCATCCGGGTCGGAGCTGTCGTCCTCAGGATCCCCCTCAGCCTCGCCTCTGTTCCCCAAACCAAGACCGGAGCCCCCCTCCTCAGCAGATGTCTCTGACTAGCGGTCGGTAACCTCCTCCTCGGGCTCCGCCTCTACAACGTGTGCCCTACGTCTGCGGGAGGACCCTCCTCGAGCTCCTCGAAAAGGCCTGGATGGCCCAGCTCCTCGAAAAGGCCTGGATGGCCCAGCTCCCTGAGAAGGCCCAGATGGCCCAGCTCCGTAAAAAGGCCCAGATGGCCCAGCTCCCCAAGGAGGCCCAGGTGGCCCGGCCCGCAGCTGAGCATATACAGGAGGCATCTGAAAATGAAAAGTTCAATATATCAGTTCAAATATGAAAATCAGATATGAGTACAGTATGTGAGTGGGGTATGTGTCGGATGTGCTCTACGATACTGAAGAATGTTCAAAACCAGTGTGTTATCAGAAGTGTGATAAATACAAGAAAAATGAACGGTACCTGCACACCCATAACGGATAGGTGGGTCTCTCTCCGAAGGACCATGCCCTCAAGTGCGGCCATCACCCCGAGAATCTCGTCCACATACTCTACCGGAGGCTGCAGATACAAAGGCAAAACTATCAGTAAAGGAATGAATGCCCAAGTACCCGACTGATAAATCAAAGCTATAAATCATACCGGAGGTGAATCAGGATCCCTGACATATCTATGGTCAGGAAGTGGAGGCTCTAGCGGAATCGGGTAAGGAGTCCCAAAACGCCATCCCGTCAACTCGGACAGCATGTCCGGCCATCCAGGATGAGGATAAGTCGGAGGAGTCGGAGGAACCGATCTACCCCCACCTCTCGATGTACCAGCCCTACTAGTAGAAGGGGCGTCTGCAGCCCGAGCCCGGGCATGGCTCGAAGATGACGTACCAGCAGACCTCGTCATCGGGGTGCGACCTCCCGTCAATGGAGGCATCAGATATGTATGACGGTAAGTGGCGTAGTCCCCCTCCTCGAGATGTAGCAAGGCATCACTACCTAGCATACCGCCGACTATCTCCTAGTGAGAGAACCTATCAGCAGTCCGCATACTGACTGGGGGTGCTGCGGGAGGGTCTTGAGAAGTATACCCCCATACCTGATGCAGAAAGCGTTCCCCCAGAAACCATGCTCTACCAACAGGTCCTTCGAGCAGGAACCTGTACTGGGAGGTGCCCGATCCTCCGGGATACTGAAATCGGAGACCATCGCCCAAGGGTGCCCAAGGCCGCCATGTAATCTGCGGATAACAAGTGAATAAACCAATCAAAAATCAAGAACGTGCAGGGCAAATCAGAGATAAAAATGGGAAGAACTGAGGATTCTGAAGTACCTCCGATGGGCGCACAGTGTCAAAATACTGTCGCAGATAAATGAGAGTCTCTCGGGGTCTCGGCCGGTGCGGGCCCTCGAACACCAGTGAATATGGGGTCATGGGGGGCCCTGCCGCCTCCAACTCTGGGGCTAATAGTGGGAAGTATACGTAAACCCATAACTGAGAAAAGCAGTGTAGAATGTAAGTACAAAGTGCTGAGGGCAAAATACAGACTGTAAAGTGCGCTGTGTGTGCAATGTACAAGTAATGAAGAGCAGAAATGTAAATCAAGGGGACAGAAAAGTACCTCCCAGGCTCTCCAATAACCGCCAAGTAAGTCTCCTCGCCCGCGGGAGGTGGCGCTCATATAGTAGTAAAGGGTAGCCAGGCCGGCGCCACCCCAGTCATATCGACTGACCTGTGATAGGTCAACTAGAGCGCTCAACAGATATAGCCCGACCGTGTTCCCTCTATCGGCAAACAGAGTAGTCCCGAAGAGGAACATAAGGAAACCGCGGGCATACTGCTCTGTCTCCTCGGGAGTCTCAGGCTCCATCTCCGCCCGCCGGAAGTGAGAAGAGAACCAAGTGTATCGAACTCTCCCGGAGACTCTGTCGACAGGCGGGCGAGCTCCCAGTAGATATATCCAAGCGGCCTCCCACTCGCCCATGTCCTCGTCATAAGGAATGGACCAACCTCCTATGTCCAGGCCGGTCAATACCGCAAAATCCAAAGGGGTCATAGTCATGTCCCCAGTGGCAGAGAAATGAAAGGAGTTGGTGGTGTCCCACCATCTCTCTACCAAAGCCGCCATCAGTGTCCTCCTGGCAGGACAACGTGACAATCCAATGCAGAAGGCCCCGAACCCTGCCAGATCTACTAAATCCCGGATAGCCTCCGGGAGCTCAACGTACCAATCCCGCGCGGCGGTGGAGCCATACCCCCGTACACTGCAAGAACCAACCTGCATTCAGAATGAATACATGTGTCAGTATAAAATGAATGAGCTGTGTGCCGATAAAATGAATGAGCTGTGTGCCAATGAAACGAATGAGCTGTGTGCCAATGAAATGAATAAGCTGTGTGCAAGTAAATAAGCTACGTGTAAATGAAAAGTTTGGGCTGCGTGTTCAACTTTCAACTAGTGTGGGCTGCGTGTTCACAATCAATCTGGGCTGCGTGTTCAACTTTCAATCAGTGTGGGCTGCGTGTTCACTATCAATCTGGGCTGCGTGTTTAGGAAATTAAAGTTTGGGCTGCGTGTTCAACTTTCAATCAATGTGGGCTGTGTGTTCACTATCAATCTGGGCTGCGTGTTCAGGAAATTAAAGTTTGGGCTGCGTGTTCAACTTTCAACTAGTTTGGGCTGCGTGTTCAACTTTCAACTAGTGTGGGCTGCGTGTTCACTATCAATCTGGGCTGCGTGTTCAGGAAATTAAAGTTTGGGCTGCGTGTTCAACTTTCAATCAGTGTGGGCTGCGTGTTCACTATCAATCTGGGCTGCGTGTTCACTATCAATCTGGGCTGCGTGTTCAGGAAATTAGTTTGGGCTGCGTGTTCAACTTTCAACTAGTGTGGGCTGCGTGTTCACTATCAATCTGGGCTGCGTGTTCAGGAAATTAAAGTTTGGGCTGCGTGTTCAACTCTCAATTAGTGTGGGCTGTGTGTTCACTATCAATCTGGGTTGCGTGTTCAGAAAATCGGAGTTTGGGCTGTGTGTTCTACTCTAAGTCAGTGAGTGCTATATGTTCACCATTTTAATTCGGGCTGTGTGTTCGACAAATCAGTGTGTGAGCCGTGTGTTCATTTCTTAACTAATGTGTGCCGTGCGTTCGCAATCAATTAATGAGCCGAGTGTTCAGAAATTCAAGTGTTTAAGCTACATATTCAGGATGCAAATAAAGTACTACGTCATAAGCTAAACTGTGTGTTCAAGCATGGCAAAGGCACGAAATGTACGAAAAATACAGAAAATGAAGTAAATACCTTTCGGGCCTCATGGGAGAGGTGATGCTCTGGCTCTCGGAGAAGTAGATCCCCAGGTGCTCGCTCATCAAAATCAGTGAAATGATGAAAAACGGCCCGAGGGAGGACATGTGCTGGCGGAGCATACCTCCCGGGAATAAAGGGGCGGACCCTCGGGGGCAAAGTCATGGGATCAAAATCGTCCCCAGCACCCGGAAAGCCTCCACCATGAGGAGAATGACCCGTCATTTTCAGAAAATCTGCAAAAAGAGCAAAAATGAGCGAAAATGAGCCAAAATTGAAAAAAGTCAACAAAAGTCAACTCTCGGGAAATGAAAAAGTCAGCAAAAGTCAACTCCCGAGAAAATCTTCCAAATATTGAGACAAACTCACCTCAAGTGGCGAAAATGAGAAAAGAAGCTCCGAAACCAAAATTTAATCAGTTCAAGGGGCTTGAAACTGAATATTTTCGCGAAAACAACTTGCGTAGGGCGTTGGAAAGCGCGTGTGGAACTCAGATCTGGAGAAGAAAATGGTGTAGGAGACAAGAGAAGAAGACCTATCGGCTGCATTTATAGGCTCAAAGTCTTGGGATGAAGGAGCATAAAGAAAGGAGGTGAAAGGACCAAAATGCCCTCGAATTTGGGCATATGGCCGGCCGGCCACCTTTTCCAGCCGGCCAGCCATTTCCTTTTTGGAAAACCGGCCGGCCAGCCATTCTCTTTTTGTAAAACCAGCCGGCTAGCTCTCATCCCTCATAAAACTAGCCGGCCATGTCCCTCACAGGCTCACCTAGCTCCCTGCAAATTTTAAGGAAGATTGGAGTTCCCGGGACCTGAAAAAGTTCAAGAAAAGTACACTTCTGGTCGCGAAATTGCTCCGCCGGAACTTCAGCTTCAAGTTCTGACATGTGTCTCATCATTATTCATCAAAATCAAGATGTATCCTTTTGAATATGTTGTAGCCTTTCCAGGAAATTGAATCGAAGGCCGTCATCGAAGTCGCCTTCGCCGAAACACGCGTTTCCTTGCTCGTCATTTCGTAACAAACGGGCACCATGATTTATGCTCGTTTTGCACTATCATGCACATAACTTGCATTCTCATGAGCATACTTGCGTTATTATGCACATTTCTTGATATTGTCATACCTCTGTGCTTGAGCATGCGTTGTCACGCACTTTCCTTTCTCGCATCACGATGCATTCACTCGCCGGCACTGCGTGTGTCAAACTTTCGGGATCACATTGAATATATGTTGTTAGCATATTGTGCTTGTTGAATTTCTCTCTTTTACAGGCACGATATTGTATGTACGGTTCATTTGAGGCTGGTGCGACCAGACGAATCGCGCAGGTATCGTATCTTCTCCGTGTGAGACGCGACGAGAATTGAACAATTCTCCGCATTCTTAACTGCATGAAATGTAGTTGTTGCTTTGCATTCTTGCTTAAAACTGTTGCATCTATTTGCGAATACTTGCTTCATTACAGCTTGCTGCATTTACATGATCATTGAGGTATGTTCGGCTTCTTGCACATCACTTTGCATTTTGCCCCCCTGCCTGCGGGCACATCTCTGTTTACTTTGTACGTTTGTCTAAGTCTTCGGCCTTGTCAAAAATGGGTCGTCTCTGGGCCTTGACATTCACTCCCGTCACTTGTGACTTCCGAGTTCTGTCAAAGAGGGGCAACTGTAGACACCCCATTTTTGACCGACCTTAAAGACTCAGACGTCACCGATTGAGCGCTTGGTGATATTACATAATGTGCTCGTTCAGAAGTTTCAAAGTCGCGGCCGTGAGCCCTGCCTCCGGACTTCCGAACCCTCTTTTGTGCTTTGCCTCGGTTTGCGAACCAGGCTCAGTTTTCTCTGTTTCTTTTCCTGAGGGGAGGGAGAGGTCCCGTAGACCATCTCTCAGTGGCCGTGGGCTACATTTGGTGGCCGTAGGCCATTTTGCCCATTTCGGAGTCCGGTTTTCGATTTTTTCGGGACCGTTGGCCATGTGCCTCAGTTCGGGACCGCCTAACCATCTCCGTTTGCTCTGATTTTCGGCATACTTCTTATTTACTCCCTTTTGAGGGACACTGGGGTCTGAGAGACCCACTTCGTGCCCGAATGCCACTTTCGGTGCTTAATAGGCAATTTTTCGGGGCCTCGAACTGCGTGTTTTTGCCCCCGAGCATTCGTTTTGCATCGATTTTCGTTCATTTTTGGCAGATACCTCTGTTTTATCACCAGGAAGGTCACTGGAGGGTGGGAGGCCAGCAATTATCTTGGCAACCAGTTATATTCCATTTTCGCCCTCCGGCACCCGTTTTTCTCACTTCCGAGCCAATGTTGAACACCTTGGGGCCACTTTCTTCAACCCCAAACCACATATTTGTGTTGTACACACATGGGAGGACCCTAAAAGTTCATGGTCGTCCAGAAAATCCAATTGAACCTTTTGAACCCCTCCTAAAAATGGCTTGTTCTCTCTCCTGCTTTAGAGTTTCCAAATTCGAACCACAGGGTTGTGATGAGGGGACCTGGGAGGCCATCTTTTTGTGGTGGCCGGCCACTAACTCAACTTGACCTTTTTGACCCCTAGCCGGCTGGCTAGGGGGGGTGGCCGGTCGGCCACCTGCAGCTCCAAAAGGTGGCCGGCCATGTTCCTCACAATTCACACTTTACAGCTGTATAGCTGTATCCCCCAGAAAAGATCTGTATCCGGGGGATATTTTGTGGGGGAAAGCCTTGGTCCTTTTCCCCCACCCTTTCTTTCCATGATCCCCCTCCTTTTGGTCCTTATAACCAGCTGCCAACCTTTGTTTTAGGGGTTAGAAAAAAATCCTTTGAGCCTCTTTCATTAGATCCCCTCTCCTTCTGTCATTTCTACCCTAAAACACCCAAATTTCATCCCTTTTTCTTCACTACCACCTAACACCATCACCACCACTCCATTTCCAGCAGCAAGGAGGGTTTCTCAGAGGCTAAAGGTGCTGCAACTTGGTCCAAGAAGCAACCAAAGATTGGTCTACAAAGGTGAGTTGCCATTTCCTTCTTTTTAAGCCTATTTTTGCAACATTCCTTAGCCATATATGCTTGCTGTTTTGAGCTCCGGACCTAACTGAAAATGGCCTTATTTTGAGCTCTTTTTCACTTTTTCTTAAGGTCTCAACCCTGTTTGAGCCCCCCATCTTGCACTTGCTTCAATATCTTCCTTGAATGCTATTTTCTTCCATGCTTTGGCAGCCCATTATGCTTCCATTTTTGGGCGTTTTATAGAACTAAAAATAGGCTTATTTTGAGCCCCTCTTCAACATTGAAGAAGGGCTCAACACTGTTTGGGACCTCCATGCTATACTTGCCTTTATATTCTCTTTTGGGTCCCATTTTTGCATGTTTTGGCAGCCTATCATGCTTCGGTTTTTGGCCTTTTTACAGTACTAAAAATAGTCTTATTTTGGTCCATTATTCATGTTTTATTAAGGGCCTTTCATGGTTTGGGACCTCCATATGCTACATCATGTTATATCCCTCCTTGGTCCCCTTTTCTTGCATGTCTTGGAAGCCTATTGTGCTTCGGTTTTTAGTCATTTTACAGAACTAAAAATAGTCTTATTTTGGCCTATTCTTCATGTTTCATCAAGGGTCTTTGGCTGTTTGTTGAATATTTTGCATACTTTGTGTTATAGCCACTTTTGAGCCTCATTTTGCATTACATTTCTAGCATGTTTGTATACTGTTTTGGGGTTTTTACAGTTCTGTAAATGTGCATATTTTTGGTCCCTCTCCAATGTTGTAGAAGGGAATTTTTCAGTTTGGGCTTTGCATATACCACTTGCTTCTTTGGCCACCTTTTGGCCCTTTTTCTTGCATAAGAGCTTAGCTATATCTATGTTTGTTTTTAGGGTTTTTACAGTTCTGTAAATGTGCATATTTTGGGCCCCTCTTCAGTGTTGTTGAAGGGCCCTAACCTGTTTGGGGTCCGCAGCTGTGAGTTGCTTCATAATCTCATGTTTAGGGCCATTTTTGCATGCCATTGTTGCCCTATCTTCGTTTGCTGTTTGGCCATGATTTGTACTAATAAAATGCTAATTTTGGGGCTGCCTTGCTTCTGTATTTTCATTCCATGTACCAATTATGCATGCTTTGTATAGCTGTAGTTCATTCTACGTGCCTAATTTTGCATTTCGGGAGAGATTCCATGCATCGGGTGTGTTTTCGCCTCATTTCGGGGCTGTTTTCCCCCACATTTCAGTGCTGAAATTCCATTAGCATGTTTGCATATGCCATTCCCATGCCATCGCATTGCATATGCCATTGCCTCGGTTTGCGTGCCCGTGTGCACGCATTTCGAGGCACTTCATTTTCATCCATCGGCCTCTTATGTGAGTGTGGCTGAGACTCTCTCATGTTAGTATAAGTCCATATTGCATTCTATATGCCATTTCCATGCCATCGCATTGCGTATGCCATTGTCTCGGTTTGCGTGCCCGTGTGCACGCATTTCGAGGCACTTCATTTTCATCCATCGGCCTCTTATGTGAGTGTGGCTGAGGCTCTCTCATATTAGTGTAAGCCTATATCATATTTCCATGTCATTTGCATTGCGTATGTCATTTTCTCGGTTTGCGTGCCCGTGTGCACGCATTTCGAGGCATCTCATTTTCATAGCATTGTGCATGCTAGGCTGTATCTTAGTTGCTTTCATGCATATCATGCATATCATGCATATTGCATTGTGCTTGGGATAGGAGTTAGCCCGGGCACGGGAAACGAGGTGCATTCCGTACTCCGAGTGACGGAATGTATCTCAATTTCCCAGTCACCGACACTCCGGATCACCCATGATGGAGTTAGGTCTTGTTGTGTTTTTCATGTGCATTCATCCTATATTGAGTTGTGCAATTCGACTCCTCGGCCATCATGCCTCGGTATGCGTGATTGATGGCACGAGGATCGACGCATACATATATTTGTGAAAATACATTGCTATGCCCCTTTCCTGCTTTCTGTCGTAGCAAAATGAACTTGGCACGCGTTTCAAGAATAACTGCTAAACAGAGGCTAATTGGGGCATTCCGGTGGATTTCCGTGCAAGGCAGCCCAAACATACATCATTCATCAGAAGCAAGGCAGTCCCTGGCTTGCACGGCAGTTTTACAGCTTTCTTAGTTAATTTAATTAATTAATTAGGAATTTGTATATTATTTGGACTGTAATATTTGGACTGTAATATTCTTTTATTCGGGACTGTATATTTATTTGGACCCTCTGCGCGAGGGCATAACTGTAATAAGTGTGGGTGAGTGTGATGTATGTCTTCCAACCCCACGTCTTTCTTCCCTTTTATTTACCCGCTAATGATGGTTAGATTAGGGCATATTTCAATTAGCATACAGTATGATAGCATGTTTGCATCATTCATCTGTTTTGCACGCACCGGGCTCGGCGCATCATACTAACTGCATTGTACTTTCAATTCCAAATTGAATACATGATAGTTGTAACATTTCATGTGCCATGTTTAGAATAGCCGAGCCTGCTATAGTTGCATTTTGCATGTGTTGCATTAGGCATTTCTGTATAATTAGGATCATGCATGATTTCTAATACAGTTTGTGTTTTGGCTTGGAGTACTCGGTAAGTTTTATGCTTTAGCATCCTTGCATGCGTGTGAGTGAATGCCATGAATAGCATGCTTACCATGAGGCTATATGCTTATGTGATATAACTGCTTGAATGCCTGTGGGTGAAGGTTGGGTTACTTGGATTGGAATAAATCATCAACTGTGAGTTTTAAGCCCACTAGATAGTGGCAAAACCATCTTTTCTAAGCCCACCTGCGGGTGGCAAAATCTGCATTTTAAGCCTACTTGCGAGTAGCAAACCATCTTTCAAATAAACAAGCATGAAATGTTTTGTTCCAATTCGGGCGATCCAGTCTATACTTGTATGCTGTGCGCATCACATACTAACCGGGCTAATAAACCGGAATAAGAACATACAATGTTTTCAAAAATAGATATCATGGTTAGTAGAGGCCGATCTTTGATTGGGCGAGCGGGGGTGCTCACGAAGTGACCTTCCCCAATCGTACCCAAGTTCCCGAGCCGAGGCAACTTTGGTGATGACGGACACGTGGCCTTTGGCACTGAGTCAGGATTTCCTAAATTTCCCATTAAAAAACATTTAGGTGGCGACTCTGTATCTGGCAAAGCAGTCCATGTTTGGCACTTCTTTCAAAATCTGTTTTCTCAAAACGATTTTCCGGATTTGGACTCTTTGGTTCAGACTTAGAACCGTGACAAATTTGAGAGTCCTGAGCTGTAGTGACCCCAATATGAACGGAACGGGAGCTCGTTCCTCCCGGGGCGTTCGGGGACGTCTACAGGGGCCCAGGATTGGAAAGCTCCCATGGAAAGGTTCCGCTTTTCTTACAGCTGACGGATCATCTAGATCAAGCCTCGCTATAAGCTCACCAGCCTAAAGGACAAGTGGTTCTTAATCACTACTAAGAACAGAAAACATAAAACCTCCTATGTATGATATAATTTACTTGCATTGCTTGATCTTCAGACATCAAAAAATGGATAATTCCGGAAGTAGGTGAAAGAAGTGGCATACACATCTTCATAACCTCAACCTCCACAAAAGGTATGTCGGCCTCAACATGACTACCGTCCAAGACCAGATACCGTAGTAGCTTGCATGGAGTCTCTGCCACTAACTTGGGCGGGTCGTGATCATTCTATATATGACGAAGAAAAGTTACTAAAACTTCTCAGCCAACATAAATATTAGTAAGCATTAGGAAAGAGGATCCATGTAGCTGACCCCACTTGACTGGTCTTAATCACTACTAAGAACAGAAAACATAAAACCTCCTATGTATGATATAATTTACCTGCATTGCTTGACCTTCGGACATCAAAAAATGGATAATTCCGGAAGCAGGTGAAAGAAGTAGCATACACATCTTCATAACCTCAACCTCCACAAAAGGTATGTCGGCCTCAACATGACTACCGTCCAAGACCAGATACCGTAGTAGCTTGCATGGAGTCTTTGCCACTAACTTGGGTGGGTCGTGATCATTCTATATATGACGAAGAAAAGTTACTAAAACTTCTCAGCCAACATAAATATTAGTAAGCATTAGGAAAGAGGATCCATGTAGCTGACCCCACTTGATTGGGGCACAAATCTTAGTATGGTTTTGGTTATTATTAGGAAAGAAAATATCTGTAATCACCTGAAGCAAGAAAGTCCTTCCATCAATCAGAAGGCGAGTTCCGGCAGCTTCTTCCTCTGCATATATAACATGACTGTTTCCATCCAACTGTGACAAATTGAAGTGACCAATTAAAATTATGTTATGCACTTATATTGAGATATACAATGCTGAATAAAAGCCAATTCATGATAGTTTAGGTATAAGACCATAACTATAGTGCAACATTAAATTGTGAATCTACAAATTTCAGCAGAGTCAGACATCAGAGAATATTGAAGAAAATGGCAGAGACAATAGATGCTTGCCTGCATTAATAAACCTCCATCACGTAGAGTATGTATCTCTGCCTTGATCTCTGACTGATTTATCTTCAATCTGTAGCTTCCTGGCCCACCCCTCACCATGTCATTCTAACGGAAAACATTCATTATATTAGTGAGACATTAAACAGTCCAAAAAAAAAAAAAAACTCCATTCAGAAAGTCTTAGACATGGACCCTGTACAATCAAGTAGCATAATGTCTGTTTCGAAAACTTACTGCATATTTGCTTCCTTTCAATATTCAAAGAAACTTGGGAGTTGACGAGTGATATATGCTGCAAATGGAGGGGCACTCAATACTCAATACATCAAATTTCAGAGGAAAAAAAGAAAAAATGACAGATGGATAAAGAGAGAGAAAGAAAGAGAAACCTAAACTCAGTCCTAAAACAGGTCTCTAAAGCACAGTACCTTAGGATGGATTTGCCCTTTTTCAAGATAACCAACATACTCCGAAACCATAGCTGCATTGCTAGTGGATGCTTTCTAAGGTTGACAAATAAAAAGCAATAAGAAAATCAGTGGTATCAAGTATAGTAGTAGGATATGCACTCCACACCATGAAATCTTGAGTAACCTAAACCTTCTGTATAATGGGAAAGACTTACGTAAAGAGCCCCACCAACAACAGAGAGATACCAAGGTGGCCTTTCTGCTCTAACCCGCATTGCTATTCTACTATCCAACCAACCTGTATGTATCTTATTGTCCTTATAATCTGAAGCCTGAGAAAATGTACTACATTGTTAGATGATATATGTCCAGAAAAATAAATAAATAAATACAACAAAGATTTATGGATGGCTCAGATTGTCAAAACTTGGAAAGTTTACATGTAATAGATCAATGGTGTAATCAACATTTGTACGAATTTCTCCCCGAATTTGAATTTCCTTTAGCCGAAGAACCATGTCGGCGATTGCTAGGGCTCTGGACTCTCCAAAGGCAAAAATATGACCCGAGGTATATTCAGTTTTAGCAGCATACACACTAATAAGTTATAGAATCATCTATACACCTAGAACATAACTCTGCTTAGAAAGTTTTTAAAAGAAGCTGTCTAAAAATATAAACACAAATCATCATGATGCCCTAGTGAAGAAGGTTGCGTGAGATAAACTTGATACGTATATATATTGTACAAATATCTAATCATAAAATTATGTATCAGTTCACAAAAACATAAATATATGGGAATACATATGGGATACATTGGTAAGCCATAAATATATGACACAGTCACATGAAGGAGCACAAAAAACTAAAGGTCAAAAAGTTATTTGACCTTGGAAGAACTCAAACAAGCAGCACAGTTTTAGTTTATAATTAAGTTGCATTCATATCATTTGATTTAACCAGTTTATTAGGTTTCTAAGCCACTTACCAAATTGAGAATCTGAAAATTCATGAATGCCTCCTCCAGACTGCAAACAATCACAGGGTGGTCAGCCACAAGTTTTTGAATTCAAGGATTGTCCCCTATAATATTACAAAGAAAAATATACCTTAACAGAAAAATATGCCCACATATTTGGCTTGCTTTTAAAACTCAGCTCCTGTAAAAATTCCAATGACTTGGTAAGTGTTCATCATGAAATTGTCAGCCACAAGTTTTTGAATTCAAGGATTGTCCCCTATAATATTACAAAGAAAAATATACCTTAACAGAAAAGTATGCCCACACATTTGGCTTGCTTTTAAAACTCAGCTCCTGTAAAAATTCCAATGACTTGGTAAATGTTCATCATGAAACTAACACCCCCCCCCCAAAAAACCCAAAATAAATAAATAATAATAAAAGAAAGACTTCTAACTATCTTTGAAAATCTAACCTGTACTTTCCCACTAGTAGGCTTAAAACCATCATCTGGATCCTCACTTGTTACGCGCACAGCTACACAATGACCTTTTGGCATTGTAGATTCTGCCTTGTCAAAGTCAAATGGGGTAGCAAAGACAGAAGTTCTCCTCCAAGCATTGTATCCTCCACCATGTTCCATTCCATAAAATTGCATAATTTCTAGTTAAATAGGCATAGGAAAATAATTGACATAAATAACAAGAAAATTTATAAAGATTTTAAAATAAAAAACCCAAATCTGGTAAGATTATACCAGGAATTTGCCAGAGAGGAATCCCCATTCCCACTGCAACCTGTGTTGCTGGCAGATTTATTTCAGCTATCCGCTCAGTGACAGGGTGTTCCACTTACAGCAGAGCTTGTTGTAAGAAATTTATAATGATCATGGTGAGCATACATGATAAATGATTTCCCATGCATTTATAACTTATTTGCAACAGAATAAAATCAAAATTGGACAACCAATTAGCAGCCAACCAATGGTCGATTCCGCCATTCGCAGTGGCATCTTGTGTGGGCTCTCCAGTGTCGCTTCTGATATCAGAGGGGCATGCTTCTTCTCCACCTTCTGAACCATCCAACCCATCATTTGTAATTGAATTAATGGTTGCCAAAAATTTGGATTGTTGGGCTCGCATTTTTTCCTGCATATCAAATGTAGTGAGATTTTAAAAGACATTGCTAACAAGGGCTTAACTAGGTCTTGTTCCGTCATTGATTGATCCAACCTGACCCAGGGTAATTTCGGTACAGTTATCATTCATATCTGTTGTTACTAAAACAAGAACATATGAACCAACCACTAGCATGTATTAGGCTGATAATTCAGGCAAACAAACTGAAACTAGTAATCTATTCCTTATATATCTGGGAAATTAACCAATAATAAACAAAAAAACTGATCCACCTGACTTGGTCTTCTAAGTAAATTCTCTACAATTTCATTTCACCATTTGGGCAAACAATTGTTTACTCCTTTTGTCGAAAATGCCATGGAGGAAAGTCTATGAAAGACATATTATGACATCTCACCAAATGATAAAACTGTTAATGAACAGACCTATACCCCTGTCATAGGACATTACATCTTGTATAAATTTCTTGCAAACAGGACGGATTTCCTTGCTGTGTTGCAGAAAACATCATAACTTGTTTGTCATGAGGAGTCATCTTGAATATCTCCTGCACATCTCTCCTCATGTCTGCAGTACATATGAAGCAGAGAAATTACAAGGTATCAGAACACTTAAACAAAACAATATGGTGGTGGTTTGGGGGAGGGGGGGAGGAACATACCAAACACTGTATGACATCAAGTGAAACTTGAAATTCAACTGAAACACATAAAAATCTTCACAATACTGATAAATTCAAATAAAATCTAACCCGAAAGGAGTGTTGAAAACAATTCAAATGAGGCAAGACCTAAACAGGACATTTCTAGCAAAAAACAAAACAAGGTTCAAACACTCTGCTCCCGAAAGTCGAATTTCAAGACCAAACAATCAAAAGATTCAACGAAATCCGATCCACATAATTGAAAAAATTTAAAATGCCAAAAATAAAACCAATACTACAGTGAAAACAATGGATCGCTCACTAGACTAGCAAAATCTATTGAAAACGATACGAAAACTTTGACAAAAAAAAGCTGAAAGTGGAGTCTAACACTATGGCATCAACATAAAACCCTATATAACTTGCTTTAGTCCATTGAAAAATAAATCCATCAAATGATTAACATTTTCACCTCATCAAATTATGTAATGACAAATGAAAAAATATACCATGCATACACAGCCTAGTCTAAAAATAAGACTATACTAGTTGTTACCTTATGCATGCCCGACAGGTGCAACTTCACCCACATTCCGCAAACCATTCACTTCCTTAGTTGTATACACAACACACCACATGTTGCAGAAGTTTCACGTATCACAACTACAGATTCAGCAAGTTCTTCATCAGATGGATTGGCAGTATGCACGCCTCACAACAACATTGCAGCAGCAGCCGCAGCAGCAGCAGCAGCCAGCAGAATTAAAGAAGAAGCCATTTTTCTTTTCTTTTAGGAACAAAAAATGAATTTGAAAACAAGTTACTACAAATGAATATAAAAAATGCAAGATAAAATAAGACACATTGACACCCTATACTTTTTTCCTGATGATTAAAATATTGTCAGCCTACCCATCTAAAACAAATTCAATCTTAGCTTCCCATGACCTATTATTACTTAGCAATTCATACTACACCTAAACCATAATTGATCCACTTCCTGAATGTGTATTTCTAAGTAACCTGTATTTCTCTGTAAAACATACAAAAAAAACCTTTACATAACATTGCGTAAAAACTAAACTGAACACATCATAACAATTAGTAATGTAACCAAATTAATATCAAATGCATTTCAATATCCCAAATTTTATTCAAATATCCAACAAAACTAAACATAAGAATCCTAAAATGCGTCTAACTATATCCAACAATCCAAAACATAATAATTCCAAAAAGTATATAAACATTCAACAGAAAAACCTATAAAACGAAACAAAGAAAAATTAAATGAATGCCAACGTGCAAAACGATATATATCACTACTGAACCACGAACATCCATCACCAACCTGTGAACAAAAGGATAAAAACATGAGTATTTTATTAATGCATTAACTTCAACAATAATATACAAATATAGTTAAAATTAATCAGAAAATTGTTGTGAAGCTATTGTTTTATCAAGCTATTGTATACAAAGGTTGTAATGCTAGGAATGTAATACAAAGTTTATGTAATTTTATATTGTTGACACATGTTAGGATTGGTTAAATAAAGTAAATAAATTTAATGAGGTGTCAAATTTACCTCTATTTTAACCGAGAGAAGTTTCATCCTCCCTTACACCCGATGCATCCTCCCCGACATTGTTGCTTGGAACTAACCCCGGAATGTTTGCTAGATCTATCCCATTTTTTGCTGCCAACATTTGAATGATAGTTTGCATTGTACTCATGTTTTGAGCCTGGTCAAGTAACTGCTTTCCTTGGTCAGCTAATTGTTGTCACTGGTCAACTAACTACTGTTGAAGAACAATCACCTCGGAGTTAGGAGCCTTAAAATGTGTAGAAGATGAAGTACTGTCCTTGCAGATCCCATATCCCTTCAAGTAGACCGACCTCTTCCCAAGCACTTCTCTGGAAATCTGCTCCTCAGACAATGGATGTGTGACACTAGGTTGAGATTGCTCAGCGATCTTTGAAACCATAGTGGCCTATGAATGAAACATAAATAAGCTTAAAACATAATATCAAAATGCAAACATTTAGTATTGAAATTGAAATAGTTATGGTTACATGATGTTCCTCAGCTGTGTTATTTGTCCACACTCCCCCATGTCGGTGACATCTGTGGGTGTCCTCGAATAGTTTCCTAATAGTCGATTTGCTTCCTTGTACCTTTCATTTCATTAGATTTTCTAGTCAATCAATAATTCTGTATTTATAATTTAGTATGTTCAAATTTGTAAATCTACACTTACAATGATAGATGCACGCGATGCAAATGATCTCGAGCCGCTCGTATGATTATACTTCACACAACCTCTCGCTTTCATCGCATTCTCTGACTTTACCTACAAATTAAAAAAAAAATTAGGTATTAATATACAGGAGGATGTTACTTTCGTAAATATTTTTCTAAATACCTTCCAATCATCAGTTTCCCACAGATTGTCAATCATCCATTCCCAATCATCCTTTGTACAAGGATATAGTATCTGACTTTTGAGGTCAGATACATTGTCTTTTTTAAGCAATTTGTAGTGTGTGTGTATCTACTTTTCCATTCACTGTACAAAGTTTGGCACTTATGATCAATAATACATCTCACATCCACATCATTATTGTAGTCCCCAAAGTTAAAAGTTTGCTGCAATTGGAAATAATAAAATTCAATATATTTTATATATCATTGCGATTAATATAAATAACATGTTAAATATATGACACATATATTTCAAATTACCCCAACTCTTGTAACAATGGACTCTCTTAACCCAAAGGCAATTTCTAGCCATCCATCATTTCGGACTGGGGCATGAACTCGAATTTGTTGACCAAGAGCAGCTGCTAGCGGTGTGGCGTAATCCCCTTCTATTGCTTTGGTCAAACGGTTAAGTGTAACGGGTATTCGATCACCACGTTCCTTTCTAATCTTCTCCACATTCTTTCCTCGGGTCGGTCCTCGTACACGTTTCTTGCCCAAAACTGGAATTGATGCTATTATGACCAAAATTTTATTCAAATTAGTCGACATAAAACATGAATGCACTAAATAAATATTGAGATAAGAAATTATCATTTCATTTAAGTGGTCATTTATTTCTCACCTCCACTGTTAGTCACAGTACATGGACTTGAAAGGTGGTCAGGTTGAGTGGCGGAGGTAGGGAGCTGATCGGGCCTAGTATGTAAGGCTGGAAGATGGATAGGTTGGGTCGAGACCTCAGGTGTGCTCTCTGAATGATTAACTTGTGCAGCTACAGGTTGTCTCGGAAGAGTAAGTGTATCTTCATCGACAGTACTTCTCTTTTCCCTAGGTGTTTGTGAAGCTATTAGGCGAGCTACACACCTAT
The DNA here is from genome assembly GCF_055761805.1 of Camellia sinensis. Lineage (NCBI taxonomy): Eukaryota > Viridiplantae > Streptophyta > Magnoliopsida > Ericales > Theaceae > Camellia > Camellia sinensis. The sequence goes on along the minus strand of NC_138970.1, from coordinate 22,593,821 downwards.
TTGTTTTCTCATATGAATATCCTGACATAATATAAAAAAAAATTGTTAGTACATTTTCAATAATTTAAGGTTGCTTAATAAAAAATAAATTTGAAATAACTAAACATACCACAAGTAATATAACAAGTGAAAAAAATAGAGAAATTACTTTTTAAACACACATTTATTACCTCAATCACTTGAGAATCAAAAGGCTCGCCATTATCACTTGAAGAACTCAGTCCTTCATCATCAAGTGGTTGATAGTCCTCGTCATTATCAAATTCACTCACCTTTCTCTTTCCCACCCTACAACTTTCACTATTGTCCTTTTCAATAGAACCAAACATTGAATTCTTGAGGGACTTTATCTCTAGAGCATCAAATTTGATTTTATTTTTCTGGATTGTTTTTTTCCTATCCTTCTCATATTTCGTCATCTTTTGGACTAAGCCGTCGGGCTTCAGAAATGATTTCCCGTTTCTGGACATCTTTGTAACTGTACATATGGCATATAATTAAATGAAATGAAATAAGAAACAATGCTATGAAATTTGAAAAACAATGCGATGCAATGTAAACCAAGCAATTTATTATTAAATTATAACACTTGTCCATATAATTAAAAATCAAACACTACATATCATAATCTATATCAAGATCTATATCAAACACTACATATCATAATCTATATCAAGATCTATATCAGGATCTGCATCAACATCAGGTTGTCTATGCAGTTCATCATCTTCATCATCATTATACTCTATGATTGTGTCCTCCTCGTCATCATTGTGAACTAAATTCTCTGCCATTAGTTGATCATTGAAAATGATCTCAGGATCCATATCATCCCTGCTTTATTGAACATCATTATCTTGGATCACTACCCCAACACCATCAGTGGTTTCATCCTGTTGAAAAGCATCATTAGAGACATCATCCCGCTCTGGTATATCCCATACTCCCCGATGCTTAACACGTTCAACGACTCTCCAATTTTTGCCTTTGCTGGTATCATTGACGTAGAATACTTGTCTTACTTGACTAGGTAGAACAAATTGGTCATCTTTATACCAAAGTCTTGTAACATCAATACTTGTGACATGTTCATCGGAGTATATTCTATTCTTGTGACCGGTGTCATACCATTCACATTGGAACAAAACCACTGTACCCCCATGCAAGTATTTCAATTCCCATATTTTGCACAAGTAGCCGTAAAAATTAATTTGGTTCCCATTATGGTCCCCTTCTACGACCAAACCACTATTTTGGCAGGTATGACGATTTTCACGGTTTCTAGTATGGAATCGAATTCCATTGTAGATGCACCCAGAATAAAAGTCAATTACCGATCCAGGACCATTTGCTAATGACCACAATTCGTCAGTTGCTTCAGGTGACCCTTTCGTTCGCAAATCATTCATCTACATAAAACACCATATAACAAGTGTACTAAGTTAATGTGAATTGAAAGTTTCAATAATTGTATTCAGTTATTTTCTTTAATATATCTTACACGAGTTTTGAACCATTTTGGAAATTCTTCTCGTTGTACCGGAGTTATGTCACGTCCTTGTAGATTATGTAAAATATTCTTCTGCTCCCTACCCAAGGAAATGCGATATACGTTATTAACTTAGAGAGTTCAAAACAAAATGGAACGATTATGTATAAACATAATTAAACTTAAATACATACTCAATATATGGCTCCACCTCAGAGCTATTGTACAACACAAACTAGTGAGCCATTTCTCGTTCATTTTGCGAAGGTTCAAGAGCCCTTGTGATAGGTGAGAATAGACGAGCATTTTGGGTGAAGACCTCCATCCCGGGACCACGTTCACCACCATCATCATTTCGTTCAGGTTTATCAATCCCTTTTAAGTACATTGAACAAAAAGTAAGACACTCTTTGACAATGTAAGCCTCAGTGATAGAACCTTCTGGACGTGCTCTATTACTGACATACCCTTTCAAAGTCCCGAGAAACCTTTAACAAAAATTGTCAATGAAAATTATGCTTCTTGATGCAAGAAAATTACTTCTTAAACAATAGTCTTTTATGGGTGGATTTTTGCACAATAGTTTAGTTATAACAAATTAATAAATAACCATATATTCATAATGATTACCTTTCGATCGGGTACATCCATCGATATTGCACCGGTCCAGCAAACATGGCCTCACGGGGCAAGTGAACAGCCAAATGGACCATCACATCAAAGAAAGCTGGAGGAAAAATTTTCTCCAACTTGCAAAGTATGAGCATAATTCGTTCCTCCATTTTTTCCAAATCAGTCTGCCTTAATGTTTTTTAGCACAGTTCTTGGAAGAAGTTGCCCAACTCAAATAGTGTTGTACAGATCTCCTTGTTCACAAAACCACGCATGCCAATTGGTAGAAATCGTTGAAGTAGGACATGACAATCATGGCTTTTCATGCCCGATAATCTTCCATTTTTAGAAGTCACACATCTTGAGATGTTTGCTGCATAGCCATCTGGATAACTAATAGACTTCAAGAATTCACAAAAAACATCTATTTGTCGAGAATCCAATGTGTAGGCTGCCCGAGGCTTTACAATAGATCCGTTATCTTTCCTCTGTAGATGCAATTCTTGCCTTATGCCCATTTCTTGCAAATCATCACGTGCTTTGTACGTGTCCTTGTTTTTCCCATCTATGGCCAACATCGTCCCGTAAAAGTTTTCACAAATATTCTTCTCAATGTGCATGACATCAAGATTGTGTCGAAGGTTTAATTTCTTCCAATATGGTAGCTCCCACATTATGCTTTTCTTTCTCCAATTCAATTCTTCAGACTCTCGTGGTCTTTTCTTGTTGGTAGGATCCTTTCCAAACTTGACTTCCCGCAATTGATCCAATTGAGCCATTACTTTTTCCACCGGTAAGTCCAAAGATTTCTTTCTAAGCTCAGTTAAACCATCAAACTTCTTGTCTTTCCTCCAAAGGTGGTTATCAGGCAAGTAAGCTCGATGACCCACCCACCCAATCTTACTGATCAACCCGCGTGACAACGGATTATCATTACAAGGAGGGAAAGACAAATAACCTTTTGTTCTCCATCCGGATAAGTCACCATATGCAGAGAAGTCATTTATGGTCCACATTACAGCTGCATGCATCCGGAAGGTCTGTTTAGTGGAGGCATCGTAAGTCATCACACCATTCTCCCACAACTCCTTCGACTCATCAATCAATGGCCTTAGGTAGACATCAATATCAGTCCCTGGTTGATTACGTCTAGGAATAAGTAAAGACATCATGAAAAAAGGGGCCTTCATACATCTCCAAGGTGGGAGGTTATAGGGCATGAGTATGACAGGCCACATACTATAGGAAGTGCTCATGTTCCCAAAAGGGTTGAACCCATCGGTGGCTAGGCCCAACCTAACATTGCGAGTCTCCTGGGCAAACTCTGGATAATGCAAATCAAATTCCTCCCACTCTTTACAATCAGCCGGATGCCTCCCTACACCATCATCCACACGCTTATCACTATGCCATCTCATGTCTTTTGCCGTCTTCCTAGACATGTACAATCTTCTCAACCTAGGTGTTAGTGGAAAGTAACGCAATATCTTGTGAGGAATCTTCTTACCCTTGCTATCATTTACTCTGTACCTAGATGCTTGACATGTGGGACATTTTTCCAAGTGAGCATTCTCCTTCCAGAATAGTACACAATCATGTTTACATGCATCGATGGGCTCGTACCCCAAGCCCAAGTCACGTAGTAACTTCTTGCACTCGTAAATTGACCCTGGCACCACGTGGCCTTCTGGTAGGAATCGCCTTTGTATCTCCAAAACCTTATCAAAAGACTTATTGCTCCACCTATTTTCTACCTTCACATGTAGCATCTGAATAATGAATGATAACAAAGTATCCGAGGTTTTGCAACCTGGGTACAAGCAACATTGGGAAGCATCTAACAATTTATCAAAATGTCGTACATCCTCTCTTTCTAGAGTATCACCCTCCATAAAATTCCCCCTCTGATAGTCCTCTATCAGTTCATCATATTCATCTTCATCCTCGTCATTCTCACCATTGTTTTCATCAAGGTTATTGTGTTCTGGAAGTTCACCGTGTTCTAACCAAGTGGTGTATGATACTATCATCCCACTTATTAGCAAATGAGTCGTCACAATATCATACTCATGCTTATAAAAGTTACAACAGTTGATGCATGGGCACTTAATCTCCCTATCCTCACCCAAATGAACCTTTGCAAATTCAATAAATGAGTTCACCCCATCTACATATGGCTGACTGAATCTATCAGAAATTAACATCCAACTCCTGTCCATATCTGATCATAAAATAGTAGTTAATACCAATAGGACACAACCTTTTATTTATTATTATTATTATTTATTTTTTTATTCTTTAAACATGAAGACAAAGTAGTTAATATAAGTGTAGAGTGACACATCATCGTCAATAAAGGTGCATCTACCTATAGGCTTTTTTAATTTTGTATCAAGGTTTCGACCAACAAATCCTTTAAAATTCTATTATATCTGTACATATTATGTATTAAGTTAAGTGTTTTTTACATTTATCAACAAAAAAACAAAAAAAATATATATTTTTAATGTCTGTTAAATGGTAAAAGGTAGTTGGCATGGCAATGTACTATTCCAATTCATTCCAATATCATTCTTAAAGGACATTACCTAATGGGCTCCTACAAATTAAGGGCATAGGGAAGGACTAAGAGTGACTACAGGCCTAACCTCTGTAATATTTGTGGGAAGGGACTACATTTTTCAATTCCAACCCATATTTTCATACACGGGAACTCAAGCGTTTACCACTACACCAATCAATACCCCCTTTTTGATGAAACTTCTATGTTTATCTAAAAGGGGTTTTCAGCTCTCCTAAAAAGCCCTAGCACAAATTACATCCAGCTACTGCATCTAAATTTTCTACTAATGAACCTATGCATTTACTTCCTGTCATGCAACTTGATCATAAGATTTACACTCTTAGAGCATCTCCAACCACACTCTTTATTTTTCACTAGCTAAAGTATAAAAAAATGACACTCTTTATTTTACCTAATTAGTTTAGCTAGGGTGTTCCAACCATACTCTTTATTTTAGCTAGTCATTCAAACTAATTTAACCATTTTTCAAAACAAAAAATGCTATATATATATATTACTCTTTTTCATAGAATGCCACATATGCACCTACACTCTAATATGGTTGACAATGGGACATTGCGATAATATTTTTAAAAATAAAATTTTTTAATATTAGTTTTAAAAATATTATAAAAAATAATTTTAAGTAATATTTAATTTTTTTTTTTTTTATAAAATTTATAGTATGTGAATATATTTCAACATATGAACTTGGTGGAACCATCTTGAAAGGGAAGGGACGGGAAGAATAAAAGAAAACAATAAAGAATATGAATCAACAAAATCACCATGCTTATTCTATCAAGCCTATATATTATAAAACTAATATACACACCATGTTACTTTTATAACATTCTATCAAAAAACAGGAAAACCTAACAGCAAAAATGAATTCAAGCATTTTTTCCTTGCTAATGGGAATTACCTCACTAATTGAATGACAGTAGTGGATATATATAAGAATATGAATCTACAAAATCACCTACATCTTCAAAAATGTAATATAACCATGCCATACTTAAGTATGCACAAGTGTGTAGACATAACATCTTATAATGCTAATTTTCACTATAAATATTTCAATGTGTAAAAATCAGAATTCTATTAAAAACATAAACTGATGGGACTCGATACTACACAGCAACATATGGGGCATCTCAATTAAGCATAGTTCTAGTCTACAACCACATATAAGAGACCAAATCATGATCACTCACAATAATGGGAGTCAATACCAACGAAGCTACATATGCAGACATCTTTCTTGCACTCTTAACCATAATGTACTCTATCTATCAGATGTTAAAATAATGTACATTTTCTTTAGTATGTGTCGATTGTAAGTTAACAAAAGAGAAGGTATATAACCTTCAAGATTTTCACAATATACATGTCACATACGTCAAATTGCCAGAATATATAAAGACATCATCTTCAACTGATTTTCATTGGTTTAACATGTCATACAATGATAAAAACATATCATCATTCACAAGCAAAGTTTAGTACCTTCACAAATTTGCAAAGCCAATTCTTCACACTGAGATTAACAATTATTCTTTATACCATCTCAACCAACAATTAATTTCTTTAGTTTTTCATCCCAATGTCCTAGTTTGGCAAACCTAACATTTTTTCTTACTCTTTGACCATTAATTTAGCAACTAATAATCTTGCAACCAATTTTCTTAACTTCCAGTCCAGCAACCTGTCACCCACTAATCAAGCCAATTCAGACCTATTTATCTGCAAATGCCATAAATTTCTCACACCTTCTAGACCCTTAATCTATGGTCTTTCCACAAGCAAACCCCCACAGAAACCTACTTATGGGTGATATTGTTGCAAGTCTCATAGAGCTATTGTATGGCACTAAGAAAATGTTTGACAACTAAATTAAGTGCTCGGGTTAGCAGTTTTTCAAATGAATGTTTTATTATGTGTGTTTTAATAACGCACAACCAGTTGCCACTTGAATTTGAAATTCACCGTCAAAGATGCTTGACTTATCATTGAATGCTAAACATGGTTACTGAGTAGGAGTTTACATTTTAATCTCTATGGACAAACTCATCATTAAATTTTCAACATTAGTATTCAGCTACTTAAATCTTCAGGACCACTGATTCAACAATAAAGCGAATATCTTCATTTACAATATATTAGGATTATGTATTAGGGAAATAGGGTCATGGAGGAGTTCAACTACTAGTAATAACTTTTTCACAGGACAATCAAATTGATTTGAGGAGTGCTATTAGACAAAGTGAAAATAGACATACATAGCTTCAGTTACAGAATAGACAAAGTGAAAATAGACATACATAGCTTCAGTTAAGAAATTGAGAGAGAGAGAATTAGGGGAAGTGAGATACAAAGCAAAAAGGGAACAAACCTGTAGGGGTAGACTGAAGCACCGACGCTATCGCACGGCAGCAGCAAACGGCAACAACAAATCCTTCAAAATTCTATGGGACCTGGAATCTCTTTCTTCTCTCTATGGGACCTGAGATCAATAAATAGTCTTTGATCCTTCATATCAAAATAAACAGCAACTATAATCAATATATATATTTATATAATAAATCGATCGATCGAGAGAGAACTACCTTCAGTTTTCTTTGAAATTGATTTGCTTCAAAAACCCTAAGAACTGAGAGAAGAATAAGGGAACCCAAATCAGCGGGGAATAAGGAACCCGTCCATGATCAGAAGAGAGCAAGGAACCCAAACCGGGGAATGTTTGCGCCAATATTTTAGGGATTTTGGTTTTCATGTTTTCGGTAGGTTTATCTTTTCAATTATAACAACAATAAAATGCCATTTGAAAACTTAATTGATCTTTTAAAAGATTACTATAAATAAATAAATAAAAATTAAACTAATTTGAACACTAAAAATCAAAATTATACTTTCAAAATTTAAAAAATTATTTATGACTTCCTAAAAAATAAAATTATACAAAAATAATAAGTATTTTTTTTATTTTTCCACCAACTTTTTTTTTTAGTTTTTTAGGAAAAAAAAATTCTAAAATAAGTTTCTGAAAATAAAACCAAACATATTGAAATTAATAATTTAACCAGATTCTTTAAAAAAGTTTAGATTATCTCAAATTAGCCATCTAAACTTAAGAGTGTTTTTGGGTTTGATGGATTCTTTTTGTGATCTAATTCGTTGGTCACTTTAATTTTACAATTCAATAATTAGAATATTTAAAAAAAATTGAAAAATTATAATAAAAATACAAATAACTAAATCACCTCATTTCACTACCAAAACTTTTACCAACGAATAGTATTATCGTCGCTAAATGGTTAACTCTTTGCCCACACCAACTTGTCGTCGCCAAAAGTATGCACACTAATAGCAATGCTCATTGTGTTGCTAAAACATAAGCGTCGTAGCTAAAAGTTTTGAAATTTTGGCGCTAAAAGAATGTTATGCTTTTTTAGCAACGGTAGCAAATTGCGTTGGTAAAAGTATACTTTTACCAACGAAATTGATCACTGTGTCGCCAAAATATACTTTTGGCGATGAAAAATTGACGTCGTCGCCAAAAGTGCAATTTCTTGTAGTGATATTATTTAGGGCCAAACTAAAACCTAACCATGAGATTAGTAAATTGTGTGGGCTAAAAGTGAAAATAGGCTGAAGTTAAGGTGTGTGTTGTCTACCTAGGAACTTATGTTGTCTTAAGAGGAAAGGGTGGCTATAGATGAAGTTGACCACGTGGAGATCTAAGGAGCCAAGTAAGGGAGCCTATGAAGGTGGATAATTCCATAGGGTGGATGAATCAACGTGTATGGGCCTGTATATAAGGAGTTAGGGCTGAGGCATTGGTAATGCAACCCAAGTGAGGAAACACGTAAAACGATGATAAAAGAGTGGGACTCGGAGGGAATCGGAGGAAATAAAAGAAAATAGTAGAAGTCAATATTAAGGTGAGTTATATTATACATTGAGTAATCATAAAATTATTTTATTATTTTATCAATTATTTTGTGCAAATCATGTTTTTTAAATTATGTTAGCATCACAATTATGTTATTTATTTTTATGAACCTTATTCGCTTAAAAATGGAAACCCATGGATATAACTGTTTGTTAAATATGTTTTTGAATAATTATTTTGTAAGTTCCACTATGGAGGTCCCATACCTTGGGAGACTTAAATAACCTTTGGCCCTTTGATTAGTCACTTTAGTGACCCTCTGACGGTCCCACACCTTGGGGGACTTAAATAACTATTGACCCTTTGATTTGTCACTTTATGGCCCTCCACCTGTCATGGATCCATTGACCATCTATTCTATTCTGTTCTATACCATGGTTATGGTTATGGTTATTTTATATGATTTTTGCATTGTTGTTTATTTTTAGTTAAAGTGATCTATTTATTCAAACCAAACTATTCATTGTTTAACTTAAATGATTATCCATGGTGATTTGTATATCCTTATGCTTTTAGTATAAAATTCTTCACTCTGCCATGTGCTTATAGCTGTTAGAACCCTTTCAAGTGAAGAAGCTTAAGGAAGAATGGTTTACCCCATTAATTGGGACCCAGATTTGAAATGAACATTAATTTTTTTATTTTTTTATTTTTTTTAAGGGCGAATTACACTAAAGGTCCCTATAATTTGGGGCTTGTATCATTTTGGTCATTGACTTTTTAGTTGTGACACATTTGACTTTAAATTTTGAATCTTGTTCCAAATAAGGACAATTGAATATATCATTGCTCAATTTCAAGGGCAAAGTCGTCAATTTGATAAAATATTAACTAATTTGACAAAAATAAATGTCAAAAAAATATTTTTTAAATTTTAAAAATTATTTCTACCCACCAAAGATAAAATTATGTAAAATTGATAAATCTTTTACATATTTATTTATTTATTTTTACCAAATTAATTTTTATTATGTGTTTAGATGATGATCATGTAATAGGTGATTGTTTTTATTTTTATTAAATTAGTTTCTATTTTTCCAAAAGTCAAATATGGTAACAACTTTGATATCATTATTAAACCAATCCATTAAATCAAAAAAATCAAAAACTAAAAACATTTCATATATTAAATAAATCGATTACACATTAAAAGCTTAACAATTGCTCATTACATGATCATCATCCAAACACATAACAAAAATTAATTTGGTAAAAAAAATAAATAAATGTGTAAAAGATTTATCAACTTTACATAATTTTATCTTTGATGGGTAGAAATAATTTTTAAAAATTCAAAAATATTTTTTTGACATTTATTTTTTTATCAAATTGATGACTTTGCCCTTGAAATTGACCAATGGTATCTTTAGTTGTCCTTATTTAGGACAAGATTTAAAATTTAAGGTCAAATGTGTCACAATTGAAAAGTCAGGGACCAAAGTGACACGAGCCTCAAACTATAGGAATTGCTAGTGTAATTCGCCCCCCCTTTTTTTTATTATCTGACTTATGTTATATAAATAATAACTCCCATATACGCTTCAAATATTTATCTACATCTTTTATTTCATTCCGTTGCATTATTTAATTTAGTTTTTTTTGAACTAATCTTAGAAATTTTAGAAGAACTAGTTGTGAATCCCTCCCAAGCATGGTTGGGTCGTGACAAATTTGCCATGAGAATGGAATTCCTTCATAAACTGCATAAGCTCCTCACTCATTACCTTCCAGTGCTTCTAAAAACACACAAGATTAAAACCATTTGGGCCTGAGGCCTTATTCCCTTCACAACTTTTAATAGGATTCCAAATTTCTTTCTGAAAACTCTGCCTTAAGCCCCTCAAATGCACTGATGTTTCTAATATTTTAAATATTCCATCCAGAGCAGGTCTGTTTCTCCATTCCTCTGAGAAATGCTTGTTGAAATAAAGATAAACTTCCTGCTTTACTTTCTGTGGATCCTCATGGACAAGATCTCCAACAGTGATAGAGTTTATCCCATTCCTGCTTTGTCTATTGGTGGCCATGACATGAAAATATCTTGTACTTTTATCACCTTTCAAAGACCTATCTAATCTAGCTTTCTGAAGCTACATCCATCCAACCATCCTGCTCAACCTCCAAACTTCACTAATCACCTCTCTTCTTTTCACCTTCTCTGCCTCAACCAGATCTCTATCTTCTGCTATGAGATCCAGATTATTAATCTTCACTTCAGCTGCCTTTAGCTTGCTTGATATATCCCCAAAACCCTCACCGTTCCATCCTTTCAAAGCCACCTTAAATGATTTAAGTTTACTATGAAGAATGTAACCTGCCTACCCTTCAACTACAGCTTCTTTCCAAGACTTTCCCAGAAAAGATGCAAAACTTGAATGCAAGGTCCATGCATTTATAAATCTAAAATGTCTAGGACCCCAATCTCTCTCATCCTTCATCAACAATAAGGGGCAATGATCTGATAAAAGCCTAGGTACACCCTACAACTTGAAGCTAAACACCTCCAACCACTTGGGATTTGCTAGGAACCTATAGATTCTGCTCCATTTCTCTCCATCCTGAGCATTTTACCAGGTGTATTTCCTACCAAGGAGTGGAATATCTGATACCTCACAATTTTCGCTAAAACTGTTAAAATCCCTCATTCCCCCATCTCTTCTTGAGCAACCTCTCCTTTCCCTTACACTTCTAATTTCGTAAAAATCTCCTCCTAAGCACCATAGTTTTCGAAATATACCTTTAAAATTGCTGAGGATATCCCACAACTTACTTATGATCCCTACCTCATTAGGAGCATAAACATTCACTAAGACACCTTCAAAAGAATTCAAAAAATACCTGAGAGTGTGACGAAATTCCCATTACTAACAATCTGACAGTAGAAATATCACTGGATCCCAAATGCACAATAAGCCACCTCTTGAACCATCCGAGTCCACACACATGAACTCCATATCATCTCTAGGCCAAAGTGATTTCACCTCAATTTTTAAGAGTTTTTGCCTCTTTGTTTCTTGGAGCAAAACAAAGTCAATCTTCCTTTCATATACAAGCTTCCTAATCTTTCCCCTTTTCTCCCTTCTCCTCAGACCTCTACAATTCCAAGACAAAATCTTCATGGACAACAATTAGCAACTCTGGACAACACCCAGCAGGCCTACTTATGCCGCAACCCCAACCTCACTTCCAATCCTTCCTTTATCCTTCAATTCCATCTCTGACACCATCTTCAAAGCCTCAACTTTTTTTTCCATTAAAGTTGATCCCCAAAGCATATCCCGCATGAATTATTTCCATTACGAACTGAACATCCTCTATTTGAGCGGCTACCAAATGCCCTTGAAGCCAAAATTGCTATTGGTGCTAGTCTAAAAATCATACCCCTGGCATGACTCTTGCTAGATGATGCACCCTAATGGCCATGATTAAGAACAAAACGAGAAAACCCTCCCATTTTCATCTTGGTAAATTGCCTAGATTTCCTTCTATCCTTCTTCTTACCTTTAACTTTTAACTGATCCCTTATTAATTTAGACTGAGTGGTTATTTTGCCTCCACTCTAGGCCTATCCTCACATCCTTTTGCAACTCCTTTTGACCCACCACTCTCAGAGACTTGGGTTGGCCCAATACAACAACTAAATTAATTCCAGCCCCCTCTTGACCGAACCCACTTATGCTTCTTATGAATCCAGGCATATACACCTGCCCATCCACCCTTTGACTTACCTCTCCAACCTTCATGTCAGAGTTCTCCAACATCATCATTGAATTATTTTCACATGTGCCACTTTCACTTGCACTTCCCAAGTCACTTTTCGTTTATGCTAGTAAGTCATCCAGCCATTTTCATCCTCCAACTCAACATTCCTACTCAACTGATTTGGCCCATGAACAATCTCCACATCATTCTTTCTATCCACCTCATCATGTGTGTCAGCTACCACATTATTCATCTCCTCCACCACCTCCTCTCTCTTCTGATCTTGCGACCAGAGGTCAGTCATGGCTTTAGAGTTCGAATCTTTATTGTTCATCATATGAGCCTTGCAATTGCATGATGACTCTATTGTCATTCCTTAACCACTGTTTGCTTCTCAAACACTCTAATTGGATAGATCTACACATTACATTCAAGGTTAATCACTTCATTGATTGGCTCCATATTTTTCGTGGCAATACAAATCTTTGCACTATTGAATGTGTGTTGTTGACCTAAATCTCCATCCAAGGTTACCACTTCCCCCCAAAACACTCCCAATCCTTTTCAAGGTGTTAATACTCCATATATTTAATGGAATGCCATAGCATTTAATCCATATACACCTCTTATGTTCCAATTGCAAGCCAGACTTCCATTCCGTCATATATTCATTCCAGATGTTGATCCATGGATAGAACAAGTGTAGATTGGACTTCATATCTTTAGCAGAGTTAAATCTAACAACCACATCTCTACCTCTCCCATCCCTAACCAATACTCCCTTTACGCCTTTCTTTTTAAGCTCCTTCTTCAGATCATGGACAGAGAAATTTGCTCTTAGTTTTATTATAGCACTCTCATAGAGCGATCCATTTCCTTCCTTCATTACTGTGACAATGGTACCTGCCTTGTTCAGATTTTCCTTCGCATTAAATACTTCTGTAAAAGTTCTTTGATCTTTGCCCTGAGCCCTGAACGCTTTTCCATTTACAAATGTAACTCTTCTGTTGGCAATAAGACCCCTCACCTGGTTTTGATGTGCTGATTGATTACCTTCATTCTCTTTACCAAACTCTGCAAACTTCACCACCAGCGCTTTATCATCCACACATAATCCATTAGCCTTCTGGATAGCTACATTTGTTGCTACTGAACAATCAAACCTCACAAAACCAAATCTCGTATTCGTTACCTTCCTTCTCTTCTGAGGGATAAATACATCCCTAACTAGGCCAAACTTCCTGAATAGAGAGAGTAATCCTTTTGGATCCATTGAGTTTGGTAAGTTATCCATAAACAAGGAGAAAACTCCTCTCCTAAGCCCATCTATCCTTGCTCCAAGACCTCTCTTATGTCTAACCACCAGAATCTAGCCTCTTCTCTGTTCGCCTCTCTGCTCAACTATTTTCCTCTCCATTATTAGTAAAAAAGGACAATTATGTGCCTATAAAGATGCTCAGTCTACATGTGGATTTGGTGTTTAGGATTTAGTGGTTAGGGTTTAGGGTTTAGGATTTAGGATTTAAGGTTTAGGGTTTTAGAGTTTAGGATTTAGTGGTTAGAGTTTAGGGTTTAGGATTTAGGGTTTTAGGGATTTGAATTTAGGGTTTAGGACTTAGGGTTTAGGGTTTTATGGTTTAGAATTTAGAATTTAGGGTTTAGGATTTAGAGGTTTAGTGTTTACGGTTTAGGGTACACATAACCACCCTTTGGGTGCCTCTATTTACACACCACATTTTGTCTTAAGGCACACCATTTACTGATTATTTTTTAGGGGTACTTACGTGTAGGTCCTAATAAGTGGATTTATTATCTAATAGGACCTATGGGAAAAATTTGTCATAAAAAAATGTCTCTAATTGTAAGTTTTAGTGACAATTTATAAAAATCATAACAAAAAAGTCACTAATTGTCAATTTTTAGCGACATATATAAAAAATTGTCACAAAAAAATTATTTTTAGCGACAATTTTACCAAGACTTATTTTCAATAGGATTTGATGGAAATTAAGTCCAACTATTAGGACCTATTGGTAGTTTATCCTTTTTTTTTATTACAATAATGACCTTACCTAAAATGACCAAAATGACCAAATACACACTTAGTTGAATACACAACATCCATGAGTTAAATTACCATTTTGGACAGAATTCTAATTACACACCAACCATAACCAGTGTTGTACTTTCGTCGGTTGCTCCCAACTCTGGCCGAGGAAGAGGTGTAGACACCCCATTTTTGACTGACCTCAGGACTTAGACGTCATCGTTTGTGCACTCGATGATTGTGCTTGTTTGTGCTTGTTTTGAGCACATGAAGTTCTCAGTGAAACGCCTCGTCTTTAAGCCTCTAAATCCTTTTTATTTTGTGCATGTTTTTGGGCCAAACCTTGGTGCCTCTTTCCTGGAAGGGGAAAGGGCCTTGTCGGCCACATTTTCCTCTTGTCGACCACTTGAAGTGGTCGGTTGGCTAGTTGAGGTGGCCGGTTGGCCACCTAAAGTGGCTGACGACCATTTGTTCCATTTTTTAGATATTTCTTAGCCAGCTGTGCCAGCTGTTGCTCATTGAAGCCCATCTCCATACACGTGTATGGAGGGATGAATACAAGCCTTTAGCTTGAATTTCTATATATAATGGGGGTCTCTCCCCCATTTGAGGAGGTTGGATAATTTTGAGCAAATTTCTCTCTCTCTCTCTCTAGAATTCTCTCTCTCTCCTCTTGTTTTATGCTTGATAGTTAGAATTCTCTACACATTTGCACACTAGCCCTTAACCAAATTGGACCACCTTAGAGCTGAGGTCTCTTGGAACCTATTTTGGGCTGTTGGAAGGTTGTTTGAGCCTAAAAAAGTGTCTGTTTTGTGTTGTGCTTCAAGAGGAATATTCTTTACCTTGTAGGCTTGGTTTTAATCACTTGCTTGGCCATTTTTTTATACTATTTTAGGCCTAGTTCTCAACTACAAAAAGTTCTGATTTTTTAGCCTTAACATGTTGCTTTGAAGTCGTTTTGTACTAAGGGGTTGTCTACCCTTCTTGTTGCTTATTTGTATGAGCCTTTGCACCATCTTCTAGCATGTTAAAATCAAAATTTTTGGGCCTTTAAACCACTGAAATTCAGAGTTGTTTCAGTGGCAAAAAGCATGTTTTGAAGTCCAAAAATGGAGGGGTTAGCCTTCCGTCCTTGTATCTCACTTCCATGCCTAGTTAGCATCACATGATAGCATGTTTTTGTGGCTTAACTTAGCTTATTTCCAGCATGTGTTTGCCTCTGATTTGGCATGATTTAGTTTTGTTTTGGGCTGCTTTGGTCATGTGGGCCTAGTTTTGTATAGTTGTAGTGCAAATGGCTTCACTAGCTTGGCATTTTAAGCCTCTAAACATGTTTTGCTTGGAATGATTGCATGTTGTAGTGTCTTTTTACATGTAATTTCAGTGTTTATAGCTCTGTCACATGCTCATTTGCCTCACTCTTTCATTGCTTGTTTAGAGTTTCTCTTGAGTTTTGTTTGCAAGCTAACATGTGAACATGTTTTTCTAGCCTTTTGTGCTTTAATCTCAGCAAGTTTTAGCCACTATTTTGGCATATTTTAACTTTGTTTTGAGCTGGTTTGCTCAGTTGAGACTTGTATTGCATGGCTATAGCGTAATGGTCTTCACTAGCGTAATGATTTAGGCTCTTAAACATGACTTGCATGTGTTGCTTGCATGATTTAATGTCATTTTACATGCCATGTCAGCATTGAAATATCTGCAACCTCCCTCTATTCTTCACACTTTACTTTGTTTTGAAAGTGGCTTTGAGCCTCTTGTTGGCTTGAGTGTGGAATTGAGACCCTCATGCGTAATGGTTTTAATCCTCTCTTGAGGGTTTCTACTAACCAACAGCATGAGGCCTCTTTCATGCTCAAGGTACTTGTGGCTTAAGCCCTCTTTCCATTAGAGGACTCTCATCCCTTGGACTTAACTAGTTAAAGAATGGATCGGTAATTAAAATGAGTAAATAAAACATGACAAGTAAAACTTGAGCAAGTTAAGCATGTAGTATTGCATTGCATGTGTTTGGATCAGACGTTAATCCAAACACAAGGAAAATGGGACATTTCATACTCAAAGTGATGAAACGTGTCATTTTTCTTGGTCACCGTCACCCTTGATCATGCATGATAGGGTGGTGGTTGTTTTGGTCTTGTTTGTGCATTCATTGACCTTGTACAAGCTTGGTTGATGGCTTGAGAGCCAAGAGCTACACTCCTTTGAGCTTGAGAGATGATAAGGAGGATAACAGTACATATATTTCTTGCAAATGCATTGCTTTGCCTCTGTTTGCTCTCTGTTGCAGCAATAGAAGAAGTCCAGATTGCCTACACTCCTTTGTACAAATGTGTTCATGTGTTGGAGCAGAGGCAATCTGGAAGTTGGTACAATTTTCGGTGATCAAACATGTGCAAACAGAGGCTGCCGATGGCAAGGCGGTGGATTTTCGAGAGGAAACCAACCGAGCATGCATGCATCCCTCGTTTCCCGAGGCCGTTCATTTAAATTGTCTAGCTAATTAGTTCATTAGCTTAATCGTTTTTGTAATTAATTAGTTAAGTGTTTAATTAATTAATTCGGTTTGTAATATTTTAATTAGCTAAGTTAGTTAATTAATTGTGTTGTAATAGCTTAGATTAGCATAGCGAGCTTAGCTTATTCATTCGGACCCTCCTTCGCAAGGGCATAATGTTGTAATAAGCGTGCGTGTGTGCGTGCGTGTCTTCCAACCCCACATATTTCTCCCTTTTATTTATCTGCTTTTGGCGGTTAGATTAGGGATCATTTTTCAATTAGCATACCTTATGCTTGCATATTTGCATCATTCATTTGTCTTGCATGCACCAAGGCTCGGCGCATCATTCAAACTGCATTGTCAATTTCAATACACTTATTTGAATACGTGTTTCAAAGCATGTTATCAAAGTGTTGCAAATGCCATATTAGTTGCCGAGCCTATTAATTTCATGTTGCATGTGTTGTATTAGGCATCTTCTATAGTTGGGATCATGCATTGTTTCTAACAAGTTTTCTGTTTTGGCTTGGAGTACTCGATGAGTTTTATGCTTTAGCATACTTCCATGAGTGTGAGTGATGCCATGTTTCGCATGCTTGCCATGAGGCTATTTTCTTAAATGTTAAACTGCATGAATGTCTGTGGATGAAGGCTTTGTTGCTTGAATTGGAACAGTTCAACAAATGTATGTTTTAAGCTCACTTTGCGAATTGGCAAATCATGTTTTAAGCCCATCATGTTTAATGGCAAATCCATGTTTTAGCCCACCTGAGGGTGGTAACTTCAAACCATTTTCGAAAGCAAACATGAGTTGAATTCGTTCCAATTCTTGCGATTTTAGTTTATACTTGCCTGTGTGCGTCACATAGTAAACTTAGCCAATAACCGGAATAAGAACACATGAGGTTTATAAAACATCATATCATGATAGTGGAGGCCGATCTTTGATCGGGCGATCGGGGGTGCTCATTTCAGGACCTTTCCCTCTCGTATCCAAGTTCCCGAGCCTAGTCAACTTTGGTGATGACGGACACGTGACCTTTGGCACGAGTCAGGGTTTCCTAAATTTTCCCAAAATAAAATATTTAGGTGGCCACTCTGTAATCTGGAAAAGCAGTCCAGTTTTGGCATTATTTGATTCAAAATTGATTTTCCAAAATGATTTGCCAAATTGGACTCTTTGGTGTTTACCAGTTTCACATTGCACTTGTGAGACTACATTCAGAACCGTGATAGGAGTTCGAACTGTAGGACGAATTCAAGCTCTCCGAAAGGGGGCGCAAAGAAGTCAAGTCTACAAGAGGATGTGGTTGCGATAGGCAGTGATGATGCAATCCTTCTTAGTGATCGCCGTTTCCATTTCGATCGCCACAGCTTCTTGGCCGTCGTAGAGATAGCAGAAACCGTGGATCAGCTTTGCTTTATAGAGCAAATCGGCGACGATCTCCATCCGACGCATCATCTCTATGTCTCGGAAGAAGGTTATGAGCTTTTTGGGGGTGGTAGTGACGGTGCGAGACGGTGTTCGCAGTTGTGGCTGGTGAATGGGACTCTGGTCTCGACGGTGATGGAGGTTGGATCGTCGGTGGAGAACGAACGATGGAGAGATGGGGTGTATAAGAATGCGGTGGAGAACGACTTCAACAGATTCGAATACCGGCGAGTCAAAGCCATCTTGATCGTTCGATTGCTTTACTTTTCTCTGATCTCTGCTCGTTTTCTCTTTCTGAAATGAAGCCTGAGAAGTTGAAGGGTTTGGTATGTGAGAGAGAGAGAGAGAGAGAGTGGAGGGGGGAAGATAAAGGTAAGTTTGTATCAATTGATGGGCAGTGGATGGGTAGTGAGAGTCGCCAGAGAAAGAGAAGAAGAATAAGAAGAAGAAGAAGGTTGGGGAGGGGGGAGGCGACGGAAGGGATGGTAGCCATTGGTGATGGTGGTAGTTAAGATTAAGGTTAGAATTTGGTAAGGGTTGGAGAGTTGGAAAGATTAGGGTATTTTGGGGGGGGGGGGAGGGTTTTGGTGAATTTGAGGTGTGTACTAAGTGGTGTGGGACTAAGGGCAAAAATGGAACGTTGTGGTGTGTATTAAGAAAAATTATGTTTTTTCAAATTATTAAAGGTGTGAACTGAGTAGTGGTGTGTCTTGAGACCAAACATAGTGTGTAAATAGAGGCATCCCCACCCTTTCCATACCAAAAAAATAAAAAATAAATAAAATAAATAAATAAATAAAACCCGCACAAAACAAATTCAAGGCAAATTTGAGCCTCAATTTTTTAGGCCTTTGGCACGGCCGAAGAAAGAATTAGTCAAATTATATTCTGCTTCTTTTTTTTGGGGAGGGGGGTAAAATATTCTGCCTCCTTTTCTTTCAATAAGACTAGAATAAAAGATAATATGGTAGAAATAATAAAATTGTCTCTCTTTTTAATAATTTAAAATTTTAAATAAGTTGGTGATCAATATTTTAATATGATATCAAAGCACTGTATAATTATAATATTTGCATGTGTTTGGTTTGTTTATGACAGAGAGCCCAACCACACATGTAAGAGGCATTGTTGAGGATAAAATACAAATAATAAAATTGTCGTAAGGTTTTAGATGAGTTAGTGGACAACATTGCCCCAAAAGCATTGAATAATTTCTTGACAAAAATGAGAAGTATTCCTTGATTACATGTAGGTTGGTCTTCCAACTCTATCTTGTGATATTAAAAAAATGTGACCAATCAATTTCTTTTCCAATTTTATTTTTTTCAACATGATTTCAATTTTTTTTTTATTTATTTTTTGACAAAGATAATATATTAATGTTTTACAAAATGAATGATTCAACTCACTATGAGGCTAAGATGAATCCATCAAGTCCCAGTTTTGACTTCCTAACTAGACAAAAGCTCATTCCTAATTGAAAGTACATCATATATTAATCATAATCAATTAGCCCACATTTGGATTTCAAGAACCTTCAATTTTTTATTTTTTTTTATTTTTTTGAGAAACTTTATTGATGAAAGTAATAAATATGAGGCAAACATCAATAAAGGAAGGCAAGTGTACAAAGTATCAAAGCAAAACTAATCAATACCAATTAAATTGGTACAAAAAAAGGGTAATTATTCAAAGATACGTGGTACTCCATAATACTGTGATTGGTGGAGAAGGTGGGTAGGTGGGGTATTGTGTTGGATGATTGATGAATATGACAGGGCATAATAAATGATGATTGGTTAGGAAATATGGACACATAATACTCCGGAAATATTCTATAATTTTTCCAAAAGAACAAGGCAATCATCTGCTAATACTACACCACATGTTGGTGAGGAACCAACTGAAAATAAACACACACACAAACAACAACAATAACAGCAGCAACCCAAACAGCCACTAAACAACCTCCAAATCATCAAAAGAACAAAATTGCTTCAAATCCCAAGCACAGGTTCATACCCAAAAGAACAAGCAACCACGAGCATTGCACATGAATATAAGTGAAAAGCAGCCATAGGTTTTCAAATCCAAAAAAACAAAAAAAAAAAACACCTGCAGAGCATTCCAGAACCAAAAAACACCACCAAACAAATCCCAAATAAGATTTTGACCACACAAAATCCAAACCTATACACCCAAAGCTCTCAAATTCTTGTGAGAAGAGAAGTGAATCTGACTTAGATTTGAGACAAAACCATGAACAGAAGAAGGCACCCCAACTGAGTTATACTTAACCCATAATGTAATTCTCACTTTAACAAGTTCACCCAATGCCTCCAAATACTACGCTTCCTTATTGGCCAGAGAATTGTTAATGACATGGCTTTCCAAATCTTCATTACGAGCTTTTTAAATCTAAAACTAGTCCAACAGTTTAGCAGCCCTTCCACCAAAGCAGGCATTCCCACTGAATCCGCCAACACTTCACCAAATCAGACCAAACTCTCCATACTAGTGGACATAGCATCAATACTGATAACAAACTTGTGTATTGTTTAATTGAATGATCAATCAAATGAGTACAAATATATATAATCTAATAGAATCAAATCCTAACAACCTAAAAGACTAAACTATCCTTAATGAATAATATAAACTACCATAATTCACACCCCTCTCTCAAACTGAGGATGCGAGCGCAGAAAGCATCTAAAGTTTGCCAAGAAGAAAACAAAAACGAGCAACAATATGAGTCTTTGTAAACAAATCAGCCAACTAAAGAGAGGAGGGAACAAAAGGAAGAGTAATAGTGCCAGCCTGAAGATGCCGTTTGACAAAATGACGATCTATTTCAACATGCTTGGTCCGCTCATGGAAGATTGAATTATAAACAATTCGGACAGCACTCTGATTATCACAATACAATGGATTTGGATCAGAAAGAGAGACACCCATATCAGAAAAAAGCCATCGAAGCCAAACGAGCTCGGAAGAAGCATGAGCCATGGCACGATACTCAGCCTTAGCGGTGGAACGAGCAACAACAGATTGTTTCTTATTCTTCCAAGATATGAGAGAATCACCGAGGAAAACACTAAGACCAAAAGTAGATTTGCGATCAGAGATGTCACATTCTCAATCAGTGTTAGCATAGGCATGAAGAGTCAAGTCCGAAGAGGCAGACAACAACAGACACTACAGCAAAGTGCCATGAAGGTAGCACAGAATACGGAGTAAGGCAGCCTAGTGTGTAGAACGAGGAACAGAAACAAACTGATTGAGAATGTGCACAACATAGGAGATATCCGGATGAGTAACAATGAGATAAACAAGGTACCCAACCAACTCGCGATACAAAGTGGGATCCTCAAGAGGAACACCATCAGAAGTAGAAAACTTAGCATGCAACTCAAGAGGAGTGTCGACAATTTTGTCATCAATGAGATTGGCATGAGAAAGAATATCACGGGCATATTTAGTTTGAGAGAGAAGATACCCAATAGGAGAAGTAGCAACCTTAATACCAAGAAAATACCGAAGAGACCCCAAATCCTTTATCTTGAACTCCTGAAACAACTGATGCTTAACCTCCTCAATAGTACTATAATTAGAGCCAATGATGATCATATCATCTACATATAAGAGAAGGAGAACAAGGCCAACAGAATTGAGCCGAACAAAGAGAGCAAAATCATGATGACTAGGGCGAAAACCAATCTGAAGTGCGACAGAGTGAAATCGCTTATACCAATCATGAGGAAATTGCTTGAGACCATATAAAGCACAGCGAAGAAGACAAACAACACCAGGACGGTAAGAGAGACCTGGTGGAGGGCGCATATACACTTCTTCAGTAAGATGCCTATTCAGAAAAGCATTTTTGACATCTAGTTAAAACAAAGGCCAGTGATGGGTAGCAACAACAGAGATAAGAGTGTGAACTGTAGCCATCTTGGCAAAGAGGGCAAAAGTCTCATCATAATCAATCCCATACTCTTGAGAAAAGCCCTAGGCAACCAAACGAGCTTTGTACCATTCCAAAGAACCATCAGAAAGGGTTTTGATCTTATAGACCCATTTACAGCCTACAATATTCTTGTCAGCAGGTAATGGAACCAAATCCCACGTCTAAGTGTTAGACATAGTAGTTAACTCGTCATTCATGGCAGCAATCCAATTGGGATCATGCCGAGCTTCTTTGTAGGACCTCGGTTCTAAATAAGTATGAAGACAAGAAAGAAAAGACTGACAGGAAAGGGACAAACATGTGTTACCAAAACCATATCAGTTTGGAGGATGACAGTCTCGCTTTTGAAAACGATGTGCATGGAGAGCGGGATCCAAAGAAATAGTTTGAGGGACAGTAGAGCTAGAGACATGTGAGCTCGGAAATGCTTTGCGGCACTGATAAACAAGAAAAAGAGTAGAGGAAATGGGAGCTGGAGAGGAAATAGTTGGCGAAATATCAGAAGTGCTAGGAAGAGGCAAAGTAGAGACCTCAAGATGAAAAATAAACTCATCGGGAGAAACATCTGGAGGAAATGGGTCAATGTGAACCAATTCATCCTTGGTAATAGGGACAAGGGTGGAAGGTATAGTGTAGTAGGGTAGTTTTTCTAAAAATGTGACATACCTAGACACATATAGCTTTTTGGTGGCAGGATCATAGCACTGATAACCTTTCTGATTAATACCATACCATAAAAAGACATATAGGACACAACGAGAACTAAGCTTAGAGCGCTGCCATTTAGGAAGGAGCACAAAGCATGCAGGACCAAAAATACGAAGAAGAGAATAATTGGGAGTAACACCAAAAAGACACTCATACGGATATGAGCCTGAGAGAAGAGGAGTAGGCATCTGATTGAGAAGATATGCAGCAGTGAGCATAGCTTCTCTCTAGAAAACAAACGGGACAAAAGACGAGCCCCTTGGTGGGTCCTAGGGCAGCGCCCTGGCAGAGTTGAGGGGCAGCGCCCCCAAAACAAAAATGCAAAATGCATCCGAAGTTGCTTGTCTGCTTGAGCGGGAGAATAAGCCCCACGTGCGGATTTCAGGGGAGAGCACAGCTTGCACACTACTAAAAGGGCAGGTGCGGGAGTGAGGGACGGGAAGTTAGGTAGATCTTAATTTTTCTCTTTTCTTCTCTCTTTCGGCTGATTGAATGTCACTTTTTGTAAATATCTCTCTCTCTAGAAACATTTCCTCTTCCTTCTCTCTACATTTCCTACCAAAAACCTCACAAGATCTTTGATTTCTCCAAATCCATTGGGATTTAGATCAAAGTTCTTCATCAAAGTTGGTTATCTAGGTGAGGGCTACGTTGTGTGTGGTGGAGCTCAAATTTCATCGTCGTTGATTTTGGGGTTTTTAACTCGTTTCTTCTTCAAACTTGAGGTAGGGATTTCCTTTGAGTTATATATATGTTTTTTGTAAGATCTAGATGATTTTTGAAATCATCCTTTGATTAGCTTTGAGAAATTGATTGTTGATTACAAGAAGATGAGTGATTTTGAAAGAGGGTTTATTTTCTTTTCCCTTTAAAATAGAAATTAAGGGTTTTGAACTATATTGATTGAAGATAGATGATTTTGGGGAGATTCTTCTAAATATTTTGGAGATGAATGGTTTTGGTGAGAAAACTTAGAAATTGGGTCTTTTTGAAAGATGATGAAAATCCTTGGAAGATGATGTCATATTTATTTTGTGTATCAAAATAAATGGATGTTTTGAAAATTGTTTATTTATATATAAATGACGAATTTTGTGAACAAAATGAGAAATATTGTTTGTTTTGGAAATTGTTGTCAAAACGTTGATTTAGTCTTGAATTGACTAAATTGTTGAGATTGCTCGAAATGTAGGAATTATGTTATTCTCTTGAATGAATTTGGATGTAAAAGTGTATATATATATATATATATATATATATTCATCTTGTGAAATTGTGTTGAAAAGAGGATTGAGAATTTTGATCACAATGGTATATTGTATGAAACAATTGAATATGGAAGTAATGTTGCATTGTATTTTTAATCATACATTGGCATTTCAATTCATTGGACTATGTTAAGCTCTAGAAATTTGCATTGAGAAAAGAATGTTGGGTAATGGGTTTTCATGAATTGGTTTTGGGGTAAATATGGTGGTAAGTCTTGATAGGTAGTATAGATGAAATTGTTTAAGTTGGCCTGAGTGTCCTTGGTGAAAGACCAGAAAGTCACGCGGATAGGTGTCTAGCCTTCCGGTTAATACCGGTAAAAATGACAATTGGTAGTACTCGTATAGTCTACTTGCAGATACCGACCTAGGGATTACCAGAGTTGTATTTACCGCCCTTGAATTAAATTGATAAATTTTGAATAGTTGAAGTTGCATAACATCATTGAGCATGATGGCTTTCAAAAGATGAGGATGTGTTTTATTTTCAAAAAGGGATGGCATGGCATGGCATGTGCATTCATCTCTTGAGACACGTATAAAATGTATATACTTTCCTACTGGGCTTTATGCTCACCCTACCAGATTTTTGTGTAGGAAAAGACGTGGTGAATCTGCTTAATTGAGGGCAGGGAAATGTGTGTGTTGAGAGCACTAAAGTTCTCCTTTCCTGTGATCCTATTTGTAAGCTAAGGGCTATGTATGTGTGGGTTTGAATAACCATTTTATGTAACCAGGTTTAAGCCTTGGAAGATTGTAAACCCTTGGGGTTGCTTATTTGGTTGTTTACTTGTTGTTGAATCAATGCAATATCGTATGAGGAACTATTATTATTATTATGTAATACAAGTATGGGAAGTTATATTTGGTTTTCCTTTAAGAGAGCCGTGATTGTTGCATTATCATTTGGGCTAGAAATTTGGGGTGTTACAACTTGGTATCAGAGCTACTGGGTTTGAATACTTGGAGCTCGTGTGAAGTGGTTGTTTAACCACTATGGGTTCATCTAGCATGCTTAGGAAGTGTTATGCATTTTGCGACTATGTGATAACATGCTTATGTGACTAAATGGGTACGGGATTGGACTTTTGGGATGTTGTTTGCGCCTGTTAAATTCCTTGAGGTCTCATTAGAAGGGTACTTGATCAATACTCGTTCTACTAAGAATTCTTGGTTTTTCATAGGACAAATTTCATCATGAAAGAATGATCCATATGTGTTTACATGACTAAGTGCTTATGTGTAGTGAAATTGAATTGTGTATATGGCAGAGAAATATATGGAATTGTTGTAGTAGAACGTGTGAGTCAAGTTATGAGCACATATGAGTTAATGTGCTAAATTATTTCTCTTGTGTCCTTTATTAGGATGTCAGGAAGGGGTCGAGTCCGTGGTGGTAGAGGCGGGAGGCGTGGTAGGGCTTGCCGAGGTGTGCATGAAATACCGGTCCATAGGGTTCCGGTGCAAGAAGAAGGGCTCGGCCAAGCTAATATGGCCGAGCAAGTAGGCCAAGCTAATGTGGCCGAGCATGTGGGACAAGCGGGTCAAACCATAATGGGGGCCCTAGCCCAAGAAATGGGGGGGCCTTTGAGGGAGTCTATGACCTTGTTGAGGGCAGAGAATCAAGGCCGAGAGAACACCATGGAGTCAAGGACGAGTTTCCTTACTAGAGAGTTTTTGCGGGCCAAACTAGATGAATTCCATGGTGGCCCCGAGCCCAAGAAAGCGGATGAGTGGCTCGAACAAACTGTGAAGACATTCGAGATGCTTCACATAGATGATAGCGAGTTGAGGGTGACTCTAGCGAGTTACTACCTTAAAGGGGATGCGGGTCAATGGTGGAAGTATGCCAAGGGTAGGGTGGAGCCATCATGGGAAGCCTTTGTGGTTGCTTTCCAAGATAAGTATTTACCTCCCGCTGCAAGGGAGAGATTGAGGCAAGAGTTCAAAGACCTCAAACAACTCAACATGATGATGGCCGAGTTCGAGGCAGTCTTCTCTAGTTTATCTAGGTTTGCACCAGAGTTGGTGGCAACGGGAGAGCACCGTTGCATTGCATTCGAGAAAAAGTTGAAAACCAAAATTTTCTGTAAGATTGTTGGGAACATGATTCGGAACTATGACCGTCTTGTAGAGTCGGCGGCATACGTTGAGATTTCCATACAAGCCGAGGATGAGAGGCTTCGGAGTTTGAGGCCTATGGGCCAAGAGTCTCAAGGAGACCATAGGCAGAATAAGAAGAGCAGGGGTACTTTTTCATTCCAGCCACAACCACAGTAGTCAAAATCCACTTTTCCTTTGCCTAGTGCAGTTCCGGGAAAAAGTACATCTAGTGGTTTCACGTGTTTCAAGTGTGGCCAGCCAGGCCATAAAGCCTTTTCGTGTCCACAGAAGGGTGGAGGACAGTTGATGTTGCCACCATCACCACCTAATTGATCTCAGAGTCAGTCTCAGTTTCAGAATGGAGGCCAAGGATTTAATTGTTATCAGTGTGGTTAGCCAAGGCATATGAAGAGAACTTGCCCTCAGTTGGGAGGCACATCTGGCATATTAGGGTTGGAGCAGACTCAGAGCCACCAGCAGGCTCATTCAGCTTAGGCTTCACGAGCTAATTAGGGAGCCATTTCAGCTCAGTCGGTACAACATGCCTATGCTTCGAGGGGGGCAAGTTAATCAGGGGCCACAAGGGCGCGTGTATGCTGTTACCGTGCTAGAGCAGTTGCTAGAATCCTTAGTTGTGAGAGGTATTTTTGTTGTGTGTAATTCTTTGGCTAATGTATTGATAGACACGGGTGTGTCTCATTCATTTATATCTACTGCATTTACTTCTGCATTGGGGTTAGAGGTAGCACAGTTAGTGCCTCCACTCAGAGTATAGCCACTTGTTGGGGGTACAGTTGATTTAGACCGGGGTTGTCGTGATTGTGAAATAGAAGTTGCCAGGCGTCGACTTCCGTTTGCTTTTGTGTTGCTAAATATGTCGAGTTTTGATGTCATTTTAGGCATGGATTGGTTATGTTCTTATCAAGCTGTGATTGATTGTTACTATCAAAGAGTTACAGTGTGCACTTCGGGTGGTGATCGTTTCTATTTTCTGGGGAACTGAATTGATAGAGCCTTGTCGCCAGTTGTTGACCCTCGTAGTAGGAGCAAGCTTAGTGGCCTTCTTGCAACTCTCTTGGATAGTGAGAGTGACGGGGCTCGTGTTGAGTTACCAAGGGTAGTTTGTAAATAACCGAATGTCTTTCCAGAAGATCTTACTAGTTTAGCACCTCACTGGGAGATCGAGTCCTCCATTGAATTAGTGCCTGGCACGGCACCGATTTCCATATCACCGTATAGATTTGCACCCGCCGAATTGCATGAGTTGAAGATTCAACTCCAAGAACTTTTAGACAAGGGCTTCATTCGCCCTAGTACATCACCTTGGGGAGCACCAGCTCTCTTTGCGAGGAAGAAGGATGGATCATTGCGGTTACGTATTGATTACCGCAAGTTGAATCGAGTTACCATTAAGAACAAGTATCCTCTACCTAGAATAGATGATTTGTTTGACAAACTTAGAGGGTCTCGTTGCTTCTCAAAGATAGATTTGAGGTCGGGGTATCATCAGTTGAGGGTTCGGGAGGAGGACATCCAGAAAATGGCATTTCGTACGCGTTATGGCCACTATGAATTCCTTTATGGATTTGATTAATAGAATTTTCCGGGAATACTTGGACCTCTTTCTAGTTGTCTTTGTGGATGACATCTTAATTTATTCAACCTCGGAGGAGGAACATGAGGCTCACTTACAGGTAGTGCTTGAATTGCTTAAGGAGCACTGTTTGTATGCCAAATTTGATAAGTGCAAGTTTTGGCTCACCGAGGTGAAATTTTTGGGGCACGTAGTGTCGAGTGAAGGAGTGACTGTAGACTCCTCAAAGATAGATGCGGTACAAGATTGGGAACAACCCAAGAATGTTTTTGAGATCCGGAGTTTCTTAGGGTTAGCAGGGTACTATCGATGCTTTGTAAGGGACTTCTCTGGACTAGCTACACCTTTGACTAGGTTGACTAGAAAGGGTATCAAATTTATATGGAGTGAGGCTTGTGAAAAGTCATTCCAAGAGCTTAAGACTAGATTGACTATCGCACCGGTTTTGATAATTCCAGAAAGGGGTTTGAATTACACTGTCTATTGTGATGCGTCCGGGGATGGACTTGGTTGTGTCTTGATGCAAGAGGGAAAAGTTGTGGCCTACGGGTCACGACAATTGAAAACTCACGAGAAAAATTACCCCACCCATGATCTAGAATTAGCAGCGGTGATTTTTGCTTTGAAAATTTGGAGGCATTACTTGTACGGTGAGAAGTTTGAAGTCTTCTCCGATCTTAAGAGTGTAAAGTATTTGTTTTCTCAAAAAGACTTGAATTTATGACAACGGAGGTGGATGGAATTTATGGAGGATTATGACTTTGAGTTACACTATCATCCAGAGAAGGCCAAAGTGGTGGCCGATGCTTTGAGTCGAAAATCTATGAATAGTTTGGCAAGTGTGGCCATTCGGGAATGGGATATGCTAGATGTTATTGGCAAGTTTGATTTGCACTTGGGTGAGTCCAGAGAGAGTGCTACCTTATTTACTTTGAATGCTCAACCTATCTTGGTTAGTAAGGTCAGAGAGGCACAACGAGGAGACCATGATGTGGAATCAATCCGTGTTAAGATTTCCAATGGGAAGGAAGAGAAAGGTTTGAATGTTCACTCGAATCTGAGTGTACATTACCTAGACTGTTTGTTTGTACTAGAATCTTGTAGAGATGAAGTACTTTGGGAGTTCCATCACTCACGCCTTGCGGTACACCTGGGAGGCGCTGAAATGTATCATGATCTTAGTCGTCAGCTTTGGTGGAGGGGTATGAAACGGGATGTCACTTTATTTGTATCAAAGTGCCTTACTTGTCAACAAGTGAGGCCGGACACCAAAGACCAGCAGGTTTGTTACAACCCTTACCAATAGCTGAGTGGAAATGGGAGCGTGTTACCATGGATTTTGTAGTTGGGCTTCCTAGAACACAACGAGGCAATGACGCTGTTTGGGTGATTGTTGATAGGTTGACTAAGTCTACCCATTTCATTCCGATGTGCACCAGCGACTCAGTTGAACGCTTGGCAGAGTTGTACATTAGAGAGATAGTTTGACTTCATGGAGTCCCTGTGACTATTATGTCGGATAGGGATCCTCGTTTTATTGTTCGATTATGAAAAAGACTTTAAGAGGCGTTGGGAACTAAGTTGACTCTTAGCACCGCTTATTATCCTCAAACCGATGGACAGTCGGAACGTACCATTCAGATTTTGGAGGACATGCTTAGAGCTTGTGTCCTTGATTTTAAGGGGCCTTGGGAAAGGCACTTACCATTGATTGAGTTTTCTTACATCAATAGTTACCAAGCTAGTATTGGGATGGCACCATTTGAGGCCTTATATGGCCGACCTTGTATATCACTGGTTTGTTGGGCCGAAGTGGGTGATGCACCGCTACTGGGTCTAGAAATTGTTAGAGAGACAACCGAGAAAGTTGTTCTCATTCAGAAGAGGTTAGCTACGGCCCAAAGCTGACAAAAGAGTTATGCCGATAAGAGGAGATGACCTTTATCTTTTGAAGATGGTGACCATCTGTTTCTAAAAATTTCACCAAGGCGGGGTTTGATGAGATTTGGTAAGAGTGGTAAATTATCTCCAAGGTTCATTGGGCCTTTTGAGATCTTAGAGCGAATTAGGGAAGTGGCATACCGATTAGCTTTACCGCCACAACTTTCGGGAGTTCACAATGTATTTCATGTATCTATGCTTAGGAAGTATGTCCTTGATTGGGTTGACTTGGAGGTAGATGAGGATGCCTCTTACGAAGAACAACCGGTTCAAATATTAGATACCCGGGAGCAAGTGCTATGGGGCAAAACTATATCGTTGGTAAAGGTGTCGTGGAGACACCATGGGGTTGAAGAAGCGGCGTGGGAACGGGAGGCGGAAGTCCTCTCCAAATATCCGGATTTATTTATAAATGCTTAAGTTGCTTTTCTTTGTAATATTCCCTAGTGATGAGGAAAAGGTATTTAAAGTTGTTAACCACATGTTGATATGCGCGTTGTTATTTTAAGCATAAGGTTGCTTAAAGTTGCCATTACTTTTGGGGAAATTTCATGTTTATGCATATTTGGGAGGTTATTGTTAATGCGATAACCATGGTGGAAATGGTGGAATTTGGTTGAGAGTTAGTATTGTGATTCGAAAATGAAATAGCGTGGCTTTGATTGCTAGAAACCCCTTTGTTTGAGTAGTTTGATTTGAAATTTCGGGGACAAAATTCTTTAAGGGGGAAAGGTTATAGCGATCCCGGTTTCGATCCTTCTTTCATGTTTTGCCACTTCGACTGGGCCGGTCGGGAGTCGAGCTGCCCAAAACAAAAATGAAAAATGCATTCGAAGTTGCTTGTCCGCTCGAGCGGGAGAGCAAGCCACACGTACGGATTTTAGGGGAGAGCACAACTTGCACATTGCTAAAGAGGTAGGTGCGAGAGTAAGGTGCGGGAAGTTAGGTAGATCCAAATTTTGCTCTTTTCTTCTCTCTTTGAGCTGATTGAATGTCACTTTTTGTATACATATATCTCTCTCTCTCTAGAAACATTTCCTCTTCCTTCTCTATACATTTCCTACCAAAAACCTCACAAGATCTTTGATTTCTCCAAATCTATTGGGATTTAGATCCAAATTCTTCATCAAAGTTGGTTATCTAGATGAAGGCTACGTTGTGTGCGGTGGAGATCGAATTTCATCGTCGTTGATTTTGGGGTTTTTAACTCGTTTCTTCTTCAAACTTGAGGTAGGGATTTCCTGTAGCGACCCTAATTTTCTTAAGTCATTTATTTATTATTATGATTATTATTATCTTATTTTATTTTTGGCTTTATTAATTGTGTGGTCACATGAAAATTTAATGTGATATTTAATGAATTTAATGTGGTGATTAATTAATTTAATTTGTTATTTAATTATATAATTAATCCAAATATTTATATATTTATATTTGTTATAAAAAAAGGAGGTGTTATATATATAGGTATATATATATATATATATATTTTATCTTATATTTATATTTATATATATTATAATTATGTTGTATTATATAATATAATATATTATAATAATTGATTAAGTTCTAATAGGATTAGGTTTTAATATAATATAATATGTAACCAACTAGGTTTAGAGTTGATAAGGAAACAAAGGAAAAACAAAAAAAAAACAAAACAAAAAGTAGAGAACAGCTGTAAGAGAGAGAGAGAGAGAGATATCAAAGAGAGGTGAGGAAGAGAGACAAGGAAGAGAGACGGTGGGAGAAAGGAAAAAGAGATGAGAGAAAAGAAAAAAAAAAGATTAGGGTTTTGTTTTAGTGGCTCCATTAGTTCTTCAAATAATTTTTTGATCTCCAAAAAAATATTGTGAATACAAAACCCACTTTCCTTGATTTATGTTTAATTTATTGTTTTTATTTTTATTTATTTTATTTATTTGATGTTAGTTCGATTTTGTATTTATTTAAAGATGATATATTGATTTTAAATATTTTGATTAGTGGTGTATGTAAAGTTTAGGGATTTTATATGATTGATTAATTTTAATTATTTTGTTTAGTTGTGTATGTAAGGTTTAGGGTTTTTAGTTGATTGATTGATTTTGATTATTTTGATTAGTTGTGTATGTCAGATTTAGGGTTTTTACATGGATTTATTTTATGGTTGTAATCACACTTATGGTTGTATGAAATTAAAATTAATTAGGTACCCATAGATAAATTCCTTATACTCCACCATGACTTAATGGATTGTTGTTTTATTTGAGTGATGGTGAGAAAGAGTGTATAAAAAAAAATGAGGATTATGAGATTTATTTGAATGCCTTAGGCTCGGCATTGTTATGTTTATTCTCATGTGTGAGATGTTGAGTATATATATATTGTTGCCTCGTTCTCATGAGTAGACGAGTGCTTTGATTTGCGCGCATACGTATATGCTAACCATCCGGGGAGTGTGAGTCAAACTCGGGACGATATTCCCATGCAAGTTTGGCTTCGGAGCGGTGTTAGGTATACGGGAGGCACATGAGATATATGTGTAGGCCGGAAAGGGAGCGCCGAAGTGGTGGAGTTAAGGAACAAAGAATTTAATTATGAATTTATTAGTATAGTGTGAATGGTACTGATATGTACAAGATAAAAAATATATATATATAATATAAAACGATCTTGATAAATTATGAAATTTGAGTAGAAGCATGTATACGTGATTCTAAACAACTTTTGTGTTTTATCTTTTTATTGAAAAGATCTATTAGAACTTATAATCGGATGATCTTGATTATTGTCGGTTTGATTCATTTTAGCAAGGCAGATTTTAGAGGCTGTTTTAACCCACGAAACGAGCTCATTTTTATTGGTTTCACGTAAACTGAAGTAAAACGTTATTATGCACACTTTTCGTGTTTTGAAATGTTTCGAAAAAAATCATCTTAGGGCAGTTTTGGTTCGTTTTCAGCTTCAGATTTTTCGATTGAGTTCTGTCTAGATTTTTATATCAAGTTTTTCTCTTAACTTGTTCAGTTTCTGTTAAATTCGTTCGCACGGTCTTATAGGAAATTTGATTCTGTACAACTTTCGTTCTTTGAGTTTTGATCAATTCGAATTATTTAAGTATGAAACGGTGTAATTTTATATATATATTTTTTTATAAGTTACTTATGATTAAATTATACTAACTGTATTTGTTTTGCAGGATGGTGGGTCTAACTAACTTTTTATGCAGGGCAGACCCATCATATTTTTTATTTCTATTTTGTCTATTCTATAATAAATTTATATTTCGTTGCGTACGGACCAGAAACTAAATGCCACTGTATCTCGGGAAACTACCCATTCGTCTCGGTACGGTTGGAACTACTTGTCTTGTCTCGTGATAAGAATTAAATGTATTTTTGTCTGTGTCTGGTGGACACGTGGGTGTTAAATCTTGTACTCATACCAGTATACCCGTATACTGACCCGTTTTGTCTCTTGGCAACTCGGGTGCGTTCTGTTTGAGCGCAGCTGAGCTTCCTTTGCAGGATTAGTTGAGGCTACCGTGGTGACGAGAAGTAACTAAAGTTTTTGGGCATATCTCTTGGATTTCTTTTGTTTTTTTTAGCTTAGGCTTGTTAGTAGCTTATGTATTTGTTATTATTATTATTTTTTTTATGGCTTTAGTATTAGAATAATTTGGCATGGTTTGTAACCGTACTTTATTTAAGTTGTTTTGACTAGTTGTTGCTACATTAATGTTGAGGTATTTGTTAGTTATGAATTTATGGTGGATGGTTTGGTTGGCGTTTTAGTTGTTTTTTGTTTCACCCCTAGGATTTGGATGATGGAATATTAATTGGGGTTTAGTCCTAATTTAATATTTAATTGTCCAAATTTTGGGGCGTGACATTTCCTTTGAGTTATATATATGTTTTTGCAAGATCTAGATGATTTTTGAAATCATCCTTTGATTAGCTCTGAGAAATTGTTTGTTGATTACAAAAAGATGAGTGATTTTGAAAGAGGGTTTATTTTCTTTTCCTTTTAAAATAGAAATTGAGGGTTTTGAACCATATTGATTGTAGAAAGATGATTTTGAGGAGATTCTTCTAAATATTTTGGAGATGAATGGTTTTGGTGAGAAAACTTAGAAATTGGGTCTTTTTGAAAGATGATGAAAATCCTTGGAAAATGTTGTCATATTTCTTTTGTGTATCAAAATAAATGGATGTTCTGAACATTGTTTGTTTATATATAAATGACAAATTTTGTGAACAAAATGAGAAATGTTGTTTATTTTGGAAATTGTTGTCAAAACGTTGATTTAGTCTTGAATTGACTAAATTGTTGAGATTGCTCGAAATGTAGGAATTACGTTATTCTCTTGAATGAATTTGGATGTAAAAGTATATATATATATATATATATATTCATCTTGTGGAATTATGTTGAAAAGAGGATTGGGAATTTTGATCACAATCGTATATTGTGTGGAACAATTGAATATGGAAGTAATGTTGCATTGCATTTTTAATCATACATTAGCATTTCAATTCATTGGACTATGTTAAGCTTTGGAAATTTGCATTGAGAAAAGAATGTTGGGAAATGGGTTTCATGAAATGGTTTTGGGGTAAATATAGTGGTAAGTCTTGATAAGCGGTGTAGATGAAATTGTTTAAGTTGGCCGGAGTGTCCTTGGTGAAAGACCAGAAAGTCACGCGGATAGATATCGAGCCTTCCGGTTAATACCGGTAAAAATGACAATTGGTAATACTCGTATAGTCTACTTGCAGACACCGACCTAGGGATTACCAGAGTTGTATTTACCGCTCCTTGAATTAAATTGATAAATTTTGAACAATTGAAGTTGCATAACGCCATTGAGCATGATGGTTTTTAAAAGATGAGGATGTGTTTTATTTTCAAAAAGGCATGGCATTGCATGGCATGTGCATTCATCTCTTGAGACTCATATAAAACGTATATACTTTGTTAAGGATTTCCTACCGGGCTTGATGCTCACCCTACCGGATTTTTGTGCAGGAAAAGACGTGGTAAATCCGCCTAATTGAAGGCATGGAAATGTGTGTGTTTAGAGCACTAAAGTTCTCCTTTCCTGTGATCCTATTTGTAAGCCAAGGGTTATGTATGTATGGGTTTGAATAACCATTTAATATAACCGGGCTTAAGCATTGGAAGATTGTAAACCCTTGGGGTTGCTTATTTGGTTATTTACTTGTTGTTGAATCAATGCAATATCGTATGAGGAACTATGATTATTATGTAATACAAGTATGGGAAGTTATATTTGGTTTTCCTTTAAGAGAGCCATGATTATTGCATTATCATTTGGTCTAGAAATTTGGGGCGTTATATGAGAGCAACAAAGAGCGAGCTGTATCAAGGAGATGGCGATGCTTGCGCTCAGCTCGACCATTTTGGGCAAGAGTGTCAGAACATGAAGACTGATGAATAGTGCCATGAGTAGCTAAAAACTTCTCAAACTCAAACAAGTAATACTCAGCCCCCAAATCAAAACGGAGAACTTTAATGGTGGTGGAAAACTGAGTGCAAATGATGGAGTGAAAAATAGAATATATTTTGTAAAAATCAGATTTTTGAAGCATCAAGTAAACCCAGGTAAATCGACTGTAATCATCCATAATGGACACATAATATTGCGAACCACCCTTGGTAACTATAGGGGAAGGACCCCAAATATCAGTATGAACTAATTGAAAAGGAGAAGATGAAATATAACTACTTTTATTAAAAGGAAAAGCAGACATTTTATCCAGTTTACAACCACGACACTCAGAAATATCATCAATGGAAAAATTGCCTAAATGTCCGAACCAAACTAACATCCTCAAACGATCACTCAACAAATGACCTAACTTAGAGTGCCAAATATAAAAAATAAAGAAGACTTATTGTTTAAACAAAAAGAAGATAATGTTGTAGAAGACGCTTTTTGTAACGCCCTCAAAATTAACCCATTATATATATCATTGACATGCATTATTTAAAGAAAACACTTTAATAATTCATTATAATATTCATCAGAGTCTTACTAAACAAAAGCATTACATGTAACATCAAATTAAATGCCCTAACGGCTTACATCTTTCCAAGCCAACACTTGGACACAAAAGTATGAGTTTTAACTCAAATATAAATAAAGCCCTAGGCTTGAGTGTTTACATGTACTAACAATGAAAAACAAATAACTAAAAATAGTCTTCAAAATCCAAGTCCTTCCAAGCTAAGTCCTTGGAGGTAGCTTATCACCTGAACCTGAAAATGATGTTCCCATAAAGGGTGAGCCACAGCCCAGTAGAAATATACTAAACCAAATATAAGCAATGAATAAAGCAATAGCATTCAACAGATGGTTAACCAAGATAATCAATTACTTCATTTTACAGTCTCATGACACTATTGTCTAAGACACGTTTTACTTTCCAACTTTATCAATATGGCTCAGAACCTGGCCAAACTTACAACAGTGAATTATATATATCATATTCACATTCTTCCAATGTCAACAAACAAATGAGACTCAAGCTCAAATCAAAACACTTCATACTTCCAGATTGATACACATTTTAGTGCTGTATCAATAAAAACACTTCTATATAAATAAGCACACATAAAAGTGATGCTAATGGAGTCCATCCCCTATCTCCTCCCAAACAAAATCCGGTTTAGAGGTCCATCCCCTATCTTCCCCTAAACCGTGGAGTACATCCCCTATCTCCTCCCACACAAAACAATGTATGTAAACACATAACATATACAACACACAATCAATACACATAATGTCTGTATTAATTCAACAGTCAAAATTGATGACTTAATCAATGATTAGTTTCAGTTATCCCTAATCCACATGCAGTGTCTACAACAATCACAGCTATCCTCCACCGATAGCCCAAAACAGTTATTTCTAAACTGAAAATAAATATATCAACAATTCAATGGGTGAGTGATTTAAATTATCCAACTACACCTCTTAATCAATGAATTCCTCAATTCCATGAATTTAACCATATTTCCCCAATTTCCTTTAATTAATTATACAAATTAACTTATTAATACCACTAAGGTTTTTCCCAAAATTACCAAAGTATCCCCAACATATCAAAATACCAAAACTTAGAACAAAACTTATAGAATGGAGTAGGAAATCCCTACCTCGAAGAAATAGCCCCAAAAGAGAAGATGGAGATGAAGACCCAAACTTCAAAGTGCTCCAAACTACCAACAATTCAGATTAAAACGAAGCCCTCGACTCCCACACTCTTTTTAATGAAGGATCTAGGGTAGAAACACACCCTAAGTGGATCAAATCTAAGAGAGAAGGTGAGCAGGGTGAGAGAGAAGTCGGACCTTAGGGTTTGGAATCTAAAAAGAGGATGAAAAACTGATTAAAAACCCGCTGCTGTCTAATTAAACTGGACAGGCTCGCTCGAGCGAAGAATTGGTCGCTCGAGCGACCAGACACAAGAAATCCTCGCTCGAGTAAAGAAAAGCTCGCTCGAGCCAAGAATGCAAAGCTACAGGTCCATACCAGACGCAATCGCTCGCTCGAGCTAAGAAAATCTGGCTCGAGCCACCAAACACAAAATACAACCCTCGCTCGAGCGACCAAGTACTCGCTCGAGCGACCAACCCAAAAACTGGACAGCAACACTTGGTTTCCGAACCCAACCAACCTGAAACAAACCTGCCCAACACATCCTATAACTCCAAATAAGAAAATAAAGAATGACAACAACAATTATATAATGACAGAATCTACGGAACCTAAGTCCGGATACAATAATCAAATGGGAAATGACCGAGGTCGCTATACTTTGGAGGAACATGTAAGCTATCCAAGACATATAGTTCTCCAACTCTACATCTAATCCCAATCTGCCTCTTGGATACCCGATCCTGCACAACACAATGAGAAGAAGAGAAAACTACATCAAAACCAGAATCAAATAATTGACTAATAGAAATAAGACTAAGTGGGAAGTGAGGCACATAAAATATAGGAGAAGAGACAAATGGAAAGATGAAATAGAACCAATAGAGTGTACAGGTATAGAAGAATCATTAGCTGTAGCAATAGTAATAGAAGAAGAAGGGGAGACACAATTATTGAGGAGGGATGCAACATGGGTCATATGATGTGAACAACCAGAATAAAAAATCCATGAAGTGTGGATATTACCTGAAGAAGATGAACCAGACAAACCTAACTGAGTTGTAGTCATAACGAAGGCCTGGGATGAAATATTTTGATTGCCACCATGAAAGACTTAAATTGCTCAAACATAGACTGCATATTAGAAGACGGAACATTATCAGAAACTAGTGCATAAAAGGCAACAGATGAGCGAGATCCCGAAGATGTCAGCTTAGAGGATGGTGAACCAAATGAACGACCCTTAGGTTGCAAAAGTTTAGGACAAACACGCTTCCAATGGCCTTTCTGACGACAGAAGCTGCACTCATCCATAGAAACTCGTGGCTTGGGCTTACCAATAACCTGAAATAAAGGAGAAGGTGGGGTCAGCAAGAACGGAGGAGTGGCAAAAACTAATTGGGAATGTAACGCCCTCAAAAAAAATAACCCATTATATATCATTGACATGCATTATTTAAAGAAGACAATATATTAATCCATTTATCAAAGTATTACTAAATAAAGCATTACATGTAACATCGAATAAAATGCCCTACAGGCTTACATCTTTCCAAGCCAACACTTGGATACAAAAATATGAGTTCTAACTCAATACAAGAAAAAGCCCCAGGCTTGAATGTTATTAAAGACAATTAACTAAAGGTAGTCTTCTTCAATCCAGAAGCCAAACCCTCCCAAGCTAAGTCCTTGGAGGTAGTTTATCACCTGAACCTGAAAATGATGTTCCCATAAAGGGTGAGCCACAGCCCAGTAGAAATATACTAAACCACATATAAGCAATGAATAAAGCAATAGCATTCAACAGATGGTTAACCAAAATAATCTATTACTTCATTTTACAGTCTCATGACACTATTGCCAAAGTTACGTTTTACTTTCCAATTTTATCAACATGGCTCAGAACCTGGCCAAACTTACAACAGTGAATCACATATATCATATTCACATCCTTCCAATATCAACAAACAAATGAGACTCAAGCTCAAATCAAACACTTCATACTTCCAGATTGATACACATTTTAGTGCTGTATCAATAAAACACTTCTATATAAATAAGCACACATAAAAGTGATGCTAATGGAGTCCATCCCCTATCTCCTCCCAAACAAAATCCGGTTTAGAGGTCCATCCCCTATCTTCCCCTAAACCGTGGAGTACATCCCCTATCTCCTCCCACACACAAAACAAGGTATGCAAATGCAATGCTCAATCAATACACGTATTTTCTGTATCAATGCCATAGTCAAAATTAATGACTTAACCAATGTGATTAGTTTCAGTTATTCCTAATCCACATGCAATGTCTACAACAATCACGACTATCCTCCACCGATAGCCCAAAACAGTTATTTCTAAACTGAAAATAACTATGTAAACAATTCAATAGACAAATGATACCAATTACCCAATTACGCCATTTAATCAATAATTTCCCCAATTCCATGAATTACTTATACAAATTAATTCAATAATACAACTAGGGTTTTTCCCAAAATTTACCAAAGTATCCCCAACATATCAAAATACCAAAACTTAGGACAAAACCTATAAAATGGAGTAGGAAATCCCTACCTCGAAGAAAACAACACAAATGGTGAAGACAAAGATGAGTGCCCAAATACCAAAGTGCTCCAAATCGCCAAATGTTCAGATTAAATGAAAGCCCTCGACTCCCACTATCTTTTAAATGAAGGATCTAGGGTAGAAACACACCCTAAGTGGATCAAATCTAAGAAAGAAGGTGAGTAGGGAGAGAGAGAAGTCGGACCTAGGGTTTGGAATCAAAAAGAAGATGAAAAGGACTGATCAAATCCCGCTGCTGTAAATATATACTGGACAGGCTCGCTCGAGCGAAGCCTTTGTCGCTCGAGCGACCAGACACAGAAAAGCTACGCTCGAGCCAAGGGAACCTTGCTCGAGCCAACAACCTATAAGCTCGCTCGAGCGAGAGAAAGCTCGATCGAGCGAAGAACTCAAAACCTCAGGTCTGTAAACAGACTCACGCTCGAGCGAAGGAACCATCGCTCGAGCGAAGAACAAACTAACTCGCTCGAGCGAAGAAAATATCGCTCGAGCCAAGAATGCAGAGCTACAGGTCAAAACTGGACGCCATCTCTTGCTCGAGCGACCAACTCCTCGCTCGAGCGAAGAACCAAAATCCTGGACAGCAACACTTGGTTTCTAAACCCAACCAACCTGAAACAAACCTGCCCAACACATCCTATAATTCCAAATGAGAAAATAAAGGACAACAACAACAAATATTCAATGACAGAATCTACGGAACCTAAGTCCGGATACAATAATCAAATGGGAAAAGACCAGGGTCGCTATAGGGAAGCAGGAGCACCATGAGCCACCTTAAACCAAGTTTCTTCCACAATAAGCTCACAAACAACACCATCCACAGAAGGCAAGGGAGACCAATGAAGAATAGCTCCTTGAAGTGTCTCAAATTGATCACGAACGGCCATAAGAAATTCAACAAGATGTTGCTTCTTCCGATACTTGGTATAACTATCAAGTAACTACAAATTTGACGGTTCCATCCAAGAAAGTTGATCCCAATAAGTAGTCATCTCATTGTATAATTCTTGAATGGACTTATCTTTCTGACTAGCACTGCGAATAGACATCTGAAGTTCATACTATTTTGTAAAGTTAGACTCAAGGTACATAGTTTTCAAATAGTCCCGAACTTGTTTAGAAGTAGAATACTTGGAAAAATTCATACCAATGGTAGTTTGAACTGAATTATGAAACCAAGTAAGAATTTGTGCATTTTCCTTATCCCATTTAGCAACATCGGCCTCAGTTTCTTGAGATTTCGTAGGTCTAATAGTCACACCAATCATATAGTTCCACATGCCTTTATCCATTATAAAATTTTTCATTACATGAGACCAATAAGAGTAATTGGTACCATCTAACTTAGTGATGATAGCTTGCAATTTATCATCAACCATAGTAATATAATTAAGCAACACAGTAAAACCAAAACAGAGTGACTAACCAAAGTTGCAATTGCTATAATTATAGAACCAATTAGATCAAACTTATAATAACCTTGTCACGACAAATATCAATCAGAGAGAACCAAGGCAGAGCAGAGAGGGGGAGAGAGAGAGAGAGAGTGAACCTAAAACCAGAAGTCGACACTTTGATCGTGAGAACTAGAGCAGCCATACTTGGCCATATTCGAGCTCCTATTGTTCAAACCCTAACCCTAAATGGGTCGAAATCAAGCCTTTGCAGCACCATCTAATCGATGTCATCTCACGACAATCATTTCACCAAGGAAGAGGTCATCGACAGAGTCCTCAACATCGTCAAGAGCTTCGATTGAACCAGATGATGGGTCAAAACAAGTTGAAGAGCACTCGGTTATGTGAGACACGCAACCTAGGGCTCTGACGCAACCTAGAGACCAGAATCAGCAACCAAGAAGAGCGTAGTGCTTCAAAGTGCGACGAAGAGAACAGAGAACCCCAACGAAGGCCTTGCAAAGAGAGAGAGAAAGAGAGAGGCTTCGATGGTCGACAATGACCTGCGAAAGGTATGCTAACATCTAGGTCGTGGCTCTAATACCATGATAACAAACTTGTGTATTGTTTAATTGAATGATCAATCAATGAGTACAAATATATATAATCTAATAGAATCAAACCCTAACAACCTTAATGAATAATATAAACTACCATAACTCACACATGATTAATAGTTCCCATCTCTGAAATGCAGAAACCACAGATAGTTCTAACATTCCCTTGTAGTACACTAATCCTTTGCAAAAAGAGAAAAGTTTTTACTCTCCATTTCCATGCCAGCCACCCAAAAATTGAGCTTTAGGAGGATTATTCCATATAGTGAATCAGTTGCTAAAACACTATATATGAGAAGAGAGCACACTCTTATTATAAATTGAAGACACGAAGAGCTGACCTAAGGAATGGGCTTTCCACCTTAAGCAGTCATCATGATTTAATAAACACCAGGTAGCTGAATTAAGGACAAAACAGAAGCTTCATTGAGTTATACACAAACACACATGCAGAGCAAAAAAATTTACAAATTTATTCAAGAATATTGACAATCATTCCTGATGGAATAAATTTTTATACAATGGCAATTTTTTTGTGTGAAAACAGTGTACATATATATATATATATATATATATATATTATGAAGAGTTGACAACTTGCTGTTACTAATACTCAACAACATTGCTAATATTCACCATCGTCATCATCGTCAAAGGCATCATAAAAGTCAAAGTCATTGTCACCATCATCCCCTATGCAGTAATTAAAGAGAAAGTAATGTGAACATTTGACAAAAAATTTGAAGTAAACAATTTGTTTGTAAATAATGAACATAGCCGTGAAAATTAATGTCAATAGACATCAGTCTATTAGTAAACAATTACCGGTGGCATGAAGCATATCTTAAGAATATGTGTATGCTATTAGTCCTTAGGGTAAATTACAAATACACTAGATTGGTTTAAAATATCGATTACTCTTGTAGTTTTAAAAATTATAAATATTTTTTTATTAAAATTTTTTATTTAACAAAATTAATAGAAAAAATAAAATTTTTAACTATTCTCCTATACAATAATAAAATTACTTGAATTATTAATTAAAATATATTTCTAATATCGTTAAAAATTGTTAATTGACTTAATGATTTATTAATAGAATGAGTCAGTCGTTATACAACGGAAACTTGAAGAGGCATGATATAATTTTTTAGAATCATTAGAGGCAATTTATATTTTAAACAAACCTTGAAAGATGTATTTGTAATTTGTCTTATTTTTTTGTATCCTAATTCTTAAATACACTTTTTTTTCTTTTGATAAAAAAAATACACGCTTCGAATATTTTTTTTTTTTTTTTTTTTGAGAACGAATTGCATCTTAAGATTGAAATAGAGTTTGTATCATATGCCTTTTATTATGTATTTATTTGAAATTATGTATTTTTATAATAAATATTATGTAATTTTGTACCATATGTATTTTTTGGAACATCACTCGTCACTCGCTCGCCACTCCTCGTAGACTCCTA
The DNA here is from genome assembly GCF_055761805.1 of Camellia sinensis. Taxonomy (NCBI): domain Eukaryota; kingdom Viridiplantae; phylum Streptophyta; class Magnoliopsida; order Ericales; family Theaceae; genus Camellia; species Camellia sinensis. The sequence continues at coordinate 22,550,693 of NC_138970.1, read as the reverse complement.
AATCTTCGAATCACAGCCATCCATCGTCCCTGACTCCACCGCCACATCATCGGCCTTGACATATAGTGGCGACCCAACAACCGTTTCCACGATAACCCCACCGCCACTCTCCAACTATGCGTCAGCCGTCGATGCCTCATCTTCCAACTCATCTACTCCCCCTAAATACCCTAATCCCTCTTCGACTTCCTCAACAACTGTATCTACACTTTTGTGGGTGTGGGTATTCACAGCGATGTCGAGAAGTTGACTAAGGATTATGGGTTGTCTGTGGCCACCACTGTTGATCTTCGCTCTTTGGCAGCTGACTGCGGCATGATCAAGCTTCGTAATGCGGGGTTGAAGAACTTGGCGAGAGAGATGCTGGGGGAGGAGATTGAGCAGCCCAAGAGGATTACGATGAGTAGGTGGGACAATGAGTGGCTCTACCCTGAACAGGTTCATTATGCTTGCATTGATGCTTTTCTTTCTTTTGAGATTGGAAGGTGTTCGAATGCAGTTGGGTTTTAGATATATTAGGAGTAATATGGGTTTAACTTTGTAATTAGGGATTTCTTGCTTTTAGGGGTTTGATGGAGATTTGGTATGGTTTTTTTTTTATTTGGGGATCTCTGTTTGATGGATTTGGATGGTTGGTTTTGTTTACTAATTGGAGAAGTTTATTATGATTTACAATTTGGGTATCTTTGATGATTGATTGATATGTTCTCTACTTCTATCTTGTTTGGAAAATACATGATTGTTGATTCCTGAGTTGCATTGTACTAACATACAAATGGTCCATTGTTTCTGTCTTTAATTAGGAAAGGTACTGTTTTGCTTAGTTACTAAATTATTTGTATAGCAACTCAGGCCATACAATATATGTTGGAGGTAGTGTGGATCCCGAATTTGGAGCAGAGTATTTTTACTATTTTTGCACTTGCTGCACACTTTCTATGTATATGGAGTTGAGAGCGGTTGGGGGTTATCTCTTTTTTTTTTTATCATATTGAGATGGTAGAGACCATGGATGCAACTTTAGTTTTGGGGTAAATCTCATGTTCGTGTGCATGCGTGTGATTTACAATTCTTATACATTTGTTTTCCTTTGTGTTTTGTGTCTCACTGATCATGGTTAGGTGTTTGTCATGAATTCCTAAAATATGATGTGTACGAAACATTATGGTGGTCATAGTGGATGATGTCAAAATGATAGTTATGAGAGGCATAACTGAATTGGTGGCTCAGATTTGGGGGGGTGAAGAGAGGGACTAGTAGAGGGAAGGGATGTGAAGTAGTGGTGGAGTGCGATCAGTGTTGTAAAAGGTGTGCCTAGGCTAAAGGCGCAGTGAGGCAACCCATGTGACTTGTACATGGCAAGGTGAATGCCTATTCAATGAAGTGCATCAAGGCACACTACTTGCATGCTTCATTGAAGATTCTGCATTTGTTTTTCCTTTTTAATACCAACTTTTGATTTTTAATTTTTTGTAACATATTATACTTATATATGCTACCACAAAGGATTGAAACTCTTCTTCTTTTTCTTCACAAATCTAGGATCTATTTTTTTTCCTCCTCCCTTCTTTTTGATTGTCTCTTTCTTTCTTTCTTCTTCTTTTTCTTCTTCTTCCACACCTTCTGGGTTCTTTTTTTTTTTTTTTTTTTTTTTTGTGTGTGTAGCTAGGCTGCTTCTTTTTCACATTGTTGCTTCTATTTTTTTCTCATCTGCTCTAATTTTTCTTATCTTCTTTTTCTCCTTCATATTTTTGATTTGTTGCTCCTTCTAATCTACTTCTCTTCTGAAGTTTTTTTAAACTTTGCTACTGTGTGATTGATCAGTTTTCTTTTTTTTTTTTTTTTGGAAATTTGTGTTTTTGTGAATCTTGATTATTCTGCGTTTGTAACGATATGTGCTTTTATGGCTTTGGGAATTCTTCTACAATTTCCCTTATTTTTTTCTTTATTCTTTGTCTCGGTGTTTGAATTCTTTCTTTTTTGCTTTCGTTGAAGTTTGAATTATTAGGCTACATTGATTTTTATCTATTTTTTTACTAAAAAGATGTGCCTTGCTTCAGTGAAGTGCACACCTTATTTTGCGCCTAGGCCCCCAATAGACCTTTGGCGCCTTGGTGTGCCTTGAGCCTTTAAAAATAGAGTGTGACATCAATAATGGTAATTAATAGTGGCAGAATACCGGTGTTGTGGTACTAGGATTTTTAATGATAGGATGAGGCTTATTAACCAAATTGTCAAATATTTGAATTAGGCAATGTGTTAATAATTGTCAAATATAATATTACCATGTGGCTCATTGATGGATTACTAGGAATTGATGCTGACATCTTTTGGAGTAGGGTTATTATCAAAAAAACTTGTTTGGCTGGAGAGAGTTGATTAGGAAATGGAAGTCAGAAATCCAATAGGATTACTTGTAGTAGGCAGACCCCACTTCGTTTCCAAATTGAGAGTTTAAATGCAGGGAATTGGAATAATGAGTTTATTGTGAAAGTACTGGAATATGTAGTATTGGATCCTCCCTGAACCTGCTGAAAAAGACCAAAATCACCTCCCTCATAGGACCACCATATCCGACTATAATGAAGTAGGTAGATTGCTTGTTTTGGAATTTACTGGAAAAGAGGAAGTTTTGAGGAAATTAGTGGATCTTGAAGCAAATGATAATCACTTCCTGATGGGTGAGGCCGGGAACCTTCTGAACTCAAATTTTGTGAGTTCATCATAAGGTATAGTCAATGAGGTATTTAGGGAATTTTTTATTTTTTATTTAATCTTTTGGGTTCTTTTTTTGAAGCGGGAATTTGGTAGATCTTTGATGGGTTGGGTTATCCTCTGCTGTGGTCAAAATTTTTGGTTTTATCTCTTCTTTTTTTTTTTCCACCATTTTTCTTGTATACAAGCTTCAAAATAGATATAGAACAAAATTAGATAATTCAACCACTTCAATTTCCAGATTGCCAGAGAGTATTAAATCATAACCCTATTTCAAACAAACCCATATATGCTCTTCCCGATATGGTGTTAGGTTTAAATCCACCTTGTATAACTCTTTATTATGTTGTTTATCTTTGCATGCTTTTATTCTTTATTGTAGCCTGCTTTTATTAGTTGAAGTTCTTTTCTTAAGAAGGGTTTATTCTTGATAAAAGTCACAGAATTTATGCACAAACACCTTATTAGAAAATTCACATAGCTATATGATTTTTTTTTTTTTTGGTTATAAAAAATTTAATTTAAATAATTGTTCAAGATATAGGGATTGCTAAATTTTCCAAACTGATTGTATTTGATCAAATCTGATTCTAATAAAAAAGGTTTGGGAGAGGATTGATAGTTTATGGTAAAACATAGTGATAGATAGCTTCTTTATTCGTGGGCATATGTGAAGAAACAAAAACAAACAAGCTCACATGTTTTTTTATGTACATATAAGTTCTCTATAAGATTTTTTTCAAAAAAAAACTCTCTATAAGATAAGAATTTTCTTTAAGTTGTGTTTAGTTTATGAATTTAAGTGGAGATTTAGAAAGGAAAAAAGAAAAAGTATGTGAAAGGCGTATGAAGTATAATTATATTTCATTTATTTATTTATTCTTTTTTAAATTCATACCTAAATTTATGAACCAAACATAGAATTAGTTAATTATATCATGGTTTTTGAGTTCAGAGTACGCTCTCCTATGCAATGCTTTCAAACCATTCAACAAAGTTTAGTGTCTCCGACAATACCATTTTTTTTAATCTAGAATTTCTTTTGTTGATTTAGACTTAGAAATATTTACTCTCTTAAGTTACATTTTAAACAATTTCCTCATAACATACAATTCATGGTTATGAATTACCTAAACAAAGATAGGAACAGAGGCTAGATAATAAATTGCATATTCTAGTCAATAATAATCATAAGTAAATTATTACATGGCTAATAATAAAGTCAATCCAGTTGTACGACAAAACAAAAGGCTGTAATAGCACAAATCAAGTCAGCCAATGAAAACACAAAATAGCAAACAAATTATTCAAGTTCGGACAATATATATATATATATATATTAATGTTTTTTATGTTTTGTTTTGTTCTTGTTTTTGTTTTGTTCGTTCGGACAATAGTTAAAACAAATTCATAACAACTAAATAGTTTTTCCATAAATAAAAACACCTTGTACCCTTGGTTTCTGCATAAATAGGGCGGCTATCTACTTCTCTAGCTTCTTGATCTTCATAAAAATTGAGTAGATCCTCCCAACTCTTATTTATCAAGAACAGCATACCTAGCAAAACATTTGTGATCAAATTTTGAAAACAAATACATGCTAATTAAAAGCAACCACATTCAACGTGCTTCATGCAAAGGATATTTCATTGTACTCTCTTGTACCTCTATCATAGGATATGTCGATATGTCTCTCTTGCTCTCATTTTGTTGTGGTAGAGAGTGTATTAGGGATAACGAGACATGAGAGTGTAGGACAGATGATCCGATTTCATATTTTCTAAACTAGGCAAGACGTACGTATTTCTTACCTAGTTGGTAACGGAGGCTCGTCTAGCAAGAAATTATTCAATACTCTTGGGTCAAGTCTAGGTGGAACAAGTCCATCTAACATGCAACATGGATGTCTCAACAACATATGCTGTTTCTTAGGTCATTTTGTCAACAAATTAAAAATCATAGATGCCAAATACAAAACTAAATATGATTTCATGTAAGGGGTAGATATATATACAACGTTAATCTTAGAGTTTTTAACTTAATACATGTCTACTATCTTCACTTTCTCTCTCTTAGGTTTACACACTATTTTTTTAACTTTGTTTCATACTAATCAATTAAACTACTTATTAGCTCAAATATACCTAATTTATGACCTAATTTCCAATTTAATTACATCTTTAAATATGCATACATACATATACACTATACATATATAGGAATTCAAGATTGGGGAAATGATAAGTTTTTTTTTTTTTTTATTTGATTAGCAAAAAAAGAAAACTTTATTGATGAAAAGTTATACACAAGCGAAAAGCAAACATCAATAAAGGGGGAGAAGAGCATCGAGCATCATAGCTAACCACAACAATTCCAACTAGGTTGGCACTAAAGGGCTATCTCAATCACATGCCAACACTAAACCCAAGATTGGAGAGAGACCAATCAAACAAAGAAAGAAGAAAACAAAACAGAATGGAAAAAGGCCCAAAACAACGCAGCCTCAGCAATCCCCTGAACTACCCACACTGATCCCCTAAGCTAAATATATCTGGTATCAACTAACAGCAACAAGCAACAGCAAACAACAGTAGCATCTAGCCACAGCAGCAATACCACCCGAACTTTAAACATAAATTGACATGATTTGTTGCAAATTGTAGATGAAATACTGCACTGAATAAGAACACCCCTTCACATGAACATTGACCCAAAATGCCACTCTCGCCATAATCAACTGACCGAAGTCAACGAGGCAAAATTGCTTCCCACTACTAGTTCCTCAGAACACCCACACCCCCAACATACAGATGCAATGTTCAGCAACCAATAGCTCTGATCTGCTGCAAATTATTAATAATATCCTGTACTGAATACAGAGACTCCTTTGACTGAGCTTTAACCCAAAAGCAATTCTCTCCTTGATTAATTCACGAAGTTCACTCAACTGGAATAGTTTCCCATTAAAGACCACATCATTTCTGATTTTCCATATTGCCCACATACAAGCCATTGGGATTGCCTTCCAAATTTTATTTTCAAATTTGCTCCATTTATAACCCCTCCACCATTGTAGCAACCCATTAGCATTATCAGGTATTACCCAATGCACCCCCCACCAATTCATCAGGCACAACCACACCTGCCAAACAACAGGGCACCAGAGAAGTACATGATTGACTATTTCAATTGTACATCTACGGAATACACAATTGATAGAGGCATTTTGGTGCAGCACACCAATTCTTCTGTAGGAACCCAACAGTCTTCAATCTCCCCTTCCAAGCCAACCAGCTAAGAAATTGGACTTTTGGTGGAGCAACATTGTTCCACAGCAGCTTAGTAACTACACAGAATTGCTAGGCACATACAAATTATAGAGAGAAGAGACACTGAACTAACCTGATAGACATGCCAACCACTTCATAGAATCCTCCCTGATTGAAGTCATCACCTCTACTTGATTCAGAACATTACATAATCTTACCAACTCCTCAGACTCCCAAGCAAATAAGGATCTTCTAAAATTGAAATTCCATCCACTTGAGTTCGTTTTCCTTTCAATCATCATTTGCAAAGATAACTCCTTCTCAGTTGATAGACTGTAAAGCCTAGGAAAGTCACTCTTGATACACTGATTCCCTAGCCAATGATCATCCTAAAACTGAATTCTACACCCATTCCCCACAACTAGCTGTGAGTTTTCTAAAAAACTGGTCAATAAGAGAGGGTTTGATTGGCCAATTTTTAAAATCCCACCCCATAATCTTGAGTAGCAGCCACTGGAGCTTGGAAAAGGAAGCCAACGCCCACTATTAAACTGATATCTACTACACAAAATTCTTTTCTACAAAGTATTGTCTTCAAACCCAAATCTCCACTACCATTTAGCTAGCAAACAATCATTCACGACTTTAATTCTTCTGATTCCCAGGCCACCTTGGTCTTTTCTTTTAGTAACCTCATCCCATTTGACAAGATGAATCTTCTTTTTTAAATCAAACCCTCCCCAAAGAAAAGCTGCTTGTAGACTTTCAATTTCCTTTGACACAGATTAAGGCAACTTGAATATAGATAGATAGTACACGGGAAGGCTAGATAAAACAAATTTAATGAGAGTAAGCCTACCTCCACAAGACAACAACTTCCTTTTCCAAGATGTTAATTTAGCCTTCACCTTCCCAATGATAGGTTTCCATGTTTTCTTTAATCTGGGATTGGCACCTAATGGCAACCTGAGGTAGAAAATAGGAAGCTTTTGTTTTCTACAATTCAGTCTAGATGCACACTCCGCCACCGCTGGCTCAGGCACTCCCACTCCACATACATAACTCTTATGGAAATTTATCTTTAGGCCTGAAACTAGTTAAAAGCATCTCAAGATTCTTTTGATTAGTAGCACCTCCTCCCCATCTGCTTCACAAAAAATTATCGTATCATCAGTGAATTGAAGGTGTTACAGTTGTTGTTGATTCACCATGACCTATCATAGCCCCTTTAATTAAGCCTCTTGACTTTGCCCTTTGCAACAACATATTCAACCCTTTAGCTACAATATTAAAGAGGAATGGAGACATGGGATCCCCTTGCCCGAGACCTTTTTTTTGGAATGAACTCAGGGGTTGGAGACCCATTAACAACTGAAATTTTGGATGAGGTCAGGCACTCCTTAATCCATTTCCTCCATTTATCCCCAAAACCAAACCCATGCATCATGGAAAGCAAACACTCCCAACTAAAAGAATTGTAGGCCTTTTCAAAGTCCAATTTTAGGATCAAGCCCTTTTTCCACTTTGTTTCCACCAGTCAACCACTTCATTTGCAATATGTACCCCATCCAAAATATTACTTCCCCCAAGGAAAGCTGATTGTGGCTCACCAATCACTCTATAAACTACTTGCTTCAATCTATTGGTAAGAACTTTAGCGAAAATTTTACACAATGACCCAATTAGGCTGATTGGTCTATAATCAGAGATGTTGACTGGTCCATCAATCTTAGGGATGAAAATGATAAAAGAGCTGTTCACACCACCAATTATCTTCCCATTTTCATGAAACTCATTAAAGAATTGAAGGACATTAGCCTTGAGAACCTTCCAACACTTTTGGAAGCACACCAAATTAAACCCATCAGGTCCTGGAGCTTTATTACCATCGCAGCTCTTGACAGCAGACCAAACTTCCTCTTCAGTAAATCTGGCTTCAAACTTTTCAGCAAGCCAATCACTACCAATAGAATTGAAATGCCCTTTCAACTTTGGCCTATACCTCCAATCTTCTGAGAACGCTTTTTTGAAATGTTTGAAAACCTCATGCTTCACTCCCTGTGGTTCTTCAAACAGCACCCCGCCCACTGATATCGAGCTTAACAGATTCCTATTCTGCCTATTAGAAGCCATAACATGAAAAAAAAACCTCGTATTTTTATCCCTCTTCAAACTCCAATCCATTCTGGATTTTTGGAGCCACATACCACCCTAATTTTTTCCCCCAAAAAAACAACTTATTACAAGAAAGGTTTAGACTTTTGCAATTCAAATTTGAACTTGACCATCATGTCCAAACCTATAGGTCTATCACAAGTCTCGTTTTAATAATTTGAATCGTGTAATTTTGTGAAGTTATCCATGTATGTCATCCAATGAAAAATAAATAAATCTATCCGATATTTGTATCTTTCTTATTTTAGCCCGTTTGTCTTTAAAAAAAAGTAAATGATCTATTAAAAAAAAAAACCTTTGGCTTTATATTGGTGATGAAGTAACAATTCAGTTTTAAGTTAAACATACACTAGGCTGATCCACCAAAAAAAAAAAAAAAGGCTAAACATTAATTATGGTTGCTCACATTTCTCAAAAATAAAGTTTATGGATAATTAGATGAAGTGGTATTTTGTGCAGTAACAATGTTATGTGTATCAAACAATACATGTACCTTTTTCTATGAAGAGTTGGCGATCTCTTGCTGCTGATACCCCCACAGTGTTGCTGAAACTAAAATCTTCATCTGATGCTTAAAAGCCTTTTTTCAAACGCAGCTCTGCATGTCAAGTTTCAAATAATTACTAAATTGGAAACATGTCAATAACACTATACCTTTTTATTTACATTATAAATTTTGGTATGAATTTAGAAACAAGAAGAAAAAAAGGTGGGTGATATATATTATACTTGAATAGTACATTAGAGACACACATATTGTTTCTTAAGGATATGTAGTTCTCTGGGACACTGGTTATTTTACCCTTTTTGGCTGGTTTTTATCTCACAAAAATATTTGAGCAAATTATATCGTGGTTCCTATGATTTGCTTTTTGTGTCAATCTAGTCTCTATAGTGCTCTAATTGTATCACTTTTGTTCTTTATTTTTCACATTATGTCAATTTTAATCCAATTGATAGTAGTCATTCAATAATTGAACATAAATCAAGAGCAAAATGATTTATTCAAAAGGAAATGTACTATCTAGTTCAAAAAAAAAAAGAAAAAAAGAAAAGGGAATGTACTATTTCAAATTAGACATCAACTCCTCAATCACTTTGACGAAAGTGAATGAACTATTTTTTTCTCTTGATTTCAGACAAATTTCTAAAAGAGAGTTATTAAGGCTAAGTTTGGGAAGACTAAATAAGTGTACTTTTTGTCTTTTTTGACTAAAAAAGTGAAAGGAAAAAGATAGTTGTTTGGGATAATTTTTTGACTTTTTATGAAAATGTGTGTAATATAATATTAGTAGACATGATAAAATGTCTGTCTTGCCCTTCTCACCTGACACACCAGGTCAGGCGTACGTGTCCTGTCAGTGAGTGGTGACAATTGCACTCCACTGTGCAACGTAAACATAATTCAAACTTTTTTTTCCCAATTTCCTAAACCTGTGCAACGGTCAAACATGTGTTTCTATTTTTCTATTCATTATTTTCATTCTTTTCTTCCTTTTATCATTGTTTTCCTAAACATGTGCAACGGCCAATTTGTTTTTTTATTTTCCTTATAACATTTTTGTTTTTATTATTTTCCATTTTGAAAGAATTTATTTTTTTAATTTTGTTCCTTTTACCATTATTATTTATTTTATTCGTTTCCTTTTTTATTATTATTATTTTTTGGTTTGCATTCTTTTCCTTTTAACATAATTTCTTTTTCTTTCTGTAGTCAGTACTTGTCCTTTTAACATTATTTTTTTTTCTTTTCGTTTGTTTATTCAATTTTTTTTTTTCATTCTTTTCGTTATAATTTTTGTTTTCTTTCTGTTCCTTTGTTAGTCAATATTTCTTTTTTATTCTTTTTCTTTTTATTTCTTTTCCTACTAACATTTTTTTTTATTGTTTTCCTTTTAACATTATTAATTTGGGTTTATTGTTTTCCTTTTTTTATCATTTTTAATTTGGATACAAAACTTTATCAACTTCCTGCTGAGAAGTATTACAAATTCAGAAAAGCAAAACAAATTAACAATAAGTGATAATATAGATTTGAATCTGAGTTACACACATTATAAATTTAACCAACATTAATGTCCATTCAATTATTCGTGTTCTGCTGCTGGGCTAGTTGGTACGTAATGTTCGCTCGCACAACTATCATTGCGGGGTCGGAGTCCCCTTCCTCAATCACATTGGCAACCTGTGTGTATTCGTCGTGGTCGGGCATTTCGGGGGCCACGTATTCGGTGCTATTTGCGATAGGAACTGTGACCTCATCAATGGCACTGTTTCGGCGTATGAAGTTATGTAACGCCATCAACGCACATACGAATATCACTTGATTAGAGAAACTCAACTTCTGAATATTCCGCAATGCCCCCCACCTCGACTTCCACTCACCGAATGTCCGCTCGATACAACTACGCAATGACGAATGTGCCTTATTGAATAGTTCGAACTCATTTTGTGGTCTTCGATTTCGATGGGCACTTTGGTGATACCTATACCCCTTGTATGGGGCTAGGTACCCTGTCTTGTTGCTGTAGCCACTATCCACCAAATAGTATTTTCCTGCAACGAACATTTTTTTAAAAACATGTTATTTGAGAAAAATAATTTGCGTCAATTTTTTTTTTAAAAAACAGAGCTATGTTTAGGTTGTGAAGAACCTAAATTTACACAAAAAAAATATATATATATAAATAGTAGTTCGATTAAGCTCCCAACATATTTTCAAGAACCTAAATTTGTGATATACATCTAAAATTCACTACAGCTTTAGATTCATACAATCAATACCATTAATGCTAAATTGAAAAGAGATATCAGTCACAACAATAATTTAGGTATTGTTAATAGGTGCATAGATAATTAAAGAATAGGTGCATTGATACCAGCAAATTCATATAGGTCTTTTTTTTTTAATATATATAATCTTCTTCTCCCATGTGCTTCCTTCTTGACTAGTTTTCATCACTGCATTTTATCCAAATTTGGGCCTTGTGTGTGTGTTCCTAGTTTTCAAGGATTATTATGTTGAATTGGTCCTCATACTGCAAGTTGCTTCGTAGTCATACATATAGTGCCATGGCATCCAACTGCAGGCACAGAATCAATCCCTGGTAAATTACATGGCAATTCAGACATAGATTACACCTGAAATGCGAGGCATATTGATCAACTGGCTAATTACGGTAGCAAGTACGACTGTGTACTATGTCTTATATTATTTTAAAATTAAACTACTTTGTTAAATAAAATATAATTTTACCAGGTGCGGGGTGCGGGAAGCGATGTTTAGGTTCGGTTGTCACGTAGTGCAACACCCTACTGTCATGCATGCTCCCGTCCCAACCGGCTAACACAAACGTGAAACACAAATCGAAGTCACATACGGCCAGTATGTTCTGTGTTGGGACGCCTTTCCGACCGTAATACGAAGTGGCGCACTCTTCCGAGACATGAGCCATCACGTGTGTCCCGTCTAGTGCACCGATGCAGTCCTACACAATGCACCATTACGCAGAAAGTATAAATAAAAATTCATGGTATATGTCGTCACTGTGATATTTAAAATTTTGTGAAACAGTGTCACCTTGAATGGCCGGTATCGCCGTTGCGATTGTAAATGCGGGTGGCCCCCCTGTTGCACTTGCTCAGGCGTAAGACTCCTACTATGAACCGCTGTGAACGGTATCATAACTTTCAAAACCTCATGGAAATGCCGTGACAATGTCTCCTTCGAGTGTTGGAACCGTTCTTGCAAATCTTTCAACTTCATTCCCTGCAATGCACAAATGAAAATGGCTACCTTCTCTTCTAGCGGAACGCCATGCTCCCGCTGTGGCAGTGTCAATCCAAAACTATGAAGAGTCTCGCATAACATCAAGAACACTGGTTTGGACATACTGACAGCATCTTCAAACCGGCCTTGGTGCCCGTTAAACAACTCGTACATCCATAAATGTCCCGAAAGTATTGACGTATTTCGAGGTACTCTGTGATAATGGTTGTAGTAATATGTAGCTGCACTGTTATATGCCTCTAGCAAGTTGTGATCAGTTTCGACCACCATTTCCCATGCAATTTCATTGACAGCTTCCCGGGATGCATTTCTGGGCACAGTGTAACTAGGACCTGCGTATAACGCAAAATATAAAGAGCCAAGCAGGTTTATCAAAATATACAAGGCTGCCTATCAATAAAAGTATAATGACTTTGGACAATAAAAGAAGCAAATTGGGCCGAGGGTAAAAAAGGAGACAACCATACTGATTTGTGGTGTTATATAAAAAAATGAAAGATGAGATGAGCAAATATTATGCTCGGACCTTTGAAGCCAAAGTTTCAACTGATTTGTGATGTATACACAGAAATGGAAGATGAGCATGTGGTCTTATATACAGAAAGGGATTCTCTTCTTTGAAAGTGGGACCTTTGAAATTACGAAGGACAACAACTTCACGTGGTGTCCATGCAGATTGGACAACACACAAATTATTGGGGCGTGCGTAAGAAAGCCACTTATTGGGGCGTGCGTAAGAAAGCCACCAAATTAGTGGTGTATACGAAAGTGTATATTGTGCCGACAAAACAGTTACATCAATGCACGAATTTAAAGCCAAATTATTGGTCTGTGGTAGGCTCACAGTGTAGTGGGTCCTAGTATATGGACTCAAACATTTGTTGACAATTTTTCCAATAGTGCTACAGCAAATTGACAACACTTCGAAAAATATAAAATATACATTGTATGGGCAAATGCTAATTTATGTTTTAATCACCTTGAACTCACAAAAAATTGAGAGAACGAGAAAGAGATGAACTCACAAAAACACTTCTCAACTACTAATGGAATTAAAGGAAGATCTTAATTGGACTGTTGCTTAATTGGACAGTTGCTAACTAAAAAATGCAGGAAATTTAAAAGGCAGCAATAAGCACATACTACAACATCAACATCATCACACAAATATTATATCAACTGATAATGTCCTAAAAATTCCATGAACAATGAAATAGTTTTTGGGAGGGAAGGACAAAGAAGCCACATAGAAACATTAATAAACAGACAACTTATTTGCTGGACTATCTCATAACCAGCCACCACCCATTTCGGAATTTGCTGCTGATGGGCCACCGATGCATTGCTCACAGGACTTCTTCGTTCGCAACCAAGCAATGACAGCCGCGTCTATAGGAATCTCCATCATTAAGGCTTGATTTGCCGGGTTGTCAAGTACCGATTGAGCAAAAGGAACTAGCGGGTCTTGCGGATCGAGCCCTTCCAGCGAATACAACCTTCTGATACACTTCTGAATGAGGGACTGTGCCGAATCTGCGTACTCATGTGAGACGCGGATTTGTCGTTGTTGTAATTTCATGGAGGATGCAAGGTTTTCCATACTACTCGCCAACAGAGAAGCTCCCTCACTCTGCCCTTTTTTTCGCTGTGGGTGTGTTGGGCCTGGCGACTTGCGTTTGCTCCTGCCACTTGTTGGTGTGTCGTCAGCGTTAATTCCCGATGACGCAGCATGCACGGTTGCCGGCGTGCCATCCTCTTGCGCAACAGTGTCGGGCACAGTGTGTTCATGCTGCGCGGAAGGCTGGAAAGGGGGTAACCCGCTGCTGTCCTCGTAGTCTTCTTCAAGCGCCGCCGAAGTACCGTCATCGGTTGCCACAGGTTCGAACGCTGCACCTGGTGTCCATGCATATTTTCCGGTTGCCGTAGCGCCTTCGTACACCCTTCGCATGAGGTCCATGTGCTCCAATGGTTTGGTTTTGAACTTGATCGCATTCTTGTCAACCTGGGGAAAACACAAAACAAAATATCCATCAATAATAATTTGTGGCAAGTGATGGTCATTTTACCGGCAGTAGAAACGTTAGAAATCATAGTGAAAAGGAAACTAATGACAATGAGATCTGAAAGACAATCAAGGTGACAATCCTAATTAATATAATTCTATTCTTAAGTACACAAATAGCAGCAGAAATTGATCCTATTCGGCAGCATGCATGCTTCACCAATTACTACTAGTTGTCATAATGGCTGGATACATATTCGACTTATGCTCCAAGACTGCTAGGCAAAGTCAGGCCATTTGAGATGTAATACACGAAATTGTTGCAGCTGATTCTACAAACTGGCATGTTTCCCAGTTGCAACAATTTTAGGAACATTTCTTGCATCTGTGTAAGCAATGTGGACCATACCAACACTGCAAACTAAAGCCAAGCTTGGCTTTCCTAAAGCTTTTCAAAGTCTCATAAAATATGTTTCAGCATAGTAACACGTCGACACTGTTTTGACAATAAAGTATAAAGCTCGACTATAGAAATTAAAGGTCTGGCTAAAGGGTTGGGTTATCACATCCATTTTCAAGTAAGGGAAGATTGTGTGAATGACTTAAAGGCAACCAATAAATGATCTAAAACATATTTGCTCATATCTGGGTTATTCCAATGCACGCTCCCATTGCTCACATTTCTCCAGCAAAACTGTTCAATACTCAATGTAATATCCCTAAATCACTGAGCTTACCATAAAAGAAAAAAAAAAACAAAAACAAATACCACTTCAGTTTTTAATTGCAATACAGAAATTATGGAGCCATGAGAATATCCATTTCCAAAAGTAAGGGAAGATGTTGTGATATTCTTGTCAACCGTTTTGTTAGCCTTCAACTCAATATGAGCGAACATTGAAGTGTTATATGCGGTAACGCAAATATCCATCAATAATAACTCAACTCAAATGAATGGAGAATTATAAAGTTCCTCACCATACAAATTTCATACATGAGATTTTTTAAATTCTTTTCTTCTTCTTCTCCTTTTTTATATATATATATTTTTATAGAGATCCCAACATAAATCCACAAATTTGGGGGCATAATGAGAGTTTTAAACAAAGCATAATTTTGAATTATAATGAAATTGCCGTGGGTCATTTACCAAAGTCAGTAATTGACTCAAACACAATTCGAATAATTTTGAATTTGCCCCAAATAAGAAATGGATAAATCATTTGCATCAAGAACAATTTTAAATTACTAAGGTTCGGTTTGATCTACAGAAAAAGATAAATCAAGTATTAAAAAAATGAAAGTTCAAAGAATGCCAAAAATGCAACACTGAGTCATACTAATGTGATCAACAAAACAACGTAAATTTACAAAACAAATAACGTATTTCAAGTAATGCTTCAAAATAGAACAATTCTTATCAAATGTTGAAGCCAAAGAGGCAAAATTATCCCACAACATCAGCTTCAAGATGGTTTTACCAAAGTCAAGGAAATAACCCAAAAATAATAATAACAATTAAAAAAATGTTGAATGAATGCCCCAAATTCATAATTTGTGACTCTGCTGCCAAGGAAAAAAATTAAAGCTACAATACCCATTTCTCATTATCAATTCAGCAATAATTATTACCCCTCCAGTACCGAATTATGCAGCTCTGACTTTAAAAAAAAAAAATCAAATTGACAATGATCATCAAACGTCAACAACAATAACCTAATGTATGCAAAGACAATGACCTAATTCCAAAAGACAACCCAAACAAGCAAATACCATAGCAAAAAAAGTCATGAAAACCATTAGCCCCACCAAAAAGTCGCAATGCATCAGCAACCCCATTTCGTCCCCCCTCCTTGCTTTAAATTAATAATTACATACGTGGTCAAATAACTAGCAGCGACAACATAATTCCAATAAGATCATAATATTCCCCCTTCCATTCATTATTCAACCACAGGAAGAACTTTATCTGACATAACTTTGATCGTTAAAGTTGTAATAATAACAGTTTAAGTATCCATGTAAATGACATAAGTAAAACTCAATGGAAATGTTACATTTTCGTAATGCGCCCACCAGTTGTCAAATGCTTGTATCAAACCCGTGGATTCATTGTAACTGATGCCGGTTGGCCCATGCCTGCTGTCCATCAGTTTTGACCACGACTGCCAATCCTTTTTCAGCGACGCGTACTTGTTCTGCAGTTGCTTGACGTCATGCAGCTTATTTGTACGGTCCACAAAGCCCTTGCTTACAGCTCTATATCCATGCATTGTCATTGTATGGAAGCTCCCCTTGAAACCAACGTCCAACTCTTTGATAACAAGTTCCAAAAAAATCCACACTGTGTCGGAGTCCCAAGCTGCTTTATGCACGTTTGTGGACTGCTGCTGCGTCTGTTTACTACCGCGCTTGCGTAAAGATTTGGAAGGCGTCGACTGCGTTTGGGACTGCTCCATTTGCGTACTACAATGCAACAACAATTATGGTATACGTGAAAAATCGAAAAGCTTGAAACTCATACTAGAAATATAAAAAAAAACATATAAACATTTGTGAAACAGAGCTAAATTAGCCAAAAGGGACTGCAGATTATAGTGTAATAGGTTAAACTACTACTAATTTGAGTTTTATAGTTCAAACATCAATTTTTGTTAATCTTTTGTTAATGAAAATGAACTGATAGTTTAAATTAAAAACAAATCAACAAAATCCTGCATATTTTTACCCATTAAACTAAGATAAAAACAATGCATATTATAACTTCAATTTTAGAACAATATGGTTCATAGAATAGCTCATCAATTAGTGTATTTACAAGTAGTGTGCATTAACTAAAAGATTCATTCTGATAAGAAAAACAATCGGGGAATCACTATCAGAGAACAAACAATAAATGCAGGCTCACCTTTAAACTTTTAGAAATTCATTATCTTAGATTTATGAAAATAAAAAAACATAGAAAGAATTAGGATCCTCAATATGGTATGTCAACTGGTGCAGATCCATCATTAAGAGTTGTTGGGAGTCGACAAGGCATCAGATGAAGCATTTGAAAATATTTTGGTTCAGAAGCTAAACATGTATATATATATATATATATATATATATATTCGTGTGTAGCAGAGCTAAATTAGCCAAAGACATACACACTAGCAATGTTAGAGCATTGCCAATGAGTTGCAAAAACAACTACGAAACCCATAATATGACAGTTTGGGCCAAAAAAAGTAATCCAGTTGCATGCTATCATGCCAAAACTTGCAGATCAGCATCCCACTGGTTTTCTTTCTTCAATTTCTCCCACCCTTATCCTTTCCACCAAAACTCTATCAAATAGAAAATAATTTTTTCATAAAAAAATTCAAAAATTACAACAACAATTCGTAGACACACAACAATCACAACAACAACGACAATTAAGAATTTTATGCAACTTCAGAAAAATTTCAAGTAATTTCTCAAAAAAAAGCACAAATATAATTGCAGAAAAAGAAATACATGGAAAGGTTTTCAAGGTCTGACATCTTCTTCCCTGATGTTCTTTTTACCCATCTTCACAGAGAGATGGGTCGATTGTGAACTTCGAACCGAAATCGTGAGAGATGCTTACACCGTGAAACAGATCGCGCGAACCCAAATGAACATCTTACAACCAGATCTATAGATCTGGTTTAGGTTTCGGATTCATAGAGGGTTTTGGTAGAGAGAAGAGAGGGTTTCGGTGTTAGAGATAAAAGAAGAGAGGTAGAAAAGAGGAAAAGTTTTGGAACAGAATCAGAGAAAGGAGAGCGAGAGTGAGAAAATTAATTTGCGTGGAAGAGATGTTACCTTGTAGTTAGGGAGAAACGGGCTGGCGTGGTGTAGATCTGGTCGGAAGTGGTGCAAATCTAGGCGACGGATTGTCCGACAGCCGTCGGTTACTGCTAATTTGCGATCGAGTCGAGCTCGGACTTCCCCACGGCTGTTGCGGTGCTGCACGGTGAAGGCTGCGACAGAACTCCGGCAGTCGGTGGTGTGGATATCTCCGCAGGCGGATTGTCCCCTTTTGTGGCTATCTCTGCAGAACTGGACTGATAGAGAGAGACAAAGAGAGAGAGAGAGAGAGGGGGGGAAGGGGATATTCGGGTGAGAGGATAATATTGTGTTGAGGAAGGGATAAAAAAACAGGGGTAAAATAGTATTTTTACCCTCCCTAGGTCAGACACACTTTTGGCCGCCCAAAACATGAAAATAGGATAACTTTTTGGCTTTTTTGATGACTTTTTGACTTTTTGGTTTTTTCTTAAGATCCCAAACTTGGCCTAAATGGACTATATTTACACAATGTGAAAAAATTGAGGGTAAAATTGATGTAATTAAAATTGCAATGGCTAATTTGATATAAGAGATAAACTAGTAATTTTAGTTTACATGGTGTGGTGGTAGATTATCATTGGACATGCAATAGTTTTGTGTTCCTTAAGCCAGTGTTTGAATCATAAATTTGAATAAGAATTTGACAAGAAAAAAGAAAAAAGTGAGTGAAATGTAAATAAAATGCAACTATAATTCACATTTCACCTTTTCTTTTCTTTTTTTCTTTTTTTCTTTTTTTCTTTTGAAATCGTTACTCAAATTCATGATCCAAATACAATCTTAATGTAGTCATTTACCATTACAGCCTCTCTTTTTTTCTAAGTTGTAAAATGTATTGATATAGAGAAGTTGCCTTGTTGAGTTCATTGGAAACTGGGAAATATAATTGGAGTTTTACCTTCATATTTGGGGCAGAACCTTACGGTAATATCTTTGCCTAAAATATCATTCATGTCAGGGCCAACACTCACCAAACTGTTGGGTATACCTCCTTATTGGAGTGTGGGACCCAATTGATTTATTAAAAGCGCTTAATTTGGTTTGGTATTAGTTATAATATATTTTTTATATATTATATTTAATTTGTGGAGACCCAATTCAGTTTGGTAACAACTAGGGTTTTGGTAAAACAAACTTAAGATTTAACAATATATATTGTTTTGTATGTCCCATATGTATAGCAGCAACTACAGATTTATATTTTTTCAGTGGCTTTTGTGGTTGAAGCACAAGCTTGCTGGCTGATTGATTTAAGTTGGGGCTTATTCGGCTGCTTTGGATTCCACTGATTTGGATTATTATTTTGGGCTTTCTTCAACTCTGGTTCTGAAGATTTTGGTTCATCTATTTGGTGAGGTCTTTCCTCTTGTTTATTTGTGATTATTTGGAATTCACCTAAGGGTGGTTTGTGAGACCATTTGTGTCTCGTTTGTAATCGTTTGGAAACTTATTTGGTTGATAGTGGAATCGGATTTTGATCCCGTGGACGTACCTTACATTGAGGGAACCACGTTAAATTCTTGTGTTATTTTTTATTTAATTTTTCCGCATTAGTTTTTATTCCCATTGATTGATTTACTTGTGCGGAATTGCATATCCTCCCTAACAACTGGTATCAGAGCTTACAATTTATTTGGGTTTATTTATTTGTGTAAATCAATGGAGGGGAATGTGGGTCGTATGTCTAGCTTCAATGGAAGCAATTGGGTAACTTGGAAAATTAAAATGGAGGACCTATTATTTTGTAAAGATTTGTATGGACCCATTGAGAGTGATAGTGGCAAACCCGAGGGTATGAAAGATGATGAATGGAATAGGCTTAATCGAAAAGTCGTTGGTGTTATCTGTCAAATGGATTGATGATAATGTGTTTCATCATGTTGCTACTGAAACTTCAGCACATAATTTATGGAAAAAATTAGAGGGCCTTTATGATAGGAAATCAGCCACAAATAAAGCTTTTCTGTTTCGTAAGTTGGTTAATTTAAAATATAAAGAGGGCAGCCCTATTCCAGAACATCTGAATGAAATAAAGAGTATTGTTAACCAACTTGCTTCTATGAAAATTATTTTTTATGATGAGTTGCAGGCTTTGAAGCTACTTAGTTTTTTGCCCGAAAGTTGGGAGACTTTGGTTTTGACAGTTAGTAATTCGGCGCCCGATGGAGTTGTCACAATGGGCCAAGTCACTAGTAACTTGTTGAATGAAGAAACCGGAAGAAAATCAGCGGGTTCCTCTCATTCGGAAGCATTCGTTGTGAGAAGCCGAAACAAAACAAGGAGGAGGAGTAAGACTCCTCATGGTTGTGATCAAAGCCGTGACAAATCAGAAGATGGTTCTTTTTCAAAGAAAGACATTGAATGTTATTATTGCCATGAGAAAGGGCACATGAAGCGAGAATGCCGAAAGCTCAAGAACAAGGAGAAAAGGCGTGACAAAAGTGTGGATAGGAAGCAAGAAGACACAACAGTAGTTGTTACCGATGATCTCATGGTCATTTGTGAAGATGATTGTATCAATTTTGTAGGCCAAGAGAGCAATTGGGTGATTGATTCTGTTGCTTCTTTTCATGTGAGTTCTCGAGTTGATTTATTCACTACCTACACCAAAGGAGATTATGGTTCTGTTCGAATAGGTAATGAAGGTTTGTCCAAGATTATTGGCATGGGTGATGTTTGCTTGGAAACAAATTTGGGCTGCAAGTTGTTACTTAAAGATGTGAGGCATATTCCCGACATTCGCCTCAATTTGACCTCTACTGGGAAGCTAGATGATGAAGGCTTCAACAACAAATTTGGTGATGGAATATGGAAGCTCACAAAGGGTTCTTTGGTGGTGGCTAAGTGTAAGAAGACTCATACACTTTATTCGATGCAAGGAAAAATTTGTGAAGGTGTTGTCAATGCACTTGAAGATGATACTTCTACCGAATTGTGGCACAAACGGCTTGGCCATATGAGTGAAAAGGGGCTACAAGTTTTGTTCAAGAAAGAGCTTCTACCCGGTTTGAAAGGTACACATCTTAAAACTTGTGCTCATTGTTTGGCGAGTAAACAACATAGAGTTTCTTTTCATAAAAATGTTGCTTCTAGAAAAGAAAATGTGTTGGAGTTGATTCATTCGGATGTTTGTGGTCTTTTGAAAGTAAGAACACATAGTGGTGCACTTTATTTTGTTACTTTCATTGATGATTATTCAAGGAAAGTTTGGGCTTTCCTACTAAAAACTAAAGATCAAGTTCTAGAAGTATTTAAGCATTTTCAGGCCATGGTTGAAAGAGAAACATGACAGAAATTAAAGTGCATCCGATCAGACAATGGTGGTGAATACATTGGGCCATTTGATGAGTATTGTCGCAGCCAAGGTATTCGGTACCAAAAGACAGTTAAGAAGACTTCTCAACAAAATGGCGTTGCCGAGAGGATGGACCGCACCATTGTGGAAAGAACAAGGTGTTTGCTTTCACAAGCTAAATTGCCAAGATCCTTTTGGGGTGAGGCAATGAGTACAGCGGTTGACGTGATCAATTTGTCTCCTTGCTATCCTTTGAATGGTGATGTTCCTGAAAGAGTCTGGACTGGCAAAGATGTGTCTTATGAGCACTTGAGAGTGTTTGGTTGCCGAGCTTTTGTTCACATTTCAAAGGATGAGAGGTTCAAGCTTGATAGTAAGTCAAGACAATGTATTTTTCTTGGCTATGGGCGTGATGAATTCAGGTATAGATTGTGGGATCCGGTCGACAAGAAAGTTATTCGAAGCCGTGATGTTGTGTTTCTTGAAGACCAAACAATTGAAGACTTTGGCAAAGGTGATCAACCGGAGCCAAAAACTAGTGATCTCATTGACATGGATCCATCTCCTTCATCTTCAGTGGATGATAAAAATGGGGGAGATGTGCAGCCACCTATTGAAGATATGGAGAATGATGCTAATCCTAATGAAGTTGACCCAAATATTGAGGAAGAGCATCCAACTCAAGAACCTCCACCACAACTTGAGTTGAGGAAATCTACAAGGGACCGACAACCTTCAAGAAAGTATCCTTCCAATGAATTTGTGTTGATTTCTAATCAAGGGGAGCCCGAGAGCTACCAAGAAGCAATTGAGCATGCAAAGAAAGGTGATTAGAAAAAGGTCATGGAAGAGGAGATGAATTCCTTACTTGAAAATCACACCTATGATTTAGTGAAGTTGCCTAAGGGGAGGAAAATTCTGAAAAATAAGTGGATTTTCAAATTGAAGAGTGATAGAAAGAATTTGAGGTACAAAACACGTCTTGTTGTGAAAGGCTTTAGGCAAAAGAAAGGTATTGACTTTGATGAAATTTTCTCGCCAGTTGTGAAGATGTCTTCTATTCGGGTTGTACTTGGCATGGCTGCAAGTATGAACCTTGAAGTTGAACAACTTGATGTGAAGACCACATTTCTTCATGGTGACCTTGAAGAAGAAATTTACATGGAACAACCAGAAGGTTTTGTGGAAAAAGGAAAAGAGAAATTTGTTTGCAAATTGAAGAAAAGTTTGTATGGTTTTTCTAAAACCACTTCGGACCATTGTGTGTTTGTGAAAAATTTCCCAGATGGCAAATTTATTATTCTTTTGCTTTATGTTGATGACATGTTAATTATGGGTCAAAATTCTACCATGATTAACAAGTTGAAGTTAGAGTTGAGTAAATCTTTTGCTATGAAAGATTTGGGACCAGCAAAGCAAATACTTGGTATGAAAATTGTTCGTGATCGCAAAGAAGGGTTGACTTGGTTGTCTCAAGAAAGCTACATTGAGAAAGTTCTTGAGAGGTTCAACATAGATAAAGCAAAGCCGGTTGGTTATCCACTTGCGGGTCACTTCAGGCTTAGTTTGAATCAATGTCCTACAAGTGAGAAAGACAAAGAAGAGATGTTGAAAATTCCTTATGCTTCAGCAGTTGGTTCTTTGATGTATGCCATGGTTTGTACAAGGTCGGATATTGCTCACGCCGTTGGTGTGGTGAGTTGTTTTCTCTCTAATCCAGATAAAGAACATTGGGCAGTGGTAAAATGGATTCTAAGATATCTTTGAGGAACTTCGAAGGTGTATTTGTCTTTTGGGAATGGTAAGCCGATACTTGATGGGTTCACAAATTCTGACATGGCCCGTGATGTTGATTCTAGAAAATCTACTTCGGGGTATTTGATGACTTTTGCAGGGGGAGCTGTGGCATGGCAATCTAAATTACAAAAATGTGTTGCTCTCTTAATTACTGAAGCTGATTTATTGCCATTACAGAAGCTTGCAAAGAAGAGTTATGGTTAAAGAAATTTTTGCAAAAGTTGGATTTAAAGCAAGAAAAGTACGTGCGCTTTATTGTGATAGTCAAAGTACTATTCATTTGAGTAAAATTTCTACTTTTCACTCGAGATCGAAACACATTGATGTGAGATACCATTGGATTCGTGATGTGTTAGATTCAAAATTATTACAACTCGAAAAGGTTCACACAGATGATAATATTTCAGATATATTGACTAAAACTTTGTCGAGGGACAAACATTTAAAGTGTCGAACTTTGGCGGGTATGGTTAATGTCTCCACCTAAGTCGGTAGGGGGAGAATTGTTGGGTATACTTCCTTATTGGAGTGTGGGACCCAATTTGTTTATTAAAAGAGCTTAATTTGGTTTGGTATTAGTTATAATATATTTTTTATATATTATATCTAATTTGTGGAGATCCAATTCAATTTGGTTACAACTAGGGTTTTGGTAAAACAAATTTAAGATTTAACAATATGTATATATATATATATATTATTTTGTATGTCCCGTATGTATAGCAGCAGCTACAGATTGATATTTTTTCAGTGGGTTTTGTGGTTGAAGCACAAGCTTGCTGGTTGATTGATTCTTGGTTACGTATTCAAGTGCATTGGTTTTGTGGGTAATCAAGTTGGGGCTTATTCGGCTGCTTTGGATTCCACTGATTTGGATTATTATTTTGGGCTTTCTTCAACTCTGGTTCTGAAAATTTTGGTTCATCTATTTGGTGAGATCTTTCCTCTTGTTTATTTGTGATTATTTGGAATTCACCTAAGGGTGGTTTGTGAGGCCATTCGTGTCTCGTTTGTAATCGTTTGGAAACGTATTTGGTTGATAGTGGAATCGAATTTCGATCCCGTGGACGTACCTTATATTGAGGGAACCACATAAAATTCTTGTGTTGTTTTTTATTTAATTTTTCCGCATTAGTTTTTATTCTCATTGATTGATTTACTTGTGGGAAATCGCATATTTTCCCTAACACAAACTGGGAAGATATGTAAGTTCGATATGGCCAAACCCTAGGGAAATAACTTTTTTTTCCTCATTTTCCTGGGTGACAATCTTTTCTACCTTCTTGCAATGCGCAATTGTTAGACTTAGTAGATTGACAAGGACCTTGGCCGTGGAAATTGTGAATATATATATATGTCAAGCTGTCACGCCTCTTCACTTTTAGAGAACTTAGATTTCTGAAACAATGAATTTGTTGGGGAACACATTTCCATATATGCATCAGCATAGGCAAATACTTCAATTCCAAATTATTTAACAGAGTCATTGATGTTTCTTCCTCACCGACACCAGCACATACACCCCCTTAGAGGTCAAATATCATTTCCAGCGAATCACACCACCACCATACCTTTAGCTCTTCTATTTTGTGCAGTCTTCGCATTAAATTGGACAAGACAACACTTGATAATTTCCCACAACATTGGATCGTTACGAATCTTACCTTGTGAAGGAATCCGACTTCAAGTTAGTTGTGCCATATCTCAGTTGGCCCATCTACTCCTGTGATAGCAAATTCCCCATTGCCGCTTAAACTAAACTACAATTGCAATCATTTCAAGTGTTTTAGTGACATTTACTAATTATTGAGTAAAACAAACTCCACCTTTGAGATTGCACATTAACTTAGACCAATATGACAATAAAAATAAATAAAAATCTTAGACAAATGTGATATGTTCATAAAAATTCAAGACCTTTGGAAATAATAAAAGATGGGGAAGGGAAGAAAAAAAAAAAGAAAAGAAAAGAAGTGTGGGGATATATTTTCTGAGTACCAACACGCGGCAAGGTGACGTCGACGTGTCAGCCGAGGTGCCACGTGTCCTGGTCGTGACGCCGAGGTGATCTCGGCAAGGGCGAGGTTATCTCTGAAGATATCGGAATCCGAAATAAGAGGATAAAAGATAAGGGACAGGAGTCCTAGAATAAAGAGGAAATTTAGCCAAAATAAGGACAAAGCTCTTAGAGAGTTTATCTTTATCTCTTGAAGAATCCAAGGTAAGTACTGAGCAGGAATTCATAGAAGTCCGGCTTCTATTGGAATTTGGATTGAGGTAACTATAAAAGAGAGGCACCCCCGTGGGTCTAAGGTACGCAATTTATACTTTGAGCAGTGAGTTTAGCACTTGATTATCTTTGAGAGATATACTGACTTGATCGTCGGAGTGCCCCCAGGTGGAAGAACCACCGCCGGAGCCTTCTCTTTTTGTTACAGGTTAGCTGAAGCCATCTATTCTGCCAGTGCTCTCTAGCTGATTACTAAACGGGCAGTGTGATTAGAAAATCACTCACATAATTTGGCGCCGTCTGTGGGAACTTAGAAGAATAGATGGCCAGTAACGGACAGAAGGAAAAGATTGGGGACGACACTCTTGCTGGGAGTGGCAGACCAATTGACCTTGACGTTGAAGGAGACAACCACAATGCAGAAACTCATGACCAGGGCCGCAAAGAGAAAGACGTCGGCCAGGAGGGCGACACTTCGAAGAAGACAGACCAAAGCAAGTACTATAACGAAGATAACCTCCAGGTATGGAGGGATAGGTGCCTACGGAGGGATGAGGAAGTAAAAGAATTGGCAAACGAGTTGGCAGACCTGCAGTCGGTCGTCTACTTCATGATGCAAAACAATGTCATGCAGCCACCATACCCGCCGCACGACATGCCGATTCCAGCAACTAATACCCAGAAGGGAGGAAGGAAAACAATCCCCGAAGCCCCTCAGCACACCAGAAGTGGAAGGCACTCTCACCGACCTTCCAGGGAAATTGGACGAGAGGAGCCGAGACGAGAGGAGTCTTGACGGACATATCATACGAAGGACCCAGAACCCAAAGAACATTAGCATGTTCAAGGGCAGGGACTCTACTTTGACACAACCCATGGAGAAAGATCAAAACGGGCCCACCACGAGGCCGAAAGTAGTGTGCCGAAAAGATTGAAGTCCAAAGATAGCCGAGCTCCAGGGAGGAGTAAAGAAGACTTGAGAGATTACCTCAAGAGGAAGTAACAGAATGCTGAAGCCGAGGTAACTTCCCTGGTTAAGCCGAAGACACCATTCTCGGTGGAACTGGACAAATTTAAAACACCAAAGAGGTTCAGTATGCCGAGGTTTCAAATATATGATGGTAAGTCATATCCCAACTTTCACGTTGGACTATACCTAAATTCAATGGCATTATATAGTGGGAACGAGCCATTGCTCTGCAAAGTATTCCCCTCATCCTTCGGGGAGATTGCATCAGACTGGTTCCATAAACTACCGAAGGGAAGCGTAAAGACTTGGGAAGGCCTGGCCGAGATGTTTGTGGCCAGGTTTGTGACAAATAAACTACAGCCCTTGAGGGTCGACGCACTGATGGCTTTAAAAATCACCAAGGATGAAGGCCTTAGAGCCTACGCAAAAAGGTACTACGAGGTGTTCAATCGAATACCTGAATGCAACCAAGAGGTGGCGGTCGTGTCTTTCAAGAACGGCCTGAAAGATGACTGCCCACTACGGAAGTCTTTGGCAAAGACATTGCCAAAAAGCATGGAAGAACTCATGGCGAGAATCGAGAAGTACGCCAGAGCCAAGGAGGATATGTCGGGAAACAAAGAGACAAAGCAGAAGAAAGGAAACGGCTCGCCGAAGTGAAGCCCAGGTAACAATGGATCGATTAAACAAGAAACAGAATTGAGGGCTAAACCGACAGTAACGACTGTATTTCGAGTCTCGATCTACAAAGTCCTGGATCAAATACGAAACCAACCCTATTTCAGAGCACCGACAAGAACACCAGGGGAATTTATGGGAAGAAACATCGGCAGGCGTTGTGCTTACCACAATGAAGAAGGGCACCCAACTCAGGGTTGCAGAGCCCTAAACGCACACTTAGAAGACTTGGTGAAGCAAGGCCATCTAAGAGACCTTGTCGATGAGGCCAGGACAAGGGAAAAACAAGCAAGATTGCCTCAAGCACCAGCAGCTCCGCCTCCCCCACCACAGCAACCACAGGCAGGAGGACCACGGGTGGTTAATGTAATTCACTCAAAAGTGAATGAAAACGACATACAAGGGGAGACCCAGAAGGTAAAACACCTACAGCACGTGAACCAGGTCGGACATAAAAGACCTTGGCCTGAAGAATGCCAGGGACCGACGATAGCCTTTACTGAAGCCGACCTAAAGATGGTCCAGCATCCACATAATGATGCCATGGTAGTATCCCTCCAGGTTGGAGAGTGCCAAGTGAAACGCATCCTGATTGATCAAGGCAGCTCTTGCGACATCATGTATGTTAGATGTTACAAGGAGCTGGGCCTTCATCCTGATGACTTGGAGCAATCCAATGTCCCGATGGTCGACTTCAATGGAACACCGACGTGGCCACTGGGCGCAATAAGCTTGGAAGTACAAGCCATCACTAAGAAGGTCAAGACAGAATTCATGGTGATTGACACACCTTCGCCATAAAATATCATCTGGGGAAGGCCATGGTTGCATGCAATGGGGGCAGTTCCCTCAACATTGCATCAACTACTGCGATTCCCAACAGAGCATGGGATAGAGGAAGTTAGAGGCGATCAGCTACAGGCAAAGAGTTACTCCATGGCAACAATGAAATCTACCTGCAGCGTGCGAGAGCCAGAGAAGGCAGAAATTGAAGATGAGGACGTGGAAGTCTTAGAAGACGTCGGCAAAGAACCAGCCGAGAAGAGCGAAGAGGCGCTAAAGAAAATCCTCGTCCAGGATGGGGATAAAGAATGCTTCTTTCTTCTCGGCTCGGGCTTAGCCGAAGAAGAGAAAAAAGAGTTGGAGACTTTTTTAAGAGCAAATATTGAGGTGTTCACTTGGACACCTTACGAAATGCCTGGCATTGACCCCGAGGTCACTTGCCACAAACTGAATGTTGACAGGTCGGCCAAACTTGTAATTCAGCGAGCCAGAAGACCGACGTTGATACACGTCGAAGCAGTAGAAGAAGAAGTAGACAGACTTCTGGAGGCCAGGGCCATTAGAGAAGTACACTACCCAACATGGCTATCCAATACAATGGTGGTAAAGAAAAAGAACGGTAAATGGAGGGTCTGCGTAGACTTTACCAGCCTCAACAAAGCCTGTCCCAAAGACAGCTTTCCCCTGCCCAAAACTGACCAGCTAGTAGATGCCACTTCAGGGCATGGAAGAATGAGTTTTCTAGACGCCTATAGGGGGTACCACCAGATCGCCATGTACCCCCCAGACGAAGAAAAAATAGCATTCATCACCCCTAAAAGGCCTGTACTATTACAGAGTAATGCCTTTCGGGTTGAAAAACGCAGGAGCAACTTACTAAAGGTTGGTAACCAAAATGTTCAAACACCTGATTGGCCGAACAATAGAGGTCTACATCGATGACATGGTCGTGAAGACCAAGGAACCTAAGGGTCATCTTGCTGACCTAAAAGAAGTCTTTGATATACTCAAAACATACCGGCTCCGACTTAACGCATCGAAGTGCGCATTTGGAGTTGGATCAGGTAAGTTTCTGGAGTACCTAGTAACAAGAAAGGGCATTGAGGCCAGCCCAGATCAAATCAAGGCCATCCTAGAGTTGAAGAGCCCGACATCGGCAAAACAGGTGCAGATGCTAACTAGAAGGGCCGCAGCCCTAAAAAGATTCATCAGCAAAAGCTCAGACAAATGTAAACCCTTCTTCAACCTGGTGAAGAAGGCCACGGACTTCCTATGGACTGAGGAATGTGAGGCCGCTTTGTCTGACCAAAAGAAATATCTGACCACGGCTCCAGTCCTCTCAACACTTGAACCTGGGGAAGAATTGTTTTTGTATTTAGCAGTTTCAGAACACGCAGTAAGTGCAGTGCTAATCTGAGAGGAAAAGGGGGAGCAAAAGGCTATTTATTATGTAAGCAAAACCTTGGCCGATGCAGAAACAAGGTACCTACCACTAAAGAAATTAATGCTGGCCTTAATAATGGCTTCAAAGAAGCTGAACCATTACTTTCAAGCGCACAAGATTATAGTGCTAACAGAGCACCCACTGAAGTCCTTGTTACAACAAGGAGACTTAACTGGAAGAACAGCAAGATGGGCAGTGGCTTTGGGCCAGTATGACCTGGAGTTCAGGCCGAGAACAGCAATTAAGGGACAAGTTTTGGCCGACTTCGTGGCCGAATTCACGCCAGAATCCATCGAACATCGGGTTCCGTTGAGCCAAGATGAACGTTGTTCAAGCGAACAAGGAGAAGCTCAGCCAAAGGCAAAAAAACAAAGAAAGGAAAAACTCAGACCCTGCAGCATTTACATCGGCGACTGCTTTCGCCTGTTTGTCGATGGGAGCTCAAACCGGCAAGGAGCAGGGCAGGAGTAGTGCTAATATCACCTGATGGGGAGATATTAGAACAGTCCATTCGATTAGGGTTCAAGGCTTCGAATAATGAGGCAGAATATGATGCATTGATTGCAGGACTAAAGCTGACAGTGGCAGCAGAAGCAGATATGGTAATAATTTTTTATGATTCACAACTTATAGTAAATCAGACAACGGGAGAGTTTGCAACCCGAGATGAGAGAATGTCGGCATACGCAAAGGAAGTCATCAGGCTGGCAGCCTTATTTCGCAACTGCCGACTTCTTCAAGTTAGCCGAGATGATAACAGCCACGCCGACTCATTGGCCAACTTGGCAAGCTCAATACAAACTGGAAAAACAAGGACAATAATGATTGATTATTTGTCGAACCCGAGCATAGAACCACCAATTACAAAACAAGAAGCAATGTGTGTGGACTTGGGACCAAGCTGGATGGATACAATTGTTGCATTCCTAAAAGAGGAAAAGCTGCCAGAAAACCATAAGGAAGCACACAAGGTCAGATTGAAGTCGGCAAGATTCAATCTGACAGCAGACGGACATCTCTACAGAAGGTTCTTCACTGGACCCCTTTTAAGGTGCGTACACCCTTTGCAGGTTGAAGATTTTCTATATGAAATTCATGAAGGGATTTGTGGAAGCCACACTGGGGGCAGATCACTAGCTCACAGGGCCATTACCTAGGGGTATTGGTGGCCCTACATGCAAAGATGCAGAAGCCTACGTGAAGAAGTGTGAACAATGCCAAAGGTTCGCACCTTTGATATACCAGCCAGCCGCTGACCTGAACCCTGTATTCAGTCCATGGCCATTTGCCCAATGGGGCATGGATCTCGTTGGGCAGTTGCCCCAAGCAACTGGGCAAAGGAAGTACTTGCTGGTAGCAACAGATTACTTCACGAAGTGGATAGAAGCAAAACCTCTTGTCAAAATCCGAGATGTGGACGTCAAGAACTTCATATGGAGAAACATCATCACCAAATCTGGCATCCCAAAAGCAATAGTTGCCGACAACGGAACGCAGTTTGACAGTAAACTCATCAAAGAACTTCTGTGCAAAATTCAAGATAAAGAATTACTTTTCAACACCAAGTTTTCCCCAAAGCAATGGGCAAGCAGAAGCATCCAACAAAGTAATTTTGGATGGGATAAAGAAGAGGCTGCAGGCAGCAAAAGGAAAGTGGGTAGACGAGTTACCCAATGTACTCTGGGCATATCAGACTACGCCAAGAAGATCAACAGGGGAAACCCCCTTTGCCATGGCTTATGGAACAGAAGCAGTCATCCCATTGGAGATCGACATCAGGGATCAGAACCTGGGGAGTAGAGAATGGGACTAATGACATACTTTTAGCCCGAGATCTAGATCTCTTAGAAGAAAGAATGGAGAAAGCTGCAATTCAGCTCGCAGCATACCAGTAGGAACTTGCTAGAGCTTACAATAAGAAGGTTAATCCAAGGGATTTTCAGGTCGGCGACCTAGTCTTGAGAAAAGTTGTTGGCAACAAAAAGGACCCCAGAGAGGGCAAGCTTGGCCCAAACTGGGAAGGACCCTACAGAATCACTTTGGTATTGGGCAATGGAGCATACCGGCTTAAAGATAATGACGACAAAGCATTGCTAAGACCCTGGAACACTTGTAATTTGAAATTTTTCTATCATTAGATGTTCCTTGTTATTTTTTACCGACGTCATCAATAAAATTTTAGCAGAGTTCTCCAAAGACTTGTGAATTGATAAAAGATGCATAATGTTGTTTCTGAATAATGAGAACTCAAGTGGAACTCAGGTTCACATTGGGGGCAGAGAGAAGACAAAAATGCTTAACGCTTGTTGAAATTTGTAGCCATTTACAAGTTGAAGTTAAGCTGAGATAATTGTTTATCTTCATTTGTTAAAATTTGTAGTAATTTACAAGTTGAAGTTAAACCGAAGTAATGCTTAACGCTTGTTGAAATTTGTAGCAATTTACAAGTTGAAGTTAAGCCGAGATAATTGTTTATCTTCACTTGTTGAAATTTGTAGCAATTTACAAGTTGAAGTTAAGCCGAGATAATTGTTTATCTTCACTTGTTGAAATTTGTAGCAATTTACAAGTTGAAGTTAAGCCGAGATAATTGTTTATCTCCACTTGTTGAAATTTGTAGCAATTTACAAGTTGAAGCTAAACCAGAGTAATGCTTAACGCTCGTTGAAATTTGTAGCAATTTACAAGTTGAAGTTAAGCCGACATATATTATTTAACACCCGTGGAAATTTGTAGCAATTTACAAGTAGATCACTGTTTGGCACTTGTTATAACTTAAGAAAAGTTTACAAAGTTAAGATTAAACTAGTATATGTTTATCCTTGTTGAAATTTGTAAACAATTTACAGGACAAGTACTTGCGGAAGTAAATCGTCAGGTGGCATAACCGAGGTGTGCCACACCGAGAAGATTGCACAAAGAAGGAAGAGTACATAAGACATGCAAAATATTCTAAGTATATAATCATGCAAGAGCAGTTAGAAGAAGACAAAGATGCAAGCATTCACTGAAGGAAAGTTATGTTAAGCATTCAGTTGAAATAGGGGCACATCGGCCATATGAAAAAGCTTACATTGTCTAAGGAAACAAAACACTACAAAAGACAAGATAGGAAAAACATGAAAATTAAGCTTCATCAGCATCAACAGCAACTTGGGTTTGGACCTCGGAAGGATCTGAAAGAGCTACCTCGGCCGCCTTCTCCTCCGCAATCTCGGCATCAATCTGGGCAAGGGTTTCATCAATGCTTTTTTCGGCTACAGGAACATCAGAGGATGCCTGCTTCCGGGGTAGTTTCCTTGACAACTCCATCACCCTCTTCATCATGAGTCAAGTCCAGGACTTGCTCAATTAAAGGAAGAGACTTGGATGCAGTAGCCTCTTTCTTCCCTTTTCTCACCAAGGCATCATCCTCTTCCTCATCACCATCTTCAGACTCAGATTCGCCGATGTCTTGACTTGAAGATTGAGCTGGAGGGAATGGAAGAGGAATGGCATCAGCTTTCCTCAAAGGTGAGTCCTCTGGAACATTGAGTTTCTCTAAAAGGGACATCCAACCAAGGGTTAAACCCTTGTTGCATGCCCCCTTCACCTGTTGTTCATAGGCATCTGTGACATCGGCCATGCCTTGGGCATGCGCTTTCTCGTCAGCATCTTTTATTTCTGCTTCTTTGGTGGCCAGTGCCTCCTAAAGCTCCTTTTTCGGCTTTGACCATTCTTTTCTCGGCTTCTCTCTTCTGAGATTCAGCCACTTTTCTGATAGCCTCAGTAGCCTCAGCCTTCTCTTCGGCATTATTCTGAGCTTTGATCGCAGCCTCGGCTTGGTCTTCCAATTTTTTCATCTTTGATTGTAAGCCTTTGTTAGTCTTTTGGAGGGAAGAGAACTCCCTCTTCATCTCGACAAGCCTCTCCCGATTCTCAAAAGACTGCATTGAGAAAGAGTGGGCATGCTGGATGGCCTGAAAGAAAACAGAGGTATTAGAGAATATTCAAAGTAGCAAATAAAGGGAAGAAAAGAAGAAAGTTACCACATAGAAGACATTTACCTGAACGGAGTGCTGAAGCATTAAAGCGTAGTTCTTACACTCACTGTACTGGGCGTTTCGCTCCAGATCGCCTGGAAGAAGCAGAGCGGTACTGAGTACGACGCCGACGTTTATATCATCGGCACTATCATTTGCCATGGCAGGCTTGTCTTCCAGAGTAATTGTGGGGGCCCATGGGGCATCAGGATTTTTTGATCCCGAAGTTGTTACAGAAGAAGACCTCGGCTTTTTTGGTTTTTGGGATTCTGGTGGTTGAGACTCAGAGCGCCTCTTCCCAACAAAAGGCTGAGATTTATCACTCTCAACCAACTTTGAGATCGACAAGGTGTCTTCAGATTCAACCTGAGCTATCTTAGCCTTTGGTTGAGCCTTCTTTATTGTTTTTGGCTTCGATGGAGGTTGGGCTTGTGTTGGCTTCTCATTAACAGATGATGGAATACTGGCCAGAAGATCTTTTACAACAGGTTTAGGGCGACCCATGTCAACAGTAAGGACAAGTCGTCGCCGATGTTTTCGTTCTGATATTCGGACCAGGTATGGAGCCAAAGTTGATGGTTGATCAGCTGGATCAGATGTTGATCCTTGATCTGTTCGTGATGTGGATACAGTCAACGGAGTTGTAGTAGAGGGTGGAGAAAGGTTTTTCTTCTTCCTTTTGGGAACGTCAGGCAAAGTTGACTTGTATGATGGAATAAAATTGAGAAGCACAGGCGCTTTCCTTTTATGGACTGGCAAGTCTAGAAGTTTCTTCAAATCCTTGCGAGGGACAAAGGATTGGCGAAAATTTTTCGGTAGCTGATGAACAGCTGCAAGAAGAACAGACGTCAGAAACACACAAAGTATTTAAGACTTCGAAAGAAAACAGGCAAAGCTGCAAACTTCCAATTTCCCGAGGTAATGAGATAGTCATCTCCAGCCCCCTTGTTGGAGTCTGGGAGGTCGGCTACGATTTTGAATTCTGTAGACCTCGGCTAGGTAATAAATGTAGCCTTTTTCTTTCAAATTAAGGGCACACATGGTATAACAATACTGGATATCGGCTAGGGTGATCCTAGCATTTTCCTGTTTAGCTAAGGCTATGACACCAAAGATCACTCGATAGGTATTGATTGCCAGTTACATGGGGTTCAACTTATAATAGTGAAGAATCTCGCGAAAAAGGATGTTGAGTGGGAGCCGGAGTCCGCACTCAGTAAAAGCTACAATGGGAAAGGGCATGGAGTTTTCTGTAGGCATGATGGAGTCATCATCCCCAGCCAGCCTCAGATGGACATTGGCAGGGATGGAGAACTCTTGCCTAAAGTACTCAAGTTTGGTGGGGTATCTACCCTATGTCTCCACATACGCATGATATCGGCCTGAATTAGAAGGGTTGAAATTCAGAAAAAATATGTTTCTTATTGATGGGACCTCGGCAAAGACCTAGGTTTGGGCTGGTACAGAAATTTGTAAGGAATGTTTCAGTTTTGCCCTAAATCGTGGGTTCTACAAACAAATCCCAAACCTAAAACTATGGAGATAAAGATCAAAGGCACAGATCTGGAAAAGACACAAAAAACATAAAGCAAGAATGGAATTTCAGAATCAAGAACAGAGATGGTTTATCAAGAGCATAAAGAATAAAAGAAATACAGGGCCAAGATTAGTGACAAAGATACAGGGAAGTAGTGAAACAATGCGTGTGTTCAAGATATGTGCAAGGGCAAAATCATGGGAAGGACATATTCAGGTGTATGAATTGCAAATTAAAAGTTTCAACAGATGCAGTAAAGGCAACAAGTAATGAAGAATATCAAAAGAATTGAAAACGAAAGGAACAGTAGCTTACCAGAAAAGAGTGAAGCCGGTATGAAGATTGCCGAAGTCAGACGACAGTTACAGATGTAACGAGAACGACGAAAGCTTCACAGGAAGGGAGAACGGAAGACAATTGCAGAGTTTAGAGCTTGAGCAATAGCGGATTCGAAAGAAAGAGTTTAGAGAGAGAAAAAACAAGAGAAATCAGATGCAAAAGTGGAAAAATAAAGAAAGGGGGAAAGGTTTTGTCAAAAATGAAAACGGCGGCAAAAAATAATCAATACGCCTAGAAGAACGTATACGTCAGACGGCGCACGTGAGAAAGAGACGGCTTATGGGCACGTCACAAGTACAAACCAGCAAGAAAGAAACGCGTGGTTAAAAACGGTTGAATTATGGTGTATGACAGCTCATACTCGTGGAAGCGTTCTTGAAATTCTTGTTCTTCAATAAATGGATATCGGCCAAAATAATGATCTCGGCTGAGATACTGAAAACTGACGTACTGGAAAAACGGAATGATATAGGTTCCATCAACTTAGAATGCCGAGGTAATAGAACCTAGGGGGCAGTTGTGGGGATATATTTTCTGAGTATCAACACGTGGCAAGGTGACGCTGACGTGTCAACCGAGGTGCCACGTGTCCTGGTCATGACGCCGAGGTGATCTTGGCAAGGCTGAGGTTATCTCCGAAGATATCGGAATCCGAGATAAGAGGATAAAAGATAAGGGACAAGAGTCCTAGAATAAAGAGGAGATTTAGCCAAAATAAGGATAAAACTCTTAGAGAGTTTATCTTTATCTCTTGAAGAGTCCAAGGTAAGTACTGAACAGGAATTCATAGAAGTTAGGCTTCTATTGGGATTTGGATTGAGGTAACTATAAAAGAGAGGCACCCCCGTGGGTCTAAGGTACGCAATTTATACTTTGAGTAATGAGTTTAGCACTTGATTATCTTTGAGAGATATACTGACTTGATCGTCGGAGTGCCCTCGGGTGGAAGAACCACCGCCGGAGCCTTCTCTTTTTGTTACAAGTTAGCTGAAGCCATCTATTCTGCCGATGCTCTCTAGCTGATTACTAAACGGACAGTGTGATCAGAAAATCACTCACACAAGAAGACATACACAATAGATGCATTTATGCCATTAACCACCTAAAACAAGTCTATCTAAAAAATATTGAGGAAATTACCCACATTTGGATATTCAAAAAATTATTACATATGCATGGAAAACTTTATAATTTTAGTTATTAATATTGATAAAGTTTACCATTAATTTGTAATTATTTTTGAAGTTGTACACTAATGTGATAATTAAATATATTCACACAAAAAATGTAAAAATATTGTAGGTTTTTATATAGTAAAAATATAAAAATACTTCAAAAAAATTTTTTGTTAATTTTGTACGCAATAATTTACATGGAAGAAAAGTGAAGTTATTAGTTTGTAAAAGAACAAAAACTTATTATTGGCACAAAGGAATTGACAAATATTCATATGTGATATATACAACACAAACATACATAATTGAGAGAGGAGTCTATAAGCACTACAAAAATATATTAGTGGATTCTAATATCATTTTACGTGAACGTTTGACTAATCGAATTACGCTTTATTTCAATGAACAAGAATAAAGAATCAAAATAACACAA
Organism: Camellia sinensis; assembly: GCF_055761805.1. Classification (NCBI taxonomy): domain Eukaryota; kingdom Viridiplantae; phylum Streptophyta; class Magnoliopsida; order Ericales; family Theaceae; genus Camellia; species Camellia sinensis. The sequence continues at coordinate 22,514,181 of NC_138970.1, read as the reverse complement.
AATAATAAATAAAAAAACAACTCAAAAGAAGCAATTTTCATGTCATACCTATAAAGAATCTTATGATTTCCAATCAATCCAAATTTGTTGATCACGTATCATTTTCACCGAATTATTGTGACTAAGAAATCAAAATTTTGTAGAACTACAAAACCCAAATCACAAAACATGTGTAAAAGAAGTCATCAATCATGTATCACAAAGCCCAAATTCATAAATCCAATTGGTGACTATGTTTTTTTTGGTGTTTTGGGTTTTTTTTTTTTTGGTGTTTCGGAAATCCAATTGGCGACTATCAATTCATCACATAAGTCACCAATCTTTAGTTCAGAAATTTATAGATTGTATGCCAAATTTAATAAAAACCCAAGCAAAGAAAAAAGTTAGACCTTGTGAAACGTTGGACAAAGAAAATAGTTCAAGGCAAATAACATGGAAATGGTATCAGTGGGGAAAAAAATGTAGACAAAACATTACAGTAGGATAATATACGGAGAGTGAGAGGGTTTTTTAGAAACAGAAACATGAATACAAATATTGTACTTGTAAGATGTAACAGAATTACTTGGAATAAGAGAAGACAAAAAGCAATAAAAGCAAGGGGAACTTACGTGTTTGTCAAATAGGTCCTATAAAGAATATTTATCACAAAAAAAAGTGACTAATTGTAAATTTTAACGACAATTTATAAAAAGCATGATAAAAAAAGTCATTAATTGTCAATTTTTAGTGACATATGTAAAAAATTATTACAAAAAAATTATTTTTAGCGATAATTTTATTAGGAATTATTTTTAATAAGATTTAATGGGAATTAAGTCCAACTAAGTGTTTTTTAACATACAAATGCGAGAGGAAGTGGAAAAACATACAGCATTAATTGTTCATTAATTTTCCAAAAGACACTTGGCACAATATTAACTTGTTTAGGAAGTACCTGTGGCAATTTTTTAAGGCTTCTAACCAAAAGGCACAGCTTTACCTATATTACATATGATTATATGATATGATGCCAAATACTAACAAGTTTCTATTAGGCATTGTTTAATATTGAGAAGTGTATAAAAAGTGCTTTGAAAATATGTAAAAATGTTAATGATTATTAATATCAGTAAAAGTGCATTAAATCTAAAAAAAAAGTGTCATATTTTTTTATTTTTTTTTGTCTTGTACTTGTACCCTAGCGATATTTGTTAGCAAGACCCATATATGATATACTAACAAGCATGCTAACTAACCCAAAATATGCATGTGGGACCGACCTACTTAACATTGAGTCCAACTATATTTGTTTGGTATACTAGTTATTGTTTTGAAATATTTCTCATATTATTGTTTCTTCAACAATTTTTTTCTTGGTAATACTTACATAATGTTCATTTTACACGTGCTACAAACATCATACACAGTGTGAAAGGGACGGCTTGGTTATTTAGAGAATTTAGTCTATTGTATATTGGGGTATCAAAATTGCCCAATTAACATTGCTGTAATTAAATTCAAACTCAGTACAATCAGTTTTAATCCCATTTATTTGGGAATTGGGACATAACTGACCCAAAAAAAAATTATTAATACACAAATATAACATTTAGCAATGTTATATATAATAACATTTTCTTTACCGATCAAAAAAAAAAAAAAAAAACATTAAATACGGAATGACGTAGTTGCAACTTACATTGAAACTAATTATCTTAAAACATGCCCATTAAAAGACATTTAATAGTAAAAAATGCCACCGTCATCATTATAGTAAAAAAAAATTACAGCAATCATACATCTCTTAATTTTAGAGCTCTAATAACGTGAAAATTTCAAAAAAAAAAAAAAAAAAAAAAAAAAAACAAGGCTAAAACATCACATCAATGAGTGGGTACTGTTGGAAATTAGGCTTTTAGCGACGTTTAAAAAATACCGTTATAGGTACCAAAAACGTCAATAATTCTTTTTGTGACGTTTAGTACCAAACGTCGACAACGCAGCCGTCGTTATAGCTTTATGACATTTGGAAAACATCGCTGTATTAGTATAGGTAGCATTTTTAAAAACGCCGCCTAATATCCTACTCTAACGGTACAGTGACGTCACATGGTTTTAGCAATATTTTTAAAACGCCGTCATAAGTTTTTTAAATTTTTTAAAATTCCAACCGTTATAGTGGCGTTTTAGAAACTCCATCTTATCTTCTTTTTTTCTTTTTTCTTTTTTGAAATGGTGCTAATTTTATGTGATTGAACTAAAAGAACACCTATCATAAAACTAAATTGCACTAATATGAAATAATAACTCCCATTCAAATAGCAAATACAGCATTAATTCACTTTCCCATTCAATTAATATACAATCACCATTACCCACAAAATACCATATCCAAAAATTGAATTCACAATTCTCAATCAAAAAATTACTACCTTATATACAATGCCACAAAATAACATTACCCTCTTCTCTCTCTCACCACTCCCTCATTTAACACAAAAAATAAGAAGAAAGTGAACCAAAACACCCAAGAAAAAAAAAGAAAAAGAAATAAAAAGAGAAATAAAAATCCAAAGGATTTTAACTAAAAAAATAAGAAGAAAGTGAACCAAAACACCCAACCCCCATCCATCCTTCACTGTCATTCTGAATCGCTCTCCATGTTGCTTCCCATGGCTTTCAATCCTCTCGGTCTCTGCCAATCATAAAACATAATAATAATAAAAACAAAGCCAATAAAAGATGTACAGTGAATAGATAACAAAAATAAATATGAGAAGTTCAAGCTACTGATTGTTATTTTAAATAGTCACATTAGAAGAGATAAAAAAAAATAGGGGTTACCTCTAATGTAATCAATAAGAGAAACAGGGGTACCTATAAGGTTCATCTAAGATGTACCTACCAACAAACCTTGAAATAGAGCACTTGTGATACCCCTGTTCCGTAGTATGCTAATTGGTCCTTAATTTGAGTATGATTATGTGTTTAATATGATTTCATGTGCCATTGTGTGAAAATATGTGGTTTTGAATTTCTATCTGTTTATCGTAGGAATATCTGTTTAATTATCTGCTTTGGAAATTAAATTGAAGGCCTTATCGGCCACAGAACCCGAAATTGATTACGCCATTGTGATTAGCGTAATTTTTAGAGCCTGCGGCGAGGTTTAATTGAAAATTGATTTGAACCAGATTAAATTGATTAAATTATTGAATTAGTGCCCATTTATTATTATTATTATTAAATTGAATTGGTGGGGTTTGTTGTATAAGGGTACTACACCCTCAACTCTCTTCATTTGTTGCATTTTGGCTGATCATAAACACTAAGAAAGGAGAGGGTCGGCTAAGAGAGGGAGAGAGAGTGAAGGGAATTGGAGTTTTGGCCTCAAGCTTGACTATTCGAAGTCTAGTTCAAGAATTAACCATAGATTGGGCTTCTAGGTAAGCAATTGATTCTTGAATTCATGAGTTAATGTGTAAATTGGTGTGTTCAAGTTGATTAATGATCAAGAGTAAGAGTTGAGATGTAATTGAATTGGTTTTGTTGAATTGAGGGCCAATATGTGCATGCATGTAAGAAATTGTTTTGAATTTGCATGTTTGAGCTTGAAATACATGAATCATGTAGAGTTTTGGTTAAAGCTCATGTTGTTACCACCATTTGTATCATCTAAGTTGGGAATGAGAGTAGTACATCACATGCACGTACAATTTATGAGAATAAAAGCCTTGAATGCATGAATGTGTTATGATGGAAATGGGTTGGTGTCAATTTGGGACATGCATGTGTTTGATTCTTGGAATTGGGCTTCTTAATGATGTAATTTGGGATTTATACCATGTTAGTACATAAATATATGAAGTTTGAGCCAAAAATTGTGAGTTTGGAATCTTTGGAGGTCGGATTGAACTCAAGAACAAATTCTGGAAAACCCAGAATTTTGATGTCCGCTTGAGCGGGGGAAGTGCCGCTCGAGCGGGAAATTCATGCTCCCAGTATTTTTGCAGACATGGATGTCCGCTCGAGCGGGGCGCTATGTAGACAGACCATCCGCTCGAGCGCCCGAGTTCACGCTTGAGCGTGATTTTGATACAACCAGCACTTTTGCAGACCTATTGGGTCCGCTCGAGCGGGGAAGTCCACGCTCGAGCGAGGACCCTGTTTTTTGAAATTTTGTATGCTCGTTCTATGTTTCGTTTTCCATTCTCTTCCACTTCTAAGCACTCTTAGGCATGCATTGAGCATTGTAAATGAGTTAAAAAGATATGAATGAAGCCTAAAGAGCAAAATGTGGATTTAGAACGGATTGAATTGTTAGTGACCCTTTTGTATTCATGGAATGTGCAGGGTCGAGCTCCAGGGCAAACCAACCAACCGATCACTGTGAGTAATATTTTATCAAAGATATCTGAAATATCTTGTTGTCCAATCGCTTACTTCCATGTAAGTTTTATAAATTCGTTTGGTGGACAATATTTTGACATAAATGAATGGACCAAAGGTCGTTTTGACATGAATGAGTGGGCCGAAGGCCGTTTTGACATAAATGAATGGACCAAACGTCGTTTTGACATGAATGGATGGGCCAAAGGCCGTTTTGACATGAATGGATGGGCCAAAGGCCGTTTTGACATAAATGAGTGGGCCAGAGGCCGTTTTAACAGGAATGAAAGATAAATGGGCCAAAGGCCAGTATGTTTGAAACCACAGTCACTTGTCTTAAATTGTGTATATAAATGTTAAATAAAATGTGAATTGGGCCTGAGGCCATTCGAAGTATGTTGTTCTACAGATCGTTTGTATCTTCGTATTTGATATTATTCACTGGGCTATCACTCATGCTCATTCATGTGTTTGTAGGTGAGCCTAGGGAAGTCCAAACCCAGCCCTAGTGAAGTCTGTGTGGAACAACAAAGGTTTTTGAAGAGTCAGCCCCTGTGTCTCACGCACAAGACCCGCCTTCACCCCTTTGTTATGTATTTATATTATGTCATGTCGGCGGAAACTTTGCATCTATTGTTTATAGTTTTGATGGGTTGACTTAGACTATTGTGATCCTGTATGTACAGAACATTATGTAGTACATATTTTGTCGTGAGTTATTAATATGCACATGTATGGTTTGTTTTGATGTGCCATGTAAGCACAGCTCTATGGACAAAGTTTTAAACCGCTTCCGTTTGGCCCCCATTAACTCTGTTAAAATACGTTGTTTCGATTTGAGGCCATAGGTGTCACGCCCTCAAAATAAACCCATTATATATATATATCATTGGCATGCAATATTAAAAGGAAACAATTCATTATCTCATTCATCAGAGTATTACTAAATGAAAACATTACATGTAATATCAAATTAAATGCCCTATGGGCTTACATCTTTCCAAGCCAACACTTGGACATAAAAATATGAGTTCTAACTCAAATACAAATAAAGCCCTAGGCTTGAATGTTTATCAAATAAAAACAAATAACTAAAGATAGTCTTCAAAACCCAAATCCTTCCAAGCTAAGTCCTTGGAGGTAGCTTATCACCTGGACCTGAAAATGATGTTCCCATAAAGGGTGAGCCACAGCCCAGTAGAAATATACTAAACCAAATATAAGCACTGATTAAAGGAATAACATTCAATAGATGGTTAACCAAGATAATCAATTACATCATTTTACAATCTCATGACACTATTGTCTAAGACATGTTTTACTTTCCAACTTTATCAATATGGCTCAGAACCTGGCCAAAATTACAACAGTGAACTATATATATCATATTCACATTCTTCCAATGTCAACAAACAGATGAGACTCAGGCTCAAATCAAAACACTTCATACTTCCAGTTTGATACACATTTTAGTGTTGTATCAATAAAAACACTTCAATATAAATAAGCACACATAAAAGTGATGCTAATGGAGTCCATCCCCTATCTCCTCCCAAACAAAATTCGGTTTAGAGGTCCATCCCCTATCTTCCCCTAAACCGTGGAGTACATCCCCTATCTCCTCCCACACAAAACAATGTATGTAAACACATAACATATACATCACACAATCAATACACATAATGTCTGTATTAATTCAGCAGTCAAAATTGATGACTTAATCAATGATTAGTTTCAGTTATCCCTAATCCACATGCAGTGTCTACAACAAGCACGGCTATCCTCCACCGATAGCCCAAAACAGTTATTTCTAAACTGAAAATAAATATATCAACAATTCAATAGGCGAGTGATTTAAATTATCCAACTACGCCATTTAATCAGTGAATTCCCCAATTCCATGAATTTAACCATATTTCCCCAATTTCCTTAAATTAATTATACAAATTAATTTATTAACACAACTAGGGTTTTTCCCAAAATTACCAAAGTACCCCCAACATATCAAAATACTAAAACTTAGAACAAAACTTATAAGATGGAGTAGGAAATCCCTACCTCGAAGAAAATAACCCGAATGGAGAAAACAGAGATGAATACCCAAATTTCAATGTGCTCCAAATCACTAAATGCTCAGATTAAATGGAAGCCTTCAACTCACTCTATCTTTTTAATAAAGGATCTAAGGTAGAAACTCACTCTAAGTAGATCAATCCTAAGAGAGAAGGTGTGTAGAGGGAGAGAGAACTCGTAACTAGGGTTTTGGAATCTGAAAGTGTATGAAAAACTGATCTGAAACACGCTGCTGCCTATTTAAACCTGACAGGCTCGCTCGAGCGAAGACTTGGTCGCTCGAGCTACCAGACACACGAAAACCTCGCTCGAGCGAAGAAAAGTTCGCTCGAGCCAAGAATGCAATGCTTCAGGTCTGCAACCCTGGAGCACGCTCGAGCGACAGAATTCTCGCTCGAGCAAGGAACTCGAAAACATACACCTCCCTCGCTCGAACGAAGAAAATCTCGCTCGTGCGAATAAGCACTGCCCTCAGGTCTATACCAGACGCAGTCGCTCGCTCGAGCAAAGCAAATCTGGATCGAGCCAGAAGACACAAAAACAAACCTCGCTCGAGCGACCAAATCCTGGCTCGAGCGACCAACCCAAAAACTGGACAGCAACACTTGATTTACGAACCCAACCAACCTGAAACAAACCTGCCCAACACATCCTATAACTCCAAATGAGAAAATAAAGGACCACAACAACAAATATACAATGACAGAATAAACGGAACCCAAGTCTTGATACGATAATCAAATGGGAAAAGACCGGGGTCGCTATAACCTCCCCCCCTTAAAAGAATTTCGTCCCCAAAATTAAGCATAAGTTTTTTGAAAACAGGTTTTTTTTTTTTTTTTTTATAATATGACAATTCAATAGTAAACAACTTGACCAAAACTGGTCATTTCATCTCTTATCAAGAAGCATCTCATAATGTGTATATAAAACAACATATATTTCAGCCTGCATCACTATTATGCATTATTCCTTTCAATGTTAGCAATTCCCATATCAAATTCAATTGCATGATATATACAACTCATTCAACAATGTAATCAACATATGCAATGTTACACTAAACTTCTATAATGAAGCAAGTTTCAAGATACACCCATTTACCACAACATACTCAATGTTTTACAACTTAAGACACATGTAAAGCTCTTAAGTTCAACAATATTACAAAATCTAAATACAAGATTACAAATCGATAAACATGCCTGGGTATTTTTCGCGAACTTCCAACTCACGTTCCCAAGTGGCTTCCTCCACTCCGTGATGTTTCCACAAAACTTTGACCAAAGGGATGGTTTTGCCTCGCAAAACTTGATCCCGCCTATCCAAGACCCGAACCGGTCTCTCCTCATACGAGACATCCTCATCAACCACTAAATCGGTCCAATCCAACACATGTGATGGATCTGGCTCATACTTCCGAAGCATACTCACATGAAACACGTCATGTACTCCGGACAGCTGCGGCGGTAAAGCTAAATGATAAGCAGCCTCGCCAATCCTCTCAAGGATCTCAAACGGACCAATGAACCGAAGGGACAATTTCCCGCTCTTCTCAAACCTCATCAAACCCCGTCTAGGTGATATTTTCAGAAAGACATGATCATCCACCTCAAACACCAAAGGTCTCCTCCTACGGTCGGCATAAGATTTCTGACGACTCTGTGCTGTAACAAGCCTCTTAGGGATAAGCTTAACTTTCTCCGTCGTTTCCCTCACCAACTCTGGACCCAACAGAGGTGCATCACCCACCTCGGCCCAACAAACAGGAGATCTACACGGTCGGCCATACAAGGCCTCAAACAGTGCCATACCGATACTAGACTGGAAGCTGTTGTTGTAGGCAAACTCCACCAATGGTAGGTGCCTCTCCTACGACCCACTAAAGTCTAGAACACAACCCCGAAGCATATCCTCAAGGATCTGAATAGTACGCTCGGACTGCCCGTCAGTCTGTGGATGATAAGCCGTGCTAAAGGTCAACTTAGTGCCTAAGGCACTCTGCAAACTCTGCCACAACCTAGCAGTAAAACGAGGATCTCTATCTGAGACGATCGTCACTGGGACCCTGTGCAACCTCACTATGTCCCGAATGTACAAGTCGGCAAGATGATCTACCGAATCTCTCACGCGCATAGGAATGAAGTGCGCCGACTTAGTCAACCGGTCTACTACCACCCAAATAGCATCACTACCCCGCTGAGTCCTCGGAAGACCCACAACGAAGTCCATAGTGACGTGTTCCCACTTCCACTCGGCAATAGGCAAGGGTTGCAACAAACCCGCTGGCCTCTGATGTTCGGCCTTCACTTGCTGACAAGTAAGGCACTTAGATACGAAAGCTGCCACATCTCTCTTCATACCCCGCCACCAGAACTGGCGACCCAAATCCCGATACATCTTAGTGCCTCCCGGATGCACCGCAAGGCGTGAATGATGAAACTCTCGGAGTACCTCCTCTCGACAAGACTCCGGCACAAACAGACGGTCTCGGTATCTCACACTCAGGTCGGGATACAGCGTCAAACCCTTCTCAACCTTCCCACCGGAAATCTTCTCACGGAGGGTTTCTACCTCAAGGTCACCCCTCTGAGCCTCTAACACTCGAGTCACGAGTGTAGGCTGTACAACAACAGAAAACAAGGCCGCAGCCTCAACGGATTCGCCCAGAAGTAAATTAAACTCCCCAAGTGCACCCACCATCTGCCACTCTCGGATGGTTATACTAGCTATGTCACCAACAGGTTTCCTGCTAAGGGCATCGGCCACTACATTGGCCTTTCCCGGATGATAATGCAACTCAAAGTCATAATCCTCTATGAACTCCATCCACCTCCTCTGCCTCAAGTTCAAGTCTTTCTGTGTAAACAAATATTTCAGACTCTTATGATCCGAGAATACCTCGAATCTCTCACCATAAAGATAATGCCTCCAAATCTTCAAGGCAAATATCACAGCTGCTAACTCTAGATCATGCGTAGGGTAATTCTGCTCGTGAATTTTCAACTGACGTGAGCCATAGGCAACTACTTTCCCTTCTTGCATTAACACACAACCCAGACTCTCTCGTGAGGCGTCACAATAGACTGCATAACCCAACCCTCTCTCTGGAATAATCAATACTGGAGCAGTGGTCAGTCTAACTTTCAACTCCTGGAACGACTTTTCACAAATCTCACTCCATACAAATTTGATTCCCTTCCGAGTCAATCTAGTCAAAGGCGAAGCTAATATGGAGAAATCTTTCACAAACCGATGATAATACCCAGCTAACCCCAGAAAACTGCGGATCTCAAACACACTCTTAGGCTGTGCCCAATCTTGCACCGCCTCAGTCTTGGATGTATCAACAGACACTCCTTCCCCAGAAACTACATGGCCTAAGAACTTGACCTCTTCTAGCCAGAACTCACACTTCCCAAACTTAGCATAAAGCTTATGGGCTCTAAGTAACTCAAGCACCACTCTCAAGTGTTCCTTGTGCTTCTCCTCAGAAGGTGAATAGATAAGGATGTCGTCCACGAAGACGACTACAAAACGATCTAAAAATTCCCGGAATATTCGGTTCATCAAATCCATAAAAACTGCCGGTGCATTGGTGAGCCCAAATGGCATCACCAGAAACTCATAGTGGCCATACCGTGTACGGAATGCCGTCTTCGGAATATCCTCCTCCCTGACTCTTAACTGATGATAACCCGATCTCAAGTCTATCTTCGAGAAACAACGGGAACATTTCAACTGATCGAACAAATCATCTATACGAGGCATAGGGTAATTATTCTTAACCGTAGCCCAATTCAATTTCCGGTAATCTATACAAAGTCTCAAAGCACCACCTTTCTTTTTAACAAAGAGGGCCGGTGCTCCCCACGGCGAAACACTAGGACGTATATATCCCTTGTCTAGTAACTCCTGGAGCTGAATCTTCAACTCAACTAACTCGGCTGGGGCAAAACGATAAGGTGCCATAGAAATCGGCACCGTGCCGGGCACTAGGTCAATAGAGAATTCAATCTCTCGATGCGGTGGCAAACCAACAAGATCCTCGGGAAAGACGTCCGAGTACTCACAAACCACCCTTGGCAACACAATCTGAGTCTCATCATCCTCACTAATCGAAAGGTTAGCAAGTAGACCACTAAGCTCACTCCGTCCTCGCGGAACATACCCCGGTGGCAACACATTACCAACCCGGTCCCCCAGAAAATGAAAATACTCTCCGCTCACGGTACAACAAGTGACCCTCTGGCGGTAGCAATCAATAACTGCCCGGTATGACGATAACCAGTCCATACCCAAAATAACATCGAAACCGCTCATAGGCATAACTACAAAGGAAAATGGGATTCTATGATAATCAACCTCTATATCACAACCCCTAACACCTTGTTTCAAAATCAATTCACCCCCAAGAGGTGACACTACACAAATAGGAGATGCTAACTGTGCTAACTTTAACTCCAAAACAGATGCAAATGCAGCAGACACAAAGGAATGAGATGCACCTGTATCAATCAAAACATTAGCAAGCGAGTTGCAAAACAAGAAGGTACTTCTCACAACTGATGGTGCCGGCACAAGATCCTGCGCGGTAACAGCATACACGCGCCCAGATGACCTCTGATCAACCTGCTCACCCCTAGGAACATAAGATTGCTGCACCGACTGAGACGATGAAGCCCCCTGATTGGCCCTCGAGGCCTGACCCGACTGAGCTGGCTGCTGACCCTGAATCGGCCTCAAACCAGATGCACCAGTTGTGCCACCCAACTACGGGCAATACCTCTTCATATGCCCCGGCTGACCACACTGATAACACGAGAGTGGCTGGCCTCTACCCTGGCTCTGGCTCTGAGATCGAGCCGCAGATGATGCTGCTCTCTGCACTCCTCCCTTCTGAGGACAAACTAGAGACTTGCGGCCCAGCTGGCCACACTTGAAACAGGTAATGTCTCCCTGACTGCCTTTCCCCGAACTAGCACTTGGTACAGGAAAAGTCGATCTAGAAAAGCTACCCTGAGACTGCTGAGGATTAAAACCCTTCTGTCTCCTACCATCACTCTGACCATCCTGACTCCTCTTGGAGCCCTTCTGTCCTTCCTCCTCCTCCTGCATCATGATTTCCATGTGGGCTGCAGCATCAACCATACGCCCATAATCCTGAATCATAGTTCCCCCAACTCTCAGCTTGAGGCCACGCCTCAACTTCTTCTCAAACTCGATACAACGACGTTCCTCAGACGCCACCAACTCAGGTGCAAACCTGGACAAACTAGTAAATGCAGCCTCAAACTCGGCCACTGAAGAACTCGACTGCTTAAGCTGGCAGAACTGGTCTCTCAGCTTCTTCCTAACTGCTGGAGATAAGAACTTTTTTGGGAAAGAATTCACAAAAGCCTCCCATGTACCTCCTATACGACCCTTAGTAAACTTCCACCACTGACCCGCATCCCCCTTCAACTGGAAAGATGCTAAGGTCACTTTCAACCCCTCGTCTTCGATGCCAAGCATCTCAAACGTCTTCGTTGTCTGTTCGAGCCATTCATCTGCCTTAAGCGGCTCTTTAGGATCACCCACAAATTCATCCGGATTAGACTAGAAGAACTCCCTCTTCAGAAAGAAAGGTCCTGCATCTGCAGCAACATCCCGAGCTTGATTCTCAGCTCTGAGAATGCCTACTGACTCCCTGAATGCCCCTGCTATCTCTCGGGCTAGAGCGCCCATAGCCTGCTGGCCTACTGGCTCGGCCACATTGGCCTGGCCAATTCCCTCCTGAACTGCTGGAATCTCCTCTGGCACAGGCACCTCCTGTCTACCCGGCCTACCACGCCTACCGCGTCCTCGTCCTCGTCCTGACATCCTAATAAAGGAAACAAAGACGTTAGCACATTAATAAATGTGCCGAAGCTAAACACTCACGTCCTAATGCATGGGACAACAATAATTCATTCCACGTAAGCACATAATCACATAAGCACCTACGAATTTCATTCCTGGATAATGATAGTCCCAATACGTTACAATAGTTCCGGTTGGAAGCAGCAGTGATCAAGTGCCTTTCCAACAAGACTACTAGAAACTCAAGGGTCCAATCAACATCCTAGAAACTACATTCCATACCCACATAATCACATAAACATGTTATCTTACACCAAGTCTCTATCAAACGAGACGAACCCAATGTGATACTAATCACTTCCCACGTACCCAAAGTATTCAAACCCGGTACGCTCTGATACCAAGTTGTCACGCCCTCAAAATAAACCCATTATATATATATCATTGGCATGCAATATTAAAAGGAAACAATTCATTATCTCATTCATCAGAGTATTACTAAATGAAAACATTACATGTAATATCAAATTAAATGCCCTATGGGCTTACATCTTTCCAAGCCAACACTTGGACATAAAAATATGAGTTCTAACTCAAATACAAATAAAGCCCTAGGCTTGAATGTTTATCAAATAAAAACAAATAACTAAAGATAGTCTTCAAAACCCAAATCCTTCCAAGCTAAGTCCTTGGAGTTAGCTTATCACCTGGACCTGAAAATGATATTCCCATAAAGGGTGAGCCACAGCCCAGTAGAAATATACTAAACCAAATATAAGCATTGATTAAAGGAATAGCATTCAATATATGGTTAACCAAAATAATCAATTACATCATTTTACAATCTCATGACACTATTGTCTAAGACATGTTTTACTTTCCAACTTTATCAATATGGCTCAGAACCTGGCCAAAATTACAACAGTGAACTATATATATCATATTCACATTCTTCCAATGTCAACAAACAGATGAGACTCAGGCTTAAATCAAAACACTTCATACTTCCAGTTTGATACACATTTTAGTGCTGTATCAATAAAAACACTTCAATATAAATAAGCACACATAAAAGTGATGCTAATGGAGTCCATCCCCTATCTCCTCCCAAACAAAATCCGGTTTAGAGGTCCATCCCCTATCTTCCCCTAAACCGTGGAGTACATCCCCTATCTCCTCCCACACAAAACAATGTATATAAACACATAACATATACATCACACAATCAATACACATAATGTCTGTATTAATTCAGCAGTCAAAATTGATGACTTAATCAATGATTAGTTTCAGTTATCCCTAATCCACATGCAGTGTCTACAACAAGCACGGCTATCCTCCACCGATAGCCCAAAACAGTTATTTCTAAACTGAAAATAAATATATCAACAATTCAATAGGCGAGTGATTTAAATTATCCAACTACGTCATTTAATCAGTGAATTCCCCAATTCCATGAATTTAACCATATTTCCCCAATTTCCTTAAATTAATTATACAAATTAATTTATTAACACAACTAGGGTTTTTCCCAAAATCACCAAAGTACCCCCAACATATCAAAATACTAAAACTTAGAACAAAACTTATAAGATGGAGTAGGAAATCCCTACCTCGAAGAAAATAACCCGAATGGAGAAAACAGAGATGAATACCCAAATTTCAATGTGCTCCAAATCACTAAATGCTCAGATTAAATAGAAGCCTTCGACTCACTCTATCTTTTTAATAAAGGATCTAAGGTAGAAACTCACTCTAAGTAGATCAATCCTAAGAGAGAAGGTGTGTAGAGGGAGAGAGAACTCGTAACTAGGGTTTTGGAATCTGAAAGTGTATGAAAAACTGATCTGAAACACGCTGCTGCCTATTTAAACCTGACAGGCTCGCTCGAGCGAAGACTTGGTCGCTCGAGCTACCAGACACACGAAAACCTCGCTCGAGCGAAGAAAAGCTCGCTCGAGCCAAGAATGCAATGCTTCAGGTCTGCAACCCTGGAGCACGCTCGAGCGACAGAATTCTCACTCGAGCAAGGAACTCGAAAACATACACCTCGCTCGCTCGAGCGAAGAAAATCTCGCTCGAGCGAATAAGCACTGCCCTCAGGTCTATACCAGACGCAGTCGCTCGCTCGAGCAAAGCAAATCTGGATCGAGCCAGAAGACACAAAAACAAACCTCGCTCGAGCGACCAAATCCTGGCTCGAGCGACCAACCCAAAAACTGGACAGCAACACTTGGTTTACGAACCCAACCAACCTAAAACAAACCTGCCCAACACATCCTATAACTCCAAATGAGAAAATAAAGGACGACAACAACAAATATACAATGACAGAATAAACGGAACCCAAGTCCGGATACGATAATCAAATGGGAAAAGACCGGGGTCGCTATAATAGGTAATCTCATGATTACTGGCCGGTTATGTCCTTAACCCACGGGGGCGGGTTCGGGTCATGATAGCACTATTTCATTAATGTAACACTATTTCAACATTGAAACAGGGGTACCTCCAATGTAACACTAGTTCACAAAATTTTGTAAAATGTGTATATAAAAGGAAAACCTGGATATTGTTGATTATGATGTTCTTTTGATGAGCTAGAACCAGATGCATTTGATGACCCAAGACTTACTTTTGAAATGGTTTTCTGGGAAGCAAAAGCAACACGTACAATATGAATATAAAGCTTGAAGTACAGGATAAAACATGTAAACAATCGCTAACTATCTGTTTAGATAAAATAAATAAAAAAAAGTACTCAATTTGTGCTACTAATTTTGTATCTCAAATGAACAGAGTATATACACTTATCAGCATGACATCAAAATATTGAAAAGCACAATATAATGGTTTAGGAATTTTGAATTCATCTCTCTCTCTCTCTCTCTCTCTCTCTCTCATCCAGTTTCACCACTTGAGGTTTCTATTAAGAACACCCTCCACAAATTCAATTCTCTCAAGGATTCCTTGAACATTTTCTACACAATACTCGGCTAATTAAAAATCTGAATGGCATATAAAAAAATTTGTGTGTGTGTGTGTGTGTGTGAGAAAGAGAGAGAAAGAGAGAGAGAAATTTTATACAAATTTTCAAAAGGAGAAAGAACCTACCCCCAATTGTACAATATATGGGGTGACATTTATGTATGTTCTTGGATCCACCATGCAATCAATAAAACTCATCATAGTCAGATTTTTGAAAAGAAAAATAATAATAATAATAATAATAATAATAATAATAATAATAATAATAATAATAATAATAATAATAATAATAATAATAATAATAATGGAAAGAAGAAGCCAAAAAATAAAAATAAAAAAACTCTTTAAGGTGCATATATAAGCTGTTGGGCTATAAAGGTTCATCCATGTTAGAAGAGATAAAAGAAATAGGGGTACCTCCGATGTGATCAATAAGAGAAACAAGGGTACCTATAAGGTTCATCTAAGATGTACCTGCCAACAAACCTTGAAATAGAACACTATTTCATTAATGTAACACTATTTCAAACTTGAAACAGGGGTACCTGCAATGTAATACTATTTCTTTTTCTACACATAATGTAACACTATTTCATTAACCATTGTAAAGAAACCTTAAAATTAGGCCAATCCAATCCCTTGTTGGGTCATCCATTTTGCACATGAATTGAAACCAGAATACAAAGATGAAGCAAACAGAAACAACAGATTGATGATTAATCCTTGTTTAAGAAAACACAACAAAACTAGTGATGATTAATGTTCTTCAAAGATGTCTTAGATAACCATATAAAACTATATAAACACACATATGTAGTGAGATCATCGAATAAAGAGAAGAAATAGAGAAAAAGTAAGAGGAAAACATCGAAAATTTCTGAGCTGCCTATTTGTGGAACAAACAAGAAGTAAGTGGACTTTTAAAACTGTGTGAAGATGGAAAAAGTGCCATTCTCACCTGCATGATTTGATACAACTTAGCAATTAAAAATTAAATTAAATTGGTCATTCCAATAGTAACATTAACTTGTGGAAGTGTATATGTAAAGATATAAATTATCATATTCAGGGTGATGGTAAACTTGAATGATAAAAAAAAACACTAATTTATATTCCCTACTAAATTTTTGCCTTTCCTTATACATTCAATAAATATATGCTCCACTAAGTTTGGCAATGTATTTCCCAGTCCCCAACTAGTAAATTCGTTCTGAAACTAAATTTGAATTGCGATTTTTTCTAAATTAATGAAATATAAATCCATGCATACATACCTCTATTGGGTCTATTAGCAGCTGACATGATTCCAAACAATGAATTGTGAAATATGTTGGCCCTTCATCTCCGATTATCATCAGACCAAGTAACCTCATCGGCATGTGTTTGTGTCATAACTTCAGGGAAAAAAGGAGCTATTGTCGGCTCACTCTGGTACTTCTTAAAGTAAGACATAAAACAAACTAGCACACACTAAATGATACCACACATTAAATGACCCAAAAAGAAAATGCACAGAAACCCAAAAACTAAAACGAATAAACAAATTAACACAAGTCAAGTTTTCTCACCCAAACCGCTTTAGTATGAACAAAGTTAAGAGAATTACGGTTCTTGGGTGGTATCTTGATGTTGTGGTTCCCTTCCCTTTCAATGGGAACCTGTCTGGACTTGGTTTCCAACTTCATATTCCAAGGTCTAAGCAAACACAGCCTCTGTTCGTGTTTGGTCTCAAGCTTATCAAAATAACGAGGTCTAATATGAAAAAACTAGAAATCCCCTAGATGTTGATTTGTGATTATGTATCAATTTTAAGCAGAATATAACAATCTCAATCATACAATCAAGACAAATCGATACAACAATTTTACATGAAAAAATCACAATTGGACACCTCCAATTGTGATAAAAAAAAAAACCACGGGCAAAAGCCACAAAACAATCCACTAAAAAGACATAAAGAAATTACACAGGTATTCTCTCAATTACCTAGCAAATCCACGCCCGAATTGAACCAACCCCTATGTGCCTTTTCCGACCAGTCTTTACCTCGGAATTGTCTGGACGATGAGCCACTCCAGAATCCACCAAAGCTTCAGGCACAAATTCTTCAGAATTCACCGAAGAACAACTCTCTCTTTTGTGTAGAATAAACAAACAAACCTTTGATGTAAACTTCTTGAACCATGAGTTGAATAGTCAATCAAAACATCAAAGGAAACTAGCAAAATATCCCCAGATATAAACCTTAATATCCAAGAAGAAGATCTGGAGAAGTAATCCTAAAATCTGATAGAAACACGTATGTATAGAAATCTGTGACTGCGAAGCTCGCTTGAGCGAAGACTCTCTTGCTCGAGCGAGGAACCAAAAATGCGTGTTTTCCATAAGTGGCTTCGCTCAAGCGTAAAATCATCCTTCTCAGGTTTTTGTATGGACGCACTCTTCGCTCGAGCGAGAACTCCTTCGCTCGAGCGAGCAAGGGAAGACAGTCAACTTCGAATGCAATTTTGCATTTTGCTTCAGGGATGCTGCCCCTCAACCCCACCGTGGCGCTGCCTCGAACCCGCCAAGGGGCGTTGCCCCCTTGACCCCCGCGAGCTGACCGGGAAACTTATCCCCGTTATAGTCAGTGAAGTGGCAATCTTGAAAGCATTAACATCACAAAATTCTCTGTAAGGCACAATCTCGGGTTGGATTTGCATCTAAAAACTCATAGATTCACTGAAATAAAAGTGCAAATACAAGTACAACTGAAAGGAGTTTTGTCAAACAGGATTGTCAAGAATAAAAACCTAACAGTCAGCTCACTCAGGTACTTCTTAAGGTAAGGCACACCTTGCAGCTCAGGAACCAAAGAAATAGGTTTCTTTCTAGTCTCTTTCTTGGTTTGGAATAGAGCTTTTATCTCTTCATGTCCCTAATAATCTGCCAAAGCCCTCAAGGTCCATCCATGCACGTCTGGCATGTCAATGTCGGCTCCTTGATCTACTAGGAATTTCACTATCTCAATGTTCTCTTCAGAAATAGCAGTGTGAAGTGCAGTAGTCCCAAGGAAAACTAGTGTCATTATGACTCCAACCGTTTATTTCTCCATTATGACTATAATCCAAAGGTTCACGGCGATGGATTGAATAAGTTCGTTGCAACCGTGATCGTGCAGGAGAACCTAAACCCCTTCTTCTGTAGCTCTCTTCCTTAAACATCTCTTCAAAAACTAATGAAGATTGTAGTGCTGAACTTCTTCATATTCATCATATACGAAGTCCGAAACATGTGTCATGGCATCTGTTAGAACGTCGAAAAAATATGCTTAATTTTTTGTTAATAAATAGAAAGATATATATACTTGAATAACAAGCAAAACAAAGTAGATGCTTTTTGTCAATCAGAAAGAGCACATAAAAATGGTCTCAAAATCAACATGTCAACCTTTCTTTCCTTCTCTTTTTTTTGGGGGGGCGAGGGGGCGGGGGTGTTTGTCTAGGTTTTTGTTTTCCTTATGATAAGAAGAAATAAAGGGGAATAAAAATATACAAATTGATATAAGAATTTAATTAATGCATGAAGTTGCCAGATAAAGCAGGTATGAGTGAAAAAAAATAAATGAAGAGCTTAACTTAGGTATGAGTGAAAAAAAGAAATGAAGAGCTTAACTTTTAGAAAAAGTGAGATAGTAACTTGTGAAAATCCCTTTACAAAATAAGAGCAAAGTTAACTCGACAATATCACACTTTCCAGCTTGACAAGTTGTTGTAAATACAGCTGCCTTATTCCAATCTATTAAACTTAGGTAAACAACTAAGTGGTTTGTCCAGAAACATAATGAAGATTTGAAGATGAAGACCTAAATTAATTTAAACCCCAATTTGGTTCCTTTAAAAAATTTCGTTTTACAACTTTGACAGGTTACCATATGTTCTGGTTAGTGCCTACATTTTAGAATTCGTTTGCAACTCTTCCCTTGGTTTAGGAAATGTACTCCCCCCAAACATCCAAAAATTATATTTACAGCGGCAATGCCAGTACAAAGTTATCTCAACAGATTGAGGATCACCAGAAAGATCCACAACATTTAGGAGAAGATAATTCATCAAGAACTAATCAATAATTCACTATTTTAAACATTCGGATGATGCCAAGTTTCTTAACTATTACCATGCAGTTTCAACAAAGAAACATGAAGTCCAGAGCACAACATAAAAACATGATATTGGTATGGTAACTTACATAACTGTAGCGTATAAAGTGCAAGTAACTTACACAACACAGCCAAATTTGGCATAAGTGTGTTTATCTGAAACCAGAGTAGCATGCCAGAGATCCCATGTTTTGTTCAAGATTTATGCTATAAGGACTTAAAGTAGGGAATTGCTGCCTGCAGCACATGTAAGATTTAATAATACATGTAACCATAATAATAACGCGGAATTAAACTTCACAGGATCTTGAATTCAATACAACTCAAGAATAAAACGAACATACCTTTATCAGCCATTGAATTAGATAAGTTGAGAAAATACCCCTAATATTTGAACCTTTAATTCTTGGCTCACCTTCTTTTCTCTGTCTCTCTTAATTAGGATGACTATAAACTTAGAGTGATGGAAAAAACACTTATGAAAAGAAGGGGAGTCACCCATCCTTCTATAGAGGAGAGAAGAGGGCCAAATAAACTCTTATTAGAAGAATTCATAATCCATCAAGGTTTCCTTCTTATCTTAGAAGAGTGATTATATTAAAATTCTAATTACTGAACTTTATATATAATATTGGCTTTATCTAATTGTGGAGTCCAAATAAATTAAAACATGTAGATATATGTAGGCTATTAGGCCACACTAGAAAATAAATCCAACATTCTCCCACTTGGCCCATTAAGTCAATTATGATGCAATTATGATTTTTTTTTCAAAAAAAAAGAATATATATGCAATTTATAAAAAAAAAATTTGACTCATTGGATTCCACACTAAAAACTTTGACACGTGATCATGAATTTTAAAAATAGCCAATAAGTTCAGATATATTAGAAATTATAATACTGTGATTACTTCAGATCACCAATGTGAGTCATAGTGGTTATATAACATTTATGTCATATTTCCTTCTATGCACTACACCATCGATAACCTTCACCAACCCAGTCCATTATCTGGATATATAATTATTTGCCTAAAAGGCCCCTGTAATTTGTCTTGTTAAAACTGTGGGGATGTATTTTCTGAATACCAACACGTGGCAAGATGACGCCGATATGTCAGCCGAGGTGCCACGTGTCCTGGTTATGACGCCGAGGTTATTTTGGCAAAGCTGAGGTTATCTCCGAAGATATCGGAATCCGAGATAATCGGATTATGGATAAAGGGCAAGAATCCTAGAGTAAAGAGAAGACTTTGCTAAGATAAGGATAAAGCTTTTAGGGAGTTTATTTTTATCTCTTGAGAAATCCAAAGTAAGCACTGAATTGGAGTCCATAGAAGTCAGGCTTCTAGTAGGACTTGGATTGAGTAAACTATAAAAGAGAGGCACCCCCGTGGATCTAAGGTAGGCAGTTTTATGTTTAAGCTTGTGAGTTTAGCACTTGATTATCTTTGAGAGATATACTGACTTGATTGTCGGAGTGCCCCCGGGTGGAAGAGCCACCGCCGGAGCCTTTTCTTTCTGTTACAGGTTTGCTGAAGCCATCTATTCTGCCGGTGCTCTCCAGCTGATTGCTAGGCGGGCAGTGTGGTCGGAAAATTACTCACACAATTTGGCGCCGTCTGTGGGAATCTTAGAAGAATAGATGGCCAGTAACGGACAGAAGGAAAACATTGGGGGCGACACTCCTGCTGGGAGTGGCAGACTAATTGACCTTGACGTTGAAGGAGACAACCATAATGCAGAAACTCATAACCAAGGCCACGGTGAAAAAGACGTCGGCCAGGAGGGCGACGCTTCAAAGAGGACAGACCAAGGCAAGTACTATAACGAAGATAACCTTCAGGTATGGAGGGATAGGTGCCTACGGAGGGATGAGGAAGTAAAAGACTTGGCAAACAAGTTGGCGGACCTACAGTCAGTGGTCAACTTCATGATGCAAAACAATGTCATGCAGCCACCATATCCGCTGCAAGATACGTCGATGCCAGCAATTAATACCCAGAAGGGAGAAAGGAAAACAATCCCCGAAGCCCCTCAGCACACCAGGAGTGGAATGCACTCTCACCAATCTTCTAGGGAAGTCGGACGAGAGGAGCTGAGGCAAGAAGAGTCCCGAAGGACACATCACATGAAGGATTCGGGGCCCAAAGAACATCGACATGTTCAAGGGCAAGCACTCTGCTTTGACACAACCCATGGGGAAAGATCGAAACGGACCCACCACGAGGCCGAGAGTAGTGTGCCAAAAAGATTGAAGTTCAGAGATAGCCGAGCTCCAGGTAGGAGTGAAGAAG
This sequence comes from Camellia sinensis, assembly GCF_055761805.1. Lineage (NCBI taxonomy): Eukaryota > Viridiplantae > Streptophyta > Magnoliopsida > Ericales > Theaceae > Camellia > Camellia sinensis. The sequence continues at coordinate 22,492,471 of NC_138970.1, read as the reverse complement.
ACTTGAGGGATTACCTCAAAAGGAAGCAACAAAATGTTGAAACCGAGGTAACTTCCCCAGTTAAGCCGAGGACACCATTCTCGGTGGAACTGGACAAATTTGAAGCGCCAAAGAGATTCTCAATGCCGAGGTTCCAAATTTATGATGGTAAGTCAGATCCCAACTTTCATGTTGGACTATACCTGAATTCAATGGCATTATATAGTGGGAACAAGTCGTTGCTCAGTAAAGTATTCCCCTCATCCTTTGGGGAAATTGCTTCCGATTGGTTCCATAAACTACCAAAGGGAAGCGTAAAAACGTGGGAAGGCCTGGCCGAGATGTTTGTGGCCAGGTTTGTGACAAACAAACTACAGCCCTTGAGGGTCGACGCCCTGATGGCTTTAAGAATCACCAAGGAAGAAGGCCTCAGGGCCTACGCGAAAAGGTACTACGAGGTGTTCAATCGAATACCCGAATGCAACCAAGAAGTGGCGGTCGTGTCTTTCAACAATGGCCTGAAAGATGACTGCCCACTACGGAAGTCTTTGGCAAAAATATTGCCAAAAAGCATGGAAGAACTCATGGCGAGAGTCGAAAAGTACGCCAGAGCCGAGGAAGATACATCGGAAAACAAAGAGATGAAGCAAGAGAAGGGAAACGGCTCGCCGAAGCGAGGCCGAGGTAACAACAGGCCGACCAAACAAGAAACGGAATTGAAGGGTAAACAGGCAGTGACAACGGTGTTCCGAATCCCTATCCATAAAGTCCTGGATCAAATATAGAACCAACCCTATTTCAGGGCACCGACAAGAGCACCAGGGGAATTTATGGGAAGAAACGTTGGTAGGCGCTGTGCTTACCACAATGAAGAATGACATCCAACTCAGGGTTACAGAGCCTTAAAAGCACACTTAGAAGACCTGGAAAGACAAGGCCACCTGAGGGACCTGGTCGATGAAGCCAGGACAAGGGAAGAACAGGCAAGATTGCCTCAAGCACCAGCAGCACCGCCACCCCCAGCACAGCAACCACAGGCAGGAGGACCACGGGTGGTTAATGTAATCTACTCAAAAGTGAACGAAAGCGACATACGGGGAGAAACGCAAAGAGTAAAACACCTGTAGCACGTGAACCAGGTCGGACACAAAAGACCTCAGCCTGAAGAGTACCGAGGACCGATGATAGCCTTCACTGAAGCTGACCTAGAGATGGTCCAGCATCCACACAACGATGCCTTGGTAGTATCCCTCCAGGTTGGGGAGTACCAAGTGAAGGGTATCCTGATTGATCAAAGCAGCTCTTGCGACATCATGTATGTCAGATGTTACAAGGAGTTGGGCCTTCATCCTGACGACCTGGAACAATCCAGCAACCCTATGGTCGGCTTCAATGGAACGCCGACGTGGCCACTGGGCGCAGCAAGCGTGGAAGTACAAGCTGGTACTAAGAAGATCAAGATAGAATTTATGGTGATTGACACACCCTCACCATATAACATCATCTTGGGAAGGCCATGGTTGCATGCAATGGGGGCAGTTCCCTCAACGTTGCATCAACTACTGTGGTTCCCAACAGAGCATGGGATTGAAGAAATCAGAGGAGATCAACTCCAGGCAAAAAATTGCTCCATGGCAGCAATGAAGTCTAACTGCTGCGTACGAGAGCCAAAGAAGGCAGAAATTGAAGATGAGGACGTGGAAGCTCTAGAAGACGTCGGCAAAGAACCAGCCGAGAAGAGCGAAGAGGTGCTAAAGAAAATCCTCGTCCAGGATGGGAATCAAGAACGCGTCTTTCTTCTCTATTCAGGCTTAGCCGAAGAAGAGGAAAAAGAGTTGGAAACTTTTCTAAGAGCCAACATTGAGGTGTTCGCCTGGACACCTTACGAAATGTCTGGCATTGACCCCAAGGTCATTTGCCACAGACTGAATGTCGACAGGTCGGCAAAACCTGTGATTCAACGAGCCAGAAGACCGACATTGATGCACATCGAAGCAGTAGAAGAAGAAGTAGACAGACTTCTGGAGGCCAGGGCCATCCGAGAAGTTCACTACCCGACATGGCTGTCCAACACAGTAGTGGTGAAGAAGAAGAATGGCAAATGGAGGGTCTATGTAGACTTTACCAGCCTCAACAAAGCTTGCCCCAAAGACAGCTTTCCTCTGCCCAAGATTGACCAGCTAGTAGATGCTACTTCAGGGCATGAAAGAATGAGTTTTCTGGATGCATACAGGGGGTACCACCAGATTGCCATATACCCTCCAGACGAGGAGAAGACCGCGTTCATCACCCCTAAAGGCCTGTACTGTTACAAGGTAATGCCTTTTGGGTTGAAAAACGCAGGAGCAACTTACCAAAGGTTAGTAACAAAGATGTTCAAGCACCTGATTGGCAAAACGGTTGAAGTCTACATCGATGACATGGTCGTGAAGACCAAGGAATCTAAGGGTCATCTTGCCGACCTAAAAGAGGTCTTTGATATACTCAAAACATACTGGCTCCGACTCAACGCATCAAAGTGCGCGTTTGGAGTTGGATCAGGTAAGTTTTTAGGGTATCTGGTAACAAGAAAGGGCATTGAGGCCATCCCAGACCAAATCAAGGCCATCCTAGAGCTGAAGAGCCCGACGTCGGCAAAACAGGTTCAGATGCTTACTGAAAGGGCCGTAGCCCTAAACAGATTCATCAGCAGAAGCTCAGATAAGTGCAGACCCTTCTTCAACCTGGTGAAAAAAGCCACAGACTTTCTGTGGACAGAAGAATGCAAAGCCGCTTTGACCGACCTGAAGAAGTACTTGACCACAACTCCAGTTCTTTCCAATCCAGAACTAGGGGAAGAACTGTTTTTGTACTTGGCAGTTTCAGAACACGCAGTCAGTGCAGTACTAATCTGAGAAGAAAAAGGGGAGCAAAAGACTGTTTGCTATGTAAGCAAAACCTTGGCCAACGCAGAAACAAGGTATCTACCACTGGAGAAATTAATGCTAGCCTTAATAATGGTTTCAAAGAGGTTGAACCATTACTTTCAGGCGTACAAAATTGTGGTCCTAACGGAGCATCCACTGAAGTCCTTGATGCAACTAGGAGACTTAACAGGAAGGATAGCAAGATGGGCAGTAGCCCTGGGCCAGTATGACCTGGAGTTCAGGCCGAGAACAGCAATTAAAGGCCAAGTTTTGGCCGACTTCGTGGCCAAATTCACGCCAGAATCCGTTGAACATCGGGCTCCGTTGAGCCAAGATGAACAACGTTCAAGCAAACAAGGAGAAGCCCAGCCTAAGGCAAAAGAGCAAAGGAAGGAAAAACTCAGACCCTGCAGCATCTACATCGGCTACTCATTCAGACTATTTGTCGATGGAAGTTCGAACCGACAAGGAGCGAGAGCAGGAGTCCTGCTGATATCACCAGATGGCGAAATAATAGAACAGTCCATCTGTTTGGGGTTCAAGGCCTCAAACAACGAAGCGGAATACGAAGCATTAATTGCAGGGCTAAAACTGGCAGCAGCAGCAGAAGCAGATGAGGTAATAGTTTTTTGTGATTCACAACTTATTGTTAACCAGTCAACAGGAGAATTTGCAGCCAGAGACGAAAGGATGTCGGCATATGCAAAAGAGGTCATCAAATTGGCAGCCCTACTTTAGAACTGCCGACTACTCCAAGTTAGCCGAGATGACAACACCCACGCCGACGCGTTGGCTAACCTAGCAAGTTCAATGCAGACTGGAAAAACAAGAACAATTATGATCGACTATATGTCGGGCCCGAGCATCGAACCAGACAGCACAAAGCAAGAAGCAATGTGTGTGGACATGGGGCCAAGCTGGATGGATGCAATTGTTGCATTCCTGAAAGAAGGAAAGCTACCGGAAGATCGTAAGGAGACACACAAAGTTAGATTGAAATCGACAAGATTCTGTCTGACAGCAGATGGACACCTCTACAGAAGGTCCTTCACTGGACCCCTTTTAAGGTGCATACACCCTTCGCAGGTTGAAGATTTCCTATATGAAATTCATGAAGGAATTTGTGGAAGCCATGATGGGGGGTAGATCATTAGCCCACAGGGCCATTACCCAGGGGTATTGGTGGCCCTACATGCAAAAGGATGCTGAAGCCTACGTGAAGAAGTGTGAACAATGCCAAAAGTTTGCACCTTTGATACATCAGCCAGCTGCTGACCTAAACCCAGTATCCAGCCCCTGGTCGTTTGCCCAATGGGGCATGGATCTTGTTGGGCAACTTCCCCAGGCAACTGGGCAGAGAAAATACTTGCTGGTGGCAACATATTACTTTACGAAGTGGATAGAGGCAAAACCTCTTGCCAAAATCCGAGATGTGGACGTCAAGAACTTTATATGGAGAAACATCATCACCAGATTTGGGATTCCAAGAGCAATAGTTGCCGACAACGGAACGCAGTTTGACAGCAAACTCATCAAGAACTTCTGCGCGAAATTCAAGATAAAGAACTACTTTTCAACACCAAGTTTTCCCCAAAGTAATGGGCAAGCAGAAGCATCCAACAAAGTAATTCTGGATGGGATAAAGAAGAGGCTACAGGTAGTAAAGGGAAAGTGGGTAGCCGTATTGCCCAACGTGCTTTGGGCATATCGGACTACGCCGAGAAGATCAACAGGGGAATCCCCCTTTGCCATGGCTTATGGCACAGAAGCAATCATTCCACTGGAAGTCGGCATCCCAGGTATCCGGACCCAGGGAATTGAGAACGGGACAAATGACATACTTTTAGCCCGAGATCTGGATCTTTTGGAAGAACGAAGAGAGAAAGCTGTAATTCAGCTCGCAATATACCAGCAACAGCTTGCCAGAGCTTACAACAACAAGGTCAATCCAAGAGATTTTCAAGTCGGCGACCTAGTCTTGAGGAAAGTCGTCGGCAACAAGAAGGATCCCAGAGAGGGCAAGCTTGGCCCAAACTGGGAAGGACCCTACAGAATTACTTCAGTATTAGGCAATGGAGCTTATCGGCTTGAAGATAACGAGGGCAAAGCACTGCCAAGACCTTGGAACACTTGTAATTTGAAATTCTTCTATCATTAGATGTACATTATTTTTGGCCGAGGTCATCAATAAAATTTTTTCCCTTTTCTTTAAACACATATGATTGATAAAGTTACATATTGGTGTTTTTGAAGACATGAATAATGAGAACCCAAGTAGAACTCAGGTTCACATTGGGGGCAGAGAGAAGACAGAGACACTTACTTCACTTGTTGAAATTTATAGCAATTTACAAGTTGAAGTTAAGCTAAAATGGTTCCTTATCTTCACTTGTTAAAATTTGTAGCAATTTACAAGTTAAAGTTAAGCTGAGGTGGTTCCTTATCTTCACTTGTTGAAATTTGTAGCAATTTACAAGTTGAAGTTAAGCTGAGATGGTCCCTTATCTTCACTTGTTGAAATTTGTAGCAATTTACAAGTTGAAGTTAAGCTGAAATGGTTCCTTATCTTCACTTGTTGAAATTTGTAGCAATTTACAAGTTGAAGTTAAGCTGAGATGGTTCCTTATCTTCACTTGTTGAAATTTATAGCAATTTACAAGTTGAAGTTAAGCTGAGATGGTTTCTTATCTTCACTTGTTGAAATTTGTAGCAATTTACAAGTTGAAGTTAAGCTGAGATGGTTCCTTATCTTCACAAGTTGAAATTAAGCTGCAATTTACAAATTAAAGTAAAGCCGAGGTTATTGCTTAAACCCTTATAGCAATCTACAGGTTGGCTAAACCTAAAGAAGATGCTTAACACTTGTTAAAATTTGTAGCAATTTACAAGATGACGTTAAGCCGACTTATGATCATCTATTGAAATTTACAGCAATTTACAGGTTGAAATAAAAGCTAAGTATATTGTTTAAACACTTGTTGGAATTTGTAGCAATTTACAAGTAGATCATTGTTTAGCACTTGTTATAAATGTTTGCAAAGATAGCATTGAATAGTATATACTTGTTGAAATTCATGAAAAGTTTGCAGGTTAGTATCTTGCCGAAGTAAAGCTTGTAGTTACTATACCCGAGGTCTTTAACCCCAAGAAGATTGCACAAAGGAGGCAAAGTATGAAAGGCATGCCAAATATTCTAAGTATAGAACCATGCAGAAGCAATCAAGAGAAAATATAGACTAAAGCATTCAGAGAAAAACAGTTGCAGTTGTGTACAAAGAAGGCACTACGGCCTAGCCAAAAGCAAATTGCTCGGTAGTGACAGAGATAGGCACATCGGCCACAAAAGGAAGCTTACATTGTCCAGAAAATAGAAAAGTAAAAATGTTCAAACAAAGAAAGACATTGGAGTCAGGCTCCTTCAGCATCAACAGTTAGATGGGCTGGAACCTCGAAAGATTCTGATGGAACCACCTCGGCAATCTTTTCCGCCGCCAACTCGGCATCAATTTCGGCAAGTGTTTGATCAAGACTTCTATCGACTGGAGGAACATCAGATGATGCTTGCTCAGGAGTGGTCTCCTTGATAACCTCATCATCCTCCTCATGAGTCAAGTCTAGGACTTGATCATCCTGAGAAGGGGACTTGGTCTCACTAGCATCTTTGGGCTTCCTTACCAAAGCCTCCTCATCATCCTTATCCTCATCCTTAGATTCAGACTCAGATTCATCTTCAGCTTGGCTTAGAGGTGGAGGTGGAGGAAATGGAAGAGGAATAGCGTCGGCTTGGCGCAGTGGTGAATTCTCAGGAAGATTAAGTTTTTTTGCAAGGGCTATCCAACCAAGGGAGAAGCCCCTGTTGCATGCCTGCCTAACCTGTAGTTTGTATTCCTCTGTAACGTCGGCCATTCCTTGAGCATAGGCCTTTTCGTCGGCCGCTTTGATTTCGGCGTCTTTAGTAGATAAGGCGTCTTGAAGTTCTTTTTCGGCTTGGGCCTTTTTGTCCTCGGCCTCTCTCTTCTCGGCCTCGGCGACCTTCTTAATAGCCTCGGCAGATTCAGCCTTTTCTTCGGCTAGGGTTTGGGCTTTGGTAGCAGCCTCAGCCTGGTCTTCAAGCTTCTTCATCTTTGTCAGAAAAGTTTTGTTTTCCTTTTTTAGGGCAGAAACCTCCCGCCTCATATCGGCCAACTTCTCCCTTGTTTCAAAAGCTTGCATGGAGAAAGAATAGGCATGTTGAATGGCCTGAAAGAACCCAAGGGAAAAGTTATCACACAAACTTTGCAAGTATAGAAAAAGAGGCAGAAAGACAAGTTGCCAAATGGGGGAACTTACTTGTACAGAACGTTGGAGCATGAGGGCGTAGTTCTCGTACTCGCTCATCTTGGCATTCCGCTCAAGATCGCCAGGAAGGAGAACAGCAGTACTGAGTGCCACGCCGACATTGATGTCATCGGCACTGTCACAGGCTAAAACAGGCTTATCTTCCAGGGTGATTTCAGGCACCCAGGGGACTCTTGGTATTTTGGAACCCGAGGTCGTCGCAGATGATGACCTCGACTTCTTTGATTGAGTGGACTCTGATGGCTGTGTTTCAGCAGACCTTTTTGTGGGAACCGAAGCGGTCTTCCCACTCTCAGCAAGTTTGGATATAGGTAAAGTGTCCTCAGATTCAACCTAAGTCACTTTAGCCTTCGGCTGGGCTTTCTTGGTTCTCTTCGGCTTTGGTTGGGGCATGGTTTGTGTCGACTGAGCGTCAACGTCCGTAGGAAGGTCGGCTAGGAGATCTTGGGCAACAGGCTTCGGGCGACCCATCTCAGCAGTTTTGAAAAGTCGTTGCCGACGTTTTCTTTCTGGTATCGGGATTATGTATGGGGCTGAAGTTGATGGTTGATCGGCTGGATCAAAGGTTGACCCTTGATCAGCCTGAGATGTTGATACGATTTGTAGAGTAGTAGCAGAGGGAGGAGATAAGCTCTTCTTCTTTCTTTTCGGGACGTCGGGCAGTGTAGACTTGTACGTCGGAATAAAATTTAGTATCAGTAGAGCCTTGCGCTTTTGGATTAGCAGATCTAGGAGCCTCTTTAAATCTTTGCTGGGAACATAGGATTGGCGAAAGTCTTTTGGTGGCTTACGAACGTCTGCAAAAAGAAACAGACATTAGGAACAGATAAAATATTGAAGACTTGAACAAAAACAACTAAGTATTGACACTGGGCTCTTACCCTTGCCCTCTTTAAGTGATCCGGGAAGAGGGTAGAGATGGGCATCCTCATCTGCGCCAAACTCCCAATTTCCCGAAGCAATAACATAATCATCTCCAGCCCCCTTGTTGGAGTCTGGGAGGTCGGCTGCGATTTTGTATTCTGTTGACCTCGGCTTGAGGAAATAGACGTAGCCCTTTTCCTTCAGGTTAAGGGGGCACATGGTATAACAGTACTGGATGTCGGCAAGGGTGATCCTAGCGTTCTCCTGCCTAGCTAAAACTATGATGCCATTGATCACTCGATAAGAGTTTATGGCAAGTTGCATAGGGTTCAACTTGTAAAAGTGAAGAATTTCGCGAAAGAGAATGTTAAGTGGGAGCTGGAGTCCGCACTCAGTGAAAGCTAATATGGGAAAGGGCATGGTGTTTTCTGTAGGCATGATGGAGTCATCATCCCCAGCAAGTCTCAGGTGGACATCGGCAGGGATGGAGAACTCCTGCCTAAAGTACTCAAGTTTGGTCGGAGTATCTACCCTGTACCTCCACATACCCATAACATCGGCCTAAAATCAGAGGGCTTGGTTTCAGAAAGAAGATGCTCTTAAGAGGTTATCGGGACCTCGGCGAAACCCTAGGTATATGCTGGTAGGGATTGTTTCAGTTTTTTCCTAAGAATTGATAGGTTCTATAGACAAATCCCAAACCTAAATCTATGAAGGCAAAGATTGAAAGTAAAAATTGAAGGTAGAGATCTGGCAAAGACACAAAAAACAGAAAACAAAGGCGAAGTTTCAGAAACAAGAACAGGGATGGGCTATCAAGAACATGAAGAATACGAGAAATAAAGGACCAAGATCAGTGGCAAAAATACAGTGAAGTGGTGCAACGATGTGTGTGTTCAAGATATATGCAAGGGCCAAATCAAGGAGTAAACACATTCAGATGTATGATTCACAAAATAGATATTTGAGCAAGGCAGCAATAACAGGAGATTCCAGAAATGGTCAAGAATTGAAATCAGAAAGAATAGTGGCTTACCAAAGAAATCGAAGCCGGAATAGAATTCGCCGAAGATAGACGACGGTTACTGAAGTACCAGAGTGATAAAAGCTTCACCAGAAAGACGAACGAAGACGGTTGCAGAACTTGGAGCCTTAGCAATGGCGGATTCAAGAAGCAAGGGCTTTAGAGAGAGAAAAACAAGTAAATCGAATACAAAGGTAAGGAAAGAAAGAGGAAAAAAACAAAGTTTTGTTAAAAACTTGAAACGGCGGCAAAACAGGGCATTTAATGCGCCTAGAACATCGCATACGTCAGGCGGCGTGCGCAGAAAAAACATGGTTTATAAGCGCGTCGCAGGCACGGGCCAATAAAGATGAAACGTGTGCAGGAAACGGTTGAGAAGTGATGCATGACAGCTCATGCGCGTGGGAAAGTTCATTCGAAGTTCTTGTTCTTGAAAACAAGACATATCGGCTTGACATGAATGATCTCAGCCGAAGAGTTCTTACGCCGAGGTACTAGAAGACAAAACAGATATAGGTTCCATCACCTCAGAATGTCGAGGTAATATAACCTAGGGGGTAGTTGTAGGGATGTATTTTCTGAATACCAACACGTGGCAAGATGACGCCGATATGTCAGCCGAGGTGCCACGTGTCCTGGTTATGACGCCGAGGTTATTTTGGCAAAGCCGAGGTTATCTCCGAAGATATCGGAATCCGAGATAATCGGATTATGGATAAGGGGCAAGAATCCTAGAGTAAAGAGAAGACTTTGCTAAGATAAGGATAAAGCTCTTAGGGAGTTTATCTTTATCTCTTGAGAAATCCAAAGTAAGCACTGAATTGGAGTCCATAGAAGTCAGGCTTCTAGTAGGACTTGGATTGAGTAAACTATAAAAGAGAGGCACCCCCGTGGGTCTAAGGTACGCAATTTTATGTTTGAGTTTGTGAGTTTAGCACTTGATTATCTTTGAGAGATATACTAACTTGATCGTCGGAGTGCCCCCGGGTAGAAGAGCCACCGCTGGAGCCTTTTCTTTCTGTTACAGGTTTGCTGAAGCCATCTATTCTGCCGGTGCTCTCCAGCTGATTGCTAGGCGGGCAGTGTGGTCAGAAAATTACTCACACAAAAACATTTCCTGTTTATCAATATTCAATTTAATGTGTACACACACTCTTAGAAACAGGAAAATTAGAAACAAAACTATTATTGCGCAAATAGTGTCAAATAAAAATAAGCAATCACGATTAACCATACACATCAAGAGTTGCTTAAAAGACCCATCTTGATAACATGTTCTTTGTATGTCTTTGGTGCCAATCCCTTTGTGAATGGATCAGTAATCATAAGAGAGGTGCTTAAGTTTTCAATTAACATTTGTTGTTTCTGGACTCTTTCTCTAACAACTAAGTACTTTACTTCCATTTGTTTGGAACCACTGGAGTACTTTCCATTCTTAGAGAAGAAAACTGTTGTGGTATTGTCACAATATATATTCAGCAGCCTGGCAATTGAGTCAACAACAGCAAGTCCTGAGATGAAATTTTGCAACCATAAGGCATGATTTGTAGCCTCAAAGCATGCCACAAACTCAGCCTCCATAGTGGATGAAGCAATAGTGGACTGCTTCACACTCTTCCATGAAATTGCTCCACTAGCTAGTAGAAAAACAAAACCTGATGTAGATTTTCTACTATCAAGGCAACCAGCAAAATCTGAGTCTGAGTATCCGATCACTTCCAACTGTTCTGATCTCCTATAAGTGAGCATATAGTCCTTTGTTCCCTAAAGATATCGCATAACCTTCTTCACTGCTTTCCAATGTTCCATTCCAGGATTACTTTGGAATCTTCCCAACATTCCAACAGCAAAACTAATATCTGGCCTGGTACATGTATGGGCGTACATCAAGCTCCCTACAACTGATGCATATAGAATGTCCTTCATTTGTTTTCTTTTTAAGTCATTCCTTGGACATTGTTTTTCACTTAATTTATCACCTTTCATGATGGGTGCATCACCGGCTGAATAAAACTGCATATTAATATATCCTTTTTGAGATAGTCCTAGCAATCCTCAAGATCGATCCCTAAAGATCTCTATGCCAATAACATAGTTTGCCTCACCCATATCGACCATTTTAAAGCTCTTGGAGAGATATTCCTTGGTTTCATGCAATAAGCCAAGGTCATTACTAGCTAACAAAATGTCATCCACATATAGCACCAAAATAATGAACTTACTCGCACTAACCTTCAGATATATGCACTGATCAACTGCATTTTCCTTAAATCCGAAGGAGGTAATGGTATCATTAAACCTTAAATACCATTGCTTGGAAGCTTGTTTAAGGCCATATATGGATTTCTTTAATTTGCAAGCTAAATGTTCTTTACCTTTCTTTGCAAATCCTTCTGGCTGCTCTATATAAATTTCTTCATCCAAATTCCCATTCAGAAAAGCAGTTTTCACATCCATTTGATGCAACTCTAAGTCAGAATGAGCTACTAATGCTAGGATGATTCTAAGCGAGTCCTTCTTAGATACTGGAGAGAAGGTCTCTGTATACTCTATGCCTTCTTTTTGAGTAAAACCCTTGGCAACAAGTCTGGCTTTAAATCGTTCGATATTGCTTTTTGCGTCACGCTTGGTCTTGAAGACCCATTTACACCCGACCTTTTTTGCAGTTATTAGGCAATTCGACGAGATCCCAAACACTATTTTGTTCCATGGATTTTAACTCTTCATTTATAGCATTGACCCATTTAGTAGAATCATCACTATTCATGGCTTGTGAAAATGAGACTAAATCTTTGTTAATCCCAATATCAAAATCAGATTCTTGTAGATACACCATGTAATCATCTGGAATGGCAGGCTTTCTTTCCCTCTGAGATCTTCTCAGAACTACTGGTTGTGGGGGTTCTACAATATTTTCAGTGGTAGTATCTTCAAGAAGTGGTGAAACATGAGGTGGTGAAGGATTTTCATTATGTTGTTCGTTTCCCTCAGCTTGTGGAATAGTCTAAGGAACAACAATTTTTCGATAAGGGTCAAATGTTGGCACATCCACCCTAATTTCCTCGAAATTCACCACTCGTGTTTTCTCACTCCCACTAATTTCACCATTCTCTAGGAATCTAGCATTACCAGTCTCCACTATCCTTGTATTGTGATTAGGACAATAAAATTTGTACCCTTTAGACTTGTCTGGATAACCAATGAAATATCCAGATATTGTTCTTGAGTCCAACTTTTTCTCTTGTGGGTTGAAGATTCTTGCCTCTGCTGGACAACGCCAAATATGTAAGTGTCTCAAACTAGGTTTCCTACCAGTCCACAACTCAAAAGGAGTTGTTGGGACCGCCTTACTAGGAGCCCTATTTAAGATATACATTGCAATCTTTAAAGCTTCACCCCACAGTACTAGGATCCCTATTTAAGATATACATTGCAATCTTTAAAGCTTCACCCTACAGTAAAATAGGTACAATTGAGTAACTTAACATACTCCTAACCATATCTTTAAGTGTACGATTACGCCTTTCAACAACTCCATTTTGTTGTGGCATACCAGGCATTGTATATTGAGCACAAATGCCTTTATTTTCTAAGAATTTGGCAAATGGGCCAGGATTTTGGCCCGACCCATCATATTTACCATAATACTCACCACCCCTGTCAGATCTCACTATTTTAAGCTTTCTATCTAATTGTCTCTCGACTTCAGTTATGTACACCTCAAGGATGTCAACAGCCTGAGACTTTTCATGAATTAGATACACATATCCATAACGTGAGAAGTCATCTATAAACGTGATAAAATATTTTTCACCACTAAGACATGGGATGTTGAGTGGCCCGCAAATATCTGTATGAATTATCTCAAGAAGCTCATTACTTCTTGTGGCACATTTTTTGGTGTGTTTGATTTGCTTTCCTTTAATGCAATCCACACATATCTCAAAATCAGTGAAGTCTAGGTTTTTCAAAATCCCATTCTTCACCAATTTTTCAATTCTATTTCTAGAGATATGCCCCAACCGTCTATGCCACAAAATTGAGGATTTTTCATTAATTAGACCACGTTTTAAACCAATATTCGAATGCAAAGTTACTAATGATTGTGCAAACTCATGATTTAAGGTAATTTTATATAAACCATGACATAAATTACTAGAACCAATCATTATTGAATTAAACATTAAATTGAGTTTTCCACAACTAAATAAAACTGAATATCCAACACGATCTAATTTGGATAATGAAACTAAATTCCTAAAAATTGAAGGAACATAAAAAGTATCTTCTAGATCCATTTGATGACCCGTCTCTAAGATCAGTCAATGGGTTCCTATAGCTACGACTTCAGCTTTGAGACGGTTCCCCATATAGACAAATCTTTCACTTTCCTTCGGTTTCCTGGTTGAGAGGTATCCCTGCATGTCATTTGTAATGTGGGTCGTGGCCCCAGAGTCAATCCACCAAGTATTAAAAGGTACTTCAGCAAGATTTGATTCATAACAAACAAAAGAAAATTTCTTACCTTTCTTTTCAAACCAAGCCTTTCGCTTGCTGCAGTCTTTCTTCATATGTCCCTTCTTGCCGCAAAAGTAGCACTTGACAGTGAAACCATTCTGAGCCTGATTTTCTTCCCCAAGTTCATTCTTTTTCTTTGGTGGATTTTTCCTTGATTTTACAAACTTACCCTTCTTTTTCTTTATAGCTCCATGAGTTATAGCCAATACAGTTTGACGTCCTTCCTCCCTCAACCTCACTTCCTCCTAAACACACATATTAGTCAGCTCATTCAAACTCCACTTATCTTTATTGGTGTTATAGTGAATTTTGAATGCGCCGAACTGTGATGGAAGTGAGCTAAGAATAAAATGCACAAGGAAAGTTTCATCAACTTGCATCCCTAAAGTTTTAAGCTTTGTAGCTTTGTCAGCCATATTGAGGATGTGATCCTGAACTCCTCGGTTGCCATCATATTTCATTGTTGTCAATTCAGCCATAATAGTGCCAGCAAATGACTTGTCAGCAGATCTAAATCGATTTTCAACAGCCTTTAAGTATTCCAATGCATTAACAGTTTGAGGTAAGGAGGTCTTGATGTTATTTGCAATGGTCATCTTCATGAACATCAAACTGAGTCTATTGGACCTTTTCCAAGATTCAGAAAGGGCAACTTGTTCTGCAGTACTATATTCATTAATGTCTACAAATTTATCTTTAAGCAATGCCATATCGAGGTCCAACACACCCAGTGCAAACTGAACATGTTCATGCCATTCCGAAAAATTCGAGCCAGTAAGTAAAGGTACGCCCGATGCAAGAGAGTGCAATAAGGTGGAAACTTTCACTGGAATAAGATAGAACAATATACATATTAGAGCTTTGAGAATTATAATGATGAACTATTGATATCACATAAGTCTTTCCTTTGGGCAAAACTTAGGTATATCTATTGTCCACTCATCAAGAAACACTTATGTGGCTCTAAAGCAATCTATGAAACTTTTCAGTTAATCATGTTACCTTTGGGTATTCAATTCTAATCTGTCAAATTACATAAGTTACATTACCCTACCCAATTCATAATTATTTGAAAATGACTCTCCTTTGTGCTAGTCTTAATCTCCTAATTATAATTGCAATTGAGAATATTATCGACCTTAATGTGACCCTTTTAACAATTCTTTCATATAGTTCTATATTCATAAGTTTTACAAATCTAGGCCACTTTGGTAGCTACTAAATTAGTAAACCCTGTGAGTACGGAACTAACCAACAATATTCTTATTCATTAATTTGAATTATTTGATTATCATTAATTCAATCACTATTATGATTTCTATAATTTCTTTTATGTGATTGCAATTACCAATTTGATAATAATAATAACTCTAGATGAACATGAATATATATATATATATGCAATATGACAATCATGAATATCTCATATAATGGTCAATAAGAATTACACCTAATATGAATTAACCACTTCAATATTTAATATTTAATGTCATAAAATTATATCATGATATCAAATTTAAATTATGGAAATATATAAATATCAACAATAATAGACAATAAGTGTATATAATCAGATGAGGTAAAATCATAATTCTTTAATAGACCAAATGAGTCAACAAATTGCTTTTAATCTATGCACTTTGTCATAACGGTAGATAATATAAATATTACACTTCATTCAATGTCATATCATAATGATTATAAAAATTATTATTACTAAAATTAATAATAAATCGAAGCATGTATATTACACGTATACAAACAGATTGATCGCCATATTCTACTCAAAAGAATAAATTTAATTTTTATATTCCACTTGGGAACTCATACATAGCTGATAGCACCACAGTTGGTTAGTGACAAGAATTTGAATTTTTCCACCTCATATACAGTTGACATCTATTGATTTGGAGATCTATTAATTCACAAAATATAATAGCCAATTAACTAAGATCATCATAGGCTTACAGAATTAGCCGAGGAAAGAATTAACTATTCCTTTGATAATAAAAAGAGATGTACTGTTTTCTGAATAATTATAATTAAAATATAATAACAATATTCATAAATATATTATTATTCCAAGGTGTATTGATTCACAAACTAAGGCTCTAATACCACATGTAAGATTTAATAATACATGTAACCATAATAATAATGCGGAATTAAACTTCACAGGATCTTGAATTCAATACAACTCAAGAATAAAACGAACATACTTTTATCAGCCATTGAATTAGATAAGTTGAGAAAATACCCCTAATATTTGAATCTTTAATTCTTAGCTCACCTTCTTCTCTCTGTCTCTCTTAATTAGGATGACTATAAACTTAGAGTGATGGAAAAAACACTTATGAAAAGAGGGGGAGTCACCCATCCTTATATAGAGGAGAGAAGAGGGTCAGATAAACTCTTATTAGAAGAATTCATAATCCATTCTAATTACTGAACTTTATATATAATATTGGCTTTATCTAATTGTGGAGTCTAAATAAATTAAAACATGTAGATATATGTAAGCTATTGGGCCACACTAGAAAATAAATCCAACAGCACATACATATAAGATAGGGTTTAAACAATAACAAATCCCAAACAAGTCTTGGTGCCTCATTTTGCCCCTCCTAGGTCCTCGTCCAGACTGGGATACGGTCCTATGCACTGAAATAAAGTGTTTTTAGTAAATTGAAAACATTGCCATGATTGCAGTTATTACCTGCAAAATAGAGTCTACTGCATGCTCCTTCCTCCAGTTGAGCATTTCTGCCCACATATGGACTGTCTTATCAAGGTCAAACTTCCTTGCCTTTAAAAATCTATAAAAATGCATGTTACTTGTAACAACGCAATAAAAGAATAGAATAGGAAAAAGAAGTTTCTAACAGAAGATAATCTATCAAATTTCACAATTCAAATTGCTTCAGATAAGCTTTTTTGAACAATTAAGCCTAGTCAAAAACACAATCCATTATCTTTTTATCTATTACTCATTGGAACAATTAATTTCCATATTTATTTGTATGTAGATAATAAGTTCCTTTTACAGTCGCATCTTTCACTCTTATTTCCTGCTTAAAGCTCCTAATCTTGTAACTAGAGTAAGTACAAAAGATTCACAAACTTCAGCTAGAACCATTAAGCTTTGCAATCCCTGGTTCCACAAAGAAGATTTTGAACTCTACTAATATTACTCTATTCCAAATAAATGTCTAAACAAAATAAATAACTACTGATCACTCAATAGATTGACAAATATATACTACCACTGTCCCATTTTTTCTAAAATCAAGTGCAAGAGATTAATGCATAAAATATTTGAAATTATTTATCAAAGTTTTCTTGTAGTGGCAGTGGACTTAGACATGAAATCAAAGTTTGATTATACCTACTTACATATAGTTTATTTATCAATCACAACAATAAGATTATATACAACATCTCATATTTAACAATCTCAAGAAGCAAAAATGAAGGGAAAAAAATGAGATAACGTGTAACCTCGAAACCAAACTTAGAGAAGAGTTTACCCCTTAATTGCAGTATATAGCGACCCCGGTCTTTTCTCTTTAGATTATTGTATCCGGACTTAGGCTCCGTAGATCCTGTCATTATTTATTGGTTGTTGTTGTCCTTTAATCTCTTAGTATTTGAATTATAGGTTGTGTTGGGCGGGTCTGTTACAGGTTGGTTGATTGTTGATGCCAATAGGTGATGCCCAGATTTTGGCCTTCACGCTCGAGCGGAGGTTTTAACGCTCGAGCGGGCCCTTCGTTGTTGCTTCTCCGCTCGAGCGGGAGTTTTAACGCTCGAGCGGGATTTTCCATCTCCCAGTATTTTGCTCTGCAGTTCTTCCGCTCGAGCGGTAGTTTTTACGCTCGAGCGTGATCCCTTGTTTTTGCTCCTCCGCTCGAGCGGGGAGTTTGACGCTCGAGCGGGTGCAGCGCCTGCAAAACTTCTGTAAGGGTGCAATCGACGCTCGAGCGGCTTTCTTCACGCTCGAGCATGATTCTGTGTCTTACGCTCGAGCGGGGCTTTCTACGCTCGAGCGTAGAGTCGACTACATCAGTCCGTGATTTCACTTTTTGGATCACTTTTTGACCTACCTTTTCTTTCTTAACCTTTAAAAACCGCCATTTGAGAGTTTCTCTCTCTACTCTCACCTTCTCTCTAAGATTTGATCTATTCCTTGTGGCCTTCTACCCTAGTTCCTTTGGAAGAAATGTAGAGCTTCGCGAGATCTTTCTTTTAATCTGAAAAAGAGAGGATTTGGAGCACTTTGGATTTTGGGTCATCATCTCCATCTTCTCTATTTTAGTTGTGATCTTCAAGGTAGGGATTTCCTACTCTATTCTATAAGCTTTGTTCTAAGTTTTGGTATTTTAAGATGTTGAGGTCACTTAGATAATTTTGGGAAAAACCCTAGTTGTATTAATTAATTAATTTGTAAAATTAATTTAAGGGAATTGGGGAATTTGGTTAAATTCATGAAATTGATGAATTCATAGATTAAATGGTGTAGTTGGATGATTTAAATCACTCACCTATTAAATTGTTGATATATTTATTTCCAGTCTAGAAATAACTGTTTTGGGCTATCGGTGGAGGATAGTCATGATTGTTGTAGACATTGCATGTGGATTAGGAATAACTGAAACTAATCACATTGGTTAAGTCATTAATTTGACTATTGAATTAATACTGAAAATACGTGTATTGGTTGAGCATTGCATTTGCATACATTGTTTTGTGTGTGGGAGGAGATAGGGGATGTACTCCACGGTTTAGGGGAAGATAGGGGATGGACCTCTAAACCGGATTTTGTTTGGGAGGAGATAGGGGATGGACTCCATTAGCATCACTTTTATGTGTGCTTATTTATATAGAAGTGTTTTATTGATACAGCACTAAAATGTGTATCAATCTGGAAGTATGAAGTGTTTTGAATTGAGCTTGAGTCTCATTTGTTTGTTGATATTGGGAGAATGTGAAAATGATATATATAATTCACTGTTGTAAGTTTGGCCAGGTTCTGAGCCATGTTGATAATAATGGAAAGTGAAATGTGTCTTAGACATTAGTGTCATGAGACTGTTTAATGATAAAATTGATTATCTTGGTTAACCATCTATTGAATGCTATAGCTTTATTCAATGCTTATATTTGGTTTAGTATTTTTCTACTGGGCTGTGGCTCACCCTTTATGGGAACATCATTTTCAGGTTCAGGTGATAAGCTACCTCCACGGACTTAGCCTGGAAGGATTTGATGTTTGGGATTTTGAAGACTTGTCTTTAGTTATATGTTTTATTTTGTTATTTTTGGGATTTCATGTAAACATTCAAGCCTAGGGCTTAACTTGTAAATGAGTTAGTACTCATCCTTTTTGTGTCCAAGTGTTAGCTTGGAAAGATGTAAGCCCTTAGGGCATTTATTTTGATGTTGCAGGATGTTACAAGTAATGTCTTTCAATAAGAATACTCTGATGACTAACTCAAATGATTCGTTTTCTTTTATAAATGCATGTTAATGTTATGGCTATTAAGGGTTTATTTTGAGGGCGTTACAACTTGGTATCAAAGCGTCCCGGGTTTGAATACTTTGGGTACGTGGGAAGTGATTAGTATCACAATGGGTTCGTCTCGTTTGATAGAGACTTAGTGTAACGTTATATGCTTATGTGATAACATGTTTATGTGATTATGTGGGTATGGAATGTAGTTTCTAGGATGTTGATTGGACCCTTGAGTTCTAGTAGTCTTGTTGGAAAGGCACTTGATCACTGCTGCTTCCAACCGGAACTATAGTAACGCATTGGGACTATCATTATCCGGGAATAAAATTCGTAGGTGCTTATGTGATTATGTGCTTACGTGGAATGAATTATTGTTGTCCATTGTATTAGGACGCGAGTGTTTAGCTTTGGCACATTTATTAATGTGCTAATGTCTTTGTTTCCTTTATTAGGATGTCAGGACGAGGACGAGGACGCGGTAGGCGTGGTAGGCCGGGTAGGCAGGAGGTGCATGTGCCAGAGGAGATTCCGATAGTTCAGGAGGGAATTGGCCAGGCCAATGTGGCCGAGCCAGTAGGCCAGCAGGCTATGGGCGCTTTAGCCCGAGAGATAGCAGGGGCATTCAGGGAGTCAGTAGGCATTCTTAGGGCTGAGAATCAAGCCCAGGTTGTTGTTGCGGATGCAGGACCTTCCTTTCTGAAGAGGGAGTTCTTCCGGTCTAATCCGGATGAATTTGTGGGTGATCCTAAAGAGCCACTTAAGGCAGATGAATGGCTCGAACAGACAACGAAGACGTTTGAGATGCTTGGCATCGAAGACGAGGGGTTGAAAGTGACCTTGGCATCTTTCCAGTTGAAGGGGGATGCGGGTCAGTGGTGGAAGTTCACTAAGGGGCGTATAGGAGGTACATGGGAGGCTTTTGTGAATGCTTTCCAGGAAAAGTTCTTATCTCCAGCAGTTAGGGAGAAGCTGAGAGACCAGTTCTGCCAGCTTAAGTAGTCGAGTTCTTCAGTGGCCGAGTTTGAGGCTGCATTTACTAGTTTATCCAGGTTTGCACCTGAATTGGTGGCGTCTGAGGAACGCCGTTGTATTGAGTTTGAGAGGAAGTTGAGGCGTGGCCTCAAGCTGAGAGTTGGGGGAACTATGATTCGGGATTATGGGCGTATGGTTGATGCTGCAGCCCATATGGAGATCATGATGCAAGAGGAGGAGGAAGGGCAGAAGGGCTCCAAGAGGAGTCAGGATAGTCAGAGTGATGGTAGGAGACAGAAGGGTTTTAATCCCCAGCAGTCTCATGGTAGCTTTTCGAGATCGACTTTTCCTGTACCGAGTGCTAGTTCGGGGAAAGGCAGTTAGGGAGACATTACCTGTTTCAAGTGTGGCCAGTTGGGCCACAAGTCTCCAGTTTGTCCTCAAAGGGGAGGAGTTCAGAGAGCAGCATCTTCTTCGGCTCGATCTCAGAGCCAGAGTCAGGGTAGAGGTCAGCCACTCTCGTGTTATCAGTGTGGTCAGCCAGGGCATATGAAGAGGTATTGCCCCCAGTTGGGTGGCACACCTGGTGCATCTGGTTTGAGGCAGATTCAGGGTCAACAGCTAGCTCAGTCAGGTCAGGCCTCGAGGGCCAATCAGGGGGCTTCATCGTCTCAGTCGGTGCAGCAATCTTATGCTCCTAGGGGTGAGCAGGTTGATCAGAGGTCATCTGGGCGCGTGTATGCTGTTACCGCGCAGGATCTTGTACCGGCTCCATCTGTTGTGAGAGGTACTTTCTTGTTTTGCAACTCGGTTGCTAATGTTTTGATTGATACGGGTGCATCTCATTCCTTTGTGTCTGCTGCATTTGCATCTGTTTTGGAGTTGGAGTTAGCACAGTTAGCATCTCCTATTTGTGTAGTGTCGCCTCTTGGGGGTGAATTGATTTTGAAACACGGTGTTAGGGGTTGTGATATAGAGGTTGATTACCATAGAATCCCATTTTCTTTTGTAGTTATGCCTATGAGAGGTTTCGATGTTATTTTGGGTATGGACTGGTTATCGTCATACCGGGCAGTTATTGATTGCTACCGCCAGAGGGTCACTTGTTGTACCGTGAGCGGAGAGTATTTTCATTTTCTGGGGGACCGGGTTGGTGATGTGTTGCCACCGGGGTATGTTCGACGAGGAAGGAGTGAGCTTAGTGGGCTACTTGCTAACCTTTTGATTAGTGAGGATAATGAGACTCAGATTGTGTTGCCAAGGGTGGTTTGTGAGTACTCGGATGTCTTTCCCGAGGATCTTGTAGGTTTGCCACCGCATCGGGAGATTGAGTTCTCTATTGACCTAGTGCCCGACACGGCACCGATTTCTATGGCACCCTATCGTTTTGCCCCAGCTGAGTTAGTTGAGTTGAAGATCCAACTCCAGGAGTTACTAGACAAGGGTTTTATACGCCCTAGTGTTTCGCCGTGGGGAGCACCGGCCCTCTTTGTTAAAAAGAAAGGTGGTGCTTTGAGACTTTGCATAGATTATCGGAAATTGAATCGGGCTACGGTTAAGAATAAGTACCCTATGCCTCGTATCGATGACCTGTTTGACCAGTTGAAGGGTTCCCGTTGTTTCTCAAAGATAGACTTGAGATCGGGTTACCACCAGTTGAGGGTCAGGGAAGAGGATATTCCGAAGACGGCATTCCGTACGCGGTATGGCCATTATGAGTTTTTGGTAATGCCATTCGGGCTCACCAATGCACCAGCAGTCTTTATGGACTTGATGAACCGGATCTTCCGGGAATTCTTGGATCAGTTTGTAGTCGTTTTTGTGGACGACATCCTTATCTATTCGCCTTCTGAGGAGGAGCACGAGGCACACTTGAGGGTGGTGCTTGAGTTACTTAGAGCCCATAGGTTGTATGCCAAGTTTGGGAAGTGTGAGTTCTGGCTGAGAGAAGTCAAATTCTTAGGCCATGTGGTATCCGGTGAAGGAGTGTCTGTTGATACATCCAAGGTAGAGGCAGTGCAAGATTGGGCACAGCCTAAGAGTGTGTTTGAGATCCGCAGTTTCCTGGGGTTAGCTGGGTATTACCGTCGGTTTGTGAAAGACTTCTCCAGGTTAGCATCACCGTTGACTAGACTGACTCGGAAGGGAGTTAAATTTGTATGGAGTGAGACTTGTGAAAAGTCGTTTCAGGAGTTGAAAGTTAGACTGACTACCGCTCCAGTATTGATTATTCCAGAGAGAGGGTTGGGTTATGCAGTCTATTGTGACGCCTCACGAGAGGGTCTGGGTTGTGTATTAATGCAAGAAGGGAAAGTAGTTGCCTATGGTTCACGTCAGTTGAAAATTCACGAGCAGAATTACCCTACGCATGATCTAGAGTTAGCAGCTGTGATATTTGCCTTGAAGATTTGGAGGCATTATCTTTATGGTGAGAGATTTGAGGTATTCTCGGATCATAAGAGTCTGAAATATTTGTTTACACAGAAAGACTTGAACTTGAGGCAGAGGAGGTGGATGGAGTTCATAGAGGATTATGATTTTGAATTGCATTATCATCCGGGAAAGGCCAATGTGGTGGCCGATGCCCTTAGCAGAAAACCTGTTGGTGTCATAGCTAGTATAGCCATCCGAGAATGGAAGATGTTGAGTGCACTTGGAGAGTTTGCTTTACTTCTGGGCGAGTCCGTTGAGGCTGCGGCCTTGTTTTCTATTGTTGCACAGCCTACACTTGTGACTCGAGTGTTAGAGGCTCAGAGAAGTGACCCTGAGGTAGAATCTCTCCGTGAGAAGATTTCCGGTGGGAAGGTTGAGAAGGGTTTGACGGTGTATCCCGATCTGAGTGTGAGATACCGAGACCGTCCGTTTGTGCCGGAGTCTTGTCGAGAAGAGGTACTCCGAGATTTTCATCATTCACGCCTTGCGGTGCATCCGGGAGGCACTAAGATGTATCGGGATTTGGGTCGCCAGTTCTGGTGGCGGGGTATGAAGAGGGATGTGGCAGCTTTCGTATCTAAGTGCCTTACTTGTCAGCAAGTGAAGGCTGAACATCAGAGGCCAGCGGGTTTGTTGCAACCCTTGCCTATTGCTGAGTGGAAGTGGGAACACGTCACTATGGACTTCGTTGTGGGTCTTCCGAGGACTCAGCGGGGTAGTGATGCTATTTGGGTGGTTGTAGACCGGTTAACTAAGTCGGCGCATTTTATTCCTATGCGCGTGAGAGATACGGTAGATCATCTTGCCGACTTGTATATTCGGGACATAGTGAGATTGCACGGGGTTCCAGTGACGATCGTCTCGGATAGAGATCCTCGTTTTACTGCCAGATTATGGCAGAGCTTGCAGAGCGCCTTAGGTACTAAGTTGACTTTTAGTACAGCTTATCATCCTCAGACTGATGGGCAGTCCGAGCGTACTATTCAGATCCTTGAAGATATGCTTCGGGGTTGTATTCTTGACTTTAGCGGGTCATGGGAGAGGCACTTGCCATTAGTGGAGTTTGTCTACAACAACAGCTTCCAATCTAGTATCGGTATGGCACCGTTTGAGGCCTTATACGGCCGACCGTGTAGGTCTCCTGTTTGTTGGGCCGAGGTGGGTGATGCACCTCTGTTGGGTCCGGAGTTAGTGAGGGAAACAACGGAGAAGGTTGAGCTTATCCGTAAGAGGCTTGTTACAGCCCAGAGTCGTCAGAAATCTTACGCCGACCGTAGGAGAAGACCTTTGGTGTTTGAGGTGAGTGATCACGTCTTTTTGAAGATATCACCAAGACGGGGATTGATGAGGTTTGGGAAGAGCGGGAAGTTGTCCCCTCGATTCATTGGTCCTTTTGAGATCCTTGAGAGGATTGGCGAGACTGCTTATCGTTTAGCTTTGCCGCCGCAGTTGTCCGGAGTACATGACGTGTTTCATGTGAGTATGCTTCGGAAGTATGAGCCGGATCCATCACATGTATTGGATTGGACCGATTTAGTAGTTGATGAGGATGTCTCGTATGAGGAGAGACCGGTTAGGGTCTTGGATAAGCGGGATCAAGTCTTGCGAGGCAAGACCATTCCTTTGGTGAAAGTTTTGTGGAAACATCACGGGGTGGAGGAAGCCACATGGGAACGTGAGTTGGAAGTCCGCGAGAAATATCCGGACATGTTTAATGATTTGTAATCTTGTAGTTAGATTTTGTAATATTGTCAAACCTTAAAGCTTTTTATATATGTCTTAAGCTGTAAAACATTTAGAATGTTTTGGTTAATGGAAATATTTTGGAACTTACTTCGAAATGGAAGTTTAATGGAACATTGTATATATTTAATATATTGAAAATTGTTGAAATTGAAAGAAAATTGCATAGTGTTAATGCAGGTTGAAATATATGCTTGTTTTGCATATTGTGGCATGCCTCTTAGTTGAGAGATGGAATGGCCGGTGTTGGGTCAAGTTGTTTATTATTGAGTTAACATATTGTTGGAATTTGAGAAAACTTGTTTTTAAAACCTTGTGCTTAATTTCGGGGACGAAATTCTTTTAAGGGGGGGAGGTTATAGCGACCCCGGTCTTTTCTCTTTAGATTATTGTATCCGGACTTAGGCTCCGTAGATCCTGTCATTATTTATTGGTTGTTGTTGTCCTTTAATCTCTTAGTATTTGAATTATAGGTTGTGTTGGGCGGGTCTGTTACAGGTTGGTTGATTGTTGATGCCAATAGGTGATGCCCAGATTTTGGCCTTCACGCTCGAGCGGAGGTTTTAACGCTCGAGCGGGCCCTTCGTTGTTGCTTCTCCGCTCGAGCGGGAGTTTTAACGCTCGAGCGGGATTTTCCATCTCCCAGTATTTTGCTCTGCAGTTCTTCCGCTCGAGCGGTAGTTTTTACGCTCGAGCGTGATCCCTTGTTTTTGCTCCTCCGCTCGAGCGGGGAGTTTGACGCTCGAGCGGGTGCAGCGCCTGCAAAACTTCTGTAAGGGTGCAATCGACGCTCGAGCGGCTTTCTTCACGCTCGAGCATGATTCTGTGTCTTACGCTCGAGCGGGGCTTTCTACGCTCGAGCGTAGAGTCGACTACATCAGTCCGTGATTTCACTTTTTGGATCACTTTTTGACCTACCTTTTCTTTCTTAACCTTTAAAAACCGCCATTTGAGAGTTTCTCTCTCTACTCTCACCTTCTCTCTAAGATTTGATCTATTCCTTGTGGCCTTCTACCCTAGTTCCTTTGGAAGAAAGGTAGAGCTTCGCGAGATCTTTCTTTTAATCTGAAAAAGAGAGGATTTGGAGCACTTTGGATTTTGGGTCATCATCTCCATCTTCTCTATTTTAGTTGTGATCTTCGAGGTAGGGATTTCCTACTCTATTCTATAAGCTTTGTTCTAAGTTTTGGTATTTTAAGATGTTGAGGTCACTTAGATAATTTTGGGAAAAACCCTAGTTGTATTAATTAATTAATTTGTAAAATTAATTTAAGGGAATTGGGGAATTTGGTTAAATTCATGAAATTGATGAATTCATAGATTAAATGGTGTAGTTGGATGATTTAAATCACTCACCTATTAAATTGTTGATATATTTATTTCCAGTCTAGAAATAACTGTTTTGGGCTATCGGTGGAGGATAGTCATGATTGTTGTAGACATTGCATGTGGATTAGGAATAACTGAAACTAATCACATTGGTTAAGTCATTAATTTGACTATTGAATTAATACTGAAAATACGTGTATTGGTTGAGCATTGCATTTGCATACATTGTTTTGTGTGTGGGAGGAGATAGGGGATGTACTCCACGGTTTAGGGGAAGATAGGGGATGGACCTCTAAACCGGATTTTGTTTGGGAGGAGATAGGGGATGGACTCCATTAGCATCACTTTTATGTGTGCTTATTTATATAGAAGTGTTTTATTGATACAGCACTAAAATGTGTATCAATCTGGAAGTATGAAGTGTTTTGAATTGAGCTTGAGTCTCATTTGTTTGTTGATATTGGGAGAATGTGAAAATGATATATATAATTCACTGTTGTAAGTTTGGCCAGGTTCTGAGCCATGTTGATAATAATGGAAAGTGAAATGTGTCTTAGACATTAGTGTCATGAGACTGTTTAATGATAAAATTGATTATCTTGGTTAACCATCTATTGAATGCTATAGCTTTATTCAATGCTTATATTTGGTTTAGTATTTTTCTACTGGGCTGTGGCTCACCCTTTATGGGAACATCATTTTCAGGTTCAGGTGATAAGCTACCTCCACGGACTTAGCCTGGAAGGATTTGATGTTTGGGATTTTGAAGACTTGTCTTTAGTTATATGTTTTATTTTGTTATTTTTGGGATTTCATGTAAACATTCAAGCCTAGGGCTTAACTTGTAAATGAGTTAGTACTCATCCTTTTTGTGTCCAAGTGTTAGCTTGGAAAGATGTAAGCCCTTAGGGCATTTATTTTGATGTTGCAGGATGTTACAAGTAATGTCTTTCAATAAGAATACTCTGATGACTAACTCAAATGATTCGTTTTCTTTTATAAATGCATGTTAATGTTATGGCTATTAAGGGTTTATTTTGAGGGCGTTACACAGTATGAGTCTTATTTCTAAATAAGACTTAATTGATACAATTTTAAGAAAAATCAAAGGGAAAATTGATGTATTAGGACAGGAGATTAAATTGACATAGAGCAACAAATTACAAGAACTAGAGTATATATCAAACTTGTGTTTTATCTATCTATTAATTTAATTTTCTTACCCAAATACAATATCTACAGGAATCACATGCATGATACATGGCAGTGTTGTGAAAAAATCACATCAGAATTTTTTCAAATGAACAAGTAATAGAACCCTCAAATCAGTCTTAGCACAACCACTAAGCATGGTTGGACTCACTTAGGTTTGTCAATATCAGAGAAGGAAAACAACAGGGAACAGAATACTGAAACAGAGCAGCCTTGCAATATAAACTTAGAGATGATAAGTACACAATAACTCAAGTAAATTCATGAGGAAGCAATCACTCAAGTTCAACATCATAGCATCACAGATTGAATTTCAGGATTTGACAACTATAAATTCATATTCAAATTCAAATCTCCCACAACAAATTTATAATTAAATATGAACTTCAAGATCAGAGAGAGAATTTACCGCCTGAAATCGCAAGGGGCAAGTCAGGCAAGAAGAGGGTTGATCCAAACCATAAGAGGAGATTCAAGATTGTAAACCCTAGGAGAAGAATCAACGTAATGAAGATCTTGAGAGAAAGAGAGAGAACTTCGACATCGAAATTGAGATTGTAGACAGTAGTGCTCACCTTAGTAGACGATGCAGATGGTGATGGTGGTGGTGGAGCTTCGAAATCGAGAGAGAGAGCTTCGAAATCGAAATCACCTAGCTGAAGAAGGCTAAATTGTATTTTCCAAATCAAAATTGAAATCGATTCTTCTCTACGAAATCAAAATCACTCTGAGATTGGATCACCAAACTTCGAAATCGAAATCACTTTAAGGGTTTAGAGAGAGCGAGCAAGCGAGATTCATACATTTGTGTTTCTCAGATTTGAGTGAGTGTGAGTGTGAGAAGAAGGGTAATGAGGGTTTGAAGAGGGAGAGAGCGCGTGAGAGGGGGATAACATTTGAAGGCGTTTTTAAACGTCTTCTATCAGTTAAACGGTACCATTTTAATTAAACCAAAATGCGACGTTTAAAAAACGTCGTTAAATACTAAAAAATGTGGCGTTTAAAAAACGCTGTTAAAAAAACATCGTTAAATCACACATTTCCTATAGTGGGGGCACCCCTAGAGCTCCTTTAGAGCTCATGTTTTAGAACTTCCAAATATTTTTCAAAAATATGTATAAAAATTCTATTCCTTCACAAGATCTTTGACCACATCCATGATAAAGGGGGTGTTTGGCAGTTGGGTTAGGGATTTTTTTCACTAAAATAACACTAAAAAGCAAAATAGACTAAAATAGTTAATAAGACAAAATAGGCTAAAATAGCCAATAAAATAAAATGTCACATCAAACCCATAATCATTTCACTTTTTCCCTCACAAACATTACATCCAATTACAAAAAAATCTAATTATCTTCCCAAATACAAATTTTAGCCTACTAAAATAGCCAAAAACTAAAATAGCTTACTAAAATAACAACTTCCCAAACACCTACAAAATATTACATCAAATCTATAATCATTTCACTTTTTCTCTTACAAACATCACATCCAATTACAAAAAATCCTTTTTTCAAACACAACTATTTTAGCCTGCTAAAATAATCAAAAACTAAAATAGTCAAAAACTAAATAGTCTATACTAAAATAGCCAAATTCCCAAATGAGACCAAAGAGGTTACTTTCTATGATTTTGTTTACCCAACAATTCTTTCAACTTCAAACGTATAGAGGTTTATCCTTAGTTTAATGAATGTTGGAAACATTTTCTTTGAAAGAATGGAATGTTAATGGTGAATACTATAATTGTAAGATAACAAATTTACCTTTCCATCCAAGAGATTTTGTTGAGTTGAGGTTAAAAAGTTTTCCTTTTGAACATTGCTCGTCTGCGGCTCATGTACGTGCTTGAATGCTGAAGGGAGGGCCTTCATGTTGGGGCAATTGATTACTTCCACGGTCTTCAACAATGATCTTTCAAACGTGTAATCTTGGAGGCAAAAACTCCTAAGGTTCGGCAGATCCTAGAGTTTGAGAGTATTTAGTTGAGGGAACATGAGAATATTTGTTGCGACTTCATCATGTACTTTTGGTTCCTTATCAATGATCACTTCCATCACACGACATTCAGTTACCTCTATTTCTTGTAGTTTCACAAGAAGTTTGGATATGGAAGATGAAAATACATATCTCAAACTGCCACAACCCTTTATGTGTAGGGATGTTAGGTTCTCGAAGCCTTGAATTCCTGATAAATTGTCTTTCCAAACATGTGTCAACTTTGGTAGATGCCTAAGGCACACATATATTAATGAAGGGAATAGTATATCTTGATGGCCTTCCCTAACAATTAGTCCTTCAATACCGAATGCTACTTCCACAAATTGGCAATCCTGCACTACAAGTATTTCAAGACTTTGCATTGCCTTCACCAAATTGAATGGAAAAAGAATATTCAGCAACCCATGACACATCCAAACTGTCATCACTCTTAGTTTAGCTTGAAGTTTGTCGGGCCATATCTCTATCAGGTTATCCATTGCAACGACATTCATTCCCTCAAGGGAAGTCAAATTAACCGGCAGAGTCCAATCACAAGGTTAATGCCATACTTTATTTTCATTTAACGCCATCCATTAAATAAAGATTACTTTGAAGTTGAATAATTAAAGTTGAAACAGCTCTTAAAAATATTGAACATTCAAATTTAGCTATACATTCCTTAAAGTTTTAAAAGTGTTTTAAGAAACTAGATAATAACCATAGGAATTTCAAATTTAGATGGTAGAAATTCGTACTAAACTCAAATGTCATCAAGTTGACATAAGACTGATCAAGAAAACAAATTGAAAATCGATTGTGCATTTGTTTGTGTGTACATGTTATAAAGGACACCACTTGAAAAATCAAACAAAGAAGTCTATGGTTAATTTTTTAATGGTTTTCATCTAAAATATGTACTTGCGAGGTTTAAACAGATTGAAGAATGGCTTAGGATTTTGGGATTGAAAAAATTGGAGTTAGATCAATTTTAGAACAGAGCGCAAGAAATTCAAAAAAAAAATGTAAATGAAATTATTAGAGGGGATATCCCAAGATTTAAATTTTCATCCCACCAAGTCAATCGCTTTCACAAACATTAATTTTAATTGTCTTTTTTAAAGATTGGTTCAATGTTAAGACCTTAGCCTAATAACCTTGAGGTTATGGGTTCAAGTATCGAGACAATCACTTTGTGCATTATGTCAAAGGTTATGTATATACTTAATCTTTTCCATCTCAAACACACATTATTATGAACTAATTGAACGTTGATTTTTTAATTGGTAGAAGAGTAATTGCAATAGGAAGAGAACAACTATAGAAGTCTAACAATAAGCTAACAAAGAGTTCTTATAATAAAAAAGAACAACCAGCACAACAACCAAACAACCTAAAAAACATCATCATAACTAGGGGAGAAATGAACACTACAACAAAGTTCCATAATGAAAAAAAAAAAAAAAAAAAAAAAAAAAAAAAAAAAAACATTATCAATTCTTTGAACTGAAATCCATTCAATTCAATCTATAAATAAAAACACAACCTTCATTATTCATTTATAATGATTTCAATGTTTTATAAGAATGACTTTAAATTCTACCAGGTAGAATTCTAGTAAAACAATGATCCTTGTAAAAATATCTTTGCCACCTCAACTCCAACCTCTCCTTTAGTTTGGATTTGGATCGTAAATTTGGCAGAGATTTGGAAAGAGAATGAGTAAATGTGAGAAAAATGTCAATGAAAAGTAAACTAATTTTTTTTCTCCATTTCCATTTCCCTTTTCAAATTCCTATCTAAATCCATGATTCAAACACGATGTTCGATAATGGATTTGAGTAGAAATATAAACAAACCAAATCAAACCAAGCCTTAAGTCCTATCAAATGGGGTATTTGAGTAGAAATATGTGGACGAAAAAGGGAGAGGGGGGTTGAGGGAAATGTGAGAATAAAAAAATTATATTTCATTCACATTTTTTTTTCTTTTTCCTCTAGAAATTCTACCCAAATTGTAAATCAGCAGTATAACGCAGCGGAATAAAAATTATGGTCATACCTTTCCTGTAGAGTCTAAATAGAAAAGATCTCATGGGTAAATCACGTGCTTCCTGAATCTGATCAGTCAACCCAGCAGTGGGGTGATATTACAACAGTGAATATCACCCACACAAATCACAGTGCAAACGGCTTTGATCGTTGTTTTTGGGAGAGAGTCAGAATATGGGAAATTTCTGAGTGTTTTAGACTTGACAGGAGGGTCTTAATTTATACATGTATAGGGGAGAGAGGAAAAGCCTCCAGCCTTTATGGCTGGTCATTAATGCACCATTAACCTTTGCAATAAAGGCAGGAGTTACAAACCCCATTAATGCAGGAGTTACAGTTATAAATTCAAAGCATTGAAATGGTCATGCCACATGGGCGCCCATTTCTAACATCTCCCACTCGCACATGAGTTGGCATGACACTGCCACATCTCTATCTCAATCTCCCCAAAAAATGAACAGTCTCATACTAGCCAATGCACTGTGCGACCGCTGAGAACACCTGCATGTGGGAGCTCTATACTAGAAACTCAAAATAAGCCAGCATAGAGACATCAACCCAAAAAGAACAGAAATAGTGCCTCATATACCCCAGACCCATCTAATTACACCGGTCCACAAAAAAAAAACATCTTTAATCCCTCAAAAAAGAGCATGTTTGACCCTCTCAATTCTTGCAATATATTCACATTCAATCCGCCTCTCATACAGAGCAATGTGAGTTGCTGGCAATGAATATACAATAGTGGTGTAATACTAGATGATCTTCCCTTTTCCCTCATGCCATTTAGTTTAGGATTGACCTCTTTCCCAGTGATGTCCCTTAAGGCTGAATCATACATGACCACAGGCAACATACCAAAGTAGCAGAACATCAACCCTTTACCTTATGACATAGTCAAAAGTCACAAAAGGGTACATAAATGAAAGTCATATCAATAATGACACGTAAGACTCACACGGTGAGGAAGCAGGGATCCATTCTCTCACCTCATTACTCGGTCGCCAAGCACATATAGTATGAATACATGCTACGGTGGAGTAACTCCTCCATAAAGAGTGACGTCATACTCGATACACCGTACAGATATTAGTCTAGTCGCTTTCTAACGCCTAACCCGAATTCTCTATTTGCTCGCCTTCTAGGCGCCAAATGAGATCTCGCATCTGGCTAATCATAACAGGCACAACATGGAAAGTGGGTACTAATATCCATGTTTGGTTCTTAACTTGACCTCATCTTGGTTATAACCAAGGCGACATACATAGTGGATGATTTAAGCCTCTCTTGGCTCCAAATAAAAAAATCACTAGTCTCATCCTTGCTCGCTCCCAAGCGCCAAGGGCGATTGCTCGTATGAGTGAGCCAATCTTGCCTGCTGACATCATAATCTACTAATCATTATGACACAAACCATAATAGTGTCAACATCCCATCATCTCAAAATAAGTGATCGATTTAAGAAAAACCACAGCTTGTGCAATTATAGATTCCAAACATAAGCCTTATCAGCACCTCTTACGATAAGTATATACAACGGAATCCGCCATGTGCGCCTCATATGAAGTAATTTAAGATCACTACCTCTTGCGCAATAACCTCTCTAAAGATATTTTGGTGACCAATTTGCGTTCATTCTTAATGCGCCCAACTAGCACAGGTGCGCCCAACTAGCGCATTGAATCTTACAAGGAGCAAATACTACTAGTAAAGCATTTTATCCACAGTCTAATGAGCAAGGTCAATGTCTAAACAACTCAGTTGACCATTTACCAAAGATAACACTTATCATGCCGAATACGCCCACATAGCGTACTTTAGGCTCCCACAACAATGAAAAGATCAAGGAATATAGGTCATCTGTTTCTCCCAAAGACAATCCGAGGATTCACTCAATAGCTAAGGCTCTGGCTTTTACCGATAGGTAAGTCAATGGGTTTGCAATTTTGCATCTAGAATCGTTCTAGGATATTCCTTATGTAAGTCATCGAAGACAAACCGAGAATTTTCCTAAAACAATCCCTAAGGATCGTACATCTGAGCATATAAATTACATCACCCATGTCCATCATATCTAAAATAGAGGACTGCCCACCCTAGGTGGCGACAACCTTATAAATTCCTGGCTCATAATGACTAAGTAAGGAAAAAACTTCTTTTGAACCATTGATCATGCCTCAGTGGTCTTCATCGATCATCGTTGGCCTATCATGGCTTGACGAAATCTAAGAACCACTGTTTGGATAACTGCTTTAGGTTATAAAAGATTTATTGGAACTAGCAACCTTTTTGCGCTCCTAACTTTTCACCATAAAAGTAGAAGGTAAAATTCTCTTGCTCCATAGACTTTCACGCAGCCGATCTGCTCTTCCAGATACACTCTCTTCCTCAAATTTCAAACCCAATTTATCTGCAATTTTAGCTTGAATCTTCTTTTCACCAGGGCTCACTACAGCTATGACAACCTCATCAAACAATTGCTCTTCATTCGCACTTTTGGTCACTTCTTTGACCATCGGCATCTTACCAGCACCTCACACCGCACTTGATTTCTCTTTTTTCACTCTTTTGGCAACTTGTTTCACCATTGCTGTCTTACCAACACCTCACATCCCACATATCCCAATCATGTGGAATCTATCATTCTTCAGTGGTTGCACGACTTCGTTTATGATCCGTCTTCTAGATTCAAAGCTCTTGATACCTTCAGTGGATTCAGATTCTATTCCTGGTGGAGGTGCAGGCACTACAACAAAACTGATTTTTTATGGCACCACATCAATGGCATACCATAAATGCACGCCGTAGTTTCTCACTTTTACGACTTGTTTTTTTCGCATGTCGTAAATACTTTTCCAACCACGGCGTGTCTATTGCGTAGGCCATGAATGATAATAACAATAATTTTTTTATGGCTTGCAATGCATGCCGTAAATAATAAAACTTTCTACGACGTGCATATGGCATGCCGTTAATACATCAATTATACACAATGCACATACGCACTTTTCACGGCGCACGCAACGCCCGCCATTAAAAGTATTGCACTTTTTATGACGCACACTTCGTCTGTCGTTAAAAGTATTGCATTTTTATGACTCACAATGCATGTCGTGATTTGTATGATTAACAAAAAAAAAAAAACGCCAAAATGAAATTTGGGGCGCCAATCACCAAAAGTTTTGTTAGTGAAACAAGATGGTTTCATGACTTGCATTTTTATTAAAACTTTCTAAAGGAGTTTGGATTATCTCAAATTGTCCATCTAAATATGTTTTAAACATATAGTTAACAATATCTGATTTTCTTGAAAAAAAATTTATGAATATTCTACTCAATAATTTGTAAAAAGTGAATGGTTCAGATCGTCAAAATCGATCTCAAAATGAGCCCACAAAACCCAAAGTTGACGTAACCAAATTAAGATAATCGAAATTCTTTCCAAAGTTGAGGTGGTGGCCATGTTTGATTTGATTTTCTAAAACTTGATTCAAATTTATTTTTTAAAGACTAAAAATTAGTTTTGTGAAAAAATTTAAAAAAATCAAAATTACCATAGGTGTCAATTTTATATAATTTGATCAACTTGTTTGGTTTGGATTTTCAGTATTCACTTTTCAAAAACTTAAAAAAAAAATTTCATTGAATTTTTTTAATATTCTAAGCATTTTTTTTTTAATTTTTAGATACACCAAACATAAATAAATTTTAAAAGTATAATATTTGTGAAACAAATATTCAAAAAATTTACTAAATACTAAAAATATATTAAAAAATATGAGAATTTAGTGCATTTTTCATATTCTTATGTATTTATTATTTTTTAAAAATATTTTTTGACAAATATTTTACTTTTTAAATACGTCTAAGTAAGGTGTATTTAAAAAAAATAATAAAAAATTACTTAAAATTTAAAAAATATTTACTAAAAATAAAAATAAATAAATAAAATAAAAAACTCAATTTTTAAAAAATTGAATGCAAAAAATTGAAGCCAAACAATTTTTAAAAATCCAAAAATACATTTTAAAAAAAAAATCAACCAAACAGGACCTCAATTTTTTACCACCCTCCCAAATTCCCCAATGTTCAAATTTCCCTCAAAACCCTATCTCTTTGGTGCTTCTGATTTCAGTTTTCCCTCTCTTTTTCACGCTCAACTCTACTTACTACATGCGATTCATCACTTTCCTTACACTATGTTCGGGAACTTAGGAGAGAAAAGAAAAGAAGTGATTGTGATTTCTCTCCTTCTTATCTAGATAAGTAAGAACTAAAAGAAAAGAAATGATTATGATTTCTCTCCTTCTTGTTTGGTTAGATTTCATAAGAGAAAAGAAAAGAAATTATTTTATGTTATATTACAAAAATAACCTTTTTATATTTTCAATCATTTTATTTCTTTTATTTTTACATGGACAAAATTAGTATTATGAAAATATTGGTTTCTTTTCTCTCTCAATCTCTCCACTTTTGGGAAGATTGAAAATGAGGATTATAAGAGAAATGAGTTTCTCTTCTCTTTATTTCTCCCCATTTCTCTTTACTTAAGTTATCCAAATAAGTAAGAGAAATATATATCTCTCCATTTCTTTTCTTTTCTTTCCAAATCACTCAATCCAAACATAACGTTAGTTCTCTCCACCTTCGTGCAACTCATCTCCTCTCTCTTTTCGTCACCACCGCCGTGAGCATGGCTTCTCAATAATAATTGGTATGTGTATCCTCTTGTTTCTTTCTCTTAGTAAACCCTAAGGGGTTGTTTGGGGTGTCCTAAATAAGTGCATTTTTTGACTTTTTGGACTAAAAAGTTGAGGAAAAAAAATATGATTGTTTGGGATAACTTTTTGACTTTTTATGAAAAAATTGTATAAATTAGTGTATAGAAGAAGATCGGGATGTAATAGGAGGTATGGTGGGATAATTGAGGACAGCGTGTGCAGAGTGTAGCCTGGGATATGATTCCCCACTTTTCGAGCATTGAATTGGAGATGCTATTCGGCCCATGGGAGCCCACCACGGCTTCCATTTTGTTAATCAAAATCGTTCAATGTGTAGAACTCGTTGAGTACTATATGCTTGTAAAAATTCACGTTGATCGGATATCGATAGCTATCTAATCCAATTAGTTTTTTTTTCAACCGTTAACTATAACACCATCCATTTTATAAATTTTAACTGATTTGATCATATAGTTACTGATATCCGATCAACGTGATTTTTTACAGGCGTATAGTACTCGATGAGTTCTACACATTGAACAGTTTAGATTATTAAAACGGGACCTGTGATGGATCCCTACGGGCCAAACAACACTGTGTTATTTGTGCACCTAAATAAGTGCCTTTTTTCCAAAAAGGCAGCTCCAATTAGTTTTTTTTCAACTGTTAACTATAACACCATCCATTTTATAAATTTTAACTGATTTGATCATATAGTTACTGATATCCGATCAACGTGATTTTTCACAAGCGTATAGTATTCGACGAGTTCTACACATAGAACGGTTTAGATTATTAAAAAGGGACCCGTGATGGATCCCTACGGGCCAAACAACACTGTGTTATTTGTGCACCTAAATAAGTGCCTTTTTTCCAAAAAGGTAGCTCCGCATATGGGACGACAGAGTTGTCTGAAATGTAATTATGTGTTAAATTAATTTTTTAATATTTTTTTTAGTGAATAGTAATAACTTTTTAATTTTTTGAGTAATTTTTTGACTTTTTATCTTTTTTTTAAGACATGTCAAACGAGGCCTTAAATTCCAACCCCCCCCCCCGGCCGCCCTTTCCTTATATTCCAGTAATACGACTAGTATGAATCTTAAAGGTACTATCTTCTATTTCTTCTTCCGAAATTTTACCCATGTTCTCTAATCAATTTATGGCTTTATTTTTTTATTTTTTTGAATTCCCCCGCCCCCCCTCCTTTCCTTATATTTGCCCTAGCCCCTTCACAAACACTGATTGGTCTCTTCGCTCTCTCTTTCTCTCGCTCACAGTAATACGACTAGTATGAATCTTGAAGGTACTATCTTCTATTTCTTCTTTCGAAATTTTACCCATGTTCTCTAATCAATTTATGGTTTTATTTTTTTATTTTTTTGAATTTCTCTCTATATCAGTTTTTATCGATTGATGCAATTTGTTCCTTCATTGTTTTTTCAGAATTCATGTTCAATTTAATGTTTTGTTAAATTAACAATGCTTGTCGACTAACAGTGGATCACCATGAATAAACCAAAAGATTGGTACTTCCAAGGTTGACCTGCTATGGGAATGTGACCCTACATGATTGAAGAAAATATCAAGGTGATTTTATAACACAAGAACTTATACATATGGGTCAGTAGTTTATCGAGGGTAGTAAACAATTTACCAGTCCAACGACAACAGTTTATGACTACTTATGATGCCTCTGCCTAAATATACCAGTGAATCATCTATTCATCCTTTAGTGAATCCCCAATATCATGCTAATCATGCCTTCATACAAATCAAAATTTAGTTTCGGTGTTTTGTTTTAGGTCACTTGGAAACGTTAGGGAGACAATAATTTTTTTTGAAAATGTCTAGAATTGTTTCATATGACAATACTAAAGCCTATATATGTTTATAAAAAAAAATTGAAGTCTACACATCTCTTTACATAAATGCGTACAAGTGTATAATTTATTATATAGTATTAAAGTAGTGTTTACCATGATGAAATTGTTTCTGACATCCTCTTGTAAAGGTTCAATAAGTTAAATTAAAGATCATTTTTATTTTATTTTTTTTGGTTGTTGGGTTAGTAATCTGATTTTTTCAAAATTTAGTTACTATTCTGAAATCATAGGAAATGGTTACAAAAGGCTTCACTATGTACTAGGTGCATGTGCTCTATGTGCTGACTTGAACTCCAAACAAATCTTAAGATTTACTTGGGGCTTTGCAGGCAATAGTTAAACCAAATATTGGAATCCAACATTTCTATTTATTTCTCTACTTTAAACTTTGACTATTTAAAATCTAAATTCTTTTTGAATTTTTTTTTTTTTTCAGAATAGAATTCTTTTTGGTTTTCCTTTGGGATCTTTGTATGGTTACTTGTGATGAGATCAACTCTTAATTTGTGGAGATTTGGCAATGAAGATAAGGTGTTGTGGAAGAAAATAGTTTGTGGTAAGTACAATCTCCGAGGGAGCAAGTGGTACCAACCTATTGAGGGATCTGATGCCCATTATAGGATCTAGAAGGACATCCTATCTGTGGGGAGCTTAAGACCTGAACTTTATAATATTTTTTGTGAGCAATACTCAAATACAGATTGGAAATGGCGCTAGGACTTTGTTTTGAAAAGATAAATGGATTGGAGATAGGTGTCTAAAGAAGGTGTTTCCAAGGTTGTATAGACTTTCAATTGACAGGCACAAATTAGTAAAGGAGGTAGTTAACCTTAGAAGTGATTTACCTGATTGGCTACAGGGCTTCTATAAAGAGTTGAGGGATTGGGAAAAAGAGGATATGGTCAATATAGTTAACATGTTACTCTCTGCATGTGCAGTTAGATCTTGTAAGGAGGATGCTTTATATTGGAGGGTAGAAAACTCTGGTTGTTTTAGTGTTTCAACAGTGTATAGATGGTGTGAATTTAATCTTCATCCTAACGACATTGGAGTTATTGCTAAAATGATTTGGCACAATGTCTCTCCACCCAAAGTCAAATCCATTGTGTGGTTGGCTTGGAGGCAAAAGCTTAAAAGTACTGTGTATCTGCAGAATATTTGTATCCTTAATGGGAGTGCAATATTGCTTGTTTGTTTTGTAAAGCTGAAGCATAATCTGTAACAGCAGGGGTGTTTTATTTTTATTTTTTTTGTCTTATTGGGTTGTTGCTTGTATTTTTTTATTTTTAGTTTTGCTCTATTGGTTGCTTACCATTTTTTGTAGCTTTTTAGATGGGTCAACAAGTACAAGAATTGAAAGAATGAAGCTTAACCTTGAAACACCTATTGCAATTGCAGAGCAACTATTTTCTACTTGTCAAAAGCCTGTGAAAGAAAAGTGCCAGCATGCCAAGCAGGACTGGATGTCAGTAAATGAATAAGTTGATAGTGTGAAAGAGTATGCAATGAGAATGCAAAGTGTTAGTGTTTCATGGAAGAGACAAACTTTATCACTGATTCACTGGTATGTTTCTTAGACTTCAACTATTACGAGCTAGATGCAAACTTCTGGTGTCAAATTGATGTAACCAATCTATGTCTCTGACAATATTTATCAATCTTTTTTGTTCTTTTGTCCTGAATTTTATTTATGAAATTACATGTGTCTATACAAATGCAAATTGATAGCACACTTGTATGTATTGTTAAGATTATAGAATCAACTTTACAATTATCAAATCTTGATCTTACTACTTCATATACTAGAGAAATTGGTTCCAATGCATGCCACCTTAATTACTCAAAATGACATTAGTGAATTCTACCAACATAGTTTAAATTTAATACGTTGAAATAAGGGTAAATTTAATACTAATTAAACTGATGTATTTTATTTAACTTGAATAACATATGTCAACAACCTACAATTAAATAAGTTGGTTTGGTTGTTGCCTTTTTGGGTGCTGATTTGTGGTGCTTATATAGCAGGTTTGATGTTGTTGGTTTAAGTCTTAAGTATTGTTTGGTGCTTTTAGCTTTACTCGAGCTTGCTGGTTTTCAATACCTTGATGGGCTCGTATGTATAAATTTCAACATAGTGTTACTTAACTATGGCCACCACTATGATGGTTGAAATGGTGCCCTGGAGCCTCTGATACTGTTACATAATTGTGCCAATTAGTTTTTGGAAACACTAGGAGGATGTGGCTTGTAGATTATAAATGGTATGGATGAAGCAACTATGTTATTTATTAATATTGTTTAGTTTTTTCAAGTGGCATACTTTGTAGGGTTGAATTATTAGAGAAAATGCATTATAATATCAGGAAGTAGGCTATAAGGTTGAAGAGTCAATGGAATTAGTAATAGCTTGTGATTGAATTAGATACTAGTGAAAAATTAGAGAAGAAGAAAAAGATCAGCTTAGGGATTATTCCTATAGTCCCTTATCTTATGTATTTGCTACTAAGTAGAATTACATCACATTGTCCCAAAAAGCACCTAAAGCTACTAAAACTTACCTAAATTTCTTCTATAATGGATTGAAAGTTTCTTTTTAAACTTGTAAATAATATAGATTCTAATTTGACTTGGACTCTTTATTTTGGAACTTACAATGGTAATACATAAAACCTATACAAACCTAAACCTCGTACATAGAGATCCTTTAACATAATTACACAAGTTCCAAGTAAGTGTTGCATTAAAATAGATTAATTCCACCTTTTCCTTTTTTTAAATTTAATTTTTCTCTTGAGCTTCTAATGGCTTGAATTTAGTAACAAACTATATTTTCCTGTACAAACTTAATGGTTTGTTTGAAGATTCCTACTCATTTCCCTCTAGAAACATTGCAACAAAAAAGGTAACTTCATTAGAGGTAACTTTAGAGGTAGCTTCATTTGAGGCATGAAAAAAAAAAAAAAAAAAAAAAAGTTTTACTTTTTGTGGATTTTATTTGCATGTACGTTGAGACTATTGAGATCTTAAATTTTTGCTAATTTTTCATTATGACATTGCTTTTATGGGGGCCATTGAATTATCTTATTAATTTTGGAAATGTTTTGTTGATATTTTAAAATTTCTTGATCATCTCTTAATACCTCAAGAAATATTTTTGTCCCTGAATCGTTGGTTTTTATACTTGTGTGAAGTTTCCTTTGTCATGCAAACAAGAAATGCAATAGAGTTAGTTGCTCCAGTTATTGCCGCAGGTTTAGGTGCCTTAACACATACATTGGGCACCCTAATCCATGTGATAGGAGCAAGTGGATTTACTACAGCAGCAGCTGCAACTGCTATAGGATCTGTTGTCAATAGTTTTAGATAATCTTTTAATAGTTGCTGATATGTTTAGAAAGTTAGATATGCATAGTTTTGGATGGTTTAAACTTTTTGTACAGTTTAGAACTTAAGAATATAGTTTTCAAATGTTTGGAATGTACAAACAATTGTTGAATGTTTATAATTTATGGATATAGTTTCTTTTTAATGTTTTAAACAATATTTTGGTGGTTGATTGATGTGTTATGATGCTTGTTTGTAATATTTGTTAGAATGTACAAAATTGGTTCAATAGAACCTGCTGAATTTAAAAATAAAAAAACTGTATATTCTACGGCAGACATAATAATTCATTGTATTATATATTTCACAATGCGCAGTCAGGGTCGACCCTGCCCTAAGGCAGGTAAGGCTTGTGCCTTAGGCCCCATATTTTGGCCCAAAAATAGGGCCTCCAAATTTAAAAAATTGTTATAGGTTTAACTTTTTTTTTTTTTTTTTTTTTTTTTGGTTTTAGGATCAATTTAAAGGGCCCCAAAATATTTTTTTGGGTCCATGTATGATTTACTCCATATTTATTTATAAGTGTAGTTTGGTCCATATTTATTAAAATGAAAATATATATTAAAAAAAAAGTGTTTGGGCTCAAGAAAAATAATACATACAATATATGGGCCATATTTTTTTTATTTTTTATTTTTACCTTCTTTATCTATTAGATTTTAGTGGAATAAATAATTTTGCTCAAATTTTTTTACCTAGGTCTTTATCAATTTTAATTGAATAATTTTTTTCCTAATTTTTTTATTCTAATTTTGTTTTATTAAATTGTTTTATTTATAATTTTAATGATTATATGTGTAAGTAAATTTTTTTATGGTTGCAAACAAATAAAAAAATTGTAACTTATCGTTTTATTTATGAATTTTTTTTCAATATAAAAAGGCCCTATTTCTGAAATTCGCCTTAGGCCCCGACGAACTCAGGGCCGGCCCTGTGCGCAATCAATGTCGTGATTTGTGTTACCAATTAACGGCGTGCAAAAGTAGTCGTAGAAAAACTAACAACGGCGTACTGTTGCATGTCGTTTACAGCGAATGTTTTTCCATGCACCTCGTAGAAAGGTTTTTACGGCGTGTATTGTGCGCCGTAAAAACCCTTTTTTGTTGTAGGGAGGGTAGGACACTCTTGTAAAGGTACCCTCTTGATTTAAGTGAGCCACCTCTTTTGCCTTATTGGCTGCTTTCCTACCCAAGGAGTGGCGTAACTTCAGGTTTGGACACCACCCATTAAGACACCCTCTGTTTTCATCTTCCAGAATTTCACTGGCCTCGTCAATGCATTCTTTCGCCCTTTCCAGCCACCCCTGGACATCAGGTCCAATAATTCCTCTGTTTCTTCGTCCTAAATCAACTGATAGCTGCACTGCACCACTTTTTTCTTCCAGTTTCTTGCCTTCTTCTCTAAGTTTGTCGAGGTAGCTTCTGTAAAAAATTACATAGCCAAACTCGCGACCAAGTAGACGAACAAAGTATTCAGCAATCAATGCTCCAGCCAAATACTCTGCAATTTTGGCTACAAAGGAACGAGCAAACTCACGGGCCATCTCTTCTGATTCTGGTGATTGTCCAGCGCAGAGAAAAATAAATAAAAAATTAAAAGCTAATGTTTGAACAGGAAATGTTATAATACAATTAATTATAAATATAGAGTTACACAATAGATGATTTTTTAAAATTTTTTAATTTTTTTTACAAGAAGGATTGAATATAGAGAATTATAATATAACTGGACAAAGAGAGCTTTTGTACTACAACAGAAATGGAAATGAAGAAGGTGAGCTTGGTAAAATGAAAACAGGAATGCAGAGAATACTGATTTGGTAATCGTTCAACACAGAGTTAAAATAGAGTTGCAGAGGAGATATTACAAAGCTTTATAAATTCAAAAGGGAATACATATATATATATATATTTTTTCTTTCTTTCTTGTATCAACAGTTGAACACAAAGACCAATAACAAAACTGAAGACAAAAATTAAATTCAAGTTGAGAATTTTTTTTTTTAATATTTTTTTAGAGGTAAGCAAGGTTAAAGAGAGAGAGAGAGAGAGGGTAACAATAGAATTGAAGTGGAAGTGGAAGTGAAGAAAAGAAAAACCTTTGAAATTTTCCAGAGTCTCTTAGAGATGAAACATGCACAGCCTTAACAACTCAGTCAATAGTGAATAGAAAAGCTTTTCACCGAAGACAAACAATACCATTAACCAAATCAAACAGAATCTTATCAAAGAGAAACAATCAAATCGGTTTCGAAGGAGAGTTTGAGGAGGAGAGATTTTTTTTTTTTTTTTGGTTTGTTTGTTTGTTTGTGTTGGGGGCGGCTAAAATAGCATTAAAAGTAAAAATAGATTAAAATAATTAAATAAAATGTCAAATTAAATTTATAATTATTTTATTTTTTTCTTTCATAAATATCATATTCAATTATAAATAAATAAAAAAATCTAATCTTCTTCCCAAATGCAATTATTTTAGATTGCTAAAATAATCAATTTCTCAAACACTCACGGGTGGGGTTTGTTTAGAAGGATTCAAGTTTGGGATATGACCAATAGTCAATCCAGACTAATAGTTCATTGTTTTGATTCAAAATTTTTCCACCCAACTATGAATTTCAAATCTATGGGATTGTTCTATCCCAAAAGGGTGGGACATAATCCATACTCATCTCATAGGATTAGGTAGTGAAATTACATTTTTGATCCTCTACTATTTAATATCTTTTTAAAAAAAAAAATTATTTATTAAATTATTTATACTTAATAAATTTTATTTATTAAATTATT
Organism: Camellia sinensis; assembly: GCF_055761805.1. Taxonomy (NCBI): domain Eukaryota; kingdom Viridiplantae; phylum Streptophyta; class Magnoliopsida; order Ericales; family Theaceae; genus Camellia; species Camellia sinensis. Next base: position 22,448,830 of record NC_138970.1, on the reverse strand, counting down.
TATACTTTATTAAATTATTTATTTTAATAATCATATGGTATTAATTTTACTTAGTAAAGAAAATTAAAATTTAAAAATCTGAGCTACAAATTAAAATAAATTTATGTAATTTTTATTAATATTCTATTTATTTAATTTTTTAAAAGTTCTAGTAAAAAATTAAATAAAATTTATAATTTAGATTTAATATTCCTATTATTTAGTAAATAATTCAAAAGGGCAAAATAGTCTTTTGAGTATTTATTCTTCTCCATAATATCCCAAACAAACATAGAATTCAATAGAATAGTCCAATCCAGACATCTAATCTTATGACTAAACAAACATAAGATACAAATCCAGCTCAACTAAATAGTCTAGGGACAATGTATCCCAGGATTAACAGTCTGGTGGATTACAATCCCCCTTATCCAGTCCGTCCAAACAAACATGCCTTCAAGGTAAATGTTAAAAAAATATTAAATGAATATGACACTCTTCACTTATATAGAAAGTTACAAAAATTAAGACTTTTGTTAACATATGCTCTGAGGACATATATTAAGGAACTATTAAATAAGTATAATTAATTCTAAGAAATTGCCGAAGGTTAAAAGCTATCTTAACTAAATAATTTTTTTTTATAATAAGACCAAAAAGCCCTTATTTACTTTTTCCTCCTTTTTCTCCTTAATTTCATATGTATCCACCTTTCTTCAAGTTAATGTTTTATACCTTTTTTTTATATATATATATTTTTTTAATGTAATAAGAACATAACTGGGGAAAAAAATGTTTATTGAAATCTTCAACCCTTTCAGCTTATATTTTTTAAAAAATTAAGCACTTATCATTTTTTTTTAATTTTTTCTTTTTCGGAACAAATGATTTTTGAAATTTTAAAAATATTTGCTTTTGTATATTTTTGTCAAATTAGTTTTTAATTTTTCAAAAAATTTAAAAATTCAACCAAACAAAAATATTTTGCAATTAGAGTACTACCAAATTGGGTTTATCTTTACTATTGTAAAAACAGTGAGCGCGATATATGCATAAACATAAATAAATAAATCTATACTATATATATAAATAAATATAGTTATTATGTCAAAAGTCTCCAAATGTTTATTCTTAAATTTTCATAATTTTCAAATAAATAAATATATATGTGTGTAACGCCCCAACTTCCGGGCCATTAAATACGTACAATAATACAACACAAGTAGGATAGATAACCAAAATATATAACCAGAGTTGAAATCACAAATAATTCGTTTATGTTCCGCTACAGGATTACCAAAACATTGCCAAACCAAAAGTCAAAAGGAAAAAAAACAACTAGTCTATGTCTTCAAATGAACCATAACTCCAACACTTCATCTTATTTGCCTTCGAAATAACCTTCACCATTGTAAACTGCTTCATCACCTGGCATGACACGCCATGAGCTTGGAATGCCTAGTAAAAACACACACACCCCCATATCTTCTATCAACCAATCAACCATACACATAACAAATTGGGTAACATAACATACAATAGTTCTATAAATTAGTAGTTAGACTAGACATCTAGAATCCCCCAAAGAGATCCTTCTACCCAACCACAAGGATTGAGCACCGGACTATTCAGAACTCCCCCTTTTGCTACTTTGCAGACCTTACCACCTATGCCCACCTTCCGGTTGTTTACTAGTCAGTGACATTGATGGACCTCAAAAGGAACTGTCACGACCCCAAACCGCCCCTAGTAGTTTGGTGCCGTGATGGCCAGTAATCCATGATTACCGAAGGCCAACTTCCAAATTCACACACAATCAGAGTATAAATGTATGGGGCTAACATGTGCGGAAGCATTAATTCAAAATACAAGTGGTCCATAAGAGCCGTGCATAAGTCAAATGAAATGGCATACATCTTTACATAGCTTTACAACTTGAATACAAATAAAATGAAGTACAAAAATACATATTTCATCTTAACCAAAAGGCTCCTCAAGCCGACATGAACAAGGTACATAAGCCTCAAGATTTGCCGACATAAATATTGCCGACATAACATGCATCCAAAACATCTTGCAAAACACACATCTCGGCGTAGCCGACTTCTTGCTTGTTACCTACATATATACATAGGGAGGGTGAGCTTGGATACTCAGTGAATGGTATAAGTAATAAAAGGGTTGAATGAATGATTCCCGAAGTCTTTTCAAAACAATACATAGTATATCCTTGTCAAAACCATACATATCATAGCTTGTACAAAACATGAGATAAATCTTGTTCATCAAACTTGATCTTACAAAACTTACATACTTAACATACGTCAAATCTTATAACATAACCTCGGCATAACCTTGGTCCTTCAAAACTTACTTACTTACTTACAAGACCCACGCGGTAAACCGCTAGTGGCAAAACAAGACCAAGTAAGAAGGCCCGTAGCCCTTTAACACTTGGGTGTTGCTCAAGTTTAGAGTCCTCCAGCACGAGGGACTTGTGTTACTTAGGCCCGTAGCCCTTTTTAACACGATGGGACTTGTGTTACTTAGGCCCGTAGCCCGCTTTAACACGATGGAACTTGTGTTACTTAGGCCCGTAGCCCGCTTTAACACGATGGAACTTGTGTTACTTAGGCCCGTAGCCCGCTTTAACACGATGGGACTTGTGTTACTTAGGCCTGTAGCCCGCTTTAACACGATGGGACTTCTGTTACTTAGGCCCGTAGCCCGCTTTAACACGATGGTACTGCACAAGTTTAGAGCCCTCCAGCACAAGGGACTATCCAAGAAGGTCGTCAAAACAAAGCTTACTTGATACATTGCCATTCAAAACGAAGCTTATACTTGATACATAAAATAGGGATATCATTCATGCTTAACAAATACTTTTATCAAAACGAGGCAAAGCTTTATCAAAACCTTAAGAACATAACTTTATTAAAAATACCACTCGCTTTGATTCTTGGGACATCGGGATCAAGGCAAAGGTCCAAGTCCTACAACACATGGCAAAGCACACTGAACATACTTCTCAAAACAAGTCTCACATGCATGCAATGATCTCGGAAAAACATGCTGGAAATCAAAACATTGTTTTACATGTTAGGAAGACATGCTGGGTACCAACCAGGTCTTTGCCGAGGTCCCACACCTCCTGGCCGAGGTGTGGCTACCTAGGCTTCGGCATGCGGCTGCCTGCCAAGGTGCGCACAATACAAACTAGAGGTGTAAACGATCATGCAAGGTAGGCCAAGGTGAGATACGATGCTTGGCCTAAGTGTGAGGTCTACGTGAGAGTGATCTCGGGACTACACTTTGAGAAGTGAGGTCTGGAGATCTGGGTTTCCACCCGTGAAGAACAAAAAGGACAAGAACATGAAGATCATGAAGAACATGGATGCTAAAATCATAACTTCTTGATTTACAAAATCTGGGATTTCATGCTATGAGTTCGAGAACATGGACCTGGGCACCCATACTTGAAAATTATATGGAAACAAACACAAAAACATGAATCTAGGCAAGAGCTTTCGGATCAAAACATGACTTTTCTTGAAGAACACATGAATGTCATTTTCTCGTTCTAAAACCGAGCTTCAAAGCAATGCATGGCTTACAAATCATATTCAATCATGCAATGCGATAACATAAACATAAAGAACAACATGGGTAGATCAAGAATCTAACCTTAGAACACGGATCTAACGGTTCGATCTCTAGGGATCAAGCTTGGAAGTCTACTCTCCCTCAAGAACTCCTCTCCCTCTTCTAGAGCTTCTCTCTCTTCTTCAAAACAAGCATACAACAAAATGATGGGTTCTCTCTCTATCGGCTGACTTAACTCTCAGCTCGGACACGTGGCAACGGTTGGTTGGTTCTCTTCAAAAAGGTGATAGGTTGACAAGACAAGACTATGACAAAGCGTATCTAACAAGCTACTCGGTAAAGCACTCCGGCAAGTGGTGACATCGGCTAAGGACAAAGCTTCGGCAACTAAGGTGACAATGACCTCGGCTAGGAAGGACAACACTTGACTAAGCTGTGCCACACCTTGGCCTAGATGTGCCACACCTCGGTCTAGGTCATACCACTCCAGGACCAGATCGCTCAGGTGTAAAGGTAACATCTCGGCCTAGATAATACACATCTCGGCCTTGGTGATTCACACCTCGGCCTAGATAATGACATCTCGGCCAATATGTCAAAGCAAAGGTGGAGGTCAAACGAAGGGGTTCCAAGATACTTCTAGACTGAAGATGACCTCGCCTTGGAATGATCTAGGCTTAACATAACCTAGGCTTAGCATAACATCGGCTAACATAACTTAGGCTAGGCGTGACCTAGACTTCACATCAAGGTAGGAGCAAAGCATGCGAGCAACACTTAGGCAAATCACACGAATACAAAACAAGACACGATTCATGAATGTAAACTTAACAAGACCAAACTATGTAAAAGAACATGAACATGACTATAACATGAGTATGGGTTGCTACAGCAAATCTTAACATGGTAAAACATATAAATGCATGCAACATGACCAGGACAAAAATGTGGGTTGTTACAGGAACGGCCAAACAAGTGGGCTCGCTTACACTCAAATCGTGCCTAGGGCTTGCTTACATCCTGCACATACCATACCAAAGGGCTCGCTTACACCCTGCACAAGCCATACCAAAGGGCTCGCTTACACCCTGCACATGCCATACCAAAGGGCTTGCTTACACCCTGCACATGTCATACCAAAGGGCTCGCTTACACCCTGAAACCACCGCATAGAGTCTGAATACATCCGTGTCAACGTAGGGGCTCGCTTAGACCGCTTACGCAAGACTTAACTCATTTGGTTTTAATCTCATTCACATGTATATTACATAAATCATTCTGAAGCATAAGGGTGAACGTCACCCATTACCAACCCCTTTCCATTTCCCATTTATTAGATCTTTTGCCAAGCAAGTTAGTCACATTTGGTAATTCGATAATATAAAAGAGCATGAGACAAACATAAGAAAGAAAATCTAGCCCATGATAGTCATACATGGGTATGATAAGGCAAGCCAATAACATTAGGAATGCTTTGAAACACTTAGAAACAAATAACACAATAAAACACCATTTCCAGCACTGTTCGATTCTGCAGGGCTAACAAGAGTACTTTGGGAAAAATACTTCTAGGTCAAATTAGGGGCTGAAATTGCATAGAAATAATAATTAACCTGTCTAGTTTCAACTCCAATTCTCAGAATTTGCACATCACCTCCAGAAATTCATCTACAAGCTATATTCGAAAACCTGTACAGATTTGTCACCGTTTGGAAAAACTACCTTTCCTCTCAATCTACCCAATGATTTTCACCCAAATAAATTCCATTGAAAAGAGGACTCAAAATCCTAAATTTTTATACAAGAACCAACCTAAGATGATTTTTCTGAAATTTTATAAAATTTCAAGAAGTGGACTGTTTTTCAGAGATTCAGGACCAGATTTTTAAACAAAATATCCAAGCCCTAAAAACATACAATTAGGGGCTAATAAAATTATCACAAGCTATGAACACACCAAATAGCCTACACTAAATTCAGATTTGAGAAATAAATAAATTTGATATTTCTTTTAAATTTGAGAAGTTACAACAGTGCCTAATTTGACAGATTTGCAAGACAATGTCACTAACTCAAACCCACACTTTTATATACATCAAATTCTCTATTTCCCATTAATATGCAACACAAGAAGGCATCTAAACAATAGGATGGGATGGTAAAAGAATTGGAGAAGGTAAGAGGAAGAGGTGTTCTTACCTTCTTGAATCACATTTCCTTCTTTTTCTTCTTTTTTTTTTTCTCTACTTCCCTTGATCACCCTCTCCTTCTCTCACCTTCTCCTTGAGTTACTAAAAACGTGAGAGAGGAGTGAATTGGGTTGAAAGGACCATTCTACCCTTCTAACTTAATGCCAAAGCAACTTATAAATATCTATATTTTTTTGTTCCCACTAATTTGCTCAAATAAAGAATAAAATAAATAATAAAAATATTTATTTAACGATGTTTATGGCTAATTATTTTCTCAAATAAATAATAAAGATTCAAAGAATTAGTAAATATGAAACTAGGCTAAAATAAATAAATAAAATCTATGAATTAATTTAGAAACTATGAGGTAAAATAAATAAAAGCCAAGTGTTAGGGTTTTTCCAATTATAAAGTGGTGTTCTAGGATTTAATTATAATACAAAATAAAATACAGAAAAATTATTCTTTATTGGACCATTTTGTACAATTTTATGAAATTTGAGACTAAAATGCAATTAACCTGAGGCTTAGGGTTTCAAGTGTAATTACCAAAAATTAGGGTCTCTACAATGTGGCACCTTCCTTCACCTCTCTTCCCACTATTCAGATCATTTCACTCTCTTCCCCAATTGTTATATAAAAGATAATAATAATAAAAAAATCAAATAATATATTTCCTTAGAGTTTTAGGTATAGATATGTATATAGAAACCCACGTGTCTATCACTATATCACGTAAATGTAAATTTAAAAATAAAAAAAAAAACACAAATCACCCAACTCTTATTCCTAACTGTTATATATATATATATATATATAAATAAAAAAAAATTAAACAAATTAGATAATATCTTTCTGGGTGTCTATCTAAAATCTCAATCCAAAATTTTTGAATTTTTACATTTAAAAAAAATTACAAAATTCCATACTCAATTTCTATTGGATCATGCTTCATTTTACAAAAAAAAAAAAAAAAAAAAAAAAAAAAAAAAAGAAAGAAAGAAAGATGAAAGAGGTAAAAAATTAATAAATAAACAGCCAGATAAGTGTTAACATTTATCAAATAAATGTTTGCTTTTAAAAAAAAATAAAATAATTGATTTGTATTTAAAAAAAAAACATGATGTTAAAATTTTAAATTTAAATTTTCTATAATATCTTTAGCTCTTTATCTCTATCCAAAAATTAAATTTGAATTTAAACACTAAACCTCCAAAATACATTATATTTAAAGTTTCCATATAAATTTGAACATTTACCAACAAAACCCAACATTGGAAACAAACCCCCAACAATATCTCTCTCTCTCTCTCTTAACGTGCTGATCGTAAAAAAATTTTACGGTATTAATATTTTATATCTCCTAACGTCAATAGTTTATTTATTTTTCCTTTCTAGAGAGGATTGTAATATGCATGGAGCTTTACAAGCAATCCATCGAGGTCAATCATTTTTTTTATTGAAATCTATTTGAAGCCATAAAATTTTGTGTAATTTTTTTTCATTTTTATTCTATTTTATATTTTAATGATAGATCTTTTTAAGCAATATATTCAAATTCATATAAATTTACACACGGTCTATATAATTTTACATAAAATCTACTTAGGTCTATAAACTTTTTCTTGTAATTGCTCCAGATTTATAGATCTTTGCATGTAATTTGTGATAGTACATGAAAAGAATTTTTATTGAATAATTCATGCATATTACAATTATCAATCACATCATTTTAACTCACTATAATAAAAATATATATTGTGGAGAAGTAGTTTGGAAATACTCTTCAGATCCTGGGAGACGCTAGTGATCCTCAACTAGTCACCTAAAAAGATACAAACACTCCGGTCAGGGGTGCCGGAATTAGCACTCCGACGGACAAATCAATTCAGACACTCAAGATAGCTTTTTTTCTAAGTTAAGTGAAGTGATTCTTACATACCTTTCTCAATCCATTGTTCCTGTATTTATACCTGTTCCTTTTGATCCTCGGGGCCAGGGCCTACTTTTTAATCATTGTCCTTTCTCTTATTCGGCTCTAAGGATCTACACTTATTCGGCACATATATTATATTCGGCTTTCCATTCTCGTAGGATACAGCCGATTAATATCAGTCTTCTAAGGTACGCACCTTCTGATTTTGCCATTTATTCAGCTCCCACAATTGCCCCCAAACTCCCCATTGACGGTAGTTAATCGGCGTGTTTGGTCTTGAATTAGAAAAGTTAAAATAGGTCAGGCGGCTTTGCGTACCCCAATACAGATGTCAGAATGCGCACACCTTTTCGGTCATCATTACACTTTCCCGCCTCATTCGTGCATCTCGCATTTATTGCGATTTGAAATTTCAGTCCTTTAGAGTGCACATTTCGTCGAGTATTCGAGATTCTTGGACCACCAGCGGGTATCCCTTCTCTGACTCGCATTTCCTGCAATTCTTCTCCGTCTACCCTCGTCCCCTTTGCTCCTCGTAAGTTTTCTTCTCTTTTCTTTGCAATCCTACTTTCTGTTTGTTATTTTACTTTTGGCGAACCCTTGATTGCCCGCGAAAATGGCTAAACACTTGAAAGACCTCCTTTCTGAGGGTCGTGTTTCCGGATTCCGGCGACACTTTTCCATCCCCGACGATGTTCATCTATCTCTAGTGACGGACAATACTCTGGATATGGAGAGAGAGGATCAAAATTCAATCGACATTCCTCTCTTATCCATTGCAGAGGGTGGGGTCTGTTTTCCCCTACATCCATTCCTTAGGGCCGTCCTCCGCCATTGGGGTCTGATTCCTTCTCAGCCCAACGTGAACTTTTTTTCGAATCGTAATGGGGATAGTAGAGTTGAATCGGCGCCTCAGGATCGATCTTGGAATTTTGGCCATTCGGCACTGCTATGCTTTAGCCAAATCTTCCGGTCGGCTTGGGCGGTACTTTCTTAGGGCCAAGGATACTGACCATCATTTGGTAACCATGCTTGCCAGTTCTGGTAAGCGTGTGGATGACGTAATGGTCAATGTCCAAGAGAACTGGGAATTTGGCGAAGGCGAGGGTCGCCTAGACCCTATTCCCAGACGGAGGGGGGAACCAGGTTGCCGTGTGTCTCCTTGCGTTTATTGAACTTTTCTTTTACTCGGCCTTCTCTCCATGTCTAACCTTTTGTCTTTGCAGGCAGTAAATTGAAGAAGATTCAGGTTTCTACTGACGACGCAATCCTTGCGCAGATTGCGACTGTACTCGGATACTTTGGCCGTCCAAACGTACAGAAGCAAGGGAGAGCGGCCCACATACTTCTTCAATACGGGCCTACTTATATTACTTTTTCCGCCGTTGACAACATTCCGATTCCATCCGGCGATCAACACCTTGCGGCTCTTATCTTCCCTAGCTTCAAAGCCTTAGGCAAGTTGGTCTCAAAGCTTCTAATTCGGGGCAAGACGTGGAGCCGGTGGTAGAGGTAGTCGCCGAACCAACCAGAGAGTTCGCTGAGGAGGTCGAAGAGTTTGACGAGGCCCTAAACTCGGCGTTTGAAGCAGCCAGACTTAGTCAGCCTACCTCGCCGTCCACTTCAGGTCAGGCGGAGTTTTCTTCTGGAGATATTTTTCGAAGTTTAGGAGACCTACCCGGTAATTTTGTTGAAGGTATGGCTAGGGAAAACCTCACGCAGATGGCTCGAAAGAAAAATGCCGAGCGAATTGCCGCCCAGAAAAAGGCCGAGGCCACCTGTTCTGGACCTGTGTAGACGTCCCCGAACGCCCCCGGGAGGAACGAGTCCCCCGGTTCTGTTCGATATTGGGCTCACTACAGTTCAGGACTCTCAAATTGTCACGGTTCTAAATCTGAACCAAATAGTCCAAATCCGGCAAATCGTTTTGAGAAACAGATTTTGAAAGAAGTGCCAAACATGGACTGCTTTGCCAGATACAGAGTCGCCACCTAAATGTTTTATTTTGGGGAAATTTAGGAAACCCTGACTCGTTTGCCTAAGGCCACGTGTCCGTCATCACCAAAGTTGCCTCCGCTCGGGAACTTGGGTACGATTGGGGAAGGTCACTTCGTGAGCACCCCCGCTCGCCCGATCAAAGATCGGCCTCTACTAACCATGATATCAAGTTTTGAAAACATTGTGTGTTCTTATTCTGATTTTTTTTAGCCCAGGTTTACTATGTGATGCGCACAGCATACAAGTATAGACCGGGTCGCCTGAATTGGAACAAAACATTTCGTGTTTGTTTTTTGAAAGATGGTTTGATGGTGCTACTCGCAAGTAGGCTAAGACGTGGATTTGCCACCCTCAGGTGGGCTTAGAAAACATGATTTTGCCACTATCTAGTGGGCTTAAAACACACAGTGAATGAATTGTTCAATCCAAATAACCCAACCTTCACCCACAGGCATTCAGGCAGTTATATCACATAAGCAATTAGCCTCATGGTAAGCATGCTATTCATGGCAGTCACTCACACGCATGCAAGGATGCTAAAGCATAAAACTTACCAAGTACTCCAAGCCAAAACAGAGCTAATTAGAAATCCATGCATGATCCTAACTATACAGAAATGCCTAATGCAACACATGCAAAAATGCAACTATAGCAGGCTCGGCTATTCTAAACATGGCATATGAAATGCTACAGCTAACATGTATTCAACTTGGAATCGAAAATATAATGCAGTTAGTATGATGCACCGAGCCCGATGCATGCAAAACAGATAAATGAATGCAAACATGCTATCATACTGTATGCTAATTGAAACATGCCCTAATCTAACCATCATAAGCAGGTAAATAAAAAGGAGAAAGACGTGGGGTTGAAAGACATACATCACACACACGCACACTTATTACAACATTGCCCTCGCGCAGAGGGTCCGAATAAATAATATATAGTCCCAAATGAATAATACAGTCTGAATAAGTACAAAACCCTAATTAATTTACAAATTTAACTAGGAAAGTAATAAATTGGCATGCAAGCCAGGGACTGCCTCAACTCTGATCCGGATGATGAATGATGCATGTTCGGGTTGCCTTGCGCGGAAATCCATTGTGATGCCCCAATTAGCCTCTGTTTGTAATTGTTCTTGGGATGCGTGCCAAGCTCTGAAAGGCTGTTGACTCTTGATTTTCTGTAACAGAGAGCAAGAAAGGGGCATGGCAAAGTATTTTCACATATGTATGCATGACTACCCTTCAGGGAGTGTAGTCCTCAATCCTCGTGCCACCAATCACGCATCTCGATGCATGATGGCTGAGGAGTCGAATTGCACGACTCAATATGAAATGAATGCACATGAAAACACGACAAGACCTAAACTCCATCATGGATAATCCGGAGTGTCGGCAACCGAGAATTGAGACACGTTTCGTCACTCGGAGTACGAAACGTCCCTCGTTTCCCGTGCTTGGGCTAACTCCTATCCCAAGCATAATACAATATGCATGACATGCATGAATGCAATCCTAACATACAACCTAGCATATGCAATGCTATGAAATGAAATGGCATACACGATGCACGAGGTAACATGGCATATACAATGCGCTAACATACAACCTAGCATACGTAATGCTATGAAATGAAATGGCATACTCAATGCATAATGGGCTTACACCAACATGAGTGGACCTCATCCACACTCACATTAGTGGCCATTAGGTGAAAATGAGACACTCAAGATGCGTGCACACATGCACGCAAACCGAGGACCGAACCTAAGGCACAACATGCAACTCTAACTAGGCATGGCAAGGCATGAAATATGGTATGCAAACATGAAAATTTCAGCGCTGGAATATGATGCTAAACAGCCCCGAAACATGGAAACATGGCACCCGATGCATGGAATGAACCCGAAACACGAGATTAGGTACATGGAATGACCTATGGCTATGCAAAGCATGCATTATTTGAACATGAAGTGTGAATACAGAATCAAGACAGTCCCAAAACAAGCATATTTATAGTTTTAATCAAGGCCAAAAAGTGAACACAAATAGGTCTAAGTTAACATACAAAAATGGCCCCAAAAGAGAGATAATGAAGCAAGTGGCAGCTTCTGGCCCTGAATGGCCAAGATCCCTTCAACAAAGTTGAAGAGGGGCTCAAAATGAAGCACTTTACAGTTTACAACATGCCACGGATCTAAACACAAATAGGCCTAAAACATTGTGCAAGAAATGGGCCAAAAGGGAGACAAAGAAGCAAGTGATGGTTTCTGGCCTCAAACAAAGGAGGACCCTTAACAAAGTTGAAGAGGGGCCCAAAACATGGTGTTTTACAGTTAGTGGCCAAACCCAAAACAGTGCACATGCAAGCTTAAAATACTATGCAAAATAAGGCCTAAAAAGAGGTTTAAACACAAAGAGCAAACAGGGAGCTTCAAAAAGCAAAAGTCCATTGATCAAACATGAAGAGGGGGTCAAAATAAGGCTATTTACAGTTAGGACCAGAGCCCAAAAATACAAGCACAAGGGGCTAACAAAACATGAAAAAATAAGGCCAAAAGAGGGATAAAGAGGAAAGTGACAAAAGGAAGCCTCAAACAGTGAAGAACCCTTCAAAAATTTTGAATAAAGCCTCAAAATAAGCCACTTTACAGTTTATAACCAAGCTCAAAACAGTTTACAAATGAGCCTAAAATACTATGCAAGAAAGAGGCATACAAGAGAGGTAAAGAAGCAAGTGTAAAAAGGAAGCCCCAAACAGGGAGAGGCCCTTAAACAAACATGAAAAGGAGCTCAAAATAGTGCTATTTTAAGTTAGGGTCGGATCCCAAATATGCAAGTAAGAGGAGCCAATATAGTGAGCAAAAATAGGGCCAAAGAGAGAGATAGAAGGCTTACCCTTGAAGACCAATGCTTCAACAATTCTTGGACCAAGTTTGGTGGCTCCTTAGCTCTGGAAAATAGCTCCAAGTGGCTGGAATGGATGGTGGTGGTGTGGTGCTAGGTGGTGGTGTAGAAATGGTGTAGGGTTTGGGAGGTTTTGAGGGTTGGAGTGTAGAGAGAGAGAGATACAATGCAAGAGCCTTGGACCAGATTATCTAGCCCTCTGAAATGCAGCTGGAGGTGCTGTTATATAGGCAAAGGAGGGGGGGAAAATAGGGGAAATGAATTCAAGTTTCCCCCCAAAAGTGCAGCCCCCCGGATACACAATCTGGGGGAAACAAAATACATATTTGTAATGTACCAGAGGAAGGGATCATGGCCGCTCGGGTATTGAAGTTGCAGGTGGCCGGTCGGCCCTCCGCATGGCCGGCTGGCCAAGGGTCAAAAGGGTCAAGAGGTATTAGTGGCCGGCCACCCCAGATTGGTGGCCTCCCATGTGTGCACAACACAACCATGTGGTCAAAAACTGGAGAATGTAAACCAGGAGAGAGAAAAGCCCACTTTTAGGAGGGGTTCAAAAGGGTCACACACAATTACTGGCCGGCCATATGATATTGGTGGCCTCCCAGGTGTGTACAACACAAATATGTGGTTTGGGGCAAGAAAAAGTGGCCTTAGGGTGGTCAACATTGGCTTTCAAGTGAGAAAAACGAGCGACTGAGGGCGATGGAGGAATAAAACTGGTTTTCAGAACAATTACTGGCCTCCCACCCTTCTATGACCTTCTTAACAATGAAACAGAGGTCCCTGCTAAAAATGAACTCAAACCGATGCAAAACGAAGGTTCGGGGGCCGAAACGCGCAGCCCGAGGCCCCGAAAACTGACTATTAGGCACCGGAAGTGGTGTTCGACCACGAAATTGGTCTCTCGAGCCACAGTGTCCCTCAAAAGGGAGCAAATAAGATGCATGCCAAAAACCGGAGCAAACGGAGGTGGTTAAGCGGTCCCGAACCAAGGCACACGGCCGTCGGCTCCGAAAAACCAAAAACCAGGCTCCAAACGGGAAAAATGGCCTACGACCACGAAACGTAACCTACGGCCACTGAGAGATGATCTACAAGACCTCTCCCTCCCTTCGAGAAGAGAAAATAGAGAAAACAGAGTCTGGTTCGCAAACCGAGGCAAGACACGAAAGAGCCCGGAAGTCTGGAGGCAAGGCTCGCAGCCGAGACTCTGAAACTTCTGAACGAGCACAATATGCAACATCACCAAGCGCTCAATCGGTGACGTCTGAGTCTTAAGGTCGGTCAAAAATGGGGTGTCTACAGTTGGCCCTCTTTGACAGAACTCGGAAGTCATAAGTGACGGGAGTGAATGTCAAAGCCCAGAGACGACCCATTTTTGACAAGGCCGAAGACTTAGACAAACATACAAAATAACAAAGATGTGCCCACAGGCATGCCCACAGGCAGGGGGCAAGATGCAAAATGATATGTAGGAAGATTTTGATAATTAGACTTGTACGCTACGCAAAGTCGGTTTGAAAATTGAACTTATACGCTACGCAAAGCCGGTTTGATAATTGAGGATTTATGTAATGCACTGTAATGTAGTGGATAAAATGCAATGTAATAACTAAGAGGTAAAGGTACCTTACAGGGGCAATTGGCAATGATTTACCTCATGCTGCTGGGGATCTTTCGCTTCTTCCTGGTTGAACTGCAGGTACTACTTTTCTCCCTGACTATGGTCGCAGCTTTCCCTATTCTCCAACAGGGTGACAGACTAGGTTGGCTCAGTATCCAGAATTGAGGCACATACACATGCTATCTCAACCTATGGGGCTGTCATACAGATTCCAAGCCGAGGATATACCTTTGGGTATTTAAACCAGACTTTAGTCTCAGAAATCCCGAACCTTTGTGTTCTAGGCAAGAGCCATTTGAACTCTAGTTTCCACCGTCTCAGTTGATCTCCTAGGAACTCACTGCTAACACAGGCAGGTGGCTATACCAGACCACTGGAAGTCGTTCGGGCACGACAAACACCAAAGGAATCGCACCTTTAGAGGATTTAAGGTCTCCTAGACCAGAGAGTGCACAAGATAGTGCGAAGAAATGCAAGTAAAATGCAAGTACGATACGCAAAACAGCGTGAATGATGATGCAGGATTTAAGGTCTCCTTAGACCAGACGATAAAACAGATATGGTGCAATGGATGTAATAGATGTGATGCAATAGATAGATGAGATGCAACAGAGAGTACAATAGATGCAAAATAGTGACATACTCCAACCACGTTGGACTCGTGAGTGGAGGAAGAATAAAGAAAATTAATCAGGAGCGCGCTCCATGCATCCTAAGATAAATTCCAGACACGCTGAAATCGTGTGAGGAAGGGGACAAGGAGAGAAACATAGGGACTTATCCCAGTGTTTCGGAATGGTATAAGCATTGGAACGTATTCCGAACGCTTTTAACCGAAGGGGAAGAAACATAGGGACGTATCCCGGTATTTCAGAATGGTGTGACTATTGGAATGTATTCCGAACACTTTTAACCGAAGAGGGAGAAACCTAGGGACGTATCCCGGTGTTTCAGAATGGTGTGAGTATTGGAACGTATTCCGAACACTTTTAACCGAAGATGGAGAAACATAGGGACGTATCCCGGTGTTTCAGAATGGTGTGAGCATTAGAACGTATTCCGAACGCTTTTAACCGAAGAGGGAGAAACATAGGGACCTATCCCGGTGTTTCAGAATGATGTGAGTATTGGAACGTATTCCGAACCCTTTTAACCGAAGAGGGAGAAACATAGGGACGTATCCCGGTGTTTCGGAATGGTGTGAGCATTGGAACGTATTCCGAACGCTTTTAACCGAAGAGGGAGAAACATAGGGACGTATCCCGGTGTTTTGGAATGGTGTGAGCATTGGAACGTATCCCGAACGCTTTTAACCGAAGAGGGAGAAACATAGGGACGTATCCCGGTGTTTCGGAATGGTGTGAGCATTGGAACGTATTCCGAACGCTTTTAACCGAAGAGGGAGAAACATAGGGACGTATCCCGGTGTTTCGGAATGGTGTGAGCATTGGAACGTATTCCGAACGCTTTTAACCGAAGAGGGAGAAACCTAGGGACGTATCCCGGTGTTTCAGAATGGTGTGAGCATTGGAACGTATTCCGAATGCTTTTAACAGAAGAGGGAGAAACCTAGGGACGTATCCCGGTGTTTCAGAATGGTGTGTGTATTAGAACGTATTCCGAACACTTTTAACTGAGAAGGTCTAACCCGTCGCACGCGCGAGGAGAAAGAATGATAATTGCAAGTGAATTGGTGCATAACAATGCAATGAATGAGCATAACAATGCGAGATAGATGTGCATAATCAATGCAATGAATAGGTATAACAATGCTAGTGAAGTGGGTGCATAACAATGCAATTGGAACATGCATCACGATGCAAATGGAACGTGCGTGACAACGCATATTTGAAACAGAACGCCGAATAAGGGAATGCAAGCCTTAGCAAGACCAAATCTAAATGCGACCTCCGATTTACCTCTCGAAGGGGTTTGTAACACACTCCGCCTGAAAAGGGGACACCCTATTTATATTGGCGAGAGATAACATCTGCTGCTGCTTTAATTGCCATTCTGACTTGAAGCAGGCTTAAGATTGGAGTAGAGGCACACTCATTCTTCGGAGCACTGACAAGGCCTGAAGAGGTGCATCCGGAGTACAATCACGGGATTTGTTGAAGGTGAGACACACTCAGATGCTTAGGTTTTCCCTCTTTTCTTTTGCTTTACAGTCTGGAACCTATATAACTTCAGATAGATCCTGATTTTACTGTCCTCACATGACCTGGGTTGAACCCTGCAGTTTTCAAAAGAACAAATTCCCTTTTTTGCACAAATATGGAGAATGGCACAGCACTCACAACAAATCATTTTTTGAAATTGAGTAAATGAGTTCTCGACCAGGTATTGAGCCTACGACTGAACACAGCAAGATAACCCGACACGGAAATAAAAGGCACGCAACCTAAACACCACTCAACAAAGGAAAAACAAGGTAAAACAACCTAAACACATCGAGACACGCTCGGAACGACTCAAAGGAAGAATCGAGACAAACAAAACAAGAGACATGACACACAGACATGTTACAAAGACGAGAGACCTCTCCGTACGCGAGGAGCCAGTTTCTCCAGGTATTATTTCCCACCCTTTCTCATTTGTGATTCTCACATCACTCGGCCCTCAAGCTCTGTTTTTCTGAAAAAGCCCTTTTCTCACTTTTCCTCTCATCGCACATCTCTCTATTCTTCAATCTCTCATTTTTCATCCCTCCCCTGGGTGGTTGATAGATAAGCAGCAAATTATAGGCTCGTGCCCCTAGCATTCTGCTAGATTCTCTTTCTTCCACTCACAGCTAGTGAATTCCTTCCACGGAAAGGTTGCGCTACAACTGGGTGTGTAGCAAATCTGCAGCTAACATCAGTTGATAATGCTTTGTTGGGGAGTTTGGACGTAATAAGATCTGTCCAGATGATGGAGTGGAATATCTTGCCCCATTCTAGTTCGTGCTTCGCGCTTTGCTTGATACCTCGTTGCTTGGAGGATGTGAGAGCTTTCTGCCCTTTGTTGTGCCCTTTTCTGGCGAATACGGTGCCCTTTCCGACAAGTAGAGTGCCCTTTCTGGCAAGTATTTTGACAAAGGGGAAAAGACAGAACACCTGACTCAACTGTGCCCCTAGTTCATCATTTTGACCATTTTTTGTTTTTGCTTTCTACTAAAACAGTTTTGACCAAAATGAGAGTTAGATTGGCATGCTTGTTCAATTTTCTGATTTAAAATCATGCAAGTCAGGCTATGAGCACTGAAATTTTTCTTTTTTTTGGATCCAAGAAATGGTCCAGTTTTAGAAAAATTGAATAGTTTTCGAGAGAAGATCAGTCAACCTTAGTAAAAATTCTCAAAAACTGTTTTTTCAAACGACCACTGCTCAACAAGCATAGAACCCACTCTCGAGATGCACAACCTCAGACTCGAAGGAAAATTGCTCCTCGCTTGAGGGGAGCTGCATGGCAACGGACAGTCGCCTCTTGTTCGAACGGCACTGCAGCGCATTGAATGGCAACGGAAAGTTGCCCCTTGTCTGAATGGCACCACAGCGCATTGAATGGCAACGAAAAATTGCCCCTTGTCTGAATGGCATCGTAGTGCATTGAATGGCAACGGAAAGTTGCCCCTTGTCTGAATGGCACCGTAGTGTATTGTAATCAGTCCTCAGAGTGATGATTGCAACCGAACTCCCGGATACAGAAAAGACAAAGATGACTAGAACCATCACATGGACACAGTTGAATTTGAAGTATTTTACGGCTGGACTTCAGAATGAAGTTGCCTACGTATCCCAAAGATGGGAATCAAGCCTCACGTAGTTCGGGGTAAGGTACACTCGGGTATTATCCTCTCCTTTTTAGGCTCCAACTTTTGCCAAGGCGCCCGTTGCGGGTTTTTGACCTTGCGAGCTTTGTTCTTCTTTCCTTTTCAATTTTTTTCATTTATTTTTCTCTTCTTTTTTTTTTTGCATTTTTTTTCTTTCTTTTTTTCTTTTCTTTTGCATTTTTTTTTTTTTTTGCTTTTTTTTTTGTATTTTTCATTGCTCTAACTTTTGCCTGGGTCGCCCTTCCGGGTTTTCGTCCCAGCGAGCCTCTCAAAGGGTAAAAATGTAACAAGTCCATGCCAAATGGTTTTAGGGTTTTGAAGCCATCCGTATCCAGGAGAGTGGCTGTTGTATTGATTTACTGAAGGATCCAACTTCGGCTCTTCGAGCATATCTGACATTTTTGCCCCTAGTTTGAGGGGGGGCTTTTGATCCAGCTTTACAAGCTTCCTTTGATGAGGTCCGATCTTCTTGATCTGACTTTGGTGCCTCTTGTTCGAGGGTTATTTCAAATCTGGCCACACAAGCCTCATATCGCGGTTGACCGTTGAACACTCTGAATCCAAGGTCAAGGTTTGAAAGCAAGGGCTCAAGTCTCGAGGCTGAGAGCGATCCTAAGCTGCACAATCTCAAGAGCGATTCCACACAAGTCTTCGCAGGACCGCGCAAAACATTTTTTGAAATCTTTTAAGAAAACGACTAGTCGCTTGCGCTGAAGACAGTGTGGGACCAATCTGGATCAAGCTAGGATCCTTCTCAGTACTCACATTAACAAGCATGATCTCGATCATTAAAGGCTTAGCATGCCTCTCTTTCTCTCAAATGATCAAATTTTTGCAAAACCCGAGGAATTCCTTCCTCTTCGTTTTCACGGCAGTGTTTAAAAAGTTTTGAAAAAATTAGGTCAATGCAATGATTTTGGGGTGCAGAAGAGTAAGCGAAAAGTACTGCCGTTTCATTCAAACTTTCTGGCACAATTGGCGCACGGCCGAAGCAAACACAAGAGTGTGAAAATCACTACTGTTTTAATTAGAATCTGTTGGCACAACTAGCTCCCCGGCAGAAACAGACTCAAAAGAGAACAAAAGGACAAACACAAAACAAAATAGTGATATCCGAAGTAACACCCCCTGAATCACCCGACTCTAACAAAACAGGACTGACTCGATACAACAAGACAGACCCTTAATCAAAAAGACCGACTCAAAACAAAGAGACAGACTCAAAACAAAACCACAGAACTGACTCAACACCCAAGTCAGAAGGTACAAAAACTAGCATTCACAAATGCTCGGAACAGTGCGTGCCATACGCCACATCAGGAGTAAACTAAGCGCCGCCCGCAGGTGGTTCATCCCTTAATCACATCACATTATCCCCCACAAGTTCACTGATCGAGTGCCGATAGACTTTGTAGGACCTGGTGCGGGGATGACCCCGTTGTCAATCAAATTTTGTATCTCGTGGCGGAGACGGACGCAACTATCGGTGTCATGACCGGTTTGTTGATGGAAAGCACAGTACTTAGTCGGGTCATGTTTTGGAGGGAGAGGATCGGGTAGAGGCCGTTGCTCTAACGGTTTCAGATGTCCTTTCCTGAGTAGGACCCCCAGGGCTTTAGACAAAGACATATAGAGTGGGGTGAAAACCCTCTTGGCTCGGGGTAGATAGTCTGAAGTTCGGGGGTTTGAAGTGGATGCACCAACAAAGGGGGTGGCAGCTCTTGGTGTGGTGGTGGCGACCATACCCACTTCGGAAGATCTTGCAGCTGCGTCACCGCTGGTGGTCGCATTCGAACTGCGGGTAAACGCCCTCCTGGGCTGCTCCTTCTCCTGGTCAATGAGGCCCTGCTTCATAGCATCCTCGATCTATACTCTCATCTCATGCAAATCTGAAAAGGTAGGGAAGGGGAGCACGATCATTTTCTGCATTAGTTTGGGCTGGAGGTTGCGCACAACCATCCGTATTTGATCCTTATTTGTTGGCCTAATGGTCATCATTGAGGCCTTGGCCCTCCAGCGGGCCACGAATTCTGAGAAGCTCTCCTTAGGCTCCTGCCTCGTCGTCTCAAGATCACGGGTCGTAATCTCGATTTGGGTATTGTATGAATATTGTGCGACGAAGGCCTCGGCCATCTCCTCCCAGCTTCGTTTCACTGAATCCTCCAATTTGGCGTACCAGATGGCCGCAATACCCGACAGGGTCCTGCCAAAAAGGGAAAGCTTCTGTAATCTTGTCAAGCCCATCGGGCGCAGAACATCTGAAAACAAACTCAGGTGGACCATGGGATCTCCTGACCCGTCAAAACGGTCGATGTGAGGCATCTTGAACCTGTCCGGCAGTGTCACGGCTGCGTCGGTGTACCCGTCCTCAATGTCCGGGATGGACTTTACCCCCTAGGATTTTTTGAACAACTTTTCAAGCTTGCTCAACTTCAACGTTGTATGGTCTACCTCGAACTCAAAGGGAGAGTCCGATGGGTTGATTGGTGCTTTAGACAGCTGGGGTAAGATTGGGGGTGGAGCCGGCCCTGTCGGAATGTCCGTACCTTCTTGGACATTTGGCGTCTCCCCGGGTATTGGATCTACTGGTGGGGGGGAGCTTGATGCGAAGCAGATGCTCCGTTTTGCTGTTGCAATCTGGTGATTAGCTCTGCCTGTTGGGCCATGACCGCAGCCTGCTGTTTGGCGAATTCAGCTTGGCGGACAGCATCTTGCTGCATGAGTTTCATACTTTCTTGCATCTGGCGCATCATTGCCTCCATCCCTGATGTGTTCTGCTGATCCATCTAACTGACTGGTATCTATCCCTGTAATAGAAACTGAGACCTCAGCCTAACTGTTCACTGGTGGGGTGGATAAGGGCCACTGATCTGGTAACTGCTGAACTGGCGATTTGTGCCTGACTGACCCTTTTACCCTGCCTCTGGCAAAGGAACACTGATTACCCTTGAACTGAATCTCAGACCTGACAAATTCTATCAGCACAAGTTCGATGAACCTCGGGGGATATCGAAGCCTTCTGAAGCTATGGTTCCCAGACTACCTAGCAAATGAGAAAACATGCAGCATCTCAGCCTAACTTCACCAAAACAGATACGAGCATAGTAGGATGACTATGCCTTCTACTGAATTCTGCCCCCAAAAATCTGCCCGTAAACTGATACCCTCAGGTGAACTGAATCCCAAAGCACTGAACTGGTGCCCGCAGGCCTAATGCCCAAACTTGTAGACTAATACATGCATTCCTATAGAGACGCACTCTAAAAGCACATAGCAGACAAGTGAGAGCCAAAACACCCCTATGTTGGGGTAGGGTTTCCCTGTCCTATTTTGTCAGGAGCTAGGGTTTCACTACGCACGCAACGGTTTCAAACAACCTACGATCGGGTAAGCAACCTGTCCTAGCTTGGAATGGTCACTACGGATTCCGAATATGCACTAGGTCGAATGGTCAAAAGGGTGCCCTGGTAAAATCGGGGTTTGTGTTCCCATACTGGCAGAGCCCACAATCGGTCAGCCTTATGGTCATGCCTTGACAAGACAAGCCTCCGGCAAACCGTTCAGGAATAGCAGATGGCAAACACGGTGTCCTAGGCGCACCAATGCAAATACAATGCAAAGAAACACACAAGTGTAGTCAAAAATATATATCATGAGTTCGAGTCAAGTTCTCTAAATCCCCAGCAGAGTCGCCAGAAACTGTAGACGTCCCCGAACGCTCCAGGGAGGAACGAGTCCCCCGGTTCTGTTCGATATTGGGCTCACTACAGTTCAGGAATCTCAAATTGTCACGGTTCTAAATCTGAACCAAAGAGTCCAAATCCGACAAATAGTTTTGAGAAAACAGATTTTGAAAGAAGTGCCAAACATGGACTGCTTTGCCAGATACAGAGTTGCCACCTAAATGTTTTATTTTGGAGAAATTTAGGAAACCCCGACTCGTTTGCCTAAGGCCACGTGTCCGTCATCACCAAAGTTGCCTCCGCTCGGGAACTTGGGTACGATTGGGGAAGGTCACTTCGTGAGCACCCCCGCTCGCCCGATCAAAGATCGGCCTCTACTAACCATGATATCAAGTTTTGAAAACATTGTGTGTTCTTATTCCGATTTTTTTTAGCCTAGGTTTACTATGTGATGCGCACAGCATACAAGTATAGACCGAGTCGCCTGAATTGGAACAAAACATTTTGTGTTTGTTTTTTGAAAGATGGTTTGATGGTGCTACTCGCAAGTAGGCTAAGACGTGGATTTGCCACCCTCAGGTGGGCTTAGAAAACATGATTTTGCCACTATCTAGTGGGCTTAAAACACACAGTGAATGAATTGTTCCAATCCAAATAACCCAACCTTCACCCACAGGCATTCAGGCAGTTATATCACATAAGCAATTAGCCTCATGGTAAGCATGCTATTCATGACAGTCACTCACACGCATGTAAGGATGCTAAAGCATAAAACTTACCGAGTACTCCAAGCCAAAACAGAAGCTAATTATAAATCCATGCATGATCCTCACTATACAGAAATGCCTAATGCAACACATGCAAAGATGCAACTATAGCAGGCTCGGCTATTCTAAACATGGCATATGAAATGCTACAGCTAACATGTATTCAACTTGGAATTGAAAATGCAATGCAGTTAGTATGATGCGCCGAGCCCGGTGCATGCAAAACAGATGAATGAATGCAAACATGCTATCATACTGTATGCTAATTAAAACATGTCCTAATCTAACCATCATAAGCGGGTAAATAAAAGGGAGAAAGACGTGGGGTTGGAAGACATACATCACACACACGCACACTTATTACAACATTGCCCTCGCGCAGAGGGTCCGAATAAATAATATACAGTCCCAAATGAATAATACAGTCTAAATAAGTACAAAACCCTAATTAATTTATAAATTTAACTAGGAAAGTAATAAATTGGCATGCAAGCCAGGGACTGCCTCAACTCTAATCCGGATGATGAATGATGCATGTTCGGGTTACCTTGCGCAGAAATCCATTGCGATGCCCCAATTAGCCTCTGTTTGTAATTGTTCTTGGGATGCGTGCCAAGCTCCGGAAGGCTGCTGACTCTTGATTTGCTATAACAGAGAGCAAGAAAGGGGCATGACAAAGTATTTTCACATATGTACGCATGATTACCCTTCAGGGAGTGTAGTCCTCGATCCTCGTGCCACCAATCACGCATCTCGATGCATGATGGCCGAGGAGTCGAATTGCACGACTCAATATGAAATGAATGCACATGAAAACACGACAAGACCTAAACTCCATCATGGATGATCCGGAGTGTCGGCAACCGGGAATTGAGACACGTTTCGTCACTCGGAGTACGAAACGTCCCTCGTTTCCCGTGCTTGGGCTAACTCCTATCCCAAGCATAATACAATATGCATGACATGCATGAATGCAATCCTAACATACAACCTATCATATGCAATGCTATGAAATGAAATGGAATACACGATGCACGGGGTAACATGGCATACACAATGCGCTAACATACAACCTAGCATACGTAATGCTATGAAATGAAATGGCATACTCAATGCATAATGGGCTTACACCAACATGAGTGGACCTCAGCCACACTCACATTACTGGCCATTAGGTGAAAATGAGACACTCGAGATGCGTGCACACATGCATGCAAACCGAGGACCGAACTTAAGGCACAACATGCAACTCTAACTAGGCATGGCAAGGCATGAAATATGGTATGCAAACATGCAAATTTCAGCGCTGGAATATGATGCTAAACAGCCCCGAAACATGGAAACATGGCACCCGATGCATGGAATGAACCCGAAACACGAGATTAGGTACATGGAATGACCTATGGCTATGCAAAGAATGCATTATTTGAACATGAAGTGTGAAGACAAAATTAAGACAGTCCCAAAACAAGCATATTTACAGTTTTAAGCAAGGCCAAAAAGTGAACACAAATAGGTCTAAGTTAACATGCAAAAATGGCCCCAAAAGAGAGATAATGAAGCAAGTGGCAGCTTCTGGCCCTGAATGTCCAAGAGCCCTTCAACAAAGTTGAAGAGGGGCTCAAAATGAAGTGCTTTACAGTTTACAACAAGCCACGGATCTAAACAAAAACAGGCCTAAAACATTGTGCAAGAAATGGGCCAAAAGGGAGACAAAGAAGCAAGTGATGGTTTCTGGCCTCAAACAGAGGAGGGCCCTTCAACAAAGTTGAAGAGGGGCCCAAAACATGGTGTTTTACAGTTAGTGGCGAAACCCAAAACAGTGCACATGCAAGCTTAAAATACTATGCAAAATAAGGCCTAAAAAGAGGTTTAAACACAAAGAGCAAACAGGGAGCTTCAAACAGAAAAAATCCCTTGATCAAACATGAATAGGGGGTCAAAATAAGGCTATTTACAGTTCGGACTAGAGCCCAAAAATACAAGCACAAGGCGCTAACAAAACATGCAAAAATAAGGCCAAGAGAGGGATAAAGAGGAAAGTGACAAAAGGAAGCCTCAAATAGTGAAGATTCCTTCAACAATGTTGAATAAGGGCTCAAAATAAGCCACTTTACAGTTTATAACCAAGCTCAAAATAGTTTACAAATGAGCCTAAAATACTATGCAAGAAAGAGGCATACAAGAGAGGTAAAGAAGCAAGTGTAAAAAGGAAACCTCAAACAGGGAGAGGGCCTTAAACAAACATGAAAAGAAGCTCAAAATAGTACTATTTTAAGTTAGGGTCGGAGCCCAAATATGCAAGCAAGAGGAGCCAATATATTGAGCAAAAATAGGGCCAAAGAGAGGGATAGAAGACTTACCCTTGAAGACCAATGCTTCAACAATTCTTGGACCAAGTTTGGTGGCTCCTTAGCTCTGGAAAATAGCTCCAAGTGGCTAGAATGGATGGTGGTGGTGTGGTGCTAGGTGGTGGTGTAGAAATGGTGTAGGGTTTGAGAGGTTTTGAGGGTTGGAGTGTAGAGAGAGAGATACAATGCAAGAGCCTTGGACCAGATTTTCTAGCCCTCTGAAATGCAGCTGGAGGTGCTGTTATATAGGCAAAGGAGGGGGGGAAAAAATGAGGGGAAATGAATTCAAGTTTCCCCCCAAAAGTGCAGCCCCCCGGATACACAATCTGGGGGGAAACAAAATACATATTTGTAATGTACCAGAGGAGGGGATCATGGCCGGCCGGGTATTGAAGTTGCAGGTGGCCAGCCGGCCCTCCCCATGGCCAGCCGGCCAAGGGTCAAAAGGGTCAAGAGGTATTAGTGGCCGGCCACCCCAGATTGGTGGCCTCCCATGTGTGCACAACACAACCATGTGGTCAAAAACTGGAGAAAGTAAACCAGGAGAGAGAAAAACCCACTTTTATGAGGGGTTCAAAAGGGTCACACACAATTACTGGCCGGCCATATGATATTGGTGGCCTCCCAGGTGTGTACAACACAAATATGTGGTTTGGGGCAAGAAAAAGTGGCCTTAGGGTGGTCAACATTGGCTTTCAAGTGAGAAAAACGAGCGACTGAGGGCGATGGAGGAATAAAACTGGTTGTCAGAACAATTGCTGGCCTCCCACCCTTCTACAACCTTCTTAACAATGAAACAGAGGTCCCTGCCAAAAATGAACTCAAATCGATGCAAAACGAAGGTTCGGGGGCCGAAACGCGCAGCCCGAGGCCCGAAAACTGACTGTTAGGCACCGGAAGTGGTGTTCGACCACGAAGTTGGTCTCTCGAGCCATAGTGTCCCTCAAAAGGGAGCAAATAAGATGCATGCCAAAAACCGGAGCAAACGGAGGTGGTTAAGCGGTCCCGAACCAAGGCACACGGCCGTCGGCTCCGAAAAACCAAAAACCAGGCTCCAAACGGGAAAAATGGCCTACGACCACGAAACGTAACCTACGGCCATTGAGAGATGATCTACGAGACCTCTCCCTCCCTTCGGGAAGAGAAAACAGAGAAAACGGAGCCTGGTTCACAAACCAAGGCAAGACACGAAAGAGCCCGGAAGTCTGGAGGCAAGGCTCGCAGCCGAGACTCTGAAACTTCTGAACGAGCACAATATGCAACATCACCAAGCGCTCAATCGGTGACGTCTAAGTCTTAAGGTCGGTCAAAAATGGGGTGTCTACAACCTACCTTGATTGAGTCTTTCGAACCTGTTATTGAAGAGCCGGCTCAGATTGTTGCAGCCGAAACAGCGAAAGAGGTTGAACAACCGGTCATTGAAGAACGGTTAATTCTGGAAGAGCGGTGCAAGAAGCGTAGCGCCGAGGGAGAGGCCGGTTCAGAAGATAGTCCTGTTGACAAAAGGCCTCACTTAGAAGAGTCGGACATGGTTGTTCCATTCATTGTTCAACCAAAGATCAGAGACACGCCGATTTCCTCTGACGCATCCATCATTACCGACCTAGCGGTAGCCTTAAGCCTGGCGGCTTCAGTCTCCCTACCAGCTGATAAGGCATCCTTTCATGTCGTGTCGGATTTGGTGGCCGTAGCCCTATCTGCGTAGTCGGCCCTTTTGGTAAGTGAACTTTACTTGTTTTGATTTTGGTTGCTTATGGCATCTAACGATCCCAACTCATTTTGCAGACGGTCAGCAGGATCACCGACTTGGGCCGCCGCCTGTACGATGCCCTTGAGAGGATTGACCGTTGCAGTTAGAAGTGGGCGATCAAAAGAGCAAGGCCGAGTTTGCGATGATGAGAGCCGCAATGGAGACTGCGTGAGCCGAAGCCGAAGCCGAAGTAGAAAGGGCTCAGACTACCGATCATCTCCGTTCTGATGCCGAAGATAGGGCGAACGCGAGTAAAGAATCGCTTAGGCTAGCCGAAAAGGCACTTAACAAGGTGGAGACTAAGTTAGCAGAGTTGAAGGCGGCCAAGGAAAAGTCAGAATTTAAGGCTTCTGTCGCATTCGAAGCAGGAAAAGGCGCTGCCTTCGAGGAATACGTAGATGAAGTCCCCAAGTTTGAGAATCGGGGATTCAAACATGGGTGGCTTAAGGCCCTTGATGCCACTGGGGTTACATTGGCCTTGCCAATTCCTTATGAGCAGGTGGACGTTGAGCCACTTGAGTCTGACCCCGAGGGTTGATCTGGGAGTCATTCGAATTTTATGAAATGCTTTCCCTTTTGATGTATGTTTTTGTTTTAAGGACTTTTGTTGGTTTCGAGTAGTTTTCATGTATAAATTGGTTACTGTCTGCGCTCAATTTATTAATGAAAATTACCTTGTCGTTTCACTACTACTTATGCGCAGTTTGTGATGTTATGTTGGTGAAGAATTTTTGCCTTTCACTACTTTAGATAAAATGATTACTCTGTTAAGTTTTCTACGATTGAATATCTTGGCAATATTGACTTATCATTCGTTTGCCGAATAGTTCATTGGTATTATGCTGGTGAATTTGAAGTCGATTCATGGGCCGGCTGGAGCACTTAAGCCGAATATATTGATAAATCTATCTGCCCTTGCCCCAGGTGGTGCATGATCATTCGGGCGCCGGATGAGACGAACTCAGGAGTTTTGAAGTCGATTCATGGGCCGGCTGGAGCACTTAAGCTGAATATATTGATAAATCTATCTGCCCTTGCCCCAGGCGGTGCATGATCATTCGGGCCCTAGATGAGACGAACTCAGGAGTTTTGAAGTCGTCGAACTTAGGAGTTTTAAAGTCGATTCATGGGCCGGCTGGGGCACTTAAGCTGAATATATGGATAAATCTATCTGCCCTTGCCCCAGGCGGTGCATGATCATTCGGGCACCGGATGAGATGAACTCAGGAGTTTTGAAGTTGACGAACTTAGGAGTTTTGAAGTCAATTCATGGGCCGACTGAAGCACTTAAGCCGAATATATGGATAAATCTATCTGCCCTTGCCCCAGGCGGTGCATGATCATTCGGGCGCCGGATGAGACGAACTCAGGAGTTTTGAAGTCGTCGAACTTAGGAGTTTTGAAGTCGATTCATGGGCCGGCTGGGACACTTAAGCTGAATATATGGATAAATCTATCTGCCCTTGCCCTAGGCGGTGCATGATCATTCACGTGCCGGATGAGACGAACTCAGGAGTTTTAAAGTCGACGAACTTAGGAGTTTTGAAGTCGATTCATGGGCCGGCTGGAGCACTTAAGCCGAATATATTGATAAATCTATCTGCCCTTGCCCCAGGCGGTGCATGATCATTCGAGCGCCAGATAAGACGAACTTAGGAGTTTTGAAGTCGATTCATGGGCCAGCTGGAGCACTTAAGCCGAATATATTGATAAATCTATCTGCCCTTGCCCCAGGCGGGTCGATCCAGTCGGCACCGGGCGATTGAGGTTTTCACAATTAATGAGATTGCCTCGAGGGTTGTCATGACCCCGCCCCTGTAGGTTTTGTACCGTAACCAGCCAGTAATCCGTGGATTACCAAAGGCCTCTGAATAGATTAACGAATAATAAGGGGATGTGGAAGCAAATATATAAAATAAACAAGGTCCAATGAGCTGTGATACCAAACATGAAACAGAACTTCTCAAAACTTATTTATGTACATAAACATGCTAGTCAGATACATCAATATTTACAGAGAAAAGTCCCCAAGACCTGACTTTACATAACATACATACAGACTAGCATGGTCACAAAAACAGCCATGTCAATAGGTTTCAAGCGGAACCTCCTCGGGAGGCGCAACATTTGGCTGACAAAACGGAACTGAACGCCGTCAACTCTAGCCTGGGTCATGTGCCGCCTCACCTACATATATATAGTAAACTGTGAGCGGAAGCTCGGTGAATAATAAACAGAGTAAAGGGGGTTTCAATGAATGAGTTCGTACAGATTTCAGAAATCAATTCATATTGTATCAAAATCATACTTGTTCAGATCATATACAGACAGAAATCATAAGTCATGGTTACATTTACGTGATACATCCACTAGCATAATAGAATAGGACGCATAAGCGTAAGGTTATGAATAACCTAGTTCCAAGAAGGAACCTCCGGATCCAGGTAACAGAACAGGACAGCTAAGCCCCCATGGCGGGCCTCCGGTACGGGTAACAGAGCACAGACAGGACGCATACGCGTGAGGTTACGAATAACCAGTTCCATAAAGGAACCTCCGATACCGGGTAACGGCTGTAGATATCACATGATACTAAGGATGTCATGAATACATATCAGAAATTGAACAATCATTCATTGTACAGAACATATCGTTACCGAAAACATATCTCATTTTGCCACACAGAAAATAAGTACAGTTGAACATATCTTTACTATGTTATTACTCACAGTGGGCGTTGAAACAGACAGACGGAGCCAAAAGGTCAAACAGAGTGCGGCACGTGACCTATATAACACATAACAGACATATTCATGAAACACACGTTCTAACTATACAAAACTTATGTCATGGTTCTAAATGTGTTTCTACCCTTGAATTCCCCTTATAGAGTCTTAAACATGGCCTAGGAATGCCTAGGATGGAATGAGGATGCAAATATGCCTTAGAAAATATTTTGTAAAACTTGCTGAAAATAGGGGTCTCGCTCGAGCGAGACTTCCTTCACTCGATCGAGATTGCCAAAACAAAGGGTTCGCTCGAGCGAGTACTCCTTCACTCGAGCAGTCTGTAAAAATACAAAAGTACTGGTTGCTGATTTTTTACGCTCGACGCTCGCTCGAGCGTAAGACACAGCACCTCACTCGAGCGTAGGTCTCTTCGCTCGAGCGTGCGTCTGCGTGCACCAAAAACCTAAGAGCTTGAAATTTATGCTCAAGCCACCATTTATTCGCTTGAGCGGAGCTCTGAACAAACGATGGTCACTCGAGCAAGGAATCATTCGCTCGAGCGAGGAAGCCAAATTCTGGGATTTCCAGATTTGCCTTCCAAGTTCGAACCAAGTATTCAACACCCCAAAACTCAACCTCTTGAGCCCAATTTCTAGAAAAACACTTAAAACTCATAGTATAACCAGTTCCAAAGCTCAATTTGTAAAATCAAGGGCCAAGAGTGAGTCAATTGAACACCAAAATCAATGAAGCTCCAAGAATTTTAGGAAAACATGACATGCATATGGTCAACTAAATTTCAATGCTCCAAAACAAGATTTAATGTAACATTGAGCTCAAAACCAAGGTAAATTCATGGACTAAAACAAAAGTATGAACATTCATGTGAAGTCTTGATGAAAACAAACTCAATTTGCAAGATTGTAAACATGCATGCATGATACACTACTCAATTCAACAATTTAAAGCTAAATCTAGATTCTAATCTTCAATAGGTCACGAACTATGTAAGAACTAGCTCAAATACATGAATGAGAGGATGAATTCCTACCTTGAGTCCTTAATTTCAAGTCTAGAAGTTCAAACTTGTAATCAACCAACAAATTCTTCCACAATTAAGCCAATCTCCTAGTTAAATCCACAATTCCCCTATCTCTCCCTCTCTCTCAATCGGTTTTGGCTCTCAAATTGGCTGAGGAAAGTGATGTAATGAAGCTCAAATATTTCATGTAATGGGCCACTAAGTGGCATAATTGAAATTAAGCTAGATTCATTAATTTAACACTATTTAATCTGATTTCAACATTTCAAATCAAATTTTAATTGAACCTACCATAAAATTACATAAATTCTAACTAGTCTAAAACACTAATCAATTTCGGAACAGGGCACCGATAAGGCTTTCAATTCGCAGATTAAAGTTTAAAACATGAACAGATAGAAACACATAAATCATGCAATATACATGCCAATTAATTCTAGATTTCCTCTTAATTACTATTAGGGATAATTAAGTACCAATTAACGTTAATCAGGGTCGGGGTTATTACAAGGGTGCTGCCTCTGTAAAGGATAAATGATTAAAGGTACAACTTTTATGAGCACAGTAAACAACTAACTCCAGCTTTTGAAGGTATCGTGTGAATGTCGAACAGACTCTTCTTTAACAGCAGAGGGGAAGCGAGGACGCTAGCTAAGCTGGGTGGAGACATGAATCGAGGTGGTGACCCTTCGCACACAGGGAGTAGGAGTTCCAGGGATCGAGAGAGGCGTCAGTCTCCTCGACGTCGAAGCAGGTCGCCCAGCCGGGACAAGCAGTCGCAAGGCAGATCTCCTCAACCTCAAGTCGAGAGGGGATCTGACGCGAATCTGTGCCCATTAAGCTTTGCGGTATTTGTGGGGAATACACCCATGACAGAGGCGGACTCGATCGTTCGAGACCCAAATGTAGCGGTCGAGTTTGCTCGACAAATTTTTCCTCCTGAGGTTCAGCAATCGATGGTAGGTCGACAGGACTACGAAGTATTTCGTGAAGGCATTCATGGCGCGGTAAAGGGGCTTTACACTGCCTATGAAATCGGCATGCGGCTACGCACTACCCGCCGAGAAATGGAGAAGAAGGAGGAACGTATTCGAAGTTTGGAGGCTCGCGCGGAGGCGGCTGAGTACGAGTTAAGGAAGACCAAGGCAGCTCAGGCACAACCCGCTGGGCAGGAAAACCCAATCGTGGAAGAAAGGGTTACCAGTCAGCTCATCAGTACTGCGCTCGCCGATCGTGAGACGGCGAGTATGTTCGCAATGGTGACCGCGAAGGGGAGGGCCTATGAAAAAGGTTTTCATGAAGGCCAAAAAGTTGGAATAAAAAAGACCAAGGAGAAACTTGCCGAAGAAGTTTGCCGATGTGAAAATCGTGGATTTAGGCACGGTTAGATCAAGGCATCTCAAGCCGCGGAAGCTCTTCGAGCGTCGGGCATTAATTCGGCATCGCCACTCTACCACAGTAAACATTTTTCGTTTTCCGCTTTTGAAGTCGAGAAGAGTGAGGATGAGGGTGACGCCGTATAAGTATACTTATTGTAAGGTTGAAACGCAGATCATGTTCAAAACTATGTAATTTATTATTTGTTTGATTGAATAAAAATGTTCTATTATAAATATTTCGTTGCAGTTCGTATTCAGCATGTACGTGTTTCGTTTTATTGTATACATGTTTGAATAAATGTATAAACGTTGATTGGCCCGAGTATCTGTTAAGTGTCCAATGATATGCCGGTTTATAGGCAGGGTCGACCCATACGTGATAGTCGTTTATTCCTGAATGAGGCCATTGTAACTTGAGGAAGCCGAAAACCAGTGAGTAAAGTGGCTGCGGCAAATTCGACTCGGCTCGGGGCCTAGATTTTTAGCCAGTGCATGTGCTTCAAAAAGTCGTTTGGATAACTAGGCCGTAGCGAATGTCAACCGACGTTTGTCTCATGGAGTTTAGCGTTAATGAAATCGCCTCGGGATTGGGGCCTCGAGATCGCTGCCAGTATTGAAAATAAAAAGAGTGGGCGTTTCACGCAGATAAATAATCACTTATTATGTGAGGTAAGATAAGTGGGGATGTTAGTTAGAGAGGCTTGGACTTCAGCCGAGCTTGGTGTTGTAATGGAGCGCGGCAGAGAACCCATCTATATGGGAGGTAGGGCGTCCAAAAGTTGGCATGAGTCTTCAAGTCGTCGAAGCAGATCACCCCGAAAGGAAAGGCAACGACCATTGGGTTTATCCTTCCTTGTCCTGGATCTTTGCCTTGACATTGTCAATGGTATCAGGGGAAGTTTGGCAATACGCAAGTCATGGGCTTAGGCACAGTTGGCTCAAGGCATTGCAAACCGTGGAGGACTTCCAAGTGACGGGAGTTGATTCGGCGCTGCCGCTTTACCAATGCGTCTTTTCCCCCTTTTAGCTTTTGAGGTTGAAAATGGATATTGTAATGCTCAAATGCGGGTTGCGTTTATGTAATAACTATTTGATCAAATAAAAAGTTTTATTTCAAACATCTGCGTCTTATTCTGAATTTTTTATTTGCTTAGTTAAGCACCTTATTTTGGACGTTGGCGTGTTTTGTTTTGTTTTGTTTTGTTCGTGCCGAAGGGTACTTCGAATATGGAGGTATGATCTGTCCTAGGGAGTTATGCGCCAGAGGCGCTGCGAATTCGGAGTCTTAATCGGCCCAAAGACATCCTGCGCCGATGGGGCTCCGTAACCGGCATTTCATGTGTGGAGTAAACTGATGAATAGTGTTTCCCTCGAATATAGTTCGATCGGCTTAGTTCAGGCCAATCAGTAACGGCCTGGCTTGAAAACATGGCCGATCAGATTAATCAATGCAATAAATCTATTTGAGCAGACCAAATCCGGAGACTTAATGTGGCCAATCGTGATATCCACGAAGGGCACTCCGAATCCGGAGTCTTAATCGGCCCTAAGGTGTCATGCATCAAATGGGGCTCCCAATCTGGAGACTTAATGTTGCCAATCGTGATATCCACGAAGGGCACTCTGAATCCGGAGGCTTAATCGGCCCTACGGTGTCATGCACCAAAAGGGGCTGCGAATCTGGAGACTTAATCGGCCCTAAGGTGTCATACACCAAAGGGGGCTCCGAATTCGGAGTCTTAATCGGCCCTAAGGTGTCATGCACCAAAAGGGGCTCCGAATCTGGAGACTTAATCGGCCCTAAGGTGTCATACACCAAAGGAGGCTCCGAATCCGGAGACTTAATGTGGCCAATCGTGATATCCACGAAGGGCGCTCCGAATCCGGAGTCT
This sequence comes from Camellia sinensis, assembly GCF_055761805.1. Taxonomy (NCBI): domain Eukaryota; kingdom Viridiplantae; phylum Streptophyta; class Magnoliopsida; order Ericales; family Theaceae; genus Camellia; species Camellia sinensis. The sequence continues at coordinate 22,415,176 of NC_138970.1, read as the reverse complement.
TAATCGGCCCTAAGGTGTAATGCACCAAAGGGGGCTCTGAATCCAGAGACTTATTGTGGCCAATCGTGATATCCACGAAGGGTGCTCCAAATCTGGAGGCTTAATGTGGCCAATCGTGATATCCACGAAGGGCGCTCCGAATTTGGAGGCTTAATCGGCCCTAAGGTGTCATGCACCATAGGGGGCTCCGAATCCGGAGACTTATTGAGGCCAATTGTGATATTCACGAAGGGTGCTCCGAATCTGGAGGCTTAATGTGGCCAATCGTGATATCCACAAAGAGCGCTCCGAATCCGGAGGCTTAATCGGCCCTAAGGTGTCATGCACCAAAGGGTGCTCCGAATCTGGAGACTTAATCGGCCCTAAGGTGTCATGCATCAAAGGGGGCTCCGAATCCAGAGACTTAATGTGGCCAATCATGATATCCGCGAAGGGCACTCCGAATCCGAAGTCTTAATCGGTCCTAAGGTGTCATGCACCAAAGGGGGCTCTGAATCCACAGACTTATTGTGGCCAATCGTGATATCCACGAAGGGCGCTCCGAATCCGGAGGCTTAATGTGGCCAATCGTGATATCCACGAAGAGCGCTCCGAATCCGGAGGCTTAATCGGCCCTAAGGTGTCATGCACCAAAGGGGAATCCGAATACAGAGACTTATTGTGGCCAATCGTGATATCCACGAAGGGCGCTCCGAATCCGAAGGCTTAATGTGGCCAATCGTGATATCCACGAAGGGCGCTCCGAATCTGGAGGCTTAATCGGCCCTAAGGTGTCATGCACCAAAGGGTGCTCCGAATCTGGAGACTTAATCGGTCCTAAGGTGTCATGCACCAAATGGGGCTCCGAATTTGGAGTCTTAATCGGCCCTAAGGTGTCATGCACCAAAGGGGGCTCCGAATCCGGAGACTTAATCGGCCCTAAGGTGTCATGCACCAAAGGGGGCTCCGAATCCAGAGACTTAATCGGCCCTAAGGTATCATGCACCAAAGGGGGCTCCGAATCCGGAGACTTAATGTGGCCAATCGTGATATCCACGAAGAGCGCTCCGAATCCGAAGTCTTAATAGGCCCTAAGGTGTGATGCACCAAAGGGGGCTCCGAATCCGGAGACTTATTGTGGCCAATCGTGATATCCATGAAGGGCGCTCCAAATCTGGAGGCTTAATGTGGCCAATCATGATATCCATGAAGGGCGCTCCGAATCCGGAGGCTTAATCGGACCTAAGGTGTCATGCACCAAAGGGTGCTCCGAATCCGGAGACTTAATCGGCCCTAAGGTGTCATGCACCAAAGGCGGCTTTAAATCGTCGACATGACGAGCGTTACAATGGGGGTTGAGAAATGAATTGAGCGACGAAGAAAAATGGTTTGCATTGCAAAAGTGATATATATACAAGTATCAAAGCCCACAGGTTGGGTCAGTGATAGGGTTTTCACAAAATCTCTGCTTGTGCCGATTGCGGGAAGCCACGGATTTCTTCAATGCCATGGGCTGTCGGGAAGCGCACAAGCTGATGATAAGTGCTTGGAACGGCCTTCATAATATGTAACCAGGTTCACCCCATGATGACATTATACGGCGAAGGGAGCTTTACGATCAGGAATTCTACTTCGACCGTTCTGGAGCCCGCTCGAATAGGTAGTATGATCTTCCCTAACGGGTACTCAGGATTCGTATTAAACCCGAACAATGGGTGAGGCACCGGAGACAGATCTGACTCGTTGAAGCCGAGTATGATGAAAGTTTTGTAATACATAACCTCTGAAGTACTCCCTGGGTCTATGAGAATACGTTCAATGGTGAACCGATTTACGCGTAATTTGGTGACCAATGGATCGATGTTGGAGGCTGTTGTGCCGCTAAGATCGGTGTCATTGAAAGTAATTGTTGGAGCTTCTCTAGGCCATTTGGTTGGAATACGTTACTTTTGAGAGATTGGATGCGATTGAATTGTGTGCACGGTTGGGGATGCTGGCAGGCTGTAGATTATATGGATCACGCCAAGTGGAGGTGAGTCCTGCCTCAAGGCTAGTGCCTTGATTGGCTTTCCCTTTCTCATGTACTGTTGCAGTCGGCCGTCTTGCACCAGTTCTTCCAGGTGATCCTTTAATGCGTAACAACTCTCAGTTTCGTGGTCATGATCTTTGTGATACTCGCACCGCCTATCCCTTCTTCGTGTGTCGGGTGGCCCCAACATCTTTGAAGGCCATTTGAAGAATGGAAGGTGTTGGACTTTGGTCATTATTGCAGTGATTGGTTCTGACAACTCTGTGTACTTCTTGTCGGCACGCCTCGAGCGCTTGCTGTCGACTTGCAGTTGTTCATTCGTCCGGTGGGAGCATTGAGCGCTTGATCGGCGAGAGTCCCGCCTTTTGTCTCGTTTAACGCGTTGTCGTGGCTTAGGGCTCAGAGGTGGCACGAAACTTATTGGTTGAGCAATTTCAGAGGGGGCCGTTTTGTTGGACATTTATCCAGCTTTTATTCGCAAGGCATCATCTTCCACTTTGCAATACTCTTCAACTTTCTTCATTAACGCCCAGACTATTTTGAGGGGTCTTCTGGTCAGGGAACTGCGAAGAGCACTGTCAGGATGTAGTCCCATTTTGAAGGCGATGATGGCCATGGAGTCATTGCAAGTGTTGTCGACGAGGTTGAAGCGCTCCCAATAGCGCGCCGAATACGCTCTGAGCGTTTCTCCTAACTGGATCTGCATAGCCCAAAGAGAGTCGGCCTGTTTCGGCTGTACCTCGTTGGTGATGAACCTGGCCCTGAAGGATTTCTGTAATTGATTGAAGCTTTTGATCGAAGCCGGCTCCAGCTTGTAATACCACCTGACAGCTAATGGCCCCAAGCTGCTAGGGAATATTCGGCACATGAGGGCTTCGTTGTCTACATGCAATGTCATGGCCTGCTTGTAGTAACGGATATGATTAGTGGGGTCTGATTTTCCGTCGTAAAGAGTGAATGACGGAGCTTTAAACTTCTTCGGCAGGGTCGCCCTTTCAATCCGTCGGACAAAAGGATCGTGCTGGTCCTCTTTGTCTGAACTACTTCTTCTGTGCTTGTTCCTTGTATGTAGACTCTTTTCGGAGGAGCTGGAAGTTTTGGATCGTCCCTTCTTGTTGAGCTCTGTGGGTAATTGTAGACGTCCCCGAACGTCCCCCGGGGGGGGACCCCCGTTCTGTTCAATTGGGTTCACTACAGTTCGGACTCAAATTGTCACGGTTCTTAATCTGAACCAAAGAGTCCAAATCCGGCAAATCGTTTTTGAGAAAACAGATTTTTTTAAAGAAGTGCCAAACATGGACTGCTTTGCCAGATACAGAATCGCCACCTAAATATTTTATTTTGGGGGAATTTAGGAAACCCTGACTCGTGCCTAAGGCCACGTATCCGTCATCACCAAAGTTGCCTCGGCTCGGGAACTTGGGTACGATTGGGGAAGGTCACTTCGTGAGCACCCTCGCTCGCCCGATCAAAGATCGGCCTCTACTAACCATGATATCGAGTTTTGAAAACATTATGTGCTCTTATTCCGGTTATTAGCCTAGATTTACTATGTTATGCGCACATCAAACAAGTATAGATTGGGTCGCTTGAATTGGAACGAAACATTTCATGTTTGTTTGTTTGAAAATGGTTTGATGACGCTACCCGTAAGTAGGCTAAGACATGAATTTTGCCACCCCTCAAGTGGGCTTAGAAAATATGGTTTTGCCACTTTCAAGTGGGCTTAAAACTCGCATTCAATACATTGTTCCAATTTAAGTAACTCAACCTTCACCCACAGGCATTCAGGCAGTTATAACACGTAAGCACATAGCCTCATGGTAAGCATGCTTATCATGGCAACACTCACACTCATGTAAGGATGCTAAAACATAAATACTTACCGAGTACTCCAAGCCAAAACAGAAACTAGTTAGTAATCATATGCATGATCCTAGTTCATGTTAAGATGGCTAATGCAACACACGCAAGATGTAGCTACAATAGGCTCAGCTAATCTATGGATGGCATATGATGATGCTACAACTAACACGTATTCAACTTGGAATTGAAATACAATGCAGTTAGTATGATGCGCCGAGCCCGGTGCATGCAAGACAAATGTATGGATGCACGCATACATAGCATAAGGTATGCTAAATTAAATATGACCTAATACTAACCATCAAAGTAGGTAAGTAAAAGGGAGAAAGAAGTGGGGGTTGGAAGACATGCACACACGCACCCACACTTATTACAAATTCGCCCTCGCTAGGAGGGACCAAATAATAATACAAACCGAATAAATAATTAACTACCCTAGCTAATTAAATATTACAAAATCTTAATTAATTAAACAAATTAACTAAGCTATGGAAAGTAGTAAAAGGCCTCGAGAGGAGGGATGCATGCATGCTCGGATTGGCTTCGCCCGGAAATCCCTTGCCATGACACATGTTGCCTCTGTTTGCACTGTCCTGCTCCTCTAAAAATTATGCAAGTTTCCAGAATCCTTCTAATCCACCTCATGGATGCTGTGAGAGGCCATCGGCCAAAAGTAAATGCCACCGGCCATCCATCGACCATGGATATTGATATCGGCCACCAATGTTTGGTCGATCGGCACTGTAGATGGCTGACCGGCCATATCTTCCTACAGAAACCTGTTTTGACAGCAGCAGAGGATATACAAGGCATGGCAATGCATTTCAAAGCAATGTGTGCACCAACACGCTCCTTATCATGTTTATGACTCAAAGGGGGATGGTACTCGATTCTCGGACCACCAATCGCGCATTTCAATGCGTGATGGCCCAAGAAACCAAGTTGTGCATTTTGATTTCAAATGTAATGCAAACCAAACAAACACATAAGGCCCAACCTCTATCATAATCAATTCAAGAGGCAAGGCATGCATGCTCAATGCAATGCAACCTAGGCATGCAAGCTAAGTATGCAACATGAACATAATGGCAAGTATGCAAGTTAGCAAACATGCAAAGTGTAATCTTAACCATGCAAGCATGCAAGATGCAACATGGACAACATTTTAAGTATAATTCATGCCAAATGCATTACAACCTAAGCATGCAAAGGTGCAATGTGTCAAACATGCAAAATGCAATGTAACAAGCATGGAACAAGGCCAAATATGCAACAACACATAATAGGGCAAGCATGCAACAACATGCTAGAATGGTCTTAAACTAATTTGGGCAGCTCTCAACTAGGCCCAAAACAGTGGCCAAATGCTAAGGAAATGGGGGCCAAGTACACATACAATCATGCATGCAAATGAACCAACACTTAAGCATAAAGGAGGGACTCTTAAGCACACTTAAAAGAGATGAACATGGACACATGGCATGCATACTAAGCTCTGAAATTATGTTAGAAAATGTGTCAAACCAACTAAACAAATCAAGCAAAACATGCACATGACTTTACACACTCAAGGCCTACAAGCTAGAATGCAAAGAGACCATACAAAACATGTTAAGCATGACCAAAGAAACTGAAAATAGAGCTAAAGCATACTAAAACATGCATAAAAGCTTCACAAAGCTTGGCCAAAATCATGCTAGAACAAGGGTCAAAGCCTAGAGCATGTTAAGGCAAATTCATGGCATTACAAGACAAGTATGTAAGGCATGCATGGTGTGTCTAAACCAAGTAAAAATAGTGCTATATCATGGAAAAATAAGCACAAATAACACTTAATACATGGCCAACATGAACTTAAAAATGGTGCTCACACATGAGGCTAAAATGACACTTTTTGAAGGCAACAAGGAGAGGGGATGGCCCTCTCCTTCTTAGGACCTTAAACCACCATTCTCACCACTGAAACCCCTTAAGATTTCAGTGGTGAGGAGGCCCAAACAAGGTGGTCCCGGAGCTCACCAAAAATAGCACAAAATGGGGCCAAACAAGGCCTAAGAGGGGGTAAACGACCCCAAACACAAAAGTGATCTTAAATAAACTTCAAAAGGAGATCAAAATAAGAATTTTTTCAGTTTATGACAAAGCCCAAAGCAGCATGCAAGACAGGCTAAAAGTGTGTGCAAAAATGGGAAATAAAGAGGGTAAGAAGTGTTACCCTTGTAGCCAAGAAGCTCCAGCAGCTTATGGACCAAAAATGTAGGCCTTCAACCTATGAAAACCAGCTCCAAGAACCTTAGGTTATGGAGGAAGTGTGTGGTTGTGAGGTGGTGTGTAAAGGGGTCAAGAACCAACACTTATGGAGCTTGGATGTAGAGATATAGAGAGAGATACAACTCTTGTATGCCTTAGACCAATTGTTGGAACCCTTGCAATGGAAGAGGAGCTCTTCTTTTATAGAGGAAGAAGGGTCCAAGCTTCTCTTAGAAGCTTGGAGCAAAAGGGCCAAGAAGGCCAAGCTTCTTGGAGAAGCTAGGCAAAAGGGCCAAGCTTCTTGGAGAAGCTAGAACAAAGAGGGTCAAGCTTCTTGAAGAAGCTAGACAAGGGTTCAAGAGATTCAAACTTCCTCAAGAAGCTAAAACTAAGGATTCAAAAGGTTCAAGCTTCCTCAAGAAGCTAAAGCCAAAGGTTCAAAAAGTTCTAACTTCCTCAAGAAGCTAGAACCAAAGGTTCAAAAGGTTCAAGCTTCCTCAAGAAGCTAGAACCAAGGGTTCAAAAGGTTCAAGCTTCCTCAAGAAGCTAAAATGAGGGGTTCAAAAGGTTCAAACCTCCTCAAGAAAAGGGCTCGGTCAGAAAAAGTGGCCGATTGACCAAAATTAGTGGCCGGCCGACCAAACAGAGTGCCGACCGGCCAAACATTTGGCCGATGGCATCGAAACACAGCCGGTGGCCTCAAGCCATGGCCGGTTATGTGTGGAGATGGTCATCAAGCCACTCCCTGCCCCTCAAAGGCAAGACATAAGTGTTTGGTGCAAAACCAAACACAAAACAATCGAGTCGAGAGATCCTGAGGCAAGGCGCGTGGTCGAGACCTCCGGGAACTTAAGACGAACACAAACATGGATGATCACCGAGTGTTCAAACGGTGACGTCCAAGCCTTGAGGACGGTCAAAAATAGGGTGTCTACAGTAATGAGTTGGAGTCGCTATCGGTATCCTTTGGTCGGGCTCAAGGTCGTTGTCCACCTGCCCTCGGAGGTTGTTCGGGATCTTGACGCATGGCTTCTCTGGATTTTGCTACTTCCAGGGTCAAATCTTGACGGAGATGTTCATTTTCAGCGATCATGTTCTCTAGCCTTTGTTCATTCTGCTTTGCTTGTTCCATGATCGCTTGCATTGTCTCTTGAGCTGAAGTCGTTGGTGAGTCGAAGTTCAAGGCACGTCTTGCTGCGATGGTTTCCTTTCTGAGGATATTTGCTGGAGTGAGGTCATCTCTTTGTGTGGTATCATCAGTGGCTATCGGAGGATCTTCAGTCACGCCTGCCATGGATGTATTTGAGTATTCCCACAGACGGCGCCAATTGTGGAGAAGTGGTTTGGAAATACTCTTCAGATCCTAGGAGACGCTAGTGATCCTCAGCTAGTCACCTGAAAAGATACAAACACTCCGGTCGGGGGTGCCGGAATTAGTACTCCGATGGACAAGTCAGTTCAGACACTCAAGATAGCTTCTTTTCTAAGTTAAGTGATTCTTACATACCTTTCTCAATCCATTGTTCCTGTATTTATACCTGTTCCTTTTGATCCTCGAGGCTAGGGCCTACTTTTTAATCATTGTCCTTTCTCTTATTCGGCTCTAAGGATCTACACTTATTTGGCGCATATATTATATTCGGCTTCCCATTCTCGTAGGATACAGCCGATTAATATCAGTCTTCTAAGGTACGCACCTTCTGATTTTTCCATTTATTCGGCTCCCACATATATATATATATATTGATACTTTTTGTTACAGCTTTTGGGGGTGATTATTACTTATTTTGATTTGAGAGTCTGTACCAGACAGTTTGATGCAACTTCTACTTATAGTTTATTTGGCAGAAATAACTTAAATAAGCTAAAAAAAACTAATTATTTGAAAACTGTGGTATGGATGTTTTTAGTTTTTCCTTTCTAATTATCAGTTTTTATCTTGAAAAAGCTCTACCAAACAGGGCCATTATGCATGTTTCTCAAATATATCATTTGTCCTATACTATTTGGTATAACTACTACTATACATTTTCAGTCTCAATTGATCTAATTATTAGTTATATATGATATCTTAAAAATTCATTTCAACGATTGATTGCAATTACTAAATTGATATATGTTTTTTTCTATTTATTATTATTTTATTTTTTTGTTGTTTTTATCCTCACTTTTGTCTATTCTATTGTTTATGTGAGAACTTTATTAATAAATTGTGTGGTTTAAAAATTATCAATATTTAGCTTGAATAATTAATCATATATATATATATATATATTTGGATCGGCGAAAGTCAATTGTTAGATATTATTCATATTGTTTAGCCTAAGTATGAGATATTATGGATTAAAATTAAAAATATCTATTACATGGACATAATCCAATTGGGTTAAACATTTTGACTGTAACTTAATCATAACTATTTATTAAAAAAAAATTAAAAAATTGAACATTGAAAATACTTATTTTATTCTACTACAAATAAAAAAATAAAAACACCTATTTTTTTTTTAGATGGTGAAAACACTTAAGTAGTAGATTAATTAATTGACATATGTAGTCGTGATCAATTGGGTCAGATATTTGATTATATTTTAATCATAACTATTTGATTATAAAAAATGTAATAAATATAAAAAAAAATTAAAAAAATTTCATAATCATTAGACTATTTACCATGTTGCCCAATGTTCACTAAAATATATATATATATATATATATTCTTATTGCATAAAGGTTCAAAATTTAGAACACTGGACAAGATAAGGCCTGATTTTGATATATATTTTACTAAAAATTACCACATTAAATCTCTATCATAATCAAAATCTACTAACTCCACCATATTAGATTCATACCACAACTAAAATCACATCTCCTTTTCTCTTTCAAATTTAAATATTTTAAATACAATATTAAAAATAAAGAGAAATATAAATCAAGATTGTGCAATATATATATACATTGAAAAATCTAGAAATCCTCTACATATTGATTTGTGATTATGTATCAATTTTAAGCAGTATATAACAATCTCAATCAAACAATCAAGACAAATCAACACAACGATTTTAACGTGGAAAAACCACAATTGGAGCACCTCCAAATGTGATAAAAAATCACGGGCAACAGCTACAAAACAATCCACTAAAAAGATATAAAGGAATTGCACAGGTATACTCTCAATTACCTAGCGAATCCACGCCCGAATTGAATCAACCCCTATGTGCCTCTTCCTGTCCCGTCTTCACCTCGGAATTGTCTTGACAATGAGCCACTCTAGAATTCACCAAAGGTTCAGGCTCGAATTCCCCAGAATCTACTGAAGAACAACTCTCTCTTTTGTGTATAATAAATAAACAAACCTTTGATGTATACTTCTTAAACCATGAGTTGAATACTCAATGAAAATATCAAATAAAACTAGCAAAATAGCCCTAGATATAAACCCTAGAACCCAAGAAGAAGATCTGGAGGTGTTACCCTAGATTTGGACTGAAACACGTATTTATAGAAATCTGTCCCGCGATCTCCGCTCGAGCGTCAGATTGGCCGCTCGAGCGAACCTATGCTCGAGCGCGGGAAGTTCCGCTCGAGCAGGAAAAAACAACATCCAATATTTTTGCAGCTCGATCCCCGTCATAATCAGCGACGTGGCAATCTTGAAAGCATTAACATCACAATCAGCGAAGTAGCAATCTTGAAAGCATTAACATCACAAACTTCTCTGCAAGGCTCGATTTGGGTTGGATTCGCATCTAATAAACTCATAGCCTCACTAAAATAAAAGTGCGAAAACAAATACAACTGAAAGGAGTTTTGTCAAACGGGATTACCAAGAATAAAAACCTAACAATCTCCCCCTTTGGCAATGTTGTGACAAAACACACCTAACAAATAAAATCCTAATTACCCCAATCCATTACAGCCAACAAAAACAAACTTCTTTCTCAAGGTCATGATCTACAAAATAGCTATTAGTGCCACAATCTCCAAAACAACTGAAAAATCTAGAAATCCCCTAGATGTTGATTTGTGATTATGTATCAATTTTAAGCAGAATATAACAATCCCAATCAAACAATCAAACAATCAAGACAAAGAGACACAGTGATTTAACGTGGAAAAAACCACAATTGGACACCTCCAACTGTGATCAAAAAACCACGGGCAACAGCCACAAGAACAATCCACTAAGAAGAATTAAAGGAATTATACAGGTATACTCTCAATTACCTAGCGAATCCACAACGCCTAATTGAACCAACCTCTATGTGCCTCTTCCAACCCCATCTTCACCACAGAATTGTCTTTCTGATGAGCCACTCCGGATTCCACCAAAGCTTCAGGCTCGAATTCTTCAGAATCCACAACTGAAGAATAACTCTCTCTTTTGTGTATAACAAACAAACCTTTGATGTACCCTCTTTAGATCATGAGTTGAATACTCAATAAAAACATCAAAGAAAACTCCCAAAGTATCCCCAGATATAAACCCTAGAAACCAAAAAGAAGATCTGGAGCAGTTCTCCTGAAAATCTGACCCAATACGCGAATTTATAGAATCTGTCCCGCGATCTCCGCTCGAGCTCAACACAGCCCGCTCGAGCGGACTGACCAAAAACTGCGTGCGAATAAACTGAGATGCGCTCGAGCATAGGAGAATCCGCTCGAGCGTAAAATCACACCTTCCAGTATTTTTACAGGCGACTGCAGAGATGCTGAGAGCTTCCAATCCCAGCTCGATCCCCGTCATAATCAGCGAAGTGGCAATCTTGAAAGCTTTATCATCACAAACTTCTCTGAAATGCTTGATTCGGGTTGGATTCGCATCTAACAACTCATAGCCTCACTGAAATAAAAATGCGAATAAAAGTACAACTCAAAGGAGTTTTGTCAAACGGGATTGCCAAGAAATAAAACCTAACAATCTCCCCCTTTGGCAATGCCGTGACAAAACACACCTAACAAATAAAATCCTAAACACCCCAACCCATTACAGCCAACAAAAGCCAACTTCTTTTTCAAAGTCATGATCTGCAAAACAGTTATTAGTGCCACAATCTCCAAAACAACTATTAGTCCCACAAGAGTATATGAAAAAGCAAGAGACATATGACTCGATTAACTTGAAACATGAGATGGAAAACATGAATAGATGAAAACTAAGACTCATGAAAAACAACTCTTAAACAACCAAAGCAAGATCATAAACCACACAAGCAATGATATGACGATGTAAATACCATGAACATACAAGAAGGGCAAATAGTGCATAGCAACATGCAAAACATATAGCCAATCTCCCTTTCCAAACATATCAAAGTGTTCATGCTAAACAACTCTTACAAAGAGAAACCAAACTTCCTTACCAAGCCAAAACAAGATGAACCAAACTCCCCCTCACTGAAAGCAACCACAAACACTGAAAACAGTGAACAAGAAGAAAACGATAAAAATAATATGGTGGAGCAAGTAAGGAATTTTTAGATTAGTACCTTAAAACACATAAGATTATCCAAGAAGCACCATTACTAGTAAACACAATGGGCACAGTCTGTAGAAAATTCCTCATGAAAGAAAGTGATGCATTATGTGAAAAGCATAGATCCCATGATAAAAAGTGTGTGTGTGACTCTTGGAGTTCGACAAACACAAGATTCAATCCTAGTGGTGATATTAAAGTTGGACCTCCGACAAGAGAATCTAAGCACAACAAAGGAAAGTCAAACCACTAGGAATCAAGGGGTATTTGGTGAGTAAAGGCGGAGGCTCCCCCTCAATCAATGAATCTTTTTTTCTTTTTCTTTTTTTTTTCTTTCTTTCTTTTGCACATTTTTTTTCTTTCTTTTGTATATTTTGTCTTCTTCTCTTTCTTTTTCTTTTTCTTTTGCACAATCATTGGTGGCTGACACGCTCAAGAGTATGGAAACCGAACCAAAGAAGCATGGATATAATAAGGATGGCCTGGTTGGTGACTCTGAGGTAGCCTTTTCCTCATGGCTAGACTGCAAAGAATTGAGGGGAAAGCCATGGAGGTGCAAAAGGATGGTAGGTGGTTAAGAGACTCAACATCACCCATGATATGCTAGTATAGGTCAATTCCTCTAGAAACGCAAAAGATCAATGACAGAAGTCCATAAAAAAATAATCACTAAGGCGGAAGACTCCAGAATTTGCTAATCCAAGAATGTGTACAGAATGAGACATACTAATCAAAGAACACACACTCCAAAATGAGTAATGACCACAGAAAGCACACACATATTAACATGTAATGGATTTTCTCATCAATTCCAATATGTACCAAGGACCACTCAAAAATTTCAAGCTTGCAAAACCATACTAAGAAAATCTTTTTGGAATTTTTCTTTTTTTTTTTTTTTTCAATTTTTTTCTTAACCAAAGCAAGACAAAAAACAAACAAGCACACATTAAAAGACCCGAAAAAAAACACACAAAAACCTATAAACTAAAACGACCAAACAAATTAACACAAGTCAACTTTTCTCACCCAAATCTTTTTGGTCTTAACAAAATCAGGTCTAGCGGTCTTGGTAAGTGTCGTGGTGTAGTGAACACCCGCATGAATCTTGGTATTCCGCCTAGACATGTAAGTCGAATTTCTACCATTTTGAGGCACTCTCCCATGCAACTTATAACAATAAGGGCGAATATGACCATGCATACCACAATGATGACAAATAAAAATAGGGTGTACCTTCTTTTCTTTTACCTTACCAACTCTAGGGAGTTTGAGAAGTCTTTCATCTTGTTGAATCTTTTGTCCTCCCTTTCCTTGAGTTCTTGTATCATAAGATGAGGAAGCAATCTGTTTTTGCTCTTTCTTACCACCAAAGCCAATGCCACTCTTGTCACAACTCATTTGTTGAGACCCAATGATATCCTCCAAAGTCTTTGATCCTTTGTTCCAAAGACCAATGGTAGCCATAGCACACTTGAGCTCTTCCTCTTTCTTGACCATTAGTTCTTCCAAAGCAACTTGTGACATCTCGAGAGATTCAATCTTTTCTTCATACATGACATGGGTTTGCAGTAGCTCATTCCTCCCCGTCTCACAAGTCAACAGTTTTGCACAAAGAACTTGTTGATCATCAGCTGCCTTGATGGCATTAATCCTGGCCTCGGAAATTTCTTCCTTAAGTTTGACATTCTCACTTTCACATGCTTTGAGTTTCTTTGTGAGTTTGTCATTCAATTTGAATAACTTAAGAGACTCCTTATACAACTTTTCATAAGCTTGCTCAAGCTCTTCATGATCGCTCTCCGAGGATTCATCATCAGTGATATTCTCAACTGACCTCTTTGGAGAATCTGTTTGTCCTTCAGCTTCAGAAGCCACCATGAAAGCAAGAAATTGTTTATGACCCTCTTCGCCTTGACCTTCATTGTCACTTTCATCTTCATCAGATTCAGATTCATCATCCCAAGTGATGGCAAGGGCATTCTTCTTCTTCAAACGAGTGGGGCATTCTTGAGCAAAATGGCCAAATCCTTGGCATTCATAGCATTGGAGTCTTTCAGAGTTTCCTTGTATCATTCCTTTCTCCTTCTTGGCTATAGAATTAATTTTGAGTTTATCTTTGCCTTTAGATTTATGAGAATGAGTAGATTCCAAAAGATTAGGATTCTTTTTCAAAAAAGATTTTTTAAATTGTTTAACAAAAGCAGCCATAATCTTGGAATCTATATCACAATCCTCATCAGAATCCTCTCTAACTTTATGAGCACTACTAAAAGCAATATCTTTTTGTTTCTTTTTGAAATTCCTATGTGCTTCATAAGTTTGAAGGTTTCCAACCAACTGATCCAGCTTGAGGTTGTCAACATCTTGAGCCTCCTCAATAGCCGTAACTTTTGGTTGGAACCGATCGGGCAAGGATCTCAAAATTTTCCCCACAACTTTGGATTCTGGAATTTTTTCACCTAAATTGAAGCTGGAATTTACGATGTCACTCAACTTCGCATAAAATTCATCAAAGGTCTCACTATCTTTCATTGAAAGGTTTTCGAAACTAGATGTGAGCCTTTGAAGTTTTGAGCATTTAACAGAAGGAGTGCCCTCATGAATAGTTTGTAAGATATCCCAAGCCTCTTTTGCGACTTCACAATTACAAATACGACTAAATTCTTCAGGTGTGACAGCGCAAAAGAGAGAATTGATAGCTTTACTATTCCAGCTACTATTTTGGTAATCAGTTGTGTCCCACTTATCAATTGGTTTGGGGATTGTTACTCCATCAACGGTAATTGTTGGTTCAGTCCACCCATTCATGACGGATTGCCAAACTTTTTCATCAATAGATTTTAAAAAAGATCTCATCCGAGCTTTCCAAAAAGAATAATTGGATCCGTCAAGTAGGGGTGGTCGGACCATAGAATTTCCTTCACGAATTGTATCCATTATCACAAATCAAACAAGATCTCACTCTAAAGTTTTAAAAAACAGATGAGCAACCTGCTCTGATACCAATTGAAAAATCTAGAAATCCCCTAGATGTTGATTTGTGATTATGTATCAATTTAAGCAGAATATAACAATCCCAATCAAACAATCAAACAATCAAGACAAAGAGACACAGTGATTTAACGTGGAAAAAACCACAATTGGACACCTCCAACTGTGATCAAAAAACCACGGGCAACAGCCACAAGAACAATCCACTAAGAAGAATTAAAGGAATTACACAGGTATACTCTCAATTACCTAGCGAATCCACAACGCCTAATTGAACCAACCTCTATGTGCCTCTTCCAACCCCATCTTCACCACAGAATTGTCTTTCTGATGAGCCACTCCGGATTCCACCAAAGCTTCAGGCTCGAATTCTTCAGAATCCACAACTGAAGAATAACTCTCTCTTTTGTGTATAACAAACAAACCTTTGATGTACTCTCTTTAGATCATGAGTTGAATACTCAATAAAAACATCAAAGAAAACTCCCAAAGTATCCCCAGATATAAACCCTAGAAACCAAAAAGAAGATCTGGAGCAGTTCTCCTAAAAATCTGACCCAATACGCGAATTTATAGAATCTGTCTCGCGATCTCCGCTCGAGCTCAACACAGCCCGCTCGAGCGGACTGACCAAAAACTGCGTGCGAATAAACTGAGATGCGCTCGAGCGTAGGAGAATCCGCTCGAGCGTAAAATCACACCTTCCAGTATTTTTACAGGCGACTGCAGAGATGCTGAGAGCTTCCAATCCCAGCTCGATCCCCGTCATAATCAGCGAAGTGGCAATCTTGAAAGCTTTATCATCACAAACTTCTCTGAAATGCTTGATTCGGGTTGGATTCGCATCTAACAACTCATAGCCTCACTGAAATAAAAATGCGAATAAAAGTACAACTCAAAGGAGTTTTGTCAAACGGGATTGCCAAGAAATAAAACCTAACAACAACTATTAGTCTCACAAGAGTATATGAAAAAGCAATAAACATATGGCTAGATTATCTTGAAGTATTTGAAGCATGAGATGGAAAACATGAATAGACGGGACTTGGAGATTTTAAGAACACAAGGCATGAAAACTTGAAAACTAAGACACATGCACCTGACACATTACTCCCCCTTTTTGTCACAAATTGACAAAGGAAACTCAATCAACTAAAGCAAGATCAGAAACCACACAAGCAATGATAAGAGTATGTAAATATCAGGAGCATGCAAGAAGGAAATAATACAGAAGCAGTGCATAGCATCATGCAAACCAACTAATGCCAATCTCCCATACCAAACAAAACAAAGTGTTCATGCTAACAAACTCTTAAATGATAAACCAAACTCCCCCACACTAATAGCACCCACAAACACTAAAAACAGTGAACAAGAATAAAACGACAAAAATAATATGGTGGAGCAAGCAAGGAATTTCAGAGTTGTACTTTAAAACACACAAGATTATCCAAGAAGCACAATTACTTGAAAACACAATGTGCACAGCCTTTAGAGGATTCCTCACAAAAGAAAGTGATGCGTTATGTGAAAAGTATAGATCCCATGATAAAAGTGTGTGTGTGACTCTTTGAGTTCGACAAACACAAGATTCAAATCCTAGTAGTGATCTGATAGCGGGACCTCCGGCAAAAGAATCTAAGCACAACTAAGGAAAGTCAAACCACTAGGAATCAAGGGGTATTTTGTGAATAAAAGCGGAGGCTCCCCCTCAACCAATGAATCCTTATTTTTTCTTTCTTTTGTACATTTTTTTCTTTTTCTTTTTCTTTTGCACACTCATTGGCGGCTGACACGCTCAAGAGTATGGAAACTGAACCAGAGAAGCATAGATATAATGAGGATGACCTGGTTGGTGACTCTGAGGTAGCCTTTTCCTCATGGCTGGACTACAAAGAATAGAGGGGAAAGCCGTAGAGATGCAAAAAGATGGAAGGTGGTTAAGAGACTCAACAGCACCGATGATATGCTAGTATAGGTCAATGCCTCTAGAAAAGCAAAAGATGCAATGCTAGAAGTCCATAAAAAAAATAATCACTAAGGCGGAAGACTTCGATATTTGCTAATCCAAGAGTGTGTACAAAATGAGACATACTAATCAAAAAACACACACTCCAAAATGAGTAATGACCACAGAAAGCACACACATATTAACATGTAATGGATATTCTTATCAATTCCAATATGCACCAAGCACTACTCAAAAATTTCAAGCTTGCAAAACCATAATAAGAAAATCTTTTTGGATTTTTTTCATTCTAAAATAAAACAAGACATAAAATGAAAAAGCACACATTAAAAAACTCAAAAAGAAAACACACAGAAACCTAAAAACTAAAAAGAACAAACAAATTAACACAAGTCAAGTTTTCTTACCCAAATCGCTTTAGTATGAACAAAGTTATGAGAATGGCGGTTCTTAGGTGGTGGCTTGACATTGTGGTTCCCTTCCCTTTCAATGGGAACCTGTCTCCACATGGTTTCCAACTTCCTATTTCTAGGTCTAGGCAAATACAATCTCGCTCCATGTTTAGTCTCAAGCTGATCAAAATAACGAGGTCTAACATGACCTTTAACCTCATTACTACCATTGAAGTGTCTCCTACCCCATGAGATGTTGGAATTTCTTCCATCTCTATGAGTTACTCTCCCATGCAACTTATCACAATAAAGGCAAATATGACCATGCATACCACAATGATGACAAATAAAAATAGGGTGTACCTTCTTTTCTTTTACCTTACCAACTTTAGGAAGTTTGGGAAGTCCATCCTTATATTGAATTTTTTGTTCTCCCTTTCCTTGGGTTCTTGTATCATGGGATGTAGATGCACTCTGTTTTTGCTCTTTGTTATCACCAAATCCAATGTCACTCTTGTCACAACACATTTGTTGAGACCCAATGATATCCTCCACAGTCTTTGATCCTTTGTTCCAAAGACCAATGGTAGCCATAGCACACTTGAGCTCTTTCTCTTTCTTGATCATTAGTTCTTCCAAAGCAACTTGAGACATCTCAAGAGTTTCAATCTTTTCTTCATATGTTGCATAGATTTGTTGTAGCTCATTCCTCTCTGTCTCACAAGTCAAGAGTTTTGCACACAAAGCTTGTCGATCATTAGCTATCTTGATGGCATCAATCCTAGCCTCAGAAATCTTCTCCTTAAGTTTGACATTCTCACATTCACATGCTTTAAGTTTCGTTGTGAGTTTGTCATTCAATTTGGATAAGTTAAGAGAATCTTTATACAGTTTTTCATAAGCTTTCTCAAGCTCTTCATCATCACTCTCCGAGGATTCATCATCGGTGGCATTCTCAACCGACCTCTTTGAATACTTTGTTCGTCCTTCAGTTTTGGAAGCCGCCATGAAAGCAAGGAATTGTTTATGTCCCTTTTCACCTTGATCTTCACTGTCACTTTCATCTTCATCAGATTCTGATTCATCATCCCAAGTGATAGCGAGAGCTTTCTTCTTCTTCAAACGAGTGGGGCATTCTGAAGCAAAGTGGCCAAATCCTTGGCATTTATAGCATTGGACTCTTTCAGAGTTCCCTTGTATCTTCCTTTCTCCTTCTTGGCTATAGAATTAATTTTGAGTTTATCTTTGCCTTTAGATTTATGAGTATGAGTAGATTCCAAAAGATTATGATTCTTTTTCAAAAAAGATTTTTTAAGTTGTTTAACAAAAGCAGCCGTAATCTTGGAATCTATTTCACAATCCTCATCAGAATCCTCTCCAACTCTATGAGAACTACTAAAAGCAATAGTATCTTTTTGTTTCTTTTCGAAATTCCTATGTGCCTCATAAGTTTGGATATTTCTAACCAGATGATCCAGCTTAAGGTTGTCAACATCTTGAGCCTCCTCAATAGCCGTAACTTTTGGTTGGAACCGATCGGGCAAGTACCTCAAAATTTTTCCTACAACTTTGGATTCTGGTATTTTTTCACCTAAATTAAAGCTGGAATTTACAATGTCACTCAATTTCGCATAAAATTCATCAAAGGTCTCACTATCTTTCATTAAAAGGTTTTCGAAACTAGACGTGAGCCTTTGAAGTTTTGAGCGTTTAACAAAAGGAGTGCCCTCATGAATAGTTTGTAAGATATTCCAAGCCTCTTTTATGACTTCACAATTACAAATACGACTAAACTCTTCAGGTGTGACAGCGCAAAAGAGAGAATTGATAGCGTTACTATTCCAGCTACTATTTTGGTAATCAATTGTGTCCCACTTATCAATTGGTTTTGGGAAAAGTTACTCCATCAACGGTAATCATTGGTTCAGTCCACCCATACATAATAGATTGCCAAACTTTTTCATTAATAGATTTTAAAAACGATCTCATCCGAGCTTTCTAAAAAGAATAATTGGATCCGTCAAGTAGGGGTGGTCGAACCATAGAAATTCCCTCACGAATTGTATCCATTATCACAAATCAAACAAGATCTCGTTCTAAAAGATTTTTTTTTTTTAAAATAGAACGACCCGCTCTGATGCCAATTGAAAAATCTAGAAATCCTCTAGATATTAATTTGTGATTAATCAATTTTAAGCAGTATATAACAATCCCAATCAAACAATCAAGACAAATCAACACAACGATTTTAACGTGGAAAAACCACAATTGGAGCACCTCCAATTGTGATAAAAAAACTACGGGCAACAGCCACAAAACAATCCACTAAGAAGATATAAAGGAATTACACAGGTATACTCTCAATTACCTAGCGAATCCACGCCCGAATTGAATCAACCCCTATGTGCCTCTTCCTGTCCCGTCTTCACCTCAGAATTGTCTTGACGATGAGCCACTCTAGAATCCACCAAAACTTCAGACTCGAATTCCCCAGAATCTACTGAAGAACAACTCTCTCTTTTGTGTAGAATAAACAAACAAACCATTGATGTATGCTTCTTAAACCATGAGTTGAATACTCAATGAAAACATCAAATAAAACTAGCAAAATAGCCCCAGATATAAACCCTAGAACCCAAGAAGAAGATCTGGAGGCGTTACCCTAGATTTGGACTGAAACACGTATTTATAGAAATCTGTCCCGCGATCGCCGCTCGAGCGTCAGATTGGCCGCTCGAGCGGACCTACACTCGAGCGCGGAAAGTTCCGCTCGAGCAAGAAAAAACAACATCCAGTATTTTTCAGCTCGATCCCCGTCATAATCAGCGAAGTGGTAATCTTGAAAGCATTAACATCACAATCAGCGAAGTGGCAATCTTGAAAGCATTAACATCACAAACTTCTCTGGAAGGCTCGATTCGGGTTGGATTCGCATCTAATAAACTCATAACCTCAGTGAAATAAAAGTGCGAAAACAAATACAACTGAAAGGAGTTTTGTCAAACAGAATTGCCAAAAATAAAAACCTAGCATACATTTTAAAAGGTTTTATTATTTTTAATTTATAAATAAAATTTTGATTTTTCTGTACATAACACAGGCTTTATGCTAGTAAATAAATAAAAGAAAGACAAGTATTTTCAGTACTAGTAGCATAAAGGTTGGGTATCAACCTATAGTTAGTACCGTAATAAATTTAAAAATAAAAAAATAAATAAACTAAGCACACAGTACATGAATTTTTTATTTTATGTTTTTATTTTTTATTTTTTAATCTAACACAACGCACCATACAATAGAACTACATAATAATAAAGAATCTTACGATTTTGTCAATTTCATCATTTAAACAATAGGGTATTTCTGTCCATGAAAAAAAAAAAAATTCAGTGTGTTTTGTTTTAGTTTCTTAATTCAGTTTTTTAAAAATTGAGTTTTTTATTTTTCGTATTTTTTTGTTTTTAGTGAATATTTTTTAAATTTTAAGTAATTTTTTTTATATATTTTTAGATGCACTTTACTTAAATATATCTAAATAGTAAAATATTTGTGAAAAAATCTTTTTAAAAATAAATAAATACACAAAAATATGAAAAATGTACTAAATTTTCGATTTTTTTTAATATATTTTTTTGTATTTAGTGTATTTTTTAAAGATTTTTTTCTCAAATATTATACTTTTTAAGTGTATTTTTGTTAGGTGTTTCTAAAAATTAAAAAAAAATTACTTAAAATATTAAAAAATTCATTGAAAACATTAAAGTACGAAAAATAAAAGAGTAGAATTTTCTAAAAACTAAAACTAAACAAGTTAATTTTTCAAAAACACCATATTTATTTCTAGTTTTGTTTTACTTTCCTCACATAAATGAGAGTAGTTAAGGTAATTTATTACATTCTTAACATGTTAACCAAACCCAAAAATTTAAAACTGTTTTGTTAACATAATTTATTTTAGAGTTAATTACCTAAAAATTCTATTTACAAATGGTATAATAGCTTAGATCCTATCTAAGATTTTTTGAACCAATAAGTCTTAATTTGTAAATTGAGAATATTGTTAGTTTTTCTCAATTTTTAAAGCTAAGAATATTATCAATTTTGCATAGTAATGTTCTACATAATTGTTTCATTAACTGATGAAAAAAAATAGAGCATGAGATTAAACAGAGAACATTATCACTTTTTTGTCTTTCTACTTATTGGTTTGATTCAACTATTATATAAAACAGGGAACATTATCACTTTTTTTTTCAGTTTTAAAATTGACAACATTATTAGTTTTTTTTTATTTTTTTTCAATTTTGCACATCAATATTCCATCACCATGCTCCTTTATAGATACAAAATTTTTAATTTTGTACAAAAAATAATTCAGTTTTTTTAAAAAAAAAAAAAGTATTTTTTTACACATAATTTTTTTTTAGTTTTTTCAAGTCTTGAAAATCAAAATAAATGTGAAATCATCATATTCCTTCATAGATAATCATAAAAGATGAATAATCATGAAACGCAATTCTCACTATTAAAAATTTAATGATAGTTGAAAGTCCAAAAAATCTCAATTAAGACTTAATGAAATATAAGTTCATAAATTAAAAAAAATCCTTTTATTTTACAATAAGACCAAAACACTTTTATTATTTTTTTTCTGCATTTTAACTTTTCATCTCTCCTTTTTTTTTCCTTTACCTTTTCACCTTCCTTCCTTCAATAGATGCTTTACATGCTCGTCCTGGACATTTGACGTAATAGAAAAGAAGCAGCCACAGTGTTTGGGATAACATCTTGGGATAAAATAGTCGTATAAAATAAAATATGCTATTTTAGTTAAATATGATAAAATATCACATTTAATGCATAATCATTTCATTTTTCTTCTCACAAAAGTTAAAAAAATTAAAAAGCCTATCCTAAACGAGACTTTTTAACCCTAGGCTAAAATAAGGCAACTCACATTCCAAACGAGCACTGAGTTGCTTGAACTTTTTTTTATCAATTTTTTATATTTTAATCATTTTTTTTGTTTTTATCTTTTAGATTCAATTATCTAGTTACACTTAAAAGGTATAAAAACAATAAAACACAAAAATTCATAATATTTTCGTATTTTAATATGTACAAATATTTTAGCTTTTAAGTGAATTTGGATTGGCTTAGGGCAATTGTCTAATTAGTCATAGAGATGGCACTATGTCAAGATGAGTAAGGTTTTAATTTCGAGTCTAAAAAAGTATACCAAAAAAATTGATTAAAATACTAAGAGGAAGAAAAAAAAAAAAAACGGTATCGATTGAAAACTCAAAACCGAATAGAGTGATTGTCCCTATAGCCCCAAAAGATGAGATTTTGGGATTATTGTTTAAAAAATTTCAAAATTAGATTTGTTGTCCGAGTGCCCTTATT
Organism: Camellia sinensis; assembly: GCF_055761805.1. NCBI lineage: Eukaryota > Viridiplantae > Streptophyta > Magnoliopsida > Ericales > Theaceae > Camellia > Camellia sinensis. Next base: position 22,392,809 of record NC_138970.1, on the reverse strand, counting down.
GTTTATGATTTTCTTTTTTTTAGAGAAATTACACGCCAGTGGATATTTTTAAGGGATTTTTATTGATAAATCTTATTTAGAAGTGTTTTAACCCAAGAAGTTCATGAATGAATTTTTTAACCCATTTAGTCACATGTATGTATAGTTTTATTCCATAAAGTTCTTTTTTTTGATTTACACTATTTTCTTGGACACTTATGCCCTTATATTTCATTTTGATACCCTTATAAAAACGGTTAGCAATTTTATGATGTGAACATTCATATTTTTAAATTCACATTGGTAGAAATGTAAAATTAGCCCGTGGGTGGCCCGAAACCTGCCCCCGAGCCGGGGCGGGCCCGGCCCGTTGATAATGTGAATATTCACATTGACATGTTAACATTCACATTGATAGGAGTGTAAAATTGGCCAGCGTTTCGTGGCGTCGCGAAACCCGCTCGCGGCCCATGGGCGAACCCGGTTCGGCCCGTTGACAATATGAATATTCACATTGACATGTTAACATTCACATTGATAAGAGTACAAAATTGGCCTGCGGCCCATGGGCGGCCAAAAGCCCGCCCGCGGCCCGGGGCGGGCCCGGCCCGTTGACAATGTGAATATTCACATTGACATTTAACATTCACATTAATAGGAGTGTAAAATTAGCCCGCGTCTCGTAGCTATCTGAAACACGTCCATGGCCTGGGGCGGGCCCAGCCCGGCCTGTTGACAGTGTGAATATTCACATTGACATGTTAACATTCACATTGATAAGAGTATAAAATTGACCAGCGGCCCAGGGCGGGCCCGACCCAGCCCGTTGACAATGTGAATATTCACATTGACATGTTAACATTCACATTGATAAGAGTGTAAAATTGGCCCGCAGCCCGACCGCAGCCCGATGCGGGCTTGGCCCGACCCGTGACAATGTGAATATTCACATTGACATGGCAACATTAACATTGATATGAGTGTAAAATTTGCCCGTTGCCCGAAGCTTGCCCGCAGCCCGGGGTTGGCCCGGCCCGGCCCGTTGACAATGTGAATATTCACATTGACATGTTAACATGCACATTGATAGGAATGTAGAATTGGCTCGCGGCCCGTGGGCTGCCCGAAGCCCGCCCACGGCCCGGGATAGGCTCGTTTGGGTCCAGGCTCGAGCATGTTCGAGACCCTAGGCTAGGGCCTAGGCCATCACTTTGAAGCCCGACCCGGCCCATCGACCCGCTTAAGGCCCATTCAAGGCTGGCTCGGTCCAAGGCCCAGCCTGCCTGAGGCGCAATGTATTTTTTTCTGAAAAATAATAAAATTTTGGTAGAAAAAATTAGAAAGAATTAAAAAAAAAATGGCCAAGCCTGCCCAAGCCCGACCTAAGCTCGAGGCTAGGCCCAGGCCCAGCGGCCCGACCTGAGGCTCAATCCATCGGCCCGTCCAAAGCCCGAATACTTTTGTACCAAGGCCTGGGCCTAATTTTTTGGCCCGTGGGCGGGCCTGGCCTGGCCCTGGAAAGGTTCGTTGGGGCCCAGGTTCGAGCCTAGTCCGAGGCCCTAGGTTAGGGTCTGGGCCATCACTTTGAAGCCCGACCCCGCCCATCGGCCCGGTTAAGGCCCATTCAAGGCTCGATCCGAGACCCGGCCCGCGCCGAGGCCTAGTGTCTTTTTTTGTAGAAAATAATAAAATTTTGGTAGGAAAAATTAAAAAGAATTAAAAAAAATGGCCAGCCCTCCTCGGGCCGCCCACGGGCCGTGGGCGGGTTTCGGGCAGCCACGAGGCGCGGGCTAATTTTACACTCCTATCAATGTGAATGTTAACATGTCAATGTGAATATTCACATTGACAACGGGCTGGGTCGGGCCCGCCTCGAGCCGCGGGCCAATTTTATACTCTTATCAATGTGAATGTTAACATGTCAATGTGAATATTCACATTGTCAACAGGCCGAGTCGGGCCCGCCCTAGGTCGCTGGCCAATTTTATACTCTTATCAATGTGAATGTTAACATGTCAATGTGAATATTCACATTGTCAACAGGGCGGGCCGGGCCCGCCTCGAGCCATGGGCGGGTTTCGGGCAGCCATGGGCGGGTTTCAGGCAGCCACGAGGCGCGGGCTAATTTTACACTCCTATCAATGTGAATGTTAACATGTCAATGTGAATATTCACATTGTCAACGGGTCAGGCCGGGCCCGCCCCGGGCCGCGGGCAGGCTTTTGGCCACCCATGGGCCGCAAGCCAATTTTATACTCTTATCAATGTGATGTTAACATGTCAATGTGAATATTCACATTGTCAACGGGCCGGATAGGGCCCGCGCCCGGGCCGCCCATAGGCCGCGGGCGGGTTTTGCACCGCCACGGGACGCGGGCCAATTTTACATTCCTATTATTGTGAATGTTAACATATCAATGTGAATATTCACATTGTCAACGGGTCAGGCCCGCCCCAGTCTAACTCGAATTTTTTCGGGCACCCACGAGGATCGACATGGGTCGAGTCCCTACACATTGACGATATGAACATTCACATTGACGGTGTGAACATTCATATTAGGGATATTTTGGTAATTATGTCACCCATAGGACTTATTGAAACATAAGAAAATAATATGAACTAAATGGAACATAAATAGATGAAAAGGATATTTTGGTCTTCTTATCTCAAATAGGACCTAATGGAATAGTCAAAAAGAATATGGGTTAGATGGAATAAAGCTCTTAGAAAGTGGACTTATCAAAAAAACTCTCTATTTTGAAATCAACTTTAAATCTGTGATAAAACTTATCAAGTTCAATAATTGAAATTATAAATTTTTCATGACTTTGCAATTTTTTTTTTTTTTCCCATCTTACAATTGACTCACAATTTTCTCTTTTTTTGGTATAGAAATAATTTTTTTAAAAAAATTAAAAGCATTTTTTTTTATATTTATTTACATCAAATTAATTTCTAATTATTCAAAATAAATTTAAAAAATTCAACTAAACAAAATTAGTTTTCAAGTGATAAATTTAATTTAACAAAAGCCTTATTATTATTATCTAACATTACACTTAAGTTAAAGAATCAAATGTCAATTTGGTTTTGCCAAGACGGGGTTACTTTCATCCACATAAAAAAAGATATGAGATCATGTGTTTTAATTTTTTGAATACAAATTTTTTAAAATTAATTTTTTATATTTTTTATATATGTTTTTTATTTTTAGTGAATATTTTTAAAATTTTAAGTATTTTTTTTTTACCTTTTTAGATGCACCTTACTTAGATGTATCTAGAAAGTAAAATATTTGTAAAAAAATATTTTAAAAAATCAATAAATACACAAGAATAAAAAAAAATGTTCTGAATTTTCATTTTTTTAATTTTTAGTATTTAGTGAATTTTGTATAGATTTTTTTCACAAATATTATATTTTTAACTGTATTTATGTTAGGTGTATTCTAAAATTAAAAAACTGCTTAAAATATTTTAAAAATTCAATAAAAATGAAAAAACACGAAAAATAAAAAAAAATAATTTTCTCAAAAATGAATCTTGAGTTATGAAACCAAACATACTGAGTTTTTTAAAAATATTAAATTCATTTATTGTTTTGTTTAATATTTTTCGCATTATGCAGTTGGAGTCATTTATTATTTTCTTAACATGCATAAGAAAAGCACATCACCACTCTATTAATATCAAGTGATACGATTATCTATGTAATGCTCACAATTAAGGAAAATGCTAGAGAGCTCTGAATCTAGAGCTCTAATTTGAGCTCTAGTGATGTGTCAAAGCAAAAAAAAAAATAATAATAATAATAATGATTTAGACCACTAAAAAATACACCATTAATAGCACTAATGTATTAAGAATGGTAAAAAAAAAGAGATAAAAAAAAGAAACAAGAGGTGGGACCCACCCTGATGTGATGTTTGTGCCTTGTTTTGTTTTTGAAAAATGCTTGGGAGCACTAAAAATGGGGCACTAGAAGGACCACTAATGATGTGGCAGTGGGTCCCGCCCACTTTCTATGCCTTGTTTCTTTTTTGGGAAATGCTAGAGAGCTCTAAATCTAGAGCTCTAATTTGAGCTCTAGTGATGTGTCAAAGCAAAAAAAAAAATAATAATAACAATAATGATTTAGACCACTAAAAAATACATCACTAATAGCACTAATGTATTAAGAATGGTAAAAAAAAAGAGATAAAAAAAAAGAAACAAGGCATAGAAAGTGGGCGGGACCCACTGCCACATCATTAGTGGTCCTTCTAGTGCCCCATTTTTAGGGGAACAGGGTCACTGCTGTGCGTGAAGCACAGCAGTGACTGTGGTGCATCCATTTAGGGTGTATTATAGCCTTATTTTTACAATCCAAACCGTTAATTTTGTAGGGTTTGTTGAGTACTTCATGTCTACCAAAAATCATATTAATCGGATATCAAAAACTATATGATCGAACTGCATATTATTTATGTTATTTCTCAAAATAAAACTTATTAGTTATTTTTTTGGTTACAGATTATATAGTTTTTGATATCCGATTAATATGATTTTTGGTAGGCATGAAGTACTCAACAAACCCTACAAAATGAACGGTTTTGATCATAAAAATAAAATCATAATACACCATAAATTGAGGAACTACAGTCACTGCTGTGCTCCACGCACAGCAGTGACCCTTTATCCCATTTTTAGTGCTCCCAAGCATTTTTCAAAAACAAAACAAGGCACAAACATCACATCAGGGTGGGTCCCACCTACCCATTAGAGCTATTAGAGCTCTTATATTGGAGCTCTAAAACATTTTTGCACAATTAATAAGTAAAAATTTGGAGGTGAAATAATGCTAACTTACAATTGTCAAGTAACTGAAAAATTAAAATTAACAGCTGAGTTGTTTTCTTGTTTGTTTGTTTGTTTTTTTTTTTTTTTTTTTTATAATTTTTCATATTTTCAAATAACTACTTAAATAATGTCAATAATATATCCACAATAATTTTTGATGTAGCCTATATTTGTGCAAATTAAAGTTATTGAATAGTCCAACACTAAGGACATGTGATTTGTATAACTTTTTATAGGATTTATCTTCGGGTGCATCCCATATGGTGTGCAATTCATATGTACTCTTATTATGTGTTATTATTATTATTTTTTATGAATTCACATAAGTTACTTCATAAAAACATATAAATTAATATAACTTTGTGTAAGTAAATTCATAAAAACTTGAGGATTGTTATTTAGATCTAAAAAGTAGACACACTTTTTAGATCTAGTGTCGTGACATTCTATTAAAATATCTAGTCAACTCACTTTCTCATTTATTATTTAATTATCAAACAATTATCTTCTTAACACATTATTGAGTCCATAAATTCAATCTAAAAAATGGCTTAAATATCATTTTCTTAAAAACATTAATCAGAAAATCACGTAAGTTCTCACGAATTCACGTAAATAATTTCACAAAAACACATAATTTAACACAAATTAGTGTAACTTATCTCATAAAAGTTTTTAAAATCATAAAATCACTTAAGTTCTTATGAACTCACATAAGTGATCTCACAAAAATATATAAGTTAACACAAATTTCCCATAAGTGAACTCATAAAAAGGTTGCACACCCAAACACTAGAGGTGTTCAAGTTATCTAATGAACTGAAGAACTGAACCAAACCCATTTCTTTGGGTTAGGTTGGTTTGATTTTTGAGTTCATTGGTTTGATTCTTGGTTCTCAAAATCATTAAACTGATAAGATTTGGTTAGTTCTTAATTTAGGCCTTACCTAGACGGAATCAACCTAAAAGTGGAACCTATTTATATATATAATATTAAAATATTATTTATATTGACATATTTTCACCATATTACTCTATTACAATAGACTTGATTACATCTAATAATTTTTCATATAAGAACTATTAGGTAAAGAATAGAAGTGCTAGAAATTTAAGTAAGATTTCGCAATTGATTTAATTTATATTGATTGTATTAATATATTTAATTTGTATTGATTATATTTAAACTTGAGTTAGATTTAATTTGTATTTGCTTACATTAAATAGTATTTGTTTTTTATTTGTGTTATATTTAAATGTTAAAGACTTATTTATTTTAATTATTTATTATTGATTGATTTACTTATTTTAATATAATGAAACCGTGATTCCAATCCTATCTAACTGTACCCACATTGAGGTGGGTTGGTTTGATTCTAATACATGATTGGTTTAATTCTAAGTTCAAAAAAATTAAAACCAATCATAATTGGATTGGTTCTAGATTTAGTGCCCCCATAAACATCATTACCAAACACTACTTTTTTTAGGGTAAATTACACACCTCCTGAGATTTCTGTTTAATATAGATCCCTCTCACGTTTGAAATACTACATTTCTTTTCTTGAGGTTTGTACTCTCATTACAAATTCTTCATTGGATTGTTGATGTCACATCTAAATATTTCCTAATTAACCGTTTTGCCCTTTTTCCTGCCATTTTTTTAATATCATCATGACTACATTCTACAACTTTTCATCATTAAATTCTATCTGAATATATTCTTATTGAGTGATGATATATAAATATAAATTTTATATAAAAATTTTAAACACAATGATATAGCTTAATGGTGACATTTCACTTTAAAATAAAACACCCATAAATATTATTTATATTTACAATAACATCACTATCACAATATTTTTATGATATTTTTTTGTGTAAATTTTTATATATGAATATAAATTTTTATTTTTATTTCCACTATCATTTTTCTTTCTCGTCTATTTATCAACATTTATTACTGTATTACCAAATACGGTCATTCACATTTATTACAGTATTATTGAAAATTTTTATTTTTGTATCTTTTTGTATTTGGTGAATTTAAAAAATACAAAATATTATACTTTGTAAGTATAACTAGATTAAGTGTATCTAAAAAATTAAAAAAAATATTTAAAATATTTTTAAAAATTTAGCAAAAATAAAAGTAAGAAATTTTTTTAAAAAAAATAATTTGTGTGAGTTAAATCAAAGAAAATGATTGTCATTTCTCTTGACATGACATGAACAAAATATCAATATTATTTTATTATTTTTTAGATATGTTATTTTTAGATATGTATAAAGATTAAGGGATAAATATGTTATTTAATTTAATAATGAGATAAGTATAATTTTTTTAAATGTGAGAAGGGATTTATATTAGAGAAAATGAGTAGGAGGTCTAATTAGAGCTACCACTAGTGATGTGACAGTGAGTCTCACCCACTGCCACAGTCTGTATTGTGTCTTTTTATTTTTTATTTTTTTGTTTTTTAACTTTGTGACCACATTAATAATGGATTTAGAACCACTAAATTAGTGGTTGCTAGCACCCCGAAGGTGGAAGACGCTCACCATCACTACAGAGGGGCTCCCAACCCAACATAGAAAAGTAATGGGTTTTACATAACAGTTGGTGGGATCAATAAGTCACTTATCTTGATCAAGTGGTACTTTGTGCTTGTTAAAAAAAAAAATAAATAAAAGTGAAATTTATGATTTTATATTGAGATTTAGAGAATAATAATATATGGATCATAAATTTATATAAGAATTTCGAAAAAAATAAAATATGAATAAAATATAATTATATTTTACACATTTTTCACATATTTGTTTTTTATTAATTTTTATATTTTTATCAATTTTTATCCAAATCTATAATTTAAACACAATTTAAGAAGGTTTGACAAATTGATAATGGGTCAGAAGAAATAAGGACGAATACAACTCAGCCCAATTATGGATTGGTTGCCCCCATGAACACCCCTGCCAAACATTTTCGACAATATTACTGAGAGGGTAATTTTTGGGAAAAATTGGGCCGAGCTGCAAGTTGGGCTTTGAGGCCCAAAACGCGAAGGACTAAGTAAGAAGGCCGTAAAGGATACTCCGGCCCAGAGAGCAATGTTACTCCGGCTGGGAGAAGTAAATGTTACTTCGGCTGGGAGAAGTAAATGTTACTTCGGCTCATGGATGTAAAGCTACTCCGGCCTTGGGAAGACAAAGTTACTTCGGCCCAAGAAAGAGTAAAACTACTCCGGTCTGGAGGCAACTCACAGTTAGGCCGATCTCAGAGTTAGTCCGGTCGTGACTTACAATGGTTAGGTCGGTCAGAACTTGTTACTTGGAAGTCTGATCTAAGCGCATCAAGGTTGAACAGGGCAGCCGAAGTAAAGATTTGGAGGAGAGGACCGAGCTAAGGATAGTTCGGCCTTCTGTGACTCGATATAGCCAAGTTTACTTCGGTCGAAAGGAAGTTCGGCCGTAAAGAAAACCATCCCACTTGGTTTGAGCAGTGGGGGAGGGTGTAAAAGGATAAGCATTATCCTTAAGAGATTGAATCCTAGGAGGACTCTGTATGGAGAAATACAAGTCCTACTAGGATTGTGCCATATGAAACTTATAAAAGCTCACAAGCATCACCTTGGAGGAGGTAATTGAACACAATCTTTTTGAGAACTTAGAGCTTTGTCTATTTGTCAAGTTTTCTGACTTAGGCATCGGAGAGGTTTCCGGCACACACCCGCCGGCTAGCTCACGTTTGTGTTTTCAGGTGACAAAGCGACGTCGTACGGAGGAGCGTGGACTTGGTCAACAGGATTATACGAGGAGAATTATTTCCTCCCCGTACAATTACGTAACTCAAATTTTGTGGCTCATAAGTGGCTCAAATAGTCAAAACGACGTCGTTTTGAGTACAGAACAACATAAAAATGGCCAAAACGACGTCGTTTTGGCCATTTGAGCCACTTTTGAGCCACAAAATTTGAATTACGAGACATTTTCCAAACATTTTATATATGATTTGTATGATTTGATATATGATTTCGACGTGGATGACTATAATAATTGGTGATTACTTTACTCGAGTTGTGTCCAACAATAGAGATGTTTACCAACTATGATGATTTTTTATATATGATTTGATATGACTTTGATGTTGGACTATAATAATTAGTGGTTACTTTATTCGAGTTGGGTTCCAGAATAGAGATGTGTAGGTTTAAAGTTGATTATTTTAATTTTTAGTTATTTTAATAAATTAAAATATTTATATTTGAGAAGAGGTTTAAATTTTTTTATAATTAAATACGAGATTTATGAAAAAAGAAGTGAAATAATTATAAATATGATGTAAAATTTTTTTTTATTAATTATTTTATTTTATTTTATTTTTGTAATTTAAAAATAAAATAATAATTATAATTATAATTATAATTAACCTCCCAAACATTCCTGTAATAATTAACCTCCCAAAGATATGTTTTCGTTGATTGCGTGTGGTTTGGTTTGCCAACTTATATTTAAAAAATCTGACCAATCCATTTCTTTTTCAAAATCGAAAAAAAAAAATCACTTTTGTTTTTATCAATAAAATTATAATGTTTCTACTTTATTTTTGTATAACGATCAAATTATCAATCAATTAAAATTCCATCCTTCATGTTTTTTTTTAATTTATTTTTTATTACAATATATCTCAATTATAATGAAATAAAATGAAAGTCACTTACAACACAAATTATAATTGAAGAATTCTGTTATGCACACTCCATATTATATGTATTTTTAGTTAGACATTTTCTTCCTTAGTTATAATTAATTTTTTTCTTTAGTTATGATATGATTTTAAGATTTTAGTTATGACTTTTTTGTGTTTGGTTATGATTTTTTTTTTTAATTTTCTAGTTATGACTCAAAAAATATGAAATTATTACATTTTCTTCTATAATTATAAGGTGTATATCATATACACTATTTGAGGGATATGTACCACAATCTTTTCCATTCTAATTACATATGTGTAAGCATGTAAGAATTTAACCAATTACAAATTGCCATGTACTACAAATGTCTACAAAATCCTGCCACGTGTTCAATTGGTCTCAAATCAAGATTACATACTGGTCAAATTAAATATTGTCACATGTTAAAATGATGCATGATTAACAAAATTAAGCCATTGTGATGCAACAAATAAATTTTTGACAAATTAAATTAAGCTATTTGTCACATTGAGGTGGTCAAGTCAATAAAATTATGACATGCATTAAAGTGATATTTTGATATTTTTCTTTAAATAAATCAAAGATGATTAAAAGTCGATTAAGACTCTCTTCTATCCATTCGTATAAATATGTGTGATCTCCACCAAAATTTTATACAATTCTACGTACATAAATCAAGTTGTAGAGACAAAAATCTATATCAAGTAAGAGAAAACTTGCTTGGATTCAAGCCTAAGCTCTGAGGTCTCTTCACCAAAGCTGATCAATCTCTATAAACTATAAAGTTCGGAAATTCAAATCAAAGTTCGTTATCAAACTCTACAAATCAAATTTAGTTTCTTCTATTAAATTGGAGAGGATTCTACAAATCTGATTTGGACAAACTGTCAAGCACTCAAATCAAAATTCTATAAATTCGCCATCTTCTTCGCTTTACTTGGAGGAGATTTCGCTGCTCAATTAAAAAACAAGCTATCAAACTCCAAATCAATTTATTGAGAAGAATCAGAGAAATTTCTTTAATTAGAAATTTTATTAGAGATTCTACTAGTTTTATTAAAAATTAATAAATTTATATTTTGTTATTCTATTTTTCTGTCTTTATTTCTGCAGATAAGAAATTATACAATACGAAAGTACGACTTAACTTTATTTTAAAATTTAAAATAAAATTGTCAATAGTAAAATATAATAAAAAAATTATTTGGTTAAAATTTTTTTTTTTTTTGACAATAATAAAAATGAAGTATCAATAGCAATATTATGAAATTTAAAAAATTTATTCAAAAGTTAACCTAAAATAAAGTGTGTAGCTCGTATGCATTTTGGTGTAACATACATTACACTAATTATATCACACATTTTGTTTTCGAATAACTTTTTGACTACTTTTTAAAATCATTCATGTTTTTTCATAACATTTGTTTGGAATATTTTTTGGTAAGCCAAGTTGAACAGAGTAGTACATAAAAGAAATGAAATGAAAATGAAAAGAGTAAAAACTTTAGAGCAATGGATCCATTTTGACTTATAGAATAGAGTACCATTTGCGAATGATAGTCTTTATTTTAAATTCAGAATTATATTTTTTTTTGAAATGAAATTTATAATAACACGAAAATTACAAATCATTGAACAGTGCTCTGGTTTGTAATACAAGAAGGTTCAACACATTTTATCTACCATCTTTTTTATTATGAATGAAGAAGTATGAATGAGATTTAATTAATATATTGTGAGATCTATATACAAAATGAATTTAGTATACATATCAATGCTTTTAGTTAAAATTCTGAATAAAAATCCCTCCTACGGGATAATTTTGCCGATATCAACCCATGTGAATAGGTTGCTTTTTGCAGTCTATGCATGGGTCAATTATTAAACTCGATGGCGCGTGAGTGACTCCATTATATTTTTAAATCTTATAAATATGTTTTATTATGCTATGCTTGTCATACTATTAATCTATAATTAATGTATATCTTGTTCAATAATTCAAAGCTTTTATTTTTGCATATTATATATATATTTTTAAACTAATTATTTATTTATATAATATTTTCAATCACATTTTGTCGATACCAATCACTGAGTAGCCCATTTTGTTTTCATCACATGGGCCATTCTTCAAAGTCCATTATGAGGTGTGAGTGGCCCACTTTGTTTTGGTGAAAAATATTAAATAGCGTTAATGATATTAATTTATGTGACAGTTTATATGGACATTTTTAAATTACGATTTTGATTTGGATGGCAAGACTAACACAGACATTTTCATTATCAGAGGTTGGTTGAAATAATTAGAGACTTAAATGATATCAGTGGTAATACATGTACTAATTAATGTACTAACCAGTATACCAACACTAGTTATGATATTATTATTGACCTCACTTATTAATCACATTACAAATATCAAAAACCTCTTAAATTATGCCACATCATCAATTGATATACTAGTTAGTATACTAATTAGTACATATAGCACTATTCAAACGATATTGATAAATGGGAATGACTACTTTTACATTTTTTCTTATTCTTAATATCGTTACAATATTTTTATTTAAATTTTATTTTTTGTCTATTTTTCAAATAAAAAATTACTAAAAATAATATTAGATTTTGTCTTCCAAAAATTTCAAGATGACGGTGTGCTCAACTAATAATAAGGAGCCTAACAATTACGTGAATCTACAAATAAGAACATGATAGAGGAATAACAATACATTATTGAATAGGCACACAATTACATGACCTTCTTTGCTTGCATAATAATTTTTAAATTACAAGTCATTGTAAATATAGAAATTATTCGATAGGTCCAGCATGCCTAACAATTGGGAGAAATATAATCATTTTATTTGAACGTAAATAATAAATGTAAATTCATAATTTGATATCATTAGTTATTTTAATAGGAATTAAACCTATGAACAAACCACCTTCTTTAATCTTCATTTTCTATTAAGCAATGTTTAGATGTTTTGATGATTAAAAATAAAACGCCATTTAGGTGGTAATTTTAGATTTCCTATAAATTTAAAAATTCAAAATCTTAAACAACAATTTGTGTTTTATTTTAGGGTGAATTACAAATACACCCCTTGAGATTTGATTAAAATACGAATCACTTCTTGTGATTCTGGAAATTACATTTCATCCCTTGAGGTTTCTAATTTTATAACAAATCGCCCATTTTATTAATAAATCATGAAATCAATTAACAGTTTTTAATGATGTTAGAAATATGTTTCAATTGATAATTTAGATGATTTTATTATTATATAGGAGAGTAATTATGAATTTTATTTGTAGTTTACCCTTTATTTTATTACTAGTATTTTCTTCAATTTCAACATCTTCTTAGTTTTCATTTTCTCAAGATTTATCTTGAAACAACATAAAGTTCCAACAATTAGATATGATCATGCATTTATAACTTTACAAATAGATGATGATAATGTAGTTTTGTCGGATGAGGAATGGGTCGGACAGGGTCCAGATGCTCCACAGGATGATTGAACCTCGTCTTCCCAGTTGTACCTGCACCAAGTCCGTCGAGAAGGACCCCGGAGGTGGGGTTCCTTCTTGTGGACCCTCCGATGTTTAAGTTAGAGCAGTCTCTATAGTAGAAAAATGGAAGCTTTTAGCTTAGAGAGGAAGTAGAAAATCGTTAGAGAGAGAGAGTGATTACTTGTATATATTGATTTCTTCCATACCTTTTTGGCCTCTTCGCTTACCGTGTCCTGTCAGTCGACCTGTCCTATCAGCCGTAAGTCTATGGTAGTGTTGTCATGCCGTGGACTTCACAGAAGAAGGTTGCTTGTCTCTTCCTCTTGTCTGGCCCTTGGGCCTAAGTTGGGTTAGGAATTGTTTGGACAGCCCATTGGGCCACTTATTTGGGCTATGCCCATCAGTAGTCCCCTATTCCCGAGTGCAGTTTTAGTCCAACGAAGGGAATAAGAAAGAGTTAAGTAGTCCCCCAAGTCACGGAAGGAGGCAGGGTGACGGTGGCCAAATTTATTGAGCAAATGAGTGGGTGCTGCGATAGAGGTAGGATCGCTCAAAAACCAACTGGGCAAGGCGCAGTGAGAGTTAAAGGGAGTAAAGTCGAAGATTTTGCTAGCGTAGACTGCGTGCGCTGAGAGGAGTCGGCATGTGCGAAATTGTGAGGAATGTAAAGTGCTAGCCCTTGTGTAGAGCAATGCAACCGAGGCTGAGGCCTTTGGAAGGTCGGCTGATATCACGACCCCAAACCGCCCCTAGTAGTTTGGTGCCGTGATGGCCAGTAATCCGAGATTACCGAAGGCCAACTTTCAAAATTCACACAACAGAGTATAAATATATGGGGCTCACATGTACGCAAGCGATACATATAATCAGATTAGTCCATAAGAGCTGTGCATAAGTCAAATGAAATAGCAAACATCTTCATGGGTTACAACTTAATTACAAACGAAGCAAAGTACAAATTACATTTTACATGTTAGCAAAGGCTCCACAAGCCGACATAAACAAATCGTACGAATTACAAGTCTAAGAACACTGTCTGCCAGATTGCCGACATCTTCTTTGCTGACATAACAATCATCCAAAACACAGTTCTTGATCAAAAGGCTTCTCAAGCCGACGTATGCAACATACAAGTAATACAAATCGAGAAGCATAATTTTCGAGACTGCCGACGTAAATACAGGTTAAGCCGACATGATCAAAAACCCAAAATAAGCTCCAGAATCACATATAGGCGTCACCGCCTTCTTGTTCATCACCTACATGTATATAGAGAAGGTGAGCTTGGATACTCAGTGAATGGTATAAATAATAAAAGGGTTTGCATGAATAATAGCCGAAGTCCTTTCAAACAATACAAGACAAAACTTTACATATAACAAGGAATGGACTTCGTCCATCTAACAGATCTTCAAAGCTTCAAGGGATGCTTACTAGCATCACATATTACAAATAATAACATTCCGGCAAACGTATCCACGTGGTAAACCGTTCGTGGCAAAACAAGACAAAACAAGAGAGGCATTTCAAACAAGGGTGCTACAAAAGTTTAGAGTCCTCTAGCACAAGGGACCTATGTTACAAAGGCCCGTAGCCTTTTAGCACGAGAGTGCTACGAAAGTTTAGAGTCTTCCAGCACGAGGGACTTTCAAGACAAGATGTGCTGCGGAAGTTTAGAGTCCTCCAGCACAAGGGACTTCCAAAACGAGATGTGCTGCGGAAGTTTAGAGTCTTCCAGCACAAGGGACTCCCAAAACGAGGTGTGCTGCGGAAGTTTAGAGTCCTCCAGCACAAGGGACTTCCAAAACGAGATGTGCTGCGAAAGTTTAGAGTCCTCCAACACAAGGGACTTTCCGAGAAGTCATTCAAGCAAAGTATAATACGAGATATAGAACTAAGGACAATCATTCATGCTTAACAAATACCTTCCAAAAACAAATCAAAAGCAAAACTCACCAAAACATTGATAAAATAGTGTAGACGCGCCCGCGAGGGACCCCGCTACAGTTCAGACTCGATTTGTGTCACGGTTCTTAATCTGAACCAAAGAGTCCAAATCTGGCAAATCGTTTGTGAGAAAACAGATTTTTTTGAAAATAAGTGCCAAACACGGACTGCTTTGCCAGATACAGAGTCGCCACCTAAATATTTTTTATGGGGAATTTAGGAAACCCTGACTCAGTGCCAAAAGGCCACATGTCCGTCATCACCAAAGTTGCCTCGGCTCGGGAACTTGGGTACGATTGGGGAAGGTCAGCTATGAGCACCCCCTCTCGCCCGGTCCGAAGACCGGCCTCTACTAACCGTGATATCCAGTTTTGAAAACGTTATGTGTTCTTATTCCATTTATTAGCCTAGAATTACTATGTTATGCGCACAGCAAACAAGTATAGACCAAATCGCCTAAATTGGAACAAAACATAGCATGTTTATTTTGAAAATGGTTTGCTACTCGCAAGTAGGCTAAAATGCAGGTTTTGCCACCCTCGAGTGGGCTTTTAGAAAAGATGATTTTGCCACTATCTAGTGGGCTTAAAACTCACAGTTTTTATGCGTTATCCCAATTTAGGTAATTTAACCTCCATCCACAGGCATTTAAGCAGTTATATCACATAAGCAGCTAGCCTCATGGTAATCATGCTGTTATGGCAACACTCACACGCATGCGGTATGCTAAAGCATAAATGCTTACCGAGTACTCCGAGCCAAAACAAAAAAGTAGTTAATAATCATATGCATGATCCTAGTTCATGTTAAGATGGCTAATGCAACACATGCAAGATGCAACTAAGATAGGCTCGGCTAATCTACAATAACATGTGAAATGCTTCAACTAACACGTATTCAATTTGGAATTGAAATACAAATGCAGTTAGCGTGATGTACCGAGCCTAATACATGCAGTACAAATGCATGAATGCACGCATGCATAGCATAAGGTATGCTGAATTTAAACATGCCCTAATCTACCATCGTAAGCAGGTAAATAAAAGGGAAGGAAGACGTGAGGTTGGAAGATATACACACACTCACACACACTTATTACAGATTTGCCCTCACTCGGAGGGCCCAAATAAATATTACAGTCCCAAATAATAAACAAATAAAATTATTACAGAATTTCTAATTAATTAAAAGAAAGGATGCAAAAGAAAGAAGAGGGTGGCCACAGCCTCTGCCACGGGGTGCGCAGATGATGCATGCTCGGAACTTGGCTCGCCCGAAAAACCCGTTCCGTACCCCTGCCACTTCTATTTGTACTGCCTTAACTCTCTGAAAATTGCCAAAGTCTTGGAGCAGGTTCCTTACAAACTGCAGAGCACCACCGGCTAGACATAATTCCTACCAGCACTCCAGAATTTCCATCGGCTGTTGAATTGATAGTCGGCACTTAAAAAATTGCCAGCCGGCACTGAATTCTGCCGGTCGGCAGAAACTTCTTGCAGAGACAGTTTTGACAGCAAACAGAGAATAGACAGTGCATGGCATGGGGCTTTCAGGCACATGTAAGCATGGTTATACTTCCTATCATGTTTTGAACTCAAGGAAGCATGTCCCTCGATCCTCGAACCATCAATGGTGCATGGTGATTCAAAGAATCAAATTTGCCATTTAATATAAAGATGCGTGCAACAAACAAAATGAAAATCGAAGCCTTATCAAGTTGGAGTCAAAGGCCCCGGTGACCGGGAATCGAGGCACATTACATCACTTGAAGTATGAATGTTCCTTGATTCCCACACTTGGTTTGACACCCCAAACCAAGTAAATGCAATGCATGTTACGCAAACATGGCTCAAAATGCAACATGATACCAAGATGCAAGGCACAACAAGCATTATGCAACCAACATGACAAATGTGTAATGCCAAGCATACAAGGTGCAAATATGATGCAAACATGGACCAATTTGACAATGGGATTAATATACTACAAGGCTTAATGAAGTAACCATGCAACAAATATGAAACAAGCATGCAATGGGGCCTAGAATCATAAAGGGGCAGACCTTAAACCATCCCAAAACAGCGGCCAAAAGATGTCTAAAAGGTGGACCAACACTCATGCTAACAAGCAAACTAGTGGTCCCAAGGTTAAGGCATAAAAAAGAGACATTTTTCCCCCCACCAACATGACTACTCATGGCATGACTAAGACAAGTAAAGACAGACCTTTTACATGCAGAATGGGACTCCAAAGCCTCCTAACATGGTAGCTAAAATGACTCCAAAAGAGTGTATGCACCAAGGCTCAAATGTAGGCATAAGAGGGTACACCCTCAAGGCATAAAAGAGGTCATGCATGCACACATACAAACATGATTCTTGGACTAAAATGTGGTCCTAAACGATGTTAAATCATGAGGGTGATCACAACCATGCATGCTAGAGGTCAACATGCTCAAAGCTTTCAAGCCAAAATACATAGCACCTATAACAAACATGTCAAGCATGACCAAATGGATAACCAACAGACTTTAAGCATGGAAAAACAATACTAAAAGCTTCATGGAACTAAGCCAACACACACAAAAATCATGGCCTAATCATGAGACGCACTTCTAAGCAAAATGGAGCAATACAAAGCAAGTACTACAAGCATACAAGGAGGCACAAATCCGGCCAAAAACAGAGGTTACATATGACCTAAAACACCTAAAAAACTTCTGAAATGAGGCCAAGAATGATCAAGCACACATGCTACCCTTTTAAGCCCAAAAAGTAAGGAAACAAAACAATGAAGGGAGAGGGGTGTCCCTCCCCTATGCAAGACTTCAAACCACCTTTTTTAACACTGAAAATCAACTGGTTTTTAGTGGTGAAAGGACCAAAACACTAAAGTGAACAAAGCCTTACCAAAGAGGCACCAAAATGGACCAAACAAGGCCTAGAAGGGTGAGTTTGCACTCAAACCACAAAACGACCTTAATGAAAGTTCTAAAGCATGAAAATACAAGCCCTTTTTATGTTATACACAAGAGCTAAAACAGCAAGCAAGATAGGAAAACAACTATTGCAAGTTTGGGAAATATAAAGCAAGATGCTCACCCTTGAAGAACCCTTGAAGAACAAATGGTCTAGCCCTCTTCTTTTGATCAAAACCAGTCCAAAAACTCAAGAATCAACCCCCCAAGTTCCTCAATCTCGGAGTAAGGTGTAATAGTGTGTGTAATGGTGCAAAAGTAAGGTAAAAACCACCTTTAGGCCAAGGAAACACACACAAAGGAGGGGAGAGAGGGAGATATAGAGATAGAGTGTATCTATATCTCAAAGCTCTGGTTTTTGGTTCCAAAATTCTAACCTAGATCAAAGAGGAAGGCCCTTCCTCTTATAAGACTCCCTCTTGCAAAGCTTATACAACAAGCTTGCTTAGAGGGAGATCCCTCCATACACGTGTATGGAGGGAGGCAGAGTTGGTGCCAGCTATCACAGCTGGCACAAAATATCTCCATAAAGTGGATGAATAGTGATCGGCTGCCCAAAAAAGTTGTTTCGACAAAAAAGAGTGCCGACCGGCAACAAACTATGCCGACCGGCAATAAAATGTGCCGACCGGCAATAAATAGTGCCGATGAAAGAAAAAGACCAACCGGTGACCTCTAGCCACTGCCAGTGGTGTGTGGGGATGCCTTACAAGGCCTTCCTTGCCCTTCCAAGGCAAAACATAAGTGTTCGGTGTGAAACCAGACACTAAACGGTCAAGTTCGGAGATCCTGAGGTAGGGCGCGCGAGCCGAAACCTCCGGGAACTCTAAACGAACACATACATGAATAATCACCGAGTGTTCCAAGCGGTGACGTCCAAGTCTCGAGGACGGTCGAAAATGGGGTGTCTACAGTTGCCCCTCTTTGACAGAACTCGAAAGTCATAACAATGACGGGAGTGAATGTCAAAGCCCAGAGACGACCAATTTTTGACAAGGCCGAAGACTTGGACAAACAAAGAAAATACCGATAAATAAATGGTTGTGCCCACAGGCTGCCTACGTATCCCTTTGCAAGGAATCAAACCAGCGTAGTTCAGGGGCAGGATGCAAATGATATGCAGGAAGACTTTGATAATTGGACTTATACGCCACGCGAAGCCAGTTTGCACTCAAAACAGTGCAATGTACTAACAAGTACAAGTGAGGTGTGCAAAATAGCGCGAATGTAAACTGCACAAAACAGTGCGATGCGCAAAATAGCGCGAATGTAGCTGTGATGAAGCAATTATGCAAAATAAATGCAACATTTTAAGCGAATGCTATGCCAGCAAGTAGACATGAACCAAACTACATCTCATGCAGAAAGGATGTAAGAGAATTATGCAATTCTCACGAACATGTGCGTTAGATACACAAAAGTGAATGAAGTGTGATAGATACACTAAGTGGACAAACATGCGTGATAGATACACAAAAGTGAAGAGAGTGTGATGGATACACTAGGTAAGCGTAGTGTGATGGATACACTAAAGGTGAACACAAAGCGTGGTAGATGCACCTAGTGAACAAGTATGATAGATATACTGAAAGCGAACACGAAGTGTGATAGATGCACTTAGTGAGCAAGTATGATAGATATACTAAAAGGGAACACAAAGTGTGATAGATGCACTATGTGAACAGAGTGTGATTGATACACTAAAAGCGAACACAAAGTGTAATAGATGCACAGTGTGAACAAAGTATGATTGATATACTGAAAATGAACACAAAGTGTGATAGATGCACTATGTGAACAGAGTGTGATTGATACACTAAAAGTGAACACAAAGTGTGATAGATGCACAGTGTGAACGAAGTATGATTGATATACTGAAAATGAACACAAAGTGTGATAGATGCACTATGTGAACAGAGTGTGATTGATACACTAAAAGTGAACACAATGTGTGATAGATGCAAAGGGTGAACAAAGTATGATTGATATACTGAAAATGAACACAAAGTGTGATGGATGCACTATGTGAACAGAGTGTGATTGATACACTAAAAGTGAACACAAAGTGTGATAGATGCACAGTGTGAACAAAGTATGATTGATATACTGAAAGGTGAACACGAAGTGTGATAGATGCACTCAGTGAACAAGTATGATTGATATACTAAATCAATGAAGTGTGATACAGAAAACGAGAATGTGTGTGATAGATACACAAAATGAAAGAAGTGTGATTGATACACTAAGTGAAGAGAGTGTGATTGATACACTAAATGAGAATGTGGGTGATAGATACTCAAAGCGAGTAAAGTGTGATTGATACACTAAGGCAAATGAAGTGTGATTGATACACTAAGTAGATTAGAGTATAATTGAAATTAGAGTGTAATTGATACACTAAGTGAATGAAGTGTGATTGATACACTAAAGTGAGTGTGTGTGATTGATACACAAAAGTGAATGACCTTAAAACGGAACTTCTTTGAATGAACCATGCATACAATATCGTGCACGACTGAGGAAGAAACTTGATAGGTATAATGCATTACAATGCAAGTGAAGTGGGTGCATAACAATGTAAGTGGAAGAGTGCATAACCTTGAAGTAGGATTGATCTTGCGCCTGAGGTAGAGGTACACTCATATTTCGGAGCATTGACAAGGCCCTGAAAAGGTACGTCCGGAGTACAATCACGGAATTTTCTGAAGTTGACACAAACTCAGATACTTCGATTTTCGCTCTTTTGTCTTTGCTTTGCAGTCTGGAACCATCATAACTTCAGATAGGTCCTGGTTTCACCGTTCACACTTATCGGGGGTGGACCCTGCAGTTTTATGGAAAAAAGAATCTTGTTTTGCACAAACGTGAAGGATGGCACAGCACTCTGAGCATAAAACGATTTATTTTTGAAATTGAGGGATGAGTTTTCGACCAGGTATTGAGCCTACGACTGAACACAGCGAGAAAGACTCAACAACGGAAAACAAAAGGTAAACAACCTAAACACGTCGAGACACGCTCGGAACGACTCAAAGCAAGAATCGAGACAAACAAAACAAAAGACACGACACACAGATGTGCACAGGGAGCCTGTTTCACCGGGTATTATTCCCACCCTTTCTTATTTGTGATTCTCACATCACTCGGCTCTCAAGCTCAGTTTTTCTCTCAAAACCCTTTTCTCGCTTTTTCTCTCAACGCACATCTCTCTATTCTTTAATCTCTCGTTTTTCATCCCTCCCCTGGGTGGTTGATGGATAAGCTGGAAATTGTGGGCTCTTGCCCCTGGTATTTTACCAGACTCTTGTTCACAACAGTAAGTTTCTCCCATAGAGGGGTTGTGCTACAACTGGGTGTGTAGCAAATCTGCAGCTAACATCGGTTGATGATGCCCTGCTGAGGAGTTTGGACGTGGTTAGATCTGTGCAGATAAGGGAGTGGAATATCTCGCCCCATCCCAGTTCGTGCTTCGTACTTGACTTGATTCCTCGTTGCTTGGAGGATGAGAGAGCTTTTAGCCCTTTGTTGTTGACTTCAGTTGTGCTCTTTTCTGGCAGGTAGAGTGCCCTTCTTGGCAAGTATGTTGAAAATGGGGAAAAGACAGGAAGCCTGACTCAATTGTGCCCCTAGTTCATCATTTTGACCATTTTTTATTTTGTTTTCTACGAAAACAATTTTTGACCAATATGAGAGTTAGATTAACACACTTGTTCGATTTTTGATTTGAAATCATGCAAGTCAGGCTATGAGCACTGAAAATTTTCCTTTTTGGGTCCAGGAAATGGTCCAGTTTTTGGAAAAGATGGAACAATTTTCGAGAAAAGTAGTCAACTTCAGTAAAAATTCTCAAAAACTATTTTTGCAAACGGCCAATGCTTAACAAGCACGGAACCCACTCTTGAGACGTACAACCTCGGATTTGGAGGAAAATTGCCCCCTTGCTCGAAGAGAGCTACATGGCAACGGAAAGTTGCCCCTTGTTTGCACGGCACCGCAGCGCATTGAATGGCAACGGAAAGTTGCCCCTTGTCTGAATGGCATCGTAACGCATTGTAATCAGTCCTCAGAGCGATGATTGCAACCGAACTCCCGGATACAGAAAAGACAAAGATGACTAGAACCATCACATGGACACAAGTTGAATTTGAAGTATTTTACGGCTGGACTTCAGAATGAAGTTGCCTACGTATCCCAAACATGGGAATCAAGCCTTACGTAGTTCGGGGTTAAGGTACACTCGGGTATTTAACCTCTCATTTTTAGGCTCTAACTTTTGCCAAGGCGCCCGATGCGGGTTTTCGACCTTGCGAGCTTTGTTTTTCTTTTCTTTTCAATTCTTTTCATTTCTTTTCATTTCATTTTTTTTTATTTTCCTTTTTGTTCTTTTCTTTGCATTTTTTTTCTTTTTTGTATTTTTCTCTTGCTCTAACTTTTGCCTGGGTCGCCCTTCCGGGTTTTCGGCCCAGCGAGCCTCTCAAAGGGTAAAATCGTAGTTTGGTCCATGCCAAATGGTTGTAGGATTTTGAAGCCATCCGTATCCAAGAAAGTGGCTGTTGATTTGCAAGAGGACTCATCTTCGGCTCTTCGAGCACGTCTGACATCTTCGCCCCTAGCACGTCTGACATCTTCGCCCCTAGGTTAAGATTCTAACCTCAAAACTCGAATCTAACAGTTCAAGCTCCAACGATCAAGCTTGGAAGTTCACTCTCTTACTCAAAACTTCTCCTCCTTCTTCCTAGAGTTTCTCTCTCAAAAAGCAAGATTTGTTACCAAAAATGATATGTTTCTCCCGACAGTCACTGACTTAATCCCTTTGCTGGGACACGTGGCATCGGCTGATTGGCTCTACTCGAAAAGGTGACTGACTTGACAAGACAAGACCAAGACAAAGTGTACTCAACAAGCTAAACAACAAGAGTACTCCGGCAAGTGATGACATCGGCTAATCAACAAGACTCCGGCAATCAAGGGGCAAGGACATCGGCTTGGAAGGACAACCCTTGACTAAACTGTGCCACACATTGGCCTAGATGTGCCACACCTCGGTCTGGGTCATACCATTCCAGGAACAAAATCACTCATGCAAGGATCAAGAATCTAGAACACCTAGATATTAACATCTCGGCCCAGATGATGAACATCTCGGCCTAGGCGACGCGCACCTCGGCCTAGATGGTGACATCTCGGCCAATATGCCAGGGTGAAGGTGGAGGTCAACCAAAGGGGTTCCAAGATAGTTCTAAGTGATAAAGGCCTCGAAGGAGTCTAGGCTTAAGATGACCTCGGCAACACACCAGACAAGAACAAAGCATGCAAGCAATCATTCAAGCAAAACAAAACGAGATTTGAAAATGCACATATTAAAACAAGATCATCCATAAATGTATGCAAGTATGACTAAGTCAAAATGAGGGTTGTTACAGCTGAAGACCTGGGCAGTCGGCTGATGGATTAGCTCGTACCATAAGTTTGTACTCAGTTTGACTGAGGCTTTTTGGTGCTCGGTCTGGCCGAGATCTTGATGTGCTCTGGCTGGCTGAGGCTCTATGGGTGCTTGGTCTGGGAGTCTTTTGTACACTCAGTCTAGCTAAGGTCTTTGGGCTCAGTTTAACTGAGGCTTCGGACGGTCAGCCGATGTAGAAGAAGTTGAATACCTTACTTGTAGAATTAGACCCAGTCTTGTTGAGTTCGTTTAGCCCGCAAGGTCTCACTCGGTTTGCAGAGCGTGTTGGATGATCAACTAATGATTTTGGAGGTCGACTGATGACCGGGGGGTCGGACTATGACTGTTGGAAGTCTTGGAGGTTGGCTAATTTTTGGAGGTCGGCCGATGACTATTGAAAGCCTTGGAGGTCGGCCGAGCAGTTTTGGAGGTTGGAGGAGTACTTTGGTGGTCGGCCAGTGCTCTTTGGCAGTAGGCCGATGGATTTTAGATGGTCGGCTATTGCTCACGGAGCGAGTGGTGGAAAAAACGGTCCCTATTGTTGCTGAGGACGGCCGTTTTGGACTTGATCCTAATTTTGACGAACAATTTGTAGAGGCGGAGGAGTAGAAACTGGTAGTTCTCGTTGGAACATGGCTTGGTTTTGCTTAATCAAGTGGTTAACGCTGTCGGCGTTTCTTCGTGAAGTATGGAGATGGATTGTTTGGGTTAGGAGGCTCGGCTGGGGCCCTTCTTGTAGTGCCTTGGAGGGCTTGGTTGTTGCGTGAGCGTGCTTGGACACACTGTCGAGCCATTACTTGATCTAATGTGATGGTGCTCGGTGAGTCCGTGTGAACGGTGAGCTGGCTTTTTGTAGGCCATGTCGGTGGACCTTCTTCAGAGTTCAATATTTTGGTCGGAGAAGGTACTTCATCAGTCAAATATGATAATAACATGAGCAATGATGGGTCTTAGTATGCTGACAATGACGATGAGAAGCTCCAGAACAGAGTGGTGATGGAGGCTTTTGCCAATATTTCAGCCATGAAAGCAATATATGCCCACTTACAGTGTGCTCAGTCTCCGTTTGATGTTGATGGCATTCAAGCTATAGAGCAGCTGGTGGCCTCCCAAATGTTTGTTTTCCGCATAGTGGTTTTCCACATGGAGGCCTTTCGCATGGAGGTCTCCCATATGGTGGTCTTTCGTATGGTGGCTGCCCTCCCATATAGTGGATTTCCTCATGGAGGTCTTCTATATGGTTGTCGGTCGCCCATTGGGATCAGTCGATTGGTCTCCCACGTGGGGGTCTTAGAAATGATCTAGGGAAAACAGCAGACCGATGTATATTTAGAGCTTGGTCCCAAGTCATGATGTTGAACTCCTTCATTGTTGCTTGTGCTCATGTTAGAGGAGTGGTTATCTGTGTGGTTTGGAGTCTTCTCCATGCTCAGTCTGGCTGAGACTTTGTAAACTCGATTTGGCCAAGGTCTTCATGCTCAGTCTGCCTGAGGCTTTTGTAAACTCGGTCTAGCCGAGGTCTTCGTGCTCAGTATGGCTCAGGCTTTAAGTAATTTGGTCAGGACTCCCCCTTGGTGCTCAGTCAGGCTGAGCTTTAAGTAGTGCTCAGTCTGGCTGAGGCTTGATGTAACTCGGTCTGGCCGAAGTCTTCATGCTTAGTCTGGCTGAGGCTTTCGGTAGTGCTCAGTATGGCTGAGGCTTTAAGTAATTTGGTCAGGACTCCCCCTTGGAGCTCAGTTTGGCTGCGGCTTTAAGTAGTGCTCAGTCTGGCTGAGGCTTTAAGTAGTGCTCAGTCTGGCTGAGGCTTGATGTAACTCGGTTTGGCCGAGGTCTTCATGCTCAGTCTAGCTAAGGCTTTCGGTAGTGCTCAGTATGGCTGAGGCTTTAAGTAATTTGGTCAGGACTCCCCCTTGGTGCTCAGTCTGGCTGAGGCCTTAAATAGTGTTCAGTTTGGCTGAGACTTTATGTAACTCGGTCTGGCCGAGGTCTTCGTGGGTAGGATCTGATACCATGCCCCTCACGACTTTAAATTACTCGGTCTGGCCGAGGTCTTCGTGCTTAGTCTGGCTGAGGCTTTAAGTAATGCTCAGTCTGGCTGAGGCTTTATGTAACTCGGTCTGGCCGAGGTCTTCATGCTCAGTCTGGCTAAGGCTTTTGGTAGTGCTCAGTCTGGCTAAGGTCTTCATGCTCAGTCTGGTTGAGGCTTTCGGTAGTGCTCAGTCTGGCTGAGACTTTATGTAACTCGGTCTGGCCGAGGTCTTCGTGGGTAGGATCTGATACCATGCCCCTCACGGCTTTAAATTACTCGGTCTGGCCGAGGTCTCCGTGCTCAGTCTGGCTGTGGCTTTAAGTAATGCTCAGTCTGGCTGAGGCTTTATGTAACTCGGTTTGGCCGAGGTCTTCATGCTCAGTCTGGCTGAGGCTTTCAGTAGTGCTCAGTCTGGCTGAGGTCTTCATGCTCAGTCTGGCTGAGGCTTTTTGATCTGAAATGTTATGAAATGTGCAACATAGGTAAAAGAAGTTTGAATATCTTACTCATGATGTCCTTGAGGAGGGAGAAGTAGACCATTCGGATATGGCAGAGGCGCTGGGGCTCCGTCTGATTGTTGTTGAAGTTGTCGACCGAGCTATGTTGCCGACCGAACTAGTTTGCTGACCGACCTATGTTGCCGACCGAGTTTTCGACGGACCAATGATGCCAACCGATCTAGTTTGCCGACCAAGCTATGCTGTCGACCGAACTAGTTTGCTGACCGACCTATGTTGCTAATCGAGTTGTCGACCGACCAATGATGCCGACCGATTTAGTTTGCCGACGGAGCTATGTTGCCGACCGAACTAGTTTGCTGACCGACCTATGTTACTGACCGAGTTGTCAACCGACCAATGATGCCAACCGAGCTATCTTGCTGACCGACCTATGTTGCCGACCGAACTAGTTTGCTGACCGACCAATGTTGCCGACCGAGTTGTCGACCGACCAATGATGCCAACCAATCTATGTTGCCGACCGAACTAGTTTGCTGACCGACTTATGTTGCCGACCGACCTATGAAACTAGTTTGCCGACTGACGTCTGTTGCTGACCGAGCTATGTTGCCGACCACGCTATGAAACTAGTTTGCTGACCGA